>NC_133757.1:124077490-125498490 GCF_036562045.2 Rhinolophus sinicus
CTTAGAATCAATATCCAAAATTTCTGCACCTCAATAGCAGTTCACATTTTCCAGGAATAAGTTATATCACGCTCAGATGTCACGTTGACAGCACCGTTGTGATTCAGTGACATTCTCACTAATAATATGACAATTTACTGCATAGACTGAGAGGAACTAATTTCCCCATCAAATATGGAAAAGAAGTTTGTGCCAACTGAGCCAATAGGATGACAAATAGCTGGTCAATAAATCTAGTAACAGAGGGGCAAATCAGTCATCCTGACTCAGTCTGTGTCTGATGAAGTGTTTTAACCTCTTTCTTCCTCTTTTGCACTTCATTCCGTTTCTGCTCAATGTGCGGTCAGCTTAGTATCTTTATAATTGTGTTCCCACCACTGAAAGAATTTGTATGAATGTAACAATCATCTGTTTCTGGTTTAACACAACAAATAGTGCCCGGACCGTTAATTAAATCTAGAGTCGTTTCCACCGAGATATTAACCGCGTCCCTACCCACAAGATAGATCCTATTTATGATATTGATTTTGCATAGGTAGCCGTGGATAGAAAGTTCATTGTTCATCTCTCTCTCTTTTTCTAGCCAGAGATAAGTGGCTCCCTTCGGACCCTCAGATCATATCGGAAGGCCTCTACGCCATCGCCGTCGTGCTCAGCTTCTCCCGCATCGCCTACATCCTCCCTGCGAATGAGAGCTTTGGCCCCTTGCAGATCTCTCTGGGCAGGACTGTGAAGGATATCTTCAAGTTCATGGTCCTCTTTATTATGGTGTTTCTTGCCTTTATGATTGGCATGTTCATACTCTATTCTTACTACCTGGGGGCTAAAGTCAATGCTGCTTTTACCACGTAAGTAAGACAGAAAAAAAGGTACAGTGAACAAAAGGAGAAATGTCAGTGACTGTAGGAAAGATGTTTTTCAGAGCAGAAAGAAAAATCCATTAGAAAGTTAGTGCTTGTGTGTGATCACGTTGCTCCAGAAGCTCCCGTCTTTGAGCTTACGTAGTGAGCGTTTGACCACAGAACGGATCCGAATTTGGAAAAATCCTAGACAAAACAGGTTATTTTGAGAGCGTAAAGTAACAAATTTGTAATACCAGATGTCTCTTACATGATGTATGACATTGAATTCAGTTTTGTCATTTTATAGTGATTACTGTTATTCCAACCAAGAAGCATTGGCTCTTCTTTTAATATAACATTAATCAGTACAGGATGTCGAGGAAAAAGAAATTCTAGCTAAATGTGTACAGCCCACTGTAAAGGTAATACAGTGGCCCCTGCTGTGGGCCTGCTGGTTTCTGCACTGGAGGCTCACCTCCCCCAGGCAGTCTTCCTTGATTATTGATTAAGCTTCCTTGATCTTTGTCCTTCTAAGTTCCCTCAGCATGGAGACATTCAGATGGTGAGATTGCTGTCACCCATCAGGGTTCAGTTGTCATGGCAGTGGGCCCTTCCTCTGGATGTAATCCTTGAGGGGGGTTCATCATAAACCCCTCCTGCCTCCCTTTGTACCCTGTAGTGCCACAGCTGGAAACCAGGGAGCCATTCCTTAAGTTCCCTGAGGCTAAAATAGAACCTCAAGCGCTTTCAGACATCTAAGTTGTTTGAAATGGATTTTTTCAAATAGTTAATATAGAACAGGTCTTAGGGGTGAAAGACAACTAAGATTGACTTGCTTGTAAAGAAAAAAATCTGTTTGAACCCAGTAGAGGAAGGACAGAGAGATCCTGAATACAATGCTGCCCCTTTCAACTCTATGAGCTCTCATTTTATATCATGTTTTCCCGAAAATAAGACCTAGCCAGACCATCAGCTCTAATGTGTCTTTTGGAGCAAAAATTAATATAAGACCCGGTCTCATTTTACTAGAAGACCAGGTATAATATAACAATATAACATAACATAACATAATGTAATAATACTGGGTCTTATATTAATTTTTGCTCCAAAAGATACATTAAAGCTGATGGCTGGCTAGGTCTTATTTTCGGGGAAACATGGTACCTTACATTTTCTTCACGGTTTTGTGTGAAGACCTGGCAACATGATAGCATGGAAAGAACGGCTGAAACACCAGGCAGACCTGGATATGGATGTGGTCTCTGCTGTGCTTTAGCTGTGGCCTTTGGTCAAGCTACTTAACTTGTCTCTGTTAGTTTCCTTATTTTAAAAATAAGCATTAAAAGTTTAAATCAGGCTGTCATGAGGATGATATAAGGTGACTTATATGCAGCCTCTTGTCCCCAGGAGGAGCTCAGGACCTGCCAGTACCCTCTCCTTTTCACCATCCCCCTCGCCCTACACATGTAGATTCTCCACAAAAGTTGGGGTGGGAAGGTTTGCAAAAGAGAGAGGAAGAAGGCAACAGTTTTGTGATACTGTTAAATTAATGGCAGGAGCACAGAGCTTATAGTGTTTCTTAGTCTCCTTCCAGCGTCTGTGCTATGGCATCACACAATCAGATGTTGTATAACAGAGAGTAACTCTGTAGGAACAGGAACCCTCCATCCCCGGGACCTAGCACAACTTCTAAAACATAGGAGGTGCTCCATCGATGTTTGTTGAGTGAATGAATTAATAAACTAGTACTAAAACCTATAGATCTATCAAGTTGTTATTTGGAATCTATTATAAGAAATCAAAAAAGCACTGATTCCATAAATCTTTCTTTGCAAAGAAGGACTTACTTTTGATTCCTCCTTTGCAATGAAATTCCATACATGTAATTGTTTAGTTTAAGGATTAGTCTTGCGATTTACAGACAAAGGATTACAACTGGGTTATATGACAAAGCCAGCCAAATTTGGTTGGCAAAGGTCATTTAAGTGATAAAAGCAGGGAGTTAGTCTAGGGAGGGCCTAAGTGCAAATTGCTGCAATGGAAGAACCAGGAAGTAGATGATATAAATTAAGGGAAAAGAAGAAGAATCTTTCATTCTGTTCCTTCCTCTTCGTTTCCTCCAAGCATGACTGTTAGCTAGGTAATATATTTTCGTGACAAAAATTCATTTGCAGTGGTGAAAAGCCTGTGCCCCCTCCTCACCCATGGGTCCCAGGCTCCTAGTGTTCCTTAGTTTCCAGGGGCCTGTGTTTCTTTGGCTACACTTTCAGAGATAGTTCTTTGTATAAACAAGAATGTGAGTACTTGTGTGCCCCACTTTTTTATTCAAATGGTAGAATAAATATTTCACCCTTGCCACGTCATGTTTTTTTCATTTAAGCCTATATCTCAGCTCTCATTTTATAGAAACACGTGAAGGTAGATCTGTCATTGTCCCGAGTGGCTGCATAGCATCCCATCATATGGATGTCCAGAGTTATTTTCCCACTCCCCTATTGATGGATATTTGGGTTGTTTTCATTCTTTCCTGCTGCCATGCTACAAGGAATATGTTTGTGCCTACTATTTTGACGTGGGTATAAAATTTTAATTCCGACCTTGTTCTATTCCAGAAAACCTGATTTAAATTTCTAAACCACCTACCAAATCAAACCCCTGTCCTTCTGGGAGAAAGGAGTGGGTATTATGGCATGGCTTTAGCTTTCCCCTGCTGAGTTCAGAGAATTGTCACATGATGAAACGGTACAGAAAGGCTAGGCATTAGCACGATTTAATCGTTGAGTTCCTGAAAACTTGAGAGCGTAATTTCTATTAAATATGATGATAAAACAATGCTACTCGGGGTTTATGATGATGATATTTTATGATGGCGTGTTACATCTGTACAGTATTCAGACCCTGACTTGTTTTCACTTTTGACATTTTACTCACGAAAACTGTTCCTTTACTTACTGCGTACCTTCTTTCAACAGTGTAGAAGAAAGTTTCAAGACTTTGTTTTGGTCCATATTTGGGTTGTCGGAAGTGACTTCCGTCGTGCTCAAATACGATCACAAGTTCATAGAGAACATTGGCTACGTTCTGTATGGAATCTACAATGTAACTATGGTGGTCGTTCTACTCAACATGCTCATTGCTATGATCAACAGCTCATACCAAGAAATTGAGGTAAACCTGATTCCCCCCCACGGGGTCTGCCCTGCCATCCCATCCCAAGTAGCGTAGCTCATCTGCTTCTGTGCCCTGTGGGGGAGCTCCAGCCCATGGAGACACAGAGGCGTATACCAGGCAGAGGGAGCCTGGGCCTTTTTCTGTGTTTTCCATCTGGACAGATAGGCATGCACCTCCCAGTGTCTTCTAGGAGCGCAGCAGCGGTGCCCATGAGTTTACCATTGCTCCGGTGTATTTCAGAAGTCCTGAAATTAGTGGCTAGAACAAGTATGGGCTGTCGGGATAGTGTCCTCTCCTTGGTTAGCCAGCAACCACCTGAAAGATCCTGGTAGAGGGATCACTAGGTGTCTGGAAAGCACTGATGATGCCCTTAACCAGTCAGCATTTTTGGAATGCTAGAAGTCACTTCGTGCTTTGGATCAGGCAGGTTTGGCACCTTCCTTCATCGTTGTACATATGTTCCCTCATATCCTCCAGTTCAGTATTCAGTTTTAGTGTTTCACTGTTTGTTCAGTGCACGAAGTGTGTGTTTTAGCAACACAGAAGGTAGTGTTCTCGAAGCAGAAGTTAAGTCCTCCAGAAATGAAAACCGTGGCACTCTGCACACCTGCTTGCAGTGGCTGTTTAGGAAGTGGAAAATGAGTGAGCCAACTTCCTTTGCCTGCGGACCCCCCTCTCCATTTCTTCTCTCCGTTCCTTCTCCCAGTAAGGACGGTTATGCCCTCACCATGGGGCAGCACTGAGGACAAAAAGAAATGTAAGACAGGAATTGGCCCCTGAGGGCCTTTTGTAATGTCAGACACAGAAATTCCAAAGTGCAGAATACTGTTTTTTCCCTTTGCCCTTGGGGTATATATGCTGTATCTACAGCCTGGCTTGGATGGCTCTAGTTAAGGAGGGAGGGTGAGTACAAAGTGGGGAACTCTTGTTGGATATGCAGACTTGGCTGGTTGGGGAGGGAGGAATTCATCTTTTCATTCTTGACCCTGAATTTTTCTTGTGTGTTTACTTTGTTTTTGGATGGCAGGCAGGAAATTCTGGTTAAATTTCAGTGGGTACAGCCAGAAGCATATGGAAGAGAAATTTTTTTAAAACTGAGTATTATAAAAGTGGTACTCGGACTGTTATATAGGCCAATAGAGATTATATGCAGACAAATGTATATGTCACTTAATCTATTTCAAATGCATAAGTTTTAGGTTCATTGTAAGAACCTACTGGAATCAATTACTAAAATATTCAGTTTTTAAAATGAGTTGTTCTTTTCTGTTTTGTGACACAGGATGACAGTGATGTAGAATGGAAGTTTGCTCGTTCAAAACTTTGGTTATCTTACTTTGATGACGGAAAAACATTACCTCCACCCTTCAGTCTAGTTCCTAGTCCAAAGTCATTCGTTTATTTCATCATGCGGCTCATTAACTTTTCCAAATGCAGAAGGAGAAGGCTACCGAAGAACATAGAAATGGGAATGGGGAACTCCAAGTCCAGGGTAGGTCTCGGAAACTTAACCACAACCTTAAGCTAAATGGTCTGTCTGTCTCCTTGTCTTTTGATGTTTGTTCAGTGTTTTTTATGTTAGAAGATGTTGAAAGTTATTGTCCATTCCATAGTCTTTCATAGACTAATACTTAATATCTTCATAACGTCTGAAAAAGTCACTTAGTCTATGTCTTGCCTTTGGTCAGAATGTCATGTAGACTACCAGATTAGAAACAAACAAAAACTTCCTTAACTTGTTAAGAGTAAACAGAAAAATTATTGTTAGAAACCACTTGGGGTTTTTGTGTGTGTTCCATGCTTCACAGCTGTTACTCTGAAGCTGAATAATTTTAATCTCACATTTTCCACTTGGTTTTATGTGTAATTCACCACTACCATATTCTTCTTATTTGTAGAAACCCTTTATTGGGCTAAATACTCTTTGCTTCCTTCAATATTATAAAATGGATACAGAACTCAGAGTATCGTCAAATAGTAACCATAAATGCCCCCTTTATAAATGACCAAGAACGGTTTGTCCATAAGTTGTGCTGGTTGAGTCAACCTTATGAACGAAGATGAGTTTCATGATAACACCTGATTATCATGAACTTAACTTTCAGGGATAGAATTGGTATAGGCGACAGAAGTATATGGGCAGAACCTCAGATGTCAGCAATCGAGGCAGATAGGAGCAAATGTGTGAGGTTAAAATAGAATTTTTGCCTAAAGTTGGGAAAACAGTCTATAGCTTCTTGGAGCCACAAGGTAGCAATGTTATCTCCATAAAGTACAGGCCTTCCTGAGCAGAGCTAGATATTTTTTCTCAGTTGAAGCTGGAAAAAAGACTGGATTCATACAATTTCATTTCTCACTTTTTAAAATAGATGTGCCTTTCCAAGACTTGTAATACCCTGACATCTCATTCTTTAAGAAGGTGGCCTTTCAAACCTTTATTTGTTTGACCTAGATGTGGGCTCTTCAGGCTATTAGGTTGCAAGGCAGTGATTGGCTATGATTTGAAATACTACCTTGTATATGCCCAGTGAGAAGCAGTATATGAAAGGAAGAGAGCCTCGGCGTTAGACCTGGGTTTGAATTCTGGTGCTTATGGCTTATTAGCAAGTACCATGGATAAATGATTTCATCACTCTGAGCCTTCATTGTCTCATCTGAAAGGGAAAACTTCATAGGGTTCTTGAGAGGATGATGTGAGATGTCTAAAGTTCCAGCCTCAACAAATATCAGTGCCCTTCCTCATTCACAGTTTACAAAGTGCTTTGCTGTACATTTGAACCTCATGCAACACTGTGAGGTAGGTATGACTATTATTCCCATTTTATAGATAAGACTACTGAAGCTGTTACAGTAACTCACTTATGCAAGCTCACGGGGGCTAGCCAGTGCGGGGTAGGTGTTTTCATCAGATGCCTAGCTCGGTTCTGCTGCCCCTGGCTGCGCTCTGGCTTGGTTCCTGCCACACTTCCTCCCCATGGGCTGCACCTTCAGCTGCAGGGTTTCTTAAAGGGGCCGGGCTCTGATTGTCACCTTGGGCAACTCCTGCTACTGCTGACATGGACTTTCTCTGCGGATTTATTAACTGAGGCTTCTTTCTTTTAAAAGGAAGCCTCTCAGGCATGGGGACCACAGCTCTTGCACTTTGCACCTTAATGTTCTCTTTCTGTGGGTAACTGATTTCATTCCTGATGTTGTCATCATGTGGAAGGGGGAAATATGAACAGTCATGTTGCAGAGAGGGCATTCAGGTGGCCTGGGACTACCTAGACCCTGTAAGGGAAACACGGCTTGTGATCAGGGACGTGAAGGGAGCAGACGGCCTCCTGCCTGGATTGCACCGTTAGCAGGAAGAAGGCTTTTCGCAGAGGTTGCTGCAAGTGGAAGGAAGGCTGGGCTCTGATCTCCCAGGAGCCAAACTCCTTGGCTTTCCTCAGTCTCTAATATCTGGTTAGAAACTGCCATTTGGATTTTATTTTTTTAAATCGTGTGTGGAGCTGTTTAAATCTGTTTAATGTTACTCATATTCACAGATACTCTCTGTGAACTGAATTTAGTAAAAAATTGGAGAAGTTTTATTTCTATTTTTCTTTTTTAGAAGAAAGGAAGGAGCCTCCAGAAATGTTTTGTGCTAACCTACACAGCTAACCTCAGTCAGCGGTCACATACTGACCCCCAGTGGCTCCTGGGAGAGTTCACTTTGCCCGTCAGGGTTTTTCTCCTCGCACCATCGTGAGGACCCCAGCACCCACAGCTTCCTGAGTTTTGACGGTGGGGAGGCAGGTGGCGGATTAATACATGGTTTTGGACAGGGGTCCCTGCCTTTGAATCGCACCTTATAGGTAGCAACTTGTCCGCGAATAAGAAGCGGGCCCTGCTCACTCTCCGTGAAGAGCAGGCGGTAATCGTGTGCACCTCTTGCTTCCCCTACTCAAAGTTAAACCTTAAAAAAAAAGAGAGAAAAGAAAAGATTACCAAAATTCGTCAGCCCAGTTCTCTCCAAAGTTGTGAACCTGGCTCAGAAGACGGTCAAGATACTTGGGAAAACGTGTTATTTGGGCAAATATTTTAGGGTTACAAAATACTAAGTAATGCCATCTGAACTTGTAGTGTGTTTCTGCTCAGTGCAGGAGAGGAATGTAGGGCCAGGAGCAGGTAGCATGGCTTCTGAACTTGGCCTTGTAGGTGCTGTGAATACATTTCGATAAAGTATACAGGGTCCCCAGGAGCAATTATGTTTACGACTTAGTAAAATATATTTTCAGTGAAGCAGTCCTGTCACAGTACATCCTGCCAACATGTTGATACACATGAGCGTTGTACTCACATTAGTTTTTACCTTTGGAAATACATTAAATCACCTATAAAACTCAATGTCCACAAAACGTTCCACAGAAATATTGATTCCAGAAATGTTATCGAGATGAAAGTAGATTATATTTTTGATTTCCAAGTGAATGTATTCTAATTTACTAGGTTAATTGTATTTTTTCCTAGTTAAACCTCTTCACTCAGTCTAACTCAAGAGTTTTTGAATCACACAGTTTTAACAGCATTCTCAATCAGCCAACACGTTATCAGGTAAGCATTCATCAGACATGTCTCTTTTTTTGTTTGTAATTCTGTGTGTGTGTGTGTGTGTGTGTGTGTGTGTGTGTGTGTGCGCGCGCACGCGTGCACACATGGATAATGACTAGACTTAGATTCTTCAGATTTACTACCATCTTTCCCCCAAAATAACCCCTAGCCAGACAATCAGCTCTAATGCTCTTTTGGAGCAAAAATTAATATAAGACCAGGTCTTGTAGTACTACAATATAAGACTTATTTTACTATAAGGCTGGGTCTTGTATATGATATTATATAAGACCCGGCCTTATATTATAGTAAAATAAGACCCGGACTTATATTAATTTTTGCTCCAAAAGACGCATTAGAGCTGATTGTCTGGCTTGGTCTTATTTTTAGGGACACACGGTTTGAGGATAGAATAGAATAGAGAAAATAGAATGTTACTTGCAGAGAATTTTGCAAATCAGAGTCCAAGTTCTTTGTTTTTCTAGTTGAGGAAGAAGAATTTCTTTGCTGTATTGAAAGCAAAGTATTGCCACAGTTTCGAAAGGACATTATGTGATCGCCTGAGCTAGAGAAAGCAGTGGGAGATGTGGTGTATTTGGAAAATAATGCTCTGATACATTGCCCAGATTGATCTTTCAGGCAGTCCATTTTTCAATGGATTCTTAGGCTACACTGTTTCATCAGTACTACTTCAAAATATCTTTTGCCCTTTGATATTGGATGTGACGTTTGAACACTGTTCTCCAACTCAGAAGAGAGTATAATCCTTTATTTTCCAGGTGGTTGATCATTTTTGATTATCAAATCTTTAGATTTCTAGAGTGTTCAAGATCACAAGAATGAGGATCAAAAAATTTATAATGTGTGGTGATGACAACGAATAGCTTTAGTCCTCTTCGTGTGACTTTCTTAGAAGCAGCAAGTTGTACAAAATTACTTGGCACAGTGATTGCCAAAGCTTTACTTTTTAATGGTTATATTATATTCCATCATATGGTTATATTTAATTTATCGGTGTTCTGTTGATGAAAATACAGAATATTGTCATACTGCTCTAAGTAACCTTGTATATATGACATTTGAAATGTGCAAATCTATAGCATTGTCTGGTTAAAGTACATGTGCATTCTAATTTTTTAGTTATCAAACTGATTTTGATGGAGTTTGTGCCAATTCACATTCTTAAAATAAATGTATGAGAATGCCTATTTCCTCTTTAATTTTCCAACAGTGTGTTACCAAAGGTTTTTATTCTGGCCAGATCTGTGGAAATGGTATCACAGTGTAGTTTTACTTTATATTCTTTATCATTAATGAACTTGACCATCTTTTTATGTTTAGTGTTCTATATGCTTAAAACCCAATGCATATTTGGCTTTCTTGATGGGCTTTTTGCTATAAACTAAGAGGAATTTTAAGAATTAATTAATTCTTTTAAGAAAATCAGCCCTTAGCCTGTGATAAGAATTGAAATTTTTTTCCCAGTTTGTTGTATGTCTTTTTAATGTTTGTGGTTGTTTTTCCCCAACTTTTTGATTTTTGTGTAGCCAACTTTACAGATCTTTATAGCTTCGGGTTTTGGGTCCTAATTAGAAAGATCATCCCCCATATGAGAATATTTTTTAAATTTTTTACCTATGTTTTATTTAGTATTTTCATGGTTTCACTTTTTATATGAAAATGTTTGATTCTCATAGAATATATTTTGATGCAATGTGTGAGGTGAGGATCCAAATTTATGTTTTTCCAGATGATTACACAGCTGAGTGTGTGGAGTAATCTATCTTTTCTATTGATTTGAAATATCGCGTTTATCATTTACTAAATTCCTGTTTCTATTTAGATTTATTTATGGGCTTTCCTATGCTGTAGAACCACATTATTTGAATCATAATGATTTAAAACAAAATCAAACAAAAAAAAATACACACACGCATGTCCTTACTTCAAGACTCTTACTTTACATACTTTTTCTGCCTATTCTTTCTTGTTTATTTTTTTATTTGAACTTACGAGTAACTCAAATAGGTATTTAGAATGTGGGGCTTATACACCATCTGAACAAAGGGAGATTCATTTGTGGAGAGGTGACAGACAAAGGAAAAGAGGTTTGGGCTCCTAGGGATGGTAAATTATGGGAAGGTAAATATCTGGGAAGCTAATGGGAGCTAAGGGTTGCTTTAGGAATGCTGGTTTGTGCAGCCCCATCTCAGTACCCCCTTCCTGTCTCCAGTGATGATGCTTATTTTCCCTCCTTCTGATGCGGGAGAGGGGAAGGGGAAAGCCTTCACCAAGGGAAGTTTCTAAACTGCTTTTAGGCTGACAGGAGGAGGGCATAGAGCTCTTTCTGCATTTTCTGCTTCTTAATCGCCTTCAGTTCAAAATAATTCTTATGCCAGTGACATATTTTGGGGTGGCATATTCTGCTCCCCTTCACTACCTTTTCAGGGACTATAACCCACATTTGTTTTAGTTTTAGCCCAATGGTTAAACAGAATCAAAATTCACCACTGGTCTTTTTGCTGTAGTTTTCTATTCATTTCGGTCGGCTGAAGTTTGTCTTCACATAGTTTGTTCGAGAAGAATTCACAGGAGCTATGTTTTCCAACTTATTTAATGCTCCCAACTGTTTTGTGTTTTCTGTATGTCTATGTTGACTAGCTGTGAAATTCTTAGATGCGACTTTATTTCTTCATGTATTTGTAAACTTTGCTCCAGTGCTCCTAGAATGGAATGTTATGAGAAAGAGTTTGAGGCCAGCCTGATTGTTTTTCTCATATAGTTGACCTGAGGTTCTGGCCTGAAAACCCCAAATTTTCCTTGTTTATCATTGAAATCTAATAACTGGCTATTGATTATTCTGTAGGTGGATCTATATGAATTTTTTCCTGGCACATGGTGTAGCCATTCAATCTGTACATTCAAGTCTTCTTTTATTTCTGGGGAATTTTCTTGAATTATATCTTGAAATATTGTGTCTGTTCCATTATTTGGTATATTCTTTAAAGATACCAATTGGATGCCTGAGGAGAAAAAGACAGATGCCCATCTTCCATAGCTACCATCTTTTCTCTATTCCTTTTGAATTTTTCATCCATTTCTCCTTTTTGTCTCCTTTTTTCTGTAGTGTATTTTATACCTATCTATCTTCATATGTGCTGCTTCTGATTTCATTTCTGTGTTTGTTTTTTCCTTCTTGAGATTTTTCCAACTTATATATCACTTCTTTTGGCACCATATTTTCTTTGACTTCTTTGTGCTTTTATTTCGAAGACATGATTGGTATATATTTTTTTTAAATTTTGTTTTAATAATGGCATTATGTGTTTTTATCTTTGCTTTAACATTTTTCTGATGAGTGTTCTTTATTTGCTATTTGTTTCATCCTTTTTTTCTTAAAATATCTCAATATAGATCTTCTGTAGATACCCTATTGGGAATACTCAGTTTTGAATGAAGTAAGTTCTTCTTGGACCAGCTACTTTCAAGAGGTTGGAGTGGGGCTGGAGAATTCCAGGGCCACAGTCCAGGCAATTAGGAATTTTCCTGTAGGCACGAGATTGTGCGTGTGAGTTCATTTTTTCTTTATTTTTCCTTGTCAAAGAATAGCATTGTAGGACAATTCACAAGGTAGACTCTCCCTCTGCATCTCACTGAGTACTCCTGGTAAATACGGCTTTTCTCTATAATTTCTTCTTCAACCCTGTATCTAAGCTTCTGTAGACGTTATATCAAACAGTAAAGGGAAGTTCTGAGCCATGAATGTCTACTTTTGACATTTCCTCACACCCCCAGGTGACTGTTTCTTATAACCTTTCTAAGAAAGGGTATGGGTGTCTCTAAGTGTCATTAAAGAAGTTTAGTCATTGTTTTTTTTTTTCCTGTTTTTTTTCTTTCTGTTTCCTATTCTCCTTGTTGCTTTTGAGTGGTTTAGAAGAAGTAGAGAAATTCCTAAATTCCCTCCCAAATTGAAACTTCTTGTGACTGAAAATTGTTGGTGCCACCACAGCTCAGAGCATTTTTTAAATATCTCTGAAGAAATATTTTTTAAAATTAGTTTACAAGACCCACAAAAAGTGTTTTATTATTTTCTCGTTACTCAGCTAATTATTCACCGTATTAACAACAGTCTGTGCCATATGACTTAACCAGATTTTCAAAATCTGGTCGTCACCTTATCTGTCTTACATTCAAATGAGTGTTTTCCTCTCCAAAACAATTACTTCAAACACAGAGATTTGAATGTGCTACAAAGGGCACAGAGGAAGAATTCCAAATATGTGTTGATCCATGGCAGTATTTATATTAACATTAACTATTAATAGTACGCTGAGGTGATTTTTTTTATATATGTAAAGAATTTTTTGAAAAACTGGGGAAACTTTTTCTGAAGAACATAGTCTTGGAGAGATAGTTAAGATTGAATTCTGCTCATGAATACCTGTGTTCATTTGAATTAAAAGTACATAGGTAGGCCAAGACAGAGGTGTAGGAAGGCCCTCAACTCACATCCTCCCACAGACACACCGAATATGAACCTACATATGGAGTAATTCCTCCTGAAGTAGAAGTGAGGGCTGATTGACCAGCTTCTGCACAAGTTATAGAGGGTATTAAAATTTATAAGGAACCATAAAATACCCCAAATAGCCAAAGCAATCGTGAGAAAGCAGAACAAAGCTGGAGGCATCACTCACTGATTTTGAACTATATAGTATACTACAAAGGTATAGTAATCAAAACAGCATGGGACTGGCATGAAAACAGACACAAAGATCAATGGAACAGAAAAGAGAACTCAGAAATAAACCCATACATATATGGTCAATTCATCTACGACAAAGGAGGCAAGACTATACAACTGGGAAAAGATAGTTTCTTCAATAAATGGTGTTGGGAAAACCGGACAGCTACATGCGAAAGAATGGAACTAGACCCCCATCTTATACCAGCTACAAAAACAAGTTCAAAAATGGACTTACTTGAATATAAGACCCGAAATTATAAAACTCCTGGAAGAACCCATAGGCAGTAAGCCCTTTGACTTCAGTCTTCGCTGTGTGGGCTGCCTGCCCTTTGCACAGCTCCCAGACCTGGAGATCTGGCTCTGACTTGAGGTGTGGATCTAATTGTCACCCTTTCCATAACAATAGCCCATTGCCCCAATCCTGTTTGCTGACAGTCTACCGTTTCCCACTGTTGCATACTACTGACTTCCTCCCAGCATAGTGGAAATTTGTGTTTGTCAAATAATAGGAGCACAGGTTGATGCAATGGCTGGTCCTCTCTTGTCTGTTCTTTTTGCTCCCTGACTAAACTGCCAGGAGCAAGTCAGCAAGTTGGAAGAGACATTTCATTGGGAGCAGGATGCCAGGCTCCCTTTCATTTAGGCACCTCTAATCTTTATGGGTGATTGCCTTGGATTTGCCCCTTCCCTTAGCTTCTGGGGGACACCCCCTCCCTTCTACACAGGGGAGAAAGAATAGCCTCCTTCCCCCAAAAGCTCATGATCCCTCTCACATCTCAGTTGCTCTCCTCATGGGGTTGCTGAGGAGGAAGTAGGTGCTATATATAGCAGCACCCCTTATCCACGCTTTCACTTTCCGAGATTTCAGTTACCCACTGTCAATTGTGGTCTGAAAATATTAAATGGAAACTTCCAGAAATAAACAATTCCTACGTTTTAAGTTGTGGGCAGTTCTCAGTAGCATGATGAAATCTCACTCTGTCCCACTCTGTCCCAGCTGGGACATGACTCATCTCTTCATCCAGAGTCTCCACATTCTACACACTCCCTGCCCATTAGGCACTTAGTAGCCACCTTGGTTACCAGACTGACTGTCATTCTATCACAGTGCTTGTGTTCACATCACCCTGTTTACTTTATAACGGGCCCAATGCACAAGAGTAGTGATGCTGGCAATTCGGATACGCCAAAGAGAAGCCGGAAAGTTCTTCCGTTATGTGAAAAGGTAAAAATTCGCCACTTAATAATATAATCTCCGCATAATCTCATATGCTGAGATTACTAAAATCCACGGTAAAAATTAATTTTCTATTCATGAAATTCTCTAATTTGTAAGTTACACTTTATCGTAGGTATGTGTGTATAGGAAGAAACATAGTAGACAAAGGGTTTGGTACTACTAGAGGGTTCAAACATTCACTGGGGGTCTTGCAAAATATCTCCCATGGATAAGTGGGGAGTACCATATCTGCATTTTAGTTCAGGCCTTTGTTTCTTTCCTTTATTACCTTTTGAATGTGATATTTGATGGAGGCACAAGAATATGTATAACACATAATAAATTATGAAGTATAATTACCTGCACACCTATGAAGCCACCTCCCGCCTGAGAATGATAACATTATCTGTCCATTGCCTCTATGTAGGTGTCCCTCCCTAGCCCACACCCTTGCCACCACCTAAGAGATAATCCTTAGGTGGGTTTCTCATTCTTTTCCTTTGGTTTTCTTTTCAAAGAGAAGATTATTGCATATATAGGTAATCCTAAAAATGCATTATGTAGATTTACTAGTTATTGAGCTTTATAACAATATCTTCATACTTCGTGACATCTGCAACTTGAATTTTTCATTCAACATTTATGCTCCTAAGATTCATCTATTCTGTAGTGTATGGCTACTTTTCATTAATGTCATTAATTTCATTAGTGAACACAATGACATTATATTGTGTACAATACCATGATTTGTTTGTTCTTCTGTTGATATTTGTTTAGATTGTTTGCAGTTTTTGTTTTTTTCGCTATTTTGGACAAGATTGCTATAAACATTGTTGTTTATGTCTCTTGGTCCAAATGTGAGAAGTTTCTCTAGGTGCTGTACCAAGGAGTGGACTTTCTGGGTAAAAGAATGTTCAATTGAAAAAGATAAGGCCAAATTATTTTTCAAAGTGGTCTGTTTATACTCATGCCAATAAAGTGTAAAAATTCCATTGATCCATATCCTTTCCAATACTTGGCATTAGAAGATTTATTAATTTTTTCCCCTCTTTAAATGTAAAATTGTATCTCCTTTTAATTATAATTTGTATTTCCCCAAGAAAAGACTTTGAGATTGTTTTATATACTTGTTGACCATTCACAGTTCCATTTCTGTAAAATGTCTGTCTTTTGCCCATTTTTCTATTGGATTATTTGAGTTTTTCGTACTGAATTAAAGTTCTTCATATATTTTGGATCCAAATTGGTCATCAGTTACAAGTATTTCCAGTATTTTCTCCCAGTTTGTGGCTTGCCTTTTCACTTTCTTTATGGTATCTTCATAAATAGAAGTTTTAATTGTAATGAAGTTGAATCTATCAGTCTTTTCTATTACAATTATCATTTTTACCTTGTTTAAAAAACATCTAGCTCTACACTGAATTTATAAATATATTCTCCTATACTTTCCTTTGAAGGATTTAAAATCTTTGTCTTTCACATTTAAGATGCATGTGGAATTAATTCTTGTGTGCATGGTATGAAGTGGGGCTCCAGTGTGATTTTTTCCATATGGATAAACAATTATCCTGTAAGAGCAGTTATTTAGATTGAAATACATTCACAATACATATTTCTACAAGAGAAAAATATACAATATAACAAAATATATGATATTAAAAAAATAAAATAGAGCACATATAGTAATTTATATATATACCAAATTTAAAGAAAAGGTATTGGAAGGGCAGACATACACTAAAATAATAGTGATTATCTTTGGATGGTGGGATAATTGAGCATTTTGTTTATTTCTTTTGTCCTCTGCATTTTCCAAATTCTCTGTGTTGAACATATAATCGTATTTTTTTAAACAGTGAGAAATAAGGTAGTGTCTATAGATGATAATGTAGTGTCAACATACCTTAAAAAAAATCGAGAAACCATGAATTGAAATCTTCCCACTTAATGTTTTAAAAAGCTTCTTCCATTCCTGGGGCTGGGGAGATGTTTGTGAATTATGCAGTAAGTATCAGTAGAAGGTGAAAAAGGGTTAACTTCTGAAACCCGGGTAATTCTTCTGTAAGTAGTTACATAAAATTGCTTTCCCCTGAGTTGTTTGCTTTACGGGTATGTAAGGCTCTTTGGAGAATAGGATCCAGGTTACTTATGTGTATCATTGGTGATAAAATCATTTTTTTTTGCCCAACAGCAAATAATGAAAAGACTTATAAAGCGATATGTTTTGAAAGCACAAGTAGACAAAGAGAATGATGAAGTGAATGAAGGTAAGCATCTCCAACTTGAAAAACATCCTTTTACAAATAATTTAATGAACTTGGAAAATTTCAGTAATTTGAGTTTCCTGTGTTGGCAGATTAAATACGATACTTTAAAAGGATACTTTAAAAGTCCAATAATCTCAAATAACAGTTTAGGTCCCTCCAAGATTAACAGGAGAATCTTATGTTACATTTCTAAAATTCTATCTTTTTAAAGAAACGGCTATTAAAAATATCAATTAGAAACAATTTATCTCTACTCAGAATGCCCTGATTCTTAGAGAATATAAAGTCTGCCATCTTTCTGGGAGCTTTAAAACCCCTATTACATAAGGTAGTTTCAGCGAGTTCACATGAGTGTTGACGTTTTTCCAATGACGTAGGTAAAATAATGGTTGGCTCAGACAGAATCCACATTTCTTCAAACATGACTTTGTTGTCTGAAAGAAATCTCTCACCAATTTTTCTTATCTGAGTTTCTCTTTTGCCTTTCATTTTTCTCCTTGGCTCCTTATTTAAACATGTCTGTTTTTCCAGGTGTATCCTAGGCAGGGCATCTGTGTGAGCTAGAAAAATTGTTCATTAAAGACTGGATTTTAAGCCAAAAAATCAGCCCAGAGTTGAAAAGAAATCAACCTGGAGAAATGAATTGCCCTAAAAATGCAAGCAATAGCTTTCAACACAAATGAGATGCTACTAGATCTGTTAAGAGAAGAAAAGGCTAAACAGCAGTGAAACTATTAATGAGCTTTGCAGTCATTACTTGATTAATGCAAGGAATCCCTTGCAAGTTTGAGTCAATCCAATGGTATGTGTATGTAGAAATGAAATCTATGAATGTATGAATGAAGACCAGCAAAAATCCAATCATGGTGACTAATTGCAAGGCAACAGGGTTGGAATATTTCTAAGAATGAAATTTAGAAGTTTAGAAAGTGGAAATCTGATCAGTTATACCATAACCTCCTTGAAAAAAACCAAAACAACAACTAAGTAAGTGATGGGGCCATGACAGCATCAAAAACAAGGAGCCATCTTCCAAGCCCTTACACAAAAGAGGAAATTGAATTAATGAGAATTTGGCATTTTGAACAAAGTTCTAAATAAGAAAATATCATATATTGTAACCTCGTTTAATAAGTGAAGAAACGAGAGTTCCAAGAGGTTGAGTAATTTGTGTTCCCTGTGTTGGCAGATTAAATATGATACTGAGTATTCAGTCTCTCTATAACTCAAAACCAAGGAAGAAGGATGCGGTACTACGGAGGTGAAAGGGCGTCCACTGGGCTTACGGTCCAAATATGATACCGAATGGTATTTGAATCCATTTCTGCCACAAAACTGACCTTGTGACTTCAAATTAGATCAGTTTATTCCCTCTACATTGCCATATGCAAATGGAAGAAGCACTTTTTTTTTGCCACAAAAGCAATTTGCAAATGTTTTGTATGTATTCTAAGGGAGAGTTAGAATTCCTTAAAAATAAAAAGATTCTGACTTTAATAAAAGAACATAGTAAATATACTTTAAAACATCATAAAGATACCAGGACATATCATTAAAGGGATGTTTTACATGTGATTATTTTATCATAAAAAGCTGTTAAAGTGCCAATGATTTGAAGAATCATTTCTTAGATTTAAGGTAAATTCCTGCTCCAAAATTAACCTTTCAGGGTCAATGGCTTATCTACATTGCAACTATTTATAAGAGAATCCAGTTTTTAATTACAGTCTACATATGATCAAAATACTGCCAAACACAATTATGGAAACAGTTATGTTTTAATAGCCAAAAGTCTCCTATGGAGACTCCTGTGTATGTCCACATAGCCAGTGGTATCCCATCTTAAACTGGGTTCCTAGACCCCAATTCCATCGTGGCGGGGCAGGTCCCCCACCCAACAAACCACTCGCAGGACACCAGCAGGGTATCTGAGAATTCAACTCAATTCTGATACCATCTACCTGGAGATAGCATCAGATTCCATAGGTTAAGGGTTTAGTCCGACAAGACTGCCCCACCCGTCCCTCTCCCCCCAACATACATATTTCAGGCGCCAGACTCAAGTCTAGTTGGTGCTTTTGACCAACTAGCCACAGATGAGAGGTTCCAACAACCTCTCTGACTCAGAATGCCAATTGTTAAGTCCAGGTTGTCACTTGTCCTTCTGACAGACTGGCTCTAAATCAGAGGTTCCCACAACCCCCTCATTGGGTTGTCTTAATTTTCTAGAACAGAATTCAGAGAAACATCATACTAGATCACTGGTTTATTGTAAAAGGATATAATTCAGGACCAGCCAGATGGAAGAGATCCTAACAAGGACGATGATCTGTGTAGGTGTCAGCTCTTCAGGCTGGGGGAACCCAAGGGGCTCCCTATAGACAGAAAGGACGTCCCCTGGTTGTAGATCAGTTAACAGAGAAATCACCCTGTGCTAGACTGCTCCCATTGGCCGAGCCACAGGACGACAACTTCAGCTGAGTTTTACTATTAAGAACTTAGCTGCACTATTTTTATAGCTTTTTTCAAAGGTCAGTATATTTTTAAAGACTAAACATTTTCAAGGAAAAAATCTAAAATACCTTGGAGACCTTATGAGGTAAATGTATTCATATCGTATAAATTGTATTCTGTTCTTTTCTAAGTCCAAAGAGCAGATTGCCAATTGTGTGTATTTTTAATCCAAATACTACAGGTGAATTAAAAGAAATCAAGCAAGATATCTCCAGCCTTCGCTATGAACTTCTGGAGGACAAGGGCCAAGCGACTGAGGAATTAGCCGCTCTAATTCATAAGCTCAGCGAGAAGCTGAGCCCCAGCGTGCTGAGATGTGAATGACCCCATCACCCAGAACATGGCTTGGACTAGAGCACAAATGTGGGCAATAATATTTCTAAGTATGAAATACTTGAAAAACTATGGTGTAAATTTTTAGTATTAACTACCTTTATCATGTGAATCTTTAAAAGTTAGGTCTTAATGATTTTCCTGTGTTATCACATGCAAATGGTCTTCATTTTAATTGTCTGCCTTGACATCACGAACAGTGACACACTGTCATATTTAAGGCCCAATATTACTACATTACTGACATTTTTGTCCATTTTAGAGTAAGCTTTCCTCCATCTTTGCACTACCTGTTGGCCGCCAAGAAACTGTAGGCTCCTTGGGGACAGGCACCATGTCATATTTATCTTTGTGTCTCCAGCATCTAGTACAGTGCCTGGTACATAGTAGGTGCTCAGTAAATGTTGTTGAAACCAACTGAACGGAACTGCCAACAAAATACAAAACAAATAAAAAGGCTGTCACTATGTAGCACACCTCTTGTCAAAGTGCTGAAGGGATTTTTTAAAAACAAAAAACTGAAAACATTTCACAAGCAGCTATGGCTTGGTCAGATTTTCTTAGAATTTTTTGGCATCACTGATAATCCCAGAACTTTTGAGCCCAAAGGAAGAATTTAACAATGAAATGGGTTAATAGAAAATATGATTACATTACATATTTAAGTTTCATAGAATTGTTCAAAACAACACATTAAAGATTTTTCTAAAATATATGTTGTTTGCTTTCTGTCTTAGATTTCCTTTTCTTGTTTTTCAGTCATGTGAATTTAGTCATAGGGATGATGAATTTTTTTAAGGTTGGGGGTTACTTAGCGCTGTTATTTTGTTTTAACCTCCTAATCTCTGCCTGTGATGCTTTAATGCTAAGATATCAACAACTGACTTCCTGTCTTGCTCATTCACTCCATTCGGAGTTTTGGAGGGTGTGCTTATGGGAAGAAATAGGGAAGAGCAGTGGCTGTGTACCTGAAAAGCTATGTCCAAGTATCACCAGGTATGTTCCATTTCCCTTTAAGGCCTCTCTTACTTAAAATGATGGACATCCTTTTTCTTATCAAAGCATTTCAGTTATACTTGCTACACAAAATAAATTGTGATGTATCATATTTGACTTATATTATAGATCTGAGCTGAGTACTGGTAATATCCACAACGCCTCATGACTTTAATAAGAAAGGGGATACAGGCCAGTGATTTCCCTTGTCTCTTCACAGACCATAAAACACTCAAAATATTTTTTTAACCAGGTACAAATGTCTCATAGAGTTATGCTTAACATCCTGATTCTCTTCAGTCTGTTCCTGTCTAGTCCTACAGGAATAGCCATTGTGATCACACCTCAAAGATAGTTTCATAGGCCCTAACCACCAATTAAATACATGATACTTTAAAAATCATTATCCTCACACATGAAGACAAAAAAGGAACATTAAATGGAACTACATAACGCTCTGTAAAGATGATTTCTTAATTTCTACATTTTGGGACTTAAAACAATTAAGTTTAAAAAAAGAACTTTATACATTTTTGCTACCACTTTAGACTATTTCATTAACTTTTGTGCTATTCTAATAGTACTTTGTCTTAAACAGTTTTCAAACTTTATGTATTTTATGTTATGCCTCAGAAATGAATAAAATATTGAATTTTTTCATTGTTATGTTACTCTATTACAACACTAAAGATACGGAGTTTGCATAATAGACAGTACTTTCAGTCTTTCAGTACTTTCTAACATCCCAAGTACGGACTGTTTGTTAATAGCTGTGGAATGGAATATTTAATGAGGTCTCTAATTGGGGGTTGGGAAAATGTTGAATGCAAAAGGGTTTGATTCAGCTGGGGACATTCAGCCTAGGATCCTTTGAGTCTTGAATGAAGATTAAGCTTATAGCATTTTTTTTTTTTAATTCCGTATCTCCCACAACTGTAGAATTCTCAACACAGATCAGACAAGTTCTTCTCTGTTATGGGCTAAATTATGTCACCCCCTAAATTCATATGTTGAAGTCCTAACCCCCTAATGCCTCAGAATATGACTATATTTGAAGATAGAGCCTTTAAAGAGATAACTAAATTAAAATGAGATTAGGGCAAGGCTTACTCCTCTGTGACAAATGTGCTTATCAGAAGAGATTAGTACACAGACACAGAGGGAAGCCCCTGTGAAGACACAGGTTGAAGATGTCTCAGGAGAGAGGCCTCAGAAGATTGGTTTGGTTCCCTGCTGACACCTTGATTGGTACTCCTAGCCTGTGAGATCCTGTAAGAAAATAAATGTCTTGTTTAAACCACCCAACTTGTGGTACTTTGTTATGGTGACCCTTTCTATCTAATACACCTTCCAACCCCCTAAATTCTATAATATTCTATAAAATTCTATTTTACGCTATCTCCTTTGTGGCTATTTTTCAATTTCTAAAAATGTATCTATTTTTATTGAGTCTAAATTAACACATATTTTCCTCAAAGTGCTATATGGCTAACCCAGCTCAAGGCATTATTGTCTAATTTAACATAGTTATTTTAGCCTCAGAAAAATAATTTTTCTGGAACACCCTGGGACCTAGGCAAAACCTCAGATCCCTCTGTAGGAAATAATTGCTCTTTCTAAAAAGCACCTCTTCTCAGGGGTTTAATTTTTGATTCACAATCGTTTGTGACCTCTCCCCTAGTAGACCACAGAAATCAGCAAAGGGCCAGTATCTTATTCACCTGTAGTATTTCTGTAGGCAGAAGTGTACACTAAAGATTGATGACAGGAATGAAGGACTTTGAGCTCTTGGTCAGATCCTGAGTCACCATAGGCCAGCAGTAGTCTGAAGGTCCCTGAGGCCTTTTCAGGGGCTCTGATTTTGAAACTATTTTCATAACACTAAGATGTTTTTGTGTTTTTCATTGTGTTGACATTTGCACTGATGGTACAAAAGGCATGGTTATTAATACTGCGGGTACTTAAGCATGAATCAAAGCAGTGGCTTCAAACTGTAGTAGTCGCTGTATTCTTTATGCGCACATTGGCAGGAAAACAAAGTTTCATATAAAAACGTTCATTATGAAGCAGTAAAAATTGTAAATTTTAAGCCTTCACTCTTGAGTACATGTCTTTTTAAATATTCTCTGATATTGGAAGTATGCATAAAGCATTACTAGTAAGTACTGACGCACATTAGTTGTCTCAAGGAAGAGCATTTGTGTAATTATTTTTTGAGTTGCTAACTCAACTCGTTGCTTTTCGCATGGAACACATGTTTTTTGTTTTTGTTTATGTTTTGAAAGCACAACTGAAAAATTATGATTATTCAGAGTTGGGTATTTATTCACTTCCTTGTAAATTCAAGCAGGGAACCTATCATTTCAATGAAACAATTGACAGTGTTGCCAATGCTTAAAATTTGAGCCTTTAAGCACAAATTATATGTTCGCAAAATTTGTATGCACCATCTGAGGTTGACAGCTTTCCAATACTACAAATCTTTTCTGATGAAATCCGTGGTGATATGAACAAATGAGATTTTTTTTGATGTTGTATAATGAAGCCGCATTCCACATTGCAACTAACTTTTCAAACTACCACTTGTTGAGTTTGGACCAAATTTCTTTCATATACTTACAAATAATCTACACATACACCAATATATTGAACGCAGAAGTAGATCTGGGACTCCCTTTTACTATTCAGATGGATAGTAAATAGATTTGCAAACAATGCTAGTCTCTTTAGTTTTTTTATTTTAAAAATAGTTATTTTCATTGAAATGTGTAATGAGTTTTTTTCCAATATATTTTTTAAATTTTCAGTTCTAATTTCGAATATGGAAATATCAACAAATAACTCATATAAACCTAAGGTCTTTGGTATCCTCTCAATAGTTTGTAAGAGTTTTGTAAAGGGGTCCTTAGGCCAAAGTTTGAGAACTGCTGCTGTAAACTAACGCCTAGAACGGTGGAACTTAATTCTTGAGGGACCCTTGCCAATGTCAGAGAATTAAGTCCGAATCTACCCGGGCTTCACGTCAGCCCTTTACATCCAAAAAGACTTAGAGGTGTGGCTCTGGGCGGCGGTGCGGGTGGAGCCAAGGCTGCGTCTCCGGTCTCCCTGGAAACAACCCTCCCCCAGTCACCTGGACCGTGTCCTCAGGCCCTCTCCGTCTCTGATTGGAGAGGTTACGCTAGTGGGCGGTCCGTCGGGAGAGGGGCGGGGCTTCACTTTCGTCCGGGGCCCACTCGCGTGAACGTATTGACGTCACGCCGAAATCGCTGCCTTGACGCTAGGCGTTTGCATCTCCGCTGAGGTACCTGGAGCTGGGGTCGCTCGTCTGGGGGGACGTGAGCTGTTTCACCTCAGAGGCCTGAGGTCCGGCAGCCTGTCCCTCCCGGCCCGGCGACGCCCAGGGCGTCCGTGTCGCCGTCATGGATCTGAATTTAAACCGAGCGGATTACTTACAGGTAAACCCGAGAGGGGGGGCGGTCGCCGCGCGGGTGAGACCCGCTCCCTGAGAAGATTCGGTCTTTCCACTGACGTCCGTCCGGGTCGCCCTGAACGGGTGCGGCGGCGAAGTGGGGGCTGGCAGCTGCCCTCCGGTGGCCCTCCTCACGGACAGGTCCAGCTCTCGGTGACGGTCCCCGGGGACTTGGAAAGAAGCGGCACGTCCTCGCGTTGCTGGCGCCCGTGCGTCCTGACGCGACCCTGGGTTCCTCCCCGGGGCCGCTGCTCCCGGCTGCCGCTCCCGGGGGATCCGTCTCTACCCAGGCCGCTCTCCCGAGCGCCTCTTAGTTCTTACTGTGAGCTGGCCCTCACCAGCCAGGCCGTAACAAAAGCAGCAACAGCCGTTTATTGAGCATCTAGTTTATGCTGAGAGTTGAATACCCATAAATATTTAATCCTCATAAAAATTCTCTCAGCTCGTATGATAGATGACGATGATCCAGGGGCTCAGCGAAGGCAGGTTGCTTAACTAGCGAGAAAGGATGGAGTTGCTGGTTTGAAACCAAGTCCCAGACTCCAGAGCTGGTGTTGTCTCTGTTACACCACCCTGCCTCTCAGTATTTCCGCCCTAGACTTGCTCGTCTCATCGCCTCTTTTTTCAGTAATCCTGTTTCGGCTAATGGTACAAATGTTTGCCCGGTCAAGTTCCCCGGGAGTTACGCTAAGCACTTCCCACCTTAAAGTTTTCCCTATTCAACTGCTGCAGTTATTTCTTCAGTATTTCTTGAATCTGTCCCATTTTCTCCAACTCCATTACCCCCAATTCAGGTTGTCGTCTTCTCTTGCTTGGATAATTGAAATAGCCTCCTGACTGAGCTCCTAGCTCCAGCTTCACCTCCCTCCAAGCATCCTTCACATCACCTGCTAGATTGCTGTTTCAAAATGCAAATCTTAGTTTCAACTTGAATACTACTACTGGATTACAGAATAACATTACGGATATATACTATACGTAAATTCTTTCACGGTCTGTTGTTTTCTCCAACTTGTCTCCCACCTTCCTCCCCTAACTATGCACTGCTAGTGATAATTCCCTGCCGAAAAAGCCATGCTGTTTTCATCTTCTGTACCTTTTGTAGAGTAATCTTCATCATCAGTTTTACTGGATGTCATTGCCATGAGCATGTTTGGTATTTTAGCAAAAAATTTTTCTTTGTTGCATTTTTAATAATTTCTCTATTTCCAAAGATTTTAAATCACTTTACAAAAACTAACAACTATATGAAGTTGTAAAAGAAGTCTTCTGGAAATATTTTTTTGTGAAGTATCCTGCCAGTAATGTCAAATAATTTTTTTTGGCTTGACAACATAAATTTTGACAAGCGTAAATTTTACTATTTTTGGTTGTTTCCTGTATCCTGACTTTCGTGGCATATTTCATTAGATAATAAGTTCATCACTGATAATTATTTCATATCACTAATTATTGCAATAAAAAGACTCTATAATCTGAATCTGCTGGACCTTTAAATCTCTGAGGTAAAGCTCAGATTACAGTGTATGAGAAAACATTCAATAAGTGGCTGGTGTGTTTCCTTAGGTGGGAGTGACCTCTCAGAAGACCATGAAGCTACTTCCTGCTTCAAGACATAGAGCTACACAAAAGGTACTGTAGAGATACTGATTTCTCCACATCTCCTTAAGCTTTGACAGAGGAGAAGTTTATATTTCCTTCTTTATTGGTAAGTTATTCTTTTTAAAATGCAAATGTTAAAATGGAAGTGAATTTCTTTAATTTGAACAGAGGTTGGCATGCCAAGGGACATTTACAAACAGTCATTTTCTTGGACACTATAATTATTGTGTACAGTTAGTAAATAGTATAAACAAACTTGTTAAAACCATATTCCATTTTCTGGAAATAATTTACTCTGTGTATACTTGTATGCACCAGGTTGTGTATATGAAAGAAGAAATGTAAGACACAACTGAATATAGAGAAAATGTTTTTTTGAGACATTATTGTATTTTAAGAGTACATATTTTGATGTTGAACTTTGTATTTAGCAATACTGATTTGATTATTTTTATAAAAATACTGATTCTATGAGACATGACAATTACAATTTTATAGTAGACTAGAAGGATATTTTTAATAGCTGCAAAATAAATACAGTATCCTGATATATTAACATTTTTTTCAAGCTAAATCAATAGATTTCTGATTGTCATTTATTCACTCTACTAGATCAGCATATCTGTTAGGTCTCAGGACCCTTTCACACTCTTAAATTATTGAGGGTTCCAAAGAACTTTTGTTTATGTAGATATATCTATCAAGTCTTACTGTATTAAAATTCAAGCTAAAAAATGTTTTCTTTATTATTCTAGTTTAAAAAACTAATAGGCCTATTACATGTTTGCATAATATTTTTATGAAAATATTTTCAAAAACAAAAAAAGAATTTAGTGAGAATAGCAGCACTGTGGTACATTTTCTTTAGTCTGGCATAAGCAAAGGTACCTGGATTCTCATATCTGTTTTCATGTCAGTCTGCTCTTATGTGTTGTTTTGGTTGAAGTATATGAAGAAAATCTAGCTTACACAGATACATAGTTAAAAATAGGAATATTTAAATGGCTTTTCCAAATAATTATGGCTCTTCATATTTGATACTACATCTATACTAGACAAGTGGTAGTATCTTAAATATTGGGTGCAATGTGGAATCTGAAACCATATTGATTAACTTTTCATAATTTGTTACATTAAAATCCATTGGTCTGTCTTGTACTTTGAATGGATCTTTTACCCATGCATGAATTTATAACATCCTGTGATGTTCATTTGAGATTATTGGTTCATTTGAGTTATACATATCTTCCAAATGTTGACACATTTTATTATATAATATCAAACATAGCACATTTGTTAATATTACTGCTGGTCTCATCAGAAAAGTTATGTATTGAGAAGCAGTTCGTCTCACAGTAGCAGATATAAGACTTTCCAAAGTACTGATTTTCACTTGAAAGCTCTGACTCTACCATTTGTAGCAAACACTGTTAGTTATTTTCTTTTGAAATAACAAACTCACCTTCAATTTTTAAAAAAAAATTCAGGAAATACCCATGTGTTAATAGCAACAGTTGTTGGTTGTTCCTTCGTTCTTAAAAATGGTGTTTCTTGAAAAAGTGGATAGTTCACCTCATAACTCAAACATTTATACAAGTACTTTTCGTCAGGACTGTTTTGGTATGCAGCAGAAGTGTTTAATACATGCTTCCTATTTTCTCACACTAAATATTAAAAAGACATGTATTCAAGGGTCAAGATTTAATAAGATTAATAAATTTTTATTGCTTCATTAAGGATATTCTTATGTGAAGCTAGATTTTTTTATTTATTCTCAAATGGTGAAGAAGATTACAGATTACTGGTATAGCTTGGTGTCATTGTTTAGTTTCTTGTCAAACACCCTAATTTTACCCACCATTACTTCTGTACCATCATTGCAAATATCAACCTAGTGAAAGGGGAAAATGAAGACTTAGAAAATAGTGTTGACCAGGCAGATTCTCTAAAAGGTTCTCATTGAATTCCAGGAGTCTAGGAACTACACTTTGGAAATCCCTGTAATACCTTATTGTTTTATAAATTATTGGATAAATGTATTGTCAGAAAATCAAAACCTTAACTATTCTTGTGTATTTTTTCATCTGAAAAGAAATCTCTGCCAGTACCAAAGATCCATAAATATCCTTAAAATATGAACATAATTATTTGTGAATGTTCACTGTTCTAGGGAGAAAGTCCACAGCTTTCATCAAATACACAAAGGTAATACAGGAAGTTAAAAATCAGTGGCCTAAAAACAGAATCTGCGCAGTATCAACTTTTTGATATGTGAGACTTGTTTTATATCCTAATACTTGGCCAATTTCTATTCTTTCTCTGTGCTTGATTCTTGGGATGTGTGGCTTTATTTACTATTTATACACAGCCCTACATATGTACATTGTGCATATATTAGATCAAAGGTAGTTGTTTTCTGGTTCTTATCTTTTGTCTTGATTATTAATTTCTGAGAAAGAAATGTTAAAATATCGCTCTATATTTATTCAGAATAATCCATTGGCCACATTGGGTAATTGATAATTGTTGAAACTGAGTGATGGATACATGGGAATTCATTATAATCTGTCTACTTTTGCATGTTAAAATTTTTCCATTAAAAAGGTTTAAAAAATATCAAATAGGTCAGTCACAACCTTATTTGATAATCTCTTTTAAAAATCAATCTTAAAATATTCTTATGCTCCAGTTAAGAAAAAAAAATTACATCCCCTCTATTCGCCTTGGCGTTTCTGTCCCTAGTCTCTTGTGCTGTTTACATTGTAGGAACAGAATATATGGCCATCTACTTCTATAGCGACTCTCCATGACCTTTTCTTTGACGGTTTTCTGTAATTCTTTGGAGGATTGTTTTTTTGTAGGGCTGTCTTTCCTAGATTTTTTAATCTTTGCTTTTAAAAATTATAATTTATATATGGAGAATCTTGTTTTCTTCATTTATAGTTAATAGTGCATAATAATAGTAATTTTAGATTCTCTTCACTCTATTACAGGTAGTTATTGGTGATCATAATGGTGTAGTTACGTGCTTTGGCATGAAGAAAGGAGAAGCAGTGGTATGTATGGGTTTTAGTTTTAGAAGGAGAAAAGATTTTAAAAGAAAAGCACTACTTATTGAATAATCCTAGGTTAAAAATTCTCTAAAACACTATGAAAAGTGGGTTTTGAGGGAAGTAGTTCTATGACGTATGAGACGACAGCCCAAGAGTCATTTGTCAGTTATTTGTAAAACACCTTTGACAGTCTAGGGTGGTTTATTAGTTTCTTATGCTGTGTAACAAAGTACCTCAAATTTAGGGGCTTAAAATAGCACACATTTATCATCTTACAGTTTCTGTGAGTCATGGCTTCAGTGTAGATATCAGCCAGGCTCTATTCCTTTCGGGAGCTCGCAGTCCTTTTCCAGGCTGACATGGTTGTTCTCTACTGTTGTAGGACTGAAGCCCCCACTTTATTGCTGTCTGTAAGCCAGGACTTGCTCTCAGCATCTTGAGGCCCCCACAGTTCCCTGCTATATAGTCCTCTCACAGGCCCTCTCACTACATGGTGACTTAACTTCTTCAGACCAACAAGCAAATCTGTCCAGTCTAAGATGGAGTCATAGCATCACATCACATCACATCACATCACAACATAACAACACATAACATCATAGAAGTTACTATCCCATCACCTTTGCCATTTAATGTAACCTAATCAGGGAAGTGATGAGTATGTCATCATAGTCACAGACCATAGTTTACGTGATGGGGGTGAGATGTGAACTCTTATATTTATTATACCTTATATGGAATTTACAAAAAGATGAAGATGGCGAAAATTATCAGAAACTCAATGTTTCCATTATTCACATGTCCTCTTAGATATTTTGCTCTCTGTGTATAAAGTCGTGGGGGGAAGGGAAGAATCTGATGCCAGTAATAAAATGGAAAATAACCAGAAAGAAATTGATGATACAAATGTTTTCCATTAAATAGAGAAATATTAAGTGAAACATTCAGGTTTCCAGAAAATTCTATAGACATTTATTTACACCACCAAAACTTATAAAAACTGTAAAGAAAACAGGAGAGGTTATTTTTAAAAGATGAGTAAAGTGTAAAATCCTGTCCATTGCAAGCAGTTGAGGAATCTCATTAAAATGCAGTGTTTCATTCCATAGATCTGGGGTTGGGCCTGACATTCTGCATTTTTAAGAAAATTAATCATATAGTTCACTAGCGATTGCTTAGTGAACCCTACTTTGAGTTGCAAGAGTTTAGATTTTAGTGGTGTCACTGAAATATGTGTGGGATAAGTATTCTAAAGTTAGAATATATTTAGCAAAAAAACCCAGAAGACCTACTGAAGTAAATCCATGTGTATCTAAAGGTATTTTTATATACTAGAACTATAATGTTTTTCTAAGTTTAAAAATCACAGCATTTTTACAATAAAGGAAAATGCTTACAATAAATCTGTGTACTTAATTTTTTCCTCAATGATTTTTGCAGGCAGTATTCAAGACTTTACCCGGTCAGAAGATTGCAAGACTGGAACTAGGAGGGGTTCTTAACACACCACAGGAGAAAATTTTTATTGCTGCAGGATCTGAGATTAGAGGATTCACAAAGAGAGGAAAACAGTTCCTCTCTTTTGAAACAAACCTCACTGAAAGCATTAAAGCTATGTATGTTTATTCTGTTTTTATTTTTACTTACCCATTTACAATATTTTGGACAGGTGACAAACATTTGATTAAGTATCATATCTTAATAGGTTTTCTGGGAAATAAAATTGACTGAAGGTACTTTGTAAGTCAGAAATTAAATTTGACCTAAAATCAGTATAAAATCAATCAGTTTTTGAAATGTTGTCTTTTTAAAATAGTATTTATATATTTTTGACTAGTTGGTTCAGTTATGATTTAAGATCAAGGTATAAAAGGAAAAAAAGAAAGAAATCTCCAGATATTTAAGTTTCTGTTTCTTTGCTATCTCTAGTAGTTCTTGTTTTGAGGTAGTATCATTTTCTTAAAAGGCTGACCATCAAAGTTGGTGACTACCAATAGGGTATAATTTCAGGTGAGTCAGGTAAGACTCTAAGTGAAAAAATAGCTCCCTTAATGGTTTCCTGAAATGTGAAATTTTGCAATTAAAATTTTAGTTTTTGAATCATGGACTGGAAAGGGATTTAAAGTTCATCTCATCCACTGTTCCTCAAATCTTCTATTTAGGAGAATCCCTTAGAAGCTTAAAATAGTAGATTCTTTGTCCTACCTCACACCTACAAAATCAGAATTATTAGGAGAGGGTTAAAAGAAAGTTCTTCATTTGAATCTGATGCAGCCAGGCCTCAGTTTGGAAACTACTGATTCAGTTCAGAGTTCTGTGTAATGCATAGCTCCCCTGTATAATTCTGTATACTGCTCAATACATGTCCTGATGTCTGGGCTGTAAAACATTGGCTTGGTGAGACTAGATAAAAAGTAAACAGTGGCAAGTGGTTCAACCAGAATATAATACTTTTTTTTTTTTTTTTTAATTGGGGAATATTGGGAAACAGTATGTTTCTCAGCTCCAAGTCATTGTCCTTCAGTCTAGTTGTGGAGGGCGCAGTCAGCTCCAAGTCCAGTTGCCGTTTTCAATCTTTTGTTGCATCCTGTGGTAGGAATTGAACCGGCAACCTTATTGTTGAGAGCTTGCGCTCTAACCATCTGAACCATCCGGCAGCCCCTCCAGAAGCCCAGCGGCAGCTCATTGTCTTCAGTCTAGTTGTAGAGGGTGCAGCTCACTGGCCCATGTGGGAATCGACCAGGCAACCCTTTTGTTCAGAGCTCGTGCTCTAACCAACTGGGCCACCGGCTGCCCCCAGAATATAATACTTTTGAAATGCTTTTGTAGATAGGCGTGGCCAGTGATAATTAAGTAATAATTATTAGCATACCTCCACATTCAGAAAGGTGTATGGACAGAGATGGGAAAATAAGGAGTTTCCCAGCCAATAGTCTCTTTACCTAGTTTCTTAAATGTTTTTACTGGAGTGGCAAAGGTGGGATGATAAGGTTCTTTGCTCAGCTTTTGAAAAATTATCTGAATCTCCACATTTTTATAAGGTTGCATAGGATAAAAAGGTTATAACTTGAAAATATTCAATAAGGAAGTTGATCGCTTATAAAATTGGTTACCATTCACACATCCTTCCTGGCTTGCTGCTTCTGTGTGTCTCACTCTTGTCAACAGTCGTGACTCCCAAGCAGTACTATGGACAATGTAATGGAAGTATAATGCAGACACGTTTCACGTGAAATTTCAAACCTTGAAAAAGATAGGAAGTTTCATTGGGTTGATAGAAATATCAAGAGCACTACTGAAATCATGTGCAGAGCCACAGAGTGAGGCCACCTAAACAATAACTGAAGCTGAGAAAATCAGTGAGATCGTTATATAAAGGAATAATTTTAGTACCCCCCAAATTTTAAATATACCTTAGAGGTGGAGAAATAGGTAAAACCTTCCAATAAAACCACAGTATCCTCTTTATGATCACATGATAATAGCAGTCTAGAAGTGAAAGATAATGTTTTTGTCCAAAAATTTCAGCTCCCCAGTGAAAACTTGATTCAATCTTAAGAATTAAAACATAGTTGTGACTATTAAATTACATTAAATATAATTTGAAATGGATTTGTTTTCATTTCTTTATTCAAAATAAAGTTCTAATTTAGTCATTTTGTCGCACTGTTTATCATTTAGTTAAAGTAGGTTGCCTTCAAATAGCCTTTTCTAAGCAATATAGTGTGGTAGTAAGAAAACTAACTCTAGAGCTGAAAACTACCTGAGTTGCAATCTACTAGTAGTTGTGTGCCATTAGGCAAGTCACTTAACATTTTATTATTCACCTGTAAAAAGGGTTAATAATGATCCCTAGTTTATGGAGTTCTGATGATTGAGTTAACAGATGTAAATCACTCAGGACAGTGCTTGGCACATACTACACATTCAAAAGTGGTTGCTGTTTGACATGTTTGTCTTCAGTATAGATAATTAAATGATCATTCTTTGTTTTCAGTTTTCTGACTTCAATTTTTGAGAGGCCTGAGGCCTTACGATTCTTATTTTCATCTTTCAAAATCAGTGTTATACCAAAAGGCTAGGAATTAAATAGGGGGACGGGGAATCAAAACAAAACAATAAAACCCAAAACTGTGTTCTCCAAGTCTGTGATAAAATGATAGTAAACTGTATAAACTTTTATTTTTATCTGAAAAAAAAATCAGGAGTTTTCTGTGCTTATTTTAAAAGAACATGGATGTCTTAAATTACTTTTAATATCCTTAGGCACATATCTGGCTCAGACCTCTTTCTCAGTGCAAGTTACATCTATAACCATTATTGTGATTGCAAAGACCAACATTATTACCTTTCTGGGGACAAAATCAATGATGTCATCTGCCTTCCAGTGGAAAGATTACCTCGTATTACACCGGTATTGGCCTGCCAGGACAGAGTTCTCAGAGTTTTACAGGTTGCTATTATTTGCATTTTTGTAATTTTTCATAGTTTAGGTAAATGAATGTTGATAAACAATGTGTACTTGAGATAAATTACTGTATTGATTTCTACCACTTTAAACGTCCTGCTTAACTAGAAAAAAAATTTTAATATTTTAATTGATAATCTAATTTTTTTACTTGAGGCAAATGTGTTCAGATCTTTGGCAAGATTTTAGAGAGACGTATATGAATGAAAGGACAATTCCTCACACACACACACACACAATTTTTGAGCTAATACAATCACAGTGGAGTACCAGGGGGGTTTTTTTGGTTTGTTTTTCTGCTTTATTCCTCCATCACCCGCCCCTCTCCCAAAAAATCACATTAAATGAGGAAATTGGGTTTAGGAGAGGTTGTTAGGCTTTAACAAGGGATAGTTGAGATCAGGGTTGTATCATTTGAATTTATCCACTGTTTATGACAGTATGTGGAACAGAATAAGTGCTTAGTAAATATTTGTTAGATAGGTAAATGGGTGATAGATTGAAAAACTGAAAACCACAATTGGCTAAAACAACTACGTAAGGCCATTGTTATTAATAATAGTTATAACTATGTCTTCTTGGAAGTGACTTTCAATAAAATACACACAAACACACACACACACACACACGACCCATCAAATTAAGTGCAGGTAATATAACAGGTGGATTAATTGGTTCAGAAACTTAGCCTGATGATAGTGCAGCTGAACGAAAGTCTAGCTGTTCATCCTGTGCCACCACAGGCTGTCTCACTCTTTGGAATTTCATAGCCATATGACCATTTCTTGGCATCAGCCCTTTTATAAAAGGAAAAATCCAGTGGCTCTATCGGGTTTTTTTCTTTGAGGAATTAAAGTTTCATTCTAGAGGCATGAATGATAATTTCTCCCCTCACAGGTGCTCCCAAATATGAGTTGTTTGAATAAGGCTGTTAGCAGGAGCTGGCTAGCATTCAATAGATTCTGCTTTGTTTAACAGCAAGAGGTTCCTATGTTTATTGTAAAAAAAAAAAAAAAAAAAAACCTCAAAAACACTAAGGATTTATGGAAAGCAGGAAATTAGTCTTGCCTCTGCCCTGCACACGTCTCCTGTTCCCCATCTGCCTTTCTAGGCAATCTTGCCCCAGAGGTAGCCTTTTTTAGACAGTCTTGTGTATATTCTTTTGTGTTTATATAGTTTTATGTAGATCTCTGTAAACTTTTAAATGTTATTTTACATGAAAGAAAGCATATGCCTCTTTTATATGTTCTTTATATATTTAATTTTTTTACTATAATTTTGCGATTTTTTCCATCAAATGGTTTATCATAGATGTCTTTTCCATGTGAGTATAAGTACTTCTACCTCATTGTTTACAGTTTCACAAATAGCCCTACATAAAAGCATTACAAGTGGCAAGATTGAAAAAAAGACAGATAAAAGGACCTGCCTTGTTTTCTTATCTAAATAGCAGGCCATTCTGCCTCTCACTGAAGTGGATTTGGGAAATACCCAAAGGCAAGGCCAAAATTTTTCTTAGGAAGTGACTTTGGGTCTGTTTAATGTTTGAATGTGCGCTATGTTAGGACAAAAAACAAGCATGTTCCTGGAGGTGTTGTTAGGAGAGTTACCAGTGTCAAGTTTTCAGGCAAATAGAGTATTTAAAATGAAAAATATTAAAAGCAGAGAGTATTTTAAATATTTCTCTTATTGATCTTTGCATTTTATTTTAAAATGAGTTAACACGTGCAAAATTGCTAACAAGTACACATTGGTATTTGTGACCTAATTTTTTCAGCAGTTTTATTCTAGAGTTCTTTATATGAATATTGCTGCTATCTCTGAGTGCCTGTATCAGTTTAGCTTTGTATTCTGTTTCACTTTTAAAATATTTGTTCTCCTTCAGGGATCTGACGTGGTATATGAAGTCGAAGTTCCTGGCCCACCTGCTGTTTTAACTCTGCACAATGGAAATGGCGGTAATCGGGATTTCAGTTTTCACAATCAAATAAGGGAGTGCCTTATGTTAAGTCTAGACATTTCAGGGTTTTAATCATTTAACTATATATTAAGGGAAAATGGGAAATTGTAGAAAGAACATTTTTCATGAACTGGAATTGAGATGGTGGATGTCTGATAACTTGCCAGTAACTTATAGTAATGACTTATTGAACTTTAATTTTCAGTTTTTTCATCTTAAAGTTAAATGATAAGGAAGGGTGTTACCTCTTACCATTATAAAGTTCTGTGAATATATAACATCCTCCCAAATTAAGTTTTCTGTCTTTATATTTTTAAATGAGATTTTTACATGAACGTCAATGTATATGAAAAATTTTAATCTTAAAGAGATGAGTTGTGGGATAAATATAATATGTTGACTTTAATTATAACTAGGTGACTCCGGAGAAGACCTTTTGTTTGGAACATCAGATGGAAAACTTGGGCTTATTCAAATCACTCCATCCAAGCCAATACATAAATGGGAAATTCGAAATGAGAAAAAGAGGGGAGGTATGTTTTTGATGTAGTTCATAGTCTGAAATTTTGGTGATTATTAAATAAAATATCCTAGATTATATAGTTCATTCTGTTTTATTTATTCAGAGTATGTATATAGCAGACTTAGCAAGTCACAGAGCCACCTCATACATTCACTATTTGTTTACTTAGCAGGGCTATCATATTTTTGGCATAAGTTTTTAAAGTAAAACATGCTAATAGTAATTTGGGATGGATAGGCTCTTATGCGCTAATGTCCATCTATAACATCATTTTATGCTCAAACCCATTTTTCATTGTTTGGTGTAGGGAATTAATTGGAATTGGGAAGTACGTGTTATGAGGTAAGGAAGAAGTACAGCAGATCAGGGACTCTTCCTGTTTTCTAAGGAATTTCTGCTTTCTAAGGGGAATTTATATCTGACTTGGTAGGTAGTGAGATAACTATAAGTACAGCATGTTTATTCATATATTTATTCCTCCAACAAATACTTCCAGGTTAGAAGAGACAGAGGATAAACCAATAAGTAAATTAGATAGCTTCAACTAGTCGCCTGAAGAAAATATAACAGGGTAATGTGCTAGAGAGTGATGCATAGAAGGAGGAGGCCTACCTTTAGACTGGGTGGTCATGGGAGGTGCCTTATAAGAGGTGAAATTTGAGCTCAGATCTGATTGATATGAACATGAGTTAGTAATGTAAAGATTTGGGGGCAAAGAATGTTCCAGAAAGAAGAAAAACTAAGGACCAAAGACCTGAGGCAGAGGTAAACATGATTCATTTGAGGAGCAGTAGGAAGACCAGTGTGGCTAAATGCATTAGCACGGAGTTGAAGTCAGAGAGGCAGGGTGGGACCAAATCGTTTAGGGCCTCGTGTGCGATGGAGAAGAGTTTGCATGTGAATCTCAGTGCAGTGGGAAGTCATTGGAGAGTTGTAAGTGGGACGTGACATGATCTAATTTACCAAAACAAAACAAAAGTGGATAGAGAATGGATTTTGGAGGAAGCAGATCAAAATTGGAAGCATGGAGGTCAGTTAAGAAGTTTTTGTTGTAGTTGTTATAATTTATCCTGGTCTAGGCTGGATATGCCAGTAGCTTGGACTAGGCAAATGGTAGTTGGGAATGGAAGGAAGGAGTATATATTTTGGAGGTAGAGCTGATAGAATTAGCTAATGGGTTTGATGCGGGAAGTGAGAAAAAAGAGAGGAATCAGAGATGCAGTCTAGATTTTTAGCCTAGGAAACTGGGTGGTGTCATACCGAGATGCGGGGAATCTGGGGAAGGAGCATTATTATTGGGGTGTGGTGAAGAGGGGGATAAAGAGTTTTGTTTGGGGCACGGAAACTTTGAGATGCAACCGGATGTCTCAGAGAAGATGCTGAATAGGGACTTGGATAGATGAGTCTGCAGCTCTGGGGAGGGGCCAGAGCTGGAGATGGAAACTTAGGGGCCATTGCCATGTAGATTTTATGTAAAGCCTTGGAAATGCATGGATGTGGATGGAAAAGAAAGGGACACTAGATTATGCTCAGAGTTTTTGTTGTTTTGCCCCCATGTTCATGCTTACTTGGTATATACTTGACTATAATATTAGTTTTATTAACAACTTATCACTTATATTATTTTTTAAAGGTATTTTGTGTGTTGACAGCTTTGACATTGTGGGTGATGGGGTTAAAGATTTACTTGTTGGGAGAGATGATGGAATGGTGGAAGTTTATAGCTTTGATAATGCAAATGAGCCTGTCCTGCGATTTGATCAGGTAAGTTCATTTTTAAAAAGACTGTATCTGCTTATTATGCATCAAATAATTACAGAGATGACTATGATGATTTGGGTTTTATTATACATTAAAATGTTGTTTTGGCCTTGATGTTATCAAAATCTCTAGACTACTCTTGTGTTTGAATAATAGACTGTTGCCTTCAAGCTGAATAATAAATTATTTTTTCATTTGGATTCTAAATATTGTATATCTAAAGTATTAAATATTTTGCCTGAGGTTCTATAATACGTAATAGATTATAGGAATAACATATGTAACATACGCGTATGTTTGGGTAACATAAATGAGACTGTTTTTTAAAGTAATAACGTTTCAAGAATAAGCTTCATATTGTTAGGACAATATAAAAAATATCCTTAAGCAAAGAGGCAAAAAGTAACAATTTCACTTCTAGCCACCCAAAGGTCCACTGAATAAGAATTACTTGGTAAGAGTAATTTTCATTTCACAAATTTTAAATGTAATTAAACTTGTTTACCCCAAGGTACAGAGTCACATGGAGAAGCATTCTGGTATAAACTGAGTCTTTCATTTTCATGAAGTGGGAATTCTCCAGTCCAGGGTTTCTCCGTCCTGCCTTATGCAGGACGCACTGACTCAGTTCAGCTTTTCCTTTTTGTCTAATTTCTCTAATAATTATACCACCCAGTCCCAACTTTAACTGTAGATCAGCACATACAGATGTTTTGGGGTATAAAGTATATTATATAGATAATATGGGGATAAAAATATTATTCGACTTATTTTCTAAATTTATTTCATATTTGTTCATCTCACTTTGGTATAAAAAGTCATCTTGCTAATGATGCAAAAAACAGTTTAGGCTTAAAAACCTATAGTAACATTTTGTTGGTAATCTCCTGTATTTTTCTCATCAACCCCTGAGAAACTTTCCTATTTAGACCCTAAGTCTCCACCATGACTTCTGTTCCAAACTCCAGTAGTGACATAGCATTTCCCTGCTTTGCTGGGTGTGACACTAAGAAATCCTGTCTTCCTACTCTTTTTCCTGTTTGTCTGATGGCAGAGGTACTCTTTCAGGTTCTGTTAAGGCTGCAAATACACTGCCTCATCTTGGATTCATGCCATTACTTTATTGTTTTCTTAATCACAAGTCCTTTTATCTGACGCAGTCTGGACTAATGGTTGGTTAATCAAAAAAAGTTAAGGAGCAAATCATAAAAAGAATATATTAATATATATACCTTAAACATCATATTTTAACTTAAGCTTATAAATAGATATTCATTTGTCAATATTTTGAGGGAAAGAGCAAGGTCTATTTTTGTGAGTTTAGTTCCCTGATTGGCAGTCCATGTTGTTATTCACGTAAACTATGTCTATACCATATTAGCTAGTCTCCTGCTTTACAGTTATATGATTTTTTAAAAAAGATAAGTTGAATTAGTTAAATCTACAACTCTGAGAGACTTTTACTAAAATGTACTTGAAGTACATTAAGATAAATGAATTTTTAAAATGTATAAGCAAAAACTTAGAAATTAACAATTTTTTTATTTTTGTAACTTTTGAGTACATTGGGTTAATTAAGGTACTTCTAAATGAATGAAAAAAATAAAAATTATAATTAATAGTCACCTAATAAACCACTCAGGAAGTGAGACAGTGTGTGACTCTATTGACTGCCTAAGATATCCTTCTCTAAGTTAGATGGTTTCCATTGTTTTTCTTTCGATAAATTGAAGGGGAACCTAATCAAGTTGCAGACGATATGTCATTAAAAAACATTTTTGGGGGTAGATCAATGGGTGATTTTAGCTATATAACTTGGAAGATGTTTAAACAATTGAGTGAACTTTCTATAACAAAATTTCTTTTATTCTCATCAACATCTTTATATGACCTAGGTTGATTAGTGCTGTATCTGTGAAAATGAAAAATAGGAATAGAATTGATGTTGAACCTAGTCTTACTGTAGTAATATATAAATAATATTCATTTATGATGCATGAATAATTTGGAAGGAAAAAATAATCTCCATTTACCTGATGAGATTCATTTCCTATAGAATTTTGCTTTTGCATTAATTATTTACTAAAACTTGTAAATTTGTCTTCATCAGTTGTGTAATACTAATTATAATGACAGAAATTCCTAATGCTTAAACCTTTAGGATCACAGAAGATAAAACCATTTCAATTATTTTTTCTTGGTTGCAGAAAAGTATAAATTTCAAGCATATGAGTACATTTCATTAAGATAAATATGTGTGGGGGAAGTAGAATGGAAGGAAATAAGAATTCAAGGAGAAAAAGGAACAATGTAAAATTCCCAACTTTTAAAGAAGGATTTGTTTCTCCATTTTTTAAGCCAATGATTGTGTATGTAAATTTGTCCTGGTATTTAGATTCATTGGGCATGATTACAGAATGTGACAGCTTTATTTTAAAATGATAATCTTTAAAACTTCCAGAAACTACATTCTTTGTAACTATTTAAAGTTGTGATGAAAAATCTAAAAGGCAGCTTATAAATGTACAAGGGGGTGCATAGTTATTTTTCAGAATAACTTTAGTGGGACATGAACAGAAAGTTTTGAAGACTTCAAGTGTACGTATGTGAGATGCACTTGTTAAAAAAAAAAAAGAAAAAACTTTTTTGCAAATTTATAATCAAACCTTTGTTACTTGACTCTCTCAGGTTCTCATCTCCGGAAAGGCTAAGATAGCCTGATTGGCAGAATAGCTCTAAGGTTTGCCTCCTACAAGAAAGATGACGAGAACTAGAATTTTTAATGCTAGTTTTTAAATCCATTTCCTCCATCTTCTCCTTTAAAACAATGTTTCTTACCCTTTCCTGATAAGAATTACCTAGCAGAGTTTTTCAAACTACTGGTCAAACCAATTAGTGGGTTGCCAACCCTTTTTTTTTTAAAATGAAATAGAATGGATTAGAATATATCAGCATGTAATACAAACCTTTTAATTTATATCTGTTGTTATACACGTTCATGCATGAATGTATACCAGATTGCAATATAAAATATACTACTTGCTTTCCGAATAGCTTGAAAACCACTGACCTGGAGTGTTTGTTAAAAATACAGATTGCTGGTTGACTCACTCAAGTGATTATTATCAGACAAGTTTGGAAAGTATTGCTTAAAAGAGCTATAAAGCCTGAACTTTCTGAAAAACTTGCTTTCTCTCTAAAGTAGCAAATTTCTCAAAGGTTCCTCATAGGGTATGATCTTCTGTATTCATCAATAAAACTATTTGGAGAAAACACATGAGAGGTGGTCTGTGGAATTCAGATAATAGACTAAACGTTTTGAGAGTTTTGCTTATGTCATTTTAAAAATACGTTATTATATAAGTAACACATTTTTGCTCATTAGATGACGCCTATAGCTGAGTGGTACACACAAATATAGGAGTCACTTTCAGTCTTTTCTCCAAATGTGAAAACACTGAAATTTTCTGACATTTGTGCAGGATTTTTACCTTTCCAATCTCAGTGTCTGCACATAATAAGTATTCAATAATTATATGTTGAATGTCTGGAGACAGGAAAATATATTTTGTGGCTTATTTTAACACGTGTGAAATTTTTAGTTACTAATGAAGTGCTTGATCTTGAATTTATCTTAGGCCTTGTCGGAAAGTGTCACATCTGTCCAGGGAGGTTGTGTAGGGAAGGATGGCTATGATGAGATCGTATTGTCCACATATTCAGGTAAGGGAAGTGGTAGGACGTAGTTGAAGAAAAAAATCAGTAATGAAAAATATAAATAAATAGCTTTTGATGACTTTTTTAAAAAGTGTTATTACTAACTCACTCTTATCTACAGCATTAAAAGCTTTATTGGTTAAAAAATGAAGGAGTGGACAGATTGATTTACAAAACAGTTAATATTTAAATAACAGTTTTTAAGAGTGCCTGGCATATCACTAGTATCTTTAAATGTTCAATGATATTCTTTGGTTTAAAAACAAATTTATGTTTTGTTACTGAATATATTTCTTATTAAAACTTGCTTGCTTTTGAGTAGGTCATTTTTGCGTTCTTACAGTAGTTATACAATATTTTAACTTTCCATGAAAATAATTGCTGAAAAACAGTTCTTTTTCATCAGCTATTTTTGCGTTTGCTAGAATGTGTTGACTTATTCCATACTTGAAAACTAAAATTGTAAATTAAGAAGTGAAAAATTTCCTTAATCATAGTATTACAATCTTTTAGGCAAAGCAAAAACAGTATCACAGAATGCTGACATCATTTCTTTATGGTTTGAATATTTTCCAGTGTGAATTATTTTGTGTTTTGTTTTGTTTGAAGAGGAATAAGCGAGGCTGATGGTGGTGGACAAAGGGGCATGTAGATGGGGTTTCTGTGAAGAGCAGCAGCACTGATGGCACACGATTCTAACTCCTTTCTACAGGCTGGGTTACAGGTCTGACAACAGAGCCTGTTCATAAGGAAAGTGGACCAGGAGGGGAACTGAAAATTAATCAGGACATGCAAAATAAAATTTCTTCTTTACGGTAATTTTGGATTTTTTTGTTTGCCTTTTTATTTTTCATTTCATGAAGTGTATGGTTGTTTATTACTTATACATGCAGTATATTTTCTTGGAAATATTTAATATAATTAATGAAAGTTTATCAGTTTGAGAAAATTATCAGTAAGTGCTGATTAATATTTTAGAGTTAGAAATATACTTTTTGTATACTTTGTTCTATGTCGACTTTATTTAGATCAATAATTATGTTTTTGCATTTGTTTAGTTATAGATAATTGTAGTGTTTTGGGGTTTTTTTTCCATGGACATTAGAAAGAAACTAATACAGATGGCTGTGTTCCTCATTAATTGTAATGTCAACTGCTCCTATGGGCTTTTTTGAATGTGTAACTTTGGCTTCTAAGTTTTCTTACTGGATGTGAGTGATATTGACTTCCTGACACAGAGGGATTGCTTTCGTGGCCTGTTCAGTTTGTCAAATCCTTTGAAGGGGACTCAAGCAAAATTGCTTCATATAATGAAGATGTGGGAGTTGCTGAAGCTTTTAATGACTGCTCTCCCTACTTCAGCCCTTGTCAACCTCTTCGGGGAGAGAGGGCCAATAATTTGTTGATGGTAGTTGAGGGTTTTTAAGGCAGCAAAATTCCACAAGCACTAGTTCACTAAAGCTACACTACAATTTCTCCACAAGCCGCTTGACCAACGCCACCAGGAGAGCAAGCTCTAATGATTATACAAGAAGGATACCAAGTAGAGTTAACGAGGACTATCTCACATCCTCAGTACAATACCTCACATTTATAACCAAGTCTGCCCCTCCTGACGAAAGCTCATGAGAAGCTCCTGTTTTGTTCGTTCAGCACCTGGAACATAGATACATTTGAAGCACTCAGTACCACTTCTTGAACAAATGAGTCCTTTCCTTTGTTCATTGCACAAACCCCTTCCAGGATGCTCCCTAGACTTTTCCCCCTACACTGGGGTAGTAGCTAAGCCTCGGGTTGGTCTACCTCAGTTACTATTTACTTCATTTGCAAATGGCCTTTGCCAGTAATTGGAGTGTCAGCGATGCTGCACAGTGCAGTCTCAGCAGAATCCTCCCCAACACCAGGTAAAACTGCAGCTATACCCCTGCCTCATGATTATCCTCGTGGTCCCCCAGGTGTTAATTCTTATTTTGTCTCTTCCTTAACGCTTCCTGAAAGGTGCATGTTTACTGCTTTCACACATTTTGTTTCTTATTAAGTCTGACGTCTTCCTCTGCCCCAGTACAATCAGGTTCTCTTCTGTGTAATACTACATGGACCTGTAACCAGATCTTGCATTAGAATTGATTATTTGCAACCTGCTTTGATACTTACAACTCTTTATTAATATTGCTGCTGTGGGACTGAGTGGATGTTTTAATGTTTAGATTAGAGATAAATAATGTTGAATCGTTTGTTCAGTTATAAAAGCAAAAAATTTGTTCCTATTAGTGTCATAGTTCTAGTTCAACCAATAAAAGTCCATTTTGCAGAAGTAAGTGTCTCAAATTTTTATAAACATTCAAAGGACCTCAAGTATTTACCCTTATAGCTGACGAAGTTGTGCATATTTTCCTATAGCAGTGAGTTGGAACACCTGCAGTATAAGGTACTACAGGAAAGAGAGAAATATCAGCAATCTTCTCAGTCAAGCAAAGCAAAATCAACAGTACCTTCATTTAGTATAAATGACAAGTTTACATTAAATAAAGATGATGCCAGCTACAGCCTCATCTTAGAGGTGCAGACAGCAATAGATAATGTCTTAATACAGGTAAGCAAAATGTCGAATTTCTTTGTTTTATGACTGAATCTATTTTGCAAACCAGTCATGTGCTCTAATTATTATTGACCCCTTTTAGTTTTAGACAGTAATTTTCAATATTTGTCTTTTAAATGTTATATTTAGTTTAGATAGTAATTTTAAAGGTTTATCTTAATCTTCCATGAGATGACCATTTTGCTCATAGATTATCTAAATTATATCTTTCCTTTTATTTATCCTATACATACTAAACAAAAGGCTGATGGACTTAAGTTTCCAGTTGAGTCAGAAAGGACAGTAAGGATTTTGTTCTTTAGCTAACCTATAAGAGGAGCATAACAGAGGTGCAACTTAGAAAACTCCAGTATTTAATGCCCTTATTCGAACCTTTTCTCAAGCTCCAAATACTAAAATGGTAGCCTGCGGTACAGCCTGCTCATCAACCACCACTTTCTAGGGAGATCAGTAGGCAAAGGAGATAATCCCAAAGGTGAAATTTAGGAATAATAATATACAACTCCATTCATCAATATACTTAATTACTTTTTCCTTTAACTTGGGATATATTCATGGAGTTGAAAAGGATGATATATAGTATGATGAATGGAAAACAAGCAAATGATGGAAAAAGCCATCAAAAAAAATGAGGAAAGAATAAAGAGGAAGAAGAGGACAAGGTTTTAAAAGATAGGGAAAGATCAGATTATTCATTAAAACTGAAAGGCAGAAATCTCTCTTAACTAATGCTAGCTTGGGGGCAGCTGCATTGAACAACTCTAGGAGCACGATTAATGTCAAAAGTGCAACAGCGGTTCCTCAAAACTGCCTCTGCAGAGGGGACCGAAAGTCATCCCCTTTCTGTGTTACAACTGAAGTTAAAATTGATAAAAGAGAAACTGATATAATCAGAATGGCCGTATGATTATTTGCGATCCATTGTAACATTTTTAGCTAGCACAGACAATAATAGGAAGATTATACCTTTAAGGGGTTAGTGAGAGACAACATTCTATAATCTCTGATAAATAAGTCATTGTAAGATAAATTCCCTGTTAGATTTATTTTCTAGAAGCACATATTACCAAATGTAAATTCAGATGATACAGGAATAACCCTTAGTGAAAACATGTTTTGTGAAAATTTTTAGTTTTCCATCTGAACCTTTTTTTTTCTTTGAATATTGACTGTAGAGTGATGTTCCAATAGATTTACTTGATGTGGATAAAAATTCTGCTGTTGTCAGCTTTAGCAGCTGTGATTCTGAGGTGAGTAAAAAAACAGAATTCTTCAGATGCTTTCATTTCTATTAGGCCATTTTGAATAAAGCCTGTAAATGTCACTAGGGTTCATTGTTTCTTCAGTCTCTCCCTTCACAACTTTCCCTCAAAATCTGCTGCTCTCTTTCTTTGTCCTCAGATAACCTGTAAACTAGGGTGTTGTCCGAGATCCCTTCCTTTCTCTGATCTCTTAAATCCAATTACTTACTGGTTCCTGCCCTTTCTATCTTCCTGGCCTTTCTGCCTTTGTTCGGCTTCATTTGCACATCTGTTGACGTTCTGCACCCTCAGCACCCTCAGCATGCTTGCTGGAACTGCTCATCCCCCACTTGCTCTGCCTCTGTCGCCTCACTGCCAGCTGTGCCTTCACTGCCGCCAGAGGCCTTCCTAAAATACATGCATCACTGTCGTTTCGACCGCAAAACCTTTGGAAGATTCCTTGTTTCCTGCTGCATATAAGTAGATTCCTCATTGTGACGTAAAAGATTGTCCATGATTCAGCTCTTGATTACATCTCCAACTTATCTTTCAGCAGCAGCTACCTTCTCTTCCATACACATTATTTCTGTCAAGCTGACATTCTTAAAATTTCTTGAAAATGCTATGTAATTTCACACATTCATGCATTTGAACGTGATCTGTTCCTTCTGCCTGCCCTTCCTCACTTTTCTGGGCTTGTTGACTCTTGCTTAACCTTCATTCAGTAGGCATTTATTGAGCATTTACTGTGTACAAGGAATCTCAGATGAAGTCTCGCCAGAGCTTTGGGACCTGCTAATTATATCACTTCTTTCTGCTTCGTGCTAGCAGACTAGCAATCTCAGAGCTCCAGGTGGCTCCTGAAGAGAAGTTAGGTAAACAGAAGGTCTGGAGTGGCTGCATTGCCCAAGGCAAGCCAGAACGGGGCGGGACTGGGCTTGGCTGCTAGTTAGTTACACAAATGAAAAAGGGATAAATATAAAAGGAATAAAAAGAGTAAAGATCCCTTCCTAACTCTGATCTCTTAAATCCAATTACTTGATAGCTATGTGAGGGACTAATTTTCAATGTAATATAATTTCATATTAAAGCTTTTTTTCTTGATAAGAGATTTTGTAACAGTTATATTATATATGGTTTGTCATCCCTTTTTGAGAATTAAAACATACGTAAAAAATTAGGGCCTACACTTTTATGATCATTTAAAAAATCAAGGTAATATAAACATAAAATCTTTAATTCCTCAATTATTATGAAAGACTAACCTTTTATTTACATCACTGCAGGATTCTTTGGAATGATTATTTTATAGTAGTTTAAAACCTATTCTCTAGAATGATAGCTTTATAAAAACCTTACTATGGGTATTTCAAGTATATACAAAAGTACAAATAGTATAATTATCTCCATACACTCACCACTAACTTCAACATATGGCCAGTCTTACTTTATGCTCTTCACCCTTTTTTCCCCCATTCCAAACCTAATCCCAGATGTTTTATTTCTTCGAATCTATATCATTTTATCTATAAATACTTAAGTACCTGATATTTGTTTTTAATTCCACAAAAATTAATTTATTTTTCAGTTGATTGAGCCTATGCTGACTAGGTTTAAATGATTTGAAATGTTAATGTTTGAATTTTCTTTTTGATATTTGCATCCTTTTTATTTCTTCAGTTATTAAATATAGGGAAATAACAGTACATGAAAATTGCATATCAAATATTTCATGTTGCTTTGCATTTGCAATTCATGAACCCAGATATATTTTTCTATTTTGGTAGTTTAATATTCAATTTCAAGAAGTTACAATACTTGAACTAACCTCTCCAATTTAATTCAACAAACATGTGGGACTGTGCTACTTGGTGAGATATTTCTCAGTCCTCTATAAGTATTTGTGAAAATCAAAGACATTCTATACCAAACATTGATGTTTTCGTCTTATAAACATTAGGAGTTGGTACCATACATTAAAATTTTAGAAGAACAATTAATATTTTAAAACGTTGTTGTAGAGACTCAAGATAGAAAGGGCATGACCTTTAGAGTCTGAAAGGTATGGATTTGAGTTCCAATTTATTACTTACTGGCTTTTGGGAAATTTACCCAACTCCTCATGCCTCAGTTTCTTCATGTGTTAAAACGTACTTCGTGAATCTTACTGCATAGGGTTGTTTATAGAAATAAGCAAAAAGCATTTAGCACAGTGCCGCCCAGGTGATAGGTGCTCAGTAAATGGTAACCATTATTGATGTTGTTTTTATTGTTAAAAACATGGATTTATCCTTTTCCTTAACTTTCAATTCTTCCCAGTCAAATGACAACTTTCTTCTTGCCACTTATCGGTGCCAGGCAAATACCACAAGGCTGGAACTCAAGGTAAAAATGTTTGAAAATACCTTTACTTGAAAGTTTGAACTTTCTTCTTTACCTTGGTATATATCTTGCAACAAAAATGATATATCTTTGTGTTAAATTTCTCCCTGAAATGATTCATTTTGTAGTAATGACTTTTGAATGATGTGTTAGGTTTTAATTCAGCCCAGACCATTATCTCTGCTATTATTAGTCAACCAGTCACCTGCTCTAAATTTACCAATCCTTAATTTCCTCTAACTGGAAATATTTTTTCTACTTTTCTATTATGGAAAGTTTAAAACATGTGTAAAAGTAATTATTCTAGCTTCAGCAATGACCAACTGTTGGCAATCTTGTTTATACTCTCTCCATTCCAAATTATTTTAAAGCAAAGACAAGATATTTTATAATTTCAGTTGTAAATATTTTAGTGTATGTGTCTAAAAGATAACTCTCTTTTAAAACATAACATAATACTATTATCACATCTAAAACAATTAACAATTCTTTCATGTCATCAAATATTTAGTTTTCACAGTTCTCTAACTTTTGTTTTTATTGTTTGTTTGATCCAGTCATGGTCCAAATAAGGTCATTTGGTTATTAAAGTATTAGAGCATTTGCCGTATATTTTCCTACTATCTGGATTTTTCTGTCTGCATTCCAGTGATATCATTTATTACTATCTGTTCCAGAGAAAATCTTTTAAAGTTTTCTTTTAGCAATTTAGTAACATAATCACTTCTATAAATAAATATTGATTGTGGCATACAGATCTAATTTTTAATGTCAGATTTAAAAATTTATTTATTTATTTACTTTTTATATATTTGTGATCTAAAAATTAAGGAGGACTGTAGCTTTTTTCCTGGTGTTCCTCATGTTCTGAGATTCAAAGTATGTTTCCTTTAAGAGATATTGTTACACAGTTTTTTCCACATCTGGGTAAGGAAATTCCAGTTTAATGTAATTTTTTTTCTAAATAATATATTTTAGTCCACATACGAGTAACACAAGAGGTACTACATACAATCCATCCCGTAAATTGGAACAGAGGAGCTGAAAGGGGGCAGGCGGGAGAAGCTGGACAGCTTTCCAACTCGTCTAAAATTAAGTCTTCACAGTTTAATGAATTACTGCTTTCTGTTAACTGTTTATGAATTCTCAGAATATTCAACCAGCCATCTTCAAAATCTCTCAAAACAATTTCCTAATCTAAATATATTATAATAGATTATGAGTATACTTCTCTATTTTCATAGAAAATCAAGAGTTAAGTTCTTGGAAACATTTTTTTCTGTCAATAGATTTTTATAGCTTTATGCTACAATACCCCTATTTCTGAGGAAATTAAATATTCCGTATAAATTTTAGTTATTTGGAAAACTCAACGCTTCAACAAAAATATCTAAATTTGAACCCTTTTTGATGTGACTCATATATTATTCACCTGTGTGTTTAAATGTGCTAGACTAGTATGTGAGAATGTGTGTCTTTTGGAATGCATAGCATTGCTAAGTATAGACAAATCACCTAAAAATACGTGGCCGGGGTAACTTTTATAGATGGATTAATTTTGCTTTCGACTGCCAAAATCTTCTAAAATTTTCCTTTACTCTACTAGTACAAAATAGCTGTTTAATAGAGTGCCGTTATTTTCTTCAAGATATTACAGAAGAGATTAAGGCCTAGTGCTTGACTACTTGTTTTGAACATTTTAAGATTATGTCTACATTGGTAGATTATTTTCATTTTCTTTCTTCTTTTATGTGGAATCAGATTCGCTCAATTGAAGGCCAGTATGGCACACTTCAAGCATATGTGACTCCAAGAATTCAACCCAAAACCTGCCAGGTCCGCCAGTACCTTATCAAACCCCTTTCACTCCATCAAAGAACTCATTGTATTGATCATGACAGGTAGGACAAAGGAGGAGTTTATTTTTAGGGTATTACATGGCGCAGATAACTTGCTTTTAATTTTTATAGTGTGAATTCTGGTAGATATTTGTACATTTTAAAAATTCAGTATTTAAATGTTATGGATTAATATTTCTGATAGATGTAAGATCTTTGTCTTCTTTTAGAGGCTGGCTTGAGCTGGACTTCGCTCTCTCTCTCATATATTACCATTCTGACATCTCTAACACAGTAACAGTTTCTCTCTCTCTCTCTCTCTCTCTCTCTCTCTCTCACTCTCTCACGTATAGTGAGCAAATAGCATTTAGCTTTTGAGTTTTCTGTGAAGTGAACAGGACCTCAAGCATTGTCGTTCTTTCTATTTCACCTCAGAAAATACTTGTAGAGCAATTGATTGTGATAGTCCCTGTTATTTCTGACTTCCATTCCCTCCTGTTTGTAGCTTTTCGCTTTATTTCCTGAAGATGAGAAACCATGGGTTTAAATGAAGAATAAGGGAAAGAATTGAATGGTTGAACACTTTCCCTGTGTTGTGCATTATCATTTAAGTCTTACAGCAAGACAGGTAGTAATAGCTCCATTTTACAAATGAGAAAGGGAGGCTTGGAAAAGTAAAGAACTTGCAGATACAAGAAATAAAGCTATGATTTGAGACCAAAGCCCATGTGTTTTCCTACTGCAGCTTGTAATTTTAAAGATATGTAATTTAAATAGATATAAGGAGAAATATTCCTAAGGAAGATTTGTTTTTGAAAACATTAAAGGGGATAGATTCTTCTCAGGGTGTCTTCCTGCATAAAAGTTGGAGTTGTTAGTGGAGGTAGCATAGCGTGCTGCAAAGAGCAGCAAACTGGGAATCAAGAGACTCGGTTTATACTCTTAAATCTGTTCCTGTGTGACTTTGGGGAAAGAACTTAATCTCTTTGGGCATAAGTTTTCTCACCTGCAAATGAGAGGGTTGGTTTGGATGGTTCCCAAAGTCCCTTCTAGTTCTTAGTTTTCTTAATTTTTTTATTTTCTTAAAATTCCTTCTGAACCTTCAGTTCCACAAGCTTTATATTTTCTTAACTGTTTATAATTACTCATTTGATTTATTTAAACTCTGTTTGTTTGATTTATTTCACAACCGTGTGTGTGTGTGTGTGTGTGTGTGTGTGTGTGTGGTTTTGCAAGATAGATGGTATTATTCCCTAACTTGCTGAATGGTACACAGATATATAATAGTAAGTAATGGAGCAGGGTTTCAAATTCATCTTATTTAAAATTAAAAGCCCAATTCTTTGCCTTCACATTATGCTGATTATTTTCCTAAGGAGATTCTTGTATAAGTATGTTTTGTACTTTGTATAATAGAAATACTAGATGAACTTTTTAAAAATGAAATTTATCTGAGTAAATTGAATTTATTTCTAAAGCATGTTATAATGAAAACAAGCTATTTATGTTACTTAACTGAATATTAAAAGCCTGAGGTATAGATAAGCACTCATTTTTTTTTCATGAAATCTAAATGTTCATTTATCTGATATGTAAGATTAATCTGAGAAAAATTAAATGGATACTTTTAAATTTGTTTAGCTACTATTGCAAAATCCTGATTGTTAATGTGTTGTATACATATGTATTTAATCAAACCCACACACAAATGTGTACCTCTACTATGAAATTATAGACCCGTGAATACACTGACTTTAACGGGCCAGTTCAGTTTTGCTGAAGTTCACTCCTGGGTGGTGTTTTGCTTGCCTGAAGTTCCTGAAAAACCTCCAGCAGGAGAATGTGTGACATTTTACTTCCAGAACACCTTCCTGGATACACAACTGGAAAGTAACTACAGGTAGATAACACTTGTTACTACTTTACAAGGTTTCTTTATAAATGGAGCTTCTAAATTTTCATTTGTTTTAAAATAGGAATAATTTGCAAATAATAGGATCGAAAGCCTATACTGCTCAAGAGAATCTATTGAAAAACAAGTAAAATTAATGAGTTTTAAAACATGATTGAATAAAGATAAATATGAAAGATCAGTACATTTCCCATTCCCAACAATAACCAGTTATAAAATAGATTGTTTAAATAAGACCCTTTCAGAGTAGCAATGACAATAACAAAATATCCATATAAAATCTGTAGGACTATTTTTTATTAGATACAAGCAGAAGTTACATGAAGAAAACTTTAAAATTTTATTGACATGAAAGACTTGATTCTATGGAGTAACGTCTTCTATAGTCATCAATATGAAGACATTGTAAACATGTCAGTTCTTCCCAAATTGATTTGAACATTATTCTGATTCCAATAAAAATTCTGAATCAGTTTCTTTATGCAGAAATGGAAAATGACTGAGAACTTCGGCTTAAAATGTGCAGGTTTTTGAAGCTATCGAGTTATGAGGTGGAGGTCACTATGTTCCTTTATACTTTTCTCAAGCTCCCAGCTGCACTGTGCTCTTCCCACCTATATCTCAGGGGCTCCCATAATTTGTATTTCTCAGTACAGTAGAGGCTAAGATTTCCTTCTCCTTTGTTCCCATCTCTGAGTGTGACATGACTTCCTTCTTGGGTAAGGCTGATTGCTCTACCTGTGCTCTTTGAGCTTGTACCTTCCTGCCTCTTCAAGGTCTTTGCATTCTGATTCTCTCTTACATCTGTAGGTTGTTTTTGTTTGTTTGATCTTTTGTGTGTTTTTTATTTTTTATTTTGTTTTGTTTGGAGGTGAGTGGGCTCTTTATCCTCTCCCTGTCTCTGTCTCTTAAGGTTTCTTTCCTAAGGAGATTATTGAGATTACTGAGGTTTTCTACTTCTATTTGCTAGCTGAGACCTCCCCATGCTGAATTCTGGAAACAGCTGTGAACTCAAAATTTTACCTTAGAATGCAGCCTTTTGGAACCAAGAACTCTCCAGAAATCTAACTAGTTTTAGGGTCAGTTCTATGGAGCTGTTTCACTGTACCTTCCAGAGGACCTTACCTATATCTAAACCTGTAATAATGACTCCTGTTTTTTGGGGGGTTTTTTTGTATTTCGTTTTTTTTTTCTGTTTTTTTTTGTTTGTTTGTTTGTTTGTTTTAAAAAGAGGATAGTTTATTGAAAGCAGAGGGTCAGAGCTCCTGAGAGGGAGGGGGTCCCAAATGGGGGTGCCCGAATCACTCCTGTTTTGAAGTACCAGTGAACCTCACACTTTATTCATAGCAGACAATTCGACATGCCAGTAGCATATAATATGTTTTTATAATAGCATGCCTTTCTCTTTACCATTCTGTGTCCCTACATTTTTTTTTTTTCTTTTTAACAGTCAAAACTCTACTTACCCTTCTAGGCCCAAATGAATAGCTGCATTTTTTACTCCTCCTTTGATTCTCTTCTCTGGTCCCATAGCATTTTATTCTTACCTGTCTTAGGTATTTATTGTTATTTATTTGAAGTAAAAAGAGGGTGCCAAAAAATGTGTACACATTTTAAGAAAGGAAAACTGTATTAAAATTGTAATACTCAATATATACCGATAACGAAAGATGAATACAAGTCACGTTTGACTTCTGCAATTACAAGAGGAGCTCAGAGTGATTATTATCAGCATCCAGACACTTCTGATTACGGGAACTACTGCTTGAGCAATGTTGACCAAAGTGTCCATTTGTACATATTTTTGGGCACCCTTAGTATAATAACTTTTATGTAAGCGTCTCTCTCTAAATTAGACTGTAAGCTCACAGCAGTCTACATCTTGATTATCTTTGTATGTGTCCCCCAGGTACCTAACACATGGTTTTGGACATAGTGGTGCTCAATAAATGTGTTTTGGGAATCTGAATAAAATACACATACATGGAGGAAGTGTAGGAGCATGTGCTTTGGGGGCAGACATCCTTAGGTTTGCATCTTGGCTCTGGGACTCGCCAGCTATTTGACCTTAACTAGATTATGTCACTCTCTGAGCTTCAGTTTTTTCCTGAGGAATGGATATAATAGCACTTACTTCATTGAATTGTGATGATTAAAAGAAGATAAACCCTATGAGTCATTCCACAGTATCAGGTACTGTGTGTTTAATATTAAGTACCATCAGTTAAAGACTAGTGAAAAGCTTATGATTTCTAAAACTTTAATTGGAATCAAAATAGTAAGTGTGTATTACTCATCTTTCTAGAAAAAAGAATCAATATTTGCCTACAGCTAGTCAATATAAACTATTTTTGTGTGTGAAAAGATGAAAGATAGTATATATTAGGAAAGTTTTGGTCATCATAAAAAGGAGCCAAATGCAAGCCGACGTAACCAAATAAAAGGAATTTATGGACTTAACATAACTTGAAAGTAGCAATAATATGCCTGAGCACAACTGGATCAGTGGCTTAACTGGTGTCATCAAGACTATCCTTTTCCATTGCTCAGCTGTTTTTGTCTTTTCTTGGCTTTCCTGTGTAGTGCCCTGGTGGCCGACAGCAGCTCCATCCAGCCTTACATCTTTTCAGCTACCATAGAGCCTCTCTTTCCCACTAGTTCAAGTGAAAAAAGTCCCAGGAGTGAGTGTCACTGTTGAGCCATGAACCACTGTGGCCAGGAGTACGGAATACACTGCTCAGTGCTTCCTCCTGAAGGCCCAGAAATGGGGTTGAGGCCAGTGCCAATGATATTCTATGCATTGAGAAGGAAGAGAGAGAGAGGAGTGGTTCCCTAAAGAAAAACAAGGGTCCTGTGATGGGCCATAAGACGTGACAATAGATGCTGGGCGTGGAAGAACAGAAGATGCTACTCTTAGGTTTGATGTCAGCTTTCTTTTAAGGAAGAAGCATATAGTCATGCTGTAATTTATGTGAGTACATCAAAGAAAGACATGTAAATAAGCAATTCTAAGTGCATTTTATATACATAAGGGGTTAGCTATTGGAAATTTTAATAGAGAAAATGAAGTTGTTTTAAATCGAGGACATAAATTAGCATATTTTTAGGCGGCATATATCTAACATCTTTTATTTAGTTTTGCAAGTATGTTCAGAATTTAAATTAATACAACAGTAAAGGTTATACATTTAATATGCTTTATATTAAGATGTGTGTATAAAGAAATCTAAAATCAGATGAAATCTAAACACTAATTACTAGTTACAAAATATGTATTTACTGGATGTATTTCGTTCTAAAGCTGTTCTTTAAAATATATATATTAATTTTATAGAAAAGGAGAAGGAATTTTTAAATCTGACAACATTTCTACTATATCCATCCTAAAAGATGTGCTCTCTAAAGAAGCTACAAAGAGGAAAATTAACCTTAACATCTCATACGGTAAAAAAAAGAAAAATGAATCATTTTTTTCTGGGTGTTTTTTTGATTGTTGTTATTACAGTGAGAATGTTTCTGATCAAAGTGACTTTCTAATTATGCCTGGCTCAACTTCTTCTAGAGATAAATGAAGTATCAGTCAAACATACTTTAAAGCTAATCCACCCAAAGCTGGAGTACCAGTTGCTTTTGGCTAAGAAAGTTCAGTTAATTGATGCTTTAAAAGTAAGTATATGTGTCATGGACTCATGATCATTATTTTATTGTGATGGGATTTCCAAAATTTTAAAGACTTTAAAGTTATACTGGATTGAATTTTGAGCATTAAATTGCTTCTGTTTTTAATTTTAACCAAGGAATTGCAGGTTCATGAGGGAAATACAAACTTTCTGATACCAGAATATCGCTGTATTCTAGAAGAGGCAGATCACCTACAGGAAGAATACAAAAAGCAACCTGCACATCTTGAAAGACTCTATGGTTAGTGTACTATTCTAGAATACCTTGCCATATTTCTTTTTCACTGGCTGTTTGTAAAGGATCATGTGAGAGAAGCTGGGCAGAGGAGACAGGCAAAGATTACAGCATCATGAACCTGTGACAGCCAATTTGTTGCTTAGGATATTTATTTTGTCAAGTTAATTTTAATATTTAGTAGTTTTACTTGTTAAAATGCAAGTAAAATTAAGTGAAATAAATATAATGCAGTGTGGAGTTATATACATGAAGAAACCTGGTAATGCTTTTCTATGAAGCATTAAAATTTAGGCTATATTTTACACAAATAATTTTTAGGTTTTTTTGCTATTGTGAAATATCAAAATGCATCATTTAATATATTTTTAGGCAAAATTTAATAAGGGATCTATATATACTGTCAATTTACAGTCCAAAACTCATTTTGTGGGGTGGCTGGTTAGCTCAGTTGGTTAGAGCATGGTGCTGATAACACCAAGGTTGCTGGTTCGGTCCCCACATGGGCTGCTGTGAGCTGCGCCCTCCTTAAAAAAAAAAAAAAGTAAAATAACAGAAAACTCATTTTGCTTTGGTGGTAGAAGTTGGGTATTTCACAAATTATACTGAAAAAGAACGAAAGCAAGAGGAAAGGAAGAACCAGCTTAAGAAAAACTTTGTTTTTTGCAGTCTTTACATAAGACTTACCGTACATAGCACACTTGTTTATTTATAACATTTTCGTAATCAGGTGGGATACTTAATCCTTAAAATAGCTCTGCAAGGTAGATGGTGTTATCTCCATTTTTTACACTTTTTAACTGAAATCTGAGACTAAAGAATTTGTTGTCGCATAGGTAAGTATCCGCAAAGCCTGCAGAACCTCCTCACCCCAAAATGCATGCTTTTTGCACTTTTAGCACTATGTCAAGTCTTCTATAGAGTCAATTAGTGTCATCAATCTATATTCATCCTTAAGCCTACCTGATGAATTTCTTTGATTACATCAAGTGACTTGCTCACAAACTGTAATAATAATATCTAATATCTTAGTATTTACTATATGGAAAGCACATGGTCTTTTATCCTTATAGCAGCCTAGAAGATGGGTGGTGCAGAACAACCAACTGTCTCTTATCACCACTTCCAAAATCCAGAAAACTTCGAAAAACAAAGCTGTTTTTCGTAAATCATTTGGCTTGATAAGTCAGTCATAAATCAAATCTGACTTGATCTGAATTAATTTAATGACAAAACTTCACTTAAACTGACATGAAATTATTTATAATCTTTTTTATTCCACTTAGTGGGATTGTTTATGCATATATTTTGTTGCAGAAACATTACTATGTTTTGTTATCAAATGCTGTCATTCACTCCCCTTGAGTATTATACCATATGTGCTATATTCCTTTTATTATCTTCCTAAACGGAAAAACTCTGAAACATACCTTGCACCCAGGGTTTTGGGTAAATGGATTGACAGCTTGAATCATTTCCATGTACATATGAGTGAAATTAAAGGTGAAATAATTTGCCCAGATCTTTGAACCTAGGAAGTCAAATCCCAAGAATGGTCAACATATTGATGGAATATTTTAATATAAATAAACTTGTTAAGACAGAATTTCTGTTGAAATGGTCATCTTGGTGGATAAAACAAACCTCTTGTTGTGATGTTAAATATACCGAGAGCAGTTCAAAACTGGACAGTGTTTGTCTGAATTAATAGCTTGTAATGAATTGTTAAGAGGGTTATTAGCCAACTGATTTATATTTTGAAACTTGCCTTAAAATTCCCCCAAAATAAATATTTTTTAAACCATCAATCCTTTCAGGTTTGTGTATAAATAATGGAATTACAGGTGCCTAGAAATAGAGTCTCAAGCAATCATTCACTTTTATTAAGTACCATGTCATTAATTAGAACTAATCAATGACAGGAAATTAACATTTTTTTTATAGGCATGATCACCGATCTCTTCATCGATAAGTTCAAGTTTAAAGGCACCAATGTAAAAACCAAAGTCCCTCTTTTATTGGAGATTCTGGACAGTTATGACCAAAATGCATTGATTGCTTTCTTTGATGCTGCATGAAATACAAACCAGGTAAAGTTCCAGAGAAGTTGGCTGTTTAAAAGTAAAAGCTAACTATATAAACTTTCATTTCAAATGCTTCTAAATATTTTCTGAAGATATTTGAGATACAACTTTTTTTTAGTAATGCTTCTATTTCTTTTGACAAATACAACTTTTTAAAAATAGAGAACATTTTTATTTTTAAAATACAAGTGGAATGATTATAAGGTATTCTAATGAATTTTTTGCAAGTGAACGTTTCAACTTTTATGATGATAAATAATATTTGGAAAATAAAAATACATTCAAATATTTCACAAGCTCTACCCACACATTATATATATAAACTGCTTTACAGTTTTCAAAATGTATTTGCATTCGTTTACCTCTTTTGATCTTAACTGTATTATTTTGTCAAGAAAACTGATTCTCACTGAGGTTAAGTGAAGAAGACTGCTATTATTTTGTAAAGCTGGGACGAGAACCCACATGCTAGTGCCTGGTTTGTGTCCTGGTTACTAAATATGCTGTCAGCCAGTGGAAATAACCTACCAGTTATTTTTTCTAGGAGTAGAGATTGATTTGCAGTTGATTTCACTCTTGCTTGGTGATGAGCATCGTGACCAGTGCTCAGTTTGTAAGATACTTAAGTTGGCTCAATGCTATTAATTGTGGTCAAAGAAACAAGCAGAGCTTGCACAGATGGGGGCTGAGGGGGACTTGAACTTGATGTGCTGTAACAAATAGAGCTAGACCAGTGTGCATGTGAATAGTGCAGAAATAGTGATGGCTTCTTAGATTTTCCAGCACTAGTATCCACTCATTTCCTTTCATCGTGTATGAAAGGAAGTATGACTTTGAGGCTACAGAAGTGTTAGTCATTAATCTTAATTCATGTTTATTCATATTCAGAGGAATATTGTATTTAAAGTTTGCTTTAAAATGGCATAAAGATTATAATGGAAAATCAGCTATTCTCTGTTTTTAAGAAGGACACACTCATGAATTTGTCAGAAAACAATCGTGCTTAATTATATACCATTATATTTATTAGTTATGTACAGGCTTGAATATTAAATGTGAAAATCTGTTAAAGGCACATATCACTAAGAGTTTTATTTTAATAAGGTCACATATTCTACTATATTCAAACAACCTTTTCTAAATGGAACACATATCTATGTCACTAGAATTTCACTGGTGCTTTTTGTCGGCTGCTACATCGTGGGTTAAAACAGATCAGAACTGATGACTGTCTAGTTGAATTTCTTGTAGTAATTACTTTGTTATATGTATCAACATATAACATATATGTATCAACAATAGTTCAAGGTGGCACCTCAGATTAATTGCATCTTCATTAGGAACAATAAAAAAGCATCTAAATGGTAGATGATATAATCTGCCTGTTACTACGTGAGCAGCGTGTTAAATAATTTATGCATATAATTTAATCCTAACAATGAGCAGATAAGAAAACATTCAGAGACGTTGAATAACCTTGACCAAGACTACCGGGCCAGTTAGTGGCTGCGTCAGATTTCACACTTTGGGAATCAAGTCAGTCAAAGCTTGGAGGTCCCTGGGCTAAAGGCTGGGGCGGCCCACTAATCACGGCTCAAGTTTCACTGGTGAATCCTAGCGGCAGCCCTGAGCCCAGGGGCCGCCCGTGGCTTCATTTAAAGTGACGGTAAAACCAGGCCCCGCCTCCCGCCGGCGCAGGCGTTTTTCCTCCCGCCGCCGTCCGACATTGCCCCGCCCAGCCCCTACTCGGTCGCCTGCGCGGCCGCCTTCACTCGCTTGCGACGCGTCGCCCCGAGTGACGTCACGGGCCCGCGGCCTTGGTCATTGGCTCATTTCAATAGTCGCGGGATACTTGAACTGCGTGAACAGCCGCTTCTCCGGCGGGTTGCTCGCTAGGTCTCGGTGGTGTCCTAGGCTCTCCACGCCCGGCGGTGCCTGCCTGCGCCTTTCGTAGCCTCCTCGGTTCTCAGCGATCCGAGTGGGTGGGTGCACGGGCGGGCTGGCCCGGGCTGCGGCAGGCGGTACGGCTGGAGCACTGCTTGGCGCGGCCGACGGCGGTACCGAGTGCACACTGCTTGGCGCCGCAGGCTGATCCCGCCGTGTCCTTGGGAGCAGTGATGTTGGGCACCTCTGCGGCCCGCGAGGCGGGCTCGGCGCTGCTAACATTGCAGCAGACGGCGCCCCAAGAGGACCAGGAGAACATCAACCCCGAGAAGGCGTCGCCCGCCCAGCATCCCCGCACCCGGGCCGGGCTGGCTGTACTGAAGGCCGGGAACCAGCGGGGTCCAGCGCCGCCGCAGAAACCCAAGACGAGACGGGTAAAGAGACGAGCGATATCTGCAGGAGGGTGGGCCGAGGGTTAGTTTTGCAAAGGTTTAGCAGGCAGAGGAGAGGGGCGAGAGCATCCTCTCGGCTTTTTGTTAGGGAGGCCTGGGCCTGCAGTCCCCCTGATCTCTGGTTTTGTGGCGTGTGGGATGCCACCGGCGTAGTTCTCCCATTAGTTTCCTGGCCATCACTGCATTGTGCTGCCTGTCTACTCTCGATTGGGGGTATTTTTCTATAGATAATGGGGTCAAACCAAGCCCTACAGCATGACTGTGGTCTTTGCCCGCCTCCGTGCCTTTCTCATAGTTTTTAAACCCCCGGCACGGCTCTAGGACCTGGACCTGCTGCCGCCAACCCACGCGGTTAAGAGGTTACTTCTACTTTAGGAAAGGATATTAAAAATACTCTGTTTTTGCTAAATTCCGCCATTTTACCCGATTTGCTCTGTTGCTCCACCCTGGGGTGAAAGTGGTGAAGCAACGCATTTTTGCCATCTCTTTCCTAAACTTGTCACCTTTCAGTCACTCCACCCCTCTTGTGGCCTTGATTAGTTTCTCATAATTCCACTTGGTATGACTCTCTATAACCTTTGCATAAATGCCTGTGACACTTTGGAACATCCCTTTTCTTCGACTACTCAGAGTTCGTTGCCTGGATTTTGCCGCAGTAACTTTAATTTTCCTGATAGAGTAGTTGGGAGTAAAGCAGAGGGTGAGACCCATAAGGGGAAGAAAGCAAAACTTCATTTAATAGGCTCAAAATCAGTATCCGTTTCTTTTCAGGCTGCACCTCTTAAGGATCTTCCTGTAAATGATGAGCACATTATTGTTCCTCCCTGGAAAGCAAACAGTCAACAGCCTGCATTTACCATCCATGTGGATGAAGCGGAAGAAGAGACTCAAAAGAGGCCAGGTGAATCTAAAAAAGCAGAGTGTGAAGATGTCCTGGCGTTTAATTCAGCTCTTACTTTACCTGAACCAAGAAAACCACTGGTACCTCTTGATTACCCCATGATGGGCAGTTTTGGTAAGTTTTAATGAACATCTGTATCAAATCGATATAAACATAATTATTAAATAAGTTGGGTTAATATTTTGCATTTTAGGGCATCTTACCTGACCCTTACATACTACATGAGTTAGGCTTAATGTCACAAGGTTAGAAAGGGTGTTGTATCTCAGACCTCACAGCTAGTACATGACCTAGTGACCTACAAAAAAGGAATAAAATCCTAGTTGTCCGGTATTCCTTCCCTTACACTGCCAGTCTCATCAATTGAATTAGAGCTCATTGATTTTAATCTGACCCTGGAAATGTTTGCTCTGTTGGGAGAATAGGTTTCAATTGTATTCATCAGATTTGCTTTGTTCATACCACTTCAGAGATGGGTATGCAGCTTTCCATATTGTGATATCTACTAACATCTCTTGACCTTTAAAGTTTTGTTTTGTGAAAGCATCTGAGCGAGCCTGTGATACCAGGGAGGAACACGGTCCTGTGAGTCAGCAGCTGAACCGTGGCTCTTTGTCTTAACCTCACGTCAAGAGTAGCTGCTTTCGACAGCTGTGCCTGCAGTTTGTGCTGCTGCCTAACCAGAGGGCTCGAGTCCCTGGACAGCTCACTGAATCCAATCTTGTTTTAGTTTTAGTTTTATTGATGAGTGGGGGTCTGGGAGGAGCAGGAAAGTCTTTCGGAATTCAAAGAATTTGTGTATTTTTATTTAAAATTTGCAACAGATTTTAGCCTCAAAGTGAACCTTGAAGTGAAAAGAATAATAGATCTTCTATGCTTCAAAAGATAAAATTACAAAAGGTGAATCACTTGATTACAGTGTTAATTTGTTTATAGTGCCCATGATAAACCTAAAAATCTAATTTTCTCATTAATACACTTGTTAGCCCTGCTTCCACTTAATGTGTAGGTTGTGCTTTGAATATGTCGGGCTTTGGGATCTGCAAATTCTTAGGGCAAATCCTATGTTATCTCAAAACCTGGACTTTAACTCTGTCCTATCGGAACCACCATGTCACCTGTTCTTGTCTCATGGAAGTTGAATGATACTTTAACATACCTAATACATGATCCTCACATTTATTTACCTGTTTGTGGCCTATCAGTATTTTTTCTTGTTAAATAAAGCTAAGTAGACAGGTACTAAAACCAGAGTGCAATAAATATTCTTTGTACTTTGTCATGGGAAGCCCTTTTTCATCACGTGAAACACATGCTTTCGTGGTGTGGGACTTCCTACAAGGGCAATCACTTTTTAAATTAAACAGTAAACTTAATCGTACTTTTGAATTCTCCCAGAGTCACCACATGCTATGGACATGTCAATTGTACTGGAAGATGAAAAGCCAGTGAGTGTTAACGAAGTACCAGATTACCACGAGGACATTCACACATACCTCAGGGAAATGGAGGTAAAGGCTCTCTGAATCCACTTTTCATACTGTTGATGTCATGAAATGAAATTGAGAGGGAAATGCTTTGAAGTTTTTTAACTGCCAATGAATTACTCTAATGCAGTACTTAGGTTTCTAGCATATAGCAGCATAGTTAATGATAGAATAATCTAACTGAAATGTTTAAATCTACGCTAAGTAACTTTCTCAACAGATTAAATGTAAGCCTAAAGTGGGTTACATGAAGAAACAGCCAGACATCACCAACAGTATGAGGGCTATCCTCGTGGACTGGTTAGTTGAAGTAGGAGAAGAATATAAACTCCAGAATGAGACGCTGCATTTGGCTGTGAACTACATTGATAGGTTTCTTTCATCCATGTCTGTGTTGAGAGGAAAACTTCAGCTTGTGGGCACTGCTGCTATGCTGTTGGCCTCGTAAGTCACCTTGGGTAAAAAGTGATCAGTACCTTTCTGTGTAGGGAAGAAACTGGGATTTTCAACAGTGTCACCTTTAATATTACACAAGGCAGAGAGTCAGTGACTACTTCAGTGGTGACAGGTGTGGGTGAAACCTCTCATTTAGGACAGTTTCCAGGTCTGGATTCCAGGGTACCTTGCTGAATGAGCATGGAGACTGGCTACATTTTAATACACCAGGACTAGGGTACAAAGTTGAAAAGTGTGGTTCCTTCCATTAAAAAGTGCTTTCTGACACATAAGCAAAATCTTCTCCCCATTAAAACATGAAAACTAAATTTTAAAACTAAAACATAAAACGCTTATTTTTCTAAGAAAAGTTTCTAAATTTTCATTTACTTGAACTCTGTATTGTTCCCATGTTGGCAAGACTCGTGCCTCATTTATTTCCTTTGACTGCCCTGGGAGAAATAGCTCAAATGTCCTTTATTGATCTGGGTCTTTTAATTAGCATTTACCCAGTCTCTGCTAGAAATGGTGAATTACCAGTCAGTTATCAGTAGAAACAGGCCATGGGTGGAGAATAGGTTTTGGATTCGTTCTGTGTATTCTGTGGATTTGTTCTGGGTTTCAGAATTGGGATGAACAAGCTTCTCTTTTAGGACTGATTGCTTGAAACTTTGTTCATTGTAGAAAGTTTGAAGAAATCTACCCCCCAGAAGTAGCAGAGTTTGTGTACATTACAGATGACACCTACACCAAGAAACAGGTTCTGCGAATGGAGCACCTCGTGCTCAAAGTCCTTGCTTTCGACTTAGCAGCACCGACAGTGAATCAGTTTCTTACCCAGTACTTTCTGCACCAGCAGCCTGCAAACTGCAAAGTAGAAAGTTTAGCAATGGTAAGTTCTTTTCATTTGGTTGAATCAAGATTCTTAGGTCACAATTAAGGGCAAGTCCTAGTTTCTGTACAGCTTTGGCCAAGGGATTTAGTATTTCGGGGACAGATTAATGCTGCAGTATGGCAGAGAGCCTACCATCGGCAAAAGGTAATAGAAATTGGGAAAGCATTAGGAATAGTGATCTGAGGATGAAGTCTGGGGAAATGGTAGGGTAGCCAGAAGAGTTGTTTTAAAAGTTATTAAAAGGAGGAAAATATGGGAAGACAGTGGGACAAAACACTAGTTAATGGATATAGCTAAAAGATGAGGCTATGGGAATTTTTTCCTATGGTTGCTATACAGCGAGGGAAAAATTAGGTCAGAAGGCAGGATTTGGGATTTGAATTCTAAAGCTCTTGCGATCAAAAGTATATTTACTTTTCATTCCAGTTTTTGGGAGAGTTAAGTTTGATAGATGCTGACCCATACCTTAAGTATTTGCCATCAGTTATCGCTGGAGCAGCCTTTCATCTAGCCCTCTACACAGTCACGGGACAAAGTTGGGTACGTATGTACTACGATGTCTTCACAGCTACCTTGCCACTTACATGCTTGTGCCACATTAAGTTTAGTAACCGTCGTGTACAGCTGATGGTTGTCTGGATGTACTGACCTGGAAAAACTGTTCAACTATCTACATTGTTTGTTAGGTACAAAGCTCAGGTATTACTTGGATTTGAAAGGCGTGCTTAAAGAATTCGGGCCTTATGGCTTGCTACTAGCAGGGAACGTAGTAAGAATTGATCAAAGTCAGCATAAAAGAGATGGAATGGCTTGAGAAAACTGGAAGGTCTTTTAGTTGGAGGTGTTAGTACTGAAATTGAACAAAACTCAAGCTCAGTCCTATTGTACTAGTGTCTGCCGCTAAAAACAACTCAGCGGTTTTCTTCTCCCTCCTCTAGCCTGAATCCTTAGTACAAAAGACTGGATATACCCTGGAGAGTCTGAAGCCTTGTCTCCTGGACCTTCACCAAACCTACCTCAGAGCACCACAGCATGCACAACAGTCAATCAGAGAAAAGTACAAAAATTCAAAGTAAGAATTAACATGAATAGATTTTAAGAAGCTTCTTTTCCAGGCTATCGTATGGTTCAGAGATCCTTGACACTTGAACTTGATTAAAGGATTCACAAATTGGGCACAGCCTACTTAGAAGCTGTTCTCTTAGCAGGCCATGTGTTTGTCCTGCATTTGAAGATGAGGGGAGATGAATGGGGCATGCGCATGTTTTGGGGACCAGGCAATGGTTTTATAATCATTAACTCAAACAGATAGAAATAGCATTTTGGAGTTCCTAGTATACATATCATTCCTTCTCTCAATGAATGTTTACTAAAAATGTTTTTTTCCCCCTACTTGCAGGTATCATGGTGTTTCTCTCCTCAACCCACCAGAGATACTAAATGTGTAACAGTGAAAGACTGCCTGTATTTTCTAAGATTTAAATCACTCAAAGCATATTGTGCACAGTTTTTATCTTAGGTTTTAATTTTACAATCATTTAATACAAAAGTTGTGGTCAAGTGCAAATTATGGTATCTATTACTTTTTAAATGGTTTTAATTTGTATATCTTTTGTACATGTAACTATCTTAGATATTTGGCTAATTTTAAGTCGTTTGTTAAAGTATTGATGCCAACTGCCAGGATAAGAATTAATAAATTGATTTGGAAAACTTGGTTTGTAAGTCAAATTTAATTTGAGGCAAAAATTTGACTTCAGGATTTCACTCAGAAAGATTAATTTGGTCTCTTACAGTATAACAGGGACTGGGAAGGCTTCTAAAATTTTTTAAATTTTAATTATAGTCTCAGGAAAACAGATAAGTTTTGACATTTGCTTTCCTAAGCAACTGGACCAGTTTGCAAATTTGGGCATAATAATCAAAACACATCTGGCATAAATCTGCTTATTTATAAGTTGTAATAACCCTAGACTCTTTCAGCCCTTTGTATACACTAAGAAAATGCTTCATTCCTCATCAACTTTTACACTGTACTGAAGTGACAATTATTCATAACCTGTTAAGTTCTTCAGAAGGTTTTATTTCAAAGCATAATGTAAAAAAGTATAAAGAAATGACTAGATTTTATACTGGATTTGTGAATAAAAAATACCCAAGGTTGCTATCACTTAAATAAATATCCTTTAATAGTTATATACACAAATACAACCATGTGAGCTTCAGTTAGCAGCTCTCTTCTTTTTTCTCTTTCTCACTGGCCTTTTACTTGGTGCTTTTTCTTGTTTTGCACTGATGGTCTGTATTCTGTGAATAAAGTAAATCGACAGTTTACTAATAGTATCAGTACTAGAAGCTGATCCCATGGGTGATTCACCAGACTCACACCATTGCGTGTATTAAATTTTGCATCACACGGGAGGCCTTACTGTTTTCCTGTAACTGAGTAAAATACAGTAACTTTGAAAGGCATCCAAACAGTTTTACAAAATTAGGTCCTAATATTTTAAATCTCAGGTGGAAGAAACCAGAGAAAGAACAGATGGATTTCTAATGAGAAAGGAACATCTTTTTGTTTACAGTAGGGCAAGATGAGAATAAAACCAGAGAAATAAACCAGAAATTTGTTACCTTATTTTCTTTGGATTCTTGTCTGGTTCTAAAATGATCATTTCTTCTTCCTCACTGTCTGACAGCACTATAGGGGCATCTTCAAGAAAAGTTAAGAAAGCAATGTAAGTACAGGCATGCCTCATTTTATTACATTTTGCTTTATTGCATTTAGAAGGTAATTTGGTTTTTTACAAATTGAAGGTTTGTGGCAACCCTGAGTAGATCAAGTCTATCAGCACCATTTTTCCAACAGGCTCAGATGATGGTTATCATTTTTAGCAATAAAGTATTTTTTAATTAAGGTATGTACATTGTTTTATGAACTGGGAAACCAAAATAATTCTGTGACTCGCTTTATTGTCATGTTCTGGAGCAAACCTGCATTATCTCTGAGGTATGCCTATATCTATTGGAAATTTCCCACATAGTTTTTATATCAGTGGTTCTAAACTTGAGCCCAAGCTACTCTGGGTGGAGGTTTTATTTCCCAAAGATTTCTTTAATTACATAATCATTCGGTACATGCTATTATAGGAAAGTTAGAGGGAAACTATATTTTATAGATATACATAGCATTTTTTGTAGACCCAATTTGGACACTAGCAGAATTGTTGGGTCAAAAGGAATATACATTCTAAAAGATTAAAAATGCTATCACTTTTTGCTTTTAATTTATTTCCTTTATTACTACTAGGGTTGGCATATGTTATTGGCCATTTGTATTTGAAAATTACGTCTGTATCTTACCCATTTTTCTCCTTAGCCTTTGTTAATGATATATATAAAATGTGAATTAATCCTTTTCCCAGTTGTTGGTATATCAGTTCTTTCTATCTTGAGTCTTCCATTAGTTTCTCCCTTTGTCCATATATTTTAGAAAAGCTTTACCTGCTCTATCCTCCCAATTATCTCAGATCTTTATTATTCATTTGAAAATACTAGCATTTGAAATAATTGCTTCAAGCAGCAATTGAATATTGTAGCTATTAACCTTATTAATCTTAGAAAAACAGTCCATAAATATATAGAGGCTTATGTAAGGATGCGATGCTCACTGTAGCACTGAAAAGGTAAAAAATGGTATCAACATGCATTTATCAAGAAGGGAATGATTAAACCAATTAGTTAAATTCAACACTGAAGCATTATATGCAGCATTTTAAAAGAATGTGGCTGATATGTATATAATGACATGGAAAAAATTCTAAAGCTTCATTCACAGTACCTGTGTGTAGCAGCTTATATGGATGTAAATATACATTAAATAAATACATGGGACAAGATCTGGAAGAAAAATCCCAAGTAGAAGTAACTCCTGGGAAAACTGAACAAGGGTCCCAATCAATGGGGATGTTTTTCCCCCGACAAAAACCCCAGCAGACTCAGTCATGTTTACAGGCAGTAATTTCTTTCCTTCGTCAAAGGGAGGCAGGTCTGCATCACACAGACTCGTAAGTACATCCTTTAGTTCTCCGCCAGCCTAGTTCCTAGATCCTTTGTATGATTTCTGTTTTTACTACATTAAAAAAAAACCACCTCATTTTCTGGTATGGGCCAGTCAAGAATTTGGTTTTCTTAAAAGTAAAAATACCCACAGATAAAAACAATCTCTCCAGTTCTATGGCTTTCAGAATGCAAGGATCATCTAGGCTTACCTGTATCCCAGGTATTCCTAGAATTTTGTATGTTCTGATTCAATATGGTAGCCATACTTGTATGCGGCTATTTAATTTTATATTAACCAAAATTATTAAAATTTAGAATTCAGTTCCTTGGTCACACAAGCCACATTTCAAGTGCTCAACAGCTAGATGGCAAGTGGCTACCATATTGGACATGTAGATAAAGAACATTTATAACAGTGCAGAAAGTTCTATTTGGACAGCACTTTTCAATATATATAAGGTTGCAGGCTGTATGTTTTCATCTAGAAACTACACAGACATAGCATGCAGGAATAAGATCTTGAAAAAAAACCTTAAAACTGGCCCAGCTATATATATATACATAAAAGAAAAAAGAACAGAACATGTCTTAATTAAAAATGCCACTACATTTACATACCAAAGAGTACCACTACTACACAAAAATAAGCACACTCTTTTAGAAAAGAATTGGAGTTAATACTGCAGTTAGCCTTAGTTGAAATTTAAAATATTGAGCCTCTCTAAAGAAAGGAACTGCTAATATAAAAATAAGATCCCTATTTTAGGGATATTTTAATCTATAAATAGGGATTATGTACACATATAACTAATTTATATATCTACATATATTAAAAGTCATAAAGTACCATCTACCTTGGCTTCCAGTATTGGAGACTTCTATTTCAGTGTCCATTTTTGTATTATCGAAAATGACTGCTTCATCACTGCCACCTTCATCCTCATCCTCCTTTTCAGAGTCGTCGGGGTCACCCCAGGAGTTTTCTACTCCTTCTCCAATTTGGGCAGTTCCAGGAGTCCAGAGCACAGGTTTAGAAACACTTAACAAGTCAAGAAAACTGAATAATAAAAATAGTGCTATTGAATGCAGTGTTGAAAAAGATGAGAATGAAAGTTTTAACACTGAAATGTGCCTCAAATTCTTAAGAAAAAAATTTACTAATAGTTCTATGGATGGCTAAACTGAAGAAAAGTAAATTACTCAGGTAAGATTTCAAGATCATGATGGTGAGAAATATCAAGAGATAATCAACATTTTAGTTGTAATAAATTTGGTGAATGGATGAATAAGTAATTTGAAGAACAATGTGTAACAGTGTACAGAGTGCTTGACCTTGCCATTGAAATTAAAGAACAATTTTCCAAAGGAAAATGAAATGTTATAAAATGGTTGTTAAAATAGAGGATTTTCTGGGTTGTTGAGGATAGCTGAAGAGAACGTGGCTGTTAAACCACCGACTTAGGACTCATCACCATCTTGTCGTGTCTTAAATGTTTTCTCTAACAAAGCAGTGTTTCACAAGACAAATGTCAGCGTGCACACCCTTCACATTGCCCTAATAATGCCACAATGTTAGGAATCTTCTTGTTAGTGAAAGAAAAAACAAAACAAAACAAAACCACCCAGTAAAGATACACTTCTGTGGGCGGTTCGGCTTCAGCAATGATTTCTTCTGCTTTCTCTCCTACATCGCAGGTATCAACAGGGGCCTTTTCCATTTTAAATGCTGTGATCCTTTGATTTGCTATAGACTCTGCAAAGCCAAACTTCCCACCTTCTTTCCTGTGTGGGGTTTTTGGAGGGGTGGGGATGGGATGGGGGTGGACGACAAATGGGAGAGAAGACATGAGAGGAAAAAAAGTTAACTATTTTATCCTTTCAATGGATGACAAATATTGGAATAGTGAATGACTAACTTAATCTCACCGATTTATTATGCCTATCAAGAAAAATAATAAAAAGTTCCCATAATTACCACTTATTGAACCATGTGCCAGGCACATGTAAGGGCTTAAAACAGATTATTCTCTAGTCCTCAAACAAGCCCTACCAGGGTTCTATAACATTAACTTCCCATGTTACAGAAGACACTGACGTGCTGGGTTATAGATCTTATTCAATGTCACATGGTAAGAGGACAGGAATCAACCCAGTATGTTCTTTCAGTTAATTTGAGTTACTTGAGTCTTTTTTCCCAACCCTTAATTTTTATTAAAGAATAATGTGGCTTTCCAATACAGATTATTTAAATTGGAATACAACAGTTTAATCAACTTTATTAAAAAACACTAGTACATTCAACTGAGATTAACTAAGGAAAGATCCGTGTGAAAATTATATAGCTACCCTATGCCAGAAGGGTCCTTAACAGAAAAAAATCTATTATAAAAAGACAATTTAGTTCTAAAAAGAAATTAAACTTACCTAACTTTCTGGTCATTCTCCAAAGCCTTCTGTATTAGCTCTGTAATTTCCGCTACTTTCACACCAGCAATTTTACTACATCTCAAAACCTATTTATAAAAATCAACTGTTACTAAAGATAACAAATCAAATAGCTTTCTCTAACAAAACTAAAAACGTGAGATTAGTTTTTCTAACTTTACAATTTAAGCCTGACTGTTTTTTTTCAAATATGAAAATAATATAAACAAGTTAAAGCAAGGTGTCAGAGTTGTTTTAAAACAGTTGAAGGATGGGGGTGGCCGGATGGCTCAGCTAGTTAGAGCGCAATCTGTGAACAACAGGGTGGCCAGTTCGATTCCCACATGGGATGGTGAGTTGCGCCCCCTGCAACTAAAGATTGAAAATGGCGACTGGACTTGGAGCTGAGCTGCGCCTTCCACAACTAGATTGAAGGACAACGACTTGGAGCTGATGGACCCTGGAAAAACACACTGTTCCCCAATAAAATTTAAAAAAATTAAAAAATAAAATAGTTGAAGGACGATCACATTAAGGGAACACTCAAAAACTTCCCTAGACACTAGCAGACAACAATGAAGAGGTCACACGCGCGCATTATGTGCTCAAGCTGCACTTTCTTCCTGTGTAAGTGACACACATGGCTGCACAGTATCCCTGGAAGCTTTCACAAAGCAAAGGTTCTCAGGCCTCAAGGAACTAACATCAGTATCTCTGGAAATAGGACCTGGTAGTGGTCACAGTGATAAGCAAAACCTACATTTACTGCACACAATCTACTACACTGTACAGTGCAATACAGCCGTATCTATTTATCCTTACATCCTTCCAACAAGTCAATAGTAACGTTACTCCTTATTTTACAGATAAAGGATACGAAATCATTTGCCAAAGGTCAGTTAGTATAAGGCAGAGCTGGAACTCCAACTACAGCGGTCTCGAGCTCTTGACCACCTGCTCTCTATGCTAGATGGCAACCTAGTTCTAAACGCCCCCTGTGAGTCAGGTAGGTAGCTGGATTGGAGAACTTATTGTACCCAGATTCTAAAAGTACAACTATCTTTTTACCTCATTTCTATTTTTTGACACTTTCAGAGGTGGAGGGACAGGGATAGGAATCCCTTTCCTCACTGACAGGAGGGAAGTGTCGCTCTGTCTAGAAGAGTTAGACTCAGGAGGGCCATACAGGGAGCAGCAAGGCAGGAAGGAAGACAGCTTGTTGCCACCAGTCAACAGCTTAACGACAGTGCTGAAACCAGATGCTGACACATCCTACAATCACTGAAAATACCCTTGTTGGATTTTCGTTAAACAAACTAGAAAATGCTTCTAAAACGAGGCCCATTCTTAAAGAACCTGCATTAGCACTGACCTGCTCTTTCAGCAGCATGATCCCACCACTGGACTGGAGGGTACAGATCTCTCGGTGCTTGTTCATGGCGATCACCAGCAAGCCGTCCATCACACGTTCTTCTCGCTCGTGGGGGTCCACCAATAAGTAGGTGCTGAAATGAACGGGAAGCGGACCTGACCAAATCTGAGGCTGACTGATGGACAAGTTTAAGATAATGGATATTTTTACAAGATGGCATTAATAAAGTCAACACAGTGAAGGCCCGAGCCTGTGGATTTCAGCCACTTTAATGGAAAAAGATACAAGAAAATGATGGTTTTTACGGACACAAAATGAATGGTAAGTGGATGTTGCTAGCTATAACAATAAAATCACATCAGGTTCATAATGGTTTTATTTAAATAATATATAGTCTAAATCTAATGCTATCACTTTGGTTAAATAACTGGCTCATTGTGAAAATTCAGATAACATTAATTTGGTTAATTTTAAAATCTCCCTAATGTCCTGTACTCTGAAGTTCTTCTAAGTTCTGCTAATGGCTCATTAAAAAATTTCTGCACCGTTTAATGTTAGCCTCTAGTCACATGTGGTTACTGAGCCCTTGAAATGTGGCTACTCCAAACAGAGATGTAACTGTAGTATAAAGCTCTGGATTTTAAAGAGTTACTGGAAACAAAAATGTAAACTATTTCATGAATAATTTTTAAGATTGATTATATAAAATAATATCTTAGATATATTAAGTAAAATACATCAAAATTAATTTTATCTTATTCTTTTTCCCTTTTATGTGGCTACTGGAAAATGTTAAATTCCATATATAGCTGACGGTGCCACTCTATTTCCCTCTAATGAAATTCTACACCACAGTGACTGAAACTTGAAAGCTTTTCTCTAGTTCTTACTCATAAAATTGTTAAAATATCTTATTTATACCTCCCTTTGTTTTTAAAGAGACTGAAAGCTCAAGCTTTCATTTCAAGGCACCACCGCATGGACGCAGGGCTCCGGGTTTGCAGTTGTGGGAGGCACTATTACAGCAGTGAGTTGTGAAGCAACTCCTGGAAAGCTGAACGCGTTTCCTCCCGTTTGTGAGCCATGCCTCCTTGGGACCTGCTCCTAGGACCTAATATGCTCTCATTAATCCTCAGGAATTCTCACCCCCGATGAGAGTCTCACATACACTTCTCTTACCACCTGTACATCTCTGGGACAGAGAAAACACTATGTGCAGCAGTAAAGTCATGAATTTCTGATACGCCATTAAAAGAAAAATGTGGAGTCTTCATTAGAGAAGTTTGTCCCTTCTATTGAGAAAGCTCTTCCAAGTAAAGCCCTCACAAAGACAGAAAAGGACTATCAGGTGGTTTAATGTAAAAGGAGGCTTGGTCATTTGTCCACAACACACCAGTGCCCAGCCGCATTTACACGTTCAGCCCATGACAAGCATGAGACTTACCCTTGCTGGAAGAAGGCAAAACTGACGCAAATGGGCATGTGGTGGATGCTCAATGGCACGGGATCACGCTCTTCTGGGGCATACTGTGTGAAAAGTGTCAACCACTGGTCACTAAGGCATGAATACACAAACAGGCATCATGCACATCAAGCAGGAAAATTAAGAATGGAATTCTTTTAATCGTCAGTGAGGCCCTAACTAACTTCTTTTACAATGACCTACTTGACTTTGCACTCCTGTCCCTTAACACTGCATTTGTCCAAAGGCTGTCCTGAGGTGTTTTACAGACCAAAGGTCCACTCACTGCTGTAGGACTCACTTTTTAGTACATTCATAGTTATGTAACTATCAGCACAATCCAATTTTTTAACATTTACATGACCTCCCCCAACTTCTCTCGAGCCTGTTTTCAGTCAGTCAATTCTTACTCCCAGCCCCAAGCAACCGCTGATGTGCCTTCTGTCTCTAGAAAGCTGCCTGTTCTGGGCATTCCATGTAAGTGGAATTCAACAATTTTTAGTCTTTTGCACCTGCCTCCTTTCAGCTCAGCATGTCTCATCCATCTTGTAGTATATGTCAGTAGTTTGATCCTTTTTACCAATGTATTGTGTTCCTTCGGATGGCTAGGCCACATTTGATTTTCCATGCACCAGTTAGTGAACATCTGGATTGCTACCAGGTTTTAGCTGCTATGAATAATGCAGCTATGAACATTTACATAAAACTTTTTGAGTAAATATACTTTACATTCATTCTTCTTGAGTATATCCCTAGGCATGGAATTGTTGAGCTGTATACATTTACACTTAGCTTTTTAAGAAACTGCCAAACTTTTCCAATGTGTTTGTACCATCATTTTACATTACCACCAGCAAGAACTGTATAGTGTTTTTTAACTGATAATATTTTTGTCTACTAATTGCTCTGTTTCTTTTTACTTCCTCATATCAACTCCCTTCTCTAAAAGAAAGGTCTCTATTGTAAATAAACCTTTGTCCCTACTTAAGTATTTAAAGAGTCTGTTCCAGTCTGATGCCTAAAAGCAGCATCATGAATGACTGCTTAAAGAATATGGGCCTCTGATGTTTCCTTTTGTAACTTCAGGACTCACACTACCACCACAGTACACTTTCATTATTCTAGCATGTAATTTACTTAAATTGAAATGGACGTACTCAACATAAAGACAATGTAAACTACATAGGTCAACAGTTTTTGAAATGTGGTCCTCGCACCAGCAGCATCCGTATCACCTGGGAGCTGATAGAAGTACAAACTGATACATCCTACTAACCTTCCTACTGAGGGTGGAGCATAGCAATGTTTTAACAAACCGGCCACGTATTTCTGATGGACTTCGCCACAGAGTAAGCACAACCATTTCACTATTTCACTGTGCTGAGAAGCGTGTATTTTTCACATGTGGCCCCGAAACACTCCATCTAATGCTTGGTCCAAAGAAGAAATCATCTAGTTCTATTCTAGAAAACCAGGCTAGGGTGTGCTTTTTGACAGACACTTCAATACAGGAGGTCTAAGAGTTTCAAGGGTAGTTTTTCTTTACGAACAAATTTTAGAACATACCTTGTTTCCATCTATAAGCCTTTACTAATAACAGGTTGCCTGCACGTGAAGGATATTCATTCATTCACAGAAAGGGGCCTGGCTCACATCATGGGAGCTTACCAGTGTCACTTCATCTCCTTGGACAGACACATCAGGCCTTCGGAAGTGACACAAGGCTACAATGGCAGCAATGCTGGCAGCATCAATAATATTTCCATCATGATTTAATAAATGCAGGTCCACTCGTATTTGCCAAACCTGAATGTGAATTTAAAACAAAAATAAATCTTAACTGATCACAACCTGTGGCCTTTTAAAAGGAAAAGTAACACTGTATGCAAATTTTTCTTCTGCTGTTAAAACGTGGTTACTCCTTCTATTGTATCAATAAAACTGTATTTAGAAAAATGTTAAGCCTGACCAATATCTGAAATACCAATAGTTCACCTTTATGAGTCATTTCACAACAGCAAAATATATGCCCTAAATATATAGAGCCATTCTATATTTAATACTGAGATTTCCCTAACTCCAAAACTAATTATATTTTTATTGTCTAACTTAAAAAACTCAAACCCTTAGGTTTTACCTGACAAATGATAATCTTACAAGTAATGCAAATAGGAATTGTCATATTCAAGTATGGAATGTAGAAAGGCTAAGTGACTTCTGGAGTCACAAAAGATGGTCAAAATACCCTAATCAAGAAAAAAGTACTAATGTCATCACGCAGAGTAATTTATTGAGAGTAAGATTTCCAATGTCAGCCTACCACGGACTCACTGTGCAGCCTTGTGTAAGTCAATAAACCTATCCAAATGAAGGATTTAATCTATCCTTAAGTTTTTCATTCATAAAAAAGGAAAACATCTGCTTATCAACTCAAATAACATAAGAAAATAAATAAAGACATATGAAAAACCACAAGTTCTTTGAGCAAGACATTTTTTCACAAATCCAAGTAGCTATTTTCACCAATGTTTTTTGTTCCTTCACAGAGAAATGACACAAAGTTTTATGGCTGGCACTCAGGAACATTTGAAGTAAAATAAACCAGTATAAAACTGAGTTAAAGAAGCTCTAAGAATTAACGTAATCAACAATACTCATGCTAAAATTAAGAATTTTGAGCATATCCCCCACCTTTTCGCCAGCAACAACACAGAGAGATTCAGTGTCTATACACTTCGAATTTCTTAGACATCTTTCCAAGAGACGATTCAACTTCACCAAGAGATCTGACTGCCTATGAAAATAGGAATGGGCTAATGTCAACCAAGCATTAAAACAATACCTCACTGCTATTATATTCTCTTCTGGTTAAAGCAGCTTAGAAGAAAATTTAAATACCTGCCAGGTTCAAAAGCTGGAGCAGCCATCTGAGAGAGTTCAAGGTTAAAAAAAAGAATACCTTCTGTTGCCCTGTTGAGTTTTGGAGAAACAAGTTCACAGGAAACCTGTCCAAGAACTCTGCAAAGATAAAGTACAAATCTGTTAACTAAATATATTTCCTTTCCAATTAACAAAAAAACTAAAAAAGATACCAATTAAGTTTCAATCTTATTCTGAGTAATAACATACTCATCATGATATATCAGAGGTTGATATTACATATGTAGTGGTAGAATATATACAGGAGTAAGATATACATTGGCATACCCAAAGAGATGACATGAAAAAACATCTCATTACAATACTGACTATTCCACAGATCGTTTAAGAAAAAAACAAATGCCCTTAACTCCTCTTTTCTAAAATGAATATTTACTGATACAAGATGGCATGAAAACTTGAGATTTCTTAAGTTTCCCTATGGCATGCATAGTTGGCCAATATTACCTGACCAATGTCCTCACAACCGCCAAATGAATATTAAAAGTCTAATTCTCATGTCACTCAGAAAAAAGGAAAAGTAGGACCTACTTACTGACAACTGAAGGAAACAAATTCATGTGACAGAATGTATATTTATGATTTAAAATTTAAAACGTGACTACAAAGCACCTTGCATTAGAGAAAATATACTTATTTTCGCTGCTAAACAAAATAATGTGCAGGATTCTTAGCTGCTCTGTAAACTAAGTCAGTTAGGTTCTTTTAAACTCTTCCCCATCGAGCTCATGTTTAATTTGAAGCTAGTTACCTTGTTTTCCCAAGTTCCACAATACAGCATCCATAATCGGTTCCAAAGGAGATTCTGATGTTCCTATAGTCGTAGGTTTGTCTGCCATCCAGGCGCTGGAAACACAACATACACCGGCTTATTCCCTCAACAGACACTGGGCAGCTACTCTGAGCCGGGGCCCTGGGCGAAGCCCTTGGAGGGAAGCGGGATCCTGCGCCTCCGCCCCAGGAAGTAGAAACGAGGTGCCCGGGCAAAGAACCCACTGTAGCCGACTAAAGCCTGGAGGACGAGGGACGCACCGGCTGTCCCCCAGGGGCTCCCGGGGCCTGCGAGGACCAGGCTGTGTCCGAGCCGGAAGACTGCCGCGGGCCGGGAGACCCGAGCAGCCGAAGCTCCCCGGCACCGTTTACCTTCTTCTCCTCGATGGCGCGGAGGAGGAAGCGGCGCTCGCAGTTGGAAAGTGGTGTCTCTTTCATGATGTCGGGTCCCGGGACCCAGGGGCACCGGAATCCGCGCGGGGAAGGGGACCGAGCCTCTCCACGCGCACCCCGCTCTCCGGGAGGCGCAGGGCCTTTACGTCATCAAGGCTCGCGGCCGAAGGTGCGAACGCGGAGGCTGCGGTCGCTAGTGCGCAAGCTCGGGGCGAGGAGGGCGTGGCCGAGAGGGCGGCGGAGAGTCCGACCGCTGAGGGCGGCGCCGCGCTGCGCGGGAGGCCTGTGTGCGGTCTCCTGACGTGTAGGGGCGGGAAGGCCCCGACGTAAGCGTCAGTGTAGAGATGAATCTCCGTATCGCGCCCTCACACGGCGCCCTTTCCTCAGTTCTAGCGGGTGTGCCGCACGGGTGTTACTGCTGTTTTGCAGGTGAGGAAGGCGACGTTTGGCCACCAGGACGCTGCGGAGGCCGAGTGTCCGGCAGATTCCGTGGAGAAACACTGGATGGAGGGGCGCAGGTGGAGCGGAGGGGGAAGAAAGTTGAGCCACGAGCCGCAGTGAAACCGTGGAGACCTGAGAAGGTGACAAAAACTGAGACTGAGACTGTCCCACTTCGTAACCAATGGTGGTGTAACTACCATTGGCTGAAACAAAATGTGCTGTTGATTTCTTACAGCCTCTCCAGTTATTTTAAACCCATTGCCTTATTTTTGTGGGTACAGAGGAAACAGCGTGTCTCCGCTGCCAACCACTAAGCTTTCTTTGGCGAGGCAGCATCAAGGAGTGTTCACTGCAGGGAACCCAACTACTTGGGATCCAATTCTGACTCGGCCGTTTTCTAATTCTGTGACCCTAGTCCAGTTAGCCTGTGTGCTGCATTTCACTTACCTGCAAAACTGGACTGACAGACGTCTGTACGACGCTTAGGACAGTGCCCAGCCCGGTGTAGGCGCTGTTACCGACATGTTTGCATAGTATTATTGTGTTTCTATTTGCTTCAGAGGCGTGGGCACTGGAACTCCTATGGTGGCTCTATTCCTTTCTTTTGTCTCTTCTCACAGGTTTTTTGTTTTGTTTTGTTTTTTTCTATCAGTGATACATTTTAGTCTCACTTTGGAACACTTGCAATTCATGTACGCAGTTATTTGTGGGGCCCTCCTGTGTTCCAAGACTAATTCAAGTGCTGGATAAGCCGGGCGGACAGATCCTATCCCTCAAGGAATTTATATTCTCTTTGGAGGGGACAAGCAAGAAGAATAAAACAAGCTCACATACTAAGTTCTATCCGAGAATGGGGATGCTACTTTAATAGGGGTATTTGCAGGAAGAGTTCACGTTGGAGAGGTGACCTTTGAGTTAAGTAAGTCCTTAGTGATGAGAAGGAACAGCCATGATACCATCTGGAGGAAAGGAAAAGTGTTTCAAGCAAAGGGAGCAACATTAGCCAAGACTGAGATAGGATGAGCTCGACATTCTCTGGAGACAGGAATTGTGAAGTAAAAGGAAAGTGCACAGAAATCACGTCCACGAGCTCAGATCGTTGACTGGTTTTCAAAATAAGGAAGGAGAATACAGGGTACAGGCCATTTAAGTTCTTTAACAACATAAGTTCGTATTTATAGTACAGTTTCACAACAGAATTCCTGGCTAAGTTCATCATTTAAGTCCTTGGATTCTTTTATGGACATTTAGTCATTTCTCTTTCCCTTCAGAAATGAAATAGGCCTTTATTGAAACCGTCTATCCTGGGAGGCAGTTTGGCTGTGGAAGAATAGACTTTGGCTTTAGATATCCTTCAGCTCAAATGGACTTTGGGTGAGTTAAATAATCCTGCTGAGTGAGGGCTTCTTTAGGTTGGAAATAATAATTGCTTTGTGTTAAGTGGTGGGGATGAAAGCACCTAACACAATGTTCTGGACACGGTAGCTCTTCAGATGTTCGTGTCCTTCCTGTACCCCCTGCCTGCCTCTCCACAGCACGCGGTAGTAGTTTGTCCTGTGATCTCACTTCTGTGATGGATCTAGGAAAAGGTGTAGAGTTTTCATTTGCTCAGCTTTTGTCACGTTGTGTGGAGTGACCACTTCCAAGTTTCTGAACCAGAAACTGGAAGTCGCATGAAGTGGAAACCTATAGCTGTTTCCTTTTAGCAAACATGCATATAGCACTTACTATGTGCCAGGCCCTAATTTAAGCACTTATAAATATTAATCCTAATAATTACTCTCTAAGGTGGATAAAAGTATTATTTTGGGGGGGAAAAACCCAAGGCACAGAGAGTCACACAGCCCGGGGTCACAGCTAGTGAATCCTAGGAGCAGGATTCATACCCAAGCGGTCTGTCTCAAGAGACTGTATTCGTAACCGCTGTGCTGCACTGTGTCTCGTAAATGGGAACCCATTTCTGTGCCAAGTGGGTGATCTTCGCCTTAGCCCTGAACCAGTTCTTTTGCTGTCTCTGTGGGGATCTTGACTTCCTCTCTTGAGTACTTTACAGTTGATATTATGTAGAGAAGAGAGCTGCTATTATTAGATTATCTGAACTCAGTTTCTTGTGCTTAGGCTTGGCACGCAATTAGAAGTACAGTGATGAAGTAGGGCTCATTAATGCAGAGACATGAGGAGGTCCAACTGTAATTCCATAGCTTGCACACGGGAGAGAATGCGACTGGCACTGCGCTGCTAATAACGAGCCAGAGGAGAAGCCGGACGTGCAAAAGTGGTGTTGGCTCTTCATGGAGAGACTTACAGAATTCGTCATTTGTACAACCTTAGCCACTCTTTCAGCCCCAAAGCCCAGGGATGTTGCACCTATATCATTGATTGATTCTTTACTCAAGTTAATGATTTAAGAGGGAAAGTTTCTACCTTATTTCCTGTTTTCCTCCTTCTTAAGTTGCCTAGGAAGGGAGGCCTAGGTTGTTTCAGAAGCAGCCACTTCAGAAGAAGTGGGAGAACCCCAGACGATGCTGACTCTATGTGCGGTAGCAGTGGACAGCCAGGCCAGAAGGTGGTAGGTGTCACATCTCTTTAGCGAGCAATACAGCATTATTTTGAGAGAGAACTTCAGTGGTGGGCAGCCTCTGAGATGGCCCCCGTGATGCCCACCTCCTGGTATTCGGGGCCTATGTAATCCTCCCCCTTTCAGTGACCTGCCTCTGACCAATAGATATCTCAACGTGGAGGGGATGACACGTCTGTGATTAGATTGCAGAGAATGTAACTTCTATCTTGTTAGAAGATTCTGTCCCTTGTTGGGTTTATGAAGCAAGTTTCTATGTGAGGGGGCCACACATGGCAAGGAACTAAGGGTGTCCTCCATCCAACAGCCATGTAGGTGTTGAGCCCCACAATCCACAGCCCACATGAAACTGAATACAGCCAACCATCACGTAGGTGAGTTTGCAGACAGGTCCATCCAATTGCGCTTTCAGATGAGACCCAGCCCTGGCTGATGTCTTGATTGCATCCCTAAGAGAGGCCGTTAAGCAGACCTCACTGGGCTCTGCCTAGTTTCCTGACTCATAGAAACTTGGTGATGAATGTGTGTTGTTCAAGCTGCTAAGAAGCAGTAGGCAGATAAAGCAATTTCTAGAACCAACTCTCTGAGGTAAGGACTACTTCTGTCTTTCATGTTTCACTGGCCTGTTTCCATCTTGTTGATAGTGCAAAGAAATCTCCAGTTGACATTCTTTGCAACTTCTGAGTTTATCAAAAGGCTGCTGAAACACTTTGCGAAGGAATTTGTGGTACATAAAATGCTAGATCTGTGTCACTGAAGTGTGCTTTCTTTAGTGACCAGGACATTTTTTAATGATCTAACGGGTTGCCTGAAAGGAAAGCCTGGTTTGTGTCTCAAGAATCTTGTTCTACTTAAGTACTAATGGACTAGAACTGTAATCTCTACCACTGGTAGTAAAAATTGCGGGGGAAAAATGACTTCTAGGACGCAAATGGAAAAGCCTTGGCCAACTTTGTTTTTACTTTAAAAAGGAAATAAATAAACTGAGCCTGAAAATGTAGTTTGTTGAAAGTCTGACAAAAATCCATCCAGCTATGGACTTTTTAAATCTGATTCAATAATGTTATCTGAAAAGGCAGAATGCATATTAGAATCTCAGTTATGAGTACTTATCTGTAAAAGAAATATCAGTATCTGCTTATAAATGGACTGGGAGGGAAGATTGAAATTACAGAGATTATATATTATGTTTGATGGTGGTATTTTTCTTTAATTATCATTTGATACCACTGGTAAAAATTGGATTGTGTAAGAAGTAAAAATCTGTAAAAATCTAGTCATTTATATTAGTATTTCCTGTGGTCCCACTATGTGCCAGGCTCTATTCTAAGCACTGGGACAATGCAATACACACATTAGTCACAGTCCCTTGGAGCTTATGTTATAGAGACAGGTGGACAGTCCAATCATCTGCAGACAAGCACATGAATAATGGCTGACAGTGATAAGTGGTATAAAGAAAAGTAAAGCCAGGCCAGGGGAAGAGGAGGGTCAGGAGGGCATAATCAGGAAGGAGCGTCTCCGATGAGGAGGCCTGAGAATGTGGGCACGAAGCAGTACGTAAGTGGACTGTGGCGTTCAAGATGATCAAATAGGATGTGAGCAAGGTTGCTGGAGACAAATAAGGTGATTTCTTTGAGGTTCTTTAGCACGTACTTAGCACATGTGGACGTGGTTTCATGAGCAGGAGTTTAATGGATACGGAGCGCAGGCTCCAGAGCCAATGGCCTGGATGAACTTCCAACTGCAGCTTACGAGCTGGGTGACCTTGGGCAAGGTGTAAACCTTTCTGGAAAAAAATGCGGCTAATAATACTCTCATAAAGTGGTGCTGAGGATTAAATACTATGTGCAAAGCGCTTGGAGTAGCTCTCAGCCCACATTTAGCAATAATAAAGATTAGTTACAGTGACTGTTCTTACTAAGTTTCCTCCATTACAATACTTATTCTTTATTAAGGGAGAGCAACACATGTCACTCTCCAGGGATACAACAATATACCTTTTAAAACGCAAGGGCTCTAGCCTTCACATTGGCAAGCTCAATTTCCTAAGTAGCTTTCCTGGTTTCTGGGAAAGTTTCAGCACAGGAACCCAGAAATTGCTTCAGAGACACACTACGTATAACATACATTGTTAAAACAAAGGGATAAAGAAGTGGGTGGGTTCTTTGAAATCATCTAAGAATGTCACACATTTTTTAAAATGTAATTTTTATAGGTGGATCAGGGCATAGGCTTTGACACCAGGCAGCCTTGAGTTTAGATCCTGGCTTGGAAACTGGTGTCTCAGTCACATCACCTTACCTCTACAACAAGGAGCTGTCATAGCTGACACTCATTAGCTCTTATTATATACCAGATACTTTTCTAAGATGTTTACATACGTTAGCTCCCTTAATCTTCACAACCCCTTTAAGGTAGATGCTATGTTACCATCCCCATCTTACAGAGTCTTTTAGAATGTCACTTGCCCATCACTTACATCTTTGCATTTTTGGAATTCGGGGAACTACTAGTTCTCTCCGTGGTGAAAATCTGATTTACATTACTGGTATACTTCTTTAGTGATGGAGACCACTAGAAATTGTCACATAAATTAGTTTTTTATTAAAGTAATGGGGTGATTACATTGTACTCAAAAAGCACTTCAATCATGCAACTAGCAACTCCTATTTTAAATCTATAACTGTATCAAATTGTGGGCTGAACCAGCATAAAATAAGATTACTCATCCGTTAGGAAGTTTTCCAACAGGAAAATTTAGGTAGGACATGAGTCATATAATCTGACATTCTTCTGCTATCTAAATAAATCCTTTTTCTTTAAACCATATGTTTTAAAGGAGTGAAAAAAAAGAAAATGTAAAATTTTTGTACATTGAAACCCTTAACCAATCAGATCTTTTATATATTTGAATTTCTAAATTATAGCTGGACTTTGAAAATAGGTCAGTCATTTTCTTTGCAGCAAACCTTTCCAACTGCACTTTTTCCTTAATAAATATTTTCTGATCATTTAAGTATAGCAAGGAAATTAAGCTATGCATACTTTTGTTTTCTGTCTAGTTGCAATGTCAAAAGCAAAAGCTAGTAAAAAAAGCTCTGAAATATTGTATAGTCCGTGGTCTTACAATTTCAAAGGCCAATTGAGTTGTTAGGAAGCTGAGAATTAAACTTCATAACTTCATTTGGTCAATTAGCCTTTTGTCTTTATAATTTACGTTTAACATGATAATAAGTTGCTTCCATTGAGAAGTTTGGGTACAAAGAAGAATCAGGGTCGCACTGAAGTGGATTCAGCCTGGGCCACAGAACATTCCGTGGCACCCAGCCCCTGCTCTCTTTCCTCTTTTACGTTTGGCCTGATGAGGGCTGTGGATGAGCTGCAATGCAACCGCAAAGCATGGGGTGATAAGAGAAGGAAAACAGAGCAGACCTAGGTGATCTTAGGGAACACTAACCTCTTATTTGAGGATAAAGTGTGTGAGGCTGTGTAGATGCATGTAAGAGTTTCTGTGTGCGGGGGTGGAATTTAGATGGACTTATACCTCCTTGTTAAAACCAATGAAAACTGAGTCTCTTACCTGGTTTTTCTGTATCATTTGACATCATTAAACTTCTTGACATACTTTTCCCCCATGACTCGCATGACCTTCTTGAAATACCTTTTTCTCTTGAATTTGGTGACGTCTAATTCTCCTGATTTCTGTACCTGTTTGGCCATTCCTTTTCAGTCCCTTTTGAGGATCCGTCTTCCTCAGTTTATTCTCTGAAGTGTCTGTACCAGAACAATCTCCTTTTATACGCTCTCCCTGGGTTTCCACTCCCATGGTTTCAGTTTCCAGCCAGTGCTGAGTACTCGCACACATCCTGTACCGCCCAGACCTCTCTGGGCTCCGGAGGCCTCCCGTGTTCTATGGACATTTCAAATTCACTGTGTCCACAACTGCACTCACCTCCTTTCTGCCCAGACTTGTTCTTCTTTGTGTTCCCTCTAGTGAATGACAACAGACCAGTAGCCAGTAAACCAGGGTGTCATTCTTGATTCCTTGTGTAGCTGATTTTGAAGGAATGTAATTATTTACATAGCGTATGAAAACAAATGCAATTTAAGTACAGTTGCAGTGTTGCACATTTACTAATCCATTGACGGGAAGAGATCACAATTACCTGCTATAAATACTTGATGGAGTGAGTGATTGCTTTAGCTTAAGTGAGGCAAGGCAGCCACCTAGAGCTAGAGCAGAGGTGACCCACTTGACCCGAGTTCCCTCTAGAGGGCGCTGCTGCCACTGACAGTCTCCAAGAGCCTGCTGCAGGTGAAAGGTGAAAACGGAAGCCAGTTCTTGCCACTGCCTGCTATACGTATATCAGGTTTACACCACCGCTCAGGAAGAGCTCAGATGAAACAAGGGGTCTGACTGTTTAGAAACACTGGACTCTTAGATCTTCACTCAGACTTGGAATCAGCAAAGCCATGTCCATTCTCCTGGGGAGAAAACAAGGTAGGTATCTTCTCAACTTCTCAGAGCTGCAGAAAGCCTACCTCATGTAGTCATTTTTATTCTGTGGAAAACTTTCAAGTACATAATACAGGAATACATTCTTCTTTTACAGAAATACATTGAATTTGGTGCTTAAATTCCAGCAATTCAGATGTCTTTTAAAAGGCTCCCAATCCCAAAGGAAAACTTACCAGTTTCTGTCTTTTCAGACCTTTCTCTATGCATATCGACAGTTATGTAGACCAAACAGTTCTTGAAAGGTGTGTCAAAGTAAGAAACGTCTCAACCTGTAGAGAATTTGTATGAGTTTATTTGAGCCAAGCTGATGACGTGCTGGGAAGCAAGATTTCAAATGCTCCCCAGTAATCAGGTTTTGAGAAGGCAGTTTGAAACTGCTTTTCACAGAGAAGGTGTATCAGTAGATGGAGAGGTTTTAAATGGCAGTGCTTTCAGCTTTATCCTGAAGGAACTACAAGCCAGTTGATTAACGTCATGTAAAAAGAAATCCACAGCAATAATCCCAGGAAAGAAGTACATAAAACTTAAACCAGTGAATATCTTAGCGTAGCGGGAGTTTGCCCCTTAATTTTATGGAGATGCTGTATGTGCCATAGATAAAAATCAGGGAGCAATAAAAACAAAGTCTGCCTAGCAACTAGTTGGGAGCGGGCTCAAGCATCAGGTTCATGTCTTTCTGAACCCTTAGAAGGCAGCCTGCAGACCTGCACTGGGTGGCTTCACCCTGTGGCCAGTCCCCTCTCGCTATGGTGTCTATTTTGGCTCTAGGCTTGTGACACCAGGTAACGAGGTTCATCCTGTCCCTAAGCACAAAGCAAACGCGCTCATTTGATTGGCCCCGACTATAAAAGCCCTGTGCTTCTAGCACATAGTCTGTGGGGTACTTAAGAGCTTCCATCAGAGCCCAGGGATAGAAACACGATGCTGGGGCTGAATTCTCCCCACCCCTCACTGTGGGCGTCACACTGCTGGGGGAAGAAACGGGAACAGCTGGAGCGAGACAGGGCCCTTGGCAGCAGAGCTGGTGTCAGAACCCAATTTGGCAACACAGAGCACCATTGGCAGTTACAGCAGGAGTGCCAGGTCCTTCCCAGCTGCCAGGAGAGAAGGACCGTGGGTGGGCGGGGAGGACAGGAGACCAAGTGAACAACGCAAGCCCATTCCCAAGGAGGGCTAGGAAATACGCAGTGAGAAGATGCCTGCAGACTGTGACACATTAGTGGCTATTCTGTGTGTGTGGGAGGGGGTGTCACAGTCTGTATAAGTGAAGTACAGATAAGGTGTGGTTGGTGTGCCTGAGGAGCTGTGTACTTGACACTCAGTGATAAACTTCCAAGATGGGCTTTGCTTGATGGGCTTTGCTCACTCTGACTCCACACAGGATGTGTAGAGACCAGTACAGGGCTCTTAGCATCTCTGTAACAGGACACTCTCAGCACAAAGAAGGAACCCATTAGATCGGCAAGGCTCTTATGTGACTTCAGGTCCAGAAGAGTCTTGACTTTCAGGGAGACGTGGTGGTGGAACCCCAGGGATCCATCCACTAGGCTTGCCACAGCACATGAAGTAGTGCAGTTTACCAGATATGATTCCTAAGAAATGCCATGTCTAAATATGACTGAGCGACCTCCTGCTAGGAAAAGTGAAATATCAGTATTTAGTATACTGACTCCTTTCAGTAGTTCACTTAACAGATTGTGACCCTCCATGTAGATCTGCCACTAAGTGTCACCTCTTCACAGACACCTTCTCCATCGCTTCTTTCCCACCGCTCCTTGGCAATGGGCGTTGTTTGATCCTTTACCTTTTCGTTCCACCACCCACTACAGTCCTTTTTCTCGGCTGCCCAATAAAAAGCAGTGAGGCCAAAAGAAACCAACTAGAAAGCCTTGAAATCAGTGTTTATCGCAGTTTCATTTTACTAATCTCCATTCTGCTTGTTTTATGTCACTTTGATACATAGAATACTAAATTATATAGCTCTTTTCTATATTTTGCACCATAATTGTTATCTATTTCTTTGATCTCTAAATGCAGTCTCTTCTTAAGCAGAAAATAAAAAACTCCTTACAGTTGAAGACGCATCTTTTATTATTTGATGTTCCATCTAATGCATAAAGGGTGAACTGGGGACAGTACAGAGTTAATACCAAGGGTTTTTATTTTTCCTCCGTGGTGCCTGAGACAGTTCATGTGCATTCAGATCATAAAGACCTTGTGTTGATCTGTTAGATGACAGCGTATTTTGACAGACTCAGTCCTGGACAGGCTGTCTGACTTCTCTCAGCATAGTGTTACTAACATGCTCTCCAGATCTAGATTTTTATGATGTGATAATAATAACACCAGCTCACCCCCAAATCACTACTTTATTCTGTTTTGGGTTTTGTTTTTTTCCTGAAATCTTCTGGACCATAACAACAAAATATATTTGAATGAAGAGAATTGATGCAGTTAAATTGAAAATAGTTCTAAATGACTGTTTGGACGTCGAGTGTGCTGTGCTCATCTTTGAAAACGAATCAGCAAATTGTAGTCATGTCTCTCACTTTGCTGGAATGGAATTTGTGCACTTTGTAGAAAGCACTTCATTCTAAATTGAAGGCTGTAATTGGGATCAAATTAGATCATATCTATGAAAGTGCCCTGTTCATTGGTCTATAAATATATGTCATTAGTATCATTAGTTTCTAACAAGCTTCCTGGTGATGCCGCCTGCGGAGCACAGGGAACACTTTGAGCAGAAAGGTTTAAGCCTTCATAAAATGTGCTGGTTAGAAAACCAGGGAAAAGAGAACCGGATAAAGCCAAGAGCGATGTCCTTTGGAGTGCAGACTGCCCGTAATCCACCAGCACAGCAAACATATGAAAACAGAGAGAGACAGAGACATCATCTTACCTTTATGTCCTATTGGCCTTTGTTTTAAATTTGAAACATTTTATTTTTCGATTCAATTGATTTCAAGAAACATTTCCTGAGCAACGACTAGGCTAGTTGGGCTCATACTGTATAACTTTTGTACTTTGCACCCCTAAACATGAACACACACAGCCCCTAGGAGCACCTGAATAATTCCAACCGAGTGTGAGGATGGGGCGGGGGAGAGGGGTGTTTCACGCCAGAAGACAAGCAGTCGAGGATGCTTCCTAGGACGTTTTGGATCACAATCCCCCTAAAGCTTTTTGAAAAACTGTATTCCCCCTAAAATAATTTAAATTGACATCTGAAACATTTTTATTATTTAAATCGTAGCAAAAGTTGTGATGGCATATTGCAAATATCTATATTTTAAAATAAAGCTGTTTTGTCGCTCTTCAGTGGCAGTGTATGTAACACAGTGATTTGAACCCCTCATCACCCATTTAAAACATCAGTAAACAAGCTCCTTGTCAACAGTCAGAAATTTCTCATCGTTCCTACTTCTCTTTCAACTTCCATTTCTATTATCTGTCCTATAGATTTTTGTTTTAATGTAATAGGCTTTTATGTTTAAAGTCTTTTGTTGGCAACTTTATAATGCTTCCTCATATCAAATATATATCCTCTGACTATATGTGTACAACAAATGTTTGGGTTGCCATCATTATAAATATGTAATACACATTTGATTAGAACAGCATAAATTATGTATTTGATAAACAGTTATCCTATGACTAGTAGTCGGCACAAACGCCCTGAACTATTCACAGAAGAGGCCCAGAGCGAGATGCTTTGGGGTCTTCCGTCCAAGTTAGCGAACGAGCACACAGTCTGTCAGGCTCACGTCTCACAGTGAGAGGGGTTTAGGCCTCGGACCCCACTTCCGTAAACCTCAGGCGCTGAGAGGGGCAGGGAGCTCTTATTTGGCTGTAACAATAGAGGCTTCTTGGTGGCGAGATGACTTTCTGAGAAAAAAGGAGCAGCTGGAGTTTGGGAGGCTGATAGCAGCTGGAAGCCTCGCCGCCGCCGCTGTGTTTTTCATGTGGCTCATTGCTGGGCTGCCTAATGGGGTGGGGAGAGAAGAGCCGCTGAAGCCATTCAGCCAACAAAGGGGTTGTTTCTTGTCACCTAGAAAATAAAATGTATTGGGAATGTATCTCTTAATGAGATGGACAGGGGAGGATGTGTTATGGTGCCTTGATCAAAGGAATTGCTGGAAGGGTTGTTTGTTGGTTTGGCCATGCGTAATATTGTGATTAGGAATAGGTAAGAGAGATGTCTTTCTTGTTAAAGCGGGAAGAAATTTGGAAAGAGGAGTATGAGAAGAGACCCTTAACGTATTACTGAATGAAACAAGCCAGTGTGAAAAGGCTGCATACTGTATGATTGCAGCTATATAAAATTCTGGAAAAGGCAAAATTGCAGAGATAGTAAAAAAATCAGCAGTTGCCCGGGGTTGGGGTTGGGGGAGAGGTGAACAGGCAGAGCACAGAGGATTTTTTGGGCAGTGAAGCTATTCTGTATGACAGGATAGTGGTGAGTACACATCATTACACATTTGTCCAAAGCCATAGAATGTACACCACCAAATGTGAACCCTACTGTAAACTGCGGATTTTGGTTGATAATGCTGTTTCGGTTGGTGTAGGTTCATGATTTGTAACCAGTGTCCCATCGGGTGGACACATTGATGGTGGCAGAGGCTGTGGGTGTATAGGGGTGAAGGGTGTATGGGAACTCTGCTTTCCACGCAGTTTTGCTGTATATCTGAAACTGCTCTAAAAAATAAAGTCTGCTTAAAAATGAGAGAGAGAGAGAGCCTTGATGATTGGCATCTTCTTAGGCACATGATTTTGGGAAAAAGTACACGGAAGTTGAAGATCTGGACGTAACCATAAAACTTAGCACGCTCATGTGTCCTTTGGAAAGTCTTCATACACCCGCAGACATGTCTGAGACCTAGTTAGAAGACCTCTGCTCTAAGGTTATGAAAGGGCACATAGACGAGAAATGTAGTAGGAAAGTTGAGTTATTCACTGAATAAATGGTTTGGGGAAAACAGGGTAGTCATATGGAAAAAAAAAAAGGATGATTTCTACCTACACCCATCAAAGCTTAAATTCTGGATGTATAAAAAATTTAAATATTAAAAAGTTATAAATCTAATCGCAGAAACATGACCTGGAGAGTAGTAGGTGTTGATTAGTGAGGTAGGCAATTAAACTTACAGCTGGTTTGCGTAGTCACAAGAGGGCTCGGAGGTTGGCACTGTCTTTGATCCATTAACATCTGACTTATGAAATAATAAGAAGAAGAATAGTTAGCTTTCATTAAGTACTGGCAGTGTTCTAAGCTCTTTACATGTATTAACCCATTTAATCTTCACAACAAACCGATGTAATGGGTATTGTTATTACCCCCATTTTACAGATGAGATCATTGAGTCACAGATAGATGAGGTCACATGCTAGTTAGGAGGGAAGCCAAGATTCATGAATTCAAGCAGCCTGGCTCCAGAGCCCAGGGACTTAAGTAGAACGCTGTGCTGTGAAGCAGTGCTAATTCTATGTGCTTTTTAAATGCTGGCTATATAGGTCAATAAATAGTACATCTTGACAATGTTGTATCTTCAGTGATACGTTTAAACAATTGTGCCCTTACTTTAGAAAAATTTCAGAGAAAGACTTTTTCATTTAATAGTTCACTGAAGAAACATAAGATTATTTTATCCCTTACATATTTTACTAACTGGAGAGTATAATTTTGACATCTTTTCGAGGCTTATTTCACAATTTAATTTCATGGTATTTTAAAAAAATTGCAGTGTGTAGAATAGCTTTACAAACACCCTGCCATTATGCATGAATGTTTTGCAAGCATGGTTATCAGTAGTTTACCATGGAGGGATGGGCAAACAATTGTCCTTTAAATTAATATGTTGCTTGTGTTGAAGTTGAAAGCAAATGTTGTCACATTATTTCCATAGTAGAGTAAACCTGCAAACCTTATTAGAAAAAAGCATGAGTACCAAACAGTACACCAAATACACTAGCATTATAATACTGTCCTGAAATAATTATTATGATGTTAAAGAAGATATAAAATAATAGATTGTTAACTGCTTGATAACAAAAATACTCAGTCGTCTTTTGTGTTAAGTAATCTTTCAGAAGACATCCATTTTTGTTCAAAATGAGATGAAGACTACTAAAGCCTTTTACTTGGGGTAGTGGGAAAGTAGAAAGCTTCACTTGCAAGCCTGTACAATGGAGTTGTATTTAATCTGAAAGAGAATAAAAGCAGTGCGTGCAATTACACTGTACATGAGGTCCTGTCCTCTGCAGCCCACCTGGAAGGGCTTATTAATAGCAGTCTTCCTCTCACACTCTTGCTTACTTAGAAAGGATTTGGGCCTGATCAGAGAAGCTGAAGAGTTATACGGTATATCTTCTTGGCAGCTGGCAGAATTCCTTGTGCGTCAGTCCATTTAATTTAAAAGAGAATTTGATAAACCTACAGGTCGCTACAGGTCGAAGCTGTCTCAGGTTGGAGCTCAGGTTTTCTACATAACAGAAAAAGCAAAGGAGGAGACATAATAATTTTGTGGGGAAGAAAGAGTTAAAAGGAGCACACGCCTGAATTTACCCCAACAGCCACGCAGGGCCTTTGGGAGCAACAGAAACATCTACTGGATATTTGTTTGCTCTGTTGTCTAAACTCTCCCTCTCATCTCCCGTCAGTAAATTCTGTGTTGATGCGCCGTGCTGTGTGGGGTGATTTTCTCTTTAGAGGGACCTGTGTTGTGCTGAGTTCTGCTTTACGGTTTGCACATAGCGGAAAGGGGTTTGCTTTCAGGAACCGCGGATAACGTAGGTTACACATGAATAGCTGCTTACTTTAAAAAGAAAAATGTCGCGGCTGGGGCTGAGCAGTGAGCAGTGGTTAACTAACCTCTTCTGTTAATGCGTCAGAGGCCCTTCCTGGAGCCAATTGCTCTCCTGAAAGGAGCTCTGGGTTCCAAGCCGACCCGGTCATCGTGGCAGCTGGGAGCAGTTCACCCAGATTATCTCACTCTTCCACTGCCCCCGGTCTGGGCAGTCAAACTGATAAGTCATTTGAATTTCGGAACTAGAAGGAACAAGGAACTAACTCAGGGAAGAGAAGCACAGAGAAATGCCCAATGTTATATGGCTCTCGCTAGCGGGGCATGAGGGACGGTAAGAACCCAGACCTCTTCATTTCTAGACAGTGTTCTTTCCACAGCACCAGAAAATCAGAAGAAATTCAGAGAAGAAGGAGGAAAAATCATGCTGGTAAATATAGCAAAGGCTTCAGCAAAGGGATGAAACTGAGATACAGCTGTTTTCCTCTTGCAACAGACTTTTTACTTTTCATCTGACAAAATACACAAGATAGAAAATATAGGCAGCAGGCGCTGAGTTTTGTATCATGAGTTGTGTGTGCGTCTCTGCTCCTAGGTGAGAAACGGTGCAGCCACCAGCTGGGTGGGTGGAGAAGCAGTGCTGGGGTGGTAGATGGAGTCACAGCCACCAGCTCCGCCGTACAACACATGAAGAGATGGTGATTGCGAGGCCCCCACAGAGGGCCAGGTGTGCATCAGCCAGTGAGGAATATGCACTTTCTTCAGATGTCACAGCCTCGTTGTCGGTATTGAGTGATGGCTGTAACAGCATCACTTAGGCAACGAACGTATCCGAGATGGCGGAAAAGAAAACTTCCGGATGGTGTTAGTATTCTGCTACCTCTAGTTTCAAAAACACCCTGAACACTCCCTTTTTACAGTGTTTCACGGGTCATAGAAAATGGTAGGACAATCTCTGTTGCTGGGTTTATGGTCCATTCTTGAAAAATGCTTTCTTTATAGGCTGCTCTCTCCATGGTGCCGATCTTCTTGGTGTTTAGATGCTCAGAATCGTTAAGCTAAAAGAACGCACATATGAGTGAGGTGATGAAAAGAGACTGGCTCTCCTGAGCCAGCAGTCGCTAGTCTGAAGTAATGGTTTCAGTGGGGAGGGCTAGAAGATTCCTTGGATGGATTCACAGTGGCTTCCAGACAACTGGTGCAGAAGCCAGAGTGAAGCTGGTTTATGGTGGGGATGACAGAAGGAATATCCAGATATGTTTCCAAGTGGAGGACGTGGAGTCTCCTACCAAGAGTTTCTTTTATAGCTCCCAACCAGTGTTTATGACAATGGGCCTTCTAGTGTGACACATTCCAGAGGCAATGGCATCCTATACCTTAACCACAGTGGAATTGGCCCCTGTAAATACAGAAGACCCCAAGGAGACATAGTTTTCATATATACTACATAGCATTGTATTCTTCTGCATTTAGCATATTTACACTCTGCACAAACTTGTTCTTCAGGAGGGATATGTGTATGCCTTCCTAGAGCCAACATAGATTATTTGAATGTTTTAGGTCATATGGAAAGCTCCTGTTTTACTCAAAATAACTAAAAGATGTCTGGAAGAGTGGTACATACAGACAATGGAATAGGTATTAGTCAAGGATATCCAGATAAATAGAAGCACCAATAGGACATAGAAGATTTCTTATAATGAATTGCCTCACACAACAATAATGGAGGCTGAAAATTTCCAAGTCCTGCAGTCGGCCGGCTGGAGACCCAGAGAGCTGATGGTGTAGTTACGGTGATCACGGGTGCTGGGGACAGAGACAAGGGCTCTGCGTGACACTGGGACCCACGTCCCCAGAACAGTTTCCTTCCCCTGAGTTACATGGGATACGTGGGAAAGAGAGAAATACCTGGCAAAGCAGGATTCTATTAATAAGGAAGAAAGATGGATGAGGTGCTTAGTGGGCAAGCAAAGCTGTCCAAGGTCACCAGCTAGCAAGAGGTGAGGCCGGGGCCCTGTCAGTCCCTAGGACTTGAAATGCAGCATTGTACAGTAGAGTGTGCTAGAGTATGCAGGGCTGGGGCCCAGGTCTGTCATGGCCAGCCTGAACCACTGTGTCTGCCTACGTGCGTCTGGGGACGCCTTGGGTCCCCACATCGGGGAATGCAGGCCCTAGTTGTGGGGCTCACCAGATCTTACAAGCTGGCATTTCACTAGGGAGTGTGGGTTACAGACAAATTCTACTTTTTCGCAATCCGTTTCCCCCTGGGGCCGGCCAGCTTTAGCCTCCTGCACGTGTACACGCCGCTGCAAACCCCAGCTCTGACCGTTACCAGCTCGTACAGAGGTTTGCAGACCTTCCATTAGCGGTGTCAGCTTCACCACTGCCGTTGCTAAAGTGCTACCGAACACAGGATGTACTGCTCTGTAATGCTCAGATGTTTCCTTTTGCTACATGACATCATATTGATCGAGTCTGGAGTCAGCCACAGTCACATCGACTTTTTCCAGGGTTCCTGCTAACTTACTGGAAAGGGGCTAAATTAAAGAAATCGTGTTTGGCCATTACCACATCTGTCACTGAATATTTTTCTTTTTCAGTATTGACTAGACTTCGGCATCTTTTGTTGTGTTTTAAGGCATTCTAAACCAAGGACAGGACAGAGTTGTTTTGTTTGTTTGTTTCATAGAATTGTTCTTAGCGGTGAATTCTGCACTTCAGAGGCCACACACATGGGACCATCTTTCTCATACCCCTCCAGTAAACTTCTTCCTTAGATTTTCCTCCTTCCTCCCTCCCTTTTTTCCTTCCTTCCTTCCTTCTCACTGGAATTCCTAAATGGTTAGATGAGATTTAAGCAGCTTATCACATACATGATTAAAAGACCGCCTCCCCAGTCAGAGGTGAGGATGGAGGACAAAGCAGACAAGGTGTGGGGGGACCCCATTATAGTGGGGGGACCACTATAGAGTCTGTCGGCCATAGGCCGGACCTGGAGCTGCCCCAGGCGACAGCCGGTTGCTAGAGACGTGAGGACAGGACTGAGGCGTGAAGTGTGACATGCGTGGTGGACGAGGCTCGCTGTGTCCAGTGGCAGCGTACGTGGGGCCCGCTCTGTGGCAGGGCCATGGGCTTGGGGGTGGTGACGGCACAGCCTCCCTCCACTTTTCCTATTTGTACACGAAGCCTGTCTTTTCAGATGCTGGAACCAGCCAGGCTCTTATCTATAGTGAGTGTCCTTTCTGCCTTCTGAAACGCTTGGGTGTTCTTCTGTGGATTTCTATTAATATGCACAGTTAGGCGGAGAAAGATTGTGTCATTTCTATGGAGTCATTTACAATATGAACTGAAATTCAGACCATCTTATAAGGTGTACAAATACAACTAGAGGCTGAAAAGCACTGGGAGCATCTAATAAATGTAATAAATTATTTTTGTGGCAGCAATATTATTTTAAATACAAATTCTATTGAGAGTGAATATGAGGATTTATTAGTTAATATTTATAAATCCATTTAAGCTGCTCTGATAAATGGGTAATATAAGTAGTTATGGTTAGGAAGGCTGAAATGGATTTGAGCTTGGCAACAAAGCCTTCATCTTTTGGCCTCTTTCCCCAGCGTTCTGCAGACAAGCACTGGCTCATCTGAACCTTCATGATCTCAAAGGGAGGACCTGGGATGTCTGTAAGCAGAAGGTATGTTTCTCTGACATTTGTTTCTTTCAAATTTGACACTCAAAAGTAAAACAGGTGGTCATTAATTTGATGGTCGTGCACAAGAGCCTGTGAGGCATTATACCCGGGGGTTGAGAGGACAGGCTCTGGGGCCACACCCCTCATTTCAGACCCCAGTTCTGCCTCTTGCTGGCTGTGTGGCCTTGAGCAGGTCACGTGACCTCTCTGTGCTTCAATTGCCATCCTTTGATGGTTTGGATAGCTAGATGGCAATGTGCCAAATGGCATCTGCCTTTCCCACCAAGCACCTTGGTGACTGTGAGTGCTTCCCATGTGCAGAGTGTGCGGGTCGTGCCTTCTGTGTCACTGTGCCCACATGCGAGCTGCCGTTCACCGCTGTGCCTGCTGCAGCAAGGAGATTTACTGGAAAGCCAGTGGGAGCTCCCAGAATGGAAAAGGGCAGGAGGCAGGGATTCCCTGGAGGCAGGCAGTGAGGGCCTTGCCTGCCCAGGTCACTCCCGGTCTGTCCAGCTCTCGGAGCTCCTCTACCACCAGGATGCATCTGACCTGTGAACATTTCCTCCTGTTCGGTCCATCCCAGGCCTCAGAGCACTGGAACCAAGGATATGTGGCTGTGTTTCTGAGAGGGCTCTGTGTCGTGAATCAGGAGAAGGTAAAAGACCCCCTTGGTTCCCATTACGGGAGGTGGCAATTGAAGCAGTCACTGGGACCTGTCCTCTTGCCAAGATTGACGTAAAGCGCAACATGTGGCACTTCAGTGGAGGTGTGTGTCTGCTCTCCTTGTGTAAGGCTTCACATTTTCCTCAGTAACCTCGTGAGCAGTGGTGTGTCTGGCCCTGACTTGTAGCATTTGTGCACTTCCACGGGGCAAACACTCCCACTGTGGCCACGTCCAAGCCGCTCACATGACATCTGAACACAGTTGGGAAGAGATGTGCGATAACAAGCATGTGATTTGATGCTGTTTCAGCCGTGCAGCTACAGCAGATGTGAATAACCTCAGATGCATAGAGAAGAGTGAAGTGTGCTAAAATAATTAGGAAATGATGAGTTCTGAGTGCTACTTTTGTTGTTAGCATAACTTATTTAATTGTAAGTTTATATGATTTAATTTTTAATAACAGCTATATTTTAACAAATGGCTTGCGAAATTTTGGGGGAAAAATTTATGAGCGCCAGCTCAAGCACACCATTGCAATAATGTGTGTGTGTGTGTGTGTGTGTGTGTGTGTGTGTGTATGAGAGAGAGAGACAGAGAGAGAGAGAAAGAGAGAGCGATTCCTTACACAGTAAGATACTTAGTGGTGAGACCTAGGACCTGGCAAAACACATTCTTATTCAACACTCCACTCATTTTCTATCCTCACAACGAACCCAAGGAAAGGTAAGCAAGGTGTGTTACAAGGGAAGGGACTGAGAGCCAGAGACCTGAAGTGACCACTGACAGGTGGGGCTGAGACTAGAACTGGGCCTGAGATTTCCCATTCACGGCCTTTTCCATACCATCCTGCTTCTTTGAACCCCTTGCCATCCCTGGAGCAGCCGTTTCTTAGGCAGCCTATTAAATGATCTGGAATGTGTATGTCAGGCCTTTCACCCTGAATTCAGCCCAGGGGGCTCTCCTGTATCTTCACAAATAAAGAATGAAATAAAGTTGGAAGCCCACAGAGTGGGCAGTGATAACCTGTAGTATTGGCAGCTCTGAGAGGCTGTAAGTTGGCCCCCACTCCGCCCCCCCCTCCTGTTCACATCCTTGGACTCCTGCAGTGACTAGTACGGAGGCCTGACCTGTGTGACTAACAGGATGTCCCAGGACTTCTGAAGCTGGTCATAGAGGGCGCTGCAGCTTCTGCCTGGTTCCCCTGGTGAGCTAGCTCTGGGGGAAGCCAGCACCGTGCTATGAGGACACCCAGGCGGCCGTGTGGAGGAGCCCACGGTGGGAAGGAACTGAGACCTCCCGTCACCAGCCAGCCCGGATTGCCAATCCTGTAGGTGGGTCCTTCAGCTCCAGAGGGCTGTAGCCTGGCTGACATCTGATTGTCACCTCATGGGAAGCCCTAAGTTAGAATCACCCCAAGTGCCCCCAAATTCTTGACCCACAAACTGTGAGAGATGACCAGTGTTTATGTTTTAAGCCAATAAGTTTTGGGGTGATTTGTTATACAGTAGTACCATGTTTCCCCAAAAATAAGACCTAGCTGGACAATCAGCTCTAATGCATCTTTTGGAGCAAAAATTAATATAAGACCCGATATTATATTATATTATACCCGGTATTGTACTATATTATATTTAAAATAAGACCGGGTTTTATATTAATTTTTGCTCTAAAAGACGCATTAGAGCTGATTGTCCAGCTAGGTCTTGTTTTCGGGGAAACAGGGTAGGTAAGCTGGGCTTCTTTCCAACCTGCACCCTATGGGCTACGGCTGCTCATGCAATACAGAGAGATAAGGGACTTAAGGAGTCCCTTGTTTTCTGTTTCATTTTGGTTTTGTTTCCCACCAAAGAAATTGAATTTCAAGTCACATTTGAAAGCTTTGTACAATACAACTTTGGAAGGCGCTTTTCTAAATGACCTGTTGTGGGTAGAAAAGCACCTGTAGGCTGAGTTCTTGTGCCGCCCTGAAGAGCACGGCCGCTTCAGCGGGGATTCGCTCCGGCTGCGTGAGTCACCTCGTCCACAGCCGGTTCACCCCACCTTCACGGTCGCCTCTCATTCATTTGGTTCCCTGCGCCATGGCACCGCCTGCCCTTTGGAAAAGCGAGGACAGGGGGAACAACGGAAGAAATGAATTAGGAAGAGAAAGGGCGGGGGACCCCACTGGAGTTGGGGCTGGAAATCTTAAAATCATTTGCAAAACACCAGCCCCAACACTCGCTGGGAGGCTGTGACCTCCTCTGCTGGCGTCCCCGCCCGTTGAAGTCCGCTGCTAGAAAAGCCCACTCCCGCGCAGGAGAGGAGCTCAGCGAAGCAGGAGGCTCTCGTGCCTGCGGGGAGAGAGGGGCCGGGATCCCTTCAGCTCCCAGGCGCGTTTCCTCCGAGCTGCAGGAGACCGGAGGCGGGAGCGCAGGCCGGCCGTGCGCCTCGCCGCCCGCTGCACCCCGCCGCCGAGCGCACCCCGCAGCCCAGCGCCGGCGCCTCCAGCATGGAGTGGGAGCTCAACTTCCTGCTCTACCTGGCGCTCTTCTTCTTCCTGCTCTTCTTACTTTTCCTCCTGCTCTTCGTGGTCATCAAGCAGCTGAAGAACTCTGTGGCCAGCACGGGCGGGGCGCTCCAGCCCGGGCGCCTCTCGCTGCACCGGGAGCCTTGGGGCTTCTCCCACGAGCAGGCAGTGTGACCTGAAAGGCGTGGGTCTGGCGGGGGGACGCGGAGCTGCGCGGGCTACGCTGGGTCTCGGCCTCGATTCTCTGTGGGCACTGCCTCCCGGGTGCCAGGGCCAGGCTGGGCTGCAGCGCCGGGAGGTGGGTTCGGGTGTGGGAGGGGTGGGCGAAGAGGCGAGCTTCTCCGTTCCTCCGCGAAGCTCCGGGCTCCCGGCTCCCTCACTCGGGTGCCGGCGACAGCGGGTGCACCTGTCTGGGCTGGCGCTACGGGGAGAGGTGCAGAAAAGACCGGAGTTCAGCCTTTGGAGCCGGAATGGCTTTGGGCGCCTCCAAGCTCCTCTACCCAGTCCAACAGCGTTTTCGCTTGTCCCCAAGGGGTGAGAAACGAAATTATTCAGATTATTCAGCACAGCACTTCCAAACAAAACCTAATGTCAACTTAAATATCCAGATTATTGAGAAAGAATGTGGGTTTGGGGCCGGGAGGCAGGGCGCACTTGAAGTATCGGAAACACTGCTTCAAAGATCCATGCGCTCTGATGGATGCTAAATGCGGCGCGACTGGCGGTGCTGGGGAGACAGGATTCCCTAGCCCGTCTTTTATGGGGAGTCTCTTCCTCCCCTTGATCCCTACGTCCTATTCTAGCCGCCGACCCACTTGGTGCCTGGGGTTGCCTCGCTCGTGGATTTAGAACCTGGAACCGCTGGAGCGCTAATGAGAGTCCTTTGGAGATGCCGTGGGGTTGCCACGGGGCTGGGGTGCTGGCGAAAGAGGAGCTGTTTGCACGTTGTAGAGCCACCGGGGAAAGGACTGGAGGAGCCAGGCGTGTTCCAGGGCACAGCACAGAGCGTTCGCGGGAGGATTGACAGGCGGAGTGGACCTCACCGGTGTGCTCCGAGCACATCTGGGCATAGTTAATTTGGGAAATAACTTTATCTTTCAGATGCTTTCCCTTAGATGTACATCATCTGGAGCTCTGGAGCCGAGCTGCTGCCCTGGGCGGGTGCACGGAGGATGGAACCCTCAGTTACAGCCTGGTAACAGGGGACCTGAATGGAGGGGGCCCGAACAACCAGAGGTGGACGTTTCCTGCGAATGGTAAGTGGGGACCACCCTTGGTTTTACTGTGTCCCTGTTTATGGCTGAATGTATGAAGACCCAGGTCCTAAACATAAGTGAAAGGTTAGGATGGAGGAAATGGGTGCAATGAAATAAAGGGTTCTCTCCCGCTCAGAACCGGTGAACTGCTCCTGGAACCAAGGAGCCAGACTGGTCCCTCACTCAAGGCAAGCACCAGTGGCCAGGGAGATCATAGAAGTTAGAATGGGAAGCTGGGGCGGCTGCAGTTATAATCATCAGTCCGCTCTTGACGTTGAAATAGGCTATGCAAATATCATTTCCCTTCAATAGGGAAAACTTGGGTTCAGTCATGTTAGGGTGGGATAAACTGTCCATGTCAGGACTGTAATACTGAAAATAGTTATTAATTTTTTGGCACAAAAAAGACCATGTTGAGAGGCTGAAAACAACAAAATACTAAGTTTTGCCTAAGTTGAGAATATGAAAGTGGAGTAGAAGACAATTATTTTGATAATTCAAGGGAAGGAAAAAATAGTTTCACTTTGGGGACTAATTTTGAGAAAAGGTTTTGGCCTGAGACATTCAGATAGTTTCCCACATTTTCTGCTTCACTTTGCTAGAACAGACCTGGTCAGGTCAATGAAGTAAGTGGCTTGTTTTCAATATAATGTCATGAGCAAGTCCTCACTTATGTGTACACCACTTGTGGTCAGAGCTCTCATTAGGCTTGATCTGAATCCCCACCTTGAATCCAGAATCAACTGCCATGAATGCATATCGTACTTTGAACAATACTTCTCTCTGTGGGGCGTTCAGTTATAGGGGTGTGTGGTTAACAGGGACGCTGTAGATGAGTGTGGGGGTGCTAATGAGCAATTATAGTTGTTTATAAGGATGGAAAGCAGTCACTTCGCACTTTAATAACTGGGATGCACCTTCTTTTAACTTCCTGCGTGACTCCCTGGTTTGTCATCCTTTCTTCTTCCCAGCAGGGCCACTGGTCCAGAGGTCTAACCACCCCTGACACTGTGACACTGGGGTGAGTAGTTTGCTGCCACCCCAGTACTAAGTCCATCTCTCTGCTCATTCCACCGACTTGGTTTCTTACCAAAGGAGTGATTGCCTTTCTCTTGTGACCAGTGCCATTTTATAACTTCCTTGCAATCCAATGAATTACTGAGTTCCCTTTTAGCCAGAACAACAACAACCAAAAAACAACAACAACCAAAAAAACCCGAATACTTATTGCTGTTACTCTGTGTCTGCCTGGAATTTGGCCCTGCCTTTGGGAATTCAGGTTCCTCACGTTGGCACTCAGAACTTGGTGCCCTGGGTCTCTTGCCTTGTTCTTGCTTTGTTAGACGTGGCTTTTGAAACTTGGACACCTGTGTATGAGCTGGCTTTTTCTACTCATTTACTGCGTCATCGTTTCCCAAAACCCGATATAGACTGATCTCCCAGGTTAGGGCTACTTCTGAACCCATGTTTTTGCTACCTGCATGCACTCTTGATCAAAAGCTCTGATGCCCACAGTGGTCTAGGTCCCAGGCTTGTACGTGATGGCTCCGCCATCCCCTGACCACATCCTGGTCCTTACAATCACTGTACTGAATCTAATTTTGACGACAGTGTGCGTATGAGGTTGACATTGAAATATTTGAAAAGCCAGGAACATTTAAAGCAACTGCTCATTATACACATATAACTTGGTTATTGACGATGCCTATGTTTGATTTCCAACAAAAGGTTTTTAGTGACTCTTCGGCAATGTTAGAAGTCATGGGAATTTCTTGCATTCTAATGAAATGGCCATAATTCAATTATTATGTAACATTAGCATTTTCCTTCAAGTATTCTTCTTTCACTCTTGTCTCTAAATTTCAGCTGCTTAAAATGACTTCAACTCTTGTTAGGGTAATTTCGGTTGTTTCTCTGATTTCCGAACTTGTAAGTGCTATGAATCTGCAGTTCACCTTGGAAAGAGAACTATTCCAAGTTGAAGGTGAATGACCTCACACGTTCTCCAAAATGTCTAATAAAGTAGATTCCTAGTACATTCCTACTTCAGTTTTAGGGCACAGCTGTAGATACAGGACTGGTGCCATCTGGTGTAATTTCACAGAATCAGAGGGAATTCAGCCAGAGTGGGCCATGCGCTGGCTTTTCTGGGAAAGACGTGCTGCCAAGATTTGTTTTGGATTCACTTGCAGGGGTGAGAACTTGGAATTACATGAGTGCAAACTATGCAGTACCCCGTTTTTAGGCTGGCATTTTATATTTCCAGTTCTGTCTGTAGTTTCAAAATAAATACAAAAAGAGTTAAGTTTTTTTAAATGGCTGAAATTTTAAACATTGTGGAATGGTTAAACCGTTTAGGATTGTGGGAAATGCATCCTTTTTCTAACTCGTCCTTTCTAATCTAGGGACGTTTAGGATAGTGATGGTACTAATGCAGTAAGTATCAGCATGTACTGTGCTAGGTCGTCACTGGCACAGCTGCTCTGAGGCACTGGGGCTGACATACGTTAAATCCACAGTTAAGTCTGCTCTGGGATCACTGGGAAATCTCGGCCCGGTGTCCGTGTCACATGCAGGGCGGATTGAGTGGTAGATGTCTGGTGCTGATTTTTGGTTGTTGTTTGAATCAGTGAAATAAATGCTCAATTCTCCATTTCTCACTTTGTGTACACAAAGTAAAGTTACGCATTAAGTAATGATCTGATTAACCATCTTAATAGTTAGCATCTTACCCTATAAGAATTTGGGTAATCAGAAGGGCAGACCTGTGTTTCGAACAGCAATCAGAACATAATGGGCACTCAGAAAACTTCCAGATGGGTTAAGCTAAAAATCCTTATTTTCATTAATAACAGCTATTTTATATAAGCCGAACCATTTCCTCCATTCTTGATCTGTGTAGACATGGGTGGGTTCAAGTTGACATTTTTGTATTCAGCTTTTGTTTTATTTATATGACTCTGAAGTTACTTGAACTTACTGAATATGTATAGATTCTTCAGGCAAGATATGTTCTACTTTCAGATGGAAATCTTGCTTTCCTATTGGGAATCCAGGTGGATTGCTATCTCGAAGTTACTGCACTGAACAGTGGCTTAAACAAAGCAGGGGTTTTGTTCTCTAGTAACAAGGAGGTTGGGGTAGGCGATTGCTGTGTTGGTTCAGCAGCTCACAGATGTCAGGGTCAGGGTGGCCCCTGGGGTGCCCTTGCCTTTCCCTCAGGTGGCTGCAGTTCCCCTAAAGAAGCTGGAGAAGGCCAAGGGGCATGCCAGTTCAAATTGCTCCCTTTTAGAGAGTTTTCTCAGCCGCCCAACAACTGCTTGCATCTCCGGCCAGACTGTGTCACTGGCTACTGCTATCCGCAGAGTGGCCTGAGAAATATAGTCTTGGTAGCTGGGCATATAACTGCCTTCAACAAAAATCTGAGTTCTCGTCATAAGGAAGATGATGATGGATCTGGAGTGAACAACTAATTTGTGTCCTGGCTACAAAGTACAGCTGTAAAGGTGCACAGCTTCGGGGCAGATCAGCACTCTAGCCCTTCACAGCTGGCAGCCCACCCAGCACTGCTGCTCTGCTCCAAGAGAGAGAGAGAGAGAGAGAGAGAGAGAGAGAGAGAGAGAGAAAAGAGTGAAGAGCTGGGCTCTTAGCCAATACACTTGCCCACAGCAGGATTTTCCCGAGGAGGACCCTGGGAACGTGCACACTCCCTTGGTGGGCATACTCTCTTCATGGAGGTTCGGAATGGCGTGAAGAACATTCCTACCTTGCTGCTTCCTCATCGGCTTCACTTCTCTCTTCTCCAATTTTCCTGACAGATTTTTGGAGGAGTCTCGTTTGTGTGTGTGATCTTCATACAAGGATCATCCCTTTCGTGCCCAGAGAAGGGTCTTACGTAAAGAAAGCTGCTTTACGCCCTTTTGTGAATCCACTACCAATCTAGGAATCTCCTGGGTGAAAAACTGCTTCTCAAAACTGCTTCCATAAGCAGCCCACACCCTGGCTAAGCAAAGGGAGAGGAAACACTTCCCACGTCCAGGGCTGTTCAAAAGAACTTTCTGTGATGACAGAAATGTTCTCTGTCTGCACTGTCCAAGAGGGCAGTCCTTAGCCCCAGTGAACACTTGAAATGTGGCTAGTGTGACATTTACATAAAAAGTAAATTGTAAGTAATGTAAATGCAAGTGGCCACGTGTGGCTGGTGGCTGTGGTGTGGCACAGCGGGGCACACACGTCGTCTTTCTTGCACTTTAGAGCCAGCTGGGAGGGGTTTGAGCCAGCCCTGCGCCAGGCATCCCGGCCAGGTCTTCGCTATTCCGCCTTGCCGTTGAACTTGTCTTCCAGAGGAAAAGGAAAAAATGGAACTAAATTCAAGATGTTCACTTGACATCTGTTCATTGCACGCATAATGCAGAGGGGTCTCCTGGGAATCGGTCCTGTGATTGATTTTAGCGATTATTGATAATGGGAAAATGGTGGAGCTGATCCACGTAGCATTCCTAGAGAACATTGTACGTTCCTAGTCAGATTACGTCAGCAGAGATTATTTTGTTCTATTGTGCAATTCATTCTGTGTTACTTTATTTTTGTTGTATTGTTGCTGCTAAATGATTATTTTGTGTAGGTTTTTCAAAATACTTAGTGGTTTATATTTTTTAAATGGCTGTGAAATAAAAAAAAAATAATTATATGTTACTTTGTGTGTGTGTGTGTGTGAATTATTATTACCCATACACTTATATTTTTTAAAGAGTTAATTGGGATGAGCTTAGTAGATAGAAGGGAATATTTATTTTTATATTAGATTTCCTTTTAAATGGGCACGTCTGTATGCCAATTAATGCATCTTTTTAAAATATGAAATGACTCTTTCATTGTATTCAGAGTGAGTGTAAAACAGGAGGGTGGTAATGGCAGTGGGATCATTCTTTTATCAAATGTCTGGTTGTTTATTTACACTGAGCATTACTTGGATCTTATTTCTTTACAAGTGCCTAGTTTTGAGTTGTCTTTTATTATCGAGTTGTAGGAATTCTTGAAATATCCTAGACACTATTTATGAAATATAGGCTTTGTAACCATTTTCTCCTAGTTTGTGGCTAGCTTTTTCATTTTCTTAACATATTTACTAAGTATCAACTTCGTTCTAGACAGTTTTAGATGCTGTGGAAACACTGGAAGTAAGGTCAGGCCCCTACTTTCATTGAGCAAACTTAGGTAGCGGCAGTGGGGAGCTGGAGCTCTCAGGGCTCCGGGTCTAAAGGAGTGAAAGGAAGTGTGGTTCTAGGACCCAGGGGAGTAGACGTAGGAGAGGGCCGATGCCAACCAACCACGGTGAGTCAGCAGTGGGGGAACAGAGGGAAGAAATAGATGGTACAATCTTCCCAGCTCCTCATTTCTTACCAGTGCCTTCCAGTGGCCAACCCAGCCAGAAGCCAGAGGACGAGGGAGCTCATTGATGCCCCTTGGGGGCACAAGGCGGGGGGCGGGGGAACAAGGTGAAAACTAGATGTGGAGGGTCAAAAGGGAAATAACCCACACACAAATCTGCTTCAAGGCGTCGCATTCCGCTGTACCTAGTACGGGAATTTACATACCAAACCCCACACAGGTGGATATTTCATTTGTTTCCGAGTCTTCACTAGTGTAAATGAATGGAATACTTTTTTGGAAGTCCTTATCAGCTAAGGTGTTGTGTATATCCAGAATTATTTCCTTAGGATGAATTCCTAGAAGTAGGATTGTTGAGCTAAAGCATGTGCACACTTTGTGTTTCTGTCATTGTTAGGTTTATTTCCAGAAAGCTTATACCAATTTTTAATCTACCCAACAATGCATGAAAGTGTTCAACTCCTCAAACCTTTGCAAAAAGCTTTTGTCCGCCTTTTATATCTTTTCTAATCTGATAGATAAAAAAAGCTCTTTACTTATAGTTTAAAACTATTGATAAGATTGAACATCTTTTTATAAGTTAATTGACCCTTAGACAATTTTCATCTAGTATATGTCGTCTTAATGTTGGGATCCAAACAAAAAACGAGAACTTGTTACATTGTTCCAATTACCTTATGGGATGTAGTCAGCTCCTTAGCAAACATGGTACCAAAAAAGAAAGATGGTTCACAGTTGATATTTTGCCCCTTGATCTTTTCGTTACACAAATAACTAAGTCAGTAGCATCTTCTGGGGCGAGTGGTGCCGTGGAGTTGAGCATTAGGTGTGAGTGCACTGACTTGCCTGTGGACACACGTGGGGAAGCAGCACTTCACCCACGCTGGAGATGGTAAAGCATAACTCGAGTTCTTCTTTCACACGAGAGCTCTTTTCTAAGTTAAACATCTGAAGTTTCTTTCAGAGGATGCCATACTCTGCCATTCTGTTTGCTCTCCTCTGGACGCCGTCCAATGTGATAATGTTCCACTTGAAAGGGGTGCTGTTGGCATGGGCGTGGGCTGGCGAGTCCTCTCACCCACTCTGGGAGGGGTGGGGATCTGAGCAGACACACTGCGTGGCCACTTAGCAGTTTCTTCGAGCAGTTAAGCGGGCATACGTAAGCAGTGGCTCTGCCTTTTCCTGTCTCTTAGAGAAGCAAGCAGACGTGCAGTAGGTGGCACTGGGCATCTGGCAATCAGTCCATTTACAACAGGCCGGTGTCTGGAACGAAGGGAAGCTGCACCCCGTGGATCAGAGTGAGGGTCAGCGTCCAGGACACATGGAACCAGAGAGCAAGGCAGAGACGCTGAGCTGGAAGCCGAGTCATGTGGTCCAGGCCGACACAGTGATGAGCAGAAACAGGCTGTGAGTCAGAATTTCACTTTAGGCTCACTGGGTGTCTGGTCGATGACAGGAGTGAGTCCAGATTCCCCATTGCCGACACAACCCAGCGTGCAGCAAGGGCAGCTATACTGTCTAGCCTGGCGGGCACAGTAGATTCTAGCCAGGAAAGGCTGGAGTTGAGAGAACTGGAAACCACTGACCTACATGTAGAATATTCTCTCCACCCCTGCAAAATATGAAGTATGATTCAGTGGTTTTCACATGGCTTCATTTCTAAATTTGAAAACTGTATTTTTAAACAGAGAATTTTGATGTGGACTGACATCCAGTCTTCCTTCATAATTCCCAGACTCCTCACCTCCACCCACTCTGCCTGCTTTTTGAAAACAGCACCATTTGCCTGCCTCCAAACTCAAAGTTTCCACCCTGTTCCCGTGATTCCTCCCACCCCTGGCCAGCCGTGGCTTCTCAGGACCAAACTGCGAAAGGGAGGACATGTGGACAGCAGTTCCTGGCAGCTGAAATCACCAATCACAACCACTTTTGTCTCTGCCAATTTTCCCTCCAAGTTAAACTGCTCTATTATAAGTGATGCCTGCGGGATGGCTGTCACACAAGAATCTGAGTTTTCTTTCTCATTTTATTCCCAACTGAAATGATCTCACAAGAAGCCCATTCTTTGCCTCTGTTGGCAGCTCGAATCTGCCCGAGAGGTGGTGCTTAAGTCTTGGTCATCAGAGCCAGATGGCTGCATTCAAACCCTAGTTCCATCTTCTCTCTGTGCCTCTGTCTACGGTCTGAAACATACAGATAATAACACAGGATACCTTGAGCTTACATGGCCGTATGGGACAGAGTAAGTGCTCCATAAATGTTAGCTGCTGTTTCTATTCGACATGGTGTATCGTCTTCCATCCCCACATTCTAGCTGTTCATCCCATTTCACAGTATCTTCTTTTGTCGGACACAGCATTCATCCCATTTTGCTAAAATTTCAAGTTCACATCTTCATAACCTATATTTTCTTAATTCATATATAGACATGTGAATTCGTAGTACTGTACCTGGCCCACTTTCTTGTTTTCTGCCAGGACGAATTGGTCTGCTGTGATGCCAGCGTTCTTCTCGTGCCATACCTGGTCTCTGCACATGTAGTTTTATCTGGGCACGTTCCCTCCAGGCACATTTCAGGTTGGCACTTTCCGGCCTAGTGTATCCCTTCCAGGCCAGGAAGAACTCTCCAGCCTCTGCAGAAATCCAAATTCAGCCGTCCCATAAACAAAGCCAGGGTAGGGTGACTTCTCACTTCCTCCTTCATTTTGCAACATCACTGCCTTTTTCTGGAAGGAAAGATAAAAACACTTCCTGTGCTCTGGGGTCCTTCAGCTTCCTGCCCAGAACCTCAAAATACGGAGACATTTGGAGAGTTCCAACTATGTTCCATCTGCCCAGTTGAACCATTAGAAGTTAGTCATCCTGAGAGGATTTGATTGATGTTGTGAGACCCCTTGACCTAACTTAGAAATAATCAAGAGCCCAAAACATGTGCGGAGCTCATGAGTATCTGAGTAGTTGGGGAGCAGAGACAGGCAAGGTTGGACTGTAAATATGCCAGGTGAGCTCTGTGATGTCCAGCATGGTCTGAAGCGTTGCACACTCATTCTGTCCGTGAGGTTTCTGGCCAGCAAGGTGACAGGAGGTGCTCCAGTCACCGCACAGCTCCCTCTCTGGCGTGGGTTCTGTGGTAAAGAGTGAGGGGAACAGGCACTGGGTGTTTTCACATTCATTACACCCAGAAACTTTATTCTGTGATAGAGTGAATTATGATTGAAACTTTGCCACATGTGTCATGTCATACTAAGTGGGTCCTTTCTCCTGTAGGAAGGTCTGATGTGTAACAAGATGTGAGCTCAGACCTCAGAGGTGAGCTAGCTTCTCTCCACAGTCATTACATTTCCTTAAATTCACAGCCTCTCTTGTGTTAGGTGACACTTCTGTCCTGGGAGAGGGAGTCTAACTTTAGGATCTCACCTGACCTCTCAGATCTGCCTTCAGACATCACAGGTCCCTTTAAAAGTGGGGTTTAGGGTTGTCTTTTGATTGTTTGCACCGGCACCCACCACGTGTCTTCATCTTGGAGTAATGATGACAAACGCCTGTAATAGCAGTACGGTTTCCGGCGTAGCAGGCGCCGTGCTGATGTGCAGTTAGTTCCTCCACTCAGAGGCCCCGGGAGGGTGCTGTTACACGCTCCGGCATTTCCCTACGCCGCCTACTTTGCACGCTTCACACCCACAGAAAATGCGTCCCCAACTCAGCCTTAACCTTGGGCCCCAGGGTCCACCGTTGTGACCAGAGGACTCCGCAGCCCATTTGGGGGAACACGTTGCCAACCTGACCCAAACTCTGTTAGGCACGTGAGCTTTTTGGCCCCCTGGTGGCAGTACAGGACGGTAAAAAACTCCAGAAAATAAACTCAGTGACCGCGAGATCCACCTTGAACAGGTGGCTGGCGATTTTAATGAGTGAAAATGTTTATCGAAATCGAAGCTGAACTTCTTTCGTAAGAAGCACATTTTAGCTACTCCAAGATACCAGAGAGTTGGCAATATCAGGAACACGGCATTGTTTTGAAGATTTTCTAGAAATCACATCTCCATTCTTTAGCACACATCTTAGATTTACAGTTATTACTAGTTCTGATGGTTTCCATGAAGGCTGAGACTAGCCTTTCCTAGACAGGTGCTTCTCCAGCTTGCTCCCAGGGGCAGAGGAAAGAGTAAACGTGTACATGTTGGGCTGGCCTAACAAGTCCCCATGGGTGAAACCGTGCCTTCGAAGTCTCAGGTTTCACTTTACCAGTGTGCGGATTTTGCTTTCTGTTCTGTAATACGTATCGGTGTTTTAAATTACAAAAATAACCTTAAGCAACATGGCTATGGCTAGAAAAATGTGGCCAGTTTGGGAGCCTGGCTTTATGATTTCTGGAAGGGCAGGAGGGGATTAGAAAGGCCAGTATCCTTTTCCCTGGGGGCGGGGGGGGTCATGTGTGGTGTTCTCCTCTGGTGTTTGACCACTTATGCTGCTTAGGTTGTCTTTCATTCTGCATCTTGGCCCTTCATATCTGTTTTGATGAGTATTTGAGTTATTTTTCAAACAAGTGTGGTCTTGTGTGTCCTTTCATCCACTCCTGGTTACCACTCACTCTTACTGTCAGCATAAAGCCCGGACTCCTTTAGACAACCCGGGTTATTTTAATTCTTTCACTCTCTCATTTCAAGACTGTTTACTCTGTAAGATGTTTTTTGTTTGTTTTAAAACTAACTTTATAAATGAATTATTCACACACACACACACGCACACATACACACACCGGGGTGCCAAAAATATGTATACACATTTTAAGAGATGTTAACACTTTGGTCAACGTTGCTCAAGGAGCAGTTCGCCGTAATCAGTAGTGGACGCTGATGGGAACCACTTTGAGCGCCTCTTGCCATTGCGGAAGTCACACGTGACTTGTACTCATCTTTTGTTATCGGTATATATTAGTACAGTTTTTTCCTGTCTTAAAATGTGTATACAGTTTTGGGCACCCTCTGTATATATACAGAAAAAAACTATGAAAATTGTAATACTCAATATATACCGTTAACAAAAGATGAATGCAAGTTATGGGTATACATTTTTTTTGGCACCCCCTATAGATAGATATAGATGATATAGATATAGATATAGGTATGTCTCAGCCCCACATATTTTTCCAGAAGAAATGTAAAATGGCTCCTATACATTCATACAAAATCACCACCAATGGGTGAAAGAGAAAAGCATGATTGATACTAATTATGCTGCTATTAGTGTTTATGATCATGTGAATAATTATGATGGTGGTGACTAATGGTGGTAAATAGGAGCGGAAGCCAGGGACGGCGTCCGTTCCTATGGTCTTCCTAGGAGGCCCTGTCTTTCCTCAGAGGTCCTAAAGTTTTGCCCGAGTTGGAGTAGAAATGACTGTGATGACTAAACACATTTGGGTGAATTTAGAAGTGCATGACTGTTTTACTGTTTTATTTTAAACCCCCCTTCCCTCCCCCCATCACCATGTGCTTTCTTTGCTAAAGTTGAGATGCTGGAATTAGCGGATGACGGCAGGTACGGGGCTGCTGAAGGTTTTGTCAGTGTGGCTGACACAGGAGCTCATCCCTGCATCTCCGCTGCTCTCCGTGGCCTGCCTCGCATCGTGGTTTCACCCCTCGTAACCGTGCCCTTCTCAGCCTGTGGCTCGTATAGCTGTCCCTGGCAGAGGGCTCGCCTGAGTCACCCGATGTGGACAAACTCCTCCTGCGCCCCCTGTGAGGATCAGGGTCCATTTCACAGTCAGGTTGGCACTGCGTTTCCTGTCTGCGGGTCGCTTGGCAAACGCAGCCTGAAGAGCCCGGGTGGCAGCTGTAGCTTATGGGACTCTTGCTGTGTCCCCTGGGGGACCTCTGAACGCCCAGAAGCCAGAAGTGACAGGACAGGAAACACATTCTCCAAGTAGATCACTGGGAGTGAGTCAGCGACCATTCCTGCCTCCATCCCTTGCTTCCTGGATGTATGTATCTACCTGTTGGGGGCACAGCGCCATGTAAATGTCATCTGAATGTTTGTTGGCAGGCCCTGGAGGATGAGGCCCCACCTTCACAAAGCTCTGGGCAGTGCCATGTGCTAACAGGAAGAATAACGCACGGAGGGCGGCATGGTTGGGACGTGAGATGCGGGCAGGCCTCAGCACGCAGTGACATTTGAGTAAAGACCTAAAGGAAGAGAGGAGCCTGGGGTAAGATGGTCCCACGCGGGGCAGCAGCAAGTGCCCAGGCCTGAGGTGGGAACGTCCTGGCACGCCACGGGCAAGTGGCCCGCATGCCACAGGTGGGGGAGAAGCTGAGTGTTGGTGGATAAGGTCAGATGGTGACAGGTGACCATTCATGCAGGGTCTTAGAGGTCACTGTCAGATGTCTGCTCTTCTCTGAGTGAACTGAGAAACCACTGGGACGTTTTGAGGTGAGAAGTGCTATGATGTGATACAGTTTTCCAGAATCTCTGCCATCGTGTTGAGGACAGACCGAAGGGGGAGAGGAGGAAGAGAGATACCAGTTATGAGGGAAGAGATGGCAATGGTCGGATCCGGACGGTGACAGTGGGGGTGGCCTCCCAGAGGCCTCAGTCACGACATCTTCACTGCGACAGGCAGAAGCTGTGAGGGATGGCTCCGAGGCCTGAGCCACTGGGCGGCGGAGGTGGAGAAGACAGTGAAGGCGCAGGCGGAGGGGTGGGAGCAGCTGCGGACACATCACGCTTGGGCTGCCGGTGACACGTCCAGGCAGCAGCTAGGTCCGGGAGCCTGCAAACCATGGCAGGCACTGGCGGTTACACATTTGGGAACCATTAACATCCATGAGCTGAGTGAGGTGGCTTAGTGAGAGTGGTGACAATGAATGAGGTCACCTGAAGTGTGAGCGTGGGGAGAAAAGAGAGAGACGGAACCTATGCACTCTGGGTTCAGAGTGTGGGGAAGCGAGGGGGACCCCGCAGTCAGGAGAGGGGAGCTGCCCAGGCAGAGGGCAGTCCTGGAAGCCACGTGAAGGAAGTGCTTCAGGAGGAGACGCGGAAGGAGCCACCCGGGCTGAGGTCTTGGGCTTGGCTCGCCCCGGGCGGTTGGAATGCAGCTGGCAGTGCCAGGCGCGTGGCCTCCGCAGCCCGCTGGAACTTTGCCAGTCAAGGTCCGACTTATCCTTTTCCAAGCAAGGTCGGTATTCTGGAGGACGGACCCACGGTCCTGAAGCCATTTCAGAGCACTCAGGACCACAGTTCTGCCATTTCTATCTTTCTTACCACGCCTATTTTAGCACGTTGGTTTTGGACGCCAGCCTGGAGAGCCACACAAAGCCAGAAGCTGTGTGCTCTCCTGAGCCCTCCGCCTAGCACAGCACGTCAGAGGAATGTGTGGCCGCGCTGGGTTCAGGTCGGGGCGCCGCTCACGCCCAGCTGGGAAGCAGCAGCAAGTACAATAACCTGGCAACTCCATGTGTTCCCATCCACGCCTATGCTGGGCTTTCTGTTTTCTGAAGTAAGACTTCAGGGAGAGGGAAGCAGCAACAGGAATTACAAAAGTCATATTTTCGGAAGACAGAAGGATTGACATACTTTGCTGTTAGTCATTTCAAGTAGAAATGTGGAATCACTTTTTAAAAATGTAATGAAAAATTACTCTTTTCTTGATAAGAATACAATATTTGGGAAGGATATAGGTTTTTCACTTTTCAAACTTCCTCCTGAAATGCAGCATCATAATAATTTCTGTATGATTTCACTCATTTCAAACATATCCTAAGACAGGGCAAACATGGACTTAAATAAAAGAATATCCAAAGCATTTTAGGGAAATTAAAAGGTCCCCTTTCCATAGGAGAATACATTTTTTAAAAGTGTTTAAAATTGTGTCTAATTTAAATGTTATTCACAGGGAAGCTATTGAAAACCTTGTACGTATAAGAAAAATTTAAAGTTAAAAGAAACTAAAATTTTTGTATTTTTACTTTTGAATAGCTTGTTATAAATAGGCAAATTTGTTAAGCAACTATCGTTTATTTCTCACATAGTTTTGGTGAGGCAGGTATTTATGAAACTTAATGGTAACTAATGTTTTGAAAGTCTGGGTTTAAACATTACCAGAAATAACTGGATGTAACTTCATTATTGCCCCACCTGCATACTATATAGGTCCCAATCCCATCACAAACTTTCTCTAGTGTCTCAGGGGCTCTGATTGAAGCAATGATTCTCCTTTACTTGCGATCCCACGAGGAACCACGTGGGGGCGACATCGCACCGCAGTCGGCTGCCTGTGTGCCCCGCCAAAGGGGTGGTTCCCCCAAACCCCAAACCTCGGTTTAGACTTTGGGAGAAGCCAGCTCCTTGCAAAGCTGATTTTTTTTTGCCATGTGTGCCCTGAAACAGCTCTTTTTCTTTGTGAAAACCGTTCCCCTGCTGCTTGCGGCCTCTTTTTTTTTATAGCAGTGTTTTTCCAAACGTGAGCTGATGGGTTATGAAATCAATTTAGAGAGTGAAAGACGGAGATTATATATAGTTACATGGTACAACAAGCATAAATTAGGACTGTCCTGGACAGACCAGGGCATGTGCTCACCCACTAGTTCAAGGTCAGGATTAAAGACAGTGAAAGGGAGTCAGCACAGAAAAAGCCGTGTGTCACATACTGGGAGTGTAAACAGTGTTTTATGAAACTTCTGCTCAGAGCTAGTAAAACACATTTCTCACTGGAGTCAAGGACAAAAATTCTTGAAAATCACCTTCCAGGCTACAGTGAGGACCTTGGGAAGTCATCACGCTTCCTTCTTGGTGGCTGTCTGTGCTGCAGCCGCCTCCGGCCCCAACTAAAGCTCTCACACAAAGCAAGGCTTACAACTGTGGTCCTCCCACTTGAGCCCCCGCAGTGGGCCTGGACTAAGCCAAGCTCCCCAGAACATGAGGTCTTTGCTTGTAGGATAATACTTTCCTTGTCTGGAATCACTGAGGAATGGAAGCGGCTTGTCTATTATAACGATGTGTAACTGCGAGCGTTTGTGGAACAGAAGCTGATAGAAATACATATTATTTCACTGCAGGCTTCTTGGGGGTAAGAGCCTCCTGAGAAAATAGCACCAAGCCTGACAGACAGGGACCCGCAGTAACTGTTACCGCAGTCCGCGGGTGTGATGACTGAAAGTTGGTGGCCCTGTGTTGTGTCCCGGGCGGAGGGACTGCTGCAGGGTTTTCCCTCATTCTAAGGACGAGTGTCCAGCAGGAGAAAGTAGTATTGCAATGGGGGAGGGGGGCCGTCAGTAGTTCTCACGCAGCAGTAGCACGGCGTGGGGACGGGGACACTGACTGCTCTCAGTGAGGGCCACTCATTGGGGTTACTGCTGCATAGGAGTATGCAGGGTAAAAACAGAGAAACACAGGAAAAAGGACTAACTGCTGGCTCCTGTGTCACTTCACAGACCGCGGCAGGGCCTTTGACCCTGGCGTGGAGGCTCTGCTTCTTAGGTAAACCAGCAGGGAGTTGATTTAAGGGACACCATGGTTCTCAGTACCCCTGGCCCGCCTGCTTTGTGCTGTCTTCTCCGTGGGGCCTCTGTGCCCAGATAATGCAGAGCAGGCTTCCTGCCAGGTTGTGAGGTCACAGTGGGTTCCTTAGCTCAGGGCTGCTTCCTCTGAAATGGAAACGTGTGGTTTGGTTAATGGCGCCCTTGTTCTGGCCGCCACTGGTGGTTGGAGAGAGATCCGTGGCTTTCCACGCAGCAGGCAGGGATTCTCACCTCGGTGCAATTGACATTCTGGGTGGGATACTTCTTTGTTGTGGGTGGGGCGGGTGGCTTGTGCATTGCAGGACATTTAGCAGCATCTGTAGCCTCCGTTCGCTAGATGCCAGTGGGGTCCCCCAGCCCCCTCAAGTTGTAACAAAGATGTTTTCAGACGTTACCCAACGTCCCCTGGGGTCAAAATGGCCCCAGCAGGAACCACTGAGATACACAAAGACACAAATCAAGATGATAGTCCTAAAGCACACCAGTCTTACGTGACGTTAGTACACACACACACACACACACACACACACACACACACACTAAGCCTTAGCAAGCAGACGTGTTTAAAGGACACTTTTGCAAGGTTTATTACTGTTGCATCATGAATACTATAATTTAAAATGTCTCACCTTGTAAAATGCTGCAAGGATCAAGAAATCACTTCCCTCGTGTTTCCTGCACACTCGGCACAAGCAGTGGCTTCTCCTTACCCTGCACTGCCCTTCCCGGTGAGCTCCTGCTCACTCTCCAACACCCAGCTCCAATGTCACGCCCTTTGTAGAGGATTCCAGGAGTTCCAGTGGCATCTTGTCTGTATTTCCTATCACCATTGTTACATTGTATTGTAATTATTTAGGGGTCTACCTCCCCAAGAAGGGTAAGGATTGTCTTACTCAGTGTAGTGCCTGTTGCAAAGCTTTTACATACTAAATGGCCAAGGGCTGATTGTCAGAGAGCCCCTGTGGTAGCTGACAAATCTGAGTTTCAATCTTCTGCTTCTTATTAACTGTAAGACTCTAGACAAGTCATTTAACTCTCAAAAATTTGGCTTCTTCACCCAACCTTATGGGCAGTGTTGTGATTTAAAAACACCCCATTATATTAGTGCCTCTTTGGGAAATGAGCTGACAGTGGTCTGGAATATATGAAATGGATCCTTAGAGTTTTGAAGGCATGGCACAGCTTTGACTGAGGACTCTCAGGGGTAAGTTCATGCATTATTACTTATTTAATTATGACTATGCAATCATTTAATAATGCTGCATGTATGTGGCACCACAGGCTGAAGGGCAGCTGACACTGACCCACACCCTCTTTAGCTGGACTCTCCTTGGGGAACACTTAACACTTTCTGGAGATTCATCTGCTCTCGCATGTTCTGCTGGGAGGCAGCTTGGAACAAAGATCATGGGCCCTGCTCTGGGGCCAGGTGACCCACTTGTTAGGGGATGATCGTCAGCAAATTGTTCAACGTCCCTGAGCCTCATTTTCCTCATCTTTTACAAATGGTAATAACAATAATACCTCTCTCAGATTGTTTTGAAAATGGAAAGGTCATATGCAGTGCATGTTTCGGACTGTGCACCGACTCTGTGTGGTCCCATAATGGTAGATCCATGTCATTGCGCATTTGTCCCAACCCGCAGAGTGTACACCACCAGGGCGAACCCAGAAATAACCCAGGGACTTTGGTGATGATGACGTGTCCATGTAGGTTCATCAGCTGTAATACGTGTCCCATTCCGGTGGGGATGTTCGTAAAGTGGGAGGCTCTACGTGCAAGGGGACAGGATGGATTCAGGACTTCGCCTTCCCTTCCCCTCAATTGCACTGTGAGCCTGTAACTGCTCTAGAAAGTAGTCTGTAAAAAAGAGGTCGTCTATGGAAAATGTCTGGTACATGCCTGGGCTGTGGGGCCTACTTGCCCAGCACGACCTACGTGTTGTGCACAGATGACATCGTGCGTTCACACATCATTCGGCTGTCCGTCCACCATGTGGTATATGTCTGACTTGCCTCCTTACTCTCAAAGGCTCTGGTGCAAAGACCATGAACTGAAATTCTTCCAGTGTTGTGAGTAGGGTGTTATCATTGCCTAGAAGAATAATCGTATGACTGACATCCACCACATTAGCGTGCCTGCACTTTTCTACATTCTTCCTATGTGCTAACTCAACAACCCTGTGAAGGAAGTTCTATTGTGAACCCCACTTCGCAGATGGAGTGAGGCACGAACGGGTCACGTGCGCCATGTCCCACTGCTCACAGCTGAGGGAGCCGAGCGCAGCCTCTGCACCTCACTGTTGGATGGCCGTGCGTTGTTTGTTCACTCGCTTAACAAACACACATGGAACAGTTCTTTTCCTCCAGGCAGTGAAACTCTGAAGATAAAGCAGACATACGTGCCGTCCTCCAAGAGTTCACAGTCGAGTATGTGAGACAGATGTGTAAGCAGATGATTGCTGTGTACTGTGAGAAGAATAACAATACAAGGAGAGGTCGGTGTTAGATACAGCGGAAGGCCGAAGTGCGGGTGCTCGATTCTCGAGGGCTTGTCTTCCGCAGAGAAAGGGGCCCCCTTGAATGAATGAAGCAGCCAGCCAGCCGTCTACAGCAGCTGGCGTGGCTACTCAGACACCAATAACCCTGATAAACAGTGCGCAACCTACTAGAGATATAAGGTTGTCACTAGTCACTCAGCCCATGGTTTTACTGCCTGGATTATCTTCTTAGGGAAAAGAACCATAAAAGATTCTGTGGCTTAGAAGCTCGGCAGTTGCTTTTATGTGATCTTGTTATCGGCAACTGACAAACGGTGAAGCAGATACTCCCCTGGTTGTGAGAAAATGAAGAAGCGCCCTGCTTTGATGTGTCTGTTCTCTGAGGAGACTGCAGGATTGTTCTGAGCAGGAGGAAATTAGGAAGAAGCGCTTCAGAGCCTCCCCTTCCTCTGTGAGGCCCTTGTGAGGTGGAGCGCTGGTTTTCTGAGTCATTAGGGGAAATGGGACATGGCAGGGCTTCTCAGGAAGGCTGCCCACGAAGCATGTGTGGCTCTCCTCGATGTCACAGGTGGCCTGGAAGGAACGCGGTCTCGGAGAACGAGGAATGGCCCTTGTTCCAGGAACGGCCATCTGTAATGCACTGTGGCTTTCAGCCAGTGCATCACTTAAGGGCTGGTAACCCGAGGCTTCCCAGCCAAGGGGAGGAATAAGCCCCTGGATGCTGACGTCACAACTTGGCAAAACAGGCCTTTCCCCACCAAGAAAGGTTGTGAATTGAGGGGAAACTTCTTACACGGACCTCCTAGGTAGCGGGGTTAAGATGTGTAGGAGTTTGAGAATTTAAAAACCCAGTAAGAGCTAATTCCAAGCATGGAGAAATCCCCTTTATCATGGAACGATGTTGTGTGTTGTGAAAGGAGGTAATAAGCAGGGATGTGATGGAGAGACTGGAAAGGGGGTGCTGTCGGGGACAAGAGGCCTTCTGAGGGGTGAAGTAGGCAGAGCCGAGGCTTTCTGCTGCCCTCACAGGCTCAGCATTGCAAAGGCTTGTTAAAGGACTTAGGTCAGTGCCTCCCAACCTTTTTGTTGAATCTGCCCCAAACAGACACAAAATATTTGTAGTAGAAATGATTGCAGGGCCGGGTATCAGAAGCTTGGGAGGCTGGCGGCAGGAAAGGGATGAGGTGAGGAAGGGAGGCAAGGCAGGTTTAAAAGCAAACCTTCCAGGTGAGTGGGAATTTCCCTGCCCAGCCATGCCTTAGTGGGCCACTCTTCTTGGGACGTCTGTGACCATTGCCACCACCCCTCAAAGGCTGTGCTAGTTGAGATAGAGGCCATTCCTACGTGTCTGTTAGCCCCATATTCTCTGGAACTTCCAAGAGCATGTCAGCTCTCCCTTCCCACGTAACTGTTAGAGTCAGATTCCCTCTAAGACTTTTCTTTTCTAGATTAAACTTCAGCTGTCTTTTTCTTAACCATCCTACACTCTCTTCCCCCAGGACCCCACTCTGTGCCAGGTGAGGCCAGGTAACCTGAAAAACAAATCCATGATACTCTGTCAGCCAGTGTATCTCTTGTGTCTGTAATCACAAAACAGGAAGAGGTTTCAGGGGTCAGCTCAACCCAAGTCCACATGTACACGTGGACAAGAGTGGGGCTCAGTGTCACACAGGTTGTGGTGGGTAAGTGAGGACTAAATGCAAGTCTCTGAACACTCAGGGTGGCAGGACTTACGCCAGATCCCGGTCCTGGGAAACGTCTCAACAGGCAACAAATCAACAGGAACCAGGATAAACTGACCATGCATCGCAGAAGGCAGCCTGCTGTCGCCTTTTCTGTAGCGCTGCATTGTATGGAAGGAGACCCTCCCCAAACCAGCAGGGCACCTAAGGATGCTAAGGCTGCATCTTAATTCGTTTGGTGAAGATGATAGTTTGTTGTTGTTCTCATTTTGTGATGCAAGGCTCACACACTAAACGGGAGCTGTTGTTCTCCTTATTTTTTGGTTGGTGGTATTTTACCTTCAAAGCTGTAATTCTGTGGATGTAACTTATTTCCAAAACCAAAGGATCCTTAAAGGAACAAATAATATTAAAGGGTGGTAGTATATTACATAGCAGCTATATCATTTACTATAAAGGAAGGAGTGAGAAAAAATTCAAGGCAGTATTATTGGTGTGACCATTTTGCCTGGAAATGCACAAAAACTCATATGATTTTTTAAAAATAAACTTTTAATTTTAGAATAGTTTAAGATTTACAGAAAAACCACAAAGATGGTACAGAGAGTTCCATACACCCCACACTCAATTTCCCGTTATTAACATCTTACATTAGTGTGGTGCATACGACACAGTTAAGGAACTAATATTGACACATGGTTATTGACCAAAGTCCTTTCTTTATTCAGATTTCCTTTGCTGTTATCTAATGTCCTTTTTCTGTTCCAGGATTCCATCCAGGATATAACACCCTGAAAATAAGACGTAGCCGGACAATTAGCTCTAATGCATCTTTTGGGGCAAAAATTAATATAACACCCGGTATTATATCATATCATATATTATATTATATAAGACTGGGTCTTATAGTAAAATAAGACCGGCTCTTATATTAATTTTTGCTCCAGAAGACACATTAGAGCTGATTGTCTGGCTAGGTCTTATTTTCGGGGAAACAGGGCATTACATTTAGTCATGCTGTCTCAGAAGGTTTCTCTTGACTATGACAGTTTCTTAGACTTTCCTTGTTTTGATGACCGTGACAATTTTGAGAATTATTGGTCAATTTTTATCTTTCAAATGGGACTGGTCTGATTTTTTCACCCTTATGATTAGCCCGAGTTTCTTGGAAGAAGACCGCAGAGGTAAAGCACAGTTCTCAACAGATTGTATCAGGAGTAATGCTATCGGCATTACGTACAGCTGTTGATGTTGACCTTAGTCACCTGGCTGAGGTTGTGTCCGTCCGGTTTCTCCACCATAAAGTTACCCTTTTTCCCCCTTTCTACACTGTACTCTTTGGAAGGAAGTCACTACATGTAGCCACACTTCAGGGGTAAGGAGTTGTGCTCCACCTCCTATGACCCATTTTGAGTTAATTTTTGTGAAATGTGTAAGGTCCGTGTCTACTTTTATTTTTCTTGCATATGGATGTTTAATTGCTTCAGCTCTGTCTAAAGACTATCCTTTCTCTATTGAATTGCCTTTGTGCCTTTGTAAAAATCAGTTGACTATATTTGCGTGGGCAATTCATTTGACATTGAAGGTTCACTTGAGAGTGATTCTTGAGAAAATTAGTTGAGTTTGATTTTATTTGCACTAGTCTGTTCATTTAATTTCATTGACATCTTATATCTCCACATATGTTGCTATCATCTTGGCTACTGAAAGTGGTACCTCTAAAAAAGAAACAAAAATCTTCAACTTCACTTTCCTCTTCCATGGGTGAGACTAATAGACTATGAGGGTGAGAAAGGGAATTTAGAAACCCTCCACTCTAACAATACTGTCTATCCTGTGAGAAAAGGTCCACGAATGCCTTGTTCAAGGTCGCACAGCTAGTAAGTGATAGAGCCACTGGCCAGTGACCTCAGTTACTCATCAGGGACTCCAGCCAGGCCTGCCACCCACATCGTAGCCTAGTTTAAACAGAGGCTTCTGCCTCTTTAGATCTTCCTCTCCAGTCACACTAATCTGTAGCTACCGTACTTCTCAGGTGACTGTGTGTTATCACCCACCAGGCTGAGCAGAAAACCAGCCCCGGGGAAATGATTCTGAGAAGCCAGGCGCTCATTACGCAAACTCCCGAGTCCTTGTCCCAGGAGGCAACGGGCTTATGTTTGATCTGTAGCCAAACTGTTCCTATAAAACCTCTTAATAAGCACGGAAAGGTTTGCTTCTGGTCACAGAAGAAACTCAGTGAGAAAATGCCGGCGTCGTATGTACATACAAGCCACGGCTGTTATTGGAAAAGGTAGCTCAGTGGGCAGAGCCTGCTGAACTGAGTCGGAAGACAGCTTTCACCTGAGAGAAACAATGGTGCACCTAACCCTGTGTGGTGCCTATGACGTTAGGACCACGTTGTTCTCAAGTAAATAGGCCGATAAAGAGGCAAGGGGTCACTCAATAAATGGAGACAAGGTTTTAACTATACACTTGACATTCTGATCCCACAAACTTTCTTAAATATGTTAAGTGGATTTGTAAATCTGTGACTATTTAGGCCTGTATGTTAGACAGTTAGCTCACAAGATGCTCCCACGTCTTATACATCATCCAAAGCAGCAGAAATGATGTGGGACAGTGCAATCTATCTCTGTGAGTTGAGGGTTAATTTTATTCTTTTATTAAACTTCGGATCTACTACTATAATTGTCTTGCCAGTTCTTTTGAAATATATTTGATTCCTTTAAATTTCTCAATTACAGCCAAAATCATTCTATGTAACCACAAAAACCATCATTTGTGAAGCACCTAATATTGTGCCTAATGGTATCCTAGGCGCATTTATGCTCCTCATTCTCATGCAATATTCACAGCAATTCTGTTAGGTAGATTACATTATTATCTTAATTTTGTAGTAATTAAGAGAACAACAACAACTCTGTAGTTTACACGCAAAAAACCGTCATGCCTTCTGCTTACTGCATCTCAGTCCAAACTCCAACTTCTTACGTCCCTGTTCCAGCTGCGATTGAGTCATTTCATTAACTCATACAAAGGTAAAGATGATGGCGGATGCTTGGTTTTTCTGCATAAGAGAGATTGGAGAAATCAAATCTAGTGGTAGAATTTTCTGGCAGTGAAAAGCCATTATTGGGGAAGGGGGTACTGGAGACAGGCTGGGATTTCCCGCTGTGGAGGCCACTGTCCTTTCAAATACGCTTCTTAGCCATTTACCTGGGAAGATGGCAACCCGGGGGTGTGTGTCTGTCAGCGAGCACAGGGTACATCTGAGGACGAAGCCTGGCTCTGTTCAGGGAGCGCTGCTGGGAAGAGCTGAGCCCTGAGCATGTGGTGAAATTTTCCGACGAAGTTATGTAGCCACCGATGGGATAAATGAATTAACTGTCGTTCTGCAGCTAAAAATTCACACATGGCAATTATAATAATTAGAGAGTATCCAGGAAGAAGTTTACAAAGTAGCTTAGGTGGTAGTTAATACTGAACGCTATTTTGGGTCAAATCTCGCATACTTGTTTTCATTTTCTGTTTTCAGTCTACTTAACATTAGACACATTTCTTCTCAGTCTTGCATACTTTCAGGCAAACGTTTTGGAGCAGCATGGATTCCAGAATACATCTCTGTGCAGTTTTGGCTGAACTCTCACATTCTCGTGGTTTGGGGCCACGAGCAAACAGAAAACATTTTGGTGACCTAAATAATTTGAACAGTGCAGGTTTTTAACCAATCTCTTTAACCAAAACATTATCTATCTATGGCTGTTGTAGTTGTACAGATGCATACTTCGTAAGAGTGAGGGCTCTGAGTTTGGACTACCCGAGTTCAAATTCTAGCTCTGCCACTTACTGGTTATTATTTAACCATCTTGTACAAATGCTTCCTCATTTGTAAAGTTGCGGGGGGGGGGGTCCATAGTAGTATTTATTTCACAGGATTGTTGTGAGAAATCAAATAATCACTTAGAACAATACCTGGCACAAAACAAGCACCCAGTGCGTGTGAAATGCGATCATTCTGACTTTTGTGATGTAGGTGCACTCCACAGTTCCTATCTGTATTTAGTTTTAACTGATAGCATACATGCTTTTCATCTGTTTCTCCTGAGTATATTGATCATGCTTATTCTAATTTTTTTTCTGTAACTAAAATATCTGGATCAGTGTGTCCGTTTCTATTTTTTCTTTATGGTTTTTAGTAATTGATTCTGTCTCCTGGAATGCCTGGTAAGTTTTAATCCGATACCAGGCATTGTATTTTAGAAATTATAGAGGTTTCGGGGTGAAATCTTCCTGCAGAGGCTTTACTTCTTCCTCCCCAGGGAGCTGATCCCTCTGACACACTCAGAGATGGAACCAACTGGGGCTGATCACTGGGGTGTTTTTAGACTTAATTTTTAGAGCAGTTTTCAGTTCACAGACAAGTTGAGCAGAAAGTAGAGTTCCCATATGCTCCTGCCTCCACACACACACAGCCTCCCCCGTTCTCAACGTCTCTCACCGGAATGGTAGTTTTTTCTTTTTAACCAAGAATGGCTCTATGTTGACACATCATTATCACCCCGAGTCCGTAGTTACATTAGGGTTCACTGTTGGTGTTGTACATGCAAGTGTATAATGACATGGACCCATCCTACGGAGCAGTTTCACTCCCTGAAAATCCCGTGCCCCACCTACTCAGCCCTCCTTTCCCCAGTGCCCCTGGCAACCCCTGATCTCTAGTGTCTTCATAGTTGTGCCTTTTCTAGAACGTCACGTAGTACATAAGAGCTTTTGTGAGGCTCTTTGCCATCTGATCCTGGAGAGTAGCCCTCTGCTACAGACTGAGTGTTTATGTCCCCCCAAATTCATAGGGTTGAAATCCTAACCCTCACTGTGATGGTACTGGGAGGCGGGGCCTCCGGGAGGGGACGAGGTCCTGAGGATGGAGCCCTCCTGCTCAGGACCCCTCCTGCGTAGGGTTCCTGTTTTTATGAAGGAGACTGGGGAGAGCTCCCTGCCCCTGCCACCACATGGGGACACAGGAAGAAGATGGTCCTCTCTGAACCAGACACTGAATCTGCCTGCACCTTGATCTTGGACTTTCCAGCCTCCCAAAGTGTGAGAAATAAATGTTTGTTGTTTATGCCCGAGTCGAGGATATTTTCGTTACAGCAGCCAGGCCCAGCTAAAATAGCCTCCTAGGGTCGGTCCCGCCTGAGGGCCCACTGTGGCCCCTCCCTCCTGGTGAGTCTTTTCAGGGGGCAACACCTCAGCTTTAGTTTGCAGACTTTCTGCTTCATTTCTTAGTACCCTGCTCCACGCAGCATCAGAATTTGGGGAAAAGAGGTCAAGTGTCAGACTTGCTTTCCTACCCACCCCTCTCACTGGCAGCCCAGCCCAGCTTACAAGAGTCCAATTTTTCTCTCCAGCTCCCCCAAATGCCAAAATGCTGCTGCTTCTCTGTCCCCTACTGACCTCCTGCCCAGACCTGTGGCCTGGATTCTCGGCTCTTTCTTGCCCAGTGCTCAGAATTGGCACATCCCCCAAGGGAAAACCAGCTGCACCGCGCCCCCTCTCCCCTCCACGTTGCTTCCTGCTGCAGTCTTGTCACTGAAGTCCCACGTCCCCCAGCTGTGCTTCCGACAGACGCTGCTCTGGGCTCTGACCAGCTTCACTACGCATTCTCAGTGAGAGCACTCACTGCCCTTCATCTGCGGGAGGGCGGAGGCCCTGACACGCGCCTGACAGAGGTGCTGTGTTTCCCTATTTAGCTGTTAAGATTAACAAACAATAGACACAGTTGAGCCGACCATCTGCCTATTCCACTCTCCACAGGCTTGACTTTGTGGATGATTTGTCCTTCACAAACAGAAATCTGTACTTCAATTTAGCACATTGCTAGTTAATGTATTTGATCACCTGTCGTGTAAATACTTAGGAATTTTATATGAATTTTAAAATAAATATTTAGTAGTCATAATCACCATATCTGTGTAGCATATGTGAATTTCAACTTGCCAATAGAGATTTGGGGAAATGTAATTTTACTTTTTTATAACTCAATTTCAATCTTGAGCTCCGATTTTACTTAAATGGCAGAAACTTAATCTTGGTGAATTTGGGGATTTCCCTAGAATTGTGTTTAAGTAAGGAGGGACTTACAGAGCGCAGGGCACAGGGCTGGGGAGGGATCTAACGTCCAGTGTCATCTGCCCCTGACAAGTCCCCTGGGCATCCTCCTGCCTCCCCATGCAGTGGTCCAGTCCAGCACCTTTTGACCGTCTTATCTGCAAGGCCCCTTTCGATCCACTGGCTTCTCTGTGTACCTGCCTCCGTTCTTTAATGCAAAGGGAACTTTCCAGTGCGCCTGAACCATTCTTGCTGGATGAAATGGTCCCATGTGTCCAGGAACATTATGTTTTTCTGTAGGGCTTTGCTGCCTCATTGGAGCTGAGCTCTGACTGGCTTTTGGATCCGTCTTCGAGTCCTGGGGCAGACATAGACGTATGCTTCACAGTGTTTTGCCCCAACACGTTGCTTATGCCACAAGTTCTTTCAATTTTACTAAATACCTAGGTTTTTGAAGCTCAAAATCCAGGAATAGTTTGCTGCATGTTATCTCATGCATCCCCTGAAGCAATGATAACAGATTAGCCTAGCTGAAAGGGGGAAAATGAAACACTGGCGAGAAAAACAAAGCAAAACCTTGATTAGAATTTCTGTGCATTCATTCAATAAACCCTCACTTACTCGTTGAGCTTCTGATGTACGCCCGTCAGACACTGGCAGTCATGATGGATAGATACGGCTTCCAGATCGAATGGGGAACGCACACAAAGAAAGGCGATTTCAAGACTTCGGGTTAAATATGCCGGAGCAAACACACATGTTTACTCACCTCCCTCCAGAAATGACGTAAAAGTGACTGTAAAGAGGATTTTTTAGGCAGAAAAATGAAGCGCATGTAAGCGATGGAATGTTGGGAACTGGAAGCAGATGGACTAGTGGCAAAACTGATTTAACAATTGAAACCGAAACTGGCGTTAAGGAAGGCGGAGGAGAAGGCTGAGTTTAACTACAGGGTCTCAGAAATATTTAGGAATATTGGAGTAGGGTGCCATGGTGCTGACACTGGGAGAGCTGATTAGTTTCAGGTCTGTAAGAGAAATAAACGAGCTTTTACCTTCCAGGTGAGAGAGGGGTTGAGTCTCCTATGGGAAGCTAGCTAAAAATAGAAACAAAGAAACAAGCAGCAGTAAAACAATCTCGCCAGGTTACCCTACAGGGATGAGTACCAGTCTGTTCATCTTTTTTTTTATTATTATTTTATTACTCTATTTTAGTATGTGAGCAGATAGCCAAGGACTACCAGACATTTATGGAAAGCTTATGCCATGACAGATAGAACCAAATCAAACCAACAATTGAAGAAAATAGAAACTATATATGGAGCAGAAGGAAACTTAAAAAACTATCAAAGAAACCCTGTAGTTAACATTCTCATGTGATAACAAGAAATGCACATCTGGGAAATGACGAGAGAAGGCTATAGAATGGAACTATTCAGAGAGCAGAATACTGCTGTTTGGAGTTAAATATAACAGAAAATTCCAGAAGCAATTTTGGGAGATTAATTTGAGGCAATCTACCAGAAACTCAATCAAATGTAAAGAAATGGAAAAGGAAAATATTAAGAGTTCAGGATGCCCAATACCTGATAAGCAGGAGTTTCAGAAAGAGAGAATACATAAAGACAGGGTAGGATATTTTTGAAGAATAATCAAGAAGATTTCCCTGAGCAGAAGGACCCAAGTTTATAACTGAGAGAGCTCACTCAGTGCCCTGCATGATGCATGCACAGACAGAAACTCACCCTAAAGCATGCCATTGTGAAACTTCAGAACCTTGGAGATACAGAGAGATCCTACAAACTCCCAGAGATTAAAAACACAAAGCTCCAGATCAGAAGGGCACCAGACCACTGACCGCCCACATGGAAAAGCTACAAGTCAGTGGCAAATCCCTTAAAAATTCAGATGGAAAATGATTTCAAATCTTGTTTTCTGTTCTCCGTCAAATTTTCTAACAAGAGTGAAGGCAAATTAAAGACATTTCAGACAGGCAAGTTAAAAAAAAAATTTACCTTCCTTTTAGGAAAATACTAGAGAATTAGTTCCACAAAATAAGGAAATAAACCAAGAAGAAAGAAGATCCAGGAAACAGGACCTAAAACAGGAATGAGACAAAAGAACGTCCAGGCAGCTTGACCAGTCGTTCCACTCCGCCTGGGCTTGCGGGGGGCCCGGTGTTGGACTTTCAGCTTTAAAACTGGGCCTGTCCCTGGGACTGGGACGCGTTGGCCATCCTATGTGTAGGGTTAGAGTGAGGGGAGTCCCATGTGGAGAGGGCTGCAGACAGAAAACAACGGGACCAGACAGGGAGGGGACAGCATTCCAGAAGGGAGGCTGGAAAATACACCCAGGGAAAATACAACACGCACACATCCGTGTGTGTGTGTGTGTGTGTGGGGGGGGTCCTGGTGAGTTGGAATGTATTACATTCTTACAGGTTAATAAGCTGTAGGCACTCAGGCAGTGGGATTTTCAGATTGTTTAAGATCTTAGAGGAGGAACCATTCAGAGAATGACAGTGCCCAGCGTACGTGAGAGTGACTATTACACAATGTCCTTCACTGTCCTTCAGACACTGAGTCCCGCTCATCCCCTCCTCTCAGTTTTCCTCTTCCTTGAACGAACCCTCATGCTCATCTCATCCAAATTACAGGATTGCACAAAGGAGAAAAAGTGAACACTGTAGTTCCGCCCGTCACACGCCTCCTTCCCTGGTAGGCTGACTTCTGGGATGGGTACACCCATGCCCACCCACCCACCCAAGGCTTTCTGTGCAAAGCCTCCTTCCCACTCGCTTACCTCTGAGCCTGAAGTTAACAGAATTCTGCCATGTCACCCATTTGCTCTGCAGACTGCTCTAACTGGACAGATTCTGTGTATCTTTTTTTTTTTTTTTTAATCACTGTACCCTCAGTGCCTATAACAGGGTCTGACACACAATACACTTGTTGAATGAAGGAAGAAAAACCCCAAGTAAAGAACCAATGCTGAGAGAACCACAAACTGACCTCAGAGAGCTGAGAAGCTGGCTGACAAGTCAGGCCTGCGCCGTGGAACAGTGCGATCATAGGGACTGCATTTTGGTTTCTGAGTGGGGTGGGTGGGGGATGACACCAACATGGAAGATGAGGGTGGGGTTTAGTGGTGAGACTCTTTGGAAGGAGAAGAGGGATGAGAAATTAAAACCAGTCTTCCTGCTATTTCTAGGCATTAAACAAGTGAGCTCATCTAATCCTAATCACCGCCCCTAATTAGGAAAAATTAAATTATACTCCAAGGTCACACAGCAGTAAGATCATAAAATACAACTTGACCCCCCCCCCCACGAGTCCTGTCCAGAATCCAGAATCCCTGTTGAGCATATACCTATATTCACCTGGTACCTCTCTTTTACAAGGTTTCCTTGAACTCTTGTTCACATCTTTCTCATCATTCTGAATATCAGTGGTTTGCAAATGGTTAATAGCAACCATTGTTAAAAAAAAACCCCACACCACAACGTATGCATTCATCCACTGAAAACATCCAATGAGCAGTTGCTAAGTGCTGGGTTCAGTGCTACGTGCAGCGGCTGCAGCGATAAACAGGAGACCAGACGTTTCTCCTTTTATAAGTGGGCTCAGTACTAGTATTACGGCTTCTTTTTACTAACAGCTCTGAGGATTAAAGAGCCTCCTAGTAATTTGACACTGTTGGCTCAGGATGCGGTTGTGAAGTACACGTGGACCTACCGGGTATTTCTCCTAAGGACACTATGACCACTTTAAATCTAAAGGGCAAGGATGGGAGCCACTACCTTCCGCTGGGATGGAGAAGTGATGCAAGCAGAGGAGGCAGAGAGATGCAGCAAGCTCCACACACTGCGATTTCGCCTCCCTTGCCAGTAAACACCCACTCAGCTGTGACGTGGTGAGGCCCCGCCAAGCGCGAGCGGCTCACCCGTGTAAGCAAAGGAGAGTCCCATGCAAAGAGCCACACTAGTTCTCCAAAACCTCCTCTTTAGTCCCCAAAGCAGACTAGAGTCTTCTCTCTTAATCCGAATCTTCACAGAGCTTTGCGTTTACCCTAGAATATCTTAACCGGGTCTAGCGTTGCAAGCTTTTGTCCTCTAGTCTTGTCGCGGGGCCCTGGTGGCTCCCTCCCCACACGAGCACGTCTGAGAAGGGCGCTGTCTTTCTAGCTTTGCCTTTTCTGCACCAGCCTCGTCCAACATCCTGTAGTTCTCTCTCTCTCTCTCTTTCATATTCTCATATATTTTAAGTGTTTATGGAAATATTCCTATATTTATGGAACTAATGCAGGGCACGGATCAAATTTAAGTTATATTAAAGTTTTAGGCTAGTTTTGAAAATAGAAACTGACCCCAGGCAGAGGTTTTGACATTTCCCACGTAAGTTACCAAACGGCTATACGTTTAAGAGAGGAAGAAATCGCGGACACTTGAAAAAGAAAACCCGAAATTTGAAAACAAATTGGGATATGGCCCGCAACGCTTCACGCTTTTTCTATGCCACCGTCAAAGACGCGCTGTCCTTGGCCGCAGTGACTGTCTCTTCCCGCAAAAAGACACCCGCGCACCGCTATGTCCCAGCAGCCGGGTGAGGCCACCGTTTCCGCGGCCGCGGAGAGGAGAGCGTCCGGGACAGCTCCCCGTGCCCTTCCCGCAGGCGCGGCGGCGCAGGGCGTCCCGGGCTTCGCGGAGCGGCGCCCCCTCCCGGTTTCACTGCGGCCGCGGCCCCACCCGGTCGCGAGGCCTCGGACGGGTAGCACTCGCACGCAGGCGCACTGAGGCCGGGCCGGGGCGGGGCGAGGCCGGGCCGGGGCGGGGCGGGGCCGGGGCGGGGCGGGGCGGGGCCTGGGGTGTTTCCGTTGCTTGGAACCGGCCGGGAGCGGCTATCGGAGCCTTCTGCGCCTGCATCTCAGCCCTGCCCACCGCGCTGTCGCCTGCGCTCCGCCGCTCCCCGGGAGGTTTCGGCACTTGGTCCCTCCGTCTGGTGAGTGCGCACCTGGCCCGGGGAGGACCCCTCCGGAGGGGGAGCGGGACGCGGGGCGGAGAGCGGTCCCGGAGCTGCGGAGACGGCGGGGCGGCGCCCGGGCGGCGGGGGTCCGGGCGCGCGGTGGCGGGTGTGGCTCTTGGAACCCGCTCTGTCCCTTCTCTTGCAGGCCCGCGTCCCTTCGCCGGACCTGAGCAGTCGCCATGGCACAGGTGAGGCCGTGCGCCCCGCGCAGCGCCCCGATTTACTAACTTTGTCGGCTGTATCAAGGGAGATGTAGAATTTGTCAAAAAGCCAGAAAAGTTTGGGGTAAAGGGAATCCGCCTTGGGGAAATGGTCAGCTCCCCGATTTCCCCTTCGCCCGCGCCGTGCCCGGGTGGCGCCTGCCCCCGCGGAGCAGCCCCTCGGACCCGCTGCAGCCCGTCCGCGCGGCCGCCGGTGACGTGGCCGGGTTTGCGCGCTGCCTCCTCGAGTGAGTGTGTAAAAGCGGCCCTCCCTAAAATCCCGTCGCTAAAATTAGAACCAGAGCAGGATAACGCTAAGTTCAGCGTAATCACGTGAGGAGAACGCGTTTTTCCCCCTCTTGGCTTCCTTTATTTTTTTTCCCTCCAAGTTCTCTGTATTTTAATACTCTGGGTGGGCGTTGGCTTTTTTTTTCCAGTAGAGCTCCTAGTCCAGCTTTTTCCAGTCGCTCAACCCAAGTTTACTAAAAGGAGCTGTTCGTCCTCTGCACTGATTTTTTTTTTTCATGCAAAATATGAAACAGAAGAGCTTCTTTGCTTAAGTGATGAACTCGTGAAACCAGTTCTGGATTGAATTTGCCTTGGGACTGGATTACCTAATATTGGCCTTCTTTGTCGTTCTCAACATTTATCAAAAATACCGGAAAAAGAAAACCGTTTAATTTATATAGCAATCTTTAAAAATTGACCGTACTATACAGTCTTTGTGTGAATAAAATATCTGTGCTTAGCAGCTCCACTCCAAAACTAATTTTACAGATCTTATCAGTCTAAACGACTTGTCAGAGTTCAGATAAATTTTTCAAGCAAGTGTTTTAACTACTCAAACAGTGCCCTCTCTCATTTAGAGTTCACTTTTTTCCTTTATCAGATTGACTTATCAGAACTGAATAAGGTTTCAGCCTCCTTTCCAACAGAGAATGGGAGGATTAAGATAAATTGGTAACTGTTTAAATTTACACAGTGCTTCCATTCTTACTTCCCCTTTTGCACTTAAGAAATAGTACAATAAACCAATTCTCGTATTGCTTCTAGTGGAAATTTGGTTTAGGTTCTTGCCCATGTAAAGGATACTTTTATGTGGAATTAACTTTCCTATCCTGAGAATTATTTTTCCTATCTTGGATATGCTGGTGTGGTGATGTAAATGATTTAACAACCAACCATTAAAGAATAATTCTCTTTATCCTTGCTCATTCGGCTGTTTCTCAATCTCTCTTGTAAGTTTATCCAGTGGTGTCTGACGTTTTTCAATCAGTTCCTTTTAATAAGGTGGACTCTTTACCCAAGAGGGCATCAATGAACACATTTTTCCAATCATGGACATTAATAAGTACAAAAAATTAAAATAGTGTAAAGGCCCTTTTACATACAAAACACGGGAGAATGGCGGCTTGTATTACAAAATTATATGTTATTTCTACCACAGTGTAACACCAGGACTGTTTTCTATTAAAACCACAGTTTTTAGTCATGAAAGTTGCACTGGCTTTGTTATTAGTTATCCTTGGAAGCCATTCAAGTAAAACATTTTGTTAAAATATTAAGGTGGAGTTTTGTTGTCTTTATACTTACTTTAGTGGTGTGCAAAATGCCTACATTATGGGATTGCACTTTCACTGTCTAAAATTTTCTTTGGACCCAGTATGCTTGGAGGAAAGCTGAAGTAGCTTCAGTATTGGGTTTCAAACGGTTTCAACCTTTTGTTGAACTGTGGTGGGAACCAGAGGCCTCCACTCAGTGGCCATTGTAGACTAATGGGATCAGTTGCCTGAGTCTTAGAGGTGCCCATTTCGGCAATTTAAAATGTATTATTAAATACCAGTGTCTCTTATTTATTGAAAAACTAAAACGTAGCCGCCCACATCAGTCATTCTTCATGTTATGAACTATATTTTCCATACCAGCGGTTCTCTCTTTCTACTTAACGTTGGAACCCGCTACCTATAAAAGTCTGCGAAAATCCTGCAGTCAGTTATTGTATGTGTAGGTCATGGGTGTGCCTGGCTTGTTAAGAATTTAACAGGAAAGCTTTGATTGGTTGAGCTGTGATTGATATATTGGAGTTTTTCTTTTAGTATAAATACATATCATTAAGGATATGTTACACTCTTGTACGTATTTATATTAATGTGTTCATTATATAAACAACAAATTACATTATAATTAAATATAATTTATATCAATGCAATTTCTTTAGTTAAAGTTTACACTAATGATCTCAGTGTAGGGGGACAAAGCTGTGACAAATATTGGGAACTCCATAAAAAGCGACATCCATGGTCATGTTGGGTGAATACATTCAGAGCTGGAGGACATGATGGGGTAACGACCATGTGAGCTCTGTCCTCTTTCTGGTCCTAATCCTCGTCCATTAGCATGGCAGTGTGTGGGATTCTATGAATTAACTGCCGTGATGGAGAGAAGTAGTCTAACATGAGGCTTCCCCGTCTTTCTGAGAGAACACGGCTAACTAACTGTGTCTCCTCCATGACACACAAGAAAAATATAAATGACAAATGTGCCTGCATGTAAACAGTTCCTGGACAATATTTTCTCTATGTTTGAAGCCATTCACTTGAATGGTTTTATATTCATATGCTTTGAAACTGAAACCGGAGGCCAACAGAATCCCAGGCTCATGCCGCCTGCGCCGCTCAGCCAATAGAATAACACAGGAGTTGGGCTGTAGAATAAGCGTTTATTATCAGCACTGGTGGTCTGCGAAGGCAACAGATTAACACCTCCAAAAACTGTATAAACATTCTCAGACCGATTTGGGGTAAATCTGGATGTTCCTCCAGAGGCTACCTGAGGGTTCCAGGTCTGCGTGGAGCCTTCCCTCTGGCCACATGATTCTATGGTGGAATCAGCAACCCAGGAACAATGATGGGATTTAGCCTGGAAAGAATGCTAGACCACTGAGATTGTGATCAATACGCCCAAGGGTATTAATCATAAGCTTCAGGGCCATTTTCTAAAACAGGGAACTGGGTGGGACGGGACATTCCCAGCTCAAACCACAGGAAGTTAAGCTACAGGTAGATCAAGGAAAGGTGAGTTCGGGATGTGGAGAGGCCACTACTGTGGGGGTGCCTCCATGGTGCTTCAACATCAGCTTTGCTACGTGAGCAATAAATTACTGTGATCATTGGATTGGTAACATCTTTAACTATGTTAAATTTAGGTAGAAGAGTACAAAGTGTTTACTGAGCATACCAGAAAGCGGTTAATAATCCCCTGAATTATTTACACATAGTAAAATGTTGTTGAATCCTTTCTTTTTTTCAACAATCTTCTTATTATATAAATGCGAATTTTTCAGTAGGTGTAGGGTCATTTCCGTAATCGGACTTAACCATATTTTGGATTTCTTAAATTGGGTCCTGATCTATTTCTCTCAATGCTTAACTGGCTCACATGGGTTTTTCATGTCACTATTTAGCTAAAGCCAACATTTTTCATAGATAGCCTAATTTATTTTATTTATTTTTTTAATTAATTTGTGTTTTTTATTGGGGCAGGGGAACAGGACTTTTTTTTATTGGGGAGCAGTGTACTTCTAGGCCTTTTTTCCAAGTCGTTGTTGTCCTTTCAGTCTTAGTTATGGAGGGCGCAGCTCAGCTCAGCTCCAGGTCCAGTTGCCGTTTTCTAGTTGCAGGGGCAAAGCCCACCATCCCTTGCTGGAGTCCAACCGGCAACCTTGTGGTTGAGAGGACGCACTCCAACCAACTGAGCCATCTGGGAGCTCAGCGGCAGCTCAGCTCAAGGTGCCGTGTTCAATCTTAGTTGCAGGGGGCGCTGCCCACCATCCCTTGCAGGATTCAAGGAATTGAACTGGCAACCTTGTGGTTGAGAGCCCATTGGCCCATGTGGGATTCGAACTGGCAGCCTTCAGAGTTAAGAGCATGGAGCTCTAACCGCCTGAGCCACCGGGCAGGCCCCCTAATTTATTTTAAGTACTTAAAAGTACATTTTATATTCCTGGTTTGGAAAAATCAAGAGACAGCCGTAGACATGATCCATTTAAACATTTTAATTCAGTTTAAGGCTTTTATACCTTTTATTTTCTTTAAGGTAGTGAAACTTTAAAATACTAGATTTGGGGCAGTTTGAACTTAGTTTCATTTATAAGGTTGTTTATAAAGAGTTAATATATTCAGGGCAGCAGGAGTGTTATGAGGGCGAAATCAGGCTACGTAATCTTTCACTAGAAACTTGGTGAACCTCAGAGTTCCCTCCCTGTATGAGGATTGATTAGGAAACTCTTGGGTTGATTGGAAGCCACTGTGCCATGATAGCTTACAGAGGTCCTGTGCACAGCACGCTGGGCCCATGTAAACGAGTCAGTGTGAGTTGAGGTTCACTCTAGAGGAGATGTAGTGCATGTGCATCGCCTCTTGTCTTGCCATTCACTGTAAGTCAGGTTGCTGCGTAGTGAACGACACCTTCTTAGGATCTTAATTAGGGCCTGTGCTGCCTCCGGTTAGTCTCTCAGTTCCTGATTCCTTAGACTCTTGTCTCTATTTTGGATGCGGAGAAAGAACTAGATCCAGAACTGCTTGGCTGCTGTGCCTCGGCGGTCAGCAAACCTATTCCCTTACCTGGCGTCTCAGGCCCCTTGGGAGACCTGCACTGGGCCAGGGTAGTTAGAGGTGGGCGGTCGGTGGTTTTCTTCTTTTAGTTACTTTAAGTGTGAAGTGGTAGAAATACAACAATATTTTTACATCATAGATTCATTTCTGCAATAAATTTTATTCATGTAACCTGTATGCTGTTCTAAAATTTCACAGACACACCAGCTCATTTTTTTTTCTTTAATTCATGTTCCTAAGACCTTTGCTTTAAATGGTTTTTGGACCCAGCCTTTCAGCTTTGTAGTTTATATAATATGTACTCCTATAAGCAATGGATTATTTGGAAGGAATGCATAGTCCAGTTGGCGTCATTTCTTCGGACACCAGTTGCTAACTGTTGTCTTTACCTTCCATTCATGCATGATGCGTGCATGATGCATGCATGAATGTATGAAGCTTTTGAGTTCCTACCATGTGCCAACTATTGTTAGACATGGGGAGGATAAAGGGAAACGGAACTCAGATTTATTGCTGTAACAGATGCATTGCCACACCCTCTGTGTGCATTATTTAATGCTCATAATACAGTTTTGGAAAAAGAATTACGATCTCTGTTTCACAGAAGAGGAAATTGAGATTACTTAGCTGGCATTAGTCGAATGGGACAGAGGAGGGATGGCAAAAGTAAATGCTCGGGAGTGTGAAGGGGTTTGGCATGACCGGGAGCTGCATGCAGGTGGGGGCGTGGAGCCCTGTCTTGGATTTCAGAAGGTACAGAATACGAATCACTTTGCAGGGAATGGAGAGCTATCAGAGTTGTAAATTGGGTGTGCCGTGGTCAGATGCGTGTTTAACAAGGATTGCCTGGTGCCAGTGTGATGGTATGTTTCTGGGGGCTGCAGAGGTGGGGTGGCGGTATGGGGGTTGAGGGGGGACGGAGACGGAAGCTGGATGTTGGACGGCCACTTAGGAATCTGGGCCACTAATCCCAGTGAAATCTCCAGGCCTTGGACTACGCAGCAGCTGGGGCTCTAGACCGGAGGGAACTATGGGAGAGCGTGGGCAGTTTGATTCCCAAGTGGTGGTGGTTGGTGGGGAAGGGGCAGGATGACAGGCTTGCTTGACCAAGTGGTTGATGGTGTTTTTCTTTGAGTAACGAGTGCAGGTTAGGGGGACCCAGTAGTGGGTTTGTTGAATTTGTGTTCCTTGTGAAACACTTAGGTTGGTGCCATCTAGTAAACAGCAGGGTATGTATGATCTTTAAATCCTCTCTCATCTCCGCAGCTCATCCATTTGTTTATGTATCATTTACCTCTTCCTTAGCTAACGAGGATCTGAAGCTCACTCATTTCCTACCTTTCTGTGGGGCCAGCCATGTGCGTTAGCTTTCTGCCCCTTGTTTAGATACAAGAGGAAATAAAGTTGTGTATCTGGGCACACTCTTCTCTAAGGTGAGAAATTACAGACTTGATCTTTTTGAGGCATTGGTGTGAATGAATTAGTGATAGAGCGTGCCAAGCGCTCTGCACAGAATGCCCAGTGGACAGTGAGGAACCCCGTTTAGAGCATGTGCTCTCCCATGTGTGCTCATCGGACTAATGCCTTCGCCCACTTACTGATTCGGCATCTCCATCGTTCAGGGACGGGTTAGCTTTCCCTTTTATTGGCGTTTGCCAAGGGAAGACATTCTTACACTGGCAGGGAGGTAGTCATGGGGGCATTAAAGGCACAACAAAAAATCTAAATCATACAGACACAATCTTTGTGTTGTTACTTAAAAACTTCTTTCTACCACTGTGCACTTAACTTAAACTGCTTTATGGTGATGCTTTGTCCCCTTACACTTGATTTGAAGGAGGTCGCAGGTAGTAGGATAATTAGATGAAATGGGAAGAAGCAAAAATAAAGAGCATGAGAGGGAGAGGAAGTTGGGCAAAACTAAGCAATAGTTACAGGCCAGCGTGAACTTACGGCTGTGAGCTCTCACCTTCGCCTTTCTGATGGGCTTGGAAAGGGTAAGGACAGGGGCTCGAGATCCTACCTCTGACCCCTGATTGTATGTGTTTGTGCCCCTCCGTCCTCTTGGAGGTTCTGGGTTTTTTTCTATTTATTTTACTTTGCAGCTCAAATTGTAATCATGTCACACTGGCTTTTTCTTCTTTTCTTGCTCATCTCATTTCTTCCTGTGTACAGTAATTTTCATTTTCTTTCTTGGCCCATGGAAATGTTAGTGGGCCTGTGCTCTGTCTGTCAGATAAGACCTGAGCTGCTCTGGCTGGAGCAGGAGGGCAGAGCTCTGCCCATGTGGCCTCCCCTGGGCCCTCCTTTCTCAGTGGCCTCCAGAGGCGCTTTGCGAAACCTCAGAAGCACCACACTGAATCGTCGTCACCTGTAATGGTTCGCTTTACGATTTCTGGCTCCTTGTTAGTATTGAGTGGAGTGTTGGGTGGTGTTTTCATTGCACTGAAAGACACACTTACAGACGGCTTTGTTCCCCCCTGTGCCTTCCAGAAAGCTTTGATTTAAAGTGTTCCAGGCAGGTGAATGTGTCCTCATCTTTAAATCTGAAGTTGTTATTTCTGTGTTATTTTCCTGTGTCTTTAAATTCTGTGTCTAGAAAAGCAACCCTTCCTTTTTGGAGGTTTAATTTTATCCAGTTTGTTTTGGCATAGCTAGTCTTTGAAGGTAAAGAACTTTTTCATTTAGAACAAACAAAAAAAGCCAATAAAATTATAGAGCTGGAAGGATGGATAATTTTGAAGGTGAGCGTTAAAAGGGCGAATTACGTGTTTTGGCCACGTATTGTCTGAGACTATATGTAATTCCCTTGGAAAGGCACTGGTGGCAGAGGATAACGGTGGGTGAGGTGACTAGTATACCTACGTACACTTGGGGTTCACCTGGGAAGGTTGAATGCCCGACCCGAGGCTACTGGGAACCACAGGAAGCAGGGGACACCCTCTCGTCTGAGTCATGTAGTCACATTTGCCCACTGCCCCCCCGTTTTGTGTGGGCGGGACGGGCTTGGACAGGATGTCCCATGAGGGTTCTGCCCTGGTGACTCATGTCTGATTCACGTCTGGCCCCTGAGCCACTATGTGGCTTTGCTAGCTTTGACAGTGACTCTGAACGAATGGAATGTAACAAAAATGTTTCCCAATTTCTGGAAAGCTCTCAGAAATACAGCCAGCAGCTACTTCTTGTTCATAATGGCTGAGATTCTGGGGATACTTCTCTTCTGTCTTCACCTGATTCCCTTCAGTCCTCGCGCTCAGATGTCTCTCCTGACAAATCTCTGTTGTCTCCTCTATTCTTCACCTCAACTGTTTTTAACTTCTCTGTTAGCAATTCTTCATAGCCCATGAACTGGGTAGTGTTTCTAAAACCATGTTTGCAGACGCCGTCATTTGTAGAATGGGAGCTCACAGATACGCGCTGCCTCAGTTCACGCTTCAGGGCCGTCCAGGCAGGGTTTTAGCGCCACCCGTGTCCTGGTTACCAAATCCAGTGGGTCCTTTCCCCCCTGCCCTCAAACTTGACTTCCTGCGGTTTTGGATGTGCCCTTTCTCCCTTTCCTCTTAGAACATGTTTCTCCTTTGGCAGCCATACCATCATCCTCTTGGATTTTCTCTTTGTCTCTAGAAGGCCGTGCAGCGTCGTGCTTAAGAGCCCCCAGTCCCAGCTCTGCAGCTGGCTCGCTAGCTGTTCCCTAGGGTGATCTGCCGGACCTTTCTAAGCTAGTGTGTTTCTTCACCTGTAAAATGGGGTTTCCGTGAGGTGATCCACGGGAAGCTCTGAGCTCAGTGCCTGGCTCATGGCCGCACGCGGCAGGTGTTAGCTGCCGTTCTGACTGTAGCTGACCGTCCCTTCTCCTCTGGCTCTTCTTTCTGCCCCGTTATCACTGCCCTTTGTGACCCCTCCCGCCCCCCCCCCCCCCAGCTCCAGGTACCCCACAGCCTGCCTCCTCCCTCCGGCCTGCTGTGGGAAAGGCCAAACCAGCCGTCCTGTTCCCCAGGCAGCAAGGTGTCATCCTAAGTGGTTTCTCCTGCCCTGGCCCCATCCTGTCTCCCTCTGCCTTTCCATTTCGGCTGCTCCTGACTTAAAGCTCCTCTTATCTTCCGTGTTTGCAGTTTCAAGCAGTCCCCCGGTCTCCACTCGTGCGCAGTCCATTCCTCTGTCCCCTCGCTGCCCTAGGAACACGACGGTGCCGAGTGGACACTGTCCTCTGAGGGCTTCCCCTTGTCCACAGGATGAAGCCGGCACTTCCTAGCAAGGCTTTCCTCGCCCAGGACCGTCCCTGGTTGGTTTTTTATCCAATAGTACGGCTTGTTGCAGTCTGTGGTAATACTTAACCCTTCAGCAGATATCTCCGGTCTCCACACGGCTGTGTGTGCAAGACCATCTGCCTGCCCGTCTCTGCCTCCTGAACCTGCCTGCCACGTCACAGGCCACTTTCAAGACGTTTGGGGACAGTTCTCCAATTTCTTTCCCCTCTTCCCAGGAGTCAGTCCCTCCCGATGTGCCCTCGTCCCCTTGGGAGAGCCTCTGTGTGCACTCGACTGCACGTCACTTTTTACGTGCCTGCCGCTTTCTCCCGACTTTCAGAGGTCATGACTTTCCTGCTGACCAGTACAATACTTGGCACCTGGAAGGCATTCAAAAAATGGTTGCTGAGTGAGTTAATTAACAGACAGGTGAACTAAGCCATCTGTCAGACTAAGTTCTCACATGGTATTTATTCATTTTTGCAATGATATTCGTGGTGTCTTCATAATCTACTTGAAGTTGTCCCACTGACGGGGGACTTGCAGTTCGTCCTGTTAGGTAAACTTTCCCACCCACGCCAGCTGTGATGGACCATCTTCTCAAATCTTACCAATTTATCCCCCAAGCTATCACTCTTACATACGTAGAACCAGAAGAATTTGCCAGCGTTCAGCCCTCCAGTTGCACATGGCTCAAACTGTAGAACTAATGGAAGGGAAGTTACTGGTCTTTATGCCTCTGCTTTTAGACAGGGTGGCAGTGGACACAAGCCTGGTGTGTGTGGGTGGGTTTCCCCCTTGATGGAGGAAGAGCCCTGGCTTAGTTCCATGACATCCCCGATGAGATGAACGGGAGCGAGGCTTCCCCCACTTTCCTTGGCCACCGTCCTTTGTTTAGCTCAGGACAGAGGGGATGAGAGCTGCTACCGGGCGACACTGGGGCTGGGAGACCACACTGAAACACCTCACTTCCTTTGGACTGTGTTCTTTGGCCTCATAATCACAACACTGTAGGTTGTCTCATGGGGACTATTGTTCAGAGGGGAGAAGAACCTTTCTTTCCGTGAATCAGAGGAGAGACTACTGTTAAAGAAAGAAATTGTCTCGACGCTTGTTAAGTCTGTCGCAATGGGATAGAGATGGGGTTCGACTCCAAGTATAGCAAAGGCATCTGGGGATTTATAGCCCGTGAGCAGGGCGAGGGGCTCAGTGGATGGAAAGTTACTAAGAGGAGGCTTCACGGGCTGGGGATTCTCCCGCAGCTGACTTAGCAGGATTCCTGCTACAACGGGGTAGGCAGGCAGAGGAGCAGCTCTAACGTAAGGAGGGCGCAGAGGAGCCACCCCAAGTTTGATCAAGGAGAGTCTGTTCTGCTGGGTCCATGAGTGCTGCTTTTCCTGGAGGCATAGTTCAGTGCCACCTAAGAGAGAAGGTCTCTGGGCTGACCTGTGCCTGTGGAAGTTCTACCCCATGCTGTGTTTCTTGTCATCCTTTTTATTTGGTTGGTGCTATGATATTGTTGCAAATGCAGCAGTTGGAGGCTGAGGTGGGAATTCCTTTCTTCATAGGTGATCATGCCTCGTGCATTCACAGTAAGGCACAGTGACTGTAAACCAGGCAGGTATTCTCAGCCCCTCCCCCTCATTGCTGTTTGTTTCTCAGCTTTAGATGGAACCTTAGCAGGAGTTCTGAGGTACTTTAAAAAACATTTATTGGTAAAAGCAAATGCTGCGAGCCTCCCTTTATCATAAGATAAATTTATGACTCAATAAAGTTCTGATGCTAAATAAGTATCTAATGATATTACAGACTTTTTGGGGGGTAAACATTAAAATATATTGATTGTAAGCACTGTGTATGTGCAGCAAGAAACCTTACAAAGAATGTTTTCCAGTATACCTTTATGAAGTTCTAAATTCAAGGATTTGTATTCTTCTGGCACATGAATTATCAAGTATCTTTTCAGTCTTATCTTAAAATCCCTCATAAGGATAAAGAAACAGGCCTAGGTGACAAGTTATGTAATAAGAGCATTGCTTAGAGGTCAGTGCCTTGGGTGGGGCATCAAGCTTGAATGCAGGCACAGATGCCCCTAGATTGCAGTGGGGAGGGACTTACTGGGAAGAAGCCTGCGAGGAAGTGAATCCGGGGTGCTGGTGGGCTCCACAAGGGCGCTGCCCAAGGGAGAGGCCCTGGGAGCAGCCTTCCCAGTAATGGCTTGCAGGTGGGCCCCGATGGCTTATGTGCTGAACCGGTCCTGGTCCACTTCCCGTCTCACATAGGGTGACACAGTTTATCAAATGGTCCATTTAGTTACGACGGGCCATGATCCAGAGCAGCGGGCTACTGTTTATGTCGTGTGCTGCTGTTCGAGCCGTGCTGTGAGTAATGTCCCCGTGTCTCCTATCTCAGGTTCTCAGAGGCACGGTAACCGACTACCCTGGATTTGATGCACAGGCTGATGCGGAAACTCTCCGGAATGCCATGAAAGGCCTGGGTACGTTCAGCCTCCTCCTCCCTGTTCTCAAACAGGGCGACGTGTTTCTCAAAAAAAAAAAAATTACTGATTTTCCATAAGCTTAATTTGAGAATATTTTGATCTGAAGTGTATAGGAAGAGGAAAAGTACAGTAAGATGAAATGATATGACTGACCATCCCTGGGATTCAGTGTCAGACCTGAACAGGTGTTAAGTTCAGCCTCGTCGCTGTGTGGACTTTCACCTTTACCTGTGTGGGCACCGACTGAGCCGAGAAGCAGACACTCCTGAGCGTGAGCCCCCTGCCGCGTTTGCAGTGGGCCCAGGCAGAGGCCGACTTCTGCAGGGTTCCTGACTGTTCCAGCCCACCTGGTCCCTTTCCTCTCCTGCCGCTCCTGTTCTCTGATCCCACCCTGCCGGGTTGGTTATCTGCTTTTCAGGAAAGCCCGTTTTTCCCCTCTATCTAAAAGCCTGTCGTCCTTCATATCATATAGCCTGTCAGAATCCCTGTCCTTCAAGACTGGGTGTCACCTTGTCCATAAAGCATTCCCCACACTTCCTTCAGCTCCTGTGGGCTCAGAGAACCTCTCTTAAATTCCCTTTTAACGCCTGGACCTCTCCTGGGCACGTGTCATTGTGCCTTAGCTCACAGTTGTGTGTATGTTTCTGTATTTTGACCCTAAATTGTAACTGGAAACCAGGCTCCACATCTTTCTCCTCTCCCAGGCCCCTGTAACACCCAGCACACTGTGCCTTGTGAATAGCCATCATCTGAGTAACTATTTGTTGCAAGAAAAATGAGGTGCACCAAGTCTTTAAAAAGTCAGGAGTATTTTTCCACCTATTTCACAGTGCACCAGGGATAGTATATATTGGAAATACAACATTTTACATGTTGTAAAATTTATAGTTTAATAAATGATTTAATACAATATATGTTATGAGGTAAGGAATTAGGGTGATTGGGGAGCTGATTACAAAGGGGACAGAGAGGGCGTGTGGGAGCCCCGATGTCATTGTTTGAACCTGAATTGCAGGCACAGATGAGGAGAGCATCCTGACCCTGCTGACGTCCCGCAGTAACACTCAGCGCCAGGAAATCGCCGCGGCTTTTAAGACGCTGTATGGCCGGGTAAGACCGCACTCCGTCCCAAGGTAGACCTAGAGAGAAGCTGTGTGTTTTAAGACGAGTTTGAAATCTACGAATATCCCTTTGTAAACCTCACTTATTCAATGATTCTGACTTTCCTACACCTTTTTTCTTCTCCAATTTCTTAATCATCAGCTGTGGGTTGGTATATAACGCTCACCCAGCTGGTCCTCACAGAATCGCTTTTTCCTTTCGTGATGCTGTGGACGGCTCAGAGCCCGTGGTGATAACTGCCATCTTCTGTGTCCCGTCAGGGTGGTGTCGTGAGTGTTTTCTAGGTGCCCACCTTTATAACAGTGTTTTGTTAGGACAGTCAGTCGTGGTTTCTGTTGGAGTGATGTTTTGATAAATGAGGTTTTAATTCATTGATTTAAATCCTCTTATTTGATTGACAAAGCAAAGTAAAAATTAAATTTGTTGCTGAATGATAATGCGTACATGAAAAAGTTAAAGGCAGTTTTATTCTAAAAATTTTTGTTCATCATTTTATTGAGAAACAAATTGCAAAGCAAGAAAAACGAAACAATTTCTAGTTGTCTGCTGTGCTGAAACTGAAACAAATGGGAAATACTGCTTTTCATCATAATGATATACATAGTTTCCCCACGGTGTCCCTCCGTGAACAGGAGCACAGCAATGAGTGTAACCCGTTACGTATTAGAATATTATTAGATATTGAAAGGAGAGAAAAAATTGTTTTGTTTAGCTATGTTAAGCCAAGTTTTGTATTTTGTAAAAATGCATTTATGATATTTTTTGGCAGACTTTTTTCTTTTTAAGATACAACATCTTTCTCAGAAGAGTATTTTACAGATAAGATAGTTTTAGCCTACTTTAAAGTTTGTGTTTTTTTTTAAGTTAAGAAACACATTTCTTGAAAACCACTACATTGACACCTAAGTGGCTTTGCTTTAGCTTCAGCTTCAGGTCAGATGTCGGAAGTACATTATTCAAAATTATGGGGTTACGTTTCGCTCATGTGTCTTGCTTCTCCTTGGAGATGGCACCACAAATAATTCATCAGGGCAGAGGCTGTCGTTCATATTTAAGTAGAGTGTGGCTCACTAATTTGTATTTTCTGTGGCTTAGGACCTTCTGGACGACCTGAAGTCAGAACTGACTGGAAAGTTTGAAAAACTGATCGTGGCTTTGATGAAACCCTCTTGGCTCTATGATGCCTATGAGCTGAAGCACGCTCTTAAGGTAAAGGAGCTCGAGGAACTTTGCTCACGAGGGATGCCATGTGTGTTGGTCATTACGTCATCTTATTTCTCATATTAAACCTATTGGCATGATTTCTGTGAGGATTTCTTGGAGAACAAAACAGTCGGAGGCAATAAGAAGAAACGGAGAAAATTACAAGTGTGTCATTTTATCTTTTTGTCTAGTTAATAATAGTGGCTATATAAAATTTTAATGCTTTTACAGCCTTTTTTATTTTGTTTTCGTGCCTGTTTTCTAATTTTGAGATGTGTTTTTAAAAATGTTACAGATTAGGTATTGTATCTTTTAAAATAGAAAGTTGGCTGATTAGGGAACAAGAATATTGTTAATCATTTTAGGTTAAGAAAGTAAGTTTCAGAGAGAATTTTCAGATAAGAAAGGTGTTCTTATACCCTTTCCTTCTTTCCTTTCCTTCTAAACACTAAAGTAGCTGGTAAACTTGTTATAATTTCATTGTAGTAGATAACTGAATGTATATTTCCATGACTACTGTTTGGAATATTGCGTAAATATGACTAATTTGAAACATTGATTCTGACTCAGGGACAGGAAACTGTTAAGTCATTAGCGGTTAGACTATGAAGGATAGGGAAACAAATTTGACAACAAGGAGATGTGTGGCTCAGGGAGTCTTAGGAGTGGAGGGAGGAGAAGGTTTATCAAGTTAGGGCATTTAAACAAGGTTTAAACAAGTTCCATGTTTATTCTCTTCGTTTTCCTGCAGTGATTCTTTTGGAATAAATAAAATCTTACATTATTGGAAAAAAGGGCATTTTGGGGAAATGCTTCTGAAATGTTAGCAGTAGCTGAAATTCTGCCAGACCATAAACTTAGATTTTTTTCCCCATGCTTGATTTTTGGTAAGAAACAGAAATACAAAGAACGTAAGGCTTTGAAATTAAGTTCAACTGTATCATTGCTTGTGTCTTCTAATTTAGCAGGATCAATATAATCAGAAAATGGAAAACTGGCTAAAATTATTTTTCAAAAATCCAGAAAGCAAGTCCCAATTCCTTTTGCTGATTCAGTTCCTAATAACTAAGCAATGCTATATTTATTGTACCCTCTGCTGCAGAATTTCCCTGTGGATCATAGAAAACTTAATTTGGGTGCAGGGGGTTGATACTTAAGTATCAGTGTTCCTCCATGTAAATCTATGTAAAGTTTACATTTTTACTATTTTCACCCTTTTTTTTTTAATTTCATGTTTCTTTAAAGTGTTTTACTTTTAAACTATTTAGAATTAAACTGATAAAATTGCAAATTTACATAATCTGTTATATGTATGTACGCACTCATATATGCAATAAACATTGTTTTTCATTAGACAGAAAAGGATACAATTATCTTTGGAAAGAAAATTAATTTGACATTTCTTTCTATCACTAATAGATCTCATACAAAGAAATGAATGTTATGTTGAATATTATTTCTATAATTATGCAATTTGGGTAAATCTAGGAAAATCACTTTCTTTTTAATCTTATTGACATGTTGTTTTTTTCCTATTAAAAATAAATCTCCACATAGGGAGCTGGGACAAATGAAAAAGTACTGACAGAAATTATTGCTTCAAGGACCCCTGAAGAGCTGACAGCAATAAAACAAGTTTATGAAGAAGGTATGTGTTTCAAATTGGGTTTCCTTCATCTCCGCTGTCACTTTTTCATTTCTCTAAAGTGAATGCAAGTCTTCCAGGTTACAGGAGGCAGGCCACATGCGACTGCCAGGTGAATGAATGAGTGAATGGATAATAAGCAGTAAATCAAGCGAGATTTCTCCTTTAGTAGAGAAATCACCACCTTTTACTATATGCAAAGCTATTTTAGTATTTATATGAAGCTTCTGAGGAAGGTGGTGTTTACTTTTAAAGAGAATTTGCAGCCAGTGTAGGAATATACAGGTCTTTTTTTACATTAACTTTAAGATGTAAGTAGTTTTTCTTCCTTATAAAAATTCAGTCTTATGTTTAGCGAAGTTAAGAGTTATCTAAAAGGAAAATAAGCTTTGTCCAAATGAGAGTTGCCAAAAATGTTTGAGTAACTGTATGTCATTTCTGCTAATGGCAGTGCTTGAATACTCTGCATTTTGATTTTTCTTTTGGTGTGCCTTACTTTTTTTGTGGAAAAAAAACAAACAATTTCGTTCTGAAGCATATTCTGTAAATGGAACGAAGAAAATCAACTAAAAAGTCAAGGTAGTAGAGAGTTCTTTTTTCTCATCAGATTATCCTGTAACACGCTCTTCCCCACCTGACCGAGGGGGGACCAGACCACCCAGACGTCAGTCTGTCAGCAGCCTCCAAGCCCAGTGCCTTTATCTAGGAAAGTGGGTCTCTGTCTTGGCATAGTTTGTTCATCTTATAAATGAGGTTGTAACCCAGCAAGTCAGAACAGTGTGAACTTCACAGCCACTAAATAATTACCTTTCGAAGCGCTGGGTCTTTCTTTCTTGCTTCTCAGTCTATCGTTGGATGGGCCCCAACCTCTAAGGCAGAAGAGACACATGCATCATGACTTTTATTTGCTGTAATGCTCAAATCTCTCTCTCTCGGGTTGCTGACATTGAAGAGTGAGCCCCTGTGCTGCTTGATGACAAAAGGAATGCCACAGCGTATACACCTGCATGTGCCCCCCCACTCAGCCGTGTTATTGTTCATTGGCTGTGTGTCCGGCAGCGCTCTGGCTGCCATGAATGAGGCCAAAAGTGTATAAGGAGTCTGCGTCTATTTAGGGGTGACATGACTTAGAAAAAGTCAGTAGTTAAAGGGCAGTAAATTCAAACTCATGTCAAACACCAAACATACTAAATGGAAGAATTCCTTCAGGGAAGAGAGGTCAACCTAGCTTTGGAGGTTAGGAGAGGCTGCACGGTGCAGTCAGATTCTGAGCCAGATTTCAAGACCAGGTGGGTCTGGGTAGGTGAAGAGGGCGGTTTGGTCAGCCACCGTCTGCAGTGTTATGACTGACTGCACTGAGGAAAGTGCTGAGGGAGGAACAGAGAAGCTGACTGTAGTTGGGGAAATACGCATGTCCATTGTGGAGACGAAGAAGCAGTTAGGCTGTTACAGATGGTTTCGTGTGACTGGATTAGAAGTTTGGACTTGAACTGTAGGTTCCTGAGTAGGCAGTGGAGTATTGAAGGAACAATTGAGGGAAGAAGGAGGTTTGAATCAGGAGGCTGATTAGGCAGCTGTGTGGGCGGGGGTGGGGGGGTAGGGGGGGTGGGGGTGGTAAGCTCGGCAGTTATGGCCCAGCCTGGGTGGGTGGAAGCATGAGGGGAATAAATCAGAGAGAAAAGAAACATTTCAAAGGATTTGATGTTTAATCATAGATGGGTGTTGGAGTAGAGGAAGGAATAAAAGATTCCTCCAAGGTTTTGTATTTGGGTAACTGGTTGAAATAAACCTTTTCAGATAGAAGTTTCAGGTTTTAAAGATTGTCTGCTTTCAAATGATGATGAAATACTTGAGGGCCTTAGAGTATTACCCCCTTTCTTCAACAGCGGCTCTCTGAGAGTGAAAAGAGTTGTAGACAGACTCCTGTAGTCCTGTTCTCCCCTTCCTCTGGTCTCATGTTGAACAGCTGAAAATAGAGGTGGGAAGGGGAATATTTTAAAATATCACTGCTGTCTCTCAGAGTTAACTTTATTTGCTGCAGAGGAAAAATTTCTTATTCGGGGAAGGAGTAGCTGTGCCCAAGGAAAGGAAACTTAGACTATTAGAGGCAAACAGTCATGTAAACCATGTGAAAGAAAACACAATAAAGTGCCATTGCATGTCTACAGATAAATAACTACGTTGGTTGAGAGCATTTCCAAAAGGCTGAGTCATGATTTAGGCTGGAACCCAGTGCTGATGGGAGACTAATTTGTTTTCATCCAGCCACTCACTTAGAGCAGTTGCCTTTAGTCTTTCGAGCACTCAGAGATGGAGTAGAGAATATTTGTGCTAATCGAATATTTCTTCCTGTATGTCTCTTCCATTTGCTCAAATGGGGCAGGACTTCTTTTCCTCATTGAAAGAAGCTGTAGATGATGTGACATTATTCTGTTGCAGAGTATGGCTCCAGCCTGGAAGATGACGTGGTGGGGGACACTTCGGGGTACTACCAGAGGATGTTGGTGGTTCTCCTTCAGGTACTGGGTGGAGACATTTACAGACTGATTAAAAAATATGAAACTAGACCGGCCTGAATCTAGTTAAGTAAGAGCACTTAAAATTCTTTTCATCATTTCTGGTACTTGCTTGATTCTGGCTGTATGGTGCCTGTATTTGTTTGTGTTTCAGGAGGTCTGACCAGAACTCTTCATAGCTATAGTAATGCACAGTTTTCTCAGATTTCACTGTCCTCATCTATTCTCAGAATTTAGTCAAGAGGGGCTGATTGGCTTTGGACAGTGCTGTGTGATAATGTGGAATATTGTAGGACTGATGTGATCTTAATAAAAGCCTGTGATTCCTAAGAGAAGAAGCTTTATGTGCATTGCCATCAGGTGGAACCATTTTTCCTTTTACATGAAAATGCTCATGTAATTCAGTAATGTGCCGTGTTCTCTCTCGTAGGCTAATAGAGACCCTGATACTGCAATTGACGAAGCTCGGGTCGAACAAGATGCCCAGGTGAGTGAGACCTAATATGAGATGACCTTATTATGACGTGTAAATGAAAGAAGAACCCACGGTAATGAAAAAGTCATAACGTGTGCTGTAATAGCATCTAAAATGATCTTATTTGTGGGCCCTTTGCAAGTCATGAGAGCCTTGTCAGTAGAGGGCCCTCATTTTCATCTGGCCAGCAAAATATTTTATCCCAAAGCTGCAATGAAAGAAAATACATTACATAAGTTGTGAGTTCCACCTAGATACCTTAGCTTTTGTGCATGTGATTATGGAACACTCATAAAATAGAGAATTGCCCAAGAAAACACAGGTGTTACTGAACCCTCTGCCAAAGACGCAGTAGGTCTCTGGGCAGGAAAGGGTAAAGAATAAAGTATTTTATTGATAAATGGTGTTTTATTATACAGTAGGTGACAAATTGTTGTAGTAGATGACAAAATTCCTCCACCTTTCCTTTGAGAGAATTCTGAGTAGGATTGGTCTGTTGTTGGCTGAGGTTTAGTGAGTTCCAGATGGAAATTTGCAATTAAGTGTTTAAACCCCACCATGGTCTCTGGTTAACAGCATCATCAGATGTAGAATAAGTGTTAGAAAGCATGACACACGAGACTTGAGAACTGGAAACTGGTACTAAAGGTATGACTTGGGTTCCCAGAATCACATGTGGTAGTTCTGCCTCCCTGGTCACGTGTCAATTAATAAAACATATAATACAATCTGATAGTCTGTCATGCACCAGTGGACAAGGAAGAGCCATGCCCCCCTCCCGTTGACTGTTCTCTGTGAAGCAGCCACTGCGTGTGTGATCCGATGGCTAACAGGAGAGAGAGGAGAGCAGTGTTCTTCTGGGTGGGCTGCTTTCCTAATGGCTGTGGAATGCTGCTGTCTCTGCTGGAGAAAGAGTGGGAAAGGAAATGATGTTGACTGAGGGCTCGCTGTCCCTTATACGATGTGAACGTGTTGTGTCACGTCCCTGCTGAAAACCCGAAAACCCTTCCGTGGATCCCACTGTCCTCAGGCTAAAGTGCAGGCCCCTCAGGATGGTTCGTAAGCTCTCTGTTACCTGTCCCTTGCTTTCTTAACCTCCAGCCTCTCTCTCACTTGCCTCTCTTTCTCCTCCCACCCCATCCACCCCCATTTACCCTACAGATTCCTCCTCAAGGGTCAGTCCTCAGGTTCACTACTTCTCAGGAAGCCCAGCCTGACCCCCGAAGTGCCCCTACGGGGAAGATGGTGCTTTCCCACATTTGTCACTGTCCTCGCTCCCCGATCCCAAATCTCCCTGTTTACCCGACTGCCTGCCCTGGGCCCTCTGAGCTGTCAGTGCAGTTTGCATCCTCAGCTTCTAGCATACAGTGGGACTCAGTAAGTAACTGATGGGTGAATCTGTGCATGACTAAAGTACAGGGGACAATTTCTCTTTCATAGATAGAGAAACTGAGGCTCAGGCATTTGAGAAACAGGCTCATGGCCCCACGAGTAGCAGTGGGTTCCCACCTAGGCTTGTGTGGCCCTATCTCCTTCACTAGATGAGTCTCTGCGTCCTCCTCTGTCAGCCCCCTCTCTCATTTCCTGTGCGGGAAGGAGGGTTTATTAACTACTGATGGGAAGCTCGGGTCTAGCTCAGCTGCCCTTGTGGAGGGGAAGGGACCAGAGCAGCCTGACAAGCCCCCGTCCTGGCTGTCAGGGGCCTCGTTCATGCCGAGACCACCGTACTGCTTTCCAGGCGCTGAGTGCTGTGCGCTCCGTGGGGACAGGCTGACCTGTGCACCCGCTCTCAGTAAGTAGGACTCCTGGACGCTTTTCAAGGCCCAGGTCTGCGGCCAGATGGCTGCTGAGGGCCGTTAGCGGCTGATGCGAAGCTGCAGTGGGCAGGGGCTGAGTGGACACCGTGTTCACTTGCTTCCAGTGACTTCTCTGCTCAGAGCTCTCGCTGTGGGGCAGTGCTTGTCAGACTGACCACCTGGGATCTCCCTCAACTGCAGGTTCTGACTCCATGGTCTGGGTGGGGCCCCGATTCTGCTTTACTCACAAGCCCTCGGGTGGGTGATGCCATGGGGTCCTGGAACCACACTGAGTCCCGAGGCCGCCTGTAGGTGTCACTTAGCTGTCCTGCAGGGGACGTGACCCTCTAGACCCCTGACGGGGAAACTACGTCTGATCACGGCCTGAGGAATCCAGACTTCCTTACCTTCTCAGCCAGGAGCCACACAGCGTGCTGCCTGCTGCTCAGTCTTTGCTTGTGAAACGTGTATTGTAATTAATTTCAGCCTGCTGGAAGCAGTGATCCTTTCAGCCTTAGAGAAAGGAACACACCTTGCCATTTATACCTGTGGCAAGGGCAGCTGGGCTGAATCACTAACGGGAATTTATGATTTCATAATGGAGAGGAACTCCTGATGCCTGAAGGGCCCTTTCATAAGCTTTTCAGTTCTTTCTCTGCTGATACCTGGCACTCACAGCTTTCCTGTCATTCCAGGACTTGTTAAGCCACTGGGGGGCAGAACGGTCTGTACGTGCCCCACCTCACTTGTTAGACTGATTTTCCTCCCCACTACGTTCTTGTCTTATGCTTTCCTGGGAGAGGGCGGCACTCTGGGGGAAGAAAGGGGAAGTGGGCGGAGAAGGGGTCCGTGTTTATCGAGCACCTGCTGTTGGTTACCTGACACTGTTCAATGCACTCATTACTAAGGTCAGTGATGCACTAGAAATGTCCTTCCCGCTCTGTAAGTGAGGAGATGAAGCCCCTCATCTGAGACTCACAGATGAGGACAAGACTTTCCTGAGTCCAAAGCCTCTGTACTTGGCAGTGAACGGAGGTTATCAAACTGCCTGGGCTGGACTGCAGAGCCCCTTGGGGTGGGTGGGCTGTGGGGGTGACGTCCCCATCCAGACAGCTCCGTGGACTCAGGTGTCTTCATGTAAAAGCAGGACAAAGCAGCTTAGGTGTCTCCGCCCGAGAAGATGGCCAATGTTACTACTGCATGCGATTTACTGAACAGCAGTTTTAGAACTGATCCCAAACGTAATTCTTCCAAGAAAATCCGGAGATTATAATTAAAATCGCCGTTTCACCACTCATCCCCATAGAGTAGGCAGCCGCTATACCATTGAGAGAAACTTCCTGGAAACACAGCGGGTGAGGCTGGCGGGCCTTGGCAGTCCTGCAGGGTTTGTACAGGATGAGCCCTGTTGGGTGGTGAGCGTGTGGATGTCTTACTTACATGGACAGGACATACCAGGGCTAGAAACCTGTGTCTTCAGGATGTTGGTGTTCGTGGTAATTTTTGTTTTATTTACACTTTTCTCTGCTTTACAAGATTTTTCAATGAACATGTGTTAGTTTTGTAATTTGATTTAAAAGCTGATTTTAAGAGGGGTCTGCAACACCATGGCATAGTTCCAAACTTGAGCTACTTTTGAGACTTACATAGGAATTCTCTTCCCAGTTTTGAAGCACATGCTTCCATGACCAGAGTTGATACTGTTTATTTGTATCATTAAAATAATTAATTTGAAAATTGAGTGTAAAGATATAATTCCATTTTTTATTCTCTGGAAATAGAATAAAAAATAGATCTATACCACCATGATCTGTATTCTTAAACATACTGTGATTAAAATTTCTACATCCAAACACGTGCTGGGGTCACTTTCTGTCCTTATTTGATTTGCCACTTGTGGGGTGGGGGCAGCTTTAAGTAGCATTCTCAACAAATTGTATTTGTTTTGGCTTAATGGATTGACTTACCTCAAAATAAATAACTAAAAGGGTACTACAGGCATTGTATTGATTCTCTGGGTATTGATAAATTATCTGCATCTCAATAAGTGGACTCAGATTTAATGATGATGTTTGTAAACATTGTTTTCAGCAATTATGTAAATACTGGAAAGCATATATTCTTTCCATGTAAACAAGTAAATATGGAACTGAAACTATTCAACAACTAAATGTTAAGTGCTAAGCACTCTACTGTACCCACAGCCTTTTAAAAATTCACTGTGATTATTTAGAAATGTGAAAACTTGTCGCTAGCTTTGGTTAAGCTAGCTTTCATTTGTAAAGAGAAAATAGGGAGTTACTTTGTACCCGGTGTTACTGAACAGGACCCCAGCAAGCAAAACAAAAGGCAGACAGACAGCTCAGCTCCCCGTAGATTCCTTCCAGTCTGTAGGTGGGCTGGTCAGCAGTGAGCTCATCAGAACTCTGCTGACCCTCCCGCCCCCGGACCACACCATCCACTTGAAAGCCTGGGACTCTCAGCAGACGTGTTGGGAATGTTGAACCTCAGCAGTGCTTGCGCCTTCTCTGTGACCTGCAGTTTTCTGTAACATGGGCCCGGGCAGCTGCGAGGCAGCTGTAAACTCAGCTCACTACTCAGAAAGAAGAGAGGAATGCTAGAATCACAAGTGCAGGACGATGGACCAGGTGAATTAATAATTCAGGGAGTGAAACACAAGTGTGGCTGAGAACCTGGAGGCGAGGTGAAGGAACTTGATTAATTGTGGTTGAAATTTTCACAGGCTTTGTTTCAGGCTGGAGAACTTAAATGGGGGACGGATGAAGAGAAGTTTATCACCATCTTCGGAACACGAAGTGTGTCTCATTTGAGAAGGGGTGAGTGAAAAAAAGGTGTACCCTCCAGATACTTGGGTTAATTTTGGAAGCACAGGAGCCAGTATGCCAAAACACCGGCTACATAATGGGTGCTTACTGAATGAATCAGTATTTGTATTTCTTGCTCTTGGTGACCTTGAGAAATCTCATGTTTGTATTGCTATTGTAGCTTTTACCAAACTATCCACCTTTTGCTATCAGAGGGTGACGAGGGAGCTAGGCCTCTAGATTGTTCATTTCAGTCACAAATCACTGAACTGTGACTCACTCCAAATACCTCTTCCTGGATCGTGTACCCACAACCTTATCTCTGCGTATTCATCCATACTTGGGGTATCGGGGTGGAAGCCAGTTCAGTGGCAAGTGATAGAAAACTCGACTAATACCAGCTTTAAAAGTTGGGCTGTGTAGGTAGGATTCCTTGACTAATTTGGCAGGACCTGGGCTCTTTCTATTTTTCTGCTCCACTGTCCTGGAGTGTTTTGGTTTTCTTTCTCATGCTTGGTGTCTCATTGTCAGAAAATGGCTGCTATAGCTCCAACATACCAACCATTTTCATAGCAAGAAGAAAAGAAAGGGGTAAACTAATCACACAAATCTATCACAATTCATAAGGAAAGAGTTCTCAGAATCCTGTCCAGCATATTGGTTATAACTAGTAAGGAGGGGGTGGGAAATCAGTGAACAAAGAACATTTATAATCAGTTGTTTAGGACTTGATGCATGGAGGCTCTGAACAAAATCAGGGTTCTGTCATCAAGGAAAAAGGGAGGTTTATGCTTGGTTAGAGTAAACATCTTGTTTCTGGAAAGAGTGATCCTTATCGTTTTCCTATTTCTAGTGTTTGACAAATACATGACTATATCAGGATTTCAAATTGAGGAAACCATTGACCGAGAGACTTCTGGTAATTTGGAGCAACTGCTCCTTGCTGTTGGTAGGTAATTTTACGATGTAAATTTTACAAAAAAATTATAATTTTACAAACAAAATCTATGCTATTTATGGTGCTAAGAAGTGAAATATTTTATTCAGTTGAAGCTGTGTCTGAACATAACCACATATTCATGAAAAGAAGAGCTTATCATGGCATGAGGTAAACTAAATTTTAGTGAAGTAAGCTAAATTTCCACTTCAAAGTCTGTTTGATGTTGGAAATACATGATTATCTGGTTAGTTCATCTGATCCTAGGGAAAAACCAAGAGAAGTGTTGAAAAATCATTTTGAAGCTGCATCAGATATATTACTTTTCATTATGTCCCTGAAATGTGGGAATTATCTCAGAGGCTTGTACATGTTATTTCTGATACCTCTGGAATGTATCCTTTTGAATACCATCCTCACAGCTTTGAAGCAGACTGAAAAATTGGCATCTGATTTAGAAAAGGTATCGTTGATATAATGGAGGATGTAACAATGGTTGTTTTTAGATTAAATAATTTGGAATTTTATTTTAGTTAAGTATTCAGAATAACCTGAAAGAATTGGAGCACCGAATTTGTGCAGGTTATTGTCGTATCATATACTCTCCAAGTCCAGGGAGAACCTAATGAGTGCCCGGTGGCCCTAATTGTCACACGGGGTGGAGTGAATGTCTGCTTTTGTTCCGAGTATTTGGCATTGAACTCAAATGCCACATGAGTATTTGGAGAGAGTTTTTGTGCCCTCTCTCCCCTGGAAAATAAGCGAAAGATGTGCATGAACCAACACCGAAAGCAGCCTCTCATTTGAGTCCGCAGTTAACGCATTTTCATTGGACATCCCCTTTGTGCTTAGAATACTCATAAAATTATGACATTTCCAGTCATTGGTGGCTGTTTTTCTTAAGCACTGGACAAGAGAATTAACCTCCCCCCAATTGAGGGATTGTTATTTTTGTATATAAGGAATTTTCAAATGATTGTTTCTGAAGCTCAGCAGACCAAGGTCTGAGCAGCCCTCCCGTACAGTGGACTCGGACATGTTTAGGGAAGATGACGTGCTTCCCTGTCCTCAGCTTAGCTGGGCAATTCTACTGCAGTGGGAACGCCTCATGCTGCTGTGCCAGCCTCGTGGACAGTAAGCACGTGGAGGGAATACCTAGACCACAGTTACAGGGAGGCAGGCCAGGGTGTGTGAAAGGTTAGACACAGTCGTGCTCTTGTGTTACGGGATGAACACTTCCGCCAGGTTTGTCTGATTTATCGGGGATGAAGAGGGTGGTGGCATAACCTCCCGAGCTGCCCAACTGCTATAGTGAGAAGGTGCTTGCAGAACAAGGGGCGTCGGGGAGCTCGCACCCCGTCCCACACGCCTGTCTGTGTAGAACCGAGAGCTGTAAGCCAGGCCAGTACGTATGGAAACGCTTGTGGTAAGGAGATCAGCTCAGCTTGCAAGTGAGCTGTCCTTTAGCTGGTGACTGTATACCTGTACAGAAATAGAGCCATAAGCATGAGGCAGCCTTTGCTTTTCATTTACTTAATCCTTCTGACATCATATTACTTCTTTTCTCAGTGAAATCCATTCGAAGCATTCCTGCCTACCTTGCAGAAACTCTCTACTATGCTATGAAGGCAAGTGCACACCTCGAATCTTCTATCTAATTCGTCTGTTTCTCTACTGATTGTCTTTCTCCTGTGTAGTTATGCTTTACATGAGTGACTTGGGGGTTTGTTTTTTTCCCTTAAAACGTGTAGCTCAGGTCTACTGAATTGTGTTGTTTTGTTCATTTGCCCCGACTCAGGGGAGTTTGATGCTCTAAGCTGATGTTTTTACACAATGTGCCTCTTGTTTCTTTTTAAAGGGCGCTGGAACGGATGATCAAACCCTCATCAGAGTGGTGGTTTCCAGGAGTGAGACCGACCTGTATAACATCCGCAAGGAGTTCCGGAAGAACTTCGCCACCTCTCTGTATTCCATGATTAAGGTACTAGAACCTTTCTTTAAGTTATGTTTAGAAATCCGAGGCAGATCAGTATATGGCAGGCACGGCATGGCTGGGAGACCCCCATTCTTGTGTGACGTCAGAAGTCGTAGTGGTGTGACAGTAACTTCTTCCTAAGCGGGACGCTGTCCTGAAGTCTCGATGCCCCCGAGGAAGACTGGCTGGAGGGGAGGCTGAGGCTGTGGGCGAGTTTAGTGTAGAAGTTTATTGAGTAGCTGCGACAGACGACTCAGCAAACCCAACCCCGGGCCCAACCCTGGCCCATGATAATAGTGTGTTTGTTCCTTCTCTCTTTTATCAGTTCCAGCTGTCTGTAAGTCTGTCCTTTCTTTCATATCTGTCTTTCCTTCCTTTATTGTCTCTTATCACTTTGTCTCTGGTATTGGTTCATAGTTCAGGAAAGAACCAACCAGATCATATCAGAAGTAAAGAGCTTAGGTATTACTATCACTTTTGTCCTTTTAACAGCAAAGGGGCCCTGTGGTCTAGAATTAAATTTGGCTTATGACATTTTGACCTCCCCTCCCCTCCTCCCTTCCCCTCCTCTCTTCCCTTCCTCTCCCCTCCCGGCCTGTCCCTTCCTCCCTTCCCCCCTCCCCTCCTGTCCTCCTCTCCGGTCTTCTCCCTTGCCCTCCCCTCCCCTCCCCTCCCCCCTCCCCTCCTCTCTTCCTCTCCCCTCCCCTCCCTCTTTCCTCCTCCCTCCATCGCCCTCTTCTTTTGTATGTAGGGGAATCTGAGCCATGTGCAAAGCAGCATCTCAGTTGAGGCAGCTTTTAACTTACTGCGCGTGGTGTGGCCGGCTGAAGGGTTCTAGAGTTCTCCCGCTCTCGTTGCTTGAAGCATTAATTTGTCATACAAATCTATATATGGGCCAAGCAGAGGCAAAGCATATCCTGCCTTTTGTCTTTCAGGCAAAGCCTTAACAGCCAGGCAGTTCCAGCATGGCCCCTTTAGTCAGACATAAACGATGTGATGCAGACTTAGAATTTGTCCAGGAAGCTGGATTTGAATACAGTTGTGAAAGCGTCCCTGTTCTCTTACTAGAGGGAAGAACATACTTCACTGTCTTAGATAGAACTGTGCTTTCAGGGGTAAAATTAGAAAGTCAGACATAAGTTACGTTCCTGATGTTGAAAGCAGAGGCCAACCGAGTTCAGGGCTTGTGCTGCCTGCGCCACTCAGCCAATAGACCGACACAGGAGTTGGGTCACAGAATAAGTGTTTATTATCAGCACTGGTGGTCTGAGAAGGCAGCAGGTTAACACCTCCAAAAACTGCCTTACCGTTCTCAGACCAGCCTGGGATATTTAAGGGGAAATCTGTGCATTCCTCTAGAGGCCCCGTGACGGTTCTGGGGTCTGCATGGAGCCTTCCCTCTGATGGAGCCACGTGATTCTATGGTGGAGTCAGCAACCCAGGAACAATGATGGAAGGAGCCTGGTAGACCACTGAGCTTGTGATCAATGAGCCTAAGGGCATTAATCATAAGTTTCAGGGTCCTTTTTTAAAACGGAACTGGGTGAGACAGGGAACATTCCTGAGTTCAGGCCGCAGGGGGACGATCTATTGTTAAACCACAGATAGGTCAGGAAAGGTGAGACCCGGGATTTTTCCCTGCTTTTCGGAGAAAAGTCATATGAATAACATTTGTTGTCAGGTACTTAGTTTCAGTTTTCTGTGGCTTCTTTGAGTCATGGAGTTAACGGAGAACATTCGGTTTCAGGGTGACACATCTGGGGACTACAAGAAAGCCCTCCTGCTGCTCTGTGGAGGAGAAGATGACTGAGCGCCACCCAGAAGCGTCCCCTCCCCGCGCCTGCCCGCCACGGCCGCCTGCGCACCCTGTGTATGCCAGCGCTTGTCACAGTGCCTTACTCACACTAGCATGTAACGAGCAAACGTGTAGAAGAAAATCGCGGTACTTCTTTCTGAGCATCAGTTAGGCTCTTTCTCTCCGACCTGTGCCGTCCTTGAGTGTATCTGAGCTACTGCCACTAGAGTCTGCGTCATTTCCGTTGTCCTTTGAGGTCAGACTGCTTTTAGCCTTTTAAAGAGCTTCATTTATATTAAATTGATAACCGTATTACCTTAATTGGAACATTAGCCTTGAAATTGTGAACTCCTGGAACTGTTACTGATCAAGTTTCCCACTAAAATTAAACCTGAAAAATTATGGCGATTGCATTCAAAAGATGAATGAAAAATAAACATTTCCTTTCCCTACATTCTGTGTGGATGTGTGTTTAGAAATCTTCATTTATTTATTTAACAACGGTGTCTTTTTTCAAGCTAGTCAATTGACAGTGGTGGCAGTTAACTCGGTTTACAGTTGGCTTTTTGGGTGGAAAGCTTGAAATGTGACGCCATGCACTGAATTTCCCTGCAGTATGGAATTTGGGGGGTAATTAACGGGATGCTTACGATTCTTCTAGTTTTAAAACTTAACCTAAAACTTGAGATTGCTATTTTTCTTCCTATTGTTAACTTGTTTTTGGTATTTTCTTTTGAATTTACCTATTAAAAAATTACAATTGACAGTCAATGTCATATTAGTTTCAGGTGTACAGCATAGTGGTTAGACATTTATATAACATACGAGGTGATTGCCTGGTAGGTCTGGTACCTTCCTAGCACCATATGTAGTTATTATAATGTCACTGGCTATATTCTCTATGCTGTACTTTACATTCTTGTGACTATTTCGTAACTGCCAATTTGTACTCCTTAATCCCTGCACCTTTTTCACCCATCCCTCCAAACCGCCTCCCATGTAGCAACTGTCTGTTTGTTCTCTGTGTCTGTGAGCTAGTTTCTGTTTGTTTGTTTACTTTGTTTTCTAGATCCCACCTATAAGTGAAATTATATGGTATTTGTCTTTCTCTGTCTGACTTATTTCACTGAGCATAATATCCTCTAGGTCCATCCATGTCACAAATGATAAGATTTCATTCTTTTTTATGGCCGAGTAATTCTCCATTGTATAAATGCACCCCAGCTGTATGCCGTCGGCCATGAGGGGCACTTCGGTCGCTTCCACATCTTGGTTATTGTAAATCATGCTGCAGTGAACAGAGGGTGCAGGTATCTTTTCAAATTAGTATTTTAGATTTCTTTGGGTAAACACCCAGAAGAAGGATTGTTGTGTTTTGCTTATCCACTACTTTGCTATATATTTACCTTTCCAGTGAGATTTATACTTTCATATGTTTTCTTGTTATTAATTAGTGCCCTTTCTTTTCAGCTTAACAAAGTCTGTTTAACGTTTATTATAAGTCCAGTTTAGTCGTGATGAACTCCTTAGGTTTTGTTTGTCTGGAAAACTCTTACCTCCTTCAATTCCAAAGGACAGTTTGCTGGGTGGTTATTGGTTGGCCTATTCCCCCCACCCCAGCACTTTGAATATATCATGCCACTCCCTTCTGATCTGCAAATTGTCTACTGAAAAATCCACTGATAGTCATGAGACCACCCTTGTATGTAATAAGTTGTTTTTCTCTTGCTACTTTTAAGATTCTCTTCTCATTTTTAATTTTTGATACTTGATTTATAATGTGTCTTGGTGTGGGTCTCTGGGTTTATATTATTTGGAATTCTGAGTGTGTGTGTGTGTGTGTGTGTGTGTGTACCTCTTAACATATAGACATCATATATCTATACATATATGAGGACAGAAGTCCAAAATCAGTCTGACCGATCGTAAGTAAGTGAAGCTGTGTCAGGGCTGCCTGCCTTCCGGAGGGGAGAAGTCATTTCCTTGTCTGCTCAGCTTCTAGAGGTCCCCAGGTTCTATGCCTCCTAGCCCTTCCTTCCTCCTCAAAGCCAGCCATCAGGTCCATCCGGTTCCTGCCCTCTGACCTCATATCCCCTCTGACCACGTCTCCTGAAGGACCCTGTTGTTTGTTCACATCCGCCCACCTGCTAATCCAGGTTCTCGCCCCATCTCATCAACTCTCCAAATTCCTTTTGCTATGTGAGGCCGTATAGTCACAGATTCTGGGACTAAGACATGGACGTTTTTTGGGGGGGTTGGATGAGGGCATTTTTCTGCCTCCCCCGATGGTTTTAAGAAAACGCTTTTGCAATACGCACAGCCTTTTCTCTGTTGGGTAGGAGTGATACTGTACATCCTGGGTGTAAGTGGAACTTCCAGGTAATATACCCTTAGTTAGTTAATTCAGGAGACAGAATGGGGGAAAACCTTTCATTACTTACTTTTGTACTGGCACCTAATTTGAATGACCAGAAGCCTCGGGGATGTTTCTCCTTCCTCACGCCCGCCCCTTTGGAATCTCCTGCCAAGTCTGCGCACTCTCTCTTGTGCCCAGTAGGTGGTGCTGTTGGCAAAATTTCCATCTCATTCAAATTGCTCTTCTGTTTACCTGGAACTTTCAAGTTTTTCAGCATAAAAGGGTATTATTCCTACACAACCTTCCTCACCCCAACACTCAGACAAAAAGTAAATCTATTTTAATCCCCTACTTGGTTACTCACCTGTCACTTGGTAGTTTAGAATCATCCTGTTTTTCCTGGTTTAGGACATTCAGTTTTGTTTTCAAAGGCATTGGTTTGTTTTTTTCCATGATGATATTTGGTAGTCTAATTAATTCTCACCTTCTCTCCTGCTCCCAACCTCTCAGTGGGCCACGGAGCACACAGCACGTCTCTCAGTCCCTGTCAAGTCTTTGGATATTTTTATGGATGGTGTGCATTTCTCCTTTTTTTTTTTTTTTTTACCTGACAACAGCTACACAACCAGAGGTGCACCTAGGGACAAAAATCCCTTTATGCACGATGAATTTGCCTTCTTGGTTTTGATATTTGAAATGAAGGAATGTTTTAAAAACGTAAATTCACTTTTTTTTTTTTTACTGTTATCTTGTTATACACAGATGTCTAACGCTATGCCCATCGGATCTTCCACAGACAAGTCTGCCCTCCCACATTCCCTGCTTCTGGTAGTGGCTCTAAAATCCTTCTATGTACTAGTCGCAAAACTTGGGGAATATTTTTGTATCCTCCCTTTCTTTGTCCTTCATGGTAAATTAATGATCAAATCCAGACAATTCTTCCTTCGTTATGCCTGGCACATCTGCCCCGTCCTTTCCATTCCTGTGTCTGGAACCAGTGACCTTATCTGGAGTACGTAAGTGACTTCTTGCTCTTAAAGAAAACATCTTGTTATTCTCACCAAAGCAATCAATACACCAGTTAAAGAGTCAAATAGCAGGAAGTATTTGGAAGAGGAGAAATCCTACCCTGTCACCCACTCCCATCCTATTCCCCACTGGGGTGCATGTCAAAAGCTTTCAAAATTTTTGTCATTTTTCCATTTAGATTTTTTCCAGGGGGTTCCATCCATATTTCTGAGTGATTGTGTGTGTGTGTGTGTGTGTGTGTGTGTGTGTGTACATATGTATGTGTACTACGATTTCCTCATTCATTCATTTCAAGTTTCCCTGTTGGTTTCCTGCTGTAACCGAGAAGATGAAGCTGATACCCGTTCACCTTTCATCTCTTCCGCCTGCTCTCAGGATACTCTTGTTCCTCTTCTTACTTCCTCTCACAGCCTCGTCACTTTAACAATGGGTGTGCACTTTTCCTTCTTGTTCCAGCAACTATAGGAAGAATCTCTGGGCTCCTCATGCTGAGAGGAGGCATGGCGACTCTGCCCCCCATTTCTCCTTGCCCCCTTTCATCTGCCAACTCTTGTTAGCTGCAGTTTGGCTTTTTAAATGGTCAGGGCTGACTTCACGTTCTGTTCCACTATCGCGAATAAGTCTGCTGTCAGTATACCGATTGATTTTAGAACTCGGGAGCAGAACAGTTTAGATTATTGACTAATACCTAACCTGGCTGTGTTCTGTGATTTCACGTCCCTTTCTGTGTATCTGGACCTCCCACCCTCGTGGTATCTGCCTGTATTGTTTCCTTTGTGCCTGTAACACCTAAGCGTGTGTCAAGTCTGCGGCATCTTCCCCATGTTTCCTCCTGGAATTTCCTTCCTGGAGCCTCCATCCTTTGATTGGGCTGATTTCTCTCTAGGCCACACTGGGGACCTGCAAAGACCAGCATATGGGTGTCTTAGGGGTAGCCTCCTGGACTCACTGCCTCTAGGTCTCCTCAGGTAGGTCATTTGGTCTCCTCAGAAGGGGACCCCTCCCTCCCTCCCGCCTCCCTCCCTTCCTTCTTTGTGGTTGGGCGAGGGGGTAGGGAGTTGGTGAGAGGGGTTCTGAGCACCAGGGTATTGTGTGTAGACGGGCCTTGTTTCACATACAGACTCTCCATTCTGCTTCAGGGCCCGCATGCCACTCTCCCCTCTGTGCTCCTTGGTATCTGAAGCACCAGCTTTTCTGGGAAGCCACAGGGCAGGCTGTCTTCCTCTGCGTCCGCAGCCTCTTTTCTGTGTACTTGCAGTTAGGGCGTCATTACACACCACTTTCCCTTTAACTCGCCATTGCCCAGAAATTGGGTGACATTGCTCTTGTGCAGATGGCTTCCCTCCCATTCTCTGTATTGCGAGGTTTGTGATGCCTCGGTTCTCATGCCAGTAGAGCCCAGGGTTCATAATTGCTCAGACTGCCATCTCCAACGGGAAGTCGCCAGATGACTTCTCAGGTGCCATGCTGCTCACAGCATTGTCCGCAGGTCCTGCCCTTGTCTCCCCGTCTCCCTTTGCACGGCCACTGCATCTCCTTTCGACATCTCGCCCTCTTCCTGTCACCAGGCCAACCAGGTTCTAATAGCACGTCTGTGCTTTAATGGCATATCTTACCTCTATCATGCAGTAGATGGAAATTTATTGCCCTGTGCTTTTAATCATCCTATGTAGCGCTTTTCTCCACTAGAATGTCAGTCTTCCGAGAGCATTTCTGAGCCTCTACTCGGCTCTGCCTGTGGAACAGGGCTTGTGTAGGTAGCACTGATACCTTTTTAGTAACTGAATTATTTCTCATTTTGATGAACAAAAAGCCTAAGCGTGTGTGTGTGTGTGTGTGTGTGTGTGTGTGTGTAAGAAAACATAAGAGAAATTTTATTGATAGTGTGAAGGAATAGATGTATGTGCTTTTTTCAAACAAATGCTTTGTCTTTCTAATTACGATAATGAATTCATTTGTCACAAGGAGAACACAGTGTGAGGCAGACATAAGCCAAACTCTACAAGAAGCCATAGGTCTTGGTATTCTCATTTCTTTTTGTTTAAAATAATGATTTTAACAGCTAACCTGGAGTTGCTGGTTAGAGCCCAGCAGACGTTTAGAGGTCATAATATCAGGGAGCTGCAGATAATAGCTGACATGAAGGATCTCTCTCTGTGACAGCAGGAATCTCTGCTTAAGAAGAATTTATTTTAATTTTTTTAATTTTTTAGTTTCAGGTGTACAAAGCAACATGATAGACATTTACACCGTTCACAAAGTAATAACCCCCCTCTTGCAAGCTAAGAAGAATATACAGTCTAATGGGGGCGTCCCCACTCGTGGGCACGTCCTGAAGGCCCTACCCAACCCCGCTGTTGTTCTGGGCTGGGCTGGGCTGGATTACCCAGGAGAAGACCACTTGTGTAGGGTACGAGGGAGGACTCTCGGCACTTGGTCTGTGGGTGGCTCTCATTGCCACTGCACTGGAGAAACCTGCTGAGAGTGAAGCCAAGAAAAGAGCAGGGCAGAGGGAGACAGATGAAGTCCTGCTTCCGGAAGCTCTCTGAGCCGTTTGACCCACCCCTGCCTGGAGCCACCGCACCGCTGCTTGAGCTGATTCTACAGTAACCGTGAAGTCTGACTAATGTACATCGTCTCCGTGAGGAATAACAAATAAGAAAAGCTTTATTAGTTATTTATCACTAGTCCAAACTCAATTAAGGGAATAGCATCATACAACATTTAGCTAATGTGAATTTAACGGCGAGAGAAACAAATATTGGGGGGAGAGGTTTGGATGTTCACACAGAACGCTGTACTTTCAAGACTTTTTTTTACCTGCAGTGGGTGGTGGCAGGGAGAGCAGGTCCCTTCTTGTGCGTTTCTGCCTGAGCACCTCCCACAATGAGTCGGATTCTAATGTTTAATGACACTTAATTTTCATCGAACACACTTGCGCATGAATTGGAAATAGCAGTTTGTTCCAAAGCTCAGACAAATGTCTGCTTGCAAGAGAGAACTTTACCTAACCTTGACATCAGCAGCTCTAATAAATGCTAAGCGGAATAAGTGTCAGGTGTCAGTGAGGCCTTCAGATGCCAAAATGAATCACAAAAGTGACTGTTGTAGACAACACAATTCTAAAAAGACTTGCTTTCAGATCTCCAGGGGATGGAAGGAAACGGGCATGCAGAGGCAGCTAAGGTTTTAACAATCTGCTCCAACCTCAGCGTATCTACTGCTTTAAACCCAGTGTTCACCTAGAACACACAGACCCTAATGTTTATGGGATGAGGACTCAGGAGTTTTCAGTGTTATTCTCGTGGTTTTGGCCCTGTCTTGAGGACAAGGTAAAGGTCCTCTCTAAAGACATTGGGAACTTCTCAGCATAAAAATTTTCATGGGGGCTGGACTGGTGGCTCAGGTGGTTGGAGCTGCTCCTAACAAGGTTGCTGGTTCAATTCCCACATGGGCTAGTGAGCTGCACCCTCTACAGCTAAGATTGTGAACAATAGCTCTCCCTGGAGCTGGGCTGCTGTGAGCTGTGGGAGGTCGGAGTGGGCTGCTGTGAGCTGCCACAGAAGACTGGTGACTGACTGCCTCAGCAGGGGGGAGCGCAAGGCTCATAATACCAGCGTGGGCCAGGGAGCTGGGTCCTATACAAGCTGAGAAACAACGGCTTGAACTGAGTGGGTGGGGGGTGGCGGGGGTGAGACAGAAGAAGGGAGGAAAAAATAATAAATTGCCAACACTTGCAATTGTAAAAAAGAAATTTCACTGAGTTATTATAAAAGTAATACTTTATAATTTTAAGAACAATGAGTTTGGAAGATTGAGGATATAAAGAAAGAAAAAAAGTACCAGTCCAACAACTAATGCACACCATTTTCAAAATAATCCTTTTTGGGGGTCTGAGGGGAGGCCAATGCACAGACACCCTCTTCCCCACTTGGCTCTGATCAAGTTAGTAAGTTACAACAAAAATTAAGGCAGAAGAGGTCCAAAAATGAGCTGTATTGCTGGGATGAGAGCTATAGGTCTGCCACACGGGATTGCCAATTTGAACCCCAGAATTAGGCAGATAAACCAGCAGCGCTGGATGCACAGGCCTCCTGGGGAGTGCCCTGAAGCCAGGACAGTCCCAGGGGGCATCTTAGCCAAGATACCCAGCTCTCCTGCCCAAGTTTAGCCATCAGTCACCTCACTCCACCTCTCCAGGAGCAGTGGGAGTAAAAGGAAAGGGGGAGATTAAGAGGAAAGCTCAGAGAAAAACGCTTCGTCTGGAAAATGGCAGTGGGAAAGGTGTTTTATAAGATTTTTAGAAAAAATAAACGGGAGTATAATATTTCAAAACTCAAACACAGAGAACAATGCAAGAGTTGTAGAGGAGCCGTGATGCTGCCCCATCAATCGCTGAGACAGCCCCCCTTAGAAAGGCTGCTTGGCAAGGTTGGCCTTTGGCCGGCATCAGCGAACTGGGGTTTTGAGAGGGTTCCTTCCCATCATGGCCACAAGCGATAAGGGCAGCTCACTGCACCTAAACTACAAACAATGTGGTTTATGCCGAACACCCGCTTTCCGTCAAGGGTTGAAGGGCTCACCTGCTTACTCTTACTGTTCTTACTGACTTGGGTGAATTTTCCAGGCTCAGGGTCTGCCAGCTGTGACGCTGCTTCACTGTAGTGCCACATCCATCGGGGTCCCCCTGCGTTGCCCCTGCAGGACTTGGGGGACAAAGGGCTCTAAGACGAACGCGTTCACGCTGTGCTGTGCTGTGAGTGACACAGTACTTTATCTCTGACCCAGGCCTGCCGCCAGAATCTTTGAATGGTAAAGGGCTAACTACTAGCTTGTAAGGGAGTTAAGATCCCAGACTTGGAGGGCGGGTTCTGGTTTGTCCTCCCTCCCACACTTTGTGTCTGTCTTCCCTTCTGATGGCCGGCCTCATGGGCTTCAGGCACCTCGCACAGAAACAGTGGACTCATGGAGATTGTATAACCCAACCCCATAACTGAGTAGGGACAAATCCCCCGAATGAATGCCTGTCACGTATGCGTATGTCCCAGTGGGTCTGCTTCTCTGATCAAACCCTGATTCTCTCAGGCTCCCTCACACCCAGGTCAGCCAGTCTCCTGAAGTCCCTTGCCATTCCGAGTTCTGTATAAATGTCATCTTTAATGGCAGCAGAATATTTTGCATTGCGCCCGTTAGCCATAATTCATAGGCACAGAAAGTATTCGAGCAGTCAGTCTAATTGTTCTAAATACAAAAGGGATTTTTAAAGTTGAACTGAGCTTTGGGAAATAATCCTTCTCTTTCTGCAGTGTTAATTTTATGTAAGTAGCGGCACACCCTATTATGTCCTTTCTGATATTGCTGTTTCATTTGCGTAGAGCTGGTCTACCTACAATGCAAGCGTTGGGAAGAGAAAGAAAATTGAGTTAAAATGTTGCGGGCCTTAGGATCCAGGTCTTGTTTGATAAGAGGAGAGGATTCTGAAACGAGAGGACAAGGAGCCAATTTGGTTAAGGCCCTCTCTAAACTCCACGGACATTTTCATCTGTTTACTTGCTGGAAGACGTGACTGTAACGTGTAGTCGACACAGACACGGCCCCACGTCTTGGCTGTAAAGCAGTATGAAAATGTGCTACGGGACAAATAATAGCAGCATATTTGTTTTCCCAGTTGGAAAGTCCACATGACGCTGTTCCATTAACTAGGATCTTTAAAGAGGCAGAAAATCATTATTTGAATTTCTTAGTAATGAAAAATGGGTATTATTTTGCTCTGTGCAATTCTGCTTTCCTGGGGGCGGGGGGAGGGTGGGAACAAAAGCTCTTTTATAGGACAAGTCTTCAAGCACAGTGTGCCAACCATAAAATGCTTTCTCCTGAAATTGCTGAGACATAATAACACTGTTATTATTTTAAGTGAACAGCCTATTTGAGGTGAAGAATGTGACCCAAGAATTAGCTTTCCTACTGAGAAAGGAACAGAAGTGAAAAACTAGACTGTTCTTCAGGGAAGTAATTACAACGATCTGATTTACCACTGTATCCCCATGACCCAACACAATTCCTGGCACAAAGCAGGACCTGACAACTTACATGTTTAACAAGTGGGTGGAGAGGACTCAGGGGAAGCAGGACGCTTTACGCCCAGGGTGCAGAGTCCTCTTGAGCACAGATAATCCGACCAAATTCCCAAATTCGGAATTTCATTTCAGCAAGGAGTCCTCAGTCTTCTGATACACGATTTCCTGTTATAAGTGCTCATTATTTTGATTTATCTTTTTCTTGGCTAGTATAAATCCAATGAGTTTGTTGAGCAAGGATGTTTGTGAAATATTTATTAAATCTGTGCATATCTGTCAATGTCATTATGTTGCCTTCCTCATGAAAAACAACTTGGTTGTTTATAAAATTTGTTTTTGTGAAAAGCTGTAGATGTTTCTTTTTTTATTTTGCACTGGAGAAGAAATAACAAACTGAGACCAGTTTGTGTAACTTTCCCTCCTCTCTCCATTTCAATCAGCCTTGAAGTTTATAAGCTTTTTAAATTTTTAATTAAAATATTTCCAGGATGTGTCTTAATTATGAATTTCTTTTACTTGGTTTTCTTTGGAATGAAGTGAACTGTTTTAATCTGTGACTCCAAGACTCTTTTTAAAATTAGGTAATTGTTTAGTTATAGGTTTGAATATTTCCAATTGTTTTGGTGTCTTTCTGTGGGAAAAAAAATGTAATTCTTAGATTGAATCTCTTTTCTCTGTCCTTGGTTTTCAGTTCTTTATCATTTTTCTTTGTGTTTTGAGAATGTCTCAGATTTGTTCTATCTCATGTTCTCAAGTTTTTGTAATGTTAATTCTGATCTTTTCTTCCTCAAATGTGAACTAGAAGTGTTATTGAATATTCACTTTTTCTGTCATCTCTTATCTGGCTTTTTCCTGTCTTGCCATTTTATTTAAGAATGTTATTTCTTTATGTCAACGGCACCTTTTTCATGGTGGTCATGGACCTCTTACAGAGAATGCCAAAGAGCTTCATCACTTTTGAAAAACAGTCTGCTTGTTATTTTCAGAAGACTGCAAAATCTTATTCCTGCTAACATAGGCAGTTTTCTCAAAAAGTTGAGAAAACAAGTGACAGCTCCACAAAAATTATTCCTTGCTGGAACTAACCCCACTACCACTAAAACATGTTGAATAAGTATTTATGAAATACAGTTTTGTAAGGGTGCCCCATAGATTTGTCTAGAGGATGCATATGCCTCATTATATATAGCCTGACCCCAAAAATATTTGTGTTTGGCGGGAAGGACAGGTCCTCCATGGTACTTATGTAACTATCTAGAGGTTGTTGAGGTGAAGTTCTGGAACTTGAGAAGAGAGTTATCCTTTGGGGAAGCTTATGGAGTCCCCCTAATTGAGGCAGGCCTCAATCCCATGTTGGAGATAGAGGGTCGAGCCATCTCTGATAGTCACCTTCTCTGGGAGGAAATAAAGACACCCTGGGTATACACGGGACACTGGAAGGTTGGAGGTAGGGGTAGGAATTGGGCAACTTATAGGGGGTTGGATGCCTTTGTATTACCTGACATGAGTCAAAGACTGGGGTGGGGAGAGTGAATACATTGGGATTTTTGATGAGGGTGGGTCCAGGTGACTGCCAATCTCCTGAAACATCTAACTTAGACGTTTTGAGGTCTGTGTTATTTCTTTCAACAAAAAAATACTGCCGCCTACTCCATACAAAGCACTCAGTTGGCTCACATTGTCTAAGATGTGGTCCCTGCAATCAAATGGTTTACGATCGAGTCGCATTTACTTCAAAGTCTTTGCGCTGAGCCTGCCAGTGGTAAGTGAGTAACTCTACAGGAAAAGAGTTTGCTGTGTAGCCCCTGTCCCAGGCCACTCTGTTTATTCTGCACTTCCAGAATTGGGTGGAATAATAGCACCTTATAATATCAATATTTCAATATCTAAAGATTTTCAAGATTTTAAGGGTAGCATATTTTGAAAGGAAAAAAAGGAAAGTAAAAAGAAATATAAAGCTCAAAGTATCAAACAGAACTAACCACTGTTAACATTTTAGTGTATAACACTCTCCTTTTGAAATAACCATTTACCATAGTTTCCCATGTGAATAGTTTTACAAAATATGTTATATATTTAACCACTCTCTTGTTTTCCTAAATATGTGAGCCTTTAATTTTGAAGTCATTGCAACTAAATTATAACTCAGGATAAGACTAGAGCTAAAAACAGAAACTATTACTGTCTACAGATGACATGCAAATACTATTATTTGATGATTCATCAATTTAGGGAAGAGTTAAAAAATATTATGACATAATTAATGCCTGTTCACAGTAGAAAAACTAGAAAATATGGATATGGAGAAGAGATAAAACCGATTATAATGCCTGTGACAACTGCGATTAATATTTTTGTGTTATGTCCAAAGAGTATGTCCTTGAATTTTTTATATGAATGCACATATATTTTTCACCAAATATTTTCCACCCAAATGGGAATTGTAGTTTATAAAAATGTTTCATAACTTTATTTTTTTCACTTTCCCACTTCCTTCCATGTCCTCGTGGCTCCATGATCCAGGGACACCTCCCTGAAGCAGAGGATCCTCTTTCTGAAGTATTGTCAGAAGATCAGTAGTAGCCTAACGCTGTCACATTGCCTGTGTCATGCACCTCACTTCGTCTCATCATGTAGGCATTTTATCTCAAGAAGAATGGTGGGTACAGTACATTCCAGAAGTCCTCTTTTCATTTTGTTAATGGTTTCTTTTTGCTGTGCAGAAGCCTTTTAGTTTGATATAGTCCCACTTGTTTATTTTGTCGCTTGTGGTTTAGGTATCATATCCAAAAAATGATTAACAAGACCCATGTTGAGGAGCTTTGTTCCTATATTTTCGTCTAGGAGTTTTGTGGTTTCAGGTCTTACATGTACGTCTTTAACCCATTGGAGTTCATCTTTGTGAGTGGTGTAAGATAGGGAGACCGCATTAACGGCAGGTGGTGTATACAAGCCATGGACAAGCAATCTAGAAACGGGTGTTTATCAAAAGTCAAGTAAGATGAGTGGTAGATAGAGACTTCTGTTAACAATCTTGATTTGAGGGGGAGAACCCCGGGACCTGGAAAGGAGAACGTATTGGCAGTAGCAAGGAGGACCACCTATCTTAGAGAGGTTAGATAACTAGGGGGGTTCCTAAAACAGGGCAGACAAAGGGAGTGACTCATGGGGCTGGAAGGGACTGGAGTTGGTGGCAAGGCTGGCCTGACACTGAATGCCTAAGTCCCGCGTGCCCCAGAATGCCAAGCTCTGGATTGTACCTAGAGATGGAAAGGGCAGAGCCAGCAAGTAGGAGCCAAATGGTTCCACTTGTGGGGAAAGGAAGCCTGAGACTAGATATGCAGGGAACCCCGTCTGAAAATGTGATGGCCTTGCCATTAGTGACGCTAATTGCAGGGCATTAAGGCTCTTGTCACCTGGCATTACACGCCAGACCTCCTCCCTTAGACAGGAACATGTGGCTGCCTTTTCCATCCAGTTCTCTTTTCAATCGACTGACTCTCAGAGAAAGACATAATTTTACCCTTTGCTGGGCATAGCAGGGCAGAGTATTAGAAGCAAGTGGTGGGCATGCTCGGAAAGGACCACTTTGCCCTCCTCATGGAGGCGGAGCATGACTCCCCACTTCTTAAGTGTGAGCTGCATGGAGTGACCGCCTTCTGGAAAGGTAGAGAAATCTGACAGCCACTGCCTCAGCCAGCCAGGAGGTAAAGTCCAATGTGAACAGTGGTAAGTCCTTGGTAGTATATTCCCCTGATACGATGTGATGAAAACGGCATTTTACTTCTGTGGTCTTCCTCCTCAACACCTATTACTCCAGTCATAGGAAACATCAGAGAGATTCCAGTGGAGGGCCATCCTATGAAATCCTGGGCCAGCACCCCTCCCATTTGTCAAGGTCATCAAAGACGAGAAATGGTCACAGTCAAGAGGAACGTAGGGAAACACAGCAAAAATATAATGTATCCTGGAACAGACAAAGGTGAACAGGTAAATACTAAGACAATCTGAATAAGGAATTGACACTGGCTAGTAACAATAATAAATCAGTGTTGGTTCATTAATGTGTCATATGTATCAAAACGATATTACATATTATGAAAAGGGGTGTGGGGCATCTGGGAACACTTGGACTATCTTAGCAATTTTTCTGTAGTTCTGGAACTATTCTAAGACAACAAAATATTAAAAATAAACAGATTTAAAAAAATTGTTTTTAAGTACCATAATCAGGAATGGAAGAAGAACAAGCGGGGATGAGTAGGAACTAGTAACAGGGAGAGGACAGGGCCAGAGCGGAAGTTGTGTTAGGTGCGTGAGCTGGGGAAGACGCTCCTCTGGCTGCTCAGAGTAACACGTGTCAAAAACGGTGCTTGTTTAAAAGCAACAATGTCAGTGACAACGCAGATTTTCTGAAACCACTTATGAAATTGGTATATTTATATTTTCTTAAGCTCTTATCCTGGGGAGAGAGTGGTCCATTTTACCAAATTACTTCTTGGGGTGGCTGGCTCTTTATTCATTTAGAAAATTTTAATACTTCAAGTTATTACTTTAATATTATAGTTATTACTTTAATAATATAGGGGTAGATTAATGTCTGAGAAAAAGTTTCAAGACTTAACAAAATTCACCCTTGTTCACTGAAAAATGTGAGTCTATTTTAGCCTACAACAGCATTTATTTCTCTTTCTACCAAAACACGACAAAATATCCGTGCTTGAGTCACAGGTTGAAGAACGGTGCATAGAAGGCAAGGAGAGGGGGTGCACTGACCCCCACAAATCATGGGATCACGCCTTTGCCAAAGCTTTGTTTCCTAAGTGTATGGTAGATCACAGACCTGCACCATTAGTAGAAACCGCAGGCACCCAACCAGAACAAGACATTAGAACTGCACAGCGTCTCAGACTGGTACCTGTGTCGAGAAGGAGCAGGCCGGGCCTCCTGCGCGCCTGGGTTACCCGGCGCAGCCTCACGGCCACACGCGGCTGTGTCTCCAGCTCCGGCCTCCGCACGGGGGTGGAGGCGGCGAGGCAGCCGTGTACTGGTTCCCACTAGACACCTCACTGCAGACCGGCTCCTGTCCGTCTGTTTTCATGCCCCTCTGTAATCGTGCTCCGCAGACCAGCCAAAGAGCTCTCTTACAGCACAATGACATCACGCCACTTCGCTCTTTGAAAACCTTCCCACGGCTCCCCCTACAATTAGAACGAAACAGCCCAGTCTGCTACAATGTTTATTTTGAAAAAGCGATTGGGACGCTGAGGAACAACTTGAGCGTGGGAGGGGTCACCTTCGCGCGGAGGATGCCCCACGTGCGCGGTGCTGCAGCGCGCATGCGCCCCTCCAGCAGTCTCGTGAGGAGTCGCACCTGTCACCTGTCCGCACCAGGTGTGAACCGCTGTGCCGCAGGGTTCAGATCACCGTCCTCCGGCCACGATGGAGCAGCGCAGAGCAGCGGCCTCCGGGAGTCCGCGCCCCGCAGCGAGCTTCAGGGCCTGGTTAAGGTAAAGTGCTGCTTATTGTCGAATTTGTGGACTTATTCGGCACAAGTGTGCAAAAATGTGCTGTTTTTGTTAGGTTTCTCTCATGTAGTGAAGTGTTGCTTACAAAAGATTTGCGTGTTTGGCCCCGGGTTTTCCCATAAGCCCTATGGTTTGTACTGTGCGAGTGAGCGTGGCAGAGGGGTTTTTAGAAACGCGTGGGTTGTGTGGCCGCGAGCTGCGTGGGCCGGCGCCTTCCCGCGGGGCCTCGGGCCAGGCTGGCCGCTCCTGCCTGCCTCCCACCTGGGCTGGGGCGCCGCCGCAGGCTCGCCCACCCCCACGCGCGCCCTCTGCGACGTGCTCTTGCTGCCTGGGCGCTTACTCTGCAGTGTTGTCGCGGCTGGTGCCATTGTTTCGTCAGCTGTTAACCTCAGCTTCACATTTGTAGATTGACCTTTGCCAACCGCTTCACCCGACGTGCCACCCCCAAATCTCCCTCCGATATCTCTGTACATGGCCTTGTGCTTTCCTTTCATTGAACTTATCACAGTCTGAAGTTATCTGAAATATTTGATATCTTTTTTCTGTTTAATAAAATGTAAGATCCTTAAGGGTATTTCTATCAGCTTTAACAAGGCCTGGGACACAGTGGGCGCTCATTAATACGTTTTGCGTGAATGAATGAATGAATGAATGAATGTAGGTGTCATGCGGGACGTCGGGCGGGGTCTCTGGTCTTGCTCTCCACATAAGAACGCAGGACATGGTGAGGCCAAAAAGGAACACCCACGGAGCCATAGGTAGGGGAGTCACACCACTATATTCTCGCTGGTGGCTGGGTTGGAGACACAGGAAGCAGGAGCCACTCTGTCCGCAACCCACTGTCCTAACTGCAATCCGCGCTTGCTGGCTCAGCCACCATCTGCTTGCTAGCCCCCATTTGCTGCTAGCGTAGCCACAGCAGTTATATTAGTGGCCAACGGGTCACTGGTTACAGCTGACGTCCAACTAGCCACAGCTGATGGCCATCCAATCACAGCTGATGGCCATTTACTACCTGAGCCAGCACCTTTCCATGTGACCCCGAGAGTCTGGAAACTGCACTCCTGGCTCTGTCCCCACAAATGGAAGGAAGGAAGTGAATATTTCATCATCTTTTTGCTCTACCATAATTGCTTTTACAAAAATCCCACATATTTTTAAGCTATCAAATCATGTCAGAAAAATTTTCAGACACGTACTGTAAATCTTCTCCAAGCTTTCTCCAAAGGGAACTGTGGCATTTTACTAGAGCGAGGAAGCACTGGGCATAAAGAAATACCTGACTTTCAAAAGGTTACTACACACTGGCTCTGAATTGTCCTTAAATCCAGGGGAAGCAAAACGCCACTGTGGTCTCCGAGTTGAGGTACAACTACCTGACAGTGGCCCAGTGAGAGGTGGGGTTTGGGCCTGAATTGAAAGCCCCTTGGTCTCAATGGCTCCATAGGCTCCTGTGATTATTTCCTAAGTCACTGAATGTATAATGTGAGTAGACATACATGTCATTTCAAAGAATCATCACTTTGTTCTGTGACTCGTGAAGTAAAGATGTCAGGAGGGACCCAGTAGATGTCCCTGGAACTTTTCTTCCTTGCGGGTTGGTCAACAAAGCAACAGCATGTCTCTGGGAACCTGCGTGGATTGTTGCCATGGTCAGAGACATGGAAGATACAGGTAGCGTGATACAAATCTCGTGTCTGTGTGATTTGCTTGTTTGCAGTCTGTAGAGTAGGGTGGCTCTTAGAGGATGACGATGGAGTGTCATACGTTTAACCAGGTGTTGACATCAATTGTTGCTGTGTGAGATATGGCACCTTTCCTGAAGCAAATCATCATGGACCCTGGAGTTCTTTTTTGTTGCTGTGTGAAAGTTCAAATCCATGTAGAAAGAGTATGAGTGAATGCTGAGGAGCCAAAGTGTAGATGGCACCAGTCACAGCTGTTGTGTCTCAGGCCCCTGTACTCTGCTTTGTCATGCTAGGGCTGGGTTCTGCAAACGGTTTCTTTGCCAGCTGGTTGTCTGTTAGACTCTGACGGGGGGGGGGGGGGGGGACACTAGAGAGAACCAAAAACCTGGAGGAGAACCAGGAAAGGAGGCCCCTCCTGTTTGCCATCAGGTGGGTTCTGGTCAGTGTCACAACTGTCTCATTTCTTCCAGTGACAGTTCATTTTCATAGAAACGATTGAACCCACTTCGCAGATCGTCTGCCCTTTGAAGAACCAAGTTTCGTTGTGCCCCTCAGGGGCACCAGCAGCAGCCACTCTGAGAAGTCTGAGGGTCTGAATCACTGCCCGGGCTGATCTCTCCTCCCAGCTCCGCCGCCTGCCCCAGCTGGGGAACACATGGGCTCCGTGGGTCCCTTGGCCCAAGGTCTCACTGTAATAGTTCCCACCTCTTCCTTTCTCTGTTCTCCTAAGCCAAGGGGCAGCTGCCTCCTGCAGTTGCTGGCTAGTGTCATGACGTTTTATTCTTCAACTTTGTTTTCAGTTTTCTAGTTAAAAAATTCTTTTACCTAGTTTAATTCTTTATATTTAATCCTCTCTGTTAAAATAATATATGATTTTTGTCTCCTAACAAAGGTCTGTGTATATCAGTATATGAAAAATAATACTGTCTTCACTGGGTTTAGCACTGTAGGCTTTTTGAAAAAATTCAGAATCCTTAATTGACTGGTCCTTGTGAGTTTGCATCACTACATACCATTTGTGATTCTTCATTCGTGCATCTTCCAGTGTCAACCCTTGGAGACACGTTACTTGTTATCACTTGGTTTCCAAGCAAAGGAGAATTTTAATTGATAGAGTTGGTATGAGCTCTTTCTGTCCTACCTTTCAGATTTTCCAAATAGAATCATCCAGAATGAACAGAGTTAGAGGAAGTCACAGGCTCACTTAGGTCAAGCAAGAAACACACTAATCTAATAGATTGCCGAACATTGTTTTCGTTTTTGACCTTCTGGAACAAATACAATAAAGCAGCATGTATTAGGTTGGTGCAAAAGTAATTGCAGTTTAAAAGATTAAAAATAATTGCAAAAACCGAAATTCCTTTTGCACCAACCTGGTTGCTTCTGAGAAGTCAGGCTAACTGATCACCACTGTTTCAATGCAAGAGCCAGGTTTTCTTATATGTGCTTCGCCTGGATCAGCATTGTTAAAACAAAGCGTGCATGGTGGTAAGTGCCCAGACCAGGCCCACGTGATGGTGGCTCAGGGACCCCGGATGGAGGCAGTCCCTATTCTCCTGGTGCCGGTGCCACAGAGTGTGGTCAGGGGTTACTGCAGCCCACCAGCCACTGAGGGGCTGGGGCTGCAGACAGTCTCATCCCCACTTTATGGGTAGGACCTTTTAGAGGTTTCCTTTGTAAGGGCCCATGAAAGGCAGGAGCTGACATTCTGAAAGGTGTTAAGTGGCAGACAGAGCAGAGCCCCAAAGAGGTATGTTGTCTGTCATTTGAGAAAATGTCTTTGGCAGCCTCCAAACTGCTCAAACTGTCTTGTCACCCAGCGCTTCTTTATTTTATGTAACAGATCCTATACGTCGGGCCTCTGGGTGCTCTGGCTGCTGCAGCACAGACAACGCGTGATTGCTGCAGCCGTGGAACTTGCACTTAAAAGGGAGCAAAACCCAGGGGCGGCAGCTGACGTCAGATCTTGTCCGTCAGGTTCCTGACTCAGCTTATAAAATCTTACTGGACCCTGAATCTGTGGCAGGGAGCCGAGGTATGAAGCTCCCCGCTGCCTTCCTCCTCACCTTGTGCTGCCAGCTCCCCTGGGAGAGTTCTGTCTGTGCCAGCCAGAGCATGGACTGGGGAAGCAGCAACATGGGAGGAAAGGACTGCAGAATCTGACAGAACCAAGGCAGGTAGCAGGGATTTTTAAAAAGACACAAGGCAGAGCTTAGAGAAGGTGTTGGGGTTTGGCTCTGAGAGGTTCTGAGGTGTCTGTGGAGTGCAGGAGACTTGGGGAGGGAAGAGGGGCATTTGAGAAGCATTGCTGGGGTTCTACATGCAGCCTCACTTTATGTTCTTGGATGCGCATGAGGACGGTGATTCCGTTAAGATGCTTCTGCTTTCTGGACGGTGCTTCTCTGAGTGACTTCACATGAGGACCGGACTTGTTTTGGGGTTCCCGCTACGTGAGTTTGTCCTCATCACCATGTGAAATCGGGGAACAGCAGACCAGCATATGCAGTTTTCGTAGTTCAGGGTACCTCTTTCAGGTGTGGTTTTAGTTTTAGGTGTGGCTTATTGTCCCTTTCTCTTCGATTCACTGTAATACAAACAGGTTCTCTGAGAAAATCGGGGCCAGTTAGGACAAGTGTTGTGTCTCCACAGTCAGCAGACATTTTTAGGCTTTTCAAAATCTACAAACCAACATTAAGTGACTTGTAAACCTCTATCCAGGACTGTGCATGGACCCAGGCCGAGCACTGCACATGGTAGCAAGTCTCTTTCACCAGCCTCTGATATTCCCATGGATTTTGCCATTTTATGGCAAATGGCCTCTTTAAAATAATAATCCCCTGTATTTATGAATATCCCGATTTCCCTGGTCCCCAGTCTAAATAATCGGGCACTTTCACTGCTGTAGCTGCTGTTATTGCTGCAACTATTATCTACTGTGGTTGGCTAACCTGTCAGTTAGACGATTGTTTAACATTTCAGTTACTGAGCTGAGTGCTCTACACATGAGCTCATTTATGTTTCTAATTGTGTAACTTCCTTCAGGCCCTTATATTCCTTCCCTTCTCTTCTTCTCCTCTCTGTCTCATTCACCAGAAGCTTCTTCCCTTTATTTCAGTTCATTGATACGACAAGAGTTCAGGCTCTTAGAGGGGCCAAATATTGTGAGGAGTTAGTGGCAAGGTCTGCTCACTTAACCCTTACTTGTCCCTGTAGAGGAAGCATTTTGGACTGTATTAACGTGGGAAAGCTTGACTTGTTTCATATGGTCACAGTTAATGCATATAAGATGGAGTTTTAAAAAAATACGTAATATAAAAGTTCCCATTTTAACCATTTTTAATATGTAATTCAGTGGCATCGAGTACATTCACAATGTTGTACAGCCATCACCACTGTCCATCTCCCGACGTGTTCATCATCCCACACAGATTTTCTGTCTCCGTTCAACAATGACTCCTTATTTCTCCCGCCACCCACCCCCTGGCAACCGCTCTTCTCTCTCTGGTAATTTGATTAGTGTATTCACGGGGTTCTCCAGAGAAACTACCAAAAGGAGATATAGCAGACCTACAGCCAGCGGCCTGCCAGCTGGAGAACCAGGAAAGACACTGGCGCAGTTCAGTCCATCCTGAAGGCCTGAGAATTGGGGGGGGGGGCAATGGTGTAAGTTCCCGTCAGAGTCCGAGAGTCCCATCAGAAAGCCCGAGAGCCAGGCTCCCAATGTCCAAGGGCAGGGCAGGGCCGCTGTCTCAGCTCCAACAGTGGGCATGAATACGCCTTTCCTCTCTTTTGGGTTGGGTGGTGCCCACCATATTGGTAACGGTGATCTGCTTTACTCAGTCTGCTGATTCAAATGCTAATCTCTTCACGGTCACACCTAGAAATAATGCTTTACCAGCTATCCGGGCTTCCCGTACCCCAGTCAAGTTGACACACAAAATTAACCGTTATATCTAGATAATTTGTATAAATGGACTCATACAGTATTTGTTCTTTTGTGTCTGGCTTATTTCACTTAGCGTGATGTTTCAAAGTTCATCCATGTTGTAGCATATATCATGATTTAATTCCTTTTTAAGTCTGAATAATACTCCACCATACATATATTAATATATGTATATATATATCACAGTTTGTTTATCTTTTGTGTGGTCATGTTGTTTCCACTTTTGGCTATTATGAATAATGTTGGTGTGCAGGTTTGAGTCAATGCTTTCAGTGATTTTGGTTCTATACCTACCGTGTTTCCCCGAAAATAAGACCTAGCCGGACAATCAGCTGTAATGCATCTTTTGGAGCAAAAATTAATATACGACCCGGTCTTATATAAGACCCGGTCTTATTGTAAAATAAGACCGGGTCGTATTTTAATTTTTGCTCCAAAAGACACTTTACAGCTGGTTGTCCGACTAGGTCTTATTTTTGGGGAAACAAGGTATTAAGTTGTGATCCAAAAGACACATTAGGGCTTATGTTCGGGATGTCATCCTGAAACATCATGCTAGGGCTTATTTTCTGGTTAGGTCTTATTTTGGGGGAAACACAGTAGAAGTGGAATTATTGGATCATAAGACAACTCCATGTTTACCTTTTTGAGGATCTGCCGTATTAGTTCCCACAGTGGCTGCACCGCACCCAGTCCTCCCGCATGCACAAGTGTTCCATTTTCTCCACATCCTCACCAGCCGTGTTGTTTTCTGTTGCTTTCTTTTTTCTTTCTTTCTTTTTTTTTTGGTAATAGACATTCTAATGGGTATGAAGTGGCATCTTATTATGGTTTTCATTTACATTTTCCTAATGTTGAACATCTTTTCATGTGCTTATTGGCCATTTGTGTATCTTTGGAGAAATGGTTATTTAAGTCATTTGCACATTTTTGAATTGTTTGCTGTTTTATTGTTGAATTATAGGAGTTCTTTATTTTGAATATTAGTCCCTTATAAGAGATGTGATTTGCAATTATTTTATCCCATTCTGTGGGTTGTCTTTTCACTCTCCTGATAGTATTCTTTGTTGCACAAAGCTTTTAACTTTGATGAAATCCAATTTATTTAGTTTTTCTTTTGTTGCCTGTGCTTTTTGTGTCTAGAGCCAAGTTTTAAAGCTGGATTAGTTTATTTTAAAACTCATCACTTAAATCCCACCTTCAAGTGTGGAAGTGGACTTAAAAATATGAATTTATTTTGATAGAAAAAAGATTTGATGCACTTTATTAATATAATTAACTTGACTTAATTAGGAGGAAAAAGATCCTTGTGTTCAAGGATTCTTTCGACTCCTTTTTCATTGTGAAGCATATGTGCTTTTGACTTTTCCTATCATAAATAAGCAAGAGTCTATGAGAAGAACAGAATACTCTTACCTAGCTTTATTAACCCTACAAGTCCTCTCAGCCAATTGGGAATTGCAAACACCTGCTAATAGAATAAATCTTAAAAAAACAGTAATTAAAACAAAAATAGGGAGCTTGCTTTCCTTGCTGGAATTAGCCGGCCTTGGACTAGATGGGTGACTCCATGATTCCATCAGCAACCCAGACAGCTAACCTTCCTGTGTCTCCATCGTTAAAACTGTGGCTTCATCTTAAAGGTCATTCCACGACCACAAAGGGGCTCTAGCCATCACATCTGCATTCTAGAAGGATGCAAGGGGAAAATAAAAATGATGTCCTTCTAGATGAGTCAGCTCTGTTTGAAGAACTTTCCCAGAAGCCCAACCCAATGACTTTATATACCACCGGCCATATCAGCGTGGGTGGTGGGGAGATATGATGATGGAGAAACTGACCTAAGATGGTTCCCTGCCACGTGGAACTGACCTAAAATAGTGGCCCAAACGGAGAGAGAAGTGCCCCAGCCTAAGCCCCAGCCCACTTCCGCATAACCCCCTTCAAGCCACACCTTGAGCCAATCACCAGACGACACCTACCCCTTCCCCAACTCAAGGAAGTCCCCAACCCATAAAAACCTGCTCAAAACCTTGCTAGGGGCTCAGTATTTGGGGAAGGACCCCGCTGAACCGGCCGGTGTAATAAAGCTGACTCTCCAACTCTCTGAGTGCCGCTTGGGTTCTTTCCGGTCCTGGTATCCGTAACAATGAGACAGTCATTAATTTTTAGCCAAGCTCTTTGCTGCCGTTATGGACATTTTTTGGTGCTTTGTATAAAATTAGGTTTCCCAAATTGTTACTTTTAGAGTGTTGATACCGTTTTTTATGTATGAGGTGTGATAAAAAAAAAAAAAATACAGTGAATATTTAAATTAAAAAAAAAGTAAAAGACACATTGCCATTAATCACCCTTAAAATACTCCCCCTTGCTTTAAACACAATTATCCCATCGTTCTTGCCACTTTCTGAAGCAGTTCTGGAAGTCCTCTTTCATGCATGTCTTTAGTTGTGCTGGCATGGCTGCCTCCATGTCCTGAATCGTTTTGACTTTGGGGAAGAGCCAGAAGTCGCACGGTGACAGATCCAGTAAATAAGGTGGAGGACACACCACAATGTTTTTATTTGACAGAAATTGCCCTACCAGAAGCGATGTGTGACACAGAACAATGTCATGCTAGAGGATGAAACCGTTTGCCCATTCCTCAGGCCGTTTTCTACACACATTGTTTTTTAAACGCTCTAATAATCCCTTATAATGTTCAGAGTTCACCATAGTGTTCCTGGGTACAAACTCAGCTCGTACAATTCCATCAAGGTCAAAACACACAATTAATTAAAGATCCTGGCCTTTCCATTAGATGGCACTTGGCAGCAGCATTCACTGTATGTTTCGAGCACCCTCGTATTCAACAGCTTTCTGGAATCCTCCCACCAAAGAAAGTAATTCCTCTCTTCCGCTCTTGGTAGGCCTGAAATAACATGTCTGTGAATAATAGCGCAGTCTGCTTCCTGCTATGCCACCCAACAGTATGGTGCTTTTACTGTAAGAAAGGGAGAATAGATGTTGAGTAGACAACGAGTGGTGCTTCCCATACCTCCTACACAGACAATATGTCATCCAAAGACCCCTGGGCATTTCGATTCTGTTGTCTCAAGCTACGTTGCAAAAAGCATTGCTTCCATTCTCTGTTCATCATCAAATGGTCTCTTTCTAATTAATTTTTATGTTTTGTACTACAATTCACAATGTATAGGTTATCCTTAAATCAATTTTCTTTGTTCTTTTTCCAAGTTGAAACAATATGTAGAACACTTAATTTTTTTTCTTTCTCTTTAATCATTCCTGAATCAATCCTAATTTTTTTAGGTGGATCAACTCAATGCAGGTTGATGGGGTTCTCATAGTATTAGTGAAATATACCTAAAAGGTAGATTCTTTAAGAGCTCCAGCTCAGTGTACAAGGAAGAATAATGGATTTCAAGAACAGGAGTGCCTTTTGATTTTTAAATATCCATTAGGTTCAGAAAGCAGAAATTTCTTTTTTATCCTTTCAAATTTGGCAGAAGTCTAAGTAATGGTTTAAAAAAGTCTTGTTTCCCACTTCATCACTCTCCACGTTACTGTACTTACATTTCTGCCCTAATAGGCTCAGGTCAGTTCTAATTTGAAAAGTTCTGGTCCCGGCAGGAATTACACAAGCGCCCAACTCAGAAGGTCAAACTCTATTCTTTATGTGGTACTCTCTGACTGTTCTCTTACATCTTGAGCAAATACTTGGTTTTCTAGACCCCTAGCAAGAGTTCTTGGGCAATTATTTATGTCTTATACTCTGAGTTACTGTTTTTTGTTATCTGACCTGTATTTCTGCCTTGCTTTTTCAATTCATTTACTCAGTTCTTACCGAGTTTACTGATTTTCTTGAATTTTGTCTGTGACTAAATGACCTTGGACTTGATTTTCGTGTGAATTATATGCATTTAGTTTTGTTGCATGTGTCACATATTGTGTATTGGTATGAAAAGGTTTTTTTTTTTCCCCAATGCAGTTCTAGGTCAGAGCCCTAAGTGAGCCTGCAGGGTGATTTCATGGTTGTTTATGGTTGCTTTTAAGATAGGTTAGCTGTTCAAATTGATGGTTGCCCGATGGGAGGCAGGTTAGGGGGAATAAGTGAAAAAGGGGACGGGATTAAGATGTACAAATTGCTGGTTACAAAAACAATCATGGGGATGTAAAGTACAGCATAGGGAATAAATAAATAAAAAGGATGGGTTAGCTGTTGTAATTTTTTATTTGTTTGTCTTGTTTTGCTATGTTTTCAACTTGAACTTCATGTAGAACTGAGAAGATAGATGAAAGCAAAAATGTACTAAATCTTTGTAGGCTTCCTAATTTTTGGCTTGTTTAAGATTTTTCTTGACTCTTACTTTTTTCTTTTTGGAGGTTTTATATCTTTTTTGGGGGGTATGTTTTAATTATCTCAGTAAATAGGCCATAAGGATTGTAAGGATTCCTATACGCTACTCTTCTGTTGTTCTAACTTTTGCTTCTTTGTCCTTAATCCTTGAAGGACTTCTGCCAAGGCTCCCACATACTGAGCCTAGCTCTGTAAGGACTCAAACATATTCTTTTTTTTTTTTTTTTTTTTTTACCTGTTTGGTTTTTTATTGTGGTTAAGGACACTGAACATGAGCTTTACCCTCTTAACAAATTTTTAAGTCCAGTCCAGTATTGCTACCTATAGGCAAACTGTTGTACAGAAGATGTCTAGAAATGAACCATCATGTGTAGCTGAAACTTTCTGCCCCTTGAATAACAACTCCTCTTTCCCGCCTCCTCTCAGCCTCTGCAACCACCATTGTCCTCTCTGCATCTGTGTGTGATTATTTTTATATCTCATGTAAGTGGTATCACGCAGCGTCTGTCCTGCGCTGGCGTATTTCACTCTAGGTTCATCCACGTCATTGCATAAGGCAGGATTTTCCACTCCTTTAAAGGCTGAATAATATTCCGTTGTATGTATATATCAGTTTTCCTTATCAAGTCATCCACTGATGGGCATTTTGGTTGTTTCCACATATTGCTTATTGTGATTAGTGGGTGCAGATATCTCTTAGAGACAGTGATTTCATTTCCTTTGGACAAATACCCAGAAGTGGGATTGCTGGATCATGTGGTGGTTCTGTTTTTAATTTTTCTGAAGAACCTCTATACTGTTTTTCACAGCAGCTGCACCATTTAACGTTCCCACCAATACTGTACACGGGTCCCAATTTCTCCAAATGCTTGGTTTCTAGGGGCTCTTCTTTGGTCTTGTTGACAATTAGAGTGCTGCCCTTGGACGCTGAATATCTACCTGCAGTGCCCAGCTGATTTCATTCAAACCCATTGCCCGTTAGGTTGACATAACTCTTTCAAAAGTACAGGTGTCGGTACATTTTCCTCAATGTTTCTCTCTGCGTGTGAAGTGCACTCAGAGTCACATTTAAGTAGTGTAGTCAGAAAGTGCGAGGCCTCATCGCCACCGTTTTAAGGCCTCTTGAGGTGTCCTCCCCTTGTGTTGCACTGTGCTGTGGAATGCAACGGCCACAGTGAGTCTGGATTTGCGGAATCATGGGTCGTTTCTTTGCAGCCTGAGCAGACAGTCCCTGGATCCATCGTCTTCCCGAACTGCGCTGATGTGTTGAGACACATCCACCTTCTGCTTCATTGGCCTCTCCAGTCTCGTCCTGGGGGTGGGATCCTGGACGGTTCCAAGTTGCCGGTGGTTGTGCCACTCAGCTCTGTAGCCTGGACGGACTTCACAGTCACTCTCTGCTTTGCAGGCCTGCTCTAACCGTGTGCCGCTCTCCTGCGGACCCCGGGAGGCAGTGCTTCATTCATTCACTGACCAGGCTGCGAGGAGCTTCTTGATCGGCGAGTCTGTGCTCAGCGCAGACGCTGCCGCAGGCCTCCCGTGGGGTGCTCGTGCTGCAGTCCTGCTTTCTGTCTCAGCCGTGTGTGTGTGAGTTAGAACTCCCTGCAGTTGTGCGGGAGAGGAGTTTCCTTTCATCTGCGGTGACGGTGACGATGTGGTTGGGGCTTCCCCCCAAGGCAGAGTGGGGAGCCTCTGGTCACGTGCCAAGTCCTTGCTGGTCAGCCATTGCAGGGTCTGTTTGTGTCCCCATCACCGGGACTCTGGGCTGGGGACTGTTCTTCTAAAATGAGCTCACGATCTGCCGTTGTTCAGCATTTGCCATATCTTTTTCTCTCTCAAACCTTATCATTAAAAGCAACCTGTCATATTGGTGATTCAGCAACATTTCTTGTACAATGAAGGAAATTACAGAATGCTTATGAATTAGTGACTAAGGAGTTAAAGGTCACAGGAGTGATTTTATAGTTATTCCACAGGCATCCTCATTTGTTGGATAAAAACATAACATGCAGGCTTGGAGGCAAAAACGGGCAACGAGTCTTCCTTACTGGTGCTGCCACCTGTTAACAAGTGCCATTATTGTATTTATTATGTTCACTTCACTTCTGTGACAGTTTGAGGACCCTGAAATCTCATTTTGAAATGTTACCCAACCTCAGAAGTCTCTAGAACACTGCTGTTACGGAAATTGTGGTGCTTGAAAATGATGGCAGAATACCTCAGTGTCAGCAGGTTTTCAGAGAACGCAGAGCTGCCGCATTGACTCGGACCTCTTTTATCGTCTGTGTTTTACCATCTAATGTCTTATATTTGGAGCTTTTTCTCAGCTCGTCTGCTTCCATGCCTTCCTTATTTCCTTCAGGTGTTTATACTACTCAGTTCTTCCTCAAACAAAAATGGACTTTAGTTTTCTGAATACAAATGTAGTACATTCTAGTTAAAAGAAATTCACCCAAAAAGCCCCCAAAATAAAAATATCAAATAAATGCTGTTCATATAATTAGAAGTTTAATACAACTCTGATCCTTATGTGTACGTCAAAATATCTTCATTCTCACATTAGAGGAAGACCTAAAATTAATGACAGTTTAAACAATTAACATTAAAAAAATAATCTTAACACATTGTACAAATAGCTGGTAAGACAAGGTTGATATTTAAAATAGTTAACGATTATTGACAATAGTGAACAGACTGATATGATGGATGGGTGAGTACTGGCTAAATATCGGATCGGCATTTAAAGAAAAATCTAATTCCTTCCCTTGGAAAGAAGATAAATTTGAGGCACTTACAAGATACCTTGAAATGATTCCATGCCTTGGAGCTGTAGCCACGGTATCCTGACACCAAATATATGAGTTAGTGTGATGGCTGATTGTACGTCAACTTGGCTCGGCCACAGTGTCCTGCTCTTTGGTCAAACGCCAGTCTAGTTGTTACTCTAGAGCAGGGGTGTCCAAACTTTTTTTCAACGTTTTTCACCAAGGGCCATGTGCGGTAAAATACACAAATAGCCGGGCCACTCACTCGAGGTGAAGTACGTATTGCCTCACCTGGTTTATTTAAGTAAACTAAATATATTTTTGGAATTTGCTGCGGGCCAATAAAAAATGGATCGCGGGCCGCAGTTTGGACACCCTTGCTCTAGAGGTATTTTTCAGATGTGACTAACATTTAAATCAGTAGGATTTAAATAAAGCAGATTATGCTCCGCAATGTGGGTGGGCTTCATACAGTCAGGTAAAGGCCTTCAGAGATAAAAAAAACTAAGGTTTCCCAAAGTAGCAGAAATTCTCAAGACTATAACCTAGAAACCCTGTCTAAAAGGCAGAAAACCTGCTGCTCTGTGGAATTTGCAATTAAGACTATAACATCAACTCTTACCTTGATTTCCAGCCTGCTGGCTGCCCTATGGATTTCGGACTTCTATTGTGGGAACAATAGCTTGAGACAATTCCTTAAAATCAGCCAATCAGTGTCTCCCTCTCTCAATCTCTCTCTCTCTCTCTCCCCGCCCCATAACCATCCATCCATCCATCCATCCATCCATCCATCCATCCATCCATATCCATCCATATCCATCCATCCATATCCATCCATCCATCCAGTTGGTTTGTTTATCTAGAGAACCCTGACTGATAGTGACTAAGGTTGTCCCAGAAAGGCTGAACTTGGGCAGGTGGGCAGTGGTAATGCTCAGCAGACAGTTCTCTTGAGAGCCTGACCACCTTGCCTTCCATCCCTGTTTCTGAGTATCAGTTTGGATTTCCTTATTATGTTGTTCAGGAAACGCTGTCATTCCTCACGAGCCCCATCAGCCCAGCAATTCACCTGAACCACCATCTGTGGTTTATGTTATGTTTTCAGAGGCTTGCAGAAGGATTTCTTGCAGTTTCTAGTAAGCCCAGGAAACAAGCCTCAGTGGGCTTGATAGGCAATGGTGAGTATCTGCGGCTTTGGGGCTCCTCAGTAGCAGGTTTCCGTAGGGACCACACTTTTGTTTTTTGCACCCAGTGATAGGAGATAAACTCTCTGCACGTTCTTTGCCAAGTTGTTAAGATGCATAGCTGCCCAGTTCTGATTATCTTGAATTCATGGTTTCCATGAGGAAATGAAGTTTTCGATGCTTTGTCACTGTTCTATTTTAGACACACAGCACATTAGCAAAAGTACTTATTTCTCAGCCTCTTTCCTTAATTGGAGGCAGGAACAGCGGCAAGCTCAGCTTTGAATGTCTAGATGTGAGCACAGTGCCTGCCAATAGCACATATTTAATAAAATTTTGAATGAGTGATTATTAGTAAGATTGAGCATGTTATAATATAGTTTGTTGACTGAGGATAAGCAATATTTAACATTTATAAAAATTTATAAAAATGTCTCCCTAAATATCCATGACAGAATCTTGGGTTCCTGTGAAAATTACCTTATGGAAAAAACAGGATTTTGCAGATGGGACTAAATTGAGGATGTTGAGATGGCAGATTATCCTGGATTATCCTAAATGCAATCACATGTGTCCTTACAAGAGGGAGGTGGAGGGAGACTTGACTACAGAAGAGAAGTAGGTGATGGGACGACTGAGGCAGAGATTGGAGGGCTGTGATTATAAGCCAAGGAATGCTGACGGCCACCAGGGGCTGGGACAGGGACTGATTCTGCTCTGGAGCCTCCGGAGGGAGTTTGACTCTCTCTGACCCTGTGAAACTGATGGTGGACTTCTGGCCTCCGGAATTGTGAGAGAATGAATTTATGTTGTTTTAAGGCACCCAGTTAGTGGTAATTTGTTACAGCAGCTGCAGGGGATGAAACAAATACACTGCCTATGCCCGGTTGGACTCAGTCTGGTGAATGTTAAGGTATCAGCTGGAGCAGTTGAATGAGCCCATCACCCACCCACTGCCCCAGACTTGAATTGTGAGCAGAGGAAAAACAGGTCACAGGATAGCTGGAGTTTATTCACCCTAGCTGGGGATTGTCAATTCCTTATGCTGCTGTGACTCTCTTGAGCTGCCTGTTTCCTGTTTTTTTCCTGAGACTGATTCTTCAACTTTTGCCTCAGTCCTATGAGTATATCTGTATCCTTATAATAAAGAGATGCTTATTACTTAATGTAGGCAGAATTTTCTGATTTTTTTTTTGGTACCCAAGGAATTCTGAGTTACTTAGAAATATTGCTCTTTATTTCCTGTTTCCATGAGTTACCGTCTAATGTTACTCTTGGTTCAACTTTCAAAATTGAAAATGAGAGTTTACTTGTTGCTACTAAGTTGCTTTCATAAGGCAGATGTGCAATCTTATCACACAGGAATGTGTAAAGGCCTCTGGAGTGAAAGGGCTTGGGAAATAGCTTCCTTCACGATATAAGAATTATCAGTAAGATTTCCTCTTAATAGTAATCAAAGATTTATTTAAATAATAGAGAGCTGGGAATGGGAAATGATGGGAGGTAGAATAAACATGTCGAAATTATAGAATTCATTTTTATCAGTTTTAGTTTAGACCATAAGAATATCTCTATATCAATATTATGGCAATAATAGTACACAGAACTAAGCTTGTGTTGTTTCTTCTACAGTTCATTTGCATAAATACCAGGTTCTGTCAGTTTCCTAAACACTGAAGGAGTAGAGACAGAGGACACGTCCCTGCAGAGAACGTGACACACAGCAGAGGCCCAGTTTATTTATTCAGTGCTTCATCAGTCGCATCAATAGTTGATTGAACAAGCGTGACTCTGATGAGCAGGTGAAGCACCGAAGTGAAGGCTCATTTATATAGAATGAGGTTATTCCGAAGCTATCACCTGCTGTAAATGCCTGTAGGAAAGTTGTGAGCCATCATCATTCAGTTTTATTGATCTGAAAAATGGTAGAAAAGATCAAGGAGACAAAATAAGTGTAAAGTTATTTCTAGCCTTATCTCATAAAAGGCCAAAGAGTGAGATGACATCTTTCCCCCTTGTGGCACCATAAAGCAATGACGACCTGCTACTGTAGCCTGCAAAGGAAATGTTTTGTTCTTTTTAATTTTAATTTTAAATTTTCTTTTATGTAAGCCCTTAGCTATGCCTTTAATGTTCAGAAGGGCAAAAAGTATAGTCCATTATGGAGTCTGACTATTAAACCATCCGGCACACGGGAGAAGCAGCGAGTGGTGCCGGACGCTTCTCTGGCTTTCCTTGGTCACAGCCACCCACCAGGGCCACGCAGGCGGGGCCGCGCTTCCGGCCCCACCGCCAGCCCCGGTGCCCCCACCTGCCGCCCGCACATCATGCAGCTCTGTCTCTTCGTCCTCTCAGGCCTCGTTTTGAGCCACTGGTTGCTCAGTGCAATTTGGTTTTTTCCCTGGAAGCACCTGCGGTGAGTGTGCTTCAGACGTGGCGGGCAGGAGGGGAGGGCACAGAGAGAGAAAGAGAGAGAGGCAGCTTCCAGCTCCAACTTCAGGGTGACATCCAGGACACAAGCTGCCCCCCGCTTGGACAAACTGGCTCTTAGAGCGCAGGCTGGGGCCTCATTATGCTGGCAGTCTTTGTCTCCCTTCTCTGATTTCCGAGGTCTGCTAAGATTGCTCAATTATTAGCATAATGCGTTATCATATTAGAAACATCCTGTCGGCAGGGTAGCTTTGAGACACTACGGTCAAATGAGCCCCTTAGTTTCCTCTGCTTACAGCGGCTCATCATTCTGGCAGGACAGCCTTTTGTAGGCGAGACGACAGCCACAGCCCTTGTGTGACTTGGGACGCGGCCAAGGCCCGTGTACTCACAGTGGGTGTTGCTTCCTACACTGCTTGTTAGTTTTCCGTTAGGTCTTTTCCCTGGATGTTGTTTTCAGGGAGACATGCGTCTGGGCCACCAAGAACTGAGCCACACGCTCACTCCACTGGCAGAGGGAGAGTCTTCTGGGTGAGACACGGGCGCGTGAGACTACGGAGGGGAAGTTCAAGGCCCCAGAGCAGTGCCCGGGATGCCAGGCCCAGGCGAACGCCACGGCTCGTTCTGCGGCGTCCGGGGCGCCGCTTCAGGCGGGTGCAAGGCACGGGGGCCAGGCCTGCGCATCGCTGGACTGACACGTGCCGGGAGGCTGGCAGTTCTTTGCAAACAATGCTCTTCCTTACTAAAACTATTATTTTTAACTTTTTATTTGGAAATAATTTCAAACTCACAAATCGAGAGAAAAATGAGTGAAGGCCTCAGGGAACAGGAAGTTGCGGAGTCATTAAGACGACTTCCGGCCTCCCGACTTCCGGTCTCCCGACTTCCGGCCTCCCGACTTCCGGTTTCCTTTACTGCGGATGATGAGAGGGTGCAGAGCCTCGAGTCCTGAGAACTGGCCTGCGTTCCCTCCTGCCTTTCTCTGTGTTTCCCGGATTTGTCTTTGCTTCCTGTTATCTCTCCCCCTTTCCTTTTCCTGCCCTCCCTTATCATCTCTTGCCTTTCTCCACCTTCATTCCCTTTCTTGTTCCTATGCTTCCCTTCCCTGGTCACATCATAGTGAAAATTTGCTTAAGCATTTGAGCCTCAGTTTCCCAAACTAGAAAACAAGAATAAAAACATTCCCTTAACATTGTTTAAGGAGTGTTAATGTATGTAAAGTGAGATAATGTCTAGAGTTTCTAGTTTAGTGCCTAGAATAGAATAAGGGCTTAATAATCATTGTTTCTCTTTCCTTTCTGATTCTCATTTTTCTTTTTCATAAAAGGCTGATTAATAATAACTGTCTCTTTGTATCATGGTTATATACCTATACATAGATATTACACATAAAAAGTGTAGCAAAACATGAGCAATTAGCAGTTAGAAATAAAGAGGAAGTAAACAGTGATTTACAATAGCAACAAAAATATATGGGATATCTAGGAAAAAAATCTAGCATAAAATGTGCATGGCTTCCATAGAAAAAACGATAAACTTTTATTGACAGGAAAGAGAACCCAAGAACTCAAAAAAATGGAGAGGTATACACATTTGTAGTTAACAAGACTCAATATTTATCGTCTCTTGCCTTTGGATTGGATATTGCCTTTAATAATCCTTTTTAAAAGACTACTTTTAAAAGCAATATAGTAAGTTTTACCATAAAAAATATTTAAGTACAGTTCAAAACAAAACAACCCTCCCCCCTCACTATTCCAAAGTTATATGAATGAGTAATTTTGGGCTGTACAAAGTCCCTGGAGATACTTAAAGAGATACAAAGAAAATGCTATACATTAAATAACCTAGAAGCAAATAAACATGAAACTGGAAATATATATATGGAAACTGTGTTTCAAGATGACTTGAAATGTTCCAGTGGTGATAAAGACAGAGATGTTAAGATCAAATTAATCTTTAAGGTCAATACAATTCTAAGCCTAATCTCAACGGGAATTCTAAAATTTATGTAGCTAGCAAAGGTCCAAGAATAGCAAAACATCTCTGAAGAACCAGGGCAGGGCTATTTGCCCTACCAGGCACCATGTCTTATATAAGAGTGTGGCCATTAAGATAGTGTGGGATAGGTACAAGGACAAATAGAGCAGTGGGTGAGGGAAGGGGAAAAATGGCAGGGGTAATAGAGGCAAGAGCAGACCTATACATATATGGATATTTGATATTTGTAGAACACTGGGAAAATTATCCATAATTTTTGGAAAATTGGTTATCTTTAAGGAAATTGTTGATTTTCTGAATCTCAATATATATAGAGTAATGATTTCCAGGTGGAGCACAATTAATATATGCAAGGCAAAACAGTAACTGTTATAAGGAAACATAAAGAGACTATCTGTATGACTTTAGGGTAAAGAGGAATTTCTTAACAAAGCATTCAAAAGTGCAGACCAAAAAGGAAACAATAGATAAATTTAGTTACATGAAAATCAGGAATATCTATATAGTAAAATATGTCATAAACAGAATATGTGCAACACATAAAACCATGAAAGGGTATTCAGACTATATATTTGCTAAACAAACAAAAACAAAAACAAAACCTTGCCAGACACATGTACAGACGTTTCATAGAGGAGGAGACACAAATGATAATCATATGAAAAGATGTTTCGTTAATAACCAAGGATGTGCAAAATAATGAAATTGATATACCATTTCATCCTTATCAAGTTACCTAAAGAGTCTAACAGTTCCAAGCATGGGTGAGTAGAGGAAGCAACAGAAACACTTATACTCTTCTGATAGCACTGTAAATGGATGCTTTAGAAAATATTGTCATTGTCTAATAAAGTGGAACATGTGTGTGGTCTATGACACAAATACTTAACGTCTAGGTGTATACTCTATGAGCGACATAATATGGAGACATAAACAAGAGTGTTCATAGTAGCATTGTATACAATAGTGAAAACCTGGAAACAACCCATATGCCCATCAGCAGAATGGATAAACTGTGGTATATCACACACGGAATACTATAAGGTAGTGAAAATGAGTGAATCACAGCCACATTGCAACATGGATGAATCTCAAAGATGATGTTGATGGAAGCAAGCAACAAAAATTATACAGTAATTGATTAATAGGTGCACATGTCGTGTATACAGAAAAGCAAGGCAATGGTTCACACACATAACTTATCTCCAGCCGGGAAGGTGGGGATGTGATCTGGAGGGGCACATGGAAGGTTTTCTGGGATACTTGTAATGTCTTCCTTATTTTGGGTAGTGTGTCCATCAGTGCTGTTTAATTATTGTTTACTCTGTGTATATAGCTGCTATGCTTATATATTTATATATAAGCACATGTATATAATTCACAGACACAAAGACAGTTCTTAGTACAGAGAATTACTTCATAAACATTAGTTTTCCTTTTCTCTCTCTCTACCTTCTGTCACAGAACTGTGGCCTGATGAAAGCCTTTCAAATTAGGCAGGTGATGGTAAAATATCAAGGCTAGGACACTGCCAGTCACACAGGAGCCTGTTCAGAGGAGGCAGCGTCTCAAAGCCATTAGTCAGGCAAACATAACAGGTAGAACTAGTCCCGCTGAGTCCAGGACTGCTCATGAGAGACAGAGCTTGGCAAAGCCTGTGTGCTAATGGCTGCAGCCTGTGTGCTAATAGCTACAACCAGCTGCTGCTTCCTTTTCTGGTCGCTGAGCCAGGAACAGGAGCAGGTGCCTCTGTGAAAGGACTGCCCAGTATGTGCGTGCAGATTGTGTTCTCTCAGTGGATTGCAATTGCGAAGCAGTGAGCAAACTTAAAATTCGGACTTCGATCCATGCTGCAGATTTTATAGCACCACTGATGTTGTCATTTAATGGTATTTTGATGGGTGAACCTACTTTTTTGACTTCCTGAAACCCTTTTCTTTGCCTCAGAGATGATCTCTCTATTTGTCACCAATGTTTGAATTTATCAAGCAAGTCACTGTAACGCAGCTTTGAAAACAGAGGTGTTCCATTATTTAATCAAACAAATCTTGCCCTTTAACACTTTTTTCCCCCCAAAAAATGGGTGACTCAACCCAATTTGCTTTTCACCTTTATATGCTAAGTGTTGCTGCCTTCTCCTTTCATCTTGGGGACCTCTGCTTTTGTGTGTCATTAAAGAGGCTGTTGTTTTGAGCAGGTGACCAGTATCACATGTCTAGATAGTTCTTAGTGATTTTTCAAGTTTTCAATATAGTACATACGATAATAGATACCATTCTGTCATTCTCTTCCTTGACATCTCAAAAGTGAACAGAGACCAGGGGAATGAATTACGGGCTTGGCTACTGTGACACTGGCCCAGACTCTTGCAGCTGAAACAATCTGTAGCAGTTATCTGTTGATCTGAGCTGGCATGGCTGCCCTGCTTTGGAAGCAGTGAAGGTCGCCCCTCCTTCCCTTGTTGCTCCCACTGTATGCAGGGTGTGGGCCAGGGCAGGTCCTCATCTCCGTTTCCACCAGAGGGACGAGGAAAAGGAAAGGGGGAAAGAGAACATACCTCTTTTTAAGGGCAACCACGGAAGTTGCACTCATTACCTACACTCGTATACCATGGGCCAAAACTTAATCAGGTGGTCACATCTAGTGGCAAGGGTGGCTGGGATATGTGGCCACGTGTCCAGCTAAACAACAGAATTTTATGACTCTTGGAGGAGGACAAAATGGCCACTGAGGGTAATTTGATCAGTCCGCCAAAAGCAAGTATCGCAGTGCTTGTGTTTTACTTAATAACGGCCCCAAAGTGCAAGAATAGCGATGCTGGCGATTCAGATATGCCAAAGAGAAGCCACAAGGTGCTTCCTTTGAGGGAAAAGGTGTGTATGTATATAAAGAAACAGTTTCTATAGGGCTCGGAATTATCTGTGGTTTCAGGCATCCACTGGGGGGTCTTGGAATGTACCCTCCACAAATAAGCGGGGACTACTGTACTTTATTGTACATAAGTGTTTGTTTTTGATGTATGTTCTATGGATTTTGGCAAATGTATGATGACATGTATCCACCATTCTAACACCATACTATAATAGTTACACTGCCCTAAAAATTTGTTCTCTGACTGTTCGTCTCTCGCTCCCTTAACCTCTGGCAACCACTCGTCTTTCTACTGTTTCCATAGTTTTACTTTTCCCATAATGTCTTATAGTTGGAATCATACAATGTATAGCTTTTTCATTATTGGCTTCTTTCAGTTAGTCTAATGCGTTTAAGTTTTCTCTATGTCTTTTCATGGCTGGGTAGCTCATTTCCTGTTAGCACTGAATGATAATCCATTGTCTGGATGGATAGCCACAGCTTATCCATTCACCTACTGAAGGACATATGTTCGCTGTGGACTTTCTATAAGCAGTCTTTATTGTGTTATGTTTCTTCTATACCTAAGTTGCTGAGAGTTTTTATCAGGAAAGAGTGTCAAATCATGTTAAATGCTATTTCTGCATCTATTGAGATGATCATGTGATTTCCATCCTTTATTCTGTTAATGTGATGTATTCATTATTGATTTGCATATGTTGAGCCATCTTTGCATCCCAAAGATAAATCCTACTTAGTCATGGTGTATAATTCTTTTAAGGTGCTGTTGTTATATTTGGTTTGCTAGTCTTTCATTGAGGCTTTTTACATCTATGTTCATTGGGATATTGTCCTGTAGTTTTCTTCCTTGGGAATGCTAGCCTCATAGAGTAAGTTTGGAAGTGTTCCCTTTTCTATTTTTTGGAAGACTTTAAAAGGAGAATTGTGTTATTTCTTCTTTAACTATCTTTTAGAATTCATTTGGGAAGCCATCTGGTTCTGGGCTTTTCTTTGTTGGGAGCTTTTGATGACTCCTTCGATCTCCTTGTTATTGGTCTGATCAAGCTTTCTATTTTTTTCTTGATTGAGTCTTGGTAGGTTGTGTGTTTTGGTAAGCATTACTTGTGTCTGGTTTAAGAAATACGTTTTCACTAAGGTGAAAAAATAGTCATCTGTGTTTTCTTCTAAAACCTTTAAATTTTGCTTTTTAAAATAATTTCATTTGATTATTGTGTTTAATGTGTAAGGAATCCAATTTTACCTTTTTGCATGTGGATAATCAGTTCTTCAAGCACCGTTTATTGAATGTCCGTCTGCCCTCTTCCAGTGATTTGCAGTGCCGACGTAGCTTGAGTTTCTTTCCACTTATGTGTGGGTTTGTTTCCAGACTTTCTCTTCTAGTTGGGTGTCTTTATCTCCAACACAAGCCTACACTGTCTTAATTACTATAACTTTAAAATAGGTTTTGGTATTTGAGGAAGTAAATTATTACTGTCCTTAACTTACTCTTTGAGAGTGTCTTGTCTAATCCAGACATCCTGTGTCTCCAGTATAAACTTAGTAATCAATTTGCTACATTCCATGAAAAACCCTTGTGCAATTTTGATTGGAATTTTATTTAGTTTACATCAATTTAGGGAGAATTAAAATTTTTACGATACTGAGTTACCTATCAATTAACATCATATCTCTTTCCAACCGTTTAGGCCTTCTTTAGTGTTTTCAATAAAGGTTTATAATTTTCTTATAAATTTCTTGTATGTGTTTTAAAATATATTCTTCCATTACTATTCTAAACAGTATTTCTTTGTGAATTACACAGGCTATCTCTTTGTTGTTAGAATATAGAAATGCAGTTGATTTTTGAAATCAATCTCATTGCTAAGCTCTTTTATTTGTTCTAATAACTTATGTGTATATTTTTAAATCCCACGTAGTTGAATTAATCACATCGCTCAATCTGTGATACTTCATTCTTCTCTTGCTTTATTATTTTAAATCCCCACATTCTGTTACTTTAAATGTCCATATCCTATTCTCATTCTTCAGTTCTCCTCAGTTGACAACCATTTAATGTCTACATAAATTTTCTATGCAGACAACCATCTTTACAAATAATAACAATTTAGTTTACTCTTTTCCAATTCTAATATCTTTTATTTCTTTTTATTGTTATTTATCGCTGGCTAGGATCTCTAAAGCAATATTGAACAGAAAAGACATTGGAGTGCCTCTTACATTTCTTTTTGAATTTTAGACAGTAAATTCTAATGTGTCATCACTGAGTGTGAGGTTAGCATCTGTTTTTGTTATATTTACCAAGTTGAAGCAATTCTCTGGCTAGATGCTAAGAGTTTTAACAGGAATAAAATGTTGAATTCATTGAATGCCTTTTTGTGTCTACAGAGATTTATATGATTTGTCTCCTTAGTTTTTGCTAATGTGGTAAAAAATACTAATAGATGTTCTAGAGTTAAGCTTCCTTCGCAATCCTAGGACAATCCTCACTTGATCATATTTTATAGGCTATTGATTGGGTTTGGTTTTCTAATGTTTTGTTTAGGATTTCTACACCTATATTCATGATTTGATGAGTTTTTATTTGCTCTATTATCCCTGCCTTGCTTTTGGTGTAAAGTTTAGACCAACCTGACAGAAGTCAAGAGTTTGTACCAGATTAGAATTATGTGTTCATTGATTGTCCATAAAATCCTTTGGGCTGATTATTTTCATTGTGGAAAGTTTCAATTCCTTTAATGGCTCTATGTCTGTTCATATATTTCATTTCTTATTGAGTCAATTTTGGTAAATTATATTTTTCTAAGAATTGTTCATTTCATTTAAGTTTTCAGATTTCTTGATGACATTTCACAAGTTTGTTAAGAATCAAAATACTGAGTTGAACTGCTGTTAATGATAGTAAACAGACTATAAATTTCTCTAAGATCACAATTTAAAGTGTAACATCTTGCTAAAAATTAAATAAAGTACAATATTTAAAAAATATTAAAGTTTTTTTCTGTTCCATTTGGAGGCTTGCAAAGTTATTTCTCAGGAAACGAAATACTGAGTCATAGCTTTTACCATGACACATGGCTTTTTTTCTCATTTCTTTTTTAAGCCATAATTTATGGAGACTCATAATATATTACAAACCTATAATTTAGTTTTTAAAATTAGTTTTTCACTTTCTAGCATAGGGCAGATACTGTATTATATATGCCAAGAACTGTATTCAATTATGATAATGTGTTATATTTCTCATTTGATTCTTTAACAGATTTATTTTGCTTTTCTGCTTAAAATTCACAAAGATTAGTTGTGAAACATAAAGTCATTTTGAGAAAGGACTCTGGAGAATCCCCTGAGAATAGTTTGCTTAAAAACACATGAGTTCACATAATAAATGTCAACTATAATTTTATATATATATGTATATATATATTTATTTATTTACTTATTTATTATGTATGTATATATATTTACTTATTTACAAGAAGTGGAGTACAGCATTAAGAATAGAGAGTGGAAATGTAACGGCTGTGTGATGTCAGAGGGGTAGTGGATGGGGGGGAGGGAGGTTGTCACTGTGTGAGGGATATAAATGATAAATGTCTAACTATTACATGTTTTGTACACCTGATACTAATAAAAAATACATGAGTTCATTCTATTTATTTATTTTATTTATTTTCAATTGCATTCAATATTTTGTATTAGTTTCAGTTGTACAGTATAGTGGTTAGACATTTAATGATATAAATGATATAATTTGTATAAATTATATAATTCATATAATTTATAATTATTTATATAATCTATAAGTTATATAAATTCATAAATTTATATAATTTATGAAGTGATCCCCCGATTAGTCTAGTACCCACCTGGCCCTATACTTCGTTATTATCATGTTATTGACATATTCTCTATGCTGTGCTTGACATCCCCGTGACTATTTTGCACATGTGTTTATCACTAATAGAACCAAACCTGTAAGTGCCTACCTGACTTTTAATGTCTAGTCCATTAGGCCCTGGAATGGCTTGTGCCCAGACCTCGCGATGCTTGGCTGTGTCAGTGGTCCAGGGTTATTCAAGGAGGAAGGTGGGTATGAAACACGTGTGTGCCCTGCTCTGATTTATTTGTGTGATTTTGAGAAAAGAAGTATGTTCCTCTGTTTCCTCTTCCATAAACCAAAGAGAGTAAACTGATTTTTAAAGGCGTCTTCCATCTGTTCTTAGGAAAGCACTGCCATTTTTAAGTCTGTATTCCTAAGCCAATGTTTGGAAACTCCCTCCCTTAGCTCTGTGCTCACAGTGGTGTTGTTATCAGCTCTACTCATTCATTTATTCTCCACTTATTTTTAAAAATCTCATTATATGTTAGGCATGAGGGAAAGAACTGGGGTTATAGAGGTAGATAGATTTTAATCCTTGCCTCAGGTATGGTTTACTATGGAAGTCTGAAAAATAAATTGGGGCAATGATGGGTCTGTGAAGTGGGTGCTACAAGCCAACATGCACAGGGCATTGTAGGATGTCAGATGGGTAGACTTCCGGTCAGATGATACGTGCTAGGGAACTTGGGGAACAAGGGATAACATGAAAGCTAATTTGAAGAACTAGTATGAATCAGGTAGGGAAATAAGACAGAGAAAGACATTCCAGGCAAAGGGCATAGAATACACAAAGGTTGGGAGACCTGAAAACCACATAATGATTTTACTGTATGAGAGAGAAGTATATACATGAAGGAAAGAGATGAGGCTAGAGACCTGTGTAGGGCTCAGATCACGAAAGGCCTATGAACCGTGTTGAGGAGTTTCCATGTTGAATGTGTTTAGAATTCCAAAAGGATTTTATGTAGAAATGTAAAAATATTAGGGTTTCATTTTAAAGATAATTCTGGCTTCAGTGGAAGCAGGAGAAAATTGTTATGAGATACACTATAGATTAAGCTTGATCAACCCTTTCAACTCCCTTCTATCATGTTGTTTTGTAATGCAGGGGCTGGAAAGCCAAAACCAATGTTTTCCAGACTCCCCTGCAGGTAGAGAATTGTGTATGAATTGGGGCCCGTCCCCTGTCAGATGCATTCACACAAAACTGATAAGAGACTGAGTTTCATGAGACAGAGGCAGACCATGGAGATCCCTTTTGCTGGGGTAGAAAAGTGGCAGAGATGACATAATTCTCGAGCTGGAACCATCGTTAATGTATGAGAGTGAAGTGTTGGATCGTTACTGATTCAAACATGAATCCACAGAGTGGAGGAGAGTAGAGGTTGGAAACTCCTTAGGAGGCTCAGTCCTGTGTTGTGGTTATGAAGCTATCAAACAGTCTGTTTCCTCAGCTCTCCCAACAATTCTGTGAGCGATTCATATCACTTAGTAAATCCTTTCCCGCTTTAACTAGGTAAAGAAGTTCTGCTGTCTGGGACCATGAACCTTGACCAAACTGGTGGGCGGGTAAACGAAGGGAGTGGCAATGGAATTTGATAGGTGGAGAAAGATACAAGCATATTATGGGATAATTATTATTTACATAGAATTATTTTTTTGTAGTTGTAATGCTTGTCATGTCCCTTTTATGCTAAATCACATTGTCAGAGAAAAACGATCACTACTGCATCTTTGCCCCAGCTTGGAAATAATGGATATTGTACAGGAGAGTGACCTTTCTTTATATTTCATTCCTTCCACACAAATTGTAATTAGTTTCAGATAGCACATAAACCTTCTAAATATTTGTAGCTCAAGAAGCCAACAAACCCCAAAGCAAGATAACCAGTGGCTGTTAGCTCTTTGGCAGTGTACATAACTCACAAAGACGGTTAGCAGTAAGTTTTAGTTCCGTGTAATTTACACAAGTAAACAAAAAATATGATGCCGAGTGTTGTAAAATATTATCTTCTGCAAAGCTGATGCAGTGCCACAGTTACTGAGTAAGATTTATTGAACAGTAATTACCAGTACAATACATCACAGAGAACACATCATTTTGTTTGTATGATTCAGTTCAAGACTGAACAATGGTGCTGCTTTCTCTGCCGTGAAGAGTGTTCAGTGAGATGTGTGTTTTACAAAAACTTCTCACAGTCTATGATTTGAAAGAGTATTTCATCTCACGATAGATTTCTTTATTTTACAAGAAGGAAATAAAAGCAATTCATTATATGAGCAGTTTTCCTGCTGTCTCTTATTTAGGATTCTCCATTGCCCAAAAGGACCTGCTTTAACTAGTTTAAACAGAATATACATTTATTAACAGGGGTTATGTGGCTATGGAAATCTCTGGAAGGTTTGGAGGCTGAACAGGCAGGAGCATTGCTGAAATTGGGCGTGGTGTGGATAGGTTCTGGTGGCAGTGACATCACCAAAACTGGCTTTGGATGCTCCTCTCAGCCCTCCCCAGACAGATGACTGTCTGTCATATCCTCTTTCCCTTGGACGAATGTGTTCCATCCAGCTCCTCCCTCTTCCTGTTAGTCTTGGCCTGAGCAGTTGATGGGCAGAACCCATCAGGCACTAATGAAGTGAGTTTACCTGGGGGAGGCGGAGTTTTTATGGTGGGAAATTCCAGTACATTGCAAGGACTTGCACAGGCTATGCAGCCCCAGCGTCTGACCATGTCTGCTATGCTGTGTCCTCTGACAAAACAAGCAGTCACTCACGGAGGACAGACCTCCTTCTGACTCTCTTGCCTTGTTGTGCCCACTCTTCTTCAATCTGAAGCATTTTTCAAAGCAGCTCGGGGTGAGAAACTAAGGCAGATAGTGGTGTTGCAATATGAATTGATTTTACCTTCACGATTATGAATTTGTGTGTGAAGTACAGACATGCCCAATACACAACAGTCAAGATATGGAATACTTGATAAAACAGTGGGATGTGGGAAGCAAGATGTTAAAAAATTATTTCTAGATACTAATATGTGTGTAAACTTTACCTTTTTACAAATTCCCAGGGCAGTCTAAAAAACAGAGATTGACTTTTGCTCTTTAAATGGATTTTGTAAAGAGAGTGAGGGCCCCCAGGGGGCAGGGTCATCTAAGTAGACTCATTGTGTGTGGACTCTGTCTGGGAATGATGGAGATTAGGTACCCCAGGGAGGTGGTGGCTGGTGTGGGGAGATGGAAGTGACTGGAATTTGCTTCCTTCAGTGACACAGGTTTAAGGAAAGGTAATTGAGTTTCCTTCAGGTTCCACCTGGGGAGAAAAGATAAAAAGTGGGAGGTGGATTATGGTTCCCAGTTGCACACAACAGAGACCAAATTGGGATAGATTTGAGAGGAAAGACGTTTACTGGAAACACGTTGGGTGGTTTACAGAAGAATCAGTCTTGGAAAATAGTTACAAGCCATAGAAGTCTGTGTATCTGAGAACATGGCCAAATTCACATCTCAGAAAAGTCTGGGAGAAGGGCACTGGTGCCGCCACTGGGCAGCCCTTGCCACCACCCACATACACACACCTCTGTGGTCACTCTTATGACATCACCCAGCAGGATTCCAAGTCTTGTGTGGATGCTTCTGATGGCAGAGTTGGAGTTGGGACTACAGGCTCGGCCGGAAGCTGCCAAGGACTTCTTTGGTTTTCATGGTGGGAGGTGAGATCTAGTCTCCTGCCAAGATCTGCAAAGGCTTTTCCTGGATGGGAAAGATAACCAGATACCCACACTACAAGTCATAGTACCTGCTTTGGCAAATATCCACCTCGTGGGGGTCAGGCGCCCTCTGTTGTGGGGCAAAGATCATGTACTCAGGCCACCCAACGTCATCCTGGGCTCAGCTCGGCCTGGGCTGGAGAAGGGACATGTGTCTTAGGAGCTGTCTTGCAGGGAGAGACATCCCATCCAGAGCAGTGTGTGTGTGGCCAAAGGGCCTGGGCACATAAGTCGGAATAACGGCTTCTGGGAGGTGACTGGGAGCTGTGAGGTGGCAGCTAGGGGACGAGCAGCCCAGGGACGTCAGCAGTGGCGAGGAGCCGCGGAGCAGGTGCCCTTCGGAGATGAGCAGCAGAGCAGCTCCGTGTGTCCTCAGCCGGTAACGGCGGTGTAGCTGCTGGACAGGAAGGGACAAAAAGGACGCAAGGATTTCAGAATGATGGTGGCTACGGGTTCTGTTGCCAGTATTCCATTACCCAAGCCCCATCAATTATCCTTCCCAGGGCCAGGGGCCAAGTATGTTACTAATATCGCTTTATTTATTCATTTTTCTTAAAGAATAATAGCCCTATGAGTTTTGTTTCAATGATATATCCCATTATAAAACACTTAAACAATATAGAAAATTTCATCCTCTGGTAAAAATGAACATTTGGTGAATATTTTGTGAATCTTACCTAGATGTTTCTTTATGTACACACACACACACACACACACACACACACACACACAGCTAAAACTATAGCTATATAAGTAGAAATAGTTTTAGAAAAATGGAATCATACTAAACATGTGATTTAAAAATAAAAAATATTAAATTTAACTTTATTTAAATGAATCCAAAGCAATAATATTTGAAAGAATTACTGAACTTCAGATATATTTTTCTTTACTCAAAATTTTGGGGGGTACTTTTTTTGACATATCACATAGTACAATAAAATGATAAATTTTTACAAATCTTTTTATTGACAATAGACATAGTAAAGCTTCATGCATTTTTATAAATGAATACACACATACACCGACAACCCAGATAAACATTTAGAACATTCCCAGCTCAGTATTCTGCACCCAAAGGTGACCACTATTCTGATTTCTATGATCAAGGATTGCTTTTGCTTATTTTTGAACTTCACATAACTGAAATGATACAGCACATACTGTTTCTGTCTGGCTCCTTTTGTGCACCGTTAATGTGTCTGCGTTTATCCACACTGAATGTAGCAATAAGTCAGTGTTTTCATGACTGTACATGTTCCACTGTATAACATACAATTAATTTACTATTCTGCTGATGGGCATCGAGGTGGTTTCCAGCCCTTGCCCAGTGTGAATAAAGCTTCTCATATGACTGTTGCTTTATGTTTGGGGCATATACCTACGAGTGGAATTGCTGGATCACACGTAGATTTAGCTTTAGCAGATTGTGCCAAACAGTTTTACCAGGTGGCTGTGCCACCTTACATTCTCCCGAGCTGTAGTTCCAGTCGCTCCAAATCTTTGCCAGGACTTGATAATTTAAAAAATTCACCCTAGTGCATTGTGGCGTTAGCATATTGTAGTGTCATCGGGGCATTTCTTATGGCCAAAGATGAGCATCTTTTCATATGCTTATTGGTTATCTGAATGGCCTGTTTTTTGTGTTTTGTTTTTTTATGAAGTGCCTTTTCAAATCTTTTGTCTATTATTATAAAATTGGACTGTTACTCCTTTTTAATTGCTTTTTACGAGATTTATATATTCTGAATATGTCTTTTCACAGTTAAATTCAAATGTCTTTTTCGTATAACTTTTAAACATGTCATCTTCATAGAATTTTACAGGAACTTGGGGTTTGACAATCTCATTTTAGTTAAAGAAATAGAGCTAGCAAGTTTGACTGATTTATCCTGGTGGGCTAGAGATAAGAGTTAGGATTGTCTTGTCTCATGCCATTTCTCCACTCTGACGCTCTGCCGATCCTAAAGGTTAGAAGTAATTTAATCAATATATGAAGTTTTTGCAACAGTCGTAAGTCTACAGATATTGGATTTGTTTGCTTTTCATTTATTAGACCTACTCTTGGGGATCTCATAAAATTTACTTTTAATCCTTTTAAAATGAAAGCAGAGAGAGCTTATGTTTTCTCAAGGCAGAAAAATATAATCCACGAAATAGTTCTGGAGTTTCATTTACTTGCTAAGCTGCATGAAATGAAGGTTTTCTTAAACAGGAAAGTTTGCTTTGGGCAGTGACTTTGTGGTTTGGGGCTGCCTCTGGCAGGTCCTCGTAACAGAACTTTTCCAGGCCAAAAAAAAAGGGACTAAGGCTCATCTTCTCGGTTACTATTGGGACCACACAAGTGTGTGCAACTGCATCTTTAGTGGGACCGCCAGGAAATGAAGATCTAAAAACCTGGAAAGTGAAGATGAACTCAAACGGAGATGACCAAACACAGAGAGGGTCGGTTGTGAACCACCTGTTCCTTCTGTGATGTGTAGCCAGGCTCTGAAACCTGGAAACAGCCTCGAACCACCAATGTCTGAGAGCAGACCAGCCACCTTGTGCAGGTCTGGTCCCAGCCTCGCATGTCCTGGTGGTCCTGGCCCCTGCGGCATCTCAGGGCTGTTGTTTGAATGGACAGCAGCTGCCCATGTCGCCTTCGTGCTTGGTGGTTTTATTGGTGCTTTGAGGGTCAGCACCTTTGCAAAACCACCTCCTCGGGGGGTTGGACTTCATTTTGGAAGCTCATCATTGCATGGTAAGGGGCACAGACACCCGGCTCTGCAGCCAGAGAACGTAGGGCTGTATTGACCCTGCGTGTCAGCATTCCACCTGCCATTGGTGGCACTGCTTCCTTCTCAGTGTCCAGTGGAAACTGAGTTATTTAACACCTATGCCCGGAGCTGACGTGGGGCCCCTCCCAGAGTGGATTAAAAGGAGGAATGATCTGCATGGAGTTAGTAATTGTTCCTGAGTGGGGGCTGTAATCTCATAATTTCAAGGCTGGATATTACCTACGTGTCTTTCAAAGATCACTTAAAAAAAGCCACAGTAAAATTTTTCATCAAAAATATTCAACTACAGTACAAATTAACAAAACAAAAATTGCTATGCAAAAGGTTATGAAAATGACTAATTCTGATTTGTACAAAATTTCTGGAAATAGCATCCTACCGAGTTTCAAAGAAAATGGGGTCATTTGAATAATTCAGAAGGAAATAAAGCTGCTGTGCTCCAGAAATGATGTCCTGTGGTTCTGATGGTGATGAAGACATGATGACAAGATTGTATGTATAGCATCTCTTGAGACTGATATCAAAGGTTGAATAAATAGTTTCAGGCAATGTAAGGGGGAAAAATAAGCTAATGTTTTAAAATTTGCCATATTAATTTTCATCTTATGTGATTTTTGCATAATATGACATCTTAAATGTGTATGTAGCAAAGTGAACCAATTCTATGTTTATCGAGTGGTTTTAACTGTTTCATCTACATCTTGAAAAGATTATATAATTAAAGTGCCCCAAACCTTTCATTTGGAAATTCCTCTCATTGGGGAATCAAGATTATTTTATATTTGGTATCACTTTCTGCTGGGGCATACTTGCTTCTTCCGTGCCTTCTGTGCTTTTCGGAGCCCAGAGAAGAGTCCTCCACCCCTAACACTGGTTCAAATTCACCTCAGGTGCAGGCAATAAGGTGGTGTGTCTTCTTGAATTGAAAAATAATAAAACGTACAAAAACATGGTCTTGTTTCTGTGACTACTACAAGCTGATAATTCGAAACACCATCCGTGGTGAATACTCTTTTTCACCGGCTCAGCTCTGTCATTGAGCCCCCCTCTCTCTGTCCCCGTCCCCTCCACCCATGTCACTGGTCCCTTTTTAGCTTATGAAGGAGCAGCATAAGACATTTCTGGGAACAAAAAGGAGAAGATGGCGACAATAACCATGGTTTTCATACAATCAAATTTTGCCAAACTGGACCGGAGAGTAGGAAAGTGTTCAGTTGCAGAAAAAAGGTCAGGAGGGAGACCTGAGAAAGGCAGATTTCTGTCACTGGTCAGGCCTTGGCATAGCCTTTCGTCTGTATGCCTTACTGATTTATATTGAGAGACAGAGAGAGAGAGAGAGAGAGAGAGAGAGAGAGAGAGAGAGAGAGAGAATGGTTGATGACAATTTCTGAAATGCCTTCCTGTTCCCTGCACTGCACTTAATGTAGGAAGACAGACTGTGGTCCTGCCTGCTCTGTTCCTGACCAACTTGACCTTAGCGAAGTCACCTCCTGGCTTTACTTTTGTAAGTCAGAGTCCCAGCTGCCAGGCTTACCTTAGAAGGTACTCTCTGTTCTGTGTCTCATGACACATGTTTTGTCCTCGACACTCCAGGAAAATCTAATTTTAAAAACAGTTTCTGTAGCTCTGCTCCTTTAGCTTAGCTCCTGCCACTTGTGTTCTTTGGAGAAGAGAAAATTAAATGGTTTTGCCTAGAGAATTTTAGAGTGTTTTTTGATGTAAAGATATTTGCTGATGCCATTGAAGTTGATACGTTTAGACGGATGGTTATATAAGTTTTTTAAAAACAGCCCCGTCCACATTTTATCATTTTACTGTTCCCTCAAAAGTCAGCCTCCTTTCATCACCATAACAACCCACGGTCCATGATAAATATCAGATCATTATCCGGAAAGATAGGGCAAGCCTGCTGGTCTGTACATACATTTTGTATTTATTTTTTATTTAGATCATCTTTTTATATCACTTGGCATGTGCTGTATAGAGAACCTCCTCGTGGACCCTGAAAATTTCCCGTTATGGCCAGAAATCGGGCCATAAGATATGGCACAAAGGCTATCTATCTCTTGGGTCTGTCTTCATATTGACATCATCTGATGAACAAACACCCAAATTACAGAAGTCCTACAAGGGTGACAGTGACGGCAGAGTCTTTTAAGCCAAAAGGGAGGCAGTACAGAGCATAGACTCCTAACTAGAGAGCTTGGGTTTGCATCTTAGCTCTGCTGTTACCTGTGTCCCAGGCCAGGTACTGAACCTCACTGGGCCTATTTCCTCAACTGTAAAGTGAGGATAATAATAAAGAGGGGACAAGAAACCAAAAGTACATGAAGACATGTGCGTTTCATAGATATACTCGAAATACTTCTGTTCTGGATTCCAAACAGCGAGACAGTGCAGACCCGCCAGCCTACTTGTTGAAATGGAAATGCCTTTCCTGGAGCTAATGAACAAAATCAAAACAAGAGTAGATGGCAGGATGTGGCTGCCGGTGGGGCCACAGAGCGCTGGCTCCAGAGGAAAAATGACTTCTTTGGAACGGACTGGAAAGTGGACTGTGGTGGGTTCTCCCCTGGAACAAACAGGCTTCCCTGGCGTTGTGGGAGGGAGCCCTTCCAGCATGGACAGTTGGCAGTTTGTTCTGCAGGAAGGGGAGGCTCTCTGCTCCTTTTCTTTCTGTGTCACCTCAAGCAGTTCAAACTTGGAAATCTGACTTCCATCTCAAAATCATGCCGAGCCCTGAGCGGCGTGTAAGCGTGCAGGGGTGTGTTCTCACGCCCTGGTCTCCTCCTGCTCACCTCCTCCAGGTGGCTGGCAGGATTGGTTGCTGGGCCACACTTCCTGATTGGCAGGGTGATTGTGCACAGTACTTCCACATTCAGGACCCCCTGGGTTTTCTCTTCTCTCTCTGGAATTGAGTGGGTCAGTGAGCCAGGGTTCATTGTTCGGAAGCCACTGTCTTCCCCTGGATGGGGAGAGAGTAGAAAACCTTACTCAGGCCCCCGGGACTAAGCTGTGTCCTCCCACTCAGGTTTTACCAGCGAGCTTGGTCTTAGTCTCTTGGGGGCAGAGGGACAGTGGCATTTTGTCTCCCATTTGGCTACTGTTTCTGGGAAATGTGTGGAGTAGGGATAGTTGTTATTTGGTCTGATGAGAACAGTGGGAAGTGGGAAGTGGCCTTGTTCTGAGGTCGGGAGCTGTCAGGACAGCGCATTCCAGAGACCCACATTAGGTCAGAGGGAAGCAGAACACAGGGATGGAGAGATGGATTTTTCAGGTTATTGTTTGGACGTCTGGTCCTGTTGTGCTTGCATGCAGACTGCCTCCTGGGCTTTCCAGTACCCAAGCCGCCGTGTTCCTATTTGTTTCTTGCAGTAACTTAGGTTGGTGTTCTATCACTTGCCTTGAAAGAGGCGGGAATACACGAGCGAGCGGTGATTGGCCAGGCTGACTGTGGGCGGGGCCGGACTCCTGCTGCACTGTCACTAAAATCATGGCACCTCGCGCCTCTGAGCACACAAGCCTTTCTTCTTTCCACACACAGATGTTAACTTGAAAACAAGATGGCGCTTTCTAAAAAGGAGGGCTATGGGGCATGGGGGTGGGTACCTGAAGAACAGATGACGTCTTTTCCCTTGAGCTCTAAGACTCTGTGCCGACATTCAGAGGGAGGGTTCAGTGCCATCCTAGAGAAGCAGGAGGGTGACAGTGCGAGGTCACTGTGTCCCAGCCGTGCCAGCCGGTTCCCCTGCTTTGTCAGAAGCAAATAGAGGTAGTTGAGGCCACGCTGAAGGGGATTGGCTGCTGACCACCTACGCTCCCATCTTGCTTCCCCGCTGGCTTTTAGATCAGGAATTTAGGTGCCTCTGAAGTGGCTTATGACATGTCAGCGCTTGCATCCAACACCATTCTTTCGTTTAAATTCAGGTCAAACAAAAGGCCAAACCCAGATGTTTACTGAGCGCTTTTTACCTGCCAGATACTTAACATGCGTCCTTTCGCACCTCATCATCTCCGTTTTAAACAGAAAGAAACAGAGGCTTCCTGACATGAAGTCACTTGTTCAAGGTCACTTGGCAGAACTGGTATTCAGACTTGACTCTCTCCACAATCACTGTTCTTAGCTGTCACACCTTCCGTTATGAGCCGAGGCACAGGAAAAGCCAAGGGAGCCCTGAGTATCCCTGTTCTCCCCGTCTTCCAGGGTTAGCTAACCTTTGCTTCGATGTCCAGATAAAATAGCTGAGCCTGTATTGCTCACTTCTGCATTAAATCTAGTGTTTTTGGCAACTGTGTGGAATCTTGTCATTAGCTTGGCTGTCACTTGTTACCTCAGACGGCCTTCTCGTTGCAGTCACAGTGCTCCCGGGGACAACTCGGGGCCCCTCTCTATTCCCAGAAGCATAAATGACCCTGGGTTTCAAAATTTAGAATTCTGTAAGGATATGAGAAAGGAGGTACAGCCTGGGACAGGGAGTGTTAGGCTCAGTGTCAGATGTACCTGTGCCCAGTGGATGGTCCTGTCTGTGGGACCCACACTGCCTGCCGCCCTCCCTGAGCCGTGATCACCTGGGCTCTCTTCTTCCCACGCACCCTCACCATCACGTCTGCTCTACACCCGTCTCCTCAGAGAAACCAGAAATCCCCTAAATTAGTTGAAGTGGTGCTGCATTCTCCCCATGGGGCAGCCTTTTACGTGGTTAGTGTTTTAGCCTGGAGGTTCTACTTTCTGATTCCTTCACCCAAATCCAAACTGAGTCAGGACGAGGAAGAAACACCCAGATGGCTTAGCTCCCAGCCAGAGCTCAGCAGCCAGTCCTCGGCCCGTTCAAAACAGGGTCTGTCCTGAAGGGAATCTTCCGAGCGCCACTTAGAGCGTAGGACATGTAATGAGAAACATGCAGAATCACTGTATTGTTCTTGCTTCTGGCCAGCAGGTATTCAGAAGTCCTGGGGCTGCACCTCTGATGGTCCTGCCCGCAGGGAGCCTGTGGTCTTGCTGGATGTCTTATATTTGAATCTTGTGATGTTTTCCAGCCATCACATCCGCTGTTTTGTTTTTGAACTTGATTCTTCACTATTACAGGCATGGCTCTGTCCTTCACTTGAAGGTAGGCTGTCTCCCCAATTTCCAGAAGCCATACAGGCTGCCCTGGGGGAGACAGTCTCTCTGGAAAGATTCCTTCTTGATTCTGAGCCCCCAGTCCATGGGGCTTCATAACACTGGTGTGACCCTTGCCCTCCTAGTGCAATGGTTCTTAACCCGAGGGGCTCGTCGGAAACTCCTGTTTGCTTTTATAAGAACTCCATGCTCTGGTCATATTCTCCAGAAGCTCTGACTCAGCAGGTCTGGAGGTAGAACCTGGCATCGGCATGTATCTGAAGAGACACAGTGGGTATCGAGTTGGGCCTTGGATGCCAGAAGCATATGTTTGGGTCCGAGAGAGATATTGCCACATCTTTAGAATTAGCATGGATTTCAGAGTTTATCTACACCAATGTTCTTCATTTAAAGTTGAGAAAAGTGCAGAAGAATTAATGGGTTAACCTGAGATGGTTATAGTTAATAAAGGACAGTACTGGGATTTAAACCTAGGCTTTCTGACCCCAAATTCATGGACTTCTATGTGGTGATAGAACTGGCGGAAGAAATTAGATTTCAATTGGTTATTGATGTGCTGTATAAAATATAAAGTGAAATGGGAGGATATGGCCATCTTCACAACCAATTCTAAAAGCCCTTGGCAATGTAACTTCTTACAACTAAGTCTGGTACTCAGAACGGCAATGCCTGAAGCTCAGACACTGCTCAGCATGAACCATCAGAAATGTGCATTCTGACATTTGGACTAGAAAGGGCAAGATGTGTTCTAAATCACTTTTTTGATTTGCTAGGAAGCAGAGTCTTGCGTATATATCCCTTCTTTAATAATCACATAATAAAAAAGCTTATGTTTGCCTGTGAAATCATATAGCTTTCTTTGTTTCCATATGAGAATTTCTTTAAGGCGTGAAATAGAAGGATGAAACAGGAAATTCAATATTGAGACATTTGAAGATGCAGCCAGATGGGTAGCTTAACCATCTCAGATAAGGCAAGGGGCTGTCAACAAGCCAGTGAAACTCCAGAGATTCTTTTTAAAATTATTGTGCATGTTCCTATGTAAATCCAAGTTGTCTGTCCCTCAGCACATAAGAACCGCTCAACTATACAGGGGCAATTTGCATCTGAAAAATGAGAGGACAGATGAATCTTCTGGTTCTCCCTTCTCATTTTTTAGACGAGGAGATTTGAAGTGCAGGGAGGTGTCCCTTTCTCAAAGTCACAATGGCTGTCGAGTGGCAGAGTCATGAGCTGTGACTCTGAGGGATTTTGGCTCCCAGCTGTATCTCGTTGCCATTTCTCAGGACCCCATGTGAACTGTTTGTTCTCAAGCAGTGGCTGAGTGACTTCCATTCTTCCTCTCCTTGATTTTTGCTCTTCAGAGCTTCAAACACATGAAACAACCCCCTGCCTCAGATTCTGGCCGCTGTGAAAGGTAGGGTACTTATCTGTGAATTCTATACTTACTTTATGAATAACTATTCCCAACTCTCACGTTCCAGGCACTGAGCTATGTCCATACCATGCTGAATAAGGCATAAGTCCTGCCCTCCCATAGTTTATAATCCACATGTTAAACAAATAAGTATTTGTTTACAAGTCATGGTATGTTCTAGAAAGTGAAAATATAAGGTATTTCGAGAGAGAGGACAGGGAAACCTGAATTAGTTGGGGATGAAGGAAAAGGCTTTGGGGACTAGCACTGAAAGGGAGAACAAATGGGGGGTGTGTGTGGCAGTGGGAGGGAGCCACGCGTGTGAGAAGCTCCCGAGTGGGAGAGGAGCTTGGAGGGTTGACAGTGGGGCGGCCATGTCCTCGGCTTCACGTGGGCCTACTGAAAACTGCGTAATGTGGGGTGGAAGAGGTGGGTGGAATTCAGAGGGTGGGTGTTTTGTTTTTCATGATGACCCATTTGCCGCTTGACTTTTTGGGTTAGATTTATTATTTATTTAAACCCTGCTTTGTTCTCAGAAAGATATCAGGTACTTCTTTGTGAGTACACCAGTCTTCAGTGCATTTTTAATCTGTCTGTGGTGACGGTTATGTGGACGGGAGATACGGCTGCTTTACTGACTTTTTGCGCCTTGGGGTCTGTGCACTGGATGAGCCGGACTTTTTAATTTTCTTCCAGATGATTTATTTTACTTCGTTCTGCCTTCAGCTCAAAATCCTACTGAATTGTTATGAATTTTTGAATTTATATGAAAAGTCACAGAATGGAAAATGAAGTCAGAAAGTCACAGAAATTTAGATGAAAGGACCAAGCAGTTTTTTGATTGGTGGGCATCTTGCCTCAAGATTCTCTAAGAAACATTTTTGATTCTGTCTGATGTTAAGTAACTAGAACAGGGCAAATCGATGATGTATTTTTGTACTTACTGGTATAACTTTAACTTCTGTCTCTTGGGTTGTGCTTTGCCTTTCTTGGAATGTTATGCGTTTAATGGGGACAACAGAGAAACCCTGTCCTGGAAGTCAGGGGACAGGTGCAGCCTGGGGTTCCCTTTGTCGTTTCTGAGAATCTCCAGGGATGAACCTACCGGTTGGGAGGAGTTTAGTTAGAAACAGGGGCTTGTTTCCTAAATTGTGTAGGAGTCAGACAGAATGAAAATGGCTGGAGATAAACAACTAAGTGGGTAGGTTTCACTTTAGTCACTAATTTCAAGTGGATCTTAGAGGGTTCAGAAATCTTACTGCACGTCTATCACCAAGGCACCCTCCCTCTCCCCATGACAAGTATTCTACACCGTTTCTTCTTTCCTTAAGGCATCACTATTTCCTGTTCCCTCTACATTCTCTTTTAAAGACCTGGCTTTTTATTCCACTGAGAAAATTGTAACAATTGGGAGAGAACGGTCTTTCCTCCAACAACTCTGTCCATGTCTGCCGTGCAGTGAAAGTGGACGATGTGTTTGTGCTTCTGTTGAAAACTAACCCTCCGTGTGTGCACTGCTTCCCACCCGCTTTTGCTACACAAGGATGTCGCTCCTGTAAATACCTGCTTTTCTATCACCCCCTTGCTCTCCTCTTCAGGACCACTACACTTACACTTCAGGACCAGTGTAGTTTTTCCCACTTTGAAAAACTCCTCCCTTGACCGTAAATGTCTCCTGTACCTTCCACTCCTGTTCTCTGCAATTTGCCGAAGCAGAAGGCAGTCCTCACTTTGCGGGCTTCCAGCAGGCATGGATCTCGGTTACCGCAGTTTGGTTCCATAGTACCAGCCTCTCCGTAATACTGGTCAAGTTTCAGTCACCACAGTAAGTGAGCTGAGTAATCGCATCAAGGACCACCTTGGCTGCCAGTTCTTCAGCTCACAAATCACCGTGTAAAGGACAGAGTGCATCACAATCTGTGACCAATCACGTCACTTCTTTGAAAGTCTGTTGGAGACTTTCAAACAGCAAGTGTAGTTATGTGGCCTTCCGGGAACAAACCCATGTGGCGTTTTATAAAAATGGATAATCTAAAGGGGAAATTGGCCAATGAAGGTGAAATTGCATCAAAGACAGAAAAAGCAGTAATGTTGGAAGTGTAATTCAAATCGGGCGTATATGGAATTCTGCAGGCAGGTGAACTCAACAACATAAATGAGGGAAGTAGCTGTGAATGACCGTGTCCCCGAGGAAGAGATGCTGGCAAACACACCACATGAATGGAACTCTGGGAGATGCTTTGATACTGAAAGCACAAAGGATGAAATACTGGAAGGTGATCCAAATTTAGACAGGAGTAGGGTGATTTGCATAGAAAATATGCTCCAAAAAGGAGGTTATACCATGAGGAGACGACAAGCTCTGTTCAGTCTACTCTTGGTAAGTTTTTTAAAAATAAAGAAATAAAACACTTGAGCCCTCAATGTTTCTAATGTTTTAAAATACAATGTACTAAAGAAATACTAGTTTTACTACTTTTTCATTTCCCTACATGTTTATGACCAGCAGTACGAGCGTTTTCAATGTTTTGACAAAGGTGTAAAGGTCGTGGAACAACCATCAGTTTCCCATGACTATTCAGATTGCTCTGGTGTCAGCTTGCACACTCGTTTTTATGGTCCTGCCCATGGTGGCTTTGGCTGTGGCTGCTGGAGCCCCTGTCTGTCACAGGGTCCTGCCCTGGCCCTTCACCGTGGTCACCCCCCACCCATACTCGGGGTACTCAGGACCCCAAAGTTCCCCGCCCCGAAGGCTTTGATCCTGCTTCTGCGAGCCTCCTCCCTGCTCAGCCCTCTTGACACAACCAACGTGTGTGTCCCTAAGGCCGGAGGGATGGTGAGAAGGCAGCTGAGCAAGATGGGTGGGCGAGTCTTGGGTGAGCTGCCTGGCGTGTCCTCGTGCATGTGTGTGGTGTGGCGAGGGCAGAATGGGACGAGTGGCAGAAGGGCAAGGGTACAGAGGCCGGGGCCTGCATCGGATCCCGCGCAGCTTTCCACGCTGTGGGCAGGCCCCCCATGGGAGAGCCTCAGGGGCAAACCCGTCTCTGCCTCCACTTTTACATCTCTTGTTTTGCAAAGACTCATTCCCCTCAGGCTCTCTCCCCACCAGCGAAACTGTTCTGATGGGATCCGTGACCTCCATGCTGTCAGAGGGGCTGTTCTCAGCTCTCCACTCCTGGTCTCGGAGGAGAAATGGACACTGGTGATGGTTTCCTCCCCTGTGACGTGCTTTCTCCGCTGGACCGCAGCGGCCCAGCCTCCCTTGGTTCTCTTCTTCCCATTTTCTCTCCTTATTCTTGCTTCCTCGGTGGTCTCTTCTAATCGCATAGCTAATCTGCCTGCTGCACAGTGTCATCTACCTATCTGCTGACAGCTTCAGAATGTATAGTTCCCTGTCCTGGGAACAGCCGACTCATCAACCTAGTCGTCTATTCCGTATCTCCAGGTGGATACTTAGGATAAAAATGTTAACAGTGCTCTAGTAGCAATCTTGGCTCTATATTCAAAATGTGTCTAAAATATGACTTTAAAAAAAATACCTTCACGGCTACTGCCTTAGTCCAACCCAACACTCCTCAGTCGCTTCCTGTAACAACCTCTTAGCTGTTCCACCCTTGCCCTCCTGCAGCCTACTTTCAACATGGTAGACAAAGTAGCATTTTTGAATTCTGAGATAGTGCCACTCTCCTCAAAACCTGCGGTGGCCTCCTCACCTCAGAATAAAGCCCAGGGCCTCCCCAGGGCTTCGGTAGGAGGCTCACCTGTCAGGCTCTGAGGACCTTGGTGACATCATCTCCTACCACACTCCCCTCTTTGGGAACTGACCAGCTGTCATGCCTGTTCTGTGAATAAGCTGCGTATCTGAGGTCTTGAGGTCTGTGTTCAGAACAGCTCCCAAATGCGAGCACCAAAGGCATGTAGACATGATGGAAGCTGTTTCTCACGCAGTTCCCAGTCGGATATGGTGGGGATGGTGGGGAGCTGGGAGCACGGCCTTTGTTCCGCCATCATTTGGGACACAGGCTCCTTCCATCCTATTGCTTTCTCCCCGCCTTCAGCCCGAGGTCTTCTCTGTTCAGCTGGTGGCTAGGGGAAGGAAAGGAGCACAGAAGATTGTCAGAGAGATGGACATTCTGTGGGTTAGAACTTGACCCCATGGTCCCACCTAACTGCAGGGGAGGCTGGCAATGGAAGTCAAATTTGTGCTGGGAGGAAATGTTGATTTCAATCACTGCTGTATCCGGAGTGCTTAGAACAGCGTGTGTTTGGCACATAGCAGGCACCAGACAAATAGTTATTGGATGGATAAGGGAAGGAGTGAGTGAATTTGGGAAAATGGAGGACTGAGCCTTTAATAATTAGAGACTAAATGAGCCCTGATGCTCGGAGTCAATTGCATTGGCGGCCAGTATTGGGAACGCGTTGTGTTGCTGTCAACTCTCTTCAATAATATGAGGATGTTGTTTTCACTTTACATTACATGGTAGATGAAATTGATGTTCTCAATTTAAAGGACCTTCTGTTTTCACAAAATAAAGATCTCCTGCTATGAAGCATTGTTCACTCTTACATCCCTACAGTCCGTGACCTCAGTCTGATGGTGAGAATGTGACTGTGGAGAACCTTGTATTTCTTCTCCACACTAATCTTTGTACCTATACCACTTCTCCTTATATGTTTTTTGGCATCAGGTGAAAATAAAACAGATGTAATTTTTATTCATGCACAACCTGAGGGAGGTGAGGTAAAAAGTATCATAATGAATCGCAGTGTTTACACACCTACAATCACCTACTAATCCACACACCACCTCGCTTTGTAGATCTTTGTTCCTTTTACGTTTTTCCACGTTGTCTTCCTACTATCCCTGCCTCGGTTTAGGGCTTTATCCTCTCTCGGATTTCTGCCAAGCCTGTGACTTACAGGTCTCCATGCCTCCCGTCTGTTCCCCTTCCCGTTCGTGCTTCCTCCAGCTCCCAGAGTTATTTTTCTAAAGTGCAAATAAAGATAGAATGGAGGACAAGAATTAAAATGTTGATGACGCGAGACCATCCATTCTGGTCTTTGTCCCTGGTAACAGAATCCCAGGTTTTAGTTGGGTGCTTGTTTTGTCCAGAACGGTCACCTGTCTCATCTCCCTCTGTGGCTAGGAGTGGCTGGTGATGAAGTTCGGGCCCAAACATTGTAAGTGGAAAAGTTCTATGGCGCTTTGGGGAAGGCTGGTGAAGGGGAGCCGAGTCCACTGAGAGGGCTCCCGTTCTCTCCTTTCTCCTCCTCTGGCTAGTGGAATGCGTGCCATGTCTTGGTGTGAGGGTAAGGGTGGCAGAACAGAAAAGGGGGGGCCAGGTGGCCTGATGCCACTAAAATCAGCACCCAGGCTCAGAACTTCTTTTGCATGATAGAGGAGTAACACTTTCTTTTTTGTTATTGTGGGGTTTTTTTTCCTACTATATGCAGACAAACCTCATATTATCCAATTAATCCTGAGATGAATAACATGAGCTTTAGTTTGAGTCTGAGGAGATGGTTGGAATGCCTGCCAGAGTTGTCCTGTAAATAGTTGGAAGGAGGGGCTGGGAGGCAAGTAAGAAAAGAGAGAGGTTCAGAATTATCTATTTAACAAACCTCTTAAGCTTCTCCTATGTGTCAGGTTTATAACTGTTAAGTTGTAAAAAATAATAAGAAGATGACTTATTCTCTATTAACAGATAGCTTCTAATTTAGTAGGAGAAACATAGCTGAAGATAGTTGGATTCCATTGTGACAGGCGATCAAATAAGGGACAAAAGAAGACAAGATTAATTTCATTTCGGAAGCGAGGGAAGACTTTCGGCCATTGACCTCGTGCTGCATCTCCCTGCGGACATTCTGCATCTTATTTCACTTCTCAGCGGCATTCAGCAGTCAATGGGCTGTGACAGCATCTCCCCGGCCATGTGCCCTCGTGCCACCTTGCCACGCCCTGCGAGGTGGTGCGCTTTATGTCCCTTCCTGAATCTGGGTTTGGTTGGGACTTGCTCGTAGGCCATGGAATAGAGGGAAGGCCATGGAATGCCTGGCTTTCCCGGCTCGGTCACTAGCGGCAAAGTGGCCTTTCCCTTGGGGCATCAGCGTCCTCAGCTTCCATTAAGAAGACGGACTGATTGAGGCTGTCAGGCTGGGAGGAAGCCGAGCCCCATGGGGGGTCCACACATAGATGGTCTTGTCATGAGGTCTCGTGTTTGAGCTCCCAGCCCAGGGAGCAGGCATGTGAATGAATGAGCTCCTGGTGATTCCAGCCGCCCGTCCAGTTACCCCAGCCCTCACGTCTTCCCAGCTGAGGCCCGGGCAGCACGCACACACAGGCCTGCCTGCTGGGCCTTTCCGAATTCCTGACCCACGGAAGCCACGAGCATAAGAAGCTGCTGTTTAGGGCTCCTGGGTTTGTGGTGGTGTGTGATACGGAAACGGCAGCTGGGACAGTAGATTGTTTCTGACATTTCTTCCGCCTTCTCAGTGCCTCCTCTTCAGTCTTTGCTGAGTTCTCCTTTTGTCCACCTCTCACAAGCTCAGTCTGGGCGCCCCTGCCCAGCAGACCTATCCCGTGGGAGGCCTTTTCCATTCTCGCTGCTGTAAATCCTGTCTCTGTGCCCAGAATCCCCAAATCTGTGTTTTCAGGCCAGACCGCCAGGCTTATTTAGTTATTTATTTTTCTAGTTGCAGTCATTGACCTGATATCTTGGGATCATGTCAGACAGCTTATGGACATGGCAAATATGATGTGTCTAAAACTGACGTTGGAATTTTTGCCTTAAAATGACCCTAATTTGCCCCATCTCAGTAAATGGTACTTTCACCTGTTCACTTGTTCAATCTAGAAACAAAGTCATTCTGGAGGCCTCCTTTTTCATTCCATACATTTAACTCCATCCCAAATTCTATCAATTGTCTCCCCAAATTATTCTCCAATTTGGCCTCTCTTCTCCAGTAAAACTGTCACCATCTTGCTTCAAGCCACCATGTTCACTGGTTTGGCACCAGAGCTTCGAGCTCCGCTGCTCATATACCAGCTCTGTGGGCAAACCTCACGCCTCCCTGTCCCCACGCCCCTCCCTGCTTCCTCGTGTGGGTGTCACTGTGGATGCCAGGGCAAGGCAGTTACCACTGGATTGCACATGCCTCTCCCGCCTCACCCCGCACGCTGACAAGGGCGTTCTCTGCTGGAGGGTGTGACCCAAGTTACGTTAGCATTTAATTATTTTAGGAAGGAAACTCTTTTTTTCTGGGGGGGGGGGGAAATACCTGGATCTGCTGTTTGGGGTTAGACGTGACATCTCAAAACACAGATGTTGCATGTGCCAGGCAGTTAAAGAAGACTGATAAACTGCTCTGCCTGGAGCAAGAGGAGGAACTGACTTTCCTGCTGAGGGAGAAAGTAAAGGCGAGCAGAGGCTGTAAGTGAGGAGAAACTAGCCAGGAGATGGTGGTCAGCTGGGTCTGTTTGGTGTGAAACCTGGGTAATTTCTTGAGAAGGGCTCCTAGACAAGAGAGTACACGAAGGGAGTAAAAGCTCAGTTAGCAGATGCCTGCCGGACCACCCTCCATCTCTGCATGTGTCCTCTCTCAGTCTTGGTTTCAAGAACCCTGTGAGCTCAGTCCCTTGGCCAGCTAGGCTTGGGGGTGGTCCCTGCCAAAACCAGCCGATAGGTGCTTTCCACGGAAAAATAACTATGAAGTTCCAGCAACAGGCCAGGAATTCGATATTAGTCTGAGAAGACTTTTATCATAGTCACTGTTTTTATGTCAAAGGGACTCTCAAGCCAGAGTAGGTAGCCACATTCCCTCAAAAGTCCCAAATCCGGGAGCCAACTGTTAGGTGGCTGGGAAGGGAACCTGTAGCCATTTTGAATGTTGCTCTGAAATGGTTTCTTCTTAAAAATGTGGTATTAGGAGTATTTAATTTTGTCAGCCATGCACAGATTGGAAGGAAATGAGAAGTACTGGTGAGGGTTGAGGGCTGTAATTTTTCATTAGGCCACTGAATTGAGCTTTCCATTACAGGGTAACTTTGGTTAATTTTAAGCATAAAAAATTCACGAAAATTCTGCCTGTGCTTCCTGAAACGAAATTTCTTCCTGAAAGGACATTTTTTTATTATTATTGCCACAGAAATTAAAGTATCAAAAGCTTTCATTCACCACACTCTTTGAAGTGGTGAAAAATGTCGGCATTGACTGTAGAGGAGATGTAAGGAGAGATTTCAGCTCTAAGCAGATATGCCAGGCTTCGCATGCAACTCGTTAAAGTGGTCTTTTGTGTGAAACTTGCTAAAGTGGTCTGTGGGGTGGCATCTGGTCCCTTTAATGAAACACACCATACTCAAACTAAAATGCCTGTCATCACGTCGGCCCCCCTCACGGAGGAAGTAACTTTGCTTTCCCGACAGAGCTAGTTTGGGAACCCACGTCTCCTTGGATTAATACAACATGATTTCAGCTGGTTCACTGGAGTGATGAGAACGTTGTTTGTTCTGTAGTGTTTCATTATGCACCGCGTTCAAGGAGGTGGCTGTCAGTACTCTGAAGGCGTGGCTATGCGTGCTCTCACTGCTGTAACTCAGCAGCTCCCCAGTTCATAGGAACCATGAAGCTGTAAGCTGGCTTCTGGACAACTTTACGTTCTAGCCTCTGGTGACACATGTACATTGTATTGGGTACAGGATGACTGTGTCTTCACAGGGCAGATGACTATTAGAACATTTTGCCCTGGGTCACCCCTGGGAGTCCAGCTTAGGGCTGGAGTGAGGAAAGTGAGTGTCTTTTCAGTCCTCCTTAGAGATGGCCCAGGGTAATTAGCCGCAGTGCTGGTGACACCAAGCTGCGTGGCAAGCTTGCACTGGCCCAGGTCCACAGCTGGATGCGTCTCAGCAGCTGGTTAGAGAGACCAGTGGGGAAATTAATGACAACGATCTGAGGCAGTATGTTCCAGTAAAAACAAAACTGCTAAAAAGCAGCCAGAACGTGCCTGGCTGCCTTTCATTTCCCTCTTCCCAGCAGCTCTCTCTTTGTCATGGTGATGACCAGCCTCTGGGAGATGCCTTGCCCTGGGCACCCAGCCTCCTGCCTGAGCCCCTCTTGCTGCAGACACAGCTGGTGTGCTGGCCAGGAGCAGCTCCAGAGTTCATTGGGGTCCACGTTGCCTAGGCTACAGAAGCAGGCTACTGCCCACCCGATTCCTGGGATGCTCATCTGTAACTTGAATGGTGATGGGGAAATCGTGGAGTTGTTCATGACAGAAAAAGTAGTGTGATTAACTGGTGTTTTCCAGAATGGCTTTTTAGCAGTGGGTCCGTAACTGACTACTACTCAGAAGTATGAGCGCTTAGACACTAAGAGTCAGATTCAGTGCTGTTTGGCTGGGGCCTGGGGGTGTTTGACAGCCCATTTGGGGACCACTGCTCTCAAGGATGGACACAGCCTCGTGGAAATACATGATACAAGGAGAGCAGAGCAGTTCTGGATGTGACGACGGTAGGTCTCTTCCAGAGATGGTGTACACAGTCTTTGTTTTATGGTATCTTGAAAAACATTGAGATATTTACACAGTCCTAGAATAGACATAGCCCTCCTTCTATTTCACAGGTTTTGTAGCGGATTTTATGTATCTCTGACAGTTCCAGATGGTTCTAACATTTCATATTTCCCTTTAGGGCCTCAGTAAATTCTTGGAACATTGTGGGTGTGTGTGGGAGGCGGGTCCATCTTCCTCCAGAGACTCTTTTATCACTCAGCTTGGTGGGGATGGATGAGGGAATGGAAAAAACTGAAGTACGCAGCTGAGATCAAAGCGAGATAAATGCGTGGCGAGAGACTAAAGAGACATTCAGGCAGGAGGGCAGGTGGAGGAAGAGCAGACACAGGCTGTGCTTTGGGAGGGAGAAGGGGACAGGCAGGAGAGAAACAGGCTCCCTCCTGGTACCCATTTCTTAGCCACACAATTACCATAAAGAAACTTGTGAGCACACGAATGGGATGTCATGTTCCAGTGTTGGAGGGAAAGTTGCTGCTGCTCTGGGCACAGTCTCCTGCCATCCACGGAAACGCCACCTCTTGCTTCCTGCCTTGAGCCATCATCCTAGTTGACGGGATTCCTACGGTGGGGGTGGGGGACTTCCCAACCCCCAGCCTGGCATGGCTCGTCTCCTTATTTCATGCTCCATGGCTATACTTCCTTTTTTAAAAAAAGTTTTTTTTTTTTTTAAATTAAAGTATAGTTGGCGTACAATAGTGTATTTGTTTCAGGTATACGACATAGTAATTGGACATTTATACACGTACCTTGTAATGTGATCACCACACTAAGTCTGGTACCCACCTGGCACCATCCATCGTTGTTACAATATTTTTCTTTTTCTGTGTCCCAGGCTTCTTTATGATCAAAGAGGAATGAACAATACCTTTCTCCAAGGCAAGACAACTTCAGAGCCTTGATTTTTTCATCTTCAAATAAAATTTGAATCTACTGAAGTTTGTTATCCTTTCTCTAGGAAAAAGAAATGAGGTGAGGAAGTTTTTTAAATAGTTATGACAAAAAGTTCTAGACATTAAAAAGCTTTCATAAAACAATATTTTGATGACTTAAATCTTAAGTGAATTGCAAGCATTTAGTTTGAAAAAAATTTCAATTTCAGAAGTTAAATAGAAAAGCAATTTTGAAATGTGTGAGAGAAGATAATAGAGGTTAGAAGAGATGGAAAATGGTTTAGATATACTTTGCATTTGTATGTTTTGTGTTTTCCCACATAGTGTCAAAGTATTTTCCGGGACATCCTATTTGCTTCATTCTTTTCTCCTTCAGTTTAAAATAAAGTAGCTCGTGCTTGGTGTGTGTAATGTACGTACGTACAGATGTACGTATGTATATGTGTTTTCAACCTGGAACTCATCAACAGCTTTAACATTTGTCATTTCCTTTCTGCATCTGGCCACTGTACAACTATTACAGAGTTAGCTCACTAGCACCTTTATGTTCAAGAATCAGAAGAACATCTACAATGTGCCAATTACATAGAGACACATACAACAGAAAACAAAGAGGGAAAGAGAAGTAGTCGGCATTCTCTGGCTTGTAGGTCAGACCACTCCTCAGAGGAGTTTCTGGAGGGCAGGGGTGTGCTGACTCATTGCTGCACCCCAGGCTCTCAGCACAGTGTTTGGAATGACCAGACCCCCAGAAAAGACGTGTTTGCTGAGTGAATCAAAGCTCTTGGCAGCTTCGCCCGGTTGGGGAACAACGTTATTTGGTGTTGAGCTGCTCTTCCTCCATCAGAGCCTGGGTCGTCCAGCTCCACTAGTGTTGGCTTCAGAGTGAGGGAAGGGGAATGTTTCCTCCCTTTTTTATTCTTTGCAAAGAATTTTTCCTTTGTGCAGAGCGGGAGAAATGAGCATATTCATGTCAAGAGCAAGACGTACAACCCCAGGCAAGGTACCATAGTAACGAATGAGGGGACCCAGGAAAGGGAAGAGTGGCAGAGGGGACTTAACATGTTCAAAATTAATTGCTATTTATCACAATCCTCATAGTGGTAGACAAGTGAGCTTAATAAATATGAATGAATTTTTTTTAACCCCAAACTTCACACCATATAATCTTTTCTACTCCATCTTATGATAATACAGTTCCTTCTTCTGTGTTTTAAAAATCTTACATCTTTGCAGATTCACAAAGAAGCCATTTGATGTCTCTGTTTTAAAGGCTTACGATGTTCATTTGAAACACTGTTTAAAATAAACTTGGATCATACCTGCAAGTTCTTACATTGAAGCAGAATAGGGGAGCGATTAAGAACAAGAATTCTGGAAACACATCTGGGCCCCAGCTCAGAGTTACACTAGCTGGGTGACCTTGAGTAAACTCCTGTACCTCTCTGATCTTCAGTTTTCTCACTTATTAAATGTAGATGATAATCATAGACCTTCATAAATATGTAGATTAAGACTTTATGCATATAGCAACATTTATCACATTTATGGCACATAGTAAACGACCAGTAAATTGCCATTACTATTATTATGGAAACAAATTGAACTATGAAAAAGTTGAAAACTTTGGTACTACATTTAAATTTTTAAATATTGAACAAAAATAAATAAATAAGTGAATAAAATGAAGAGATTAGCCCGTAGTTTTTAAACTGACGGATGAAAAACCGCAAAAGCAGTGTAAGGAATGGTCTCTGATAATAATTCTAGTGATTGTGAGTATGGCCGATTGAGGACCTGTGTTTGAAATGGCCGAGAAAACAAAATGAAGACATAGGAAATAATTTGAAAAAAAAATATGTCCACTCTGGTTTAATGGGAGCTGGAATTAGGAAGGTTCCATGGGCCAGGGTTGCTTGGGGGTCCCAGGACGAAGTGGCCTTGAAGAACTGAGACTTATGTTGTACAGAAAAAGGGAAAGGAGAGTCCTGGCGCCTGGGGGTGGTCAGTGGCCAGTAAGGAAGGCTTAGAAAAGCAAAGCCCAGGTAACTGGAATGTAAGGGGTCAGAGACTGGAGAAGTGTGGTGGATTCCCTTTATTATTATTTTTGAAAGAAACATTTGTTGAAGGAATCTTCCTGAAAGCTGCTTTATTTTATCCTCACAGGACCCTGGAAGGCAGATATTATTAGTGTATTTTACAGACTGCAGAGGGCCTGCAGGCACAGAGTTGGGGCCGTTTGCGGGGAGTGGGGACATACATTATGGGCAGGAGGGCTCCGGGGGAAAGTGGTGTTTTAAGGGGAAGGAATGAAGCTTGTTAGTTGGATGTAGTCTCACTTGTTGAGTTTTGCTTTTGTGGCTTATGCTTCTGGTGTCATATCTAAAACAGTCTTTCCAAGACCCATGTCAGGCACTGTCCCCTTTGTTTTCTCCAGGAGTTTTAGACCATCGGGTCTTCTGCTTACACCATTAATCCATTTCCAGATAATGTTTGTGAAGGTAGGGGTCCCATGTCATTTTTCTGCATGTGGTTATCCAGCCCTCTGGCACCATTTGCTGAAGAGACTGTCCTTTCCCTACTGAGTGTCCGTGGCTCCCTTGTCAAATATTAGTTGACTATCTATGTGGGGGTTATTGCTGGGCTTTCAGTTTTGTTCCATTGATCGATTGTGTCTGTTTTTATGCGAGCAACATACTGTTTTAATTAAAGGAGGTTTGTAGTAGTATTGGAAATCAGGAAGTGTGAGGCCTCCGGCTTTGCTCTTTTTTCTCAGGTTTGCGTGGGCTATTAGGGGTCTTTCATGGTTCCATACAAACTGTAGGAATGCTTTTTTCTAGTTCTGTGAAAAATGCCGTTGGAATGGAGGGACTCCATTAAGCCCGTTCTAGCCTCCGGCAGTGAGGCTAGAATGGGCTTAAGATTTTTCCAGTTAAGTTATGGAGGATAAAGAAGGACAACCAAAGGGAGAGAAAGAGACCAGATAAAACCAGCAGAGTCACCAAAACATAGAGAAGGAAAGTTGCAGTGAGTTAGGACTGTAGTAAGAGGTATAGCTGTTGAAGATGAGGTAGCTTTCATTATCGTTGATAGTGAAATGGTCTGTGTACGAAACTCAAGACTCAACTGAAAAACTCATAGGAATAATACAGGCATCCATAAACTCGTTGTATATAAAATGAATATGTAAAAATCAATTATTTTCATTTAAATTTGCTAAAACTAATTAGAAAGCAAACAGAGAAAACTGATCTTACTCAAAAAGCAACAGGGAATAGAAATACTTAGAATTTCAGTGGGAATTGTGGGAAAAACAAAACAAAACAAAAACAGCATCGCTTGAATGAAAGACATAAAATGAGATTTGAATGAAAGAAAAGATTATTGTGAACATGGCAATTTCTACCGAGTTAATTGGTAGGTATCTTACACAAAATTAGTAGCTATTTTAAGCAAAATCCCAGTAGAAATTTTGTGGGGAAACTTGATCCAAATTGCCATTTCTAATGGGAGAATGATCTTTAAAAGTCTTATAAGGAAATCATTCTCCAGCCTTCGTTTAGTCTAAATATTACAGAAAAGCTGAAAGAGAATACTTAAGAAATTCGAGAAAGAGAAGAAGAATAAGGGGAGACTATTAATAATAAGATAGCCTATAATCTATGGAATAGGTTCTTTGAGAACTTACTGGGAAATTACTCTCCACCTTCTGCCCGTCTCCTCCAGACAAAACAATCGGCCTGGTAAGAATTGTCATGCAGATAGCGCAAATACATTGTATTGTTGATACACGCTGAAGAGAACCGGAAGTAAACGCTTCCCTCTGTCCTCACACCACGCGGGGCCTGTTGTCCCAGTGCAGCAGTAAGGCCTCCGTAAACATGCTTTATTGCTCTCTTTTTATGTAACTGTCCCGTCTGGAAACTCAATGATTCTTTTGGCACAGGAAGCTTTTAAATATTTAGGTTGAGCTTTTCTCTTTATTTTTCTTCATATAATGGAGAGGAAACTCTTGATTTGAACTTTATTAAGTATTTCAGTTTGGGAAACTTGACAAACAGACTTTTTAGTGCGGTGTCATTTCTAACGAGAGAGGGATTTTTAGTCTCCCGAAGCAGTCTCGCTCCCTGGCCTTCATTTACTGGTAGTCCATTGGTGCACATGGAGAGTAATGCTGAGAAAGGACCAGACCTGGGTAAGTTGGATCAGGACTGGCACCTTTATAAGTGATCTTTCCTCAAAGCATCTGAGAAGTGAACTTCAAAGCTCTACATTCACTCCTTCTTATGAATCACCCTTTCTTTATTGCTGTTTTTCTCCAAAATAATGGAAATTTCAAAGATGTGCACAGTGTAATATTAACAATCCAGTGTAAATAAGTGGAGATTCCTGGGCTAAAGTCCCAGGGAAAGTCATTTGTAAAGAACTCGGGCAACACTTGTTAGCAGCGCCACCTGTCACGAGGGGAGTTGGAGACCCTGAGTCCCAGGGTTTTCCCCTCAGGAGCCTCCAGATTAGGCACAGGTTGATGTTGCAGAGGACATTTTCTTCCATAAAACTCACTTAAAAAAAGGATAAGGGAAGAAAAAACGCTATTCATCGATGCTGAATTTATGGAGAGCTGTGTTTCAGCATTAAGAGAGAATTGGCAAAACCAATGCTGTTCCATTCCAGAAAAATCTTACACCTTTCCAGAACTAAAACCAGAGGTGTTAATTGTTTCTATCTGAAGATTTCTCTTTCCCTCACTCGCGCCCTGGGCCTTTGGTGCTGTGCTGGCAGTTTCTCCAGGGGAGAGTGACGTGACGACCAGGGGGAGGAAGCAAGTAAAGGGCATGGAAATGACACTGGTGACTTTCCTGGGGTTGTCTGTGAGCTAATGCTATGACGTAAAGGGCATTTTAGAGTCCGTGTTTCTTGCTGAACGCATAATCAAATACCACGAGGGCGTCTGTTGTGAACCCGAGTTTACAGCCATCAGGTTAGGAAAGCAGCACAGGTACCATGGGCACCCTGGGCTCCACGCCGGGGTGTTGGCCGCTGTGGTGAAGAGCGGGGAGAGGTGGGGTCTGGGCTTAAGGACGGCCAGCTGTCCATTTCATTAGTGAGAATCCCAAAGTCGTAACCTCCCAGATCACAGCACTGGGCATTTGCTTTTCTTAACGCACATACTCAGGCCTCCGTTTTCAAGTAGTATATAAAAATATGCATAAGAGTTTGGGGAAAAATAACTTTAAAAATATTTGGGGCACATTTACCATCTTTATTTCTATGGGAGCTTGTGGGCTGGAGACCCCAGACAACTAATATACATAAATAAAGTGTCACCTCTTTTAGGTGACAGTGTCTGGGGCCTGTAGTGAATCAGAGAGGGCAAATGTCCTTTGAGGGGTGCCACCAGTCAGACTGGCAGCTGTGGTCACATGGGCATGAGGGCCCTTTGTTTGTGATGTTTTGCTAAAGAAACCCTGACTTTGGGTTTTATGTATGATGTTAAAGGTAGACACAAATGGAAACTTAAAAAGAAAACCAAAAACCAAACATTTGGTGGGCCAAATACTCTGAGGGCTAAAGAAATCCTAGCTGCAGGCTGGAGCCAACACTGTCAGTTTCCATCATCAATACAGACAGACCACACTCGTCCTCCTTAAGCTGAGGCCTTCAAATTGGAACATTTCCTGGAGAAAGGTGTTTAATGATGACGTCATCATCCGTATCTGATGGAACAGTGCGTGAGATACGTCATTTTCTTCGATGCATCTACTGTGATGATGACGCCCTCTCCCAGCCTCCTTCCTGGCCTCCTGCTGTTTTATTCTGTGTGTTTGGTGCTTACCAGTTGCCAGGAACCATGAGCTGGAAGGAGAAGGTACAAAGAAGGTACAAGCCTTGCCATGCAGGACTTGGCATCTAGCGGGAGAGACAGGGGTGGGCGCAGTGTAAGGAGCGCTAAGGCCTGCAGCTGCTGTAACTACCGTGTTTCCCCGAAAATAAGACCGGGTCTTACATTAATTTTTGCTCCAGAAGACGCATTAGGGCTTATGTTCAGGGGATGTCATCCTGAAAAATCATGCTAGGGCTTATTTTCCGGTGAGGTCTTCTTTTCGGGGAAACACGGTCAGTATGTAATTTACCACGCTTTCCCAGCAACGAGGACAGGTTGGCAATAATCATCCATGTTTTCTTTTCCGTCATCCTTGTTTATTGTCTGAAGCTCACACTTGCTGGACTTGAGGTGAGTTCCCTGGAACGAACGCAGCGGAGCTGGCACTCCCGCGTGGGCCTGGAAGCTAGGACCACGACTGTGTTCCTTTCTTTCCTGAGAGAGAGAACTAGTTATCGACAGGCTAGATGCATGTGGCTATGTGCAAAGTGGGGGTCCTGGGGCAGGAGAGCCTCGCGGAGCTGTAAGCTCGTATGTCCGGGTATTTTGGCTAAGGTAGCAACCACGTTTTTTTCTCAGGTGCTTGTCGGAACATGACATCCTAGTTGGCCTTGTGCCTAGTTGGTCATACTCCGGAGCCTCTGCGTCAGCCCATGCACACACATTCCCAGGCCGTCAGGTTAGGCTGCTGTGGGCCTGCCTGCCCCTGCCAGGTGTGCATGGGTAACAGCCTGCTCCTGCACGTCTGCTCTTCTAACAGATAAACAGATTCCGTAAGGCCCTGCAGAAAACAGCAGCAGTGTGTAACAGAGTGTGTGCAGCATATCTCACTACGTTAAGACCCCAGAAACACGACCACGTGACCCCTCAAAATCGCTCATAGGACTTGTGTTTTGAAAGAAACACGAGACGGAAGCCTAGCGCGGCAGACCACCTAAAGTCAAGAGAATAAATCTACTCCCTGTTTAACTGGATAGCCTGCCAACATCATCCTTGGGCGGCCCGTTCCCTTCTCTGGGAATCTGTCTCACTTTGCGCCCTTCTGTGTACCCACCAAATCCTGGCTGTCTCCCTCTAAAGCAGTGCTTGGCAACCTTGTGTACAAGTCAAAGCCCCTGGAGAGCTTTATGAACTCCTGGGGCCCAGGCTGCACCCCACACGCACTAAGTCGTCTCTCCAGTGGTGGGAAGGGGACATCAAAGCTCCCAGATGATTCCAACGTATAGTCAAGGCCGAGAAGCAGTGCTAGAAACACCTTATAGCTTGCCAGTACCCTCAAACGTTACAACCGGCAGTGGTGGCACAGCAGACACGCTGACCAGGACATAAAATAGCAATGCTATTATTTAACTAATTTTATTGGAACCCATGCTTCTTTTTATTTGGACCTCATACTTTTAGTGAAAGCTAAGCTTGCATAAGCTTTAAATTTTTTTAGCACGTCTGTGTGTTACATAAGTAGGGACTGTAACATGTTTTGAAACATAATAAAATGAACGAACACCAGTGAGCCGGCAGCCAACCTAATAACTAGATTACTACCAGTTTCAGGGAAGCTGAATGTTTCTTCCCAATTCCAGTCCTTCTTCTGTCAGGAATTTGATGGTTATCCTTTCTTTGCTTTTTCGAGTATAGTGTGCTGCATGTTATGTATCCTTAACCAATAGAGTTTGTTTGCTTTGTAATTTTATGAAAATTGTATCACATTGCAGACGAGTTGTGACTTGCTGCTCTCTGTTATGTTACTCAGAATGTTCTGTATTTGCACAGAGGTATGATTCATTCCGTTACTACTGTATGAGAGTGCATTTCTCCTGTCTGTGTGCAGAATTGCACGTAGGCTTAGACATAATTTTTCTGGTTGTCTCCAAATTTTTTGCTGTTACAAACAGTAATGAATGCTATGAATATTTTTGGATATATATCCTGGTATAGTTCTCCCTCCCTGCCGAAGTCTGTGGATTGCTTTGTTTTTTTCATTGCAGCCTCCTCTTAGGGTACCTTCTTGTTTGACAGTAGTTGGAAAGCAAACAGTTGTATTTCCTGGATTTCCTTGCAGGCAGAGTTGTGGGCTGGGTGTGTCAATCAGATGTCTTCACAGGGGGCTGCAATTCAGAACCCAAGTCAGTGGACAGAGCGATGAGCAGAAGCTGCACAGTTCTGGCAGCTGCAGCTTTGCCTTGGCCCGCCTGAGGATCCCTGTGGTCCAGAGGTGGCCGCTGGAACTGGTGGCTGGAGTGGAGCCCCCCCAGTCCCCCCGTTGTGCCTAGAGTGGTTTCCTGCTGTGTCAGTTCATGTTTGTTATGACTTTCCTGATTGCTGAGCCCATTGTCTGTTTCTTCTTTTCCCTCAATGATCATATAAGCCATCTATTAGCCCGTAATCGGTTCCTTTGTGCATAAGCAATTTCAGTGGGAACTCAGCTCTTACTATTGCAACCTTGAAAATACAACAATCAGTACCAAGCATGGTGCAGGCCACAAACTCTCAAGGAAATGTGAATAGAGAACTGGTTTTCCTTCCTGGCTGTGTTGGAAGGTGGTGAAGATATGACTAGAACCTGAGGAGAGGCCACCAGAAACGATGGTATGCAATGGAAACCATGAACACCTGGGGTGCAGTGTGTATTACAAAATCTGGCTTTGTCAGACTCGGTGGTTTCTGAGATAAACCGCTATGACAAGAAATCCAAGGATTGCAGGTGGGCTGCACGTTTCTAACTGTGCTAGATAGAGAACGTTTCTAAAAACCGGCAAGGCTGAGGTTTGAGAGCCAGGGAGGTGCTTGCAGGCTGCTAACTGGCTCATGTACTCACTGAGTGGCTCCTGGCTTCCGGGGAAACACATTCTCCTTCCCGGAGTAAGTTCCTCCCACCTCACGAGATGATTCTTCCATGTCTTTGTTGGTGTTGGGTTCTTCCTTTTCTACTCAACATTCAGAAGTTAGAGTGTCCCAAGTCTGTACTCTGCTTCAGGGATCTCATCTACTCCTGGGCTTCCAGTGCGATTGACATGTTGATGGCTTTCAAAGTTATACCCACTGTTGACTTCATGTCCAATGCATGGCTACAGACATTTCCAAACTGGACACGGCCAAAACAGAGCTTGGGATCTTCCACCTCTAAACCCTCCTCCCTCAGTATCCCCCGGCTCAGTAAGGGACACTGTCGTTTAGCCGGTCATGGGAGCCGAGCTTTCAGGACCCACCCATAATTCCTCTGTCCCTCCACTCCAGCTGGCACTGCTTCAGCTGCATAACAAACGAAACCAAGTGCAGTGGCTTAAGCATCAGCGATTTACTACTGCCTGCCATGCTGTGGGAAAGCAGGGAGGGTCTCCTGCTAGTTTCTTCGGGGCTTGCTCCTGTGGCTAATGCAGCTGACAAGCAGGCTGAACTGGAAGGATGAGAAGGCTTTATTCACATGTCTGGAGGTTGGAGTGTGCTGGCTCTTTTCCACATGACTTCACATCCAGTAATAAGCTAAATAGGCTTTCTCAGATTGTGGTCTCATTGCAACATTTCAAGAGCAAAACTGGAAGCTTCAGTCGCTCTTAAGGCCTTGCCAGGAGATTTGCACATTGTCACTCCCTCCCCATCTTACTAGTTCAAGCAAGTCATAAGCCAGCCCAGATTCAGGGCTGGAGAGATTCCATCTCTGGATGGGAGGAAAAGACATTCACCTTGCAAGGGACTTGTGTACTGGGATGGAAGAAATCTGGCAACTAATACCATGTAATCCATCTACATATCCTGTGCGTTCTAATTCTATAATACGTGTATATACCAAATACAACTGGGTCTCTCTCACACACACATAGCAGCCAGCATTCTCGTTCTCTCTCGTTCTCTCTCTCTCTCTCTCTCTCTCTCTCTCTCTCTCTCTCTCTCACACACACACACACATCAAAGTTATCTTTTTAAGATGCAGATCAGACCATGTAGGTCCTCCAGTGAAAAAACTTGCAATAGCTTTTCACTGGTATTACACCCAGACCTGAAGTCTGTGTAACAGCCCAGGAGGCCCCCTGCCATTCATTCAGCCCCCACTTATCACCCTGACTGTATCTCCTGTCACTCTCCTTGACCACAGTGCCCCTGTATTCAGTGAACAAGGCACACTGGCTTTTTTCCTGTTTTCGGAATCATCCAACCTGTTGAGATCTTTTCCATGTTTGGGTCCTAGCCTTGAGCCTCCTACAGACATGTGTTTGTTGACTCTTCTTGCTCAGCTCTCACCCAGCTCAAACAGCTTTGTGGAGAGGCCTTTCTTTGACTTTCTTAAATGCATCTAATAATTATTTTCTCTAGCCAGCCACTCTTTTTAAAAAAATGTTATTTGATTGTTATAAGAGGGCGGATCTCATGTTAAGTGTTCTTAACAAAGTTTTAAGTGTACAATGCATCACTGGTGATAAGTACAAAGTGTACAATAGGTATTCATCTGGCTTAACTGAAATCTTATGCGTCTTCATTAGTAACTTATATTTCCCTCTCCCTCCAGCCCCTGGAAGCCACCACTGTACTCTTAGATTCCATAAACTTGACTATTTCAGACCTTATGTAAGTTGAATCATACAGTATTTGTCTTTATTCATGCGTGACTGGCTTACTTCACTGAGTATAATTATGTCTTCAGGTTCATCCATATTGTCACTTTTGACAGCTTTTCCTTCTTTTCAAGGTTGAGTTGCATTTCACTGTTGTATACGGTGAGCTCCATTTTCTTTATTCATCTGTCGCTGAACATTTAAATTGTTTCCACATCTTGGATATTGCGAATAATTTTGCAATGAACATAGGGTGCTATTATCTCTCTGACATTCTGATTTCAATTCTTCTGGCTAAATATCCAGAAGTGAATCACATTATTGTTCTATTTTTAATTTTTCAAGGAACATCCATACTGATTTATATAGTGGCTACACCATTTTGCATTCCTACTAGAAGTATGCAAGTGTTCCAATTTCTCCACATCCTTGCCAACACTTGTCTTTTGTTTTGTTTTGTTTTTTGATAATAACCATCCTGACAGGTATGACATGATATCTCACTGTGATTTTGATTTGCATTTCCCTGATGATTAGTGATGTTGAGCATCTTTTTATATATCTGTTGACCATTTGTATGACTTCCTTAAAGAAATGTCTATTCAAATCCTTAGCCCATTTTTAAATTCGGTTATTGATACTACTTTTTTTTTTTTTAAGTTGTAGGAGTTCCTTATATATTTTGGAGATTAATCCATTGTCCAATATATGATTGGCAAATATTTTCTCCCATTCCATTGGTAACCTGTTCCATCTAGACATTTCCTTTGCTCTATAGAAGCTTTTTAGTTTGATTTAGTGCAACTTACTTATTTTTGTTGCCTGTGCTTTTGGTGTCATATCCAAGAAATCATTCCTAAGACCAACATCAATTTCCCCTGTTTTCTTCTAGGAATTTTACAGTTTCACGTCTTATATTTAAGTAAGTAATTCATTTTTACTTGATTTTTTGGTATGATACAAGGGTCCAGTTTCATTCTTTTGCACGTGGATATCCAGTTTTCCCAACACTATTTGTCGATGAGACTGTCCTTTCTCCTTTGTGCACTGTTAGCACTGTTGTCCAAGATTGGTTCACTGTATATGTGTGCATTTATTTCTGGGCTCTCCATTCTGTTCCACTGGTCTATATGTCTGTATTACGTGAGCACCATACTGTTTTAGTTATGTTGCTTTGTAATATATTTGAAATCAGGAAATGTGATGCCTTTAGCTTTGTTCTTTCTCAGGATTGATTTGGCTATTAGAGGTCTTTTGTGGTTCCATATGTATTTTATAATTGTTTTTCTCTATTTCTGCCTTTGGGATTTTAATGGAGGTTGCATTGAATCTGTGGATTGCTTGGGGCTAGTATGAGCATTTAAAAAAATGTAAGTCTTTTAATGCATGAATACCTGATGTCTTTCTGTTTGTTTGTGTCCATCACATTTTAAAACTATTTTAACTCCCTTTCCCAGTGTGACATTATCACAATTTGCGTCGCCATGTTGTGATCTTTTAACATATTTTAGTTATTTTTAATACTTTGTCTTCTAACTTTTATACTAGAATTAAAAGTAATTTGCACACTAGCATTACAGTAATACAATAATATAGCATTTGTCTGTATATTTTGCCTTTACCAACGAGTTTTACACTTTCTTATGCTATCATATTTCTGTTCAGTGTCTTTTCAACTTGAAGAACTCTCTTGTAAAGTAAGTCTAGTGGTGATATATACCCTCAGCTTTTGTTTGTCTGGGAAAGTGTTAATCTCTCCATTTTTGAAGGACAGCTTCACTGGAGATAACATTTTTGGTTGGCAGCTTTTTTGTTTAGTGCTTTTGTAAATGTATCATCCCACTCTCTTCTGGCCCCCAACGATAGTCTTCTGGGGGTGGGGGGGCCGTTGTATGCAACAAATCTATGATATGTCTTGCTGTGGATTTCTTTGGTGTCTTATTTGATGTCTTTTGGGATTCTTGGATCTGGATATCAATTTCCTTCCTTAGATTGAGGAAGTTTTCAGCCATTATCTCTGAATAAGCTTTCTGGTCATTTCTCTCCTCCTTCTGGAAATCCCGTAGTGGTATATATTGGTACGCATGATGTGTTCTATAAGTCTCTTATACTTCTCATTTTTGTTATTGTTATCCCTCTGATTGAATATTTCCAATTACCTATCTTTGAGATTGCAGATTCTTTGTTCTTCTTGATCTTGTCTGATGTTGAACCCCTCTAGTTAATTTTTCATTTTGGTTATTGTGTTCTTCAGCTCCAAGATTTCTGTTTGGTGCTTTTTAATGTTTTCTACCTCTTTGTGGAAATTCTCACTTTGTTCATGAATTGTTTGCTTGACCTTGGTGAACATTTTTATGCCAGTGATTTTGAATTCTCTGTCAGAGAAACAATATAACTCCATTTCATTATGGTCAGTTTCTGAAGATTTATCTTGTTTCTTTGGAGCATCATTTGGCTGATTCTTCATTTTCTTTGACTTTCTGTTTTGGTATCTGCAAGACAGAAGCCAGCCCTCTGGGGAGCCCCCTCAGTAAAGTTGGGGTACTGGATGTAGGAACCAACCGCATCTCTCCTCTGGGAGAAGCTGGGACCTAGGGGACCTCTTCCAGATCATATGGCAGTGCAGTGGGGCAGCACCTCTGGCTGGAGGGTTTCCTGACTCTCCCTACTGCCTTCAGCCTGGTTTCATGTTTGCCCAGGGCGCAGGAACCTTTGGATTAGTTTTTAGATTTCTCACAAAGGAAATGTGCCCACAAACTGTTGCTGAATTGGTATGTTTGTTGGGGGATGGAGAGTCCAGGACTCCCTACACTACCATCTTGCTGACATTATTCCTTTGCCAGACACTTTTTATTGTATGACCATGTTTTATGTCCCTCATAGCTCTTTTCACTATCTGAAATTAATCTGCTCATGCATAAATATACTTGGTTATTTCTGTTCCTCTTCACTAAAAAATTTTCAGGCATCTTCAAAGCCACTTAACCTCTCTGAACCTTGTGATTTGTCTTGTAGGAGATAAACTTTGAAGTCCTCCCTTTCCTATTTCAAAGGAATGATGTCAGGGTAGGATGAAATAATTTTTGTAAACGTCTTAGACAAAATCCACTATAAACCAGACTCTACGTTAAGTACTTCGGGCTAAAAAATGTTTTACGGCCTGATAGATTGTCTTAAGGAGCAGGGGTTACAGTTACTGAATTATTCTGTGTGAAATAAATTCAGTTAATAGGCATAAATAGCATATAATCAATATCTTATGTCAAGTGCCTAATAGTCCTCCCAAACTTCTCTAGGTCATTGCCAAATGTTTTAGGTAACGTAGCTTTACCATATAGTTGGGAAAATTGCAGTGAAAAACAAGACATTCTGGTTAGATATTACCTAACATTTATTTTTTTTGTTTATTATTATTTTTTTTAAGATTTTATTGGGGAAGGGGAACAGGACTTTATTGGGGAACAATGGTCAAATTGTTGTCCTTTCAATCTTAGTTGTGGAGGGTTCTGGTTCAGCTTCAAGTTGTTGCTCTTTCAGTCTTAGTTGTGGAGGGCACAGCTCAGCTCCAGGTCCAGTTGCCGTTGCTAGTTGCAGGGGGCACAGCCCACCATCCCTTGCGGGAGTTGAACCAGCAACCTTGTGGTTGAGAGGACAGGCTCCAACCAACCGAGCCATCCGGGAGCTCAGCGGCAGCTCAGCTCAAGGTGCCGTGTTCAATCTTAGTTGCAGGGGGTGCTACCCACCATCCCTTGTGGGAGTCGAGGAATTGAACTGGCAACCTTGTGGTTGAGAGCCCACTGGCCCATGTGGGAATCGAACCGGCAGCCTTCGGAGTTAGGAGCACGGAGCTTTAACAGCCTGAGCCACCGGGCCGGCCCCTAACATTTATTTTTTAAAAGACTAATCTTTATTTAGAAAAAGATACACAGGGAGTTCGAGGAGCTAATAAGAGAAGAAGAAAGAAATTCACTTAAATAAAAATTACTTGAAGTAGGCCTACTGAAAAGGTTTGCCAAATGCTGAGCAGGTGAATGAACACATTACTATTCCTAGACACACCTGAATAAATTTGAAAACAATGAAAAAGAAACAAGATTTTGAATGTTTCTGGAGTGGAGGGAACAACAGAGATTTTTTTTTTTTTTTTTGCATAAAATTTCATATCAGCAATCTAGGGAACTAACATAATGAACTAATGACTTCAAAGTACTGGGTGAAAATAATTTTGAATCCATAATTCTATCCTGAACTCCAGATTTTCCCTGAGGGCACTGGCTAATGAACAGTGTGGGAGACCAGTGTGCAGAGAAAGCTTCAGTTGCTGGCGTGAGGCGTCCCAGCAGCCCCGCAGTGCTGGGGAGGGGCCAGGCAGAGTGGCCCCCATGAAAACCTCAGGCTTCGATTTGGTCCGCAGAAGGCAGCCTCCTAGGGGTTAGAGCAGGTGTTCCTTTCCTAGGCCCACCCCCCGCCCTCCACATTACCACAACCTGGGTGGTTTGAGACAACAGACAGGTATTCACTCCCGGTTCTGGAGGCTAGAAGTCAACCCAAGGGGTCGGCAGGCTGTCCGTGAGGAAGACCTGCCCTTCTCTGAGCTTCTGGGAGCAGCTGGAAATTCTTGTTGGTCCTTGGCTTGTAGACCTGTCACTCCAATCTCTCCCTTGTTGTCACGTGGCTGTTTCCCTGTGTGTCTGTGTCTTCTTAGGGACTTCTTATAAGGACCCAAGTCACTGAATTTAGAGCTACCCTACTCCAGTATGACCTCATCTTAACTCATTACGTCTGCAAAGACCCCATTTCTAAATAAGGTCCACCTCTGAGTTTCCAGGCATGAATTTGGGTGGGTGGGTGCTGTGTAACCAAGTGCAGCGCAACTGACATACACCAGCCCTACAAGACAAAACCCAGCTCTCAACTGGATGAGGGGCCGCTGCCTATAGTCTTTGCCCGACAGTGGAAAACTTAACCCAATTAATGCAGTTTTTAATATACTATGTCTGGCATCCATTCAGAAATTATAACGTGTGGTTAAAACAAGAGCCCAAAATTGATAACCTAGAAAACAAACAACATAAATGATACAGATATTGTACTAATCATAGAGCCTTCAAAATAACCATGATTTAGATGTTCAAGAAAATGGGGGTTGAGGTGGGAGGGGGGAGATGGAGAATTTCAACAGTCCGGTAAGTATAAAAAATAGTAAATAGACATACTAGAACTAAAACTTCAATTTGATAATTCAATACATAGATTTACTAACAGACTGCACAGAGCAGAAGAGGGGTTGAGCGAACTTGAAGAGAAGCCAAAAGAAGGAATCCGGATTGAAGCAAGGGTAAAAAAGAATAGAAACTTTAGAAAATAACACAAAAACATGAAAGGAGTATAATGGCTGATGTGTACGAACAGAGCAGCTTAGTGACAGGACAGAGGAAATGGGACACAGCAATACCTGAGAGAAAGTAGCCTAGAATTTTCCAGGTAAATGAGATACCAAACCACAGATGCAAGAAGCTTTACCACTCCCGAGCAGGATAAATTCCTGTAGGTAGGTTCCTAACAGTCTCACTTTTTTAAAACAAAAGACAAAGGGAAAATCTCTGAAGTCAAAGGAAACAAAAAAATTGAGCATTACCTTCAGAGAGGAAACAATCAGATACCAGCTGAATTTTAAGAGATAACAAAGCTAGAACAATGAACTGATATTTATTTTTGACATGCTGAAAACAACTGCCAACTTAGAATTCCATTTCTGGGAAAATACCTTTCAAAACTGAAGTGTGGATAAAGAACAAACAAACAAACAGCTGTTGCCAGCAGACTTGCCCTGCGAGGATGTTCCTCAGGCAGAAGGAAAATTATACCAGATGGGACCATAGAAATTCAGGAAGGAAGAAAGAGCATCAGAAAGGGTCAGTATTTTTGTAAATACAAATATCAATGGATGGCTTAAAACAACACCAGGAATGCCTGTAGAGTTTAACATTATGTAGAAGTAAAATGCATAGCCACAACTCAAAAAGCATGGGGGGGACAGTTGTAAGGTTCTTACACTGCGTAGGAAGTGATAAAAGTCCTCACTAGTTTCAGGTTGAACAGAATGAGGATAGGATGCTGTAATCTTTAAGGTAATGACAAAAAGTATTTAAAAGACCGCATAGCCAATAAACGGATAGAATTTTAAGTGAGCTAATTCTTCATCTTTCATTATAGGAAATCGATTGATACTGTTTAAAGTTGACATATCAATAAATGGAAGGTATCAGTAACATTTTTAGAGTGACTGACTGAGAACCTGCCAGAAAAACTAAAAACAAAATTAGTTTAAAGTGGTCACCTCTGGAAACTCAGACTAGTATGTAGAGGGAAGCATGACGAACTTGCTCTATGGTCTCACCTACTGCTTGTATTTGTACTACATACACGCAATGTTTTGATCACACATGTTTACACAAAATTTTAAGTTGAAAAAATGACATTTAACCCACTTTTCAAAGTTAGACAATACTTCATCTCCATCATTCTGGTGAATTCTGATTCTTCTTGAAGAAGCATAGGTTTTCTTCTGGGAGTTGAATGATTTCAGGTCTTATGGTCAAGTCTTTGATGTGTCATTATTGTGAGTTGTCACGGGTGTGAAAGGGATTGTTTCTGGTCATTTCAACTCTGCCCCACTGAGGACTAAAGAGAGGTAGATGCTGGAGGGTTTGGGGTGCTCTGTCAAAGAACCTCATATACCGGGAGGTGCGAAAAAAAATGTACACATTTTAAGAGATGTTATCTATGTATTACTTTTCAAAGTTGAATTGAATTACAGTAGCAATATGTAGTAGGACGTTCGTTCAAAAGATGGCGTTAATCAAATGAATGCCAGTGTCATTCATTGTATTACAATTTTAATACTGTTTTTTCCTTTCTTAAAATGTGTGTATATTTTTTTGGCACCCTCTGTAAATTGATCCCTTAGATTTCTCACCAAAGCAATTAAACGAAAGCACAGAACGTCTTGAATTGCACACCTACACAGCATGGATTTTTCTAGAGGTGAGTGTTGGTAGCACTGATGGGTGAGGACAAGCGTCAGGCTCATAGTGGGAGTGAGTAAAGACATTATTGATTGATCCCCTCCCTGTTTCATTTTCCTGCGTCAGTGCTAAACTTTGATGCCTACTTGGAATTAATGGGTTGTAAACTCCAGAGTCACAGTGTATTTTGCTTTTTAAGTACAAAAGGCAGCAAAAAAAATAAGAAATTGAAAAATTAATAGATGTAAGTGAAATGGTGCTGATGTGGTACACTCACCCCTCCCCAACCACCCCACACACGATGCCTCAAAATCGTAAAGACAGCAATAGACATCCTACCCCCAAACTGAGATTTCAGGCAGAGAGAGCTCACGAGGCCCAGGTTTCCTGAGGAGCGATGAGTCAGGACTCGGCCTCTGAATGCCTTCAGTAATCGTGCCTTCTCCATGAGGCCTTCGAGACTGACCTTGTCAGGTCTCACAGCCCTGTTCTCACAGCCATTACCACCTACCCAGGCTTTTGGGGCACCTGCCACCCTGGTCCTTGTCCTGTCTTCTCCCTAACACGTGCCGCCTCCACTGTCCTCCATCAAGTTCAGTGGAACTGAAACCGTTTGTGCTACGCAAACCTGCTTCTTTTCTCTAGTGTTTCTCTGAATGCTCATTTCCTCTTTGCGAGTAAATTCTTGCTTTCATCCAAGGACCCAAGTTCCCCTGTAGTCCTTGTAAATGGAGTTGTTCTTTTATAGCTTTACTGAGATACAATCGATATGTAACAAATTGCACATTAAAGTGTCCAGTTTTATAAGTTGCTACGTGTTTATGTCCATGAACCTGACTGTAAGGTGAGCCCCCTCACACCCCACCATAATCCTACCCTCCCACTGCAGAAGTTTGTTTTTTATACTCAAGTCCCTAATACTCTGAGGTGGGGTATCCTGCTCAGAGCTTCCAAGCTCGAGATCCCTCCTCTTCTTTCAAAACCCCAACCTCCTTTAAAGCTTTCTACTTTGAGACTATTCTTTCAGCTTTCCTTCTTCTTTTCTGTTATGTGGCAGCCTTCTTTCAAAGCACTCTTGTATTCATCAAAGGCTTTATAAAACTTGGCTGATTATAATTTTTTCTACCCCAACCCCCAGCATCATTCAGGGGGACATCAACCACCATTTTCTGGATGACTTGTCCAGCACTGGCCACCTTGCTTCCAGGGATCTCCTCCAACCCACAGATTTCATGGTCTCTCCTCAGACGTCATCATCGTCGTTACCGGCACCTCCTCCACAGTGGTGATTTCAGGCATCTTCCTCTCCTTAAAGCTCACTCACCCGAGGCCCCCACTCCAGTGCTTCGTTACCCTCATCAAGGCCGCTAAGTCATTGCCCTACCAATTCCTTACTCATTTTATTAGTTAAAAGCATTACGTCATCACTCCCTTCCTCACCCAGCTTAAAATTCTATGGTCCATCATGTAATTACTCTATACAAATATGTTTAATTCTTTTCTACCTCTGTCATACTTATGTAGGAAAAATTCAACCCCAGTGAAACCTGAGTATTTGCCTTCTCTGTACCTGAGCATCTAAAAATTCTTGGAGGAAATCATGTCCGTTTTTTGATTCCTCTCATTTTCAGAAATACTCACAAATCTCCTTGCTTATATGGTCAACTTATCTATGACAAAGGAGGTGAAAATATATAGTGAAGTAACAACAATCTTTTCAACAAGTGCTGTTGGGGAAACTGGACAGATACATGCCAAAAAAAAAAAAAAAAAGAAAAAAGAAAAAATGAAAAAAGAAACTGGATCACTCTCTTACACTATATACAAAATAAACACAAAATGAGTTAAAAACTTAAATGTAAGGGCTGAAACCATAAAACTCCTAGAAGAAAACACAGGTAGTAAACTATTTCACATCAGTCTGAGTAATCTTTTTTGGATATGTCCCCTTGAGCAAGGGAAACAAAAGCAAAAATAGACAAATGAGACTTTACCAAACTAAAAAGCTTCTGCACAGTGAAGAAAGCCATCAACAAAATGAAACGACAACCCACTGAATGGGAGAATATATTCACAAATGATATATCTGATAAGGGGTTGATATCCAAAATATATAAGGAACTCATACAACTCAATAACAAAAAACTAAATAATCCAATTGGAAAATGGGCAGAGGCTATGGAAAGACATTTCTCCAAAGAAGACGTACAGCTGGTCATCTGACTATGAAAAGATGCTCAACATCACTGATCATCAGGAAAATGCAAATCAAAATCACGAGATATCATCTCATTCCTGTCATAATGGCTGTTACCAAAAAAGTCAGCAAATAACAAGTGTTGGTGAGGATGTGGAGAGAAGGGAACCCTTCTGCACTGTTAGTGGGATTGCAGATTAGTACAGCTACTATGGAAAACAGTATGGAGATGCCTTAAGAAGCTAAAAATAGATATGCCATACAACCCAGCAATTCTACTTCTGGGTATTTAGCCAAAGAAAATGAAAACACTAATTTGAAAAGATATCTGCATCCCTGTGTTCACTGTAGCATTATTTACAATAACCTAGGTACCCATTGATAGATGAATGGATGAAGATGTGCCCCCCCACACACACGGAGTATCATGCAGCAATACAAAGAATGAAATCTTGCCATTTGTGACAACATGGGTGGGTCTACACGGTATTGTGCTAAGTGAAATAAGTCAGGCAGAGAAAGACAAATACCATATGGTCTCACTTATACGTGGAATTTAAACAAAACAAAATGAAAGAACAAACAAAATAACAGACTCATGAAAACAGAGACTAAAGGAATGGTTACCAGAAGCGGGGTAAGGGAGTGGGGGATGGGTGAAAAGGGAACGGGCATATAGTCAATAACATTGTGATAAGTTTGCACGGTGACAGGTGATGACTGGAATTAGTGGGGTGATCACACTGTAAGACATAGAAATGTCCAATCACTATATTGTACACCTGAAACTATTGTAACTAATATAATACTGTCTACCAACAATACTTAAAAAGCACCACAAATCTCAGAGGGCATTTAATACAACTTGTTAGTCTTACCAAACTTCCCCAGTTCACCTGCCTTCCTGTTTTCTGAGATACATCCTTCATACGTTGTCCTCTATTCTCACACCTATAAATAACCTCCGTTCTCCCCATCACTCTTTGTTGACTCTTCCTGCTGTTTCTTTGAGGAAAACAGAATCACTCACCAGCAGCTCCCATGTTGGCTCACCTCAAAATTTTAGCCTCCACAAGTCTCATTTTCTGTTTTTCCATCTTTTGAAAATGAAAATAACTGCCCCTCCTTCTTTCAATCAGTCCTTCCAGTCCTGCTCTGGATTTCATTCCCTTTCACCTTCTCCTGGGCTGCTCGCCTGCAGTTATCTTCCTTATTCCTTCATTATAAGTTTCCCCTTCCCTATGCAATCTTTCTATTCAGCTATAAAGTTGTTCTAGGATCCAGCATGAAAAATTCATCTTTTCACCCCGAATACTGTCAGCACGACTGCTCCATTCATCCTCTTCCTTTATAGCAAAACTCCTTTGAAAGACTGTTCTCCCTCTCACAGCCAGAACCTCCTGTTTCCTGTCAGAACAGAGCTGCACCATGAATGAAACAGGGCAAGTTTACTGAGAATTAGTCGGCCGCCACGCGAGTAACCGTAAGACCTAAGGAAAGTCCATGGGTATTTTGGACCAACGGAGGACAAACTTGCAAAGGCAGCTGTGGCCTCCAAAGTTGAGGTTCAGACCTGTAATTTCAGCCCATGGGTGGCAGAGGTCACAGGCTGGGCTCCGATGTGTAGAAGGAGTGGGGGTGCTGGTGTAGGCAGGAGGCGGGGACCTCACAGTAGCCATGTCCACAGGGCCACAGGAAGTTTCTCATGAGGCCAGGCTGGGCTGCAGGTCACCAGGGGGCCATGGATTCTAGGCAGGTGGAGTGGCCGAGCAGCCCTGGAATGTCCTCAGACCTACAGTATTGCCCAGAGGTGTCCCGAGTGCCCTTCACTGAGAAAGCCTAATATGGGCACTGAGAAGAAGGGTTTAATGACATCCATTGCATTACAGCAGAGGGTGAATTTGGAGCCGAGAGGCAAAAAGTTGATCAGAAATAAGAGGTATACCAGTTGTCAAGACTCAGTGTGCTTTTAAAATCTGACAACCAGCATCTTTGTCAGTCTGGAAAATTCGCATTCCTTAATATTCTATTGTTTCTCTCCCCATTACCTTCCTTCTCTCTTTCTGAAACTTCACTCTTCTGCCTATTCCATATTTTCCATTTTTCTCTAGGCTGCTCCATGCAGCATAGGGTAGGGTTAAGAGTAACGACTCTGGGCCTGGATTACCTGCGTTCACATTCCGGTTCCATCACTGCAGCAACGGCACAGGATGAGACATTTGCAAGGCCTCACAGGACGTCCCAGGGAGCACTCACCGGGCAGGGCAGGGCTCAGGTGCACAGAGGGAGAGCCAGGAGGCCTCCAGGCTGCCGCAGGGACCCTTTTGTTCTAACCGATTTGAATCCGACTCTCCGGGAGCTTTGACTTCTGTGCCCCCCTCGCGTCCTCCCTCACAACACCAAAGTTCAGAGAGGACCTGGGTTCATTACATCACAGTCACAGAAACCATGTCCATGAAGGTGGCTGAAATATCCAAACAATAATACTGCTGCCAAGCATGCAGGGGACTTGGACCCGCCATAGTCTGTTGGTAGGATTCCAGACTGATGCCGCCACCTTGGAGGACAGGTCAGCAGTTCGTCACCATGTTACAGGTAGAGTTACTATGTAACCCAGCAGTTCTACTGCCAGGAATACATGTACCCAAGGGAACGGAAAGCATATAGCCACACGAAAGCTGGTACACAAATGGTGGTGGCGGCATATTCATAGCAGCCATGCTACATAGACTAAATGTGCCCCCGAACTTCAGACGTTGAAGCTAGTCCCCAGTGTGATGACAGTTGGGAGGTGATGAGGCCCTGATTGGGTTGCTGCCTTTCTAACAGACTCTGGAGAGCTCCCTTCCCCTTTTATGAACAGGAAGTGAGCCCCCACCACACATCTATTTTGCTGGCACTTTGATGTTGGCCTCCCAGCATCCAGAACTGCGAGAAACCAATGTCTGTTGTTCATACGCCACCCAGTCTATGGTATTTTGCTTACAGCTGCCAGAATAGACTAAGACAAGCCCCTGACGTGCAAACAACCCAAGTGATCAGAGGAAAAATAAAATGTGGCCTATCCATACAGTGGAGTATTACTCAGAAATAAAGGACCTGATATATGCGACATGATGAATCTTGAAAACATCACACTAGTCAGTCACAAAGGCCGCCTGTTGTGTGATTCCATTTATAGGAAATGTCCAGAAGAGGCAAGTCCAGGGCCAGAGCATGGGTCAGCGGTTGCCAGGTTGGGGGAGGGACGTTAGGACCTGACTGCTCGTGGGCAGGGCCTTGTTCTTAGTGATGGGAATGTTCTGAAATCGGATAGTGATGCTGCTTGTACAACTGGAAGTACAACAAGGCACTGAATTATATTCTCTAAAGGGGTAAATGTGATGGGACGTGAATTACATCTCAGTAAAGCTATTCCTTATAAAACACGGCTGCCAAGACGTGGAATATGGCAGCCAACGTGGCCTGGCAGCCTTGGCCTGAACAACATTCCTTCCCCAACCAAACACCTAGGCCTCAGACTCCATGAGCGTAGGGTTCTAGAACACCACATAAGTTCTACTGACTCTTTCAAAAGCTAATCTATATTACTGCCTATAAAAATAATTCAACTCCAGTGAAACAGGGAAAATAGATGAAAGGAAAAATCAGGATAATTCCAATATCAAAACCGCTCCATTTAATCTTCAGAAAATTTAAAATGAAGTTTGTAGTTCAGTATTAAAAAAAAAAATCACAACAGTCATAGGTACTTTATAGCTTCCCAAAGTAAACTTAATAGTGGCCCTAGGTTATATTTATAAAGACAATGCAGCAACCCTTTAAAAACAGACCTCCATGTTGAAGGGTCCGTCCATTTGGAAAGCATATTAATATTTGCCCAAATGACATGGGAAATATGGCCGCCAACACACGGGCTCATGAAAAGAGATTTAGAAAAAGCCACACAGTGTGGAAAGTGTTGTCGTTACAGCAGGATGACGCAGGAGGAAGCACCAGCTGTCGCCACTTCTACAGACATGTTCTACGGGTTTATAGAATGAGTTTAATAAACTCTGGTTTTATTGAACTGCGTCAGGTGCAGAGGTTGGTAACCAACACACCATGACCCCAGAGAAGAAACGGGAGGCGGGCTTTCTCAGGGGTTCCTGTTCTTTCTTCCCCAATTACTGCTGTTTCTACCATTGGTGCCAATGTAGAAGTGCTAACACTTTCACTGAAGTGAACAAGCAGTGAGCAGCAGAGCCAAGCAGGGGAGGCAGGGCAGGGACTCCCAACAAGGGAGGCGCCTTTGGAAAAGGAGTCGGGCATGATCTGGTGTCTGGTGGATATAAACGCCCTAGTCCTGTCACCCCTACAGACCCCCGAACGTGCTGGTTTCTGAGGCTGCTCCCTGAATGTGCTGAGCTCTGCAGTATTTATTGCCACTTCCCAGGATGCTCTCAGGCCCCCTTGACTCCTGAACTTTCCTGAAATGAGCAACTGAAGGGCGGGCCCCCAGCCACTGAGCTGACCCTCTTGGAAACGTCAACTGATAACCCCACCTCTAGTCTCAGGAGCTTCTAGGGTGGCTTCACTTACTGAGCGGCTTGGAAGTTGGAATGCACGCTGTGTAGACTCTTGAAAAGCCAGGGTTTGGGATGCACAGTGGGAGGCAGGAGCCATCTTCTTGCTGCTTTGTATTGGGCTGTTCTCTGCTGGCAAGCCCAGTGACTCCCGGGATGTGGGCCTTTTCTGCGGGCACCTTAGAGTGCCCATACCACAGCTTTGTGGTTGTGAAGGGACGCTGCCTGTTGGTGCCTTCTCCCTGGAAGGCTGCATGGGGATGCATTTATGAACTCCGTTGTTCCACTGGCAGCCTCCTAATTGCTCACCTTCCTGTTGAGCAGAGGCAGCAACTCCACAGGTGGCCGTTTCAGTGCCCTTTGGGAAGCCTTTCTTGGAATGGAATTCTTTGGAGGAAGCTTACTCCTCCAAAGAGTTTTGTAAGCACCTAATTCCCATTATTAAATCTCTTTCTGCTTAAAATACCTAGAGACATTTCTAGTTGCTGCACTAAACTCTGATATACTGACCAGGAGACATCATTAATTTTACAGAGGAGGCACTTACTTAGTAATTGCCCGACATCGCCTTGCTTGTAACTTCTAAGGCAGAACAGAAATCTATGTTTTTGTTTCCAAGCCTCATTCCACATAATTTCAAACTTCTTTTGAAATATGAAGTATTTTTTCCCCCAATGCTCAGTGAAATGGAAGGTTATTGCTTGAATGAAACATTGTTCTCATCTTTTCTTAGAAAACCAGAAAATTCAAATTCATAAAGGCAGAAAAACTTATGCAAGAAGGAAATTACAGCAGAGAAAATAAGATGAATTTTCTATGACTTAGTGTATATATAATCCTTCCTAATTTTCATGCAAGTCTCTCAAATGTGTGGAATTAAATTTGAAACTTTCCTAAACACCTTAGTTTTCCTCAGTCTCAGGAGAGACTTGACAATTCTGTTAAATATAATCTCATAGTCCTTGGGTAAAATCCTTTAGAATTCAAGCAGATGGATATGAAAATGATAGGAAACAGGCCCTATTTCTTCCAATTTTCAAAAAGGATGAAGGAGAAGAAAGGTACAGATCAGCTTAATTGGTCAGAGTGGCCTCGCCTCTGGGTCCTCAGACACACCCCAGGTGAGTGAATGTGCAGCTGAGGTTGAGGGCACAGAGCAAAAGCCAGTGGGCACAGCTGCAAGGATGTCTCCGACATCACTGACCCTGTAGTCCTTTGTCACAGGGTCCCACTGTCATCTGCAGAGGAAGGTAGAGATTCCTAGCACTTTAGACATAATAATTGCAACGAAAGAGAACATTTCTTGAGCACTTACTATATGCCAACAACTTTACAAATGACATTATTCTCCCATTTAATTGGCACCAAATGTTATCAGGTCCGTAGCATTACTATTCCTCTTTATAGATGAGAAAACTTGGGTTTAAAGAGTAAGTAACTTGCCTGAAGCGGCGTAGCAATTAAATTAAGAACCTGGAAATAACACCGGGCCATCTAACAGCAGCGGGCATGTGCTTTAGTCCCTGCGCTGCTCAGTAGGAAAATGCAGAATCGTTTTCTCTATGAAACTCCATGAAGAAAGCCCATACATTGTGGGTGGGACCTCCAGTACTCTATAGAGAAACTCTAAATACCAACCAGGCTATTGTGGGAAAGAATAAGAAATCTCATACACTGAGCACCTTTTCTGACCCGATGTTTATCCTTGTCTGGAATGTGTGTAGTTAGCTTCCCTGCAGAAACTCCCTCGCCCTGTCTCCACCTCTTTCCAGGTGACTTTTCCAGTATTACCTGTTTCTAGTTATTTGGGGAAAAGAAGGTTTGCTTCTAATTTACACTTATGTGAGATCACGCTGTGGGCTGCTGCTCGGTTTACCTGGCCCCTGCCAGGCTCAGGCATCTGCTCATTGTATAGCTTCTTCCTGCCTACCACTTCTCAATGTGCTGTTTCGGTGCCAGGTGGGTCCTGGGGGGCAGTACAGGGAGGGACACAACACCCTTTACTTGAACAGGCACAGTATCCACTGACCCTTCATTAATTTCCAAAGTACCACTGCCCAACCCAGGGCGGGCACATGACACAGACTTTACTGGGCAACTACTGAAGAATAACTAGAGGAAATTGCAACAGTGGGGAAAACAACTTAACGTTTGATGCTAAATGCGATTATTCGCAGAAGCCAAGGGAAAGGGAAGGTCTCCGCGGATGTCCTCATAGGCATATCCGAGCGGGTCTTAGGCCGTCCTCTTGTCTCTCTTCAGACAGAGAACCACACTCCCTGTCCTCTTACTGTCAGCCGCGCTCTGGGACTCCGCCGCGGGCAGCACACTTCCCAGCGGGTCCAGTTCCTATTGTGAAGACACCTGGGGCAGGTGGCGGCTGGTCTTTGGCGCTCAGGTGCGGGCCTCCTGCGCCCCCTGCTGGAGGGACGTGATGGTGTGTCGCCATCTGCCTTCGTGGCCTTCCAAATCTGCTCGCAGTCTCCGGGAATCCTTGCAGGGATGCTCACCTCTCTTTTCTCCTTTCCCAGTCTCTAACGTGCACAGACACACCTCTGACCTGTCAAGGACAAGTACTGCCCCAGGAGACGGTGTGAACATAGTAAGGCAAAGCCAACTGCCTGGACAGCGCAGGCTGCAGGAGGCAATCTTCCACCTGCTAAGGGCGGTGACAGACAAAGATGCCTCGAGCCAACGAGGAGAGCTTCTTTCACAAAATCAAGAAAGCAGTTTCAGTTCCTCTTTTCAGTCACCCTTTCCCTGCCTCGTCCCTCGTCGGGGAGGAGCTCTGAGAAGACGCGCCCCTCCCGAGAAGCAGACCCGTGTCTGACAACGCTGCTTGTCTAGGTAGTGCACTGACTTTGAGGATACAGCTTGCGGAAGGAAGGCACAAGGAGGCCGAGGGATAAAAACAAAGGCTTTCAGTCAGAGAGCTGAGGACGGAAGTTTCCTCCCGTGGTTAGCTAGCTCTGAGACTGCACAACTTACTGAATCTTTCCACTCCCTTCTCTCAACAGGAGTGCTGTCACCAAAATGGGCAAATAATATGTCCTTTGAATATTTTCCTCCTGAACAATTTAGCATCCATCTATGGAAAAGTGTTTTCCTGAGAGCTCTGCAACCCAGATAGGGGAATAGGAAACCCCATGAAGTCCAAAAGCAAGGAGAGCTGCACTCAGGCAGCGGAATCACTGACTATGGTCCCAGCTACAGAAACACCTCTGCACCCCTGAGGACTCAGCTACAGCCCTGTCACCAGCACCAAGGGACCCAGGAGGAGTCAAGCCTGCCATGCTTTGGGTTACAGACCTCAGTCCTGTCTGTGGACCCGGAAGTGTCCTTTAATGGATGAATGCATAAAGAAGGTGTGGTGTACACACATACACACACACACACACACATACACACGCACACACACACACAGTATATACACATACACACATTCACACACACATATACATATAGTATATACACATATATGAGGTGTGATCAAACAGCACAGTGAATGTTTAAATAAAAATTTATTACAGTAAAAGACACATCACCATTAATTCCCCTCAAAATACTCCCCCTCACTTCGAACAAACTTATCCCATCATTCTTGCTGCTTTCTGAAGCAGTTCTGGAGGCCCTCTTTTGTGAGTGTCTTTAGTTGCGCTGTTGTGGCTACCTCGATGTCCTGAATCGATCAAAACATGTTCCTTTCATGGTCATTTTGACTTTGGGGAAGAGCCAGAAGTCATACGGTGCCAGGTCTGGTGAATAAGATAGATGAGGACACACCGTAATGTTTTTATTTGACAGAAATTGCTGTACCAGAAGCCATGTGTGACACGGAGTCTTTCTCTTGTGATCAAAAGCTACAGTGAATGCTGCTGCTGAGTGCCATCCCACGGAAAGGCAGGATCTTCAATGCGTTGAATCTTAGTAACAGTGTGTGACAAGTTTCAACTTGTTCGGTGCAGTCAGTCAGGTGTGAGCTACGGTTGATAGAAGGTGTGTTTTTAAGTGGCGTAAATCATCCTCAGTCATGACAACGCTCCACGTCACACATCGCTTCTGGTATATGGCAATTTCTGTCAAATCAAAACATTACGGTGTGTCCTCATCCATCTTATTCACCGGATCTGGCACCTGCTACTTCTGGCTCTTCCCCAAAGTCAAAATGATTCAGGACATCAAGGCAGCCAGGACAGCACAACTAAAGACACTCACTAAAGAGGACTTCCAGAACTGCTTCAGAAAGTGGCAAGAACGATGGGATAAGTGTGTTCAGCGTGTGGGGAGTATTTTGAGGAGAGTTAATGGCAATGTGTCTTTTACCGTAATAATTTTTTTTTTATTTAAACATTCACCGTGTTGTTTGATCACACCTCATATGTAACTGTGTGGTGTATAGCTGACAAACATAAATATCAGTGTCCTTCTTTGTCCTTTCTAATTTATGGGATATTTCTAAATATTTTCTGAATGAGTATATGAAACATTTTTTTTTTGCAACATCCTAATATGAAATCACGTCATGCTAAACAATTTGTTGTCACTATCCTATTTAATCCTCACAACAACCCTATGGGATTAGCATTATAATAATCCCCACTTCACAGGTAAGAAACCTGAGGTTAAAGTGATGTGCTCTGGGTTATTCAGATGGTATGAGATTTTGCACAGAGCATCTGGTAAAGGTAGGAGAGAAACAAGACAATAGCAAAATGGAAAGTTTCATGAAAGAAAAATGATAGCCCTTTGCAATTATGGGCTTCTTAAGGACTAGAAGTTATAGAATGTAGTAAAGTTTCCTTAATTGGACGAAAACAACATCTGTGTGTGTGCCCTTTGAATTTTAACAGTTGGGGTTCAGTCATGTTCCTGTCTGAAAAAAACAAACAAACAGAAAACGACCTGGAAAACTTGAATGTAACTAAAGTTAGCAGGACACAGGAGTAAGTAGTTTGTAAGTAGTATAGGAAATATTTTGGACAGATACTAAGCTAAATATTCCCTCTTCATCTATATTTTATTAATACCTAAATTTTAATATCAGATTTTTACTTCTAAAGGAATGGAACCAAACTCTTGTTTTAGGTCCTCTTCAGAAAATCTACTTCCCACAATTGCCCACGTCCTGGGTGGCCCCAGCCTAGGCTGCTGGCAGCTCACTTACCTGATAATGGTTTATCCCGGGGAGAACGCCAGCCAGTCTATCAAGAACTGTCAGAAAAACTTGCTCAAAGCATGTCGGGATGAAGTAATTAGCATATTGGCTGCCTCTTCTGGGTCCCTAAGACAGTCCTCTCAGAACAAGTTCTTCACAAGTGCTGTTTAAGGAGAAATAATGTACACTTTCCAAATAATGTACACATTTCTCTTTTCTCACAGCCCCTTTTCTTTACGCACCTTCAAGAAATGTGTTTTATATTTAAAAAGAGCTGGCTCACAGCTTGTTTTAACGACAGCCCTTGTTTGTTTTCGTGGCGCTCCTTTTAATTTCTAACATTAACTCAGAAAGAGCAAGCACCGTGGGACAGCGTTATCGGAGAGCTGCCGTCCTCTCAGGGAACCACCCAGCAGCTCCTACGATCTGTGTGACCTCGGATGGAGCCTTTCACACGGACTGGCTTGCTTTCATTTGTTCCTAAGGGAAAATTCCTTAATTAACGGTGTAGAAGACATACACGCATCACTGATCCTTCGGTTTCCTATCTGTGAAATGGGGATTGAAGGTTGTACTTGCCTGATTTCTATAGATATTGTCATTAGGGACTGCACACGTTTCCTATTGCTGCGCTAATAATTTACCACAAACTCAGTGACCTAAAACAATGCAAACTTATTAATTTACAGTTCTGGATGCCAGAAATGTAACAGCGGCCTTACGGGGCCCAGTCAAGGTATCAGCCACGTTGTGTCCTTTTCGGAGGCTCCAGGGGAGAGTCCATTTCCTCCGCTTTCCCAGCTCCCAGAGAGCACATGTGCCTTGTGTCCCGTACCCTCCAGCTTCAAGGCCAGCAGTGTAGCATCTTCCAATCTACTTCTGACATCTGCTTTCTGTTAATGACCTCTCCTTTCCTGACTCGGACACTCCTGCTTCCCTCCTACAAGGTCCCTCGTGATTTTGCTGGGCACACGCAAACAACCAGCATGACCCCCATCTGCAGGTCCTTCACCTCAAGGCACCTCAAAGTCCCTTCTGCCATGGACGGTACCTTCCCAGGCTTCGGGGTGAGGACATGGATGTCTTTGGAGGGGCCCTTATTATGTGAAGGATGGAAGTGTACATGAGCCTATAAGGTTCCAGAACTCAGGACTGCAAATGCAGAGCTGGGACTTGTCAATAATAACTGGTACAGACCCACGATTCCAAATCTCAAAAGCTCTGAAAACTGAAGGTGTTTCTGTTTTGAAGTTTCATGCAAATGCATGTGTAAGCAAAGCCTGACAGGCTAATTTAAACTTTAAAAACCTTTATTTATCCCAACAGTATGGTTACGTGCTGTAGAAATGTTACTGTTTTCAGTTATGGGGTGTTGCCCTAATTCTGCCATTGGTGTTAACAATACACAGCATATGCACAGGTTGTAGATTTCTGAAAGAGAAAATCTAAATTCTGAGCCATCTGGCCTCAAGTGTTTGTGGCCTGTATGCAAAGTCCTGTGAGTGGGGTCAGCCCCTGAACGTGTGTGACGTGTGAGCTCGTGAAGGATACGGTGAACTGACACTCCATACCTACTCCAAACTCACTGCTCCGCAGACATGGAAAGTTAGAAAGTCCATTTCCTCCTTGGAGGCTGCCATTTGGGATGTCATTTCACAAAGCAGAGGCATTTGTGCAACATGTGGAAGATGAAGGTGACAAAACCGCCTACGGCAAACCTGAAGGAAAACAATTTATGACACACAAGAGCAAAGAGCTTCACCACAATAAAATGGAGTAAACAGAGCCATGGAAGGGAAAACACATGGTGCAACGTCACTGCTGGCCATAGGCGGGGGGCGGGGGGAGGGGTCGGGGAGCAGCTTCACCACCGGCCCCACCATGGACAGTAAGAGAAATTCCCTACCACTGTCATCAGAATAAGCAAACTGAGCCCATGAAGGGTTCTTTCTACCCTCTAGGATTTCTAGTGCTTCTACGACAAGACATGGCCACAGCACAGAAGGCAGAGGCCAGCTGGCATCATGGGATCCGCCTTCTGGAGAAGAGAAATAGGAAGAGAAGGTTTTTCTACCAGAGAGAACTGAGGCAGGGCAGAGGCTCCAAGAGGCCCACAGCCACGTCATCAGCGAGTGGCAGGGCAGACAGTGGCTTTGGGCGGCCATGCTTCTTGACATGCTCCCTAGCGGGCCACAACAGAAGGCCACTCAGATTTTTTTGGTATTGAGCAAGTATACAAAGCTAAAGATAAGCTGCCGCTTGTTTTTACTCTAAACAATTAAAAGACTTCCCCTAACACATACGTTGCTTTCAACCTGATAGAAACAACTCATAGGTACATAGGCAGGTGTTGGCAGTCTTGTCTATTTCCCTCATACTCTTCAGTCATCTCACCTCGTACCACTTTCTTCCTCTATATTTTTGTTTCCTTCAGGTTGCCACTGTGCTACTGAGAGCTCACTGTATGTATTTCATTTAAAAGCTTCCTCGTTTTTTAGTTTGTTTTTAGGGACTTACATATTTTCCCTTCCAATCTTTAATATGAATCGTCTAATGATTTCATTTACCTGCTACTTTTGTACCATAGTAATGGCCATTTTGTCTTTGGGTCTCCTTCCAGGGAAGAAGGTGGTCCCAGATAGCCCAGTATAAGCTCCTACAATACCAAAGAGCCTGCGTGTACCCTGCAATGTCAAAGGCACACTCTCAGAGTCCCCACTTGCTAAGCTGTAGTGAAGCTGGGACTGTCATAGTCACAGATAATTAAGATGGCATAGCGTGCATATTTCTAGCATTTAGAATAATATCTAAACCAAAACGGTGCTTGTTAGTTGTTTGACATCCAGATGCCGCCTCTCATGAAGATTCATTTTGCTTCCTCACCTGCCCATTTGGCACTGGCTAATTCTTTACTTTCCCAGGACTCGCTGTCATCCTCAAGCCCCTCGCCCTCATGTTCTTCCTGGGTTTTTCTTCTTCTAGACCATTTACACAAACGCTTGATTGGAATGACGCAGATGGAACTAGCAGACTCTGCCAGCATTTACATGACAGCATTTAGAAAATTCTCATTTGTTCCTTTTGTATTCGATTTCTTAGACAATGAGAATTCCTGATTAAAACAGCCCAATGCTGATTTTTAAAGGCCTCAATTAGGGAAACTTATCAAATTTTTGAAAGTCTAAAAACAATACATAGTCTAGAATTCCCTTGCCCACGTGGATGTTCTTCATATCGCTGCCATGTTAAAATAAGTACGGTGGGAAAATTCCATTGTCACTCACTTATTACTTTAGATAAGTGAATGACCACTCACAGAAACAACTGAAGAGCAGAGGGACAACATAGCAGGTGTCATATTTTGGGGGGTGACAATCAATTCAATACTATTGCTGTTGATAATTCTTCAGGGAGACTAATCCCCAAATGTGCCATTTTACACAAATTGAGTAGGAACCACTACAGAAATCTACAGAGTTGAGTTATGCAAAGGCATCAAGTATATATATAAAAAAAGATATTGTTAAACAAATGCCAAATGATAAAATATAACCACTGTGCCATTTTGAAAGAGCTATGCGTTTTGATTTTTGAAACTTATAAAAATGAGCCTCTAAATACAATGCCCCAGTGCTCCTACCTTGTATTCAGGGGAAGACAAGGCAACTCAAAGATAAGAGGAATTTTTTTTTTTTTTCTATCAGTGATAATCATTCAGGCCATAGGTTTGCATCAGTAAACCCGCCCTCACTCCCTCTGTGTCTGTCTTCCTCTCCCTCTCTCCTTCCCTCTCTCATGCACATGAATTCACGCACACATGGCCAACATGCTCACACCATCCCCTCTGCACATAAACACTCTGCCTGTCATTTGATCCCCAAGCCCATCCAGCCAATCCTATTTGATCAATGTGAACCCTGTAACTTGGTCATTTTTTCTGTCAGGAAATGTAACGTCATTTAATTTCCAAAGCTTTCCTAGACCCAAATCACTATGTGTGTGTGAATCAGTGTTTTGAGGCTATGCATGTCGTGTATCCCCAAATCATCTCATTCACCCCAAAAGGTAGGTGTTCCCCGACAATTCTTTGGGAAACACCACCATATTCTGTTTACTCACACATCTCTTAAGTTGTGTCTTTCCTGTGAGTTTTAGTGGCAAGTAAGGCCCCCCTCAGCTGTTCTCCCACTGACCCCAGTACTGCCTTCTGGCTCCTTGCCTGCGCTGCTGTCTCACACATTTCTAGGCATGTGCAGGAATGGCCATGGTAACCAGCTGATGCGGTTTCTAACCCGGCACTAAGCAAGTACTCTTTGTGGACACTTTCTAATTATTTAGCATATTTTCCAGCTGCTAGAAGAAACCAAGCAATACAACAACATGGTTAGGCTTAAATAGGATATTCTTTTAAGAATTGCTCTACTTTTAGAAATTAGGTTTTATAGCAATTACTGGGTATCTTTTGTAAAAAAAAAAAATTTAAGAGCTTGTAATAAACTAAAGACACTATTCGATATCCTTTCAGTAGAATGCTGGGGCCTCCAGGAGATTACTGATGGTGTAAAGGGCTCTGCACCTCCCGTTGCCTTTGAATGATCTTACAGCCCTCTAAACTGTGGGCAGCTGATAGCAATGCAGTAATTCTTGTAACTGTCTGTGGGAGCGAGCTGCCCGAGTCCATCTGTAAGTTCATTCCAACACTCTCTTACGTGTTCTGTGAACAGGCTGCGACACTGGTCTGCTTCCCTCTTTATTTAATGAGTTGCATCAAATCTTTGCTGTGTTCATTTTACAACTCTGTGAGAGTCATGATTTTATTATCCGCTTTTAAGATTTCTCCTTTAACTCTGTAGTATGGAAATTTGGAATTGAAGTTTAATATTTTACAAGACTTCTACTGGTGTGGGTGTTTTCTCATCTTAAACTGTAACAATATGAAAACACAGCTGCTAATATCTGCTTATTTCCACTATAATTATTACTGTGATTAAACACCGCCCCCCCCCCCCCCAACATTGCTGGGAAACAAACAAAAAGCTTGCTTATTACAATAGCATATAGTGTTTTTTTGAGGAATGTACTGGGTGAGGTGATTCTATCTGTCTGTCTTTGCTGTTATTTTACATGTAGAGACCCTACTCAGAGCAAATTGTTCCAAGGATGTCTGCCACGTAAGGCTTCTGTCACACAAGGTGTGCGTCACATGAGCTGTCTGCCACATGAGGGGTGTGACCACTTAAGGCAAAGTCACGAGGTGGTGAAGGTTTACTTCACACCTGTTGTTTTCCTGCAGCTCCTACTGATACCACCTCTCGCCAAGCAGGGCCCTTTTCCTTTCTTTCACTGAAGCCACTTCTCCCAGGCTGATATCTATTAGTATCTGCCTGGGAAAAGCGGAAATCAGAAAGAGTTTGGGCTTTCAGGATGCATGGACCGGTTCAAATTCCTGCTATGCCACAGTGATGTGACTCCCAGATGACAGGGCAGTAGCCTTCAGAGGAGGGGGTTAGGTTCTGCTCACGGGGTGCCAGCTCAGTGTGGGTGCATCCTTCCTCCTTCCTCACCCGTGATGCTCACAGTTTATCTTGGAGGGCGCAGTGCCAAGTCCAGTCAGCGTGGTTTTGCATATGCAAACTTATCTGGAAATTCCTGTGAATATTCGAGTTAAAAACCCCTGAAGCAGCAGAGAACGGAATAATAGGGAAACCTATGTGCAGGTTTATGAGGTGCTGAGTGTGACAGGCTCGTCTTGCTAGTGACCACACAGACAACGATGCAAATAGATGGTCCAGGGCCACCCGCCCCTTGGCTGGAAGGGGTTGCACAGGGTCTCATGTTCTCTCAGGTCTCCAGATGTTGGGTTGTTGGCCCCCAAACCTGCATCGTTCATCCCCCATCTCCACGGCCATCCCCTGCCCATCTTGTGAAATGGGAGGATAACAGTGGGTTCCTCCCTGGAGCCCCGCTCCTGAGGTGCCCTTCTGCTCCCAGCTTGGGCAGACCTCTCTGCATAGTGGGAGGACGGGAGCTCGTGCACATGCGATTTTCTGTCCTGGGTTCTGTCCTGTGGTCGTGCGGATATGCCCATGTCCGCTGCAGGACCTCTGGGATGTCTCACCTTCCAGCTTTAAGAGAAGATCGAATTCCGGATTTGCTTGCAGTTTTATCCCATTCTGCTGGGCTGCCACCTCTATTGTCTTCGTACATGTTCAGCTATTTCTTATTATAAGAATTCAGTGGGATGGTGTATTGGAAAGCACAAGTGCAGGGCCTGGCCCATGGAAAGTGTTTAATAAATATTTGTTGGCAGTAAAACTAAATCTTTTTCTTTATTAGATCCACAAAGCCACGATTTTTTGAAACAGTGGAGTAAAATGGCTCCTGAATTTCCAGGGTGACTGTTTTCCATCACTGCTCCTCTGCACAGCTATCAGTCATACAGGCGGCTCCTCTCTGGGCCCCTGACTGCTCCCAGCCTCCCGCTGCCCAACCCCTGCTGTGCTCCTGCTTAGCCTGCAAGGTGTTAAAATCAGTGCTGATAGGTGCCCTGCAGGGTTCTCTGCTCTTAAGTGGAGAAAAAGGCAGGTCTTGCCATCTGTCTTCCCTGGAGTGCCCTAGGAGTTGGCAGTATCCCCTTCCCACCGCACCCCTGTCATCTGCCTCTTAGGTTAGTAATAGAAAGATGGACAAAACACAAAAAATAAACTGGAAAGAGGTAAAGATCCCAGACAGTAGTGAGCTGCTAGTGGATGGAAGTTGGATTCTTCTTCTTTTTTTTTTTTTTTGAGGCAAAAATACTGAAAACACTCTAAGTTTAAATTATTACCTCAAACACTTCTGATTTTTATGGAACATTCAAAACATCTCGCAGATCAGACAGAGAGAGGAGTAGGAATATACAATTATTGCTGTTTTTAGATAAAAATAACCCAAACTGAGGAATGACATGTTGCTTTAAAGATGTTTTTGCTTTGACTTTTAAAAATGTTTCATATCTTTAAAGCCATGCATAGCAATGAATGAAAAACCATGAGTTTTTCACCAAAGTATGGGTTAATGTGCCAGCTATTCCTTTGGTCTTGAATCTCGATAGAAGGGAACTGTTCCTACAAGAATTCAGGGAGAGAGGGTTTTGACAGACTTCATTTTAGTATTGTGTCTTTGGATTCTCAAGCATACTTAGCTGTGAATCACATTTTGTCAAACCTGAGTCCCCTTGGGAGAGAAATCAGAGATGATGTAATCATGGCAGTAAATTTCTTCCCACTGAGCCCAAACAAGCCCTTTATTTAATTTCTGATTGCTCTTTTAATAGTCCTCTCAGCTTTAAGTACGTTGGAAATACAATGGAACCCTGATTAATAGCTCTTTTAGGAATAAAATTCATTTATCAAAAAAGTTTAAAACATAGTTGAACTCAATACGTCATTTAAGCAAAGCTGCAGCATCCACAGGCCTGAGTGGCCAAGTTCCCATGGGTTCTGGTAGCCGCGCCCAGCTGAGGGCTCACGCGTTTGAACTAGACTGAGTTGTAATTTTCAGATTTTATCTTCTATTTGTACATTTTCTTATCTCAAATTAAAAAAAATATCATTGCCTGTTGTATGATTTCCTCCACTTTTCTATGGTAAAATACCATTCATTCGAATACTGGCCTTTATTTTCTTCTCGTGTCTGTACAATGCGTGTTGGGCATCTACCAGCCAGGAGGGAGGTATTAGGTGGGACCGGTGAGATCCCCTGTGTCGCATTTGTACTGTTAGAGATCCAGTCCCAGGGGGGCTAGGTAGCAAAGGTGCCTGGGATTTGAAATGTGGAGCCTTCTTTCCCCACCACAGGTCTTTGTTCCCTCCTTCTAGATCTTTCCCACGTCACCTGTGAGCAGGAAGGCTGTGTGGTGAGGTGGGAAGGGCTTTGGGGGCTTGAGCTGGTTATGAGACTTGCCAGCTGAAGAGAAAACCGTGCTTTCTGGCTTGAGAGACGGGGAATGTGTGCAAAGCCTCTGACATGTTACAGACACTCAATAAACATCAGCTGTTAGAACTGTATATAACACAGACACTCCTTTACTTAACATAACCTATTTCTCCACCCCAAGATTGCCAGCTCACTCTTTGTTTCCGACACTTGATATTAATTCAATTAGTATTTAGTGCAACTTTTCTGAACCCCTAGGATGTAGTACAAGCTAGTAGCATTTTACTTGTAGTAATTAAATTCCTCATCAATAAATGTACCTTTGGGATTATCTTTTCCGTGAATAGCGGCATGCATGTCTTCACTATTCTTAAACATCGATTGATTATATGAATTCAGTAAACAATAGAGTTTGCTGTCCTGAGCCAGAAAGAGATGATAAAGTGTCTTTAGGGAAGAGAGATGAGAAGAGGTTCTTCTTCTCTCGTCCTAGACTGTGGAGCTGGAAGAGATGTTCTAGAAACACACATTTTCCCCAGGTGTAGAAATGCAGGTCTGAGGAGCTGAGCTGCCTTCGCTTACAGACCTAGCTGGCAGCAGGCACTGCTCAAGCCGGGCGACCTGACCTTCACTTTGGTCCCAGTAGGAGGGCCGACCACAGGCGTCGCCCCGCCTGCTGCACAAGGTTCTTTCCCCTGGTTAGCTGCTGGAAGAAAGTTCCCAAGTGTGACCTAGAGATCGAGGTGAAGGTCATCTGTAGTCCATCTCTGACCCCGATCTTGGTGGTCTGCCCCCAAATTCCATGTGGTCACTCTTCACCTCTTGGAGAATCAGAGATTAATTTCTCTATTTGGGAAACCTAAGAACTCACTGGTGTCCGTTTGCTCCTGTAGAGCTGTTTGTTTTTACCTTCTCTCATCCCTGGTTGCCTTGATTATTCTTTTAGCCAAATGTCATGGCACATATGGGTACTTGTGAGAGCAAGAATGTTCTTTCCTGTTGTGGCCATGAATGGTGGTATTTGCTTTAGTATTTTGACATTTATTAGTGGGCTGCCAGATCGAAACTGAGCTCACTATTGCACCTACAAATCTTCCAGAGAAAACACAACTGTTTCTTAGGGAAAATGTAGGTAGATATGTAGTTTCCCTTTTTCTGTTCACAAAAGGCTAACTGTAAGTCTCACATCTAGCATAAGACATGAAAATCTCTGGAGTCCACAGAAATATCAAGAGCAATGACAGAAACAGATTACTATGAGGAGGAAAACCCAGGTTCTAGTAGTCTTATCTTTTTTTCTGTGACCTTGTTTCTGTGTAATATCTGGGTTTCATCAGAAAATAAGGTGACTGCCCTCGGGAAGTTATTCTCAAACTTGTTGAGACAGCCACGTTTCTGGAAATTGGTGTAATTTTGTGGAATAGGAATCTATTTAATAACAGGTAACACACTTACAATTAGGTTATAGAACACTAAATCACGACCATGAAAAGCAGTTTTATGCATCCAATTAATCGTAGCATAAACACTTAATAGTAGATGAAGAAATGATAACTCGAGCAAAGGTTTATGAAAAAAATGATTGAAAAAAAGCTTAAAGTTCCATATATTTTATCCTCTAAGTATTTTCTTTACCTTGAAGGAATTGCAATGCCCAACGCTCGATGTAAACCCCATGGTCTGCCCAATGTGGTAGGGACGGAGGTTCTAAAAAAGCACCTCGGGGCTGACTCTCGAAGCCCTGAAATGTCTGAAATGCCTCCTGATCAGATTTTTCTTGTTCTGATTCTAATCAGATGTCTGCAGTTTGCAGATACCAAGTAGCATTTTATAGCTTTCTGTAAACACTAATTGAAAGCTTTGAATGGAATAACCGTTCAGAGTGGAAATTCAGGTTCAAATTATGCTCTGGACCAAAGCTTCTAGAACACAGTGCTGTCTTCTCTGCTGCTCAGATGTCTCCATGGAAACACTGCTTCCGTGACAGGCAGTAAAGGTGCACCCCAGGGTCTGGGTATTCTGAAGCCCATTACAGATGCACAGTGTCTTCAGAATTTGGATCCCAGTTTGGGGAATTCTGTAAAAACTTATAAAAATTGTTTAATGCTTATCACCTGGAAAAGTGCCCCACAGACGGAACTGAATTCAGCTGGCTGTACTCCTCCCGAGACTGTTCCTCTGGGTGGTGGGGGAGGTGCACATCTCAGATGTACCAGCCTCCTCGGGGCTCATGACCCCATTTTCTCTGTCTAGCATGGACCCGCCATCAAAATACTGCTTCAAGGACAGAGAATTTCAGTTCATCTCCAATAAGAAAACCAGTAGCTCTGCTGCTGACTGATTATTGGGAGCAGGGAAAATGAAAAATAAAATTTTGATAAATGTCAGGTTTTGTGTCCAGATTAAACACTTAGTTGCCTGCAACCAAACGTTGACTCAGTTCCTAAGTGACTGATTATATGCATGACCCCGGGCCGCCATGTTCAGTGGGAATGGAAATATAAAGTTATTTTTCCAAATCAGGAGAAGCCTGTTTCGTGATGCCTGAGCCCTGGGTGAAAGGAAACTGGTAAAAGACAAAAAGGGAGAGGTGGGGGGAAATGCATGTTAGTGTGTGTTCTCTTTTCCAAGGTAGGACATATAAGGCAACCCGAGCCACCAGTGAAATATTTTAAACCCCCCTAAGACATTTCTGAGTATTCAGATAGTTGAAGTGACAGCTGTACCTATAATTTGAATTAGTTAATTACCTCGTTTTCATTTTGCTTTCATTGTTCAGATCACCATCAACTGTTTAAGATATATTGTCTTATTTACAACAAAAGGAGAAGGGGACATGAGGGACGAAATCCCCTATTTATCTGTCTTGCAAGTTAAGATTAAATTAACAGACATATAAGGAAAAGTATGTCCTAGATTAATATACCTCTATCATCACCCAAAAATCTCTCGCCTCTTTGGCCTTTTAAGGGAACTATTCTTTCATTCATTTATACAGGTCTATAAGATGAAGCCCCATCCCTCAGGGAGTGAACATACTGGGTGGGAAAGAGCACATACAAAGCCAGGTGGTGGTTGTGCTATGTACACAAACAGGGCAGGATAAGGTGATGGAGAGTGCCAGGTGAGGCTATAGAAAGAGAAGTCCAAGAGTGTCTCTTTAAGACATGTGACCCTCAACATTGGTCTTGGCAATGAGTTCATGGATTTGACACCAAAACTAAAGGAAATGAATGCCAATGTAAACAAGTGGGGCCACACCAAACCAGAAAGCTCTGTACAGCAAAGGAAGCCACTGAAAAAATGAAAAGGCAACCAGTGGAATATGAGAAATACTTGCAAATCACACTTGATAGAGAGTTAATGTTCAAAATATATGAAGAACTCCCACAACTCTAGAAAAAAAAAAAATCTTATTTAAAAATGGGCAGAAGAGCTGAATGGATATTTTTCTAAAGACACACACATGGTCAACAGGTACATGAAAAGATGCTCAACATCACTAATCAAGAGGAAAATGCAAATCAAAACCACAGTGAGATACCACCTCACACCAGTCAGAATGGCTATTATAAAAAAGACAAGAAATAACTTGTGTTGGCAACATGTGGAGAAAAGGGAACCCTTGTGCACTGCTGTTGGGAATGTACATTGGTGCAGCCACCATGGAAAACAGTGTGGAGGGTCCTTGAAAAATTAAAAATAGAACCACCACATAATCCAGCAATTCTACTGGCTATTTATTTTAAGAAAATAAAATCACTATCTAGAAAATATATCTGCACCCCGAGTTCACTGTAATATTATTCACGGTAGCCAAGACATGGAGACAAGCTAAATGTCCACTGACAGATGAATGGATAAAGGTGTGATACATATACAATGGAATATTATTCATCATTAAACAGAAGGAAACCTGCCATTGTGACAACAGGGATGGGCTTTGAAGCTGAGATGTCAGACAGTGAAAGATAAATAGTATATGATCTCACTTTTACGTGGAATCTAAAACAAAAACACAACACCCCACCAAACTCATAGATGGCTGCCAGAGGTGGTGGTGGAGGAAAGATGGAGTGGGGGCAGAATGGGTGAAGGTGATCCAAAGGCACAGACTTCCAGTTGCAGTTCCTGCGGGTGTAATGTAAACCAAGGAAGACATGCTACTTGAGAGCAACCAGGAAGGGAGGGGAGAACCTGGTGGAGATCTGGAGGGAGGGAGGGAGGACGTTGCTGGCTCCGGAGACACACCTGGTGAGGTAGGAAGAACGAGAAAGTGCTGTGACTGCAGCAGAGCGAGCCCGAGGCTTGGGGAAGGAGCTGAGTGTGAGGGGTGGGCAGGCCTCGAATTTGTTGTAAGTGCGATGGGAAAAGATGGGAGAAATCCGAGGTGGGAGCAGATGTGGTCCTACCTGCATCTTAAGAGACCACCTTGGTCGCTGTGTAGACAACAGACCGCGGAGAAGCAGAAGCAGGGGACCGTTACGCAGTTGTGTGGAGTCTGGACAGGATCTGATGGTAGGGTGAGCTGGACTGGAAGCAGCGAGCATGTGACTTGGGATATATTTGAAAGTAGAGGCCACAGAGGAATGTGGGGATTGAATGGTGGCCCCTATAAAAGCTATGTCTCCATCCTAGCCCTGGAACCTGTGAAGATGACCTTATTTGGGAAGGGGTCTTTGCAGACGTGTTTAGTTAGGATCTCTAGGTGAGATCATTCTGGATTCTCCGGGCATTCCCAAAATCCGATGACAAGTGGGACAGAAGCCACAGACACAGGCAAGAAGAGGGGAGGCCCTGTGAGGAGGGGAGCAGAGCCCCAAGCCCAGGGACGCCTGCAGTCAGCAGACACTGGAGGAGACCTGGAAGGATGTCCCCCAGGCCTTCAGAGGGCGTGCGGCCGGCCAGCACCCTGATGTCAGACTCCTGGCCTCCACACCTGGGAGGCACGTTCTGCGGTGTTCAGCCAGCAAGTGAGTGGTCATTTGGTCCAGCAGCCTTCGAAACAGGCTGGCGAGTTGGATGCAGTGTGTGAGATGAGTCTAGCTCAGCACTGGAGATGGATGCCTGATAATGGCCTGTGTATAATCATCGAAGGCCACGGCTCTGAAAGCAGTCCGCAGGGAATTACTGCAGACGGAGAGGGGAGGGCCGCGAGAGGAGGAAAGCATGCCGTTCCTGGGGCACTTCCACGGGCAGCAGCCAGGAAAGCAGCGGCCCCCCCAGGAGTGTGGTGGGGGGAGCACCCAGGGAAGGAGTGACGTCCCTGAAGCTAGAGTGCCAGGGGCAGAGTGGCCAGCTTTGTAAAATGCTGCGGCAGGCTGAGAGGCATGAGGACCGAGATTTGACCACTTGGTTTGCTGAAGCCAAGGAGGGCTTCAGTGGCGAGGCAGAAAAGCGTCTTCCCAAGGTCACCCAGCCAGAGGAGTTGCAGAGCTCAGAGAGAGAGAAACGTGTAAACATTGATTGCTCCCTTCTGCTTAGTTATGTGGCTGGAAAAGGGGCGTTCACAAAAGTAGAGATGGGATAAATGCTACTTACGCAGTTTATTTATACAATAGTAATCATCGTCATAGCTGCCCTTTATTGAATATTTATGGGCTAAGCCGTGTTTTTAATGATATAAAAATATGCGTATGTAATTTTCTTTTTCTTCTTTTCTTTTTCTTTAAAGAATCAACACTGCTTCACACATTTTATTTTGTCATACTTTCTTCTAGAACCAGGTTCATTTTTCCAGTTTTGTAGAAGAACAGATGTTCCAGCCAACATTTACTTAACTGTCTAGTCTTTAAGACCAATCAGTGTGTTCCCTGGAAAGATGAACAAATCTCATGACTGACTCATTTTCTTAAAATTCTTTAAGACAAAGAAATAACTTTTTTTTCCTTTTACTCCCAAAGCACAGTATTTCAACAGCAGCAGCCAACATGGGGTTTTAGCAGCTTAACTTTACCCCCTAAATAAAGCTTTGTATCAACCAGTGATTTTTCTACAAAAACACTGTCCTTGAAAGAAAGGAGTGGCAGTCAGACATCAATGCAAAACTTGGAATGATTAGGTCATAAACACGGCACTTACAAAATGTAGCTTATGAGAATATTCCACTTAAGAAGTGGTTACTTTTCTGTTTTCTGTCCCTCCTTTATACCCTCAAAAAAAAGAAAGAAAGCAAACGAAAACACTTCCTTTAAAAGTTCCCCTTAAATGTAAGTCTATAAAATTTCAGAAATGCCTTGTACCCAAAACAAGTGCTTTAAAACAAACAAAATAAAACACCTGTGCCAACAACTCTTACATTTCTGATAAATGTTTTTTTTTTTTTTTTTTTTTTTTTAACATCTAAGACTGCAAGAGTTCTTACATTCAGTAGCTCTCTGGTTTAAGATGACCTACGTCTCCTTCACTTACAAAACATTTTCTGCCCCTTGAAGGACAAAGATCTCTGAGGTGCTTGGAAATTGTTCCAGCCTGAAAACATTCTTCTACAAACCGCTCAAGCGCAGAGTATGAATGTGGGACATCCAGATTAATGTCCACAGTTTCACTATAAATTCTCTCATGACCTCTTTTCATTTGGTCTAGAGTAATGGTAGAAGATTTCCAAAGGGATTTTAATAAATCCAAAATCCTCTTAAATGTATTTTCTCCGGTTGACTCCAAAACCATTACAGTGGCTTCATATACTAGCTCATGGTGAAAATGAGGTACTTTCAGTTCCTTAAGACAATGTTCAGCTTCAGCTATGTCTCCAGGGAGTAAATACTCTTTCAGCAGCATGTCAGTCTCTTTAAGAAGGTGAGTAACAGATTGCTGCCCCCTCCGGAGCCCCACACACTTGCTGTCTTTCCCCTTCCCGCCTTGAGACACACTCAGGAGCACGGTCCCTTGTGCAGAGCAGCTCCAGCCTGTACACGATCTACAGTTCCTTTGTGACTATCAATATAGGTCTAACATAAAGTTCAGTCTCCAACAGCTCTAGCAATGAACTGGCCCACCACCTGTGGTGCTCTAGGAGTATCCAATGCTAATCCACGTAGATCTTTCAGCCATTTATCAAATGATTTCTCTACATTATTTGTGCTCATTACTGTCTCACAGAGGCCAGAGAGCAGCTTAGATGCCATTTCTCTGTGACTAGCCTTCCCCTCCAATGCTAAGGACACTGTCAACACTGGTACTCCACTTTTCATTTCACCAAGGTTTGAATCTCGTAGCATTTCCACAACTTCGGTAGTATCTCCATGCTCATAATATTCCTGTATGATTGGTGTTACAGTCTCCTCAAATGCCGTTTCATCCAAAGGCAAAACGACAGTTTCATAGACACAGTTCTCCCGGTCATCATCGCACTGAGGATCTTTCACGTCTGCCTCCTCCACATCATGTACCTGCCCAGGTGTGCCCCAGGCGCCTTTGCCTCCTGCACCACCTGTCTTTGGTAGCCCCCCTCCTTTCCCAGGCCTGGACTGCCTATCTAGCAGGCTTCCCTTTGGACTGGTTGGTACAGTTACTACACTTCTAAGGGCTTTGCTTCCATTCTCATTGACTGAATCGTCGCTGCCAGAGTCCCGGGAGGAGTGTTTCTGTAGTCACCTTTTGCCTTGGCATCAATTCAAGCTCCATTAATGGAAGATGCTGAAATCCAGTTTCCATTTATCTCATTCTTTACACCCTCAGTCGCAGCACTTTCTTCATCGCCAGAAAAGAGAGAGTCGCTTAAGTTATCAGGATCTGTGGGGTTTACATTCAGTATCTGCTCATTTTCTACATCCATTATTTCTTAATTTCACTTGCACTGATTAAATTACCAAACGGAAGTCTTCCTTTGGTGTCTATTTCCCTCGGACCGCCGCTGCCGCCGCCGTTCATCCATGTCCCTGGACAACGGCCTAACCCCAGTCCTCAGCCTCTGCGCCGCCTCTGAGAGTCTCTGGCCTATAATTTTATTTTTCCATCAGCTCTGAGAAGTAGGCTTCATTTGCATTTTACAGTTAAGGAAAAAAAAAATTATCTTTGGGGATTCATGCTTTATCATAGTCAGAACCTCAACCATCAAATGACTCCATACTGGTATCTAGGATGTGAGACACTTCCCATTACTTTGGGTTAGGAAACTGTTACAGTATCTCTTGTTGGCAAGACAGAGAAATGCTTTACTTCTTTTCCGTTTACACCTGGGATTTCTGTAACTGCAGAACAAAGACACTGCAGGTCAAGGCACACCTGAAATTTGTGCTGCTCTCCTGGTAGGTGACACGTTGACAAGATGCCAAAACCCACCAGGAGAAAAGAATGTTATGGAGTCCTTCTAGGCCAGGCCTTGTGACAGACACATGCATGAATTAATATTAGGTTGGTGCAAAAGTAATTGCAGATTTTGCAATTATTTTTAACCTTTTCAACCGCAGTTACTTTTGCACCAGCTTAATAGGTATAACCAATGGTCAGAGAGGCTCAGGGCACTTAAATGACGCAGCCAAAAACCCATTGTTAATAGCCAAGACTAAGATTTGAGTCGACATGGCTCTAGTTTTAAAATCTATCCCCTTAACCACAACTACTTAAATGTGCTACCCACGGGAATACTGCTGCTCCCATGGACAGAGGGCACGCATTGGTGGGGAACCTATACCTGGTCTTATCCTACCTTCCTAGCTTTGTGTGTAGGTTCCCTGAATGTCCCCTGTGACTTAGAGAAATGCCTCACGTTTTCCTGCCTGTTACGGTTCTGCTCACCGTCATTCCTTTTGTTTTAAAATTCGGTGTATGTTTGAAAAACCAGTACTAACACCTGTATGGAGCATCCTTGACCTCTGAGCGGCCCTCCCTTGGTGGTCCTAGTTCTCCTGCAGACATTGTCCCTAACTGCCTATTAGTGGGGTCATAACCCATGTGTTTTTCTCTCTCATTCTGGTTTGTAGTGTTCCTTAGAGGCAAAGGCTGTCTTTTTCACCTGTATATTGCCACCAACCATGTCTTCCATTTAAATGATAATTTGTAGACTTTCAGTTTGAAAAAGAATTCTGACTCTTTCATAAGTTGTAATTAAATGTACTCAGGCTTCAACAGACACAGTTTTTATGGAGTTAACCATGCAGTACGCTCTTTCAAGAGCAGATTACACCAGCGACTCGCAGATTTGAGTGTGTGTAGCAGTGTGCTGTGGATCTTGTTAAAAATGCAGATTCTGACGCTGGGACTGGAGGTTTTGTATTTTCAACAAACTCTCAGATAATGTCAAGGCTGCTGAGTTACAGACCACAGTTTGAATAATGAAGGATTTCATCCTAATGAAGCACAATAAACCACTGCTGACAATTCAGGATGCTGCACCTACCTGACTAAGTAATACCCAACATCCAGACTGGCTAACCAAATTCCGTTTTGCTTCCATGGCGACCTATACCTAGATAAGGCAAAAAAAAGAAAAAAGAAAAAAAAAACACAAAACAGGTCATTATTTATTTATTTTTTTAAATTAAAGTTTATTGAGGTGACAATTGTTAGTAAAGTTACATAAATTTCAGGTATACAATTCTGTATTACATCCTTTATAAATTACATTGTGTGTTCACCCCCCAGAGTTAGTTCTCCTTCCATCACCATATATTTGATCCCCTTTACCCTCATCTACCCCCCCTTCCCCCTTCCCCTCTGGTAACCACTAAACTATTGTCTGTGTCTATGAGTTTTTGTTTCTCATTTGTTTGTCTTGTTCTTTTGTTTTTGGTTTATATAACACATATCAGTGAAATCATATGGTTGTCTACTTTTTCTGTCTGACTTATTTCGCTTAGCATTATAATCTCAAGATCCATCCATTTTGTCACAGATGGTCCTATTTCATCTTTTCTTACCACCGAATAGTATTCCATTGTGTATATATACACCACACCTTCTATAACCAATCATCTTTCGAAGGACACTTTGGTTGTTTCCATGTCTTGGCCACCGTAAATAAAGCTACAATGAACATTGGAGTACACTTGTCTTTATGGATAAATGTTTTCAGATTTTTGGGGTGGATACCCAGGAGAGGGATTGCTGGGTCATATGGTAATTCTATTCACAATTTTTTGAGGACCCTCCACACTGCCTTCCATAGCAGCTGCACCAATCTGCTTTCCCACCAACAGTGTATGAGGGTTCCTTTTTCTCCACAGCCTCTCCAACACTTGTTACTATTTGTCTTGTTGATGATAGCCATTCTAACTGGGGTGAGGTGATATCTCATTGTGGTTTTTATTTGCATTTCTCTGATGATTAGTGATGTTGAGCATTTTTTCATATGTCTATTTGCCACTTGTATGTCCTCTTTGGAGAAATGTCTCTTCAGATCCTCTGCCCATTTTTCAATTGGGTTGTTTGTTTTTTTGTTGTTGAGTTATATGAATTCCTTGTATATTTTGGATATTAACCCCTTATCGGAGGCACTGTTTGTAAAAATCTTCTCCCATTCAGTTGGTTGCCTCTTTATTTTGTCGATGGTTTCTTTTGTTGTGCAGAAGCTTTTAAGTTTGATATAGTCCCATTCATTTATTTTAGCTTTTATTTTCCTTGCCTTTGGAGTCAAATTCATAAAATGCTCTTTGAATCCAAGGTCCATAAGTTTAGTACCTATGTTTTCTTCTATGCAGTTTATTGTGTCAGGTCTTATGCTTAAGTCTTTGATCCATTTTGAATTAATTTTGGTACACGGTGACAGATAGCAGTCCAGTTTCATTCTTTTGCATGTGGCTTTCCAATTCTGCGAGCAGCATTTATTGAAGAGATTGTCTTTTCTCCATTGTATGTTTTTTGCTTCTTTGTCAAAAATTATCTGTCCATATTTATGTGGGTTTATTTCTGGGTTCTCAATTCTATTCCATTGGTCTATGTGTCTGTTTTTCTGCCAATACCATGCTGTTTTGATTATTGTAAAATTAAGGAAGTGTGATACCTCCAGCATTGTTCTTTTTTCTTAGGATTGCTTTGGCGATTTGGGGTCTTTTGTGGTTCCAAACAAATCTGATGATTTTTTGTTCTATTTCTTTTAAAAATGCTGTTGGGATTTTGATGGGGATCACATTAAATCTATATATTGCTTTGGGTAATATGGCCATTTTAACTATGTTGATTCTTCCAATCCATGAGCATGGAATGTCTTTCCATTTCTTTTTGTCTTCTTCAATTTCTTTCAAAAATGTCTTATAGTTTTCAGCATATGGGTCTTTCACATCCTTGGTTAAGTTTATTCCTAGGTATTTTATTGTTTTTTTTTGCAATTGCAAAAGGAATTGTTTTTTTTTTAATTTCTTTTCCTGAGATTTCATTGTTAGTATATAGGAATGCAATGGACTTTTGTATGTTGATTTTGTAGCCAGCAACTTTACTGTATTCGTTTACTGTTTCTAATAGCTTTTTGGTGGAGTCTTTAGGGTTTTCTAGATATAGCATCATGTCATCTGCAAAGAGTGACAATTTAACTTCTTCATTCCCAGCTTGGATGCCTTTTATTTCTTTCTCTTGCCTGATTGTTCTGACGAGGACTTCCAACACTATGTTGAAAAGCAGAGGTGAGAGGGGACAGCCCTGTCGTGTTCCTGAACATAGAGCAAAGGGCTTCAGTTTTTCACCAAAACAGATCATTACTAATCCACTGAGTAGATGTTCCATCACTACATGGAGGACTTTAATAGGGGGAAAAAAAATCCTTTCTCCCCTGATTTAGGACCTCTGAATTTCTGTGTCCACTGTATTTTCATCTTTGGAATAAGAACAATTAATTCACCTTAGAAACTTTTTTAAATCTTGGATTGTGGTAACTAATAAAGTTTTATGAGTTAAAAGGATTCGAAATTTTAAAATTTATATAGTGTTTAATGATAGATACTAGGTATTATATGTTTCTCAATTTTACCATTAGAAAGGCGTAATTGAAGTTTCTTAAAAGTTTGCTTGAATCCTAAAATGCTTGTAAGACTGTACGTTTTTTCAGGTAGGCTATCCTGGCACATGACAGCCTCCTCAGGAATCTCGCAGATTTCTTTTCCCTGACATGATGGTCCTAGTGACTGACAAAGACTGGCAAGGCATTTTGTGCTGTTCAGTGCAATGAAATAAAATGTCGATACGTACAATGAACAAAAACCTAGACAACATTCAGTCAAAATGTATCTCTTGTATTTTAATTTTCTCTAATTAAAAAAATTATCCCTAGGGGCCTCTAAACCAACTATATTCAGGGAATGCTGCACATAATTTTGCTTAGTTCTTAAATGTAATAGCTTTTAAGTATATTTTTAATATATAAGAATGTTTAAGATACCACTTCCATATCAAACGTGCAATGTTTTAAAAGATACATAGAATTGCAGTGTTTCTATCTCAGATTTGTAACTGAGGGTAAGATAAAATAGGATTCATGGCAGATGCCTAAATGTGAATCTTCCTCCTCGTGCTCTCTGCTCTCTCATTCTGAAGACAGCCTATAGCCTCATAAATAGGTCACTTGCAGCATAATTAAGAAAAAAAAAATTATAAACTTGATGTTTAAAGGGGAAATAATCGTCCAATAGCAGCAGAGCTGGCTGTGGAGGTGACAGCACTGTGACGTCGAATGAGGAGTGCACAGAAGAGAGAATGCAGGAGAACGGGTCATGGTGGCAGTGGGATAAAGATAGCATCCATTAGGGGTCGTCTCCAACAGGACAAGGTCCACCTCAAGCTGGGAGATACTGGAAACAGATCTAAGCCCTGGGGATGTGAGAAAGGTCTGCTTTGGAGTCAAAAGGAGGGAGCTTGGGAAGTGCGTGGAACCAGAGCAGCAGCCCCGAGAAGCACTTGCAGTGCACTTCCAGGGGTGGCCATAACTACTCTCCCATGCCCATGCCAGTTTTTTTTTGCAATGTGACTTTGACATTCCTCCTATTAAAGGATGGTGTCCTGCATCTGGGTTCCCACAGTGACTTACTTTGAGAAACAGAATGTGGAGGAAGTGAGACTATGTAACTGGGCCTGGAGAGACCCTGAAGCTTGCATCTGTGTCCTGGTGGAGCTGTGAGCCCTTGTGCAGAAGTCCAGCTGCCCTATTGGAAACTGCATGAGGACAAGAAGGGCCTGAAGTTGGAAGGTCATTAGAGGAGAGAATTTCTGGAAGATAAAGTGTCACAAGGGGAAATAGTCCCCAGCATTCCAGTGATCCTAGCTGCGGCCTCTGGTTCCATGCCAAAGAAAAAGACATGTCTTACTCAGCAGGCCACGTACGTGCTGTGTGCGTGGTTTATTAGTAGTGTTTAGTGCCAATGAGACTGGCTGGTTCTGATGGGTCACTCCGCTCTAGCGTGGAAACAAGACTATGGGAATTTTATGCTAAAGAAACTTAAAGTTCAATGTATGGAGATTCCTCAAAAAAATAAAACAAAAGCTCTAATACAACCCAGAAATATCACTTCTGCATATTTATCCTAAGAAAACAAAAATGTTAATTTGAAAAGACATCTGTACCCCTATGTTCATGCAGCATTATTTACAATAGCCAAGACACAGAAACAACCTGAGTGTCCATCGACAGACATTTGGGTAACAAAGACGTGGTACATGTACGGTGGCACCTTGGTTTTTGAACATCTCCATTGATGAACATTTCGGTTTACGAACGCCATAAATGTTATGGATCTATGGTATCATTAGATAGTAAAAGTCATGCTAAACTTGCAGTTTTAGGGGTCGATTTTAAAGGTCTGGAACGGATTAATCCATTTTGCGTTACTTTTTATGGGGAAACCGTGTCTCAGTTTTCGAATGTTTCAGAACTTGAATGGTCTTCCAGAATGGATTACGTTAGAAAACCGAGGTACCACTGTATATACACAATGGAACATAACTCAGCAATAAAAAGGAATTAAATCTTGTATTTGTGACAACATGGATGGGCTTAGAAGGTATGAGACTAAGTGAAATAAATCAGACAAAGACAAATACTGTGTGATTTCACTTATGTGTGGAATCTAAAAAAACAAATGAACAAGCAAAACAGGAAGAGATCCCATAGGTACAGAGAGCCAGCTCATGGTTGCCAGAGGGGAGCGGAAGATGGGTTAAAAAAAAAGAAAAAGAAAAAAAAACAAAACAAACGTCCATCAGCAGCAAAAAATTAAATACATGAATAATTAAACATGCTCAGTACCAATCTCTGAGTGGACATCATAGCCCAGATAGCACTCTCCTAATTCTCTTAAATTAGGAGGAAAAAATAAAGTCCAGGTGGACTATAAAAGGAAGTAGGAAATGTTTGTGCCTCAGCCATTGCCACAGGTGCTCTCTGAAATCCAATCAAGAAGGAAGCGTCTGCCTGCAGATGGATGTGTGCAGGATCAAGATGCAAAACTAGATGGAATGAGTCTCAGAACTGCGGGACTAAAGTCTCCAAACTCTGCCTCCTACCCCAAGGTGGCAACCTTGCCAGGTTCAGAAGTTTTACACTGTATCCAATGAAACTCTAAAGTCTTCATTCTTTCAGGAGCCCTGAAAGCAAATAGAAGTGGGTTCACCGAGGCTGCTTCGAAATGTAACAAAGGCCAGAAGGGTTTGAAAACTCTCCGTTTCTCTGTGATCTTTATTCTCCTCATGTTCCCGACAGTTACTCAGAACAACGTTCCCAAATTAGAAATCTATGTCTTCAGGTTCAGTTTCAACCACGATGGGGTTTGGACAGCAGTGGAGCCTGCAGGAGGTCTGTCCGAGCCGCCTGGTCCCTCCTCTGCCTACAGAGAACCCCTTGGAGGCCGGGAGCGGGCGGAGAGCAGCTCCTGTGGAAGCTACAGGGCGTGATCCGTGCTTCCCGCTCCGAGAACCCAACAGTGATGAGCAGAACCAGCCCAGGTGATTCTAAAGCCCAGGACAACAAACAAGCAGCCAATTGGCGTCGCTACAAAAGACCAGTCTTAGGTGGGAACCTGGAAATGGGAGGAGGGCAAGTGGAGAGAGGAAGTGGAGAAGCCCAGGGCCCCGAGGTTGTCAGCCACAGAGGGGCCATGGGCCTCCTTAGTGGTCGGAGGTCTTCAGGGCCGAGGATTGGACCCCAGACACTGAGAACACCTACAAAATTGGGATTAGGTTGGTGCAAAACTAATTGCGGTTGAAAAGGTTAAAAAGAATGGCAAAAACCGCAATAACTTTTGCACCAACCTAATAACATAACCAGAAAAGTGGGAATAAACTTTCCTTTAACTGCAATTAGGGTCACTTCATTTGCCCGCGTCTTCGTGGCTGCTCCTTTTCATTAAAAAGGAGTTCAGAAGCCTGGCGATTTGATGAATGAGCGTGGGCGTGCACATGTGCGCTCACACAGAAAGGTGTTTTAAGGATCGAAACCCAGTCCTGCCTTCACTGTTGAACGTGAACATCCCAAAACTTGACGTTTTCTGCTGATGATTTGTGCTCACCTTGGGGATCACTGGCCTGAACCCCGAACAACTCGCAGACAGATGCATCGGTGAGAGCAAAGCACAAGAAGACTCTGGTGTGGCTGGGGGGGCTGGTTACACCCCCCCAACCCCACTTCCTCAGAGAAGGTTTCATTTTAGGTGGGGAGAGGCCGATAACAGCCTCCGTCTTCTGACACTATTTGCTTGGTAGAATTAATATTTTGTATTTAACTTAATTGGCTTCCTAATGTTTGTAATAAAAAATTCAAACTGGGTATAGACGTATGCAATTCAAAGTAAAGGCTTCTCTTTGCTCCTCATTCACACTTGTGAGCAGTAAGTGCTAACTTTCATATATAAAGCAATAAGATATAGAATGTTTTAAAAGTAGTACATTAAAAGTTAGATAAAATTATACAGCAGCCACAACTGAGAAAAGAAGTGTTTAAAAAAATCCAAAATTAACTTTGTATGTTGTGAGTACAAAGTCAACTTTAAAAACAAGCATAGCCATACGGAAGGAAACCAGCATTTGTACTTTGGGGACTCAAAGGATGAGGGATGAAATTTGGAGAGAAGGCTCTTTAGACGTGGCGTCCAGGCCCAGTTTCCCTAATTAACACCATTGCTAGTAAATCACTCGCTGGATCTCAGTTTCCACAGTTTTCAACAGCAGCAGCTAACATTTGTGGGGTGTCCATTCTGGGTCAGGCCCTGAACAGAGACTTCATATGAAATAACTCAGTATCCTATGAGGCAGATACTGTTCATTTCCGTTTTGTGATCAGGAGAGAGTGAGGGACAGAGCGATGAAACGACCTGCTCAAATTTCACAGCAAATAAACGACAGCCAAGATTTGAGCCCAGGTGATGGGACTTCGTACCCGAATGGCTACGCAGCAAAGGTAGAGAGCACCTGACTGTCCCCTTACATAGCAGCTATGAAGACAAAAAGAACAGTGTGTGTGAAAGCAGTTCAAACACTGAAAGCAAGCAACTCAAGTACCGCGGAAGGTACTGGGGAAGTCATGCAGAAGCTAGAAATGTCAGTGAATGCGGAAGAGGAACGATGCTTAATCACTGTGTCCCAAAATACCCTGGGAGAATCAAGACGTATTTTAAAACGTAAGCTGATGTACATATATTTGAATTAAATATGCATATATCATAATGCCTGGAAGCTAATAACTCCATACCATGTTGCACATGGAATACTTAGCTGCTTTGTAAAGTGAAATATAAAAGTAGGATAAAAAGCACGTTCTTGTGCAAATGTTTTCCACTGTATTTCAGTCCACACACACAAACTGATGTCCTCTAAAGAACGGGAGCTTGTAATTTAGGAGCTGACGGTTTGTTTGGGAGTCAGGAGCGCGGCTGGGCGCATAATATAAAAATGACTGTGTTGCATCTTCCTCTTGGACTCATGACTTCCCCAGGCAAGAAAACGGACAGTGGCCGTGACCTGCAGGGAAGTTCTGTATGCAGGGAATGAAAGTTAATGAGGTGGGTTAGGTGATCAGGCCAACACAGCCCCAATACACCTGAGTCCACAAACGTTCTGTCCACTGTGGGGTAACTCAGTGTGCTGTGTGGCATGGCCCCCAGAAAGCCCCCAACGCATCATTCACAGCTCAGACTTGAAACGCCACGGGTGGTTTATAAAATAAAGTAAACTTTTTAGCTGTTTTATTAGTATACTTTCCATTTTCCAAGTGACTTTTAACACAAATCTACCCTGCAGATGTAGCTGGAAAGAGAAGAGCAATGTGGGGAAAGGAGGCATAGTCTGCAGCCCTGGGCCTCCAGGCCAAAGGCTCTTCTGGAAAGGTCCCTAGGAATCCTGAGATCTGTGTGGACTCAGCTTCCTGAGACACTCGTATACATGACAAAGGATGAAAACGTAACCCACATGGGAGAGTGCCACCTGCTTATGACACGAGAATCCGTGGTGCTGCCATGCATTCCTTTGCCACCTCTCCAGGCAGGTGTGGCCAGAGGAGCTGTGTGACCCATCTTCCAAGCATGATGACTCTCAGCGATTTCTAAGGGGCGGTGTCAGCAGTGTCTTCCCACTAACCCTGCTGAGACAGTCACTCGCCCACCTGAGACAAGGCTTGTAGCCAGTGAACTGATCGCTTTTGGGGCACAATGTCACCGGGAAGTTCTGTGGACCCTCCACTCCAAGCTGCAGACGCAGGTGAATCGGGGCTTCCCCTTCTATGTGATACAGAAATACGGGCCCCTAGGACTCTGAGGCCCCAGCCACAAGTTAGCTTTTTTGGTGGACCCAGTGTTGACAAAGCTGCCTCTGCCCCGAGCATGGCCGACCCCAGAAAACTGTCAGAAGCACTGGCTTCTGTAATTTCATGCCTTTTCTCCAGGCTGTAAAAAAAGCTGATCACAAAAACCACAAGCAAATTAGCAAACCGACCAACGAGCCAAACACGTGCTGACAGCAGAGACTGCTGAGGATGAAAGATGGCTCTCATGTGCTCTTTGGGGTTCTGGAAATCCAAGAGAGGTTATTTACAGCCTATTTCCTGACGTGAAAATAACAGGCAGAAGGTGCCTTAAACTGCCACTGTCACCCCAACACCCTCGGACTGGCTACTGTAGCACCACGGTGGTTCAGGTAGAGAGGCTCTTCTGAAGGAAGCGCTGCCGCTCTTTGCTCCCCTGCTGAATGCCAGGGTCGGGACTAGTTACCAGGCAGGGTGCTCCTGCCTCAGAGGTCTACACAATGTCAGAAGGGCAATGCCGAGTGCAGGCGGGATGAGATTTCCCTATGGAAGAAGCATTTCTAGGGCAGTGTGAAGGCATGCTTCCCGGGGGTCTACAAACACGCCTTGTCTGAGAGAAGGTACTTTAAAGGTCTCTGTCTTACAGAGGAAGACGGTTTCCCCAGCGGGCACATGGCAGAGCAGGCCTGACACTGGGCAGTCTGCATGGGTCGTGCCTGCTACTCTGCTGGCCCTCACGTGGGCGGGAGCCTGGCTGCACACACCTTCTGTGCTGGGGATGAGCCATTCAGTCACACACGCGATGCACAAGTCACACGGCAGGTGTGGCCGGCCTCCACCTCCTCGCTAAGGAACCGCCCAGCCTCTGACCGCACGTCAGTGCCACCCCTCGCGCTTCAGAGTCCCCGGCACAATTCATGGAGATCTTCTCTGCCTCTGTTCATTGTTCCACGTTTGGTCTTTAAGCAGCGTGCATTGCATTTCTTCAGAAAATGTTGCTTCCTTCCAAAACACTGCACGAAATGCTGGCTGCCTGCCTGCCGTGTCACCAACCTCAGGAACTCTGCAGCCCCCAACCCTCTCGTCGGAACGCCGTGTGGGCGCTGTTTCACGTTTGTGGTCTCCCTGCAGCCGTCGGCTTCTGCTGTGCTAGTGAGTGACACAAACACTTTAATCTGCCTTCAGCCAAAAGAAAGATTTGCTACTCACACCCTGAAATAATAACTGATTTCCCATTCCATGACAGTCTGGCATTTCCTGGAAAATGCAGCATCAGTAACTATTTTTGAGGCACCTCTGCAGTGGCCCTCGGGTGGGGTGGGGTGTGTGTGTGTTAAAGCAGAAGCACGTGGGCTATGCTAGTCCAGGAGCCCCTGCAGTTAGGTGTGACCACCATCAAGCGACCCGCGCCGATAACGAGGGCTTCTGAGTGCAGGCTCTGCGTGAGCTCACACACTGCTCTGCCGACGGAGCACGTCCCCTTCCGGGCTCCGCTGCCAAAGCTGATGCTCAACGGATCCCTCCTTCCATGACTCTGGACTTGTGTATTGGTTTGCATGGTCTGCATGCTCAGCCTCCGAAACAAGCACTGTGGACCCCACCCTATCACCTCCCAAGTCTGGGGCCAGAGCTCATTCTTCCCAGTTGGTTCTACATCTGCAGTTTGATTAGCTGTCATTAGCGGACAGTTTGGTTCATTTATTATAAAAATGACCTAGTTAAACAAAACTATTACTTAAAGCAAGGGAGGGATGATTCACATTAGTGATTCTCAAACTTGACCATGTATTAGTCACCTAGCAGCTTTCACCCTACTGGATGTTCAGGCTACATGTAGATTAGTTACGATGGTGTCTCAGGGGAGGTGCAGAGGGACCCCGGGATCATACACCGTAAAGTCTCCTGGGAGACTCCAACGTGCAGCAGAGTTTGAGGACTGATTTACAGGGAGGGTTAGAGAAGCAATGATATTCAGTTAGACTTGTCATAATAGGGGACATTGCCAGAAGCACTGTATGAATATAACGCATTTCATCCTCACTACAACCTTATTAGGATTGATGGAAATAAGGAACAGAAATCCAGTGACTGGTCCAAAGTCACCCACATTGTAAGTGGCAGAGACATGACTTTTGGCTGTCAGCTTGGCTCGTAACCCTTACAGTGTCCTCCCTCCTGTTAGGTTTTCTGCTCTTAGGAGAGCGTTGTCACAGCTGTGGCAGCAACACACCCTCCGAGGCACAGGTCTCAGTGCTGTACACACAGACACACTGATGAGGGCGCAAAAGTTCTGAATAAATGCCAGCTCTTACCAGGAAGTGCTTGGTCTACTCTCAGAACAAACCTCTTTTTCCAAAGTTTACATGACTTTAATCAAACCACATACTGTGTACCCGGGTCTTTAGCTTAAAACCGTTTGTTAACATTGACAATGTCCTTTGCCATGAAGTCATCTTAATGCAGTTGTCCCACCTTTCATTTTCTTAGGCAAACACGTGATTCTTCCCCACAGGACAGACAAACCAACCTGCGGCCCCTCTTGCTCTCCCTGCTGCCTCGCTTTCACAGAGCCTGTCGGTGTTCCCTGCAGCCCTCTCCTACGGGGCAGGCTCTCTCACCCCTGCTAGCCGTCTCCCCAACTTTCCTGAGTCACCCCTTTCAGCTTTCGTGTCCCCAGTTCCGCACAGAAGCAAAGTGCTCGTGGACCCGCCATACTCAGGAAGAGACCCTGACCTTTCTTCCTGCGATGGGGCAGGAGGCAGCCAGGGCTCTCCCAGCCTCAGGCCCCAAGCGGGACCTCTGATGGCCCCTTCTCCTTGGGGTGTATTTCTCCTGTGGCTGGTGGTGACCAGCGGGCGGGGTGCGCTGAGAGGGGCTGTGGCGGCTGCCGCCTGAGCCGGGCTGGGCATCCACATAACCGCTGACCTTTAGTCCGTCAGGTAGGCTGCTGGCTTGCTTCTGGGGTCACATCCCTCTTTATATCGTACTGTTAGGAGCTATGGCTGTGTTTTTCTCTTCTCCACACTGATCTTCACATCCCGCCTCTGATGTGGCCCTGACCTGAGATAGGGGCCCTTGTTTATTCCCTTTCAACCGTCTGGAGTCCCTTGTCCAAGCCCCTAATTCTAGCCCCCAGCCTGCACTGCCACCGCCGCCAGACCTCGCCGACCCCCACAGCCTGCTCTTGTGGCCCCAGGCCTGTCAGAATCCATCTACCAACCTCCCTGATGTTTTTCCTTTATTGCCCATGGCTGAGACTTGTCCCAGGGACCTTCTCTGCCCCTGGGGTTCTGGTGTGTTTCTGCTTTGCTCTTTTCTGCCTGACTTCTCCCAAGTGCCATTGGAGCCTGAGGTTTGGCAACCTTCTCTCCACTGGAGCTGGGGTTTGTGAGAAATTGTATGCATGTACCTGGCATTTTGTTTTTACCAAGCTGTGTGACAGGCAGTGTTCCCCACCTATCTCCGGGTGGCTGGCATAGCTTGTCCCTTTACTGACAGGGCCAGGTCCTCACACAGGGCACACCTGTGAGCAGGTACACAGTCGTTTCTTAGGGCACCACTTCGCACTGCTTCTGCCATCACTGTGCAGTCTCCACCCCAGGCTCTTCCCTTCACCGCTGCGCACCCCACTCCTATCCCTCATCTGTCAGATTCAGTGCTTCAGGCTGTGGCTGCATCTGACGGTCACCTGAATCACTTTGTCAATAAATCAGAATCTGACTCAGGAAACTTTAGGTTTCTGTTCTTTTCTATGAAAGCCAAAAGGCTCAGCCGCCAGAATTACTCTGATTTATCATATTATTCCTATACATCACATAGCATGTGGCACATCCTGGGAACAATATGTGTTTGAGGAGTGAACAAATGGGTATTCTGATACTCTTTTTCCTAAGGCTGGAGGCTATGGTTCCTGCCTACCAAAGCCAACTGGCTAGGAAATGTAAACAGACACATTCCAAGCATGTTCACATCCAATATTAAAAATTTTAGATTTTTGACATTCCTGATCACTCTAGTTTTAAAAATATTTTGCTATTTGATATATATTTATTGTAGGAAAAAATAGAAAATACTTCTCACTAAAACAAAGCAACTAAAGCACGTGCACTTACACCACCCAGAAATACCCAGTTACCCATCGTCTCTTCATTTACTACGCACATGCATTCTTGCTTATGTTAAATTGAATCATTCTTGACCCAGGGAGCCATATATTGTGTGAAATCATAGTTTTATTAGAACACTGTGGACAAGTCAGCTACACGTTAGGGAGGTCAAATGGAAAGCTCCCTCGAGGGACCCTCAGACCTTTCTAATATTCAGCCAGTGTCACTCGGGTGCCCATCAGTGGTTGAATCCTTAATTAACAGTTGTGTTTGAAAGAATGAACCCTAGAAAACCATGAAATAGAGAAAGTTACTCTCCAGTGACTATATATAGGGACAAAAAAAGAAAAGTTTAACAAAAATGAGAACGTTTCCTGAGGGTTTTGAGTCTTCAACTCCTAATTCTTTTAAACCTATGCTTGCTGTTTTATTTTGACAGAAGAAAATCATAATAACTAATGTTTATCAACCACTTTCGTTGGGTGCAGTGCTAAACAATTTGCATGAATTATTATTATTTTGTACTGCTCACAATAGAACCATCAGGTAGGTATTACACTCCCAGGTTGTAGTCACGGAAACGGATGCTTAGAAAGGAGAAGAAAGTCTGCTGTCTCTGCACTGAGTGGCAGAGCTGGGGCTCACGGGTAAACAGGTTGTATCCTGGCCACAGTGTCCTGCTGGTACTCTAGCAACACTTCTTAAAAATGTCGTGCTTGAGCAAAACTTGTTTTTACTAAAAACCTGTGCTGAAAATCTCCCTTTCTTTATTGAGTCCCTGTAGAATTTTACTGGAGCTGGCCCCCATTTTCCGTCTTGGGGAAATTGAGAATTTACCCATGTCTAGTCTACACTGTTTGTCTTGGTCTTCTGATTTCCTAAAGGTTTTCAGGGGCGTTCAGCTATGTTGGTTAAGCTAGTTCTCCTGTTTTGCGGTGCCACCATCTGTTGCTGACCTGGTCTGACCTGGAGCGTCCACTGGACAGCAGGCAGTGGGTGGTAGATACGCTGTGTCCAGAACACACAGCAACAGCAGAAATTTTCAGTCAACAGCAGGAAAGACCATTTATCTCAGTATAGAGCCATTTCTTATACGGCTCCTGTCCAAAGCCCGCCAAAGACGGTTGGGATTCAGGGCTGGCCGTTTTGAGTCAAATCACTAGAAAGCAGCACACCTGCATTTCACATTTTATTATTGTGGCTCTTTGTACTGATCGTTTTATAGAACTCTGACATGAATTTTGCCATCAGCTTGCATCAAGTTTGCCATTCCAAAGGGCTGTGTGCAGAAGGTCCACTGCAGTTGAAGACACCAAGTATTGTATGCTTCAGTGTTTCTCATAAAAACGAATGTGGTAAATTCCTCCCAGAGGTCAGAGCCTGCAAAAGGCTTTCTCTGCCGACCTGCCAGTATGATGGCTTCCTTTTCTTAAGTAGTGCTCCTGTAGCTTTTTCTTTTGGCCCCGGCACTTTCCTTGTCAGGAAGCTGGTGGCTGAATAACCTTCTCCGCTGCTGCAGCTTCCTGTGACCTACGTTTGCTGGTACAAACGCCTGCTCAACTGCCTTCATGACCAACCTCCTGCCTCCATCAGTCCCCACCCTCCTCCTTTTTGGTTTGTGCCAGTAGGTTTCAGCTTTTTGCTTGGTACTAAAGACGTGTGGGCTAAGAGTCTGACTGCCTGGAAGTTTGAGAAACAAACCAACAGTTCTTAGCTGTGTGACCTTGAGCGAGTTTCAGAGTGTTCTCTATGCCTCCCTTTTCCATTTATAAAAAGAGGATAATAGAAGCACCTGTCTCAGATGGTCATTGTGAAAATTAAATAAAATAATGCCAGTAAGGCACAATTCAAAGATGTTATTATTACTGCAATTATTTCCCTTTTTAAAAAAAGTCGTGGTAAGATATACATAACATAAAATTTACTACATTAACCATTTCTAAGCGTACAGTTCAGTAGTAAGTACATTCACGTTGTCATGTAATCTCCAGAACTCTTTTCATCTTGCAAAACGGAAACTCTACACCTATTAAACAGTAACTCCCCTGACGCTGCTCCCTGCAGCCCTGGCACCGCCATCTACTTTTATCTCTGTGGATTTGACCACTCTAGGAGCCTCAGATAAGTGGAAGCATACTGGATGTGTCCTTTTGTGACTGGCTTATTTCACTGAGCAAAGTGTCCTCAAGGTTCATCCATGTTGTAGCCCGTGTCAGCATTGCCTTCCTTTTTAAGGCTGAGTAATACTCTGTGGTGTGGATAGACCACATTTTGTTCATTTGCGATGGACACGGGCTGTGCCTGTCTCTTGGCTGTGGCAAAGATCCTGCTGTGACCATGGATGGGTATTGATGCTATGTGTCCTTATGGTCTTCTGTGCCTGCTTCGTCCTATCTTTTCTCATTGTGAGACTCACCTACTATGTGTGAGAAATTTAAAGTTTAGATCTTTTCAACCCTCCTTAGCCAGTCTCTATTTTAGAAACTCAGGCCAAGAAATCCTGCGGACCTTTCTAAACGTCACTGTCTTGTTTCTTGAAGTCGAGCGTCTCTGTCTGACTGTAGATAGCATGTCCTACCTCAGCTCAGACTCAGTCTTCTCAAACTTCCTGCCACTCCCACCGCGCCATCAACTGTTTCCACACTGGTCAGAATTAGAAACTGAATATCAGTTCTGCCAGACACTCTTTCCTGCTGCGTGACAAAAGTCCCAGCAAGGGAAGGCAACATTTCCCACTTACTATGCTTTTAGATGACTTACACCTCCAGCCAGCGTCTCGTTCACCCCCTTGTAATCTTTCCTAAGGGAGACTTGATTATTACACACTGTGACTGGCGAGATAAACTCCAGAACATTCCCATAAGAGTACCGCTTGCCTCTTCTTTGACGTTTATCCAAAGACTTTGTCCCATAGTCCTCCCCTCCAGGGTAGAAAGCTCTCCAGTGCTTCTCTTTCACTCACTCAGCTTGTTTCTTTTGGAAAAGGGACCCTCTTTCCCTGCTGTCCTCTCGTCATGAGTGTTGACAAGTATCAGAAGCCAATCCTGCCTTCTGGCCTTATATTTCCCAGCATTCCTAGCATAGTCGTTGCTACCTCAGTGCCTCTGCGAGGTGGTGCCCTCCATGTGAAATAAGTGCCCTTTCTTTCATCTCTACCCTTCCTTCGAGGCCTGAATCACGCTCTGCTTTCTTTCTGCAGCATTTGAGGACCTGTCTTGGCTTGCATTTTGAGAACGTGTCTTTTCTTTGTATGGATGTGGCACTTACCACCTTGCTTTGGACTGTGGATATCTGTGTCCATTCTGCCTCTCCAACAAGATCAGGGGTTGGCAAACTTTTTTTGCACAGAGTCAGATAGTAAATATTTTCTGCTTTGAGGGCCATACAGTCTCTGTTGCAAACATGCAACTCTGCTATTGCAGCGTCAAAGCAGCCATAGCACCATGTAAACAAATGAGGATGATGCTGTTCCAATCCAACTTATTTTCATAGACACTGAAATTTGAATTTCACACAATTTCCATATGTCACACAACATATTCTCCTTAGGATTATTTTTCAACCATTTGAAAATGTGGAAACCATTCTTTGCCCCTGGGCTGTACAAAAACAAGTAGTGGAACTTCTGTGGCCAGGCTGTGGTTTGCTGATCCCTGGATGAGAATGCGCTGCCCAGAGGGTGGGCTGTGCTCCGTGCCCGCGTGCAGGCCACGCTGCTCTGCCATCAGGAGGTGCCTCTTCCAGGCAGGGCTGCGGCATACACCTGCCCGCTTCTCAGATGACGTGATTGTCTATGTAGAAAATCCCAAGAAATCTACAACAAAAACAACAAAATGCCAAACTCCTCCCAAAACTAATAAGTGAATTCTGCAACATTGTAGGTTTCAAGATCAACATACAAAAGAAATCACATTTCTACATACTAGCAGTGAACATGTGGGCCTGAAAATTAGAGATACAATACCATGTACACATACTGCAAAAAAGGTAATACTTATGTAATGCGATCTAACAAAACATACGGGACTTGTGTGCTGAAAACTACAAAATGCTGATGAAAGAAATCAAAGATCTCAACATATGGTAAATATAATATTCACAGATTTGAAGAATCAACATAGTAAAAATGTCCATTCCTATCAAAATCCCAGCAAGGCTTTCTGTAGACACAGACACGTTTATTGTAAGGTTTATCCAAATAAGCACAGGCCTTAGAATATCTAAAATAATTTTGAAAAAGGAGAATAAAGTGGGAGAAATCTCTACCTCATTTCAAGACTTATGGCTACAGTGCTGTTTGGTATTGGAGGACAAACACACACAGATCAATGGAACAGAATAGAGAGATCAAAATGTTAAACATAAAACCATAAAACTTTTAGAAAAAACATAGGAGAAAATCTGGGGAACATAGGATTTGGTGATGAGTTAGACTGGACATCAAAAGTATAATCAGGGAGGCCGGATGTTCTCAGTTGATTAGAGCACGCGCTCTCAACAAGGTTTCCGGTTCAATTCCCCCATGGGGTGGTGGGCTGCACCCCCTGCAACCAAAGATTGAAAACGGGACTAGACTTGGAGCTGAGCTGCATCCTCCACGACTAGATTGAAGGACAACGACTTGGAGCTGATGGGCCCTGGAGAAACACACTGTTCCCCAATATTCCCCAATAAAATTTAGTTTTAAAAAAGTATAATCAATAAAAAGGAAAAACTGATAAACAGTACTTCCTTGAAATTAGAAACTTTGATCTGTGAGAGACACTTTAAGAGGACAAATAACAAGGTAACAGAAGAAAATATTTGCAAACCACTTAAAGAACTGGTATCTGGCATATAAAAGACCCCTTAAAACTCAACAGCAAATAAACCAAACAATTCAATTAGAAAATGGGCAAAATACAAGGAAAGATCTGGAATGGCCGGTAAGCACATGAGAAGGGGTTCAACATCATTAGCTGTTAGGGAAATGCGAGTTAAGACAGTGAGATATCACTCACTATGCACTAGAAAAGCTAAAAACCAAAACAGAATAAAAAGTGACATTACCAAATGCTGGCAAGGACCCAGAGAAACTGAGTCTCATACATTGCTGGGGGAAATGTAAAATGGCACAACCACGCTGGAAAGTAGTTTGACCATTTCTTAACCTAAATACATCAACCATAGACTCAATGACCAAACATCTTGGCGTTTTCCAGAGAAATGAAAATATATGTCCACACAAAAACCTGGACATGATTCTTCTTAGCAGCTTTATTTGTCATAGCCCCAAACTGGAAATAACCAACGTGTCATATCTGTGAATGGTTGAACAAACTGTGGCACATCCTCAGCAAAAAAAAAAAAAAAAAAAAGCTACTGCTGTACCTAAGTTCTGAAGGGTGTCATGCTGAGTGAAAAAAAGCCAACACCCAATGGTTATTTACTGTATGATTCCACTTACATAACTGCCTGTCAACAGTAGGAAGATGGAAGATGCATTAGCGATGGGCAGGGCTTAGAGGCTGTGGGGAGGGTTCTGGGAATGACTATTAAGGGGTCGCAGGCCGGAGATGGTGGTGCCAGTTTTCTGCCTTGATTTTGGTGGTGGTGATGGGAATCAGCGCTTGGGATCAAATGACACAGACCCCCCCCCACCCACACAACACACTCACTCCCTGTACCAGGTCAAGGTCCTGGTTTTGTCTTGTACCGCAGTTAAGGTGGAATGGAGGAGAAACCAGGAGAAGGAATCGCGGGACCTCTCTATACTATCTTTGCAATTTCCTATGTGCTACAATTATTTTTAAAATTACAGAAAAGAAAGTGCCTCACATTATATCGTAAGAGGAGAAACCGAGAGATGGTGGAAAAGCCCAGCGCTGGCTTTTACAGCCGCACGACCTGGGGCAAGGCTGGCTGGCGGAGCGCGAGCCGGGTGGCTGGGTCCGGAGGGTGGGAGGCGGCGTCTGCGCGCCGAGTGCAGCCCCACCCTCGCGCGTGGGGCAGAGCCTGGGAGCCACAGGCCGGGACCGTCGGCGGCGCCCGGCACTGCTGCGGAAGGGCGGGGGCAGCAGCACTTTCTTGGAGTCGCGGACGTTTGGGTCAGGGGGACAGCCTCCGCGCTCTGGCTTCCCGCCTCTCGCTTGCGGGTTTGTCTGCTCGACCCGCCTCCCTTCCCCGCACCTGCCGCGCGCAGCCTGCGCCCCCAGTCGGAGCCCAGGTTGTCCCCGCAGCGCGCGGAGCAACATGCAGTCGCTGAACATCACGCCGGAGCAGTTCTCCCGGCTGCTGCGGGACCACAACCTGACGCGGGAGCACTTCATCGCCCTGTACGGGCTGCGGCCGCTCGTCTACACGCCCGAGCTGCCGGGACGCGCGAAGCTGGCCTTCGTGCTCACCGGCGGGCTCATCTTCGCGCTGGCGCTGTTCGGCAACGCGCTGGTGGTCTACGTGGTGACCCGCAGCAAGGCCATGCGCACCGTCACCAACATCTTCATCTGCTCGCTGGCGCTCAGCGACCTGCTCATCGCCTTCTTCTGCATCCCGGTCACGATGCTCCAAAACGTCTCGGACAACTGGCTGGGGGGTGAGTCCGCCCGCTTCCCCTCGTCCCGGCCTTCCAGGGGACCCCTCGCCCCCCACGCGCACGCACCCCGCTCCTCTGACTCCTGACATTCTTTCTCCAGCCCAGGGGTCCGCGCCCTGAGAACTTCCTCACCTGCGCTCCCTGGGAGCTAAGTTCTTGGCCGCTTCGGTCCAGCGGTTTTCTTCTTGTCTCTGAGAGACGCGGGTTGGGGAACCGCCTAGGAAAGGTCCGGGGCCCAGAGGGAGGGAGTCGCGCCGCAATTCAGTCATTTCAGCTCCCTTTTCCATAATTACCAGGACTTTTTCTATTTTTATATAAAAGTGAGACAAGTATTTCAAACAATAAAAGCCCCAACATCCCGTCCCTGCCTCAAGGGCCCGGGCCACTCCCCACGTGCCTGTGTGGCTTCCAGGCAGTGATTTGTAGACCAAGCTCATGTATGGACTTAAAACTTTTGAAAAACAAGTAGAATACATTTGCAGAAGAAAAATATCTTGGACCCGTCCTTCTTTTTAAAAATTGGATTAACAGACTCACGTAGGAAGAAGGAATGCAGAAAAGACGTGCCCTCCTGACTGGTAAAGAGGAGAAATTTCTCCTTCCTTAGAAGGGAGCAGGAACGGCAGGGAAGACACCTGCAGTCACTGAGTTGGGAGCAGGGTGTGGCTGTTGGGAGAGAAAAGACACTGCTCTTCCCCAAATGATCCAGTCCTTACACACACACACACACACACACACACACACACGAGAGTTTGTCCCGTGAGCCATCAGCTGAGTGCGATGTGTTCTCACCACTGCCTGCTGTGTACCTTGGGGAGGACACATGGGTGTACCCGCACTTTCAGGGGTGGGTGTATTCTTGTGGCCACATCAAAATTCTTAGAAAGTGGTGAGAAATACAGAGAAAATCTGAGAGAAAGGGGTCATTACGCCTCCAAGCCCTGCCATTTCCACCTCCTTGCTAATTCCTTTTAATCTTGTGGAAAGTGCTTCTTTCATCCCACCAGTACCGATCTGAGATCTTCAGTTTATCTCCCTGTCATTACTTTTTCCCCATTAATTTGCACTGAGTTTAGTGTTAGTCAGGTTTTGGGTCAGGATGCTAAAACCTTTGATTCACAGCTCATCTATAATGTGAATATTTCCCCAAATGCACAAAACATTAGAGTACATAGCATTGACTTGAAAGTGACATGTGATGCTGAGAGGTGTAAACTGATTTATGGATTATAGACTTTCTTATGCACGTGGACAAAATCATTGTACTTGGGCATTTTCAAGTTACCCAGTGCAACCGAGTCCATAAAATTAATGGGACAACTTTTGATCATCCTATGTAACTTATTTTTTGAGGAAGAGGCACAGGAGTTATTTCTAAATGTTTGTGAGGACAGATTTAGGAAGCATACTTATATTGCTGGATGTTTATAGCTCCATATTTAAAGGGAAACATCAGTAAGCAAAGTGGGATCTTATGCTGGGAATCAAAAGACCCAGATTCCTGCTTTGGCTCTAATACATGTTAATTCCACATGTCTGGACCTCAGGTTTTCAATAAAATATTAGGGATTCTAGAAGCTTGGAAGCAGAATGACACATATCTTTAACCCCTGGCTGTGCTGGAGAATAATGCGTGGGTGAGACTGCATGGTGGGTCACCCTGCCCAAGGACTTAGGTGACCACTGCAAAGGTTTCTCTCAAACTTTGTTTCCTTGCTTCCCAGTTCATGAAGGACAGACGTTTCACTTTAACTTCCAAATGCTGAAAAAGGGTAATGTGTTGCTTATGTGTTTTGCAGGGTTAGTGTGAGAATAAGTGTGTTAGTAAAAGTGCTTTGAAAAAAATGGATCACTGCATGAAAATGTAAGCTATTAATTCTGTTAAGGAGTGTTTAATTAGAACTGGCCTGTGTTTATCTGGAACCAGATTTATAGAATAAATATTCTTATAAGTTGAGTAGGCAACACCAAAATTGAAGTTTGGGAGAGAGGAGAGAGAATTAGACTGTACTTTATAGGATCTGAAAATAATTGCAAAACTGCATTGATAAATTAACAAAAAGAAAGTTCAAGGCGATGTAGTGTGAGTTGAAAATAAATTTGCAGTTCCATTATTTCATGAAACTACTGTGGGTCTCCTTTGTGGAAAAGCATTCTACCTTGGGAATCCAAAAATAAATAAAGCTCATCTATGCCTTTTTGGACCTCAGAGAGTAGGAAATACCCCCAAAATGAGCAACAGTAGGACTTGATGGGAGAGGAAGCACTCGCTGTGGGAGTGTGAATGAGGTGAAAGGTTTCACCAGGGTGGGGTGTTCGAGCTGGATCGTGAAGAATAATTCAGACCGTTGCCAGCAGAGAAAGGATGATGGGGTGTGTTCCAGGACCAGGCGTCAACTCAAAGTTTGGAGGAGAGAAAGAAGGTGAAGTATTTCAAGAACACCATATAAAGTATTTCAAGAATATACAGTCTATATGTGGGGGATGGTGGGAAATGAGACAGAAAGGTAGGTTAGTGCAATGGGGGAAGGAAAAGTACATTGAAAGTTATATAAAACCTAAAATATGAATTCCCCTCAAATTCCTTCAGGGAGGCAGGGAGCATAAACAGAGCAGGTGGGAGACCCCTGGGAAGCACCAGGGGCAAGACTGCTGCAGGCAGGGGTGTGTGCCCAGTACTGCCACTTCTTCTTTTGCTGCTGTTATCGCTCTTATTATCTTTTCCAGGGAAGCTAGGAATACATATTTTCATGAGGTTGGCATTTAATTCAAATTTAAAAAGTAGCATGTAGTTGGGTGAAAGCAAACCTCTCTGAGTTTGGCCACAAATAATTCATGGACCTCGTTGGTGACTTCCCAACAAAGTGTCTCTCTCAAACGCTTCTGACCTTTCGGATGATGGCAGGGCTGGGAATGACCAGCTGACTTGTTTTTTTCTCCTTTTTGGGGGCCGTTCACCTGCCTTGTTAGGGAGCAACAGCATCGTGAGTGAGAGCCTGCGTCTTGACATGCTCCCCCAGCTGGTGATTCACACCAAAGTCTGGCACGCATGCCTCTCAGTAATGGTTCTCAGACCTGGCTGCACAGACTGTCCTGAGAGGCTTCTAAAACCCATCTGTGCCAGCCCCACACTGCTGACTAGTCCGGACTAGTTCTATCTGACTCTGGAGCCAGCTTGCACCCTCTGTGCACATCTCTACATAGTTCCTTGTTCAGGGACATCGTGCTGCTGGTCTGAAATAGGTCACGTGGGAGTTTACACTGTGGAAATCAGCAGCTACAAATTAGGACTTTAAAAGCAAACCTGAGACCGTTGGTTTCCAGCATACTGCTCAGCAAAGAAATTGGCCTTCCTTTTGTACCGTGATGGCACCAGGGGAGACCAGGTGTATCCATAAACATTTAGCTTTTTCCATGAATTCCACTCATCAGAAGGAGATACAGGGTCCTCAGCAGCTAAGTTGCCAGCCCTGAGGCAAGCTGCCATGCAATCGCTTTTACACACCTTCGTTGCCGTCCTAATCTCATCTACTTGTGGTCCACCAGGTGGCTCACTTCCACACTACTCCCCAGAACTTGTTCCAACATGGAGTTAGCAGAAGAGGGGCTCTTTGCCCCAAGAATAGGGAATAGCATTTGCTTATGACTTTTATCACTCATGTGAGGATGGGGTTGTGTTCCCATAGCAGTTACAAGTCCGGCCCTGAAGCTCTGTGCCCTTCTGATCATCTGTGACCTATTTGGTCAGACTCCAGCAATGAACGTGCCCCTCGTGCTCTTGGTCAATGGAATTTCCCTCTCATTTTCTGCAGCATGTTCTTCTTCCTTTTATCTGTTTCTTCACAATATATAAAAGTTCCTCAAAATTCACTCACTGAACATGCTTTGTTTCTTCCAGGTCAACTTAGTAACCATAGATTTGGTTTCTGAACAGACATTTTGCTCCGTTCTAGAAGATTCCATAAATATCTTCTTTCTTTGTTTTCTTTATGTCTCCATCTCTTTCTTTATGTCCTGCCTTGGATGGTTCTCACACTTCTGGTTACTTTTAAGAGTGTGTCCCCTGAAGCCTAGTATGTGATCTCTCCTCTTTCCTCGTTCACTTCTGCACAAAGGCTGCCGTCAGGACTCTCATCTCTTTGCTGATGATTCTGAAATCACTATCTAATCATTATTGGAAGCCACAGTATCTCCCTGATCCGAAGATCAGGCATTTATTTGCATGTGGATATCTTATTGGCATCCGACACTCTCCCCTCTGCCCAGGGTCAACACCATTGTTAGTAGTCCTACAAGTCGCCCCTGCATTCGGCATTTCTGAGGTATCTGCTATGTGTGTGGGGTATCATAGATGTGGAGACGTCTGTGTCCTTGTGGAATAGACAGGTGTTAGTCAGAGCAAGAAGGCGAAGGAAGCATTCAAATAAAAGATGGGGGATGCAGGGGTTCCAGAGTGCACAGTGGGGACACAGTGGAAGTGTGGGGAGTGGGGGCTTGAATAAGAGTGTGGGATATGCAGAGCCTGGATTAGGTCCAGGGGTGAGGGAGGATCTGGGGAATGGGACTCATGGTGACTGAGGTAATGTGAACTTCAGGCATGGGAGGATGCATTCTGAAGACCTCCCAGAAGGCGGTAGAAAGTCAGTTCAAACTCCAGCCTCCTTCTGGCTCTCAGCATCAACAAGGTGGGTGGGGAGTGTGGGGGAGGGGTAGATGACAGCCTGGTAGGAACCCCAGGACTCTGTGCCCACCTCCATCCAGCTGTGGATGTGTCCACAGCCAAGGGACATGATGGTCACCCCATGTCCCTTGCAATCCCACTGAGGGTGGTGAAAATAATTTTCTAATGGTGGCTGGAAAATTGACTAAAGCAATACCAAGAAAGGAGTTCCCAAAATGCCCTAAGTGTTGGCAGTGTCATTGGGAGACGGACACATCCACACATGTACTGCACTCAGCCAAAGACCACTCGCTTGGGTAAGAAAATGTAAAATTAATTTTCTCGGTAGCTGATATGAAAATTCCTCTTAAGGCCATGATGCTCATTCTTGGCAGCACACAGGAATCACATGGAGAGTTTTCAAAACCATACCTGGTTCCTACCCCTACAGATTCTGATTTAATTGGTCTGAGTGTGATACCCGGCTATCAGATTTTCAGAAGAAAAGAATTTGCAGCCAAGGTTGAGAACCACTGATGTAGTGTGAATGCTGACAACCCTGAGGCTTGGGCTGTAATGAGGGTTAAAAGAAATAAAGGATGCAAAGTGCTCAAATAGCAGAGGGTCTGCCACATATACCAGTGAACTGTAGTTATTATGTTTTGTAAAAACAGGCATTGAAGTCAGAATTCTTGGAAGACGCAGAAGTAGGTTGCATAAATAGAGTCCAACATGGACGGCTGAAACAATTCTTTCATTGTACGCAGCCAATTACACTTTTACTAAAGCCCTTTATCTTTTTGGAGTCTTTCAAGATGGATTTGGAAAGAAGTCAAAAGTGATGAAGAGGTGGGGATAGAAGAAATACAAAGAAAGACAAGAAGAACTATTCTCTCGCCTGGGGAACAGAAGCCTAGTTCTAAATCAGCACACCTCACAACAAGGTTTTACCCAGAGTCGAGTGCCTGGTGAGGGTGGGAGACAGGCAGCCAAGGTCCAGGCTTCATCACAACAGGTCCCTTCTCTCTTTTTAACAGATAGAGTTTGCATACGTTTTCATATGAAAAAAAAAAAAAAAAAAAGGATTTTACTGGGAGGAGGAACCGGAAGGGGAGAGGGAGGAAAAGAAAAAGCAGTCATGGTACACAGCATGAAAGATTTAAGTGACTTTATAGAGATTTCAAGCTGGTACATTGTGAAATGGGTTATTAAAGGAAGTTGGTGAACAGATCTGAATTCTTTGAAGAGCAGAGGGAGTAGACTGGAACTTCTGTTTTATTATTTGATTAGTGGTTAGAAATTTTCACTTATACTTCTTATAATGATTTTCTATGACACGTCAGAAAGTTTAGTGTTTCTGGGAAATTTTAAATATAGTGAAGTTAATAAATAAAAAATCAACAGTATTGGGAGCTTAAAAATCTTTTACCAGGAATGTTGAAAGTTATTGGCAAAGAAGACTCTCATTAAAACAGAGAAGTGTATTAAAAAAAAAAAGAAAATAAAGAAATCAAGCGGAGGCCCAACAGCAACAGTAGTTTGGAAGTAAAACAGAAAGCTGTACGCTGGGCTAGACCCTGGGTGAGTTCCCTAGAATCAGTTATGCACGCACTTTGAGAAGAAAAGATGCCATAGGTCAATTTTCTCCAGAGGTGGGAAGTGGCAGTAGCCGCCAAACATTTATATAGATGCTTTCTATGTAGGACAAGAGCATTTTACAGTTAAAATAAGGGCAGGTAGGCATTTAGCAATGAGAATGTTTGAAAAATGTCGCTGTGTGCCGGTGCCTAGGCACAAAAAGGATGCCCTTTTAAATTTGCTTTCTCCACAACCCAGCTCAGTTCTTCAACCAGTGGTCAGTTTATTAGGATTCTTGTTTGCAAGTAGAGAAGGCCAACGTAAACTAACTCAGGGAAAGGGGGGACTATTCTGCCTTGTGGAACTGCAAGTCTCAGGGTTAGGGCTAGCTTCAGGCACGGCTGGATCTAGGTTCTCCAACGACGAGTCTGAGGCTTTGCCACTCTCCCTCTCTGTGCTCAGCTGTCTTCTTTCTAGCCTGTGGTTTCATTCCTGGGCTGTCTTGTCAGGTGGTGTGAGATTTTCCCCAGAGTTATAGGCTCACATTTTCTTTAAAACTCCCCACCCCAACTCAAGTGACTATCCCCAGATGAATGGATAAGCAAAATGTGATATAGACACATAACATTATGTCACTCACCCATAACAAAGAATGAAGATATTAAGCATTATGCTAAGTGAAATAAGCCAGACACAAAAAGACAAATTTTATGATTCCACCATGGGCTATCTAGAACAGGCAAATTCATAGGGACAGAAAGTAGATTAGACATTACCGGGGGCTGACGGAAAAAAGAGAGGATCCTTCCTGGTAGCTACAGAAAATATTGTTCTCTTACCCATAGAACCAATCACTGTGGCCTTAGCTCTGAAATCTTCTGCTCAGGCCTCAGTCATGTGCCCTAGGCTGGTGGGAAGGTGGAGGCTGGGAGGTCTGGGTCACCCCCTCCTGAATGACTTGGGGGAAATTCAGGGGGACGGCTCTACCATGCTGGTCTCCCTGTAGGTCACGTAGGCAAGGCCTCACCACCTTCTGGCTGCCTTGGCAGAATGCCTGGAGCTCCTGCCTGAGCAGGAGGGGAAAGTGGGGTGAGTAGCCAGCATCAGGCAGTTTCTTCCCGGGTCTCCTGGGAGACCGGCTGCTTCTCCTCCATTGCCCTAGTTTGGCTTCAGCCGAGCCCAGGACTTCCCACTGGGCTGCCACTTAAGGTCCAACCACAGGCTTTTGTGTAAACCTTGCCCTGCTGCAGTTTAAGGTGGGCGCCTCCTCTCAGAGGGAGCTGTGGCCCACGCCGTGGTCACCTGTCCCTTCAGGTTCGGTGTCTTCCTCTGGGGCCAAGGACACGGGGAGCTGACACCGTGCCGATCTTGCTTTGCTGTCTGTGTAAGGAACTTCAGTGTTTCCGCACCGACTGAATCTGGAAGTGTCACAGGCCAGCCTAGCAACTGCAGTAGGTACACCTGTGGCCCGTTAGCGCCCGCGCTGCTGCTCGGTCATGCGCCGCACTGGGCAGGAAGGGCTGCTGCAGGAAGGCACGCAGGGCAGACAGACATGTTCGGTCGAGTTGCCCACTTGGGTCTGCTGGACCGAGTTCAACCCTGGGGATTCGACGCTCTTGAACACACGCTGTCTTTGAATCCTTTGGTGTCCTCCCACGGGGCCCAAGCCCTAGACGAGGTTACTCAGCATCACGCTGGACCAGAGTTTTGAATAGCCTCTCCTGTCCACCTCTCCTGGTCTGGGCTGGGTGTGGCCATCTCCTGGCTCCCAGGCTCCCGCCAGGCCCACGCCATCCTCCAGGGACCGGCCTGCGGGCTGCTGTCCTTGGTGCTGGACGTTTGACGCCTCCTTTGCGAAGGAGCTAGTGAGGGCGGTGAATGCAGTCTGAGAGCTTCATCTCGGCAGTTCCCGCTCAGTCTGTGTCTCTAAAAAACGATTCAGCAGAGCTGAACTTCTTGTTTCCTTTCCTGTCTCAAAACTAAGGCTTTCTAATAATGACTTGGAAGTGCTCAAGTGTGTATTGTTTTCAATCTATCAATGCAAAACGATATTTGTTCTTTTTGTGGCTGGGATTCTGAGAAATACTTCACCCATTGTACCAGAAAGATTGCAGATTATTAAGGGCTAATAGAAATCTCCTTAAAAGATAACATGTCTTCATATGCTGGGAGAAACAAGAGAGTTTGGTGCTGTGAAAACAAAAGTGTACTTGAGAGTCAGACAGCCTTGGTTCTGATTCTGCTCTAATGCTTATTAACCACATTGTAAGTTACGTTTCCTTGTACTAGGTCTGCCCCTATTTGGAGGCCAAGCAGAGAAGTTGCACAGTAGTTATGCTGCTGTCCCACTGTGGTGGGTGGACAGCAGAAAATGCAACAAAGATGCAGTTTTACATCATGCTGTATTTTAACAAAAATATTATTACATATCCAGTTCTTAGGGTCTCTCCTTGGAGTTCAATATGGAGCATACTATGTACATATTTCCCTAAAAACCCTTCCACCTGTAAAACTTGAAAGATTCTTTCAATACATGAATGAAAAAACATTATTAAAAAAACAAAAAAACCTTTTCCTTGTGAAATTGAGATGCATTTAATACCTGCAGTTGGTACAGGTTGGTAAACACAGTGTTTGACATTGGGACAATTATTTTAATTTCTCTTTGCTGTAGTTTCTTCATCTGTAAGTTTGGGAAAATCTATGTCTACCTTATAGGGCTGCTGGTAGAATGACTGACCCGTGCAAAGGACCTGACACTTAGTGGGTACTCAGTGAAAGGAAACTTGTTCACCACTGTGAAGTATCACTATTTAAAAAGATAGATACATTTGTGGGTAGAATAGATTTATAGACAATAAGGATTTCAGAGTTTTAAAAAAAGACTAATTACAATATTAGTTATGTCTCAGATACTTATGATACATATTTGTGTAAAACAATTGTAAATAGTCATATCCAGTTATAGGTTATTTTTGGTTGATGAAATCTTGAATAATATAGAAGAAACTATTTCCTTCTATAATCAAATGAAGAAAATTCAAACTATTCGTTTGTGCTCGGAAATAGAAGAGTGCTTGCTTTCATTTGCCTCAGAAGCATAACACCTCCCTGGAGGAGAATGAAGTGGTAAAACATTCGGTGGGGCTCATAGAGGTTCTGTAATTCCTTGCAAGGCTCCCGTGTCTTTCTAGGCCACCTCAGACTGGAGGCACCATGTCATCAGCATTAATACACAGCGTCCCACTGACCTGTGCCCCTTCTAATAATGTGGGACCTCACGGCCCCTCAGCCTCTTTGTGCCAAACTCCCCTTCCTACCCCAGCAGAGTCTCCCTTGATCACACGCTACCAAGTATTTTGGGGTCTTCTTGCTGTCCAGCTCATGGACTGGCTCAGTTTGGCCGGTGGGCTCGGGGCCACTGTGAGACAGTGACGTCATTTCCATGACTGCCGTCCTTTGAGCCTCCCATGTTGCTGGCATTGATTTGCTGGGATCTGGGCAATTCTGGGTGCTCTGCACCAAAGAAAAGGAGGAATAACAATGATGAAATGAATATCAAACTCTTAAACTTTGTAAGCGGGCATTTTCCTGCCAAATCGCGTCGAAACGCGGGGCTTTTTTGACATTTTCTCGCCAAAATTAGACTTTCCATAAAATATTCATATCTTTCGATCTATTTGATATTTTTCTATGAAACTTTCAGTGTTTTAGTTTAAAAAGAGGTCTCTATTTATTTACTTTGCAAAATTTTTGCCGGTTCCAACTAGAGGCGATATGACGAGTTTACTCGTTTCCCGCAAAAAATGTGAGAGTTTCTATGTGACGAACATATCATTACCCCGATTTTACAGAGGAGAAAAGGGAGGCCCAAAGAGATGGTATCTGTGTATCAGTTACCTATTCTGCTACTACTCAGAACTTCGTGGCTCAGAGACCACGGTTTTATTTGCTCACATTTCAGTGGGTCAACAATTCTGGCTGGGCTCAACTGGGCAGTTCTTTTGCTGGTCTCACCTGGGGTCACTCATGAGACTACATTCATCTCGTGGCCTGATAGAAGCTCATTGTATTAGATGATCTGAGCAGGGACAGGTGATCTGTGTCCTAACTGGTTTTCCTTCCTAAGACCCAAGATCGGAAGTTGCATAAATGTCACTTCCATGATAAAGCTTCTATGATCACTGGGCCTCAGATGGGGTAAATAGACCCCTCCAATGGACAAGAGAGGTGACAAAGTTACATTGATAAAGGAGGGGACTTGATGGGATAAATTTGCAGCCCCCTCCTTTTTTTAACCATCTATCTCATTAAGTATTAAATTGCCCAAGCTCATACAGATGGGAAGGGATGGTGACAGGATTTGAGCCCAAGAAGTCCGCTCAGTGTTGGGCTTCTTTTAACCACAGTGGCTATACAGGAAAGGGGACAGTTCATCTTTCTGCCATGCATTAGGCTCTGTCACCTGCTTCTGCCCCATTTGTGCAGTGTCACCTAGCCACTGGCTCTCAGATACCAGTCTGAGAACTAGAGGACAGATTTCTGAAATGAAAAAGCCCTGGTCTTTTTCTCGGAAACCTTCATGAAAACAGACTCCCGCAAATGGACTCAGTGGCTCTGCCCAGCAGCCCAGTAATGCTTGGGCCCCAAGCACACACGTGTTCTCAGAAGCATGTGCTGACTCAGATATAGGAGTAGCTGTCAAGCTAGTCTACACATGAAGCAACATGCTTGGCTTTTAAAATATTCCTCTATTGCAATATCCGCAAACAATAAAGGGTTAATTCGTATGGGGAAGAATTTTATTGCATCAAAATCTAGTCTAAGTATCCATACGAACCTGATCCAACCAGTGATTACTTTAATGGGTTCTGAGGAAGAAGCAGTGGTAATGAGTGAAAAGAATAGTTTTACTTTTCTAAAGAGCAGAGTGGTGGCGCCTTGGAAATTAGCTCTGGGCTAGTGCTTAGGACAAATTAAGTGAGGACTTAATGAAGTAAGACCACACTCCGGGCAAGATGTAGGTCCTGTTAAAATTTTCTATTACCTATAAATAGACTCTCTAGGTCTAAAATATAGATCTTCACTGTGTTAGCAAGATGCAAAAGGAGCTCGTTAAACCAGGGAGCACATTATTCAAATTAGATTTTTACTGTTGGGGAACTAATGCGTCTGAGTTTTACGACGCTGAAGACACAATTTATTTGCCTGGTTTTGGTCTCCTCCACTAGAATGTAGGCTCCCAAGGTCAACACGTCATCTCTCGTCTCTCCAGCACACAGATTGTTGCCCAGAAACGGAACGGTCTCAGCCGCACACAGGAGGTTCTCAATACGTAGTTTTGAATGAATTAATGGGTAGCTCCTTATTTGTCTGCAACAGTGTTTGAGGCTTTTACGGAATCGGTTGTATTTATTTTTGTGATGTGCAGGAGAATGAGATTGTATTTGTCTTTTGTATATATTGTATTTTTGCTGTTTTGGTTGCAAGGAAGGAAAATTCAGTTTACCTTAAATAATTGGAGTTATGGCAAGGCTCTTTTTTAGCCATAAAGGAGAGCGTGGGTCACTTATAAATTGAAGGACAGTTTAACAGGCAGGTCTCATGGAATCGAAGTGGGACCCAAAGAAGCAGTTGTGTGAAGCTCAGCAGGAAGAATGAACATCCAGGGCTCGGCCACGACTGTGATTTTGTCCCTGTCCAGCAGTGGACGCTGGCCTGCTGGTGAAGTCTGACTGCTTTTCATGACGGACCATAGGCTTTCATCTTTGGGTTTATTAATTATTTTTAGTATCTCATTTCTTCTGTCTTCCACTTTACTCTTGGAAGGCAAAATAAATCCTAGCGTTCCAGATGGCCCAGGCCAGGTACAGTGTTCAAACAAAACAAACAGCCAGTGACCAACGCTAATGGTTTCTCATGAAAACCCCTTTCTTCCATTCCACTTGGGACCTTTCTGTTATATGCAGTAGTGTCCCACAAAACTTTTCTCACCCTGCAAGGCTCATGAGTCTATTTGGCCACCCAGATCGTAGGCATAATGTTGCCACACTGGGATTAATACAAAACTGCCCCACTGAATGGCATCTCCAACTTCTTTGTGCCAAATGGCCCGTCTCACCCCAGGGAACCTCTTTTGACCATGACGGTGTCCTGTCAATTATCTTGTGGACATTCCTGCTGTCTGGTTCGTCCCCTCAACCCTCCTCAGCCTTTTCTCGGTTCCTCTTCTGCATCTTCTTCCTTCTTCACCATTCTCTCTCTTCCTGTTCTCCATCTCTCCTCTCAGTCTCATTCAGCTCAGTCTCAATTTTATTCGTGCAAATAGCCCATCTTGATATCTTCCCACACTTACCTACACAATCGGGTTCATAAAATGGCTCAAAGAGGGAAATACCCAGCAAGCATTTCCCTTAGTGAAGGGGTAAGGGTGGAGGAAAGAAAGAAGCTAGAAAACACTTCTGTTTCATCCCTCTTATATTTGTCTTTAAGTTTTCTCCTTTCCCATAACCCTGGTGGCCCCCCTCTTACTTGTGACTTTTGTGTACATTGTTTGGCTTCATCTCGCACTGTATCCTTATTCTGTTTCCTAGGTCTTAGCCCAAAGAGGAGGCATCTGACCGGCAGAGACTTTGGGTCCAATATGGTCCAATCAGCAAAGGGCTGGTGGAAGGGGGGGGGGTCACGTGACCCACCAGGGCCTCTCGCCGGGCAGACTCTATAAGAAAGAGCTGCGTTAGGCTGGGGGCGATGGGCCCAGGAAGCGGGGTGTATTTTTGCTCTTTCCTTAGAAGGTGTTGGGGGCTGTGAAACGCAGACGGCTTGCATGACTCCGAGAGGTTCAGGGACTAATTTGCTTCTTTTAAATGTACCTGTGAAATTCTCAAGTTGTTTTGCAGAGCAGTTCTCTGAGAGATGGTTGCAGTTATTTCAGTAACAGTGATGAGGCGCGCCTCCCTCGCTCTGTGCGCGGGGACACGCAGACCAGGTGTGCGCGCGTCTCCCGGTGTTCGCCGCCGGACCAGGTAGGCTATGGCGTAGAAGGAGCCCGAGGGCTTCTTGCTGCAGGACAACGTCATCGCGGAGTTCTCAGTGGACAACAGCGGCCAGAGCAGCAGCGCACGGCCGAGGGCCGAGTCTGTCTTTTGAACAGCTGGGACGCGTGCGCAGGCTTGGCGAGCACCTTCCCAGACCGAGGACCTGCCAAGTTCAAGATGAAGGCCTGGGGTGTAGTGTCCTCTCTCCAGAGAGGAAACAACGACCACTGGACCGTCCACACAGACGATGACACCTGTGCTGGCAGCACCCCTGTCGCCTCCTGCGCCCCTCGGCACCTGTGCTGACAGCAGCCCCTCCGTGTTTGCCCGCAGCCCCAACGGCCTGCCCCCAGAAGTGCAGAGAATCGTGAGGCGCAGGTGGGAGCTGTGCCTGGCCAGGCAGCACGGACTGAGTGTGCACAGTGGTTCCTGCGACCACAATTCCCAAAGAAACCTTTTGTGGCGATATCGGGGTGTCCAGTTTCGTTTGGAAACTTCCCACTAACTCTCACTCAGCCTTCAGCTCTATTTATCTTAGTTTAGTTTGGGCCTCTCTCCTCCCTTTTCCTCAGGAAACATGCAGCCTTCAGTACACATAAAAATAGACGTAGGAATAAGTGAATCTGTTTGCAGTCAGATGTATGTCTTTACTGGGGTTTCCCAAGGATCAATTGAGGCTTAGGATTCCAGACTTTGATTTATTAAAGTATAGTCACCTGTTCCCTAAAAAAAAAAAAAAAAAGTAAAGATGAGAATTTCATGTTAGGTAACTGTGAACCTTGGTTAGTTATCTAAATTGGATTTGCTTTTTATCCTTGGCAGACTTCATTTTACATTGTCTTGTAGTAAACAGGTCAAAGAAGACTTTTTTCTGTAGTTAAAACAACTCTACACGTGTACCCTCCCCCACTTTTTTCTTTCTGGAAAAGGGTATATAACAAATAAACAAAACCCTCTTTAAAAATAGGAGAAAGCTGGAAGAAAAACACCCACATTTTTCTATTGTCAGAAAATCTTGACTTACAGATGTTACTGACAGATGGGAAAGCTGCCTATGAGAATGGGATTTGATTCTTTCCCACTAAAACTCTTACAGGAATCTCAAACAGAAAAAAAATTACGTGGGTGGCATATGACCCAGAATTGTGTTCTGAGCTCTGCGTGTCCTTTATATATCTTTACAACATGCTCCAGTTCTAGAGAGTGGCTGGCAATGCAGAGAATTGCAGACAATTGAAGTTATTAGGCTTCTTTAAAGTTCCTGATACAAAGAGGTAAATAAAAATTTCCTGCTTCAGGGGTAAGTAGAAGATACTTTATTTTGGAACAAACAGTACTGGTTCCTTTGAGGGGTTCAGCGTGGGAGAAGCAGAGACCGCTTTGGTGAAAACATTCTTCTGCCAGCATTTCAGGTCATTAGGTCAGGGGTCACAGGACCCACTTGGGGTCTGGTTACCATGGTAACAAAAATATTGCAGTCAGGAAGTAATGTTCCCTTGGAACAAAATAGAAAGTCTTCACTGTATTGTGCATTTTCCTTGCTACTTGGAGTCTGGTCCATGGACCAGCAATGTCAGCTGACCTGGAGCATTGCTACAAAGAGCCCCAGAGGCCCACCCCAGACAGAATTCCCGATGTGGTCCATATGCACAAGAAAGTTTGAGACCCACTCTGAGAGATTCTGATTTATGGAGTATGAGTGGAGCCTTAGGATTTAAAAAGGTTCCAGGAGGTTTTAACGTACAGCAGCGTTTGAGCACTATGGGGCTAGAGACTGGATTTGAGAGCGAGCCTTCACGTGCTGTGTATGGATGTTTAGTCTTCCATATATATTTAAAACCAAGTTTGTTAACTGCCTGGACTTTTGATTGGTATTGTATTCAGTTTAAAAATATCGTTTTGGAGATAACTGATCTCTTTGTGATGTTAAATCACTGCAATATTAAGTCATATTAATTGTGATAAGACAGAATAGTAGCCACTTAAGGATGTTCATTCACATCCTGATCTCCACAGCCTGTGATTGGAGGCAGGGAGGTGAGCCTGGATTACCTGGGTGGGCCCAGTGAATCACAAGGGTACTTATCGGAGGGGTCAGCAGTCAGAGGCAGACAACTGTGTCAGATGTTGGGGTGAGGCAGGACTGAGCCAAGGAATGCAGGACGTTCTCTAGAAACCAGAACAGGCAAAGAAACAGAGTCTCTTGAGCCTTTGGAAGGACCACAGCCCTGCTGACCGGTTTTAACTGACTTCCAGACTTGGAAGGTCTAAATCTGTGTTGCTTTAAGCCACAAAGTTTGTGGCGATCTGTTACACGGCAACAGGAAACGAATGCACGTAGGATGAGCCTCCATGTATTCAGTCTTTTTCAACGCGAACGGAAACCTGACATGTTCAAGTGCTGGGTGGGCGTGTTCTCTAGGGAAGGTCAGGACCCCGTCTCAGCTCTAGGTCTTGGATTTCATTCATTTAGACCAATATTTTAAATTTTACTCTCCTTGTAATGATGAGTGTCAAAACAGGCATGCAGCCCATTTTGGCCACAGGCTCTGAGGTTTTTCTCGCTTCCGTAAGGAAGTGAGCAAAGTATATACCGGCATACCTTGTTTCTTGGGCTCTGCAAATATTGCATTCTTTACAAATTGAAGGTCTGTGGTAACCCGGCGTCAAGTGTGTCTTACTGGCACCATTTTTCCAACAGGCTGAGGTGATGGTGAGCATTTTTTAGCAATAAAGTACTTTTTAAGTAAGGTATGTACATTGATTTTTAGATATAATGCTTTTCACACCTAATAGATTACAGTATAGTAGGGTAAACATAACTTTTATATGCACTGGGAAAACAAAAAAAAATTTGTGTGACTCACTTTATTGTGACACTGGTTCTATTGCTGTGGTTTGGAACCGAACTCCCAGTATCTCTGAGACATGCCTGTACTTTCCTTTCCTCTTTTGGTCTTTGAACATGGTCAGAGATGCAATGATTGCACTATTATTTGCACAGAGGGACAATCCTAAGAACAAAAGCAAACCCAGGAGATGAGCCCTTCACCCCAATCCTGGTGAAATCATTCAGCTGTGGAATCTACCACCCTCTTATCATCCAACCCTAGAATTCCTTTGATGTGAAATAATACATCTCCCTTATTGTTTCAGCCACTTGAGTTGGATTTTACTTTACTTGCAGTCCAAACCATCCTAATTAATATGTAGAACAAATAAATATAAAGAAAATAAAATTATTTTTTCCAACATTCAAAGATAATTACGATGATTATCTTAGCATGTTACATTTTAGTTTTTTCCTACTTATTTTTTTTTTAGCAAAATAGAAACCTTGTAGTGTTTGGGTATATGAGTATGTGTATGTGTGTGTGCATGTATATATCATTTGTTTGTTGCTTGGTTTTGGTTCGTTTTCTGTTTCATTTTAAAACATCCACAGAAAGATGATTATAATAATTTACATTATATTCATGTATAATTTAGCTGTTCTGCTATTTTTTGACATTAGTTTATACTAATTCGAGTTTACTATATGTTTGATTAGCAACTGAGTACATAAATTACGTAAATATTTCTAAAATTTTATTAAGCATTTCTGGGGAAGGACATGTGAAAATGCATTATGTTAACTGATAATCTTCATATTGAAGAATTTTTTTTTCAATGTAAAACCTGACCCTCAACGTTTCTTCCTTAGCACAAAAAAATCCTCCGGTATAACTTGACATTGAGTCATTTTAACATTTTGAACATAATGAAACAACATTATTGCTGCTTTCTTCTTTCTTACCCTAATGTTTAACCTGGGCTCGTTTTATTCTATTTTTTGAAAGTCTAATTATTGCCATTAGAGTAAAAATCCAATTCAATTACTTTTCTAAAATAGTTTCTGCAGCTATTGGAATAATGAAATGTAGAAGAAAAGACCAGGGAAAAAACAACGTAATTTCTCTCAGGTGAATTTGTTTTCTTGCACAAATGTATACCCAGAAGGTTCTTCTTATAATAGTGACTGAAGGACACACTCTGAGGAGAACTACAGAAGTAGTATGAGCTTTGGCTCCACAGCGAAAATCCTAAATTCTGCACTTTGTAGGGCCCACACTGGAGGCCCACTCTTTCCAAGGTCCTGCTGGGGACACACCAGCCCCTGTACACTGAAGCCAGGTGTCTGCCATGTTGCCCCATTCTCACATCTGTGAAGACAACCAAGGATTGTCAGACAGTTGAAGAAAGTTTGCAGAACAAAAGGGAAAAAGACAAACTGATAAATGAAACCTGTAAGACATGGATTATTTATAAATTAATTTAGAAATAAACTCTGAGAAGTATTTTCATATTTACAGAATATCCTGAAGAATGTCTTCTGATATTTTCCCACTGGAATTCCAATTGGTTCTTAAGTCTCAAACTTCTGCAATAAGTCTATCACCCAACAAATCAATTTTTTAGTTGATGTTTACATAAGAAAAATGTATGTCTCAAACTTAATAAAACATTCTAAACAAACGATATGCTAAATGCAGTTGATACAACATCCAAATCACAAGTAGGTGTTTTGAAAAGCTGGCCTGTGTGTGCTCAACGGCGCTGATGCAGAGAAAGCGTCACATCTGTCCACTCATTCTTTGCGACTGCTGCTCTTGCAAAGAAGACTGACTCTGAGAACGGATCAGTGAAAAAGGTGGTGAAGATTTAAAACGTCACGCTGAGAAATTCAGAAGTATTGAGGTTGTTCAGAATAACAGTCTGAGAAAAGCCGATCACAGTGATAATCTGGAAAGCGTTCCATGAACCCACTAGGTCACTTGGCGAAATCACTTGTGGGCTGCACAGAGACCATGGTGAATCTTAATCTTGAACCCAGTGGAGGTACTGTTGCTGATATTTCTCATAGCACCATGCAAAGAATTCTATAAACATAAATGGTAAGTGTTCTACGGTTTTTCATCTTTAAGTGTCAGCCACCTACACTGAAGATACACTCAGGAGTCCCTACCCCGTAGTGAAAGTGGTAAAGAATCTCAGCTAGTTTCTCAGTTTCACAGTTTGCCTGAAATGGCCCTTTTGTAACCCAACTCACCCATGATACCACTTTCTACAACCAGCGACGGTGATTGCACTTCAGCTCTCCTTGCCTTTCAACTTTCTACAAGGTTCCAGTCTGCTGCTTTCTTAGTGATAGCAGCTCATCCCAGGTAATTGCCTTGTTTTTGTTGCAGGTTTTACCTGCGTTTTCTAACATATTTATTAATTTCTGTGTGCCAGTTGCTATGTCATGTTGAAAAAAAAATTCATGACCCGCCATGAAAACACAACATCCAGAGCAGTGTGCATACAAGCAATTTGTAACAATTGATCTAATTGCTTTGCAATAGGGAGCAATGTTTTAAAGCCTTTTACATACTAAGTGGTGGTCTTAGTGTATTTTAGTTACACTTAAGGAATTCTGATGGGAGTTTAATTTGGCACTTTAAATAATGGGAAATAGGCTATCAGCGCACATTTTCACACAGAATGTCTCATTTTCATGAATGAGTTACCGATGTCAAATGGGAGATGTCTGGATTTAAGAAGACACTGACTTCATAGGTCAAGAGAAAGCTTCACAGAAAAGAAACATTTTCACAATAAGGAAAACGTCTTAAAAGTGAAAATATGATTGCTGAACTTATAAATTACAAGAGCTGGAAAGCAAAGACGAGAATCTCCATAATGTGGAGCAAGTAGACAAAGAGAATTTATAAAGTAGAAGAATATATAAACAAAGATATAAACACAGAAGGATCAATCCAGGAATTCCACCAGCTGGCTAATAGGAGAGCCACAAAAAATTCTTCTCCCCTGAGTCCAGCAGGAATTCTGGAGAAAAATGGCTCATCTTCCTTGCTGTCCGTTTTCTACTGCAATCTCTCTACTGAGTCTTCCTCTTGGCACCTGGCCGCTCTAGAGCCTTCCTCCGACCCTCCGCTCTGCAGGATCTCAGCCATTTCCACCTCCTCCCAGCCTCTCTGTTGTTCCAGCCAGGCTCCTCCTGGGCTCAGTTCTTTCCTGCTACACAAATGCAGCGTTAGCAGAAAGTTCACAAATCATAGGATGATTATTAGAGTGACTGCGCTAAATAGGCCTAATTATCAGGAGGGCTGAGATTCTAGGAGACAAGGGCCTCATATCGCTTGTTAAGTGTTTAGCAGCTATGGTTCTCTTCCTCAGTCTCTACAGTTAAAATTGGCAGGTGTTCCAGTGTGGCTTGTGTAAGTCCACTTTGGGGTATAACTTCTTTAAAATTCGATGTCTTACATGCTAGAACCCCAACAAATGAAGCTAGATATGGGTGGAGCGGCTCTAGCTGCAGGAGAGTTGGGGCTCGGCATCCCGTCTCCTTCCTGCTGTGGCTGGCTTGCCCCTCTCTCTCCGGGGCAGCTCCTAGAGCAACCCTGCAGAAACCCGGGGCTCTGGGGGACACTGGTGGAAAGCCTGCAGGCAGCGGGGATCCTCTCTGGGGGGCCTTCCTGCTGGGGAGGTCCATGGCTCTGAGCCTGTGTTCTCAGCCACAGCTGGTCTAACAATTCTGAGTTTGACTAATTGTTCCCCACTCTCCTATTGTAGGATGTGATTGAGGGGAATGAGGTAGGATTCAGGAGTTGGTAAATTTGGTCATTAGCAGCTGCTGAAGAAACATGTTGGACAAAGCTAGAAACTTCCAGACTAATTTGGGACAGGGTGTATCAGCTGTTTGAATATGACTTGGGTTTTTTGGTACGGGAAGTTAAGGTAATTTAATTATGTGCCAGATTCTTTGATAATATGTTAAATCATTGTTTCAAGTAGTGGATGTACAAAGTAGCCTTTCCTTTATAAAACTGCAAATGTCCTTTCGCATTTTTTGTTTGTTTGTTTTACTAACCTTGGAACAAATTCTTCACAGAGTGGTTATCATCATTAGGTACTTTTATGCAATTATAGCTCATTATACCATTTTCTAAATTAATAAAAGAATGCTTTCAGTCTTTTGTACATATGAATACTCTGTTCTTTTTACTCTGACCTTTTCACTTGGATCCTTTTGAAAGTCACTGTTACACTAGGGTGAAAGCAAATACTGGCAAATTGTTTTCAATTTCCAAGCATCGTTTTTAGGAATAATGAGGTCTTGTTTCTATTTGGATCTCTGAGACCTGCACTGTGTGTGATAAGTGATGAGGGCGGGTGGGTAGTGATGACAGTGGACACCATTCGTGTCCAGAGCAAGAAGTTCATATTCTGGAAAATAAAACTGTATAAACAAGTCAAGGTTGGAAAGAGAAGCCATGATATTAAGCCAAAGCATTTGTTTTGAGTCCAGTGGGCAAAGGAGAGTTATTGTAGTTGTCTATGCAGGAGTCAGACGCAGTGGCAATGGGAGCAGTGATGGAGCCAGACTGTAGAGCAGGATTAGGATTGAGTCATTTTAGAGTTCACAGCACACACAGAAGGGACATTGATCAGTGTACCCTGCATTTTAGGAAATCCACCTTCCAAAGAAAAGGTAATGAAAGAGAAGTATGTCAAGTACGTTTCCTTGGTTACAAGCAACATTGATGACTGAGTAGCCTAAGAGAAGGGAATGTACTGGAAGGATGTTGGTGGCTGGCAGTATCAGTGTGAAGCTGGAGGAACAGGCAGGCAGGCACCAAGGGTGCTCAGAGGTCAGCGGCAGTAACTGTGCTGTGGTCTGTCAACACTCACAATCTAGTGAGCTGGGGCCGCACCACCTCCAGCCTCCCTTCCATGTTCACTGCACCTTTCCAACACCGGAAGGCCTGGTCCTGGCCCTGCCTTGTCTTCTCTATCAGGGCTCTAACCTCACCTGCCCACATGGGGGACAGTTTTCGCACCAGAGGAAATTGTGTTGCTCGTAGGAAATGCAGGTGGATGATGGACAATCAAAATGAGAAGTGACCATTCCAGGCAGACTCTGAGAAACACAACTCTGACGTTAAAACCAGATAAGCACACAGAGCAAAAGGGAAGGACATCCCAAGAAAACAATGCCTTATACAGGGAATTCTAGGTTTAGCTCAGTTTTGAATTGTCACTCATGGGAAGAAATGTCACAAAGGGCACGTTCTTGCAAAAGAGCTTGGATCTGTACAGCGCACACTGGGCTGGCTACAGTGTGGAAGGAGAGTTATCTGAGAGATCCTCAGAACAAGGAGTTGAAAAAGGAGGGTCGGAGAGAGAAATTTAATAAAGGGCAGAGAAAAAACCCAAACTCTTCAATGCCTGTTTTGCTTCAGTTTTCCAGACCTTGAAAAGTGATCGCCATAATTAAAAGCACAAGATAATTAGAATAAAAACAAAGATCCATGATAAGTGAGTAGAGAGCAAAAGAACAGCTATCAATTTTCAAAAGAACTCAGATCCTCAGCCCAGATAAATTACGTGCCATAATATTGACAAAACTTGGAGAATGTGATCAAGGAAACCCTTAGGGATTTCTTAGAAAGTTGGTTGGAGAAATATCAGAAGCGATGAGCTGGGCAAATGCTGCCTGGATTCAGACAAAGGCTGAGGTGACCGAGTATAGAACTCCGGCTTGGTGCAACATTCCCAAGTGGATTATTCTCAAATGGATTATTGAACAGATGGTTCATGAGCATGTAGACAAGAAAACGGTCACACGGCATGGGTCTATCCAGATAAGTGAGGCTGAGGTAGTGGACAGAGTCAGATGAGCTGGGCTCAAGGCCTCATTCCGTCACTACACAGCTGTGTGCACGTGAGCAAATCACTTAACCTCTCTGAGCGGCAGTATCTTTATCAGGGAACCCAGGCCATAGAACTAGATGTCCTTTAATAGGCAATTTAACCACAAACAATCGGTTAGCTTCAAATGTACCAAATTCCCCTCAGTTCTTTCAGTCAGTCTGTCCGATGATAAAAGAGCTGCCATGTGTAAAGAACACATGCCGTGCTGGGTGCTATGTCCTTGTGTGACGTGCTCACGTGACGGGTGGGCACTGGTAATCCCTCTTCACAAATGAGGAAATTGAGGTTCGAAGGGGCTAAGCAGTAGATCAGATGAATCAGGATCAGGGTGTGCCCTGATTTCGGGGAATCAGGTAACCAATCTCCCATACTATCATCATACACACGGTCAACATATAAGGAAGGATAATGCTGCACTGAGCAAATAATAATCATTCTTATGTGTTTGGATAGTTATGCCTAAAATGTGTTGATAATGGATCCATGTCCATTTCATGGAAAGTTTCTTCTGGTGTTCCTTTAACCTTGGCCTGTGCAACTTTTTTTGAAAAATATATAAAAAATTTGGTTGAAAGAACAGAAGAAATTCTGATCAAATTTTCAAGGAAAAGGAGAACTACCCAGATGAATAATTTATTCACATATTTATTTATTCAAGTATCACATCCTGAGGTAAGCTAATTCATTCACAGTATGATCAATATTCAAACAGTGAAATACTGGGGGTGCCAAAAAATGTCTACAAGTGGACACTTTGGTCAACGTTGCTGAAGCAGCAGTTCTCCGTAATCAGTAGTGTCTGGACGCTGATGGGAACCACTTTGAGCATCTCTTGTAATTGCAGAAGTCACACGTGACTTGTATTCATCTTTTGTTATTGGTATATACTGAGTATATATTTAAGTATTTCTTAAAATGTGTATACTTTTTTGGGCACCATCTGTATATTAGTATTGAAAGCAAAACCCTACACTTAGTATCTGAACTATCTCGCTGGACTAGAAGGGGCCTTGACTCTGAACGGGATTGGGTTTGGGGGAACTAGAACAGAGCATGGCAGTGGGTGTGACTGGCTCTTGAGTTGCCATTTGGAGCTTCCAAGTAGGATCGGAAAGGGACTGTCGAGAGTGATACCTCGGTACGTTATTTTCCCTTAGTCACAGAATTTTTCCATTAAATGGACCCAGTTCATTTCAAGTTGATTTCAAGTTCAATGGTATTAGCCATTTGAAATGTCTACCACAACATACTGATGTAAGTTACAGTCACAGAAGAGGGTGTTCAGACCCCAGCAGACAACACAATCCTCTAATGCCTGCGTCCGCCGGACCACATCCTGAGTGTGATGGGTTCGCACTGCACCATGTCCAGTGAGAGGCCGCTGGGGCAACTGGAAAAGACTTAGCAGTGAGGGACATGAAAGCTGCTTTCAGGTACATGAAGAGCTGCTGTTTGGAAAAGGTGGTTGGAAACTAAAGGAAAGCTAGAGGAAGTGGGTGGAAGTGTTGAAAAGCACTGTTTGCAGTGACAGCCTCTCAGAGTTGCATGGAGGCACTTTTAGAGGTTAAGAGCCTCCTAGTCACTCATTCCCTTCAATTAAATGACTATTGAGAGCCTTCTGTGTGCCACTGCAAACGCGTGGGGTACCTTAGGAAGACAACAAAAACCCTTGCTCTTGGAATATTTATGTTCTAGTAGTTGTGGGGACACTTTGTAAGTTGGCCTTGTTGAGAAGTGACGTCTGCGAGAGACTTCAGTGAAGGAGGGGAGGGGGTTACTTGGGGAAGAACATTCCAAGCAGAAGGAAAAGCCACGCAAAGGCCCGAGGTGGGAGCATGCCGGAAGGGAGCCTCCTCCGCAGAGATTGGTGGAGCAATTGTTAGAGAGGTGAAGGGAGGATTTCCGTTTTGGTGACAGCTTGGACTATATGACCTCTGAGGCCTCTGCCAACTTTTTATATTCCCTGAGCTAATGATTCTCTGATAGTTCAGATCAAGTAATTCGGTAGCAGTGAGGAGGTTGGATTGTAGAGCAGACATGTCATAACAGAGCTCACAAATGTTCATACAGATGGTGAAGGCGCAAGTCAGAGAGTATAAACATTGTAAAATACTGGCAGTGATGTCCAGATAAAAAAATATGACGTCGCCCACACGAGGCATGTTTGCAGACCACATCTTGCCCAGGGGCCACCAGCTGGACACCTCTGCATTGAAGAACCTAAAATCGGTTCAGAGTGGAATGGTGTAATCCAGACGTCAAGTCTTGGACAGGAAGTCCAAGGAGAATAAAAGATAAAAGAAGAAATGTGAGAATGGCTCCTTTGTTATCATTTGACAGGGAATGAAGGAGAAAGGAAGAATTAAAAGGTTACCCTGGGAGTTTAGATCCCAGGAGACCTGTTCACTCTGGCTTTGCTTTTTCTCAATCAAGGGTCGCATTGATTTCGTTTTCTGCCTATTATCAATGGTCAGATGCTGACTTGTCCCCTCAGTGCCCTATTATACATAATTATATGTAATTCAGGAACTCAGAATCCACTCGGAGAGAAAATATCAGCCAGTGCAACTTTTCTCAATTATTTTGTGTCTAAATATAATTAAAGACATAAAACTTTTGAACTCAGAATTAACTGCAATAATTACAAAGAGACAGAAAGAAATTCTTATTCTTTTGGATGCTTAAGTTGTCCTGTTTCCTCACTGCAGGTCCCTTCATTTGCAAGATGGTGCCATTTGTCCAGTCTACTGCCATTGTGACCGAAATTCTCACTATGACCTGCATCGCTGTGGAAAGGCACCAGGGACTCGTGCATCCTTTCAAAATGAAGTGGCAATATACCACCCGGAGGGCTTTCACGGTGCTGGGTAAGGATGTGCCCGCGGGAGGGGGCGTGCCGTTCTTCAGGGCAGAGCAGAGAGAACTCGTGCCAAGTGAAGCACATTTATACACTGGGGGAGTAGCTTCTGGTATAGTGGGTGCTGGGGTGTGATTTAAAGGGTTCAGTCCTTTGCCCATTTCCCCCCCCCCCCCACCCTCAGCCATCTCTCCTTTAGGCCTACTCTAGCACTGAAGATCTCTCATTTCAGACTTCTTCAGTTTAAGTCTTAAGCTTTTAAGCATGAATTTCAGCTGATCTAAGGTAGCCCATTGGTGGCATCGCCACAGTGACATTTATTAGGTAAGAGACCTTTAATCCAAGATACCCTTGTTAGGGGACCCACAGGAAAGGTGTTCTTAGAAAAATGGAGAATGGAGGTGGCCCTTGGGGGTGAGTCCACGATGGCAGGAGGCCACAGGGCCCGCGAGCACACTGGTGCCGAGATGCCTGACAGAGGCATGTCCCATCCTCTTCACAATTCAGCTTCCGGCATTCCTGAATCCTCCGCTGCTGGAATCGGTCCTGAGGAGCAAGTACCTTGTGATAAGTGGTAAACTTGAAGCAGTGTCTTAGGGCCCGGCACAGCAAAACGGAACAGTTTCTCTATTTGATATTTATAATCGAGCCATTTAAAAACTTTAATGTGCCTCACCATGGTTTGAATGTATTGCAGCCAAATAATCAGAGGTATAGGAAGCAACTAATGCAATAATCAAAGAGAACAATTTTTACTAACATCTCACTTGAGAGCACTGAGGAAACATTTCTTTCTGCTGTAAGAATTTAGCCAGCATGGGATCATAGAATGACAGAACAAACTCCCCAAATCTTTGCAATGCCAAACTCATTTAAAATAGCTTGAAATGCATAGATAAACTAACTGGGAGGACATGGTCAGTTTTAGTTAGTTTCAAATTTATGTCAGATCCTTCCTGTAAATAATTCAAAGACCTCTTGGCTTTTAATAATTGACCTTCCACCATCAGGTGAAAGCTGAAAACAGCAGGTGATTATGGAAGGAGGGTGAGGAAAGGAATACATGAAGGAAGGGAATTAAAAAATAAAATAAAAGAAAGAGAAGCAGAGGGAGTCTCCAGATCTGAAAGCAAAGTTGAGAATAGACAATCAAGGCAGTACGTACTCCAAAAAGTCATAGGAGAGAGGCAGGTTTTTAAATCAAGTAGACATCTTCATGGGGCTCTGTTCATGGTCGTCTAATGTCTCCCTGAAGCTGTCACACTGCGAACCTCCTTCCAGCAGAGACTGCCTGCCCCTGGTCCCCAGCCAGCAAGACCCGCTAGCCTTTCCTGCCCAGAGGTGGTCACCGGTCCCAGCAGTAATAATGTTCACCCAATGGTAGCACTTTTATCCTTGAACAGGCAGTGGACCCACAGGACTGGCAATGAGCGAAGCCAATTCGGCTCAGCTCCTCCAGAACTTCTGCTAAAGACTGGACAAATGATTGAACAGAAGAGAACACAATAAGATAGTGATTGGACTAGAGTAGATATCCATGGCAATGGAGAGAGAGACGTTTGTGAGCCTCAGAATTATCTTGGATCACTGAGTCATAAAGCCTTTCAATAAGCAGTGCCAGTCATGTATTTCTTTATAATAAACCCCAATTACGGCTTAAGTGAATCTCAGTTCCTTGAAACCGAAGGCAATACACTGTTTTCTTAATGGTTCCACTCAGTACAGAAAGAACAAGTCGAGTTTGAGCTGGGATTTTTTCCCCTCAAAATCAGTGGTGGGGCTCTTGGTTCTGGCCTCGTCCTAGGCTGTTAGAATTCTCTTTTGTTCCTTGCTAAGGACCCATCGTTAGAGCAATTCACTCAACATGCTCTCTGGTTTCTGATGTTGTATTTGTTTTGTAAGTGAAAATTAATGCCTATATTATGATGGTTGAGACAAATGTACTTTCAATTTTAAGAAGAAATTTCAGAGGGCGATCTACATCACGTTCAAATTACTCATCCACTTTTGCTGATCAAGCACCTACTGAGGGCCAGGAATTTTCCTGGGAAAATTCAGGTGGTCAGTTTTATCTGGAAAGCTTTCAAAGCTCTCCTAGAGACGGTGACTTCTGTGTCAAATCCTGGAAAAGGAGGCCACAAGTGGACCCTGGGGATAGGGTGCCAATGAGGTGTCAGCCTGGAGGCACGGGCTGCACAAAGCATTCTGGGATGTGGGCACTGAAACCAACTCTGTAAGGTCCTCAGCAGAGGACTTGGTGTGAAGAACTTAAACTGAAATATAAGATGGGAGAGAGAGCAAGTGAGCTTGTAGAGAGCCTCAGGGACCATGGTAGGGAGTTGGGTTTTATCTTCTAGGCAATGGAACATTATTAAAGAGTTTTAAATGTTTAGAACATGTTTTGGGAAGACATTTCAGCAGCAATTTTGAGGGCAGTGAGAGGGTGGAGATGAGAACACACGCAGAGACTATACTGCCCCAGGGTCGGGGGCTGGGTGCACTGCATATAAGCAGCCTTATGGTTAGAAAATTAAGCGGGATGTATTTGCTGAGCTCAGTCATATTCCGATGATGTTACCACTTTACAGGTGTGGTCTGGCTGGTGGCAGTCATCGTGGGATCCCCCATGTGGCACGTGCAACGACTTGAGGTACATTTGGGGCTGGGATTGATCATTACAATGTTGAAATGTCTTCACATCCCCTCGATTATTTTCTCCCCCTTCCTGCAAGAGGAAGACAACAAATTTGTATGATTTCTGTTACTTCATTGGAGCTTTTGCAAGTGGAATCAAATGATTTGTTTTCAGGTTTTGTTCCCTTCTGTGTTATCTAGTGCGTTCTCAATCTTCTAATGGTAAGACTTGAATGATTACAGTACAGCTTACCGGGGTCCCTTTGTACATGTTCCTGCCCACTGAACGTGGCTTTCCTAGCGTTCGCCAGTGTCTTGATACGTTGTAAAAGTCCAGTGATTGCTCCAAGTTCTTCTTTCAAGTCACATGAAAAAAATCTGTAATTGAGTGTTTATTTGTCAGTTGATGCGCTTCCCTAAGTCCTTTCTCACCTGGCTGCCGTTCAGTGACGTATCGCAAATGGAATTAGAAACATGTGAGGGCATCATCTTATCCCCTCTCTCGCCCCCATACTTTGTCAGGTGGCCCAGCATTGCCTGGATAGTCACCGTGAGGGGGTCCTGTGCTGCTTTTCAGTGGCCCAGTGCATCCAGTGGGATGAACTGTCACGCGTCCTTCACAGGGGCCCCGGCTCAGACCGTGCAGGCTGCACACATACATGCTCCCTGAGATCATTTTCTGAACCGTGTGTCCTCTCGTACCTTTTCAAATCGACATAGGCAGACGTGGGACTCTGCTGGGCATTGTCCATTGGCCAGGATACCAGAGGAGCCCTCAGGCAAGGGGACATTTAAAAAGTGGCTTAGTTCCTGATGTCACTGGTGTGTTGAATGAGCTGGACTCCATAGGTGAGCACAGATGGCACTTTTATTCCTTCCCTTGCTACCTATAAAAATGCCGTCTGAGGACTTCCCAGCCCTCTGATGAGACGCCACGGGGAAAGCCTTGCGTGGGACCATATAACATAGCTCTTCTAGTCAGTCAGATAATTAAACTCCTCCAGTACTTCCAGTCCCAAGAACAGTGTTAGTTCCGTTATGGAAATGTCAAGTCCTGTGTCGGTCACCTAAGTCTGCGTTCTCAATCAGTTGCAAATGTCTCCCATCTCCCAGCTCGAGCCGTTTTTAGGTCTGGAATCCAGCCATCTAGAGGGGGGTGTGATCCCCTTCTCCTCTGCTTCCTCACTCTGTTTCTCTTTCTCTCTCCCCATCCAGCTGGCTGCCTCTGGCTCCGTGGGAGCTGGTGGGGAGCGTGGGAGAGGATGGGGCAGGTGCCCTCTGGTCTCGATGTCCTCTGTGTGTGACTTTGGCTGGTGATTGATTCTTTACTTCATGGGTTTTTCAAAGATACCAGCACCTCGGTTCCGCCTGCTGCCCCTTCTTCAGCCATCTGCTCATAAAGACCCTTCCACCGCCACACACACCTCTTGGTGACCAGCTCCTTCCTCCAAGGCTGCCCTTTCCTCCCGCAGGAAGCCCACACGTATGGGGGGCCCTTTTAGAAATGACCCAACCCTGTTTCCATGTCCAGTCCAATTCGGGCCCATAGAACACAAGATTTATCTATTTTTTAAAAATAAAATTATTTTGTCATGTGCTCTGAATATATTTTCAGTACATAACTCATTTAGTTTGTCGAAAATGCATATAAGCTAATTGGCTAGGCTAGTCCTGTCAGATCAGCAAAATCAGATTTGTTTTCTGTCAGGAAAAAGTATGAGATCATTTTTCAAATCAAATCCATGTATTTAGAGGCATCCCATGGCTCCCTCCTCGTTCCGAAATTCTGTTAGCGACGGTGCGTTTGAGTGTGACCCACAACTGCATTTCCCTCCCGGGTGAAACAAAGCACCACTGACGTTGTCATCTCCACCCATGGCCTCTGTGCTCTGCTTTCACTGGGCTCTCGCTCAGGAGTGATCTATTTGACAATTTTCATGGGGTGGAAGCAATGAGGTGGTTAAATTAAAATTGTCATCACTTCTGCCCCTTCACTGTATGAAAAATGTGAATTAACAACATCTCAACACCTGTCAAAATACCTTTTTTCTAATGCCTAGCTACCTTGAATAGAAATAGATTTAATATCGGGAAAAGCACAAAGCCCTGTCTGGATTTATGGGACCTGGGTCAGGTGGTTCCACTGGCGTCAGTAATTTGAACCATGTCTTTCTTAGGTCTCCCACAGCAAGATTTGGGTTGGGTGAGACTCGGACTTGTGTGAGTTGGGAGAAGGGTGACTGTGAGAGAAGAGCTGGGATTGTGGACCCAGCATGACGCTTCAGCCTCCGCCGTTCTCTTAGGCAGGGGAACTGAAGAGAAGTGTATGTTTGGAAATAGGAGTTCTGAAGCTGGGTTTCATAAAACCATCTGACCGTGATCTCAGAGAGTCTTTGTTGTTTGTCCCCAGAACAATGGCAGCTCTTTGGAGATGGCCAGTCCGGCCTTGTGGTTTAGGATGTGTCACTGTGTGCCCCCTCCCCCTCCATGGTTGTTGGCCCTGGTGTGCTCTGTCTGCATGGAGTCAGAATGCATTTCATTTTAATATCCTGCTCCCAGGGAGTCTGTATTCACTGAGTGTTTTCATTTCTAGTTGTATCTGTAAATAACACGTAGATCAGAACTTGACGTTTCTTACCTTTGGTGAGTATACCAAAAAGCTCCCCCACCCCTTTAATTGGCATTGAAGATTGGTGATAAAATCTGCTGGGATTGGAGAACTATGTCTAAGACCTAAATGTTTTTCGTCTGAAAAGCTATAGTGTGACTAAAATGACAATAAGTTTTATAGATTCTCTAACTTTTATTCCTATAATCTAGAAAAATGACATTTGAATATACTTTAAATGTTTAGTTTGTCCCTTATTAGCTTTTGATATTTTTATTAATATTGTTATTAATAATATAGTTGAACTCATGAGTCTGTTAGAAATAGTATTAATAAATTAAAATACATACAGAGGGTGCCAAAAAATGTATACACATTTTAAGAAAGGAAAAAACTACTGAAAGTCCGCTGACGGTAACTACTTTGAGCCCCTCTTATAATTGCAGAAGTTAAACGTGACTTGTATTCATCTTTTGTTATCGGTATATATTGAGTATTACAACTCTAATACAGTGTTTTCCTTTCTTAAAATGTGTATACATTCTTTTTGGCATCCTCTGTATATACCTCTAAGACTTATAATTGAGCCTGAATATTTGTGAATTAGCAATAGTTTGAATCCCAATTTCTCATTCATCTCAGAATCTAAAAGCTACCAGTTGCCTTTCTGAAATTTCTGCTAGTGACCTGATCACTGCAATCTGAAATAGCAAAATACAGACTGGTTCTTAGCCATTGGGAGAAGTCTGGTGCCTTGTCAAACCTGTCGCAACGATTGAGGAAGCAAAATAATGTAACATTAAACTAGTTGGCACAAAGTACAAAATACTGTTTTTGTAATACTTTGGTCACTGAAGTGCTCTTTCACCCAACTGAAAACTTACGACTGGAGTATAAAAAGTTGAGAAACGTCAGTGAGCAGGCCTTGGACCTCAATTCCATTTAAAACAGAAAAGAAAGTATAAAACACTTAAGAATTTAAGCAGTGAAGTGGAAAAACCACTCTTCAAACAAAAGCACAATCAAAATTGGATATCATTTGAGAGATGTAACCATGGTAAATATGTAAGGATCTGAAAAACACTGCATTACCACAGCATTCTGCTGCTCTCTGTGCTGTGATGCTAAATACCAGCTCTCCTAATGGAATAATTCTTATTTTCAAGATCAAGTATGACTTCTTATATGAAAAAGAACACGTCTGCTGCTTGGAAGAATGGGCCAGCCCTGTACACCAGAAAATCTACACCACCTTTATCCTTGTAATTCTCTTCCTCTTGCCTCTGGTGGTGATGCTTAGCCTATACAGTAAAATCGGTTATGAACTCTGGATCAGTAAGAGAGTGGGGGACAGCTCCGTGCTTCGGACCATTCATGGAAAAGAAATGTCAAAAATAGCCAGGTTGGTTTAATGAGATATTCATCTCTGTTCAAAATATTTTTAATTCTCTGGAAGGGACAGTTACCAGGGATCTCAGAACTGCTGTGTGAGTCAAAATGTCATTTATCATTCACGTGTAGGGTGTGGGCTGCTTTCAACTTTTGAGAGTTTATGTATGGCAGGAAGAAGAGAGATCACCAGCTCCCAAATCAAAGGGGGAAGCCACCGTTACAGATAGAAACTTACTTGGAATTTAGAAATTGCTGTGTTTTCATCTGTACTGGGGGTGCCAAAAAATGTCTACAAGTGGACACTTTGGTCAATGTTGCTCAAGCAGCAGTTCACCATCATCAGAAGTGTCTGGACGCTCATGGTAACCACTCTGAGCTCCTCTGGTAATTGCAGAAGTCAGACGTGACTTGTATTCATCTTTTGTTATCGGTATATATTGGGTATTACAATTTAATACAGTTTTCCCTTCTTAAAATGCGTATGCATTTTTGTGGCATCCTCTGTATGTCATTTCACTATGGTAGGAAGAGCTGCGTACTCTCCCCTGCCTGCCCCTCACCAGCCACGTGAGGTGGGGAAGCCTTACTCCTACAGCCTGTGCGTTCCTCACGTACCAGGGAGCATAGCAACGTCCATCCTTACTTCCTCCCACTCAAGGATGATGCTACATACGTGAGCTGATGTGCTGGAAAATCCTTTGGAAACTAGAGCATGCTGTTCACTTTGAATAATTAATTATTGATATAGTTTATTTTCAACTAAGGGCTTTGCTTTCTGATCACACTCATTAATAGAAAATTTAAAACACGATTTACTGCTATGGTACTTGTAGTTCATATGGTTTATTTCATAATCTATTTGGAGTGACCGTTAAAAACAAAACTACAACCTGATAAGAAGTTGAGTGGTTTGATGGGATTTGATGATTTCTTCAAGTGAGCAGCAATCCCTAGTGCCCAGTTTGTATAAAGACATCCCCGTTCTCTGCACAGCACCTTGGAACTTACTGCTGTTTTGGCAGTCCTACTTCCTCAGAAGAAAGGGCTACCAGCTTGAAATAAAGAATAATGAATATGACCTTTTATATATGTATAGCACCATGCAAATGTGTAGCTCCCTTGCAGATGTTACTGTCCTTTACAGGACTAATGGAGAAAACTAGTTTGAAATCCTGGTTAATCATGTAATTTATAGATACGATAAAGGATTCCATTTTAATGGTATCTTTTAAACATAGGGCTTCCCGCAGCTCATAAATATTGATAGTTTTCTATCACAGGTATGAGTGCTCTTCAATATAAAATGAGCAGGACTGTCTAGCCCTTATGAGCTGAAATCCCTCACTAGCTGTCTGACTTTGCAAGTTACTTCACCTTCTCTGTGCCTCAGTTTCTGCATGTGCCAAACGGCTTGTTGGGAAGATCAATGACATGAGTGAGGCCCAGCAGCCCCACAAGGAGTACACGTCACAGGGGTGTTTATAATGTGAGGAATATGGGGGTGCGGGAATAGCGAGGGGAAAGTGACGGACAGCCCATGTGTAACCGATCACGAACTTCATCAGGATTTGAAAAATCTTGATTGAGAGGTCTAGGCTCAAATTTTATTTAATAGCTTTGCCATCAGTTTGACACACTTGCCAAGGAGAAGTTAATTAACACAATGAATGTGTCCTTATGAGTCCAGGAAGAAGAAGCGAGCTGTCATTATGATGGTGACAGTGGTGGCTCTGTTCGTGGTGTGCTGGGCTCCTTTCCACATCGTTCACATGATGATTGAATACAGTGAGTGCCTGTCATTCTCATTTGACAGAAGTTCTAGTTTATTTCCTGCCAGAATGGGCAATGAACCCTTGAAATTTGTCATGATTCACTTGGGTAATCAAATATCAACTAGTAGGTTTCTTTCATGGTTTCGACAGCACTAGGTCGTTCCGTGGTGCGTAATTATGTACGACTCTGACTAAATCTTTAATAATTACAGAAGATCAAGACAAGCTTCTGAATCTTCTTCCATGCTCTGCCTCTGTTCTCCTTAAGTTATTTCAGTATTGGGACAGCAATGACCTCCTATGAGCATTCCCTACTGAATGCTGGATTGAACCCCATGAATTTAATAATGCTTAGCTTTTCACCCAGCCCCTCAGTGAATTCTCCCTAATAATCTGAGGCGTCACATGGTTCTCAGGTAACTGTTTCTATAACTCAAGTGAACATTTGCAGAGTCACTGCTGCTCCCCATTGCCATGAGGCCTGAAATCAAGTTGAAAGGCAGTGAGTCCCCCGATACGTGCGGGGCACCGGGCTAGGCCTGTAAGCCTCGGTTCTCTAAGAAGGAAGACTCGTCACAAGGTTGCTTTTCTTCGGACATCAATGGCTCTCCCCAAAATCATCCTGAGAATTTTTCTCACCTTTAATCACTTGTCCAAGTGTGTTTGGTAAAGATTGATGGTAAACAGAAATTGAATTTTATGCTCATCAAAACAAATATGCATTCTCAAGCATTTCTTTTTATTTCAGGCAATTTTGAAAAGGAACAGGATGATGTCACAATCAAGATGATTTTTGCCATCGTGCAAATAATTGGGTTTTCCAATTCCATCTGCAATCCCATTGTTTATGCCTTTATGAATGAAAACTTCAAAAAAAACTTCTTATCTGCAGTTTGTTACTGTGTGGTCAGAGAAACCTTCTCTCCCGCACGGAGACGTGGAAATTCGGGAATGACAATGACGCAGAAGAAAGCAGTGCTTTGCTGGAGAGAGAACCCTGTGGAGGAGACCAGAGGAGAAGCGTTCAGTGAGGGCAACATCGATGTCAGGTTGTGTGAACAGCCGGAGGAGAAAAAGCGTCTCAAGTGACAGCGCACCCATTCATTCCAAACGGCTAATACGAGCTTCAGGCCGTGGGCGCTAATTATAACATTTCTGCATAATTAATACCATTCATATCCTAACCTGAAGAGAATGTTATTTTGAGGAAAGGTCAAAGACTTTTTATTCGTAGAATGAGGAAAAGAAGGCATCTTACATCATTTTCCATAAAAATATGATGTTGTACATGAAATTACAGTTTTGAAAAATTAGTGAACCATCCTTGTACTTTACAAAAGTGGAGTTTTAAAAAACCTTGTACAGAAATCAATGTTTTTGGCTACTTCTTCCCCCTAGCCAGTCAATTGTACTGTGGCTTTTTGTGTATTGTTAAGTTGGATGAGAAAATAAGTTAAAAACTACATCGTCTGTCTTGAATAAGTTTAATAGTTGAATGCTGTAACATCGTTTTTAGTGCACTGCTGAAGCTTGTTGATAAATTCTCTTGCAAATGAGGTCTGTCCAATGATTGTAAAGTCGAAGAAGATGCAGAAGCAGCAAAATGACAGACGGGTGGGATTTGGAGGCAGATGCCTGCCTAGGTTTGAGCTCCAATTCCCACATAGACCTGCTGTGACCGCCACTGTGACCACTGGCCACCATGACCTTCTTTAAGCCGTCATCCCTTCCTGTGTGAAGTGGGGCGGCATCTCGACCCACGAGTCACTGCCAGAACATGTGAGCCAGGAGCAGAAAGGCACTTTTACTCCAACGCCCCCTCAAGTTCCAAAGCATTATCGTAGCTCCTTATGTCTCAGATCTCTCCATCTGTTCCCTTTTCCGTTCTGAGATTTGTCCTCAGCCCTGCCCAACCTTCAGCTTGTGCCTATTTTGTAACTGGTTTCTCTACTCAAAAGAAGAAAGATTCTGGGATCCTCATTTATAGGTTGAGTGGCATAAACAGACCAATCTATCTGAAATATTTACATTTTTAAGCTCTGCATTTTCACTAGTGGGATGAAAGCCTTTTGGGGACGTAAAAGGGCTGGTAGGTGCAGTTAGATGAGAGCCTCAATTCCGAGCCCATGACTTTCACTGACCCCCACGAGAGACGGGTCAGGAAGAGCAGTGGCGCTCCCCACTCCTGTTCACCTAAATCTCCCTCCAACGCAGCTCCTCACTTCTCAGCCTTCCCCTCTTACCCCCTGGTGTCCTGGAGCCACTGGGCACTGTTCCAGTGCCCTGTTGCTTCCCCTTCAACATCTGAGATTCCCAAAGTCCAGACACAGCCTGTGGCCAAAGTGTTTCTTCTATCTCCAGCTTTCGGGCCAGAAAGAAAAGGGAGCTCAGGAACGCTCAGGTTATTTCATTTGTAAAACTTTAAGGTTTGAGACCAGAGAACTCAGAGCATAGGGGTGTTTCAAGATACAGACATTTCATTGCACATGTTTGTTAATGTAAGCAAGGAAGAAAACAGAGATGAAACAGTGTGTGGTGTTAGGAAAAAAATGTCTATGCAACACAGGAAAATTAACAAAGTTGAGAGAGGAAAGCTGATGATTTGGTTTGTGTTGAAATGGACTCATTGTGGCTTATTTATGTACCCTGTCCTGTTATGCCTAGTTAACCTGTAACAAAACAATGATTATCATTAACTCATTAAACCATTACAAATGAATCAGATTCACTGATTTTGGTTATTCTTATTTAATCAGCAAATATCCATATGATGCTTCCTAACTTTGATGTATGTGAGTATATACTCCAAATGTGACTTAATGAGAAACAGATGAATCAACACTGTTACTAACCATTTAATTATCAAGATTAAAGTTTTTAAAAATTCTTAATCATTGCGGAGCTTGATCCAAAACATTGAGATATTAGATACTAATTGAAATATTTACTGTAAAATTTCCAGGCAGCTTGTGAAAGCTTTTCTTTTTCTTTTTTTCTTTTCTTATCTTTCCTTTTCTTTTCTTTTTTTTTTTTCTTGGTTCACGTTGTACTAACATTGTTTCAGAAATAAAAAATAGTGTTAGCACATTTCTTGTCCTGTAAACATAATCCTTTTGCATTGTTATAAAAGTTTGGAAGAGACGTTCTGGTCCAGTCCATTACGGAGAAACTCCTGCTATTAGCCAAAGAGCTCTGAGTCCCGAGATGGTGGAACACAGCTGATGAGTCCATCGACAGTTCGCCTTGCATTTGTGAAAAGAACACTAGTTTGGGCCTTTGTTTCTCTTTTCCCTGACTTCACAGTCCCCTCCCCGATTCCCTGAAATCCTTTGGTCTTCCACCTAGAGATTTGCTTCCCCTCTCTTTTCTCTCTCATTTTATTCCATCTGATTTTCCCCTATCTGGTGCTTACAGTGAGATATGTAAAGGTCTCTTTGGATCCATCCAGGAGGTATGGTTGAGGAGGGGTACAAAAAACTATTCTTATATTTATCAGCATTTTGGGAAAATGTCTATGAAATCAGTGAAAAGATATGTATCACTGCTCAGACCTTTAAGCACTTTATTTCATTATGAATCATTTTGCCAAAAAGTAGTACCTTTTCTTCCACTCTATCAAAGAACAGCCACTTATTATGGATCGGGACACTGGTGTTTTGCATGCCAGTTTGACTTAAGACTATTTTCTAAATCAAAAACAATTTTAAAAGGAAGGACCAAGTTGCAGGGTTTATACACCTTATTTGAAGACTTACTGTAAGTTACAATAATCAAGAGAGTGTGGCATTGGCCCAAGGATAGAGATATACAAATGCACACATATATGCACACATATATGGTCAACTTATTTTACCCAAGGAGAAAGCATAATTCAGTGGAGAAAGGAAAATCTTTCAAACAAATGGTTCTGGAACAATTGGATATCCAAATACCAAAAATAGACCCTTGATCCTTATACGACATATTAAAAATTCACTCATAATGTACCATAGACTTAAATATAAGAGCTAAATCTGTAAAACTTCTAGAATAAGACGTGGAAGAAAATTTTGCACCCTGGATTAGGCGAGGCAAAGATTTCATAGACAGGGCACTAAATGCAGGAAGATTAAAAGAAAGAACTGATAAAATAAACTCCATCAAAAACAAACAAAAAGCCAAAAACCAAACAAAAAAGACCTGTGCATGAAAGTTCATAGCAGCTTAATTCAAAATAACTGGAAAACTGGTAAGAACCCAAATGTTTATCAACTTGTGAATGAACAAGCAAATTGTGTTAAAGCTATTCAACTGAAAAGAACTCAGCAATAAAAAGAATGAACTATTGCAACACCAAAGGTTAGTTTCAAAAGTATTGTGCTATGTGAAAGAAGCCAGACACTCTGTGATTGCACTTACATGCGATTCCAGAAAAGGCAAAACTACAAGGATAGACCTCAGGCGTGTGGTTGCTCGGGGCTGACAAACTTTAGGCAATTGAATGAAGAGGGCATGAGAGACTATTTCAGATGATAGAAACGTTCTGTATCTTGATTCTGGTCGTGGTTACTTCACTTTATACATTTGTTAAAATTCATTGAATTGTATACTTTAAAAGGGTGAATTTATTGTGAGCAAATCATACTTCAGTTTTTTAAAAATGCATAACAGAATTTTCGCTTTGTAATGCAAAAATTCCAAACCCTTATTTTGTTTCCTTGACCTGTAGAATAAGATCGATGGTAGGAAGCCTTTGAACCTGCCCCTCCACCACCATGACCACAGCAGCCAAGATAGTTAATCACCCTGGTACTGTTTCCCAGGGTGAACAAGATGTGTGCTACTTCCAAAGCTTTAAACGACGCAACACACGTACCCATCACATCCCCACTGAATGCACCAACCAGACCCCAGCGCAGCCTGGCTGCATCATAATGAATGACAGGGGACAACCACAAACTTAAGTTGTAGCTCCAAATGCTACTGCTGGGCTGATGTGACAACCACGAGAGCAGACTACCACAGACTCTGGTACATTCTGTGCAGCTATGGGTCAGGCAAATGCATTGATTTCAATGCCTATTGAAGAGGAGAATCAGGGCAATTTACATTCACATGGGATAGACAACAGCGTACCATATTCCACTGTTTTAACCAAGATTATGTTAATTTGCCTGTTACTCCACAAAAGAGTCCAAAGGGATATAAATTGTCTGGACATGCCACAGGAAATCATTTGGGTCCATTGTATGTATCATGTTATATTACTTAGATCTGGTAAACAAAAAAATGGCCAGAACTCTGCTTTCACCATCATATGTGCCCCAAGGGTGGGAGGTAACAGAGACAAAATTTAGGAAGATTTAGAGGTTGCCACATAGTGACATTTTTAGGAGTCTAGTGTTCTTGGAATTGCCAGGACGTAGCTTTCAAAGTAAAGTGCAAGTTTTTGTACCTTGACCCTCCCAGCCATCCTTGGTAAGCATCTTTGTGTTTGGGAGGCATTCTGTTCACTTCTAGGGACCCCTGTTAGGACTCATTTATTGGAGAAATGGTCGGCTGCTGGTTCTGAGTGCGTCCCAGAGCACAAAGGGCTCTGCGGCAGGTGTAGGCTGCCGTCCAAGCAGGCCTGTGCCTTGGACCGTCTGACTTAGAAGATCCAATGGTCCAGGTTGCAGTATGAGCAATTCTGTCACCTGGATCATGTGATGTGCAAATGCCATAGTACCAGAAGGGTCTGTGTTAGATAAGGGTGCCCCATGGCACCCTCCAAACTGCAGTGGAAGAGTTGCCGTGCATAGGCCTGGTTTCTGGAGCAAGTCCGTGCCGACTGCACCAAAGAACTACTTATCACCAAAATGCAGCTCCTGCCAGGCTGCTAGCCACCAAAGAGACCAAATGTCATCCCACCCAGTGACCGTGTGGCCAAACTGCCTGTCATGAATAGGGCACTGTCACATCCCCAAGTCCCAGGGTGGGCAGTCCCAGACATAATTCATGACGAAAAGGAAGTAGTACATCCACAGTCAGAGCACGTCCAAACAAACACGTTCCATCCACATGTTCTTTATTTTCAAAGGCTGTTTATTGCCATGTGTGGCAGGTGAAGTAATGCTCATAAAATGTGAAAACTACACATTCACAAATTTCCTCCTGATACTCAAACTGAGCCTTTCCACTCCCGCAAAGACCATAAAAATTAAATTCCTTTCTTTATCACTCCATAGAGTTATTATTATGTTCTCAGTTCACCAGAGTAGCCTTAACACGAGTTTTGGCTTTATTGCCCTAAAATTCAACCTGGAGCCATTTAATTCCATTATCTGTAAGACCAGCAGGATGTGTAAATACATGTTGAGAAGTGATTGGTATGAATAGCTAGTAAAAAAGCAGTGTAGCTACTTTTCCAATGTAGTATTTGTAGGTTTTATGAGGCATATAGGACCCCTTGAAATGTTGAAATAAAAACAGATCAAGCCATTAAAAAGTGTAGACTGGCAGTGCATTGTTCTCATTCAATAAATATTCTTGGAGCACCTACCACGTGTCAGACCTAGACATCCTCCTTCCATTTCAAGATCAAGAAAATCCTTTCTACTCTGAACCAGATGAGGCAGAAAAGGGTTGGTGGACAAATGAGAGACTAGGGAAAGAAAGTCATAAAAATCAGGTAAATCCATAAACTAAAAACATAGTTTTACTGGTGTCGATCTCAGACCCTTTTTCCTCTTGCTCACCACATTTTTGTTTTCCAGAACTGAGATGATGGTGTTGCTATAAAAGAAAAAGATTCAGAAAGAAAAACAAAAAAATGACAAAAAAAATGCTTCTATTTGAATCACTAGAATTATAAGAGGACAGGAATCAATGAACTATTGTTCTGATGCCGCTCATTTCTGGTCACCAAACCAGATTCCTTAGCTACTGCGATGTTTGCAAAATTGTGTTAACTCAGGAAAACCTAGGTATAAATAAACTTTTTAAAAATTAATTTTTAATGAACTGGCAAAGGCAATGTCAAAAGGGGATTTCAAAGAAAAGAGCATCTGACAAACTTATAATTATATGTCCTCTCTGTAGGGAGTAAGTGTATGAAGTCTAACAGTTGTTCTCTAAACTCCACCAGCCTGAGTGGGTGCAAAAATAATTGAGGAATTGAGGGATGGTTAAGGATGGCAGTGTAGGAAGGTCGTCAAATCACCTTCCGCCCACAGACACACCAAATCTACAGCTACGTATGGAACAACTCCTTCTGAAAAGGGCCTGAGAACTAGCTGAACAGCTCTTCCCCAACAAAGGAGAAAAAACAACGAGAAGGGTAGGAGACACAGATGTGGTTCTGCCACTCCTGGCCTGACAACCCACAATCAGGAGCGATCTAACAAATACAAAACTGCTCCCCAAGAGCGAGGTGTTTGTGCCCCCACATTAGGCATCCCAATCCTCGGGACCTACATTGTGGGATGTGCTCATGAAACATCTGGCTTTGAAAACCAACAGGGCTTGCATCAAGGAGAACCATAGGGATGCAGGGAACAGAGATTTACTCTTAAAGGCCTTGTGCACAGACCCACTCGCACCGGGACCCAGCACAAAAGCACCATTTTGAAAAGTGCTAGACCATATGAGAAGGAGATTCATTTGCTAATCTTAAAGCATCTGTCAGAGGGGCAGGAGCCTGCTGGAACTCTCCCAGGGACAAAGGCGAGAATGGGTGCCATTTTTATATCCTCTCTCTAACCTGCTAGTGCCAGTGGGTGAACCCTACCTCCCATCAATCCTGTGATGTCACCAAAATGAAAATGGAAATATGATGTACCACAATCTATGGGAGGCAGCAAAAGCCATTCTAAGAGGGAAGTTTATAGTAATACAAACTACCTCAAGAAATAAGAAAAATCTCAACTAAACAATCTAACTTTACACCTAAAGGAACTAGAAGAAGAACAAAGTCCCAAATTAGTAGAAGAAAGGAAGTACTGAAGATCAGAACACAAATAAATAAAATTGAAACTAAAAAGACAATAGAAAACATCAATGAAGCTAACAGCTGGTATTTTGAAAAGGTCAAGAAAATTGACAAACCTTTAGCTAGACTCAGTAAGGAAAAAAAGAGAGGGCTCAAATAAATAATATCATACATGAAAGAGGAGAAATTACAACTGATAACTCAAGAAATACAAAGGATTATGAGAGACTACAATGCCAACAAATTGGACAACCTGGAAGATGTGGAAAAATTACTAGAAACATACAATCTTTCAAGAGTGAATCATGAAGAAATAGGAAATCTAAACAGACTGATTATTAGTAGGGAGATTGACTCAGTAATCAAATAACTCATAACAAACAAAAGCCCAGGATCAGATGACTTCAGTGGTGAATTCCAGCCAACATTCAAAGACGATTTAATACCTATCCTCAAATCTTCCAAACAATTGAAAAGGAGGGAACACTTCCAAACTCATTTTATGAGGCCAGCATTACCCTGATACAAAAACCAGAGAAGGACACCACAAAAAAAGAAAATTACAGGCCAATATCCCTGATGAACATAGATGCAAAAATCCTCAACAAAATCATAGGCAACTGATTTTAACAGTATAATAAAAGGACGATATACAATGATTGAGAGGGATTTATTCCAGGAATGCAAGGCTGATTCAGCATCCACAAATCAATCAACGTGATACACAACATTAACAAAATGAAGGATAAAAAATCATATGATTGTCTCAATAGATAAAGGGAAAGCATTTGACAAAATCCAACATCCATTTATGATAAAAACTCTCAATAAAGTGGGTAAACAGCTCAACACAATAAAGGCCATATATGACAAACCCACAGATAACATCTTATTTGATGGTGAAAAACTGCAAGCTTTTCCCTAAAATCAGAAACAAGACAAGAATGCCCACTCACCACTTTTATTCAATATAGTATTGGAAATCCTAGCCAGAGCAGTTAGACAAGAAAAAGAAATAGAAGGCATCCAGATTAGCAGAGAAGAAGTGAAACTGTCACTATTTGCACACGACTTGATTTTATATATAGAAAGCCCTAAAGACTCCACCCAAAAACTGTTAGGACTAATAAATGAATTCAGCAAAATGGCAGGGTATAAAATCAGTATAAAAATATGTTGTATTTTATATGCTAACAACAAACAAGCAGAAAGACAATTTAAGAAAAAAAATCTCATTTACAATTGTATCAAAAAGAATAATACTTAGGAATAAATTTAACCAAGGAGATGAAAGACCAGTACACTGAAAACTGTGAGTCATTGATGAAAGAATTTGAAGAAGACATAAATAAATGAAAGATATTCTATGGTCCTGGATTAGAATAATTAGTAGTGTTAAAATGCCCATATTACCCAAAGCAATCTACATATTCCATGCAATTTCTATCAAATTTCCAATGGCGTTTTTCACAGAATTAAAATACACAACCCTAAAATTTGTATTGAACCACAAAAACCCCAAATAGCCAAAGCAATCTTAAGAGGGAAGAACAAAAGTGGAGACATCATGTTCCCTGACTTCAGACTGTATTACCGTATGAAGTTACAGTAATCAAAATAGCAACCTATACCATCCTGGGTTGCTTCTTTCCCCTAGGAAATCCTGGCCATCTTACTATGTTGTCAGCTGAATTCCTTTCTCCAGTGAGCATGGTGCCATGTACATTTTTACCCTATCCAGCCAATATATATTTGTTGAATGACTTCTATATGCCGAATTTGCATTTGCAAGACTGTTAGCTCTAGTTATTGTTGAATCCTGTTCATAGAATGGGGACATCTTTCAACAAGCTAACTGATCCTATTGAAAACAAGTACAAGCTCATAACTTTACCAATAGCCACTTCTAAAGCTTCAAGAACAAGACACAGCTAGAGTTTATAAAACCTGCAAACACTACAATATTAATGCCTGTAAAATAATAATTTGTATTTTAAAATGCAGTCTTATTAAGTACAAACTCTAAGACACTGCAATAAGAATTGTCTCATGATTTCTGCCCTTGGTATTTATCGTTTCTCATGAAAGCAGAATATCCACATAAAAAGACAATTAACATTAAATAGCAAAGGATGTGTCAAAAGAGAGATGTAATAGTACCATGGAAATTTAGAGAAGGTCCTGGAATAGTCAAGGGGACAGTAAGGAAACAATAGGCTGAAATTTGAAGGATTTAGACCATTTGTGGAATTGGAATGAATAGTCTGGGGGGGAAAGAATGAATGTTCTGGTAAGGAAAGTAGTGCAAATAAAGATTCCTGGAGGTGGTTAGGGAGAATTTCACAGCAATTCAAACAAGATGGTTTTAAAGCAAAGGCATCTACGATGAGTAGGGAATAGTGTTGGGGGGGGGGGCTACATTGTGTAGAAATGGTCCAGAACACTCAACTTTGGGGAATGCATTAATAAGGGATCATTGGAAGGGTTTCTGAGTGGTCAGATGAGCCAGATTAAAGCAAGTTTTCACAAGTTAGTGGTCAACATACGCAGCATAGTCTTATAACATTCTCTAACAATACCAAAGAGTGAGTGGGGTTGTCTGGGAAATTCAGATCAGCAGAGAAGGTGAACACAAAAGCACACTCAAGTAAGTGGTGTTTCCCTGAAAATGCAACAGCTGTTCTAATTTTAGTCATGAAAAAAAATGATAAGAAAACAGAAGGAACTACACCGTGAGAAGGCAGACAGCTGATTTGGGCAGGAATGTGTAGATAGGGAGGGTTACCGCTCCATCACCAGGCACAGAGAACAGGACTGTGTACAGGAGGTTAGACGTGTGCGCTGTGCCACGGAAAACATTGGTGGGGTAGACTTGCGAACAGATGATTGTGGGTTGTCTGATCTCATCGTCTGGTTGATAATTTGAGGTGCCTGAGCCTCTGGACACCAGCTTTGGGTCATCATCCCCTGGGTGGAGGAGGGGAGGATGGTACTGTCCTTAGAGGCTCTGGCCTTGCTGTAATGAGAGTCCTCCGCTGGTGGTGGGATCTCATTAAGAATGCTAGCTCCTAACGCTGTCCAGGAACTAACAACAGCCTCGTGTTTCCATGGTTATAGATCACATCCTTGCCCTTTGTTAAGCCATATTTAGGCCAGGGCAGAAACCTTACCTTAACAGCCAGCTTGTCTTGATCTGGTCTTGCTTTCTCTCCTAGGGGCCTGTGCTCAGGGGCCTGGGCGTGGGGCATGACCTGGGGCTGGAGGTGGAGGGCTTGGTCAGGCCCTGAAACCCTTTGTCAAAGAAAACCCCCTGAAGCATTGAAAGGGGAACAGCCCCCTCCTATAAAACTCCATACCCCTTTTCTGGGGAGGTTATGATCTTTCCCCTCTGCTCTAGCCTGACCTTGCACAGCTCAGACACCCCAAACAAATGCTAATAGACGAATCTTGATCTCCTGCAGCTCCTTCCTCCCTTGTGCTTAACACCCTTAGCTGGTCTGTCTTAAATGCATCTCAAGAGAGACAGGGTAACAACATATGGCTGAATCACTTCCAAGATGTTACTACTTACTACGGGGAGAAAAGCAAGTAAAAGCGCATATTTTTATGTTTCCTGCGTCTGATGTGAAGGACAAAATATTGTCTGCATGGGTTCCTGAAGAGCTTGGCCTGAACTGGTCTGTCTTCTCCCAACTCTGAAGGCACTTGTCTCTGCAGTGAGTTCCGCTCTGCCGTCTGTTGTCTTAGATCTTGTTAGTTTTTGCTTCCTCATTTAACATGCGTATACATACAGATTTCTGTTCAAGTGAGGAGTGGGTGGGCTGCTCACCTGGTTTTGCCCATCTGGACACAATCTGAATGACCACACATATATGATTGATTACATGTGGAGTACTTTTCAACAAGTCAAATTTTCAGTCAGACACTGGTCATCCAGTAGTCGTGTTCTGATGCCTTTCTGTGTCGGTTTGGGGCTTTATTTGTTCTAAACAGAGTTCTGTATGTTCATACCCTGCCCTAACCCTGTCAGCTACACCATCAGAGGGCTGTGGTGTATGCTCTAGTTGTCTGCTATCTGAGTGCACGATCTCCACAAGCTTTTCTGTAGATATTAATGCTTTTCTGCTCTGGTGACAGCAATAACGGAAGGTGTTAGTGCCCTGCAGTGGGCATCTGTTGTTTTGTTCATTCTCTAGGTACTGCTGCTCAGGCTTCCTGACGTCTTATTGTAACTTATTTTAGTCACCATAACTTGAGCCACTTAGAAATGTAAGCAAACTTTTCAGAGTAATTGTCTTAGATGAAAATATCTGTCTCCAATGATACCTTTTTAAAGGTGTTCTTTGCTCCTTTCAGCTTTTATGTATATTTTAGAGACTTTCTGTTATACTCTTCTTCACATCCTCGTGTTCACATAGCTGCTACTGTGTTTCCCCAAAAACAAGACCTAGCTGGACAATCAGCTCTAATGTGTCTTTTAGAGCAAAAATTAACATAAGACCCGGTCTTATTTTACTATAATGTAAGACCAGGTATAATATAATATAATAATAATATAATATAATGTAACACCAGATCTTATATTAATGTTTGCTCCAAAAGACTCATTAGTGCTGATTGTCTGCCTAGGTCTTATTTTCGGGGAAACAGGGTTGCATATTATTTTCAGTTCCAGTTTATATCAACTCCCTCTCTATATCATCATCACACATTTCTGAGATGAAAAGTGCTTATATTTTCTAAGTATTTGAAAGAAGGATGCCTACATTTCAAATGTCTGTGACTATGATGATATAATGCTATAGAAACAAATATTTACTTGAAGCTAAAAGGAAAATAAACAAATTACATGACAAGGGGTGAAAACTATTATTAAAAAAACAAACTATAATCTTCCTTCAAATCAGTGGGGAAAATAGCCGATTTAAAACACCGAATGAAAGGTGATCTTCAACAGTTTTTTCCCCCACTTGAGTCCATTTGTTATGGTGCAAGATGAGAGACTCTTCTTAGACTTGGAAACAGCACTCTGTATCGAGACTCCCAGAACACACCTACATAAATCTTTCTAGTTCTTTGTACCTGGAAACCTACTCTGTTCATTGCCCATTCTTTCCATAAAAATATCTTGTCTCTAGCTTAATCCATGCACACCCAACTTTATTTGAATGAAATCTCTGGGGAGTTCTCTCTTTTTATGATAAACGTTTTTATTGGAGTACACTATACAAAGAGAACAGCACACAAATTGTAAGCTTGAAGAATGAAAGTGATTTTAGCAGTTTTTATACTGATTCCAATGTTGGCTTTGTGATAAGCTGCTCCCATGTTTTCTTATGGAGTGAAATGTCAGCATACCCAACTAGAAACACTTAAATACCTCATATTTCAGAGAGATCAGTTACTGTATTAGAACCTTGGAAAATTAGAAAACATCTAACAGCTTATTGTTTTTGGAGCTGGGGGCTACTGAGCTGCCCAGTGGTTCTATGCATTTTGCCCGGGCCCTCCTGGGGAGGTGGAGGTGGGAGCGTAGTGAGGCTTGTGGAGGCAGAGCGGGGTCAGACCGAATCCCACAGGCCACACTCCTTCCGGGTCCCGGCGCTCAGAGGGCCACGCAGGATCCATTTGTGGTGGGATGCTGTTGAATGTTTTAAAACGTCAATGCCATGTCTGTACCTTAATGTGCCCTAGGAAAAATACAGTGGTTACATCCTTAGGATTTCTCAGGTATTCTTCTTAGACAAGTGCTTGGGTTAAAATATTCAGTAGATTTTTGAAAACAGAAAACACATATTAGGCTTGAGTGTGGTAGAAGGAGGGCTGGGGAGTCAGGAAACACGGCAGTACCAGCTGCCCTCACTAAACGAAACTGCCTCCGAAATGAGAACAGAGGAGTTGGGCGAATCACAGAAAACTCTTGGCTGCAATCCTGCGTGGCCAGTACTGAAGACTGGCTCTCTGCTTCCACCCCACTTGCACAGAATGGGCCTTACTGCCCACGGCAGCCTGGACACACGTGGCTAGATGCCCGCCTGGGTCACACTCTTCCTGATGCAGCGTCAGCCTGAGGTCTAGGAGATGCACCTATCACACCGGCCTCTCTGCCTCGTAACTGTCACTTCATAATCATTTAACAGCACAGAGGACGTGGAGCAGACCCTCCTCATGCTGCTCGAGCTGCCTCTGCATGAGCACTCCATGTCCTGTGGGAGCTGAAGCCCCGACCCACGCCTTACTTCCACTTGTTTCACTTCTGTCATCCTACAGGGGGAGGCTGAAGTCACAGTACCCTCTAGTCAGTTTATGTAAAAAGAGGTTAACGAGCAGTTTGGGGTGACCTTTAAGGGCTGAAGGACCATGCGGTAGGCTGGGTCTGCAGGAATGAGTAAGGTGTCATTTTTGAGACTAGCTGACTAGAAGCTGAGGAATCCAGAGGCCATCTGCACAGTTACAGGCAGCAGGACCCCATTGCATTATCACGATCCACGCACTACACGGGCTGTGACTTGTTTCTTCCAAATCTATTCATTTGTCTATTTTATGTTTGTACGCCTTCTCGTCCACGTTTCCAAATAAAATGTTGATAGTGAAAAAATACAGAGCCTCCCTTTAAGCGTGAAGATGACATTACCTTACCAAGTGCATACAGGAAATGCACTGTAAACTGCTCCACTTCACAACAATTACATTAGTCCACGCCTTCCCCCAAATCTGACCTGCAGCTGCCAAGCATGGTCCTTTTTGCACAGTCTGTAGATGGCAGCATTACCGCACTTTGGGAGTGAGGGCATTGGCAGAAGAACCGGCTTTCAGGAGGACTCAGAGCAGCTGGAGTTTTAAAGAACATCTGGAACTCTGGCACATGGCTGAGTCAGAGCTAAGTATTTTCAAGTATGGCCTGTGGTTAGATGTTGGCGAGTTGCCTCTACTGTCTGGAAAGCGAAGGTAAAAACAGGCTTGGAGGTCGCAACCCAGCGTGGGTTTGTCAGCCCGGGAGGAGGCGCAGGTTGTGCCTTATGAGTAGTAGCATGCTCCAGTTAGCCCAGCTCAGCTCGTTTTGCTCCTTTCACGCTCACCCGGGCTCGTATTACAATGTTAGAATGTGCCATCCTGCTCAAGAGACTGTCCCAGCCCACGGGGAAAGGTGGGCCGGGAAAGGAAGCATGACCGTGAGGGAGGTGCTTCTCATTTCCTCACGCTTGCCCAGATGCTCCTTCTGATCTTAGCAGCAAAACATTGTGTCTCTTCCTGACTTTGGCTTTATGAAATTGATCATTCCCTCAAAACTTTAGTTTTGGAAGGAACAGCGAAGTGGGGTATGAATGTGAGCACAAAGCCCAGCTCCAGGTTAACTCTGACACTCGTTACCTGACTGAGAAAGCTGGACAGGCATTGACGAGCGCTACTGCTACTGTGCGTCCCTTTCAACTCTGCCATCCGGTCGTGAATTTGGACATGGGTGGAAGGCTAATAATTGCTAGAAAAGCCGCGTCACTGAGAAATGGATGTGAGTCTCGTGTCTGTGGAAGTATGCAGCTGCATTAATGATACCTGCAGACTGACAGCCCGATGACACAGACATGCTGAGCAGAGACCCGCCCATCCATTACTCCGGGGCCACCTGTGTGACAGTCACAGTCTTTCGAACGCTATGACCTGCTCAATGCTTCAAGGAAAACCATTCGATAGCTCGAGTACATTTCTAGTAGGTACAGGTTTTCGTTTGTGCTTAAAACAAGACAAAACAAACAAAAAACAGCATAGCCTGGAAGAGTGATTTTTGTATCTTAAAACAGAAACTTCATGAGCCCCACCCACAGAGGTTATGATGCAGTTAGGTCTGAGGCGAGACTTGAGAATCTGAATTTCTAAATGCTCTATAAATCACTCCAAGAATTTGATAAGTTTTGGAAAGCTGACCTGTAGAGAAGGAATAAGGAAATTGATGCTAGAAACCAGAAACAATATGGCTACCCTCCCAGTACCTATGATACAATTTTAAAATCGCTGCATTTACAAACTTGGAAATGAATGAAAGGGTGGGCTGAGGGTGAGAAGTAGATATTTGGATTTTGCAAGTCTGGAATCGGAATCCCTTTAGTGCCTTCTGGTGAAAGCTTGATCTACACTGCTTTCTCTGTTGGATTCTTCTTGAGAAGACTCATCCTCATCTTCTGATGACATCTAGTGGAGGAAAAGAGTACACTTGAGGCAGAAAGAAATCGTCTTTGTGCTGGCCTGCTTCTCTGTGAGCCGGCCTCTTTGGCTATTGGACATGCTGCCTGCCTATGTGTCTTAGTGTCGTAAACTTTATAACGTACGATGTCAAGTGAACTGAGCAGGAGGTAGAAGCTAATGCATACCAGTGGAAAATTCAGATGGACTTAGAGAGGACAGTGCTCCCACGCTGTGGGCACATTGGTGTGGGCTGGGAAAGAGAACAGAGACTGTGATAAAGTAGGGTTGTTTCTAAGAGCATATTAAATAAGGTGAAAAACCCAAAGGAGAAGCTCTGAGTTCAAATAGTTCAAACTTATTCCTAAACAGTCACATAATCCTTTTACTCTTTACTAAGGATACTATTTTCTTTGCATTAATAAATTTTATTATTGGGTTTTATCTCCTCTATTAGCTTTTTTTTTTTGTTATATATTTTTGCAACACTATTTTAGAGGCTAACCTAGAAATTAAAAACTGCAACCGTGACTAGTCTACTTTTCCTATGAGCTCAAGGCCGCAGGGAGATTATAATATTATAGTTTAACTCCATTTACTTCTTTAGTATCTTTTCCTGCTACAGTTGTCAAATTTTTTGCTCCTACAAAAGTCATAAACTCTTGAACTTCTGTTCCTGGACTTCTGTTTTGTTTTTTTTGTTTGTTTGTTTTTTGTCTTCTTTGATCTGGGACCATTTTCCTTTGAAATGAAAATATCCTTTGGTATTTCTTGTATTGTACATCGACTAGCAACAATTCTTTTAGCTTTGGTTACCTGAAAAAGTCTTTGTTTTTTGTCTTCGTTTTTTGAAGGATATTTTGACTCTGTATAGAATCCTATGTTGGATGTTTTTATTCTGTTTTATATTTCTTTTTCAGTTTTTTTTTTTTAACAACGTCTTCTAGCATATAGTTTTGGTTGCTAGTATTTCTGTTATTTTTCTGAAGATAATGTTTTTTTCCCCTCTGTTTTAAAGATTTTTTTCCTTATCAGTTTTTAGAGCTGAAGAGCTGAGGTTTTCTTTGTATTTATTTGCTTGGGGTCCATAATTCTGGAATCTGTGGGTTATTTTCATCAGATTTGAAAAGCCTTTGGCCATTATTTCTTCAAATAGTTCTTTTGTCCTAATCTCTCTTCTCTCCTTTTGGGACTCCAGCTATGTGTATGTTAGATATTTTGATCATGTCTCGTATCTCTTACATGTTGTATTTTGTTCCTTCCATTCTCTTTTGCTATACGTGCTTCTAAAATACTTTCTATTGACCGATTTTGAGTCTACAAATCCTGTCTTAGATGTTCAGGTTACTCTTAAACCCATCAAAAGATTTCTTAATTTCAGATTCTGTATTTTGCATTTCTAAAACGTTTGATTCTTCTCATAGACTCCAATTCTCTATTGTAGCACTCCATCTTTTTGTCCACTTTGTCCATTTTTCCTCTACTTTCTTTAGCTTATTAATCATGGTTACTTAAACTCATATCTACTAACTGCAACTTCTGGGTCATCTGTAAGTTTGTATTATCGGCTCATGTCCCTTTTGGATCCACCACTTTATTATGTGTTTTTATAGTATTTCAGCTTCTTTTCTGTTTCTTATACCATTTATTTCTTCTCAGGTCTGTGGCTCCACCACTTTATTTGTTTTTTTAATAGTGTTTCAGATTCTCTTCTGTTTTCTCGACCACTTATTTCTCATGAAGTCTGTGTTGGAAGAGACCTTTGTTTTTGTAACATAGCTTTTACTACCAATTTTAGAGAATTCAAAATTCTTTCTATTTGTGAGTTGTTGAAAAGTCACACCTTAAGAATAGTATTTGGAGAAAGTGTGTTTCTATGTCTTGGGCGCTTCATGAAGCATGGAATGCTGGAATCTAAGGACTGTGCTTGCTTAATATTCTGCAAACAGCTGTGTGAAGCTTATTCGTCAAGAGCAGCTTCATTTCTCCATGCCTGTATTTCTCTTGGTGACATTATTACTAGTAGCAAGAAGAGTATTTATTCTGTTTACTTTCAAAAAGGGAAAGAGAAGCTTCCAGGTGTGTTCCAAAATGAAAAAGGTTCTCTTTTTTCCCAAGATTGTAGCTCATATAGAATATATTTCCTTCCCCAATTCATCAATTCCATTCTTATGTTTTAACTATTTTTTTTTTATTTAGCCACTTCATAGCCATATGAGCTACACAAATATTATTCATAGACCAATGTCAGAATGGTTTGTTTTAGCAATGAACTGAATTTCCTCCAGAAAAGAGTGTATGTTACATGTAAGATTTGTACTTGAAGAGCCTCCATCAAACATTATTTGAGGCCCACTTAGTTCTAGGGCATAAACAGAGATAGATAGAAGGTATTCATGAGCATGCAATCCCCGAGCCCATTTCTGACCGGCTCCATACATTTTAAAATAGACTCATTTTCTTTGTTTTCAATCAGCCCGTACGAAACCTGTGCTGTCAGAAATGACTCATAAAGGAATGTGCCTTCACTATACAGATGTCCTCTCTTCTGTTAGGGCCACCATGACGGAACAGCATTCTTTGGAACTTCCAGGAGATGACAGCCCCAGATTTATTTGTCCTTTATATCCCTTTTAGGGTACACTATCAATTTATTTTAGTGTATGAGCCTGTTAGAGTATTAGCAACTGGAAGCTAAGCACTGGGAAATGTGCCCTTTGGTGAGGAAACGAGTCTATGGCCATCTTAACAGATGACAGAAAATTCTTGGGGTTTCAGGACAGAAGTTGTTCATTAGACTCTTTCAATTTGCGGTATTGCTCAAAACATGTGGCCCCTCGATGGGGGAGGTCACAGTAGAGAACAGCTGTAACTTAAAGGATTTACTTGTGTCCCAGGTGTCGGATGCTCAGGCGAGGAAGAGGGTCCTACCCTCACACCTGGCCTATGGCGCTGCCCGCTGCGTTAGAGCCTGTCAAAATTAACCCACGCTGGGTTAACCCTTTTCATTTTCAAGTTGATCCTTTTCATTGCCATATGTTAGAAAGCGCAGGACACCAAGGGTAGGAGCTCATCAAAAGTTTCGATTCTCCTTTTCTTCCTCCATCAGATGTAATGCCATACAAGTGGAGAAGATTCATGTTTAATACCAAAATTCTGGGCCCTCAGAGGGTGTCACGTGCTTGTCACTAGATGAGAACCTAGATGGGTCCTTCACCCCACTAGAGCCTGAGGCCACTCCTTTGTGGGGGTAACCGGGGACGTTCCTCCAAATGGGTGGAGATGGTCAGTTTCTGACCCCTTCACTTCCTTACCACATCAGGGACCCCTAGTGAGATCCAATCACATTATTTTTTTCTGTCATATTTGGACTACACAGGGGAAATTATTTAACTTTTTGTTTTATATAAAACAAAATTCCAGGCAAGCAAAATTTATAAGCAAGATTAAGTAGATTAGCAGAAATTATTTGCTCATGTCTCTCAGGTAATGAAATATTTTGTTTTTGTTTTTCTTTTACTCTTGAAAAAATGTGGATAGCTTTGGCACACCTCATTTAACAATTGATAAAAGTCATAGCTTGTTGAACCCATCTTGTTCCTTTGGAAGGAAAAAACCAGACCTGGCAGAATCAAGAGAGCCTCAGACCCATGGAGGGGATTTTTCTGAGTGTTTCCAGTAATACCCGCCTTCTTAAACTCTGGTTCTCTGCCTTGACATATAATTTACATTTAATACTACATACAATTTTCCTCTGATTGATATTTCAGTCATCAGATTGAGATTCTCAAAACTTTTCACAGGCAGCCTATAAGAAGAAAAGCCTTTAATATTCCCCACCTATTATCATTCCATCTCCCTACCTTCTGAGCAACACAAATAATGTATCATCTCCACATACAGTAATCCACAATCAGGAGCATGTTTCCCAGCACTGGAGAAGAGAATCATTAAGATATCCCATTGGAAAATCCATGAAAACATCATTAGGAGTTATCGTTGGTACATAGATTGAGAAGCCCCGCTCGTGTGATCCCACAGTGTCCCTTTAGCACACCTGGGTTGCTGTGGGCTAAATGCTGCACGTGAAGTGTTTAGTGTGATGCCCTACTTTCAGGGAACTCAATCAATTTTAGCTGTTATTAATATTAGACGGCAGTGCTTTTCCCAACACAATACATAGCCATATCTCCCTTGAAATCAGCATGTCCCAGAATTCTATTGTAAATAAAACATGGGCCATTGCTGAAAAGCCACCTTTTCCCAAAGGATGACTCAGTCGCACACAATCACTCAATTATATCAGTTAAGCAAAATCCTGTACTCTCCTGAATATTTGATTTATCCTTGGTTGAAACAAAAGTTTCTAATTTGTCTTTCAATGGAATGGCTTACTTTTTTGGACAAAGGAGGCACTAGCTACTGATTTCATCGTCATATGGATGAATGTGCAGCCCTTGATTGAACATGCTTTGCTATGTATTAGCTGCAGAAACACCCGTAGACAGTCGCTCAGGGTGTGTGTGTGTGTGTGTGTGTGTGTGTGTGTGTGTGTGCGTGTAAGGCTGTGATAGTGATGGGGAATAGAGCAGGCCATGCTTGCATTCTATCAGAAAGATTCCTTTCTAATTTCCTCACGAAGAGATTTAACTGATGTGCTTTAGAAAGATGAGTGAATATGTCAGTCATTAAGTTCCACATGTAAGTAAGAAGGCCACTCCACGGTAGCATGGCAAGACAGAACACCTACTCAGTGCCCAAACAAGGCAGGCTGTAAATTTACTATGTAAATTGGGACACCTTAGAGAGTGCGATGAGGTTCTGTACATAAAGACAACAACATGGGCATGAACTGTGACTGTCCCCAGTTAACGGGGACGTATGGTCACTATAACCCTCACCTTCCTAGGAGCTTGGAAGTCATGAGATGTCTTTTGTTTCCTTGTAAAGTAGCCCATAGATTGATATTAACCCTGGCCAGAATTCAGCTTTAATAGTTGGGTGATGACCTTCGATGTCAGTCGGACAGGCATAATGTATCATATAGATAAAAAACCTTACAGAGGAGGGGAATGAATTTACCAGCAGGACTGGGGACAAAGGATTGAAGCCTCAGCATTTCCTCTGGACCAACCTCGGAATGTCTGAGCCCGCCTGGGACTCTCGTTTCTGCCAGGAGTTCAATGGCAGGACCCAGTTCACATTCTCCAGGGATCCTGGGGTCTGGCCTCAGTTACAGGCCATCCGTGCATCCATCATCACCAGAGTAAGAACTAGGTCCGGCAGGGCCATGGAGGAAAAGGAGGGCCCCGGGAATCGTGGCCTGAAAGTGAAATAGAAGTGGGTGCAGAAGTTGTAGAAGAGAAATCAGTCCACAGGAAGAAGCTCAGGCGCCCCTGGCCTTACAAAGTCTACAGAAAAGCTTTTCAAACTGAAAGGAAGATTCTGCCCCAAGTGACCACATACATCCAAGGGACTAGCTTGAGCCTCAGAGGAGCCCAGACCGAGGTGGTTCTTTGGTTTAATGAGACGGAGAGGTGAACGAAGCAGAGACAGGACGTGGACATCTCAGCTGGGAGGAAAGGAACTCTGAGGCAATCTGTGCCATTAAGACCTTCACACAGAGGTACTGGGAGAGAGTGTGGCTGCATGATTCCTGGAATGTGTTAGGGCCTGCATTTTGGGAAAGATGAAAGTACCGGGGAGGACGGCAGTAAGTAGACAGTGAAAAAAGCCTGGGCTTCAATACTGAATATTTCCATGTGTCTGAAAATACCTAGGAAACCCCCCATTTCTCTTTCTCAGCTCCAGGGAGCCAACAGCTCCCAAAGATTAAGGGTCATGGTGGCCCAGGTAGATCTGTGTTTGTAAGTCTGACCCAAAGAATGAGAGGAAGATGAGTTTATGGACCTCAAAGAATGACTGTAAAAGCATTAAGAAAAGTTCTTGGACTTCACTTTTGCAGGAAAATCTGTGATGCCGTGAGGTAGCAGAACTATAAAGGATCCAGGAGTTCAGTGAATCAAGTCCCCAACCTTGACAGACGAGGCAAATGAGACTCCCCACAGTCAGCAAGTTGTCCAAAGTCGTCACAGCCAGGCAGTGGCAGAACTAGGATTAAAACTCAGTTCTGACGCCCCATTCAAGGTAATGGTGGGAGAGTGAGGGCGAAGTCTTTAAGGAATAAAGTAATCGGGGATCTACAAAGTGGGGGATACTGAGGTGGATTTAAAAAGTTTCCACATTTTCAAATGTGGAAAATGGAGTTAGAAGAAAGCTGAGAAGTGAAAGACGAAAGGGTGTGATTAGAAAGTAAGGGTAGATGCCTGGGCTGGAAGTACGGGGACAAAATGAAGGAAAACTCTAACAGCAACAAACACATGTCACTGGCCCCCAACAAGGGCTATTCTTGGCAGGCGCCATGGTCACCTGGATTGTTTCTCCGACAATGCAGTTTTAGGGGAACTTCCCTGACACTCTTTGTTCCCCGCCACCTACAACGTGTTCTTTTGTGTAACTAAGAATACCGTGTAGCTTAGTCACCAATGGTTTGCTTGGCGCCCACCGCCCGGGGACAGGGGTTATTGCATAGGTCCAGACCTGGCCTCTGAACTTGACATACAAGTTGTCCAGAATCCAGAATGCAGTCTCCGGTGTGCAGACACCAACGGCCGTTCAGGAAAGCTGGTGTATTGCGTACATATTTCTCACCATCTGTCCATAACGCTATCTACAATGTGCATGAACCTTTCTGCAACTCTTACTTACACTCTGAGCTCTGAAGGCTGGCATTAGAGTCTGTTAACCTCTGCAGGTCCACTTCCTACCACCTGCCTGGGACACAATGGTGCTCAGCACATGTCTTTTGAGTCCATGAAGGCTAGGTGAGTGAATAGAAATCACTAATTACATGACACAGTGATGTTAAATTGCCTAAAGCATCTCATTCAGAGGAGACTCCATTAGTTACTTACTGGGACAATAAAAAGAAGAACAATGGCATGTTAAGTTTCATGCATACAATTTTACACATACAAGAAGCCCTGATAAAGTGCAATAGCCAGGCAATTACTGGGGTGTGTCTTTCCCCCAAATAATTTTCCAAACATCTGAGCTTTTTTTTCATGACTCAACTCTTCTGTACCTTGTAATAACCAACTACAGAAATGAACACCTGGTAGGCCTGTATTTAATCTACGCCCTTCACCTTGTTTCATTCCTCAACCAACCAAAGTCAAATGAAAACCGCTTGAAGGATCTAAATTCTAATAAAACAAAATTTTAGATAAAAATCTAAATGGCAAGCACACCCTGGCAATGTAACCAAGTGGATCAGGGTTTCTGTTTTTATACTACAGAATTAAAAGTCCCAGCAGCAGGGAGCCCACGGCACGAAGGAAGAAACAACCACAGCCCTGAAGACCCCAGGGGCAGGGCTGCAGCTGGTGGTGCCAGCGTGGCTGCCACCTGGAAAGGCAGCTCCCTCAGCCCCAGCAGGCTTCCTCCCTACCCGCCGGTCAGCCCCGCAAATGAGAGTGGTAATAGCAGCTCCCACCAGAAAAGGAGCCACAGACGGTGTTTTAAAGGCTTCGCGTTGTTTTGACTGAAGACGCAGTGGAACTAGTAGTGATCCTTTTCTCCTAGGACATCCAGCTCCTTTGCAAACAGGATGTGTCCCAAAGGGAAGGAAATTTAGAGCCTAGGAAAGAAAGACCAGCTCATCATGATGCCCCCCCGTCACCTTTGCCAGGGAAATGGGCACCTCAAGCCATCAGGTGGGGGGACATGATTGCAGGCAGTCAGGAAACAGTCTTTTCATACCTGTCATCAAACCAGGAACATGATACTGTAAACTTATTTCTTATGTGCAGAAATTCCAGTGTTTCTTGTGCAGTTTGACAGAGATGAGTGGTATGCAAATAAATATTAATAATAGTACTAGTAATAATAATAATAGTAATAATAGTAATCACTACAGTAATTGCTGGAGTGTGTGCTCACTTCAGTGCCTTTTCTTGGCAAAGGATCTCACTGACCTCCCAGACGAAGAGCGGTTTGAGGCACAATCCTCGCTTTGTACATGTCCCCCCACGGTTCTCACTTATATGCACAGTGGCTAATTTAAAACAGAGAATTGTGGCAAAGAATACATTTTAACTCACAGTTAAAATTTCATGTTCACAGTTAAAACTGGAACAGTCACTGCTAGGTCCAGCTTGTCCTAATAGAACTTATTTACTGGTTTGTTTTTTTTTAACATTTTATAGTCTTCTAATTCTTGTGCTTTTGTGATGATGAAAGACTAACTGTGAGACAGTATGAAGGACTAAAAAGCATGGTGCATTTTTAAAGGCTGCTCATAATAGTCCCTGTAGAGGAGGCTTTGCAGCTGCCTAAGAGCTCCCTGACTCCAGGACCCACCCCGGGAATTGTGGGCCTTGTGACCAGACGCCTCTGATGGAGGGTCGCTGGGAGGCAGAGAGAGAACGTTCTGAGTTGCCAAGAGTCAAGTCCTGCCCTTGGAGGGTGTGGTTCAGATTCTGGGTTGTTTTCATGTGGCCCTGGCCTTTGGTGTGCAGAGCTTAGGGAAGGGGTAGATAAATTTGCATAAGGAACCCAGAAACCTTCTGGGAAGGAAAGGACAGAGACAGCCCCCGCCCCACCCCACCCCACCCATCTCTGCTCCTTGCAATTCACAGTTAGGGAAACAGGCCAAGGTGGAAGGAAGTGGCCCTAACCGAAGCTGAGGGCTGAAAAGATCTTTGTGTCCTTAAAGGAAAGAGAAATGATGTAGCTGATGACTCAAAGGTCACGTCCAGGGCTCTTCCTTGCACAAGGCTTGTTCGGGACAGGCAGGCCGTCTGGACTCAGCTCCAGGAGAGTGCTTCAGAACAATGACTAAGTTTGCGGGCCCCACCTCGGAGCCCAGCATGGGCGTCCCTGAGGTGTCCTGGGGATCTGGGCCCGCACGGACCCTGGCTCGGGCAGGACAGCCACCAGAGTGTGCAGCTACTGCCTGGGCTTGGGGAGTGGAGCGACTCCTTCCAGAAGACAGACGCCCCTCCCCTGGGGGCAGATGGAAGGAGCCCAGATTACTGCACACCTGTGTGCGCACACCCACACCCTCAGTTGGTGACTGTGCGCCAGGTCACCAATCAAACCTCCATCCAGGTTTAGTGAACGACCGACCACACAGCTCATCTAGCCTTGGAGCTTCGGCAGCACGGAGAAGCTGGGACCAGGTGCCAGAACACAAGGCGTCACTGCTGGCAGCTAGAGAGCCAACTGCAGTTAGAGACTCAGGGTGTGCTGACAGCATTGATCGTGCAGAAATAGCCGCAATGTGCACAGAGACCGTACCAGGTCCCAGGTCCTGTCCTTAGTGTCTCACGGCTAGTAACTCACACCTTACAACAATCCCATCATCTTCATGACACAGGGGAGGACACTAAGCACAGAGAATTTAAGCAACTTTCCAAAGGTCACACAGCCGTATGTGGAGAAGGCGAGACTTAAATCTGTAATCCCGTTCCGGAGTCTGTGCTCCTAACTCACCAGACAGCCACTCTGCTCGAGGACTCAGGAGTTCAGAGGACAACAGAGAAACTTAGGTACTGTAGATAAATGACAAGACTAATCTAACATCTAGAATCACGGCAAAAATGATACTCTACAGAGAAGCAAAGTAAAGAGATATAGTAAGAGCAGCTTTCCAGTGTGTTGTTTAGGCAAAGGTAGATTGCCCTCTAAGCTATGCCTTGTAAGCGACAGGTAAAGAACTTGAATAAAAGCCATCATGATGGTGAACATTATGGTCTCCTTCTCAGAGGATAACCAAAGGAGCTTAGCTTTATTTTCATATATCTAGCTGATCAATCTTTGTATTCTATCCTCATGTTTATATCCATTCCACAACTATTTAATAAGCCCTGGAGAGTCAATTATAAATCAGATATGCCGCTTGCCTTCAAGGAACTTACAGACTAAAGGGATGAGAACAAACAATCAAGCCAAGTGGTCAAAACTCTGTGAAGAGTGCTGTGCTCCAGAGAGCTGGGGGCGCCCAGGTGGGGACTGGCTTGCTGGGTGGGGGGAGTCAGGAAGGGGTGCCTAGGAAGGCGGTATCTGAGCTGATGTAGCAAGGGGTAGTGTGTGGAAGACAAAGGAAACGGCACATTTAATGTCCTGGCAAGAGAAAGTCCAGCACCATTTGGGCGGATGGAAGCCATTTATTGTGTCGGGAGATGTTGATTGTATGTGGAAAATGGCTCCGGGGGAGGGGGCGTCACAGTATCTGATGAGACCCGGGCACATCTGAGTTGTCATGAGGGGCTTTTATACTAACTTAAGACTTGTCGATGCCCTTGTGAGGACAATAGAGACCTATGGAAAGGCTTAATGTAAGGATGTGATAAAAACCCAGTTTTTATTAAAGAAAAGAGTCCCAGTTGCAACACAGACAATGGTGTTGGGGCTGCTGAGACTGGGGGTGAGCCGATCAGTTACAAGGGCTGTAGCAGTAAGTCAGGTGAGAGATGATGACAGCTTGTCCTTTGGGAATGACAGTTAAGACAAAAAGAAATCAATTCAAGAGATGTTAAGGAAAGAAAATAAATTAATCACCATTTGGAAATAATGGGGAAAGGAGCCAAGAAGGATTTCCACAATTCTGAGTTGTTCAGATGTGTGATGGTGGTATCGCTCTGTGCAATAAGGAACAAACTGCATTTGAGCTTCTCTGGGAACCACCATGTGGCTATGTGTTGTTGGCTGTGACTACAATCAGCTGGAGCTGGGGGGCCGGGGGATCGGGATGGAGCTGTCTCAGCTGCCATGATGAATTTGGGCATGGTGGGCATTGTGAGGAAAGAGGTGAAAACTGAGGCCATGCGGCTGGGGTGCAGTGAGGTAAGTCATGGAGAAAATTGTCTTAGAGGAGAAAGGTCCTGAGAGGAACGCCACAGCATGCCAGAAGGGTTTTGGCGATTCTGATGAAAGCAGATTCACGGAAGTGAAGGTGGTGGGAATTGGACCCAGGTGGGCTGAGAAATGAATGACAGGTCAAGAAAAGACATGAAACGCAAGCCAACCCTGGCTAGAAATGTGGAGAGTTAGGGGAGGTAAAGATAGCATTTCTTTCAATGGGAAAGACAAAAATTTAACCCCAAAGAAAAATGGGACTTTGATAGGCAATCTGAACTCTCACTCTGAGGTCGTTCTTCGCCTCTGGACCTAAATCTATGGAGAAAACTTTGTAGAAACCTAAAGGATGGTGGAAAAATCCACTGAAACCCTAATCCAGAGGATTACAGGAAATTAATTCTCCTTTGCTGGATCTGGGAGACAGGGAGTGAAAAATAAGTCTCGTGAAGAACAAAGAATTTAGAGGAATTTGATATTTTAATTTTTAGTTTCTTTTGATTCAGTAATCTTTCCTCCATCTTGTATAATCCATTTTAGCTTAATGAAACATTAAATAATTGCTAAAAAAGCAGAAATCATAATATTCACACAAAAAAAGGGTTTGAGTAAACACTGGTAATTGTATTTATGTGAAGATATATTATGCACTGTTGAAAATATTAATTATACCAATTAAAATAAATTTTCACACATTTATTTAATCCCATCTTATAAACACCATGCAATCTTTCAGAGATCCTTTTAAGTGTGTTGCATTATCTATAGAAACATATAACCAATGTCTCCTTTTCTTTTTTCAGCGGACTGATATTTTTTTTAAAAGTGACTACTTCCCCATTTAAAGGGCTTCACGAATTGTCATAAATACCATCTCAGGGCCATTTTTCATTTGAGGTTTCCTCCTTCGAACAGCCCCTCACCACACTTTCCTGTGCGAGCGCCCGGCCCATGTGGGCGCGTCCACTCCCCCCCTCCCCGCGTGAAGCCAGCCCTGGGCATTCCCACAAGCTCACAAGAACCCAAGCGTCCCAACAGTGTTCACCTGGCATGTTTTATTTTATGCTTTCAAAGACAGATGGGTAATGAAAGGTCCTTCTCTCTTTATGAACTTGATTTAATGAGCTACCACTTGTTTTTCTATTTGTGGTTGAGGGTTTACATGACCCATTTAAACTGTTTAAAGTCCTTTATGCTCGTTACCTTAATGTACTTAGTGACTAAATGAAATAATGCAACAACTATTTGTTAATGTGTGCCACGGTCTGTGATGACCCTTAAAAACAAAGATGGATGAAATGAGATTTTATTGTCTAATAGACAGAGACAGACATTTAAAGGAGGAAGTTTACCAAACAATTTAAGATGCTGTTATAAAATTATGTGGAGTGGGTCCACAAAGGAAGGAGAGGCCTTCTGTTGAGGGCGGGGCTTTAGGGAAAGCCTCATAGTGAAGGTAATTAGGGCCAATCAGATTACAGCCCCGCCCCTGGAATAGAATTATGCCTGCAGGTCACTTTCCAGGAGACTTGACTGTGACCAACTGTTGACTAAACACTTATCCAGCCTGTTGGTGTTGTGGTTGGCCATGGGCCTAGCACAGAGCAATGCCGTATTAGGGAACTTTAAATGTGCCTTTGTGAACTGGCTGCTTTTCTTGACCTGCCATCCACCAGGAGGAAAATGGACCTGGGTCGCCACAGGTCCCATAGTGAGAGACATGAAGAGCAGATGGACACCAGATCCACAGCTGGAAACAGCTGCCCCAGCTGCGCTGCACACCCATGAGCATGAGATAAATGACGGTGGCTGTAATCCACCAAAATTTGAAATTCAGGGATTATTTATTAACTTGCATATAGCAACTGAATTGGATCAGTGAGGACTAATCCAGTGATCCTTACAGCAAAGAAGACGGAGGTACCAGAAGGACGGGGTCTGAAAGGCATTTCAAGCGGGTGGAATAGCGAGCAAGCTCCTGCAGGCCCAGGAAGGCTTGCCACGCACTGCAGGTTGTTCGGTAGATGTAATGTGGGGTGTGAGTGGGCACAGGGTTATCCCCGAGGCATCAGGAACCAGTGTCACAGAGGAGTTTACTGCCACACTCTGAGGGTTTAGCTTTTACTCTACAGGTATTAAGAAAGCACTGGAATAGTTTAGGCAGATAAGAGCTATAGTTAGGTCTGCACTTGAGAAAGACGAAATTTATCAGGAATGTGTGGGACGGCTTGGAGGGGGCCGAGCCAAGGACACAGGTCAGGGTTGCCGTGAGCCAGGCTGAGGGCACAGAGGAGAATGCAGGCCCCAGAGCGGTCCACAGTGAGGACCACCATCGGCAGCGTCATCACTTTCACAAAGCCAACCTTCTACAGTACTTTTCAAAGGGAGCTCAGGGAAGTTCTCCAAAAGTCAGTCACTGACAGCCAATTCTCAGAAAAATCCATGCTTTGAGACATCGGTTCACTGAAAATCAATGAGCCAAAGGCACACTCATTTAAGGTCATTTTCCCCTAAAGCGTCACAGGATAATATCGAGTGAGTACAGGACACTAAAGATGCAGATGAGGGAGAGGCAGGGGTGGAGTGGGCCGGGGAGAGGAGGGAGGTGTGCGGAAGCCACAGCAAAGAGAAAATCTTCAGGAAAACCACTTAATACGTTAACAAATTAGCCTTTGGCAGACTGGCTTTCCCTGATGGTTGGTGAGTTGCTGTTATCAGTTGGGGCCCGTCAGGAAGGAAATAGCACAGTCATGGGGCAGAACTGGGCAGCCATCAATGAAGGGACAATCTAGAGAGAGTGGGCCGAGCCACACCAGCGAGGTCTGATACGACACCCAGGGACAAGCAACAGTGAAAACGCTTCTCCACTTGTAAAGCGGGGAGCATTCCTGGAGTTGGGAACAGGGGCTGCCCACAGGGAGCAGCTGGTGACCATCCCGCTAACACTGCCCAGGACCCTGTTGACAGTGCGCTCTGTGGTGCACCACGTGCTTGCCTCAGAGGTGGAGGGGGAAGGGGCGGGATCATGCCCCTGTGCGCGTGTGCGTTCAGGGAGGTGAAAAAAGGTACGTGGACCTCTACCTCTGCTCCCGTAGGACGCTCCACTACTTCTGGGTGCTACGTTTATGTGTTAGAGTTCCTCATAGCAACCACAAAGTGGGAAAAGACTCCTCAGGTTAGAGACCTTGTGTTACGTACATACTAGAAAGTACAAAGCAGTAAGAAATGGTTTCTGCTCTGAGGAGCCTATAATTCAGGTAGGGAGCAAGCATGCATGAGAAGCAGGTAATTGTACAGCTCATATACAGTAAATGCCAGGTGAGGGCTATACACGATCGGGGCCCCAGAATTGGAGGGAAAGTAGCCTTGAAGTTAGGGACAGTGATTCTCTCTAGTTCATCTTACAGAGTTTGTGACTCGTGCAGCTGGAAATGTTTTTATTTCAGAGAAACACTTGCGGTCCAGCCTTAGGCAGTATATTGAGCTTCGTGACAGGCATTTTAAGAATATAAACTTTATCCTTGCCTCCATTTTGTGATACAATCTTTGTTTTCTCTTTGCTCTGTTTTTCTCATGTAAGTCTAATGTAGTTATATTCATGGCCTGGAGTCAGAAGACTGATTCAAATTCTGATGCTGTCATTTATTAGCTGAATGACCTCAGAAAAATTATTAACCAAGTTTCCTCATTTGCCAACGTTCAATGTAGCGCAGTTCTGTGAGACATGGTATTCATAGAGCACAGTTCCGTGTAGTTTAATCTGAAACCCCTAGTGGTGGCTGAAAAGTCAGCTGAAGCTCAAAGTTGAGGACAGGAGGCAGAAAGTGTCCTCATGTCAAAAAGCCACTTCTCTTGGAGGGCTCCAAAAGGCCCGGCAGCTCCCCGATGGGGCGTTTCTGGACAAGTGAAGAGGGAATGCTGGCTGTCACGATGATGAGGGAGTGGGTGTTGCCTCTGACATTTAGTGGGAGGAGGCGGGGATGCGTGATATCCTGCAACGCACCGGACAGTCCCACACAACACAGAAACCGCCCACGTCCCCAGAACCTTCGAATGCCCCTCTGGTGAAACGCCTCGTTGTAATTCTCTGAAGCCAGAACCTGACTCCATCATCGATGTGAACACCCAGTGTTTGGGGCACCGTTTTAACACACCCTGAGTCTTCAGGAATGTAGCCACTAAGTCAGTGAAGGGAAGGTGTATTTTGCCTTGTTTGGAAATTAACCCACAGTTGTTGACCGTGTCAGAAAACCACACAGGAAACCTGCCAAGGAAACTCACAAATGTGCTCTAAGGGCAGCTGGCTCACAGACACCACGGGCCAGCCCCCACCACAGCTGCGCCCCTCAGAGGCAGCTCTGGAGATGAGCCTCTGCCACCCCACCTCCTGGCTGCAACACACCTAAAAAGGACCAAGATGTGGACGCAGCAGAGCTGGACAGGCAGTAGGAAGAACAGGCCATCCCTCCTGCCCCCTGAAGTGCCCCAGCCAAGGGACGAAAGGGGCAACATGAGAATGGACCATGAGACCATGAGATTGAAATTTCATACTATGCTGGAGGAAGAAGTTTTAAAGCCTGAAAACAAGTCCCAATTGCTGGAAAGAGGCATCACTGAAAACAATACGGCTTAAGATCATTTCAAAGGGATTTCTGACATTGGAGATGTGTCAAGGCTGCGATGAGAGAAAATGAGTCAATTCCTGACTGTTCTCTCTTTGAGAGAAACCCATTCCATTCACCAGCTGCATGAAGGATCTAAACATCATCAGTACTTACCCTTACTAGGGTCATGCTCTGAACAGGAGGGCTGGCAAACCCGTGAGGCCGGCTCTCCTGGTAACGTGCGTGAACTGTGGGGACTTCCTCCAACTCCCTCCCCACACCACGCAGCGGATGCGCTCTAAAATCAGGTCGAAGAAAAATAAAATTTTCAGGCCCTCTGTGAGCTAACCACACAAAGAGACAGAAGCTAGGGTTTGGAATCTCACTGGAGTAGGACAAACACTACTCCTTAGAAATGGCCTCTCACGCCCGGGACTTCTGCTTCACTCTGGTCCTCAGACGACAAGGAGGGGACTAGGATGGAACCTGGAAAATGAGCCATGGAAGAAGTGACCTGGTGCCGTGCCACATACCATAGAGCTGATGTCACCAGGACTGGCATGAATATAGTGATTTGGGAGCCGTGCCAGCTGGTAACCAGGCAAGGGTGCCTGTTTGGCCTGTATCTAGCCACGGGCGTCTCAGGAAGCTGCTCGATTTGTAGGCAGCAGGGCAAGGATTTGAAAGTTAAGATGCTGCCAAATCCTTTCTCTAGATCACGACAACCCACCAATCAACCACCCCCAGAGCAGCCCATTCTATGAGGTTGGAGCAAAAGTAATTGTAGTTTAAAAGGTTAAAAAAAAGTTGCAAAAGCCACAATACCTTCTGCACCAACCTAATAATAGCTTTGCGTTCTGTAAAGCTTCAAACGTTTTTTTTTTTCCTCCTAGGGAAATTGGTTTCTGTCATTCTTTATGATTTTAATAACCTGGGTTAATAATTTGACATTTCACCTATGGAGCTGGGCTTAAGACATAGTCATAGTAAGAGATAAAACTATCTCATTTTCTGCTACATTTTTACATATTAAATAGCAAGGTTTTGTTCTTATACAACTTACAGTAAATGTTTTCAGGAAATTTTACTTCTTTTGAGTACAAATTTTGCTAAGTTTAAGAAGCAAAAGTTGTATTTACATATTAAAATTGTATGGATTATTGTCAAAACCAATATAATTGTCATCACCTAAAGAACTAAGTTCTTAGAAATCTTATTTAGATTTGGCAATTCCCAAGAGTAGATTCCATGTGGATTTTAATCTATGTTCAAGTGACACTTTCCCTGGCTTTTCTTGGCACTTCTATGCCAATTCTTTCCTTTGCATATCTGAACCTGGAGAATATTACGGACATGAGAAAATGGAATAACATTAATTAGTCACCTATATAGCTCCGTGTTTATTTGTTGTGGAGAGACTGTGGGTTGCATCTGAGTCCCTCCATAATGAGAGCCTTGGGGACACGCCTCCCTGGCCTTCCTGTCAGTGCTAGGTGTGCTCCTGGGCCTGAGGGTTCAGCCGGCGGGTTCAGCCGGCTGCTGCAGCTGACCCTGCTTCCTCCTTTTCTTCTTCTTTTTATTAGCACAGAGATTAAAGCCAAAGTTGAGTTCCCTGGTTCATAAGTATTAGAACTTCACAGATACATTTGAGGAAGTTTAGCCTCATTTCTGGCTCTAATATATGTCACTACCTTCTTGTCTCTTTACATCATCTTCTAACTTACGTTGTCTTTCTGTTTTATATATCCTTGATAAGATGACCTAAATCCATATATTCTGGAAAAAGAAGACATCGAATTTTGATAGAGAGCCAGAGATAGCCAGAGCCAGAAGAAGGGAGACACACAGAGAGGCACAGAGACAGACAGACAGACAGACAGATATATATATCTATACATATATGCATATGTATAAAGAGATTTCATTTAATCTCCAAGACTGCCCTATGAAGTCCAGTGCCTTTTTGTGACACACAAACACAATGGCAATAAGAAATAATATCACAATCCATTACACATATTATATATACACAGACTGTCTTGGAGGGATCTCCAGGGAAGTGTGTTTTTTGAGCGAAAAAAGCCACTTCCCAGTGGTTACATACCCTATGATTCCATTTCTATAACATTTTTCACATGACATTTTAGAAGTAGATTAATGGTTTCAGAGGTTAGGGTCGGGGGCAGGGAGGTGGCAGGAGGGAGGAGGGTGTGGTTATAAAAGGACACCAGGAAGGTTTTGGAGGTGATGGAATCATTCTGTATCTTGAGTACACACAGGCCCCTGCACACGTAACAGAATTACATAGATGTCAATACACCCACTTTATGGAAGAGCAACCTGATTTAGTTCAAGTCCACCATTTTAAATGTAAATCTCATCCAAAATCACCCTCACAGAAACATCCAGAATAATGTTTGACCGAATAACCAGGCATTCCGTGGCCCTGCCAAGCTGACGAACAAAATTAACCATCACACCGGCTGTGCCGAAAACAATAACAAGCATTAACAAACCTGTATCTTTTTATGACTGGAAACCCTCAAGGACATTGTGCCAATGAGGCCTGAGAACTGGCAGTGACTCACTCTGGTTCCTCCTGGGAGGCAGACACAGTAAACAGACTTTGTATTTATTATTTCTAAGCAAATACAAGATCTGTGCACCTCTTTCCAGACAGCAGTTGCATATCTACCTCAGGACTGACTTGCAACATCTTAAAATTATCTATTAAGAGCTCCTCTTTATATAGAAACCATACTTTTTTAATTTAAATTTTTTATTATTTTTTTTTGGGGGGGATAACCCTCCCCTGCAATGTTCAGAGTGAGAACAGAAGTGGAATGGGCTAGTACACTTCCTTCACACACGTCAACTCTGAAATGGTAGCTGGTGAGTCCTGTAGAAACTGAGCTGGGAGTCGGGGGCCACGCCTTTCCCATCTGCTCCCAATACTGGCCATAGAATCATGAGCTCTGGGTCTGAGATCCTCCTGGACGATTTTCCCTGCGGAAAGAAGGATGGAGCAGATGCTGGCATTCCCTAAGTACTACTCAGAAAGATACTTTACAGGGAATGAGAAGGCAGGAACATTCTTTAAATTTGTCTTTGTCTTTTGGTGTCTGAAATGAGTCGAACAGGCTTTGGCCTAATGGCGGAGGCACCAACAATTTTGGTAGGTGCACTGAATATTGAATGATGGACTGAATGTTGCTGGATGTCTCCGGCAAAATCCTCTTCAAGTAAGGTCATAAGTAGTTGCCTTAATAGTGGGCTTGATGCATTTTTTTTCACAGGAAAATCGAGTACAAATCTATTAGTTAGATTCATATCTATTAGTTAGAACAAATCTATTAGTTAGATTCATATCTTCAAATGTTCATTCAAAAAGTTATTTTGAAGTGACACCATGAGAAATCCAAGGTGAACCGTGTTCTGCAAAGCATCGTAGCTTCTGCCTCTGTCTCTCCCCGAATGCTTGCCCTGTGCCCACCTCCATCACTATGTGAGCAAGCCAGGCCACCACATGCAGAGGCCACAGGTAGGCACACCTGCTCACACCTGCTAGGTGAGCGAGTCCTCAGATGACTTAGCTCTCAGGGTCAGAGTCGCCTCGGCTCTGAAGTGTGGTGGAGAGTCCAACCCACACCGCTGTCCCCACTGAGCCCTGTGCAGGCAGCTGAGCAAACTCCATGTGGCTGTTGTTTTTAGCCAGCATGTTTTGGGGGGATTTGTTACCCAGTGACAGAAACTGGGAACACACTATCTAACCCTAAATTCGAGATAACAGATGTTTTTCCTAGTGCTGTCATGGAGGGCATCAGTTTTACGTTATCTCTTCCTCTTGGCATGTTCGTTCTATTACACACACATGCACACCCCTGTTCTAATTTTCATAATTACTTAAACCTGAATCTAAACAACTCTTGAGATCAGTCACAAAAGAATTACCTGAACAGCGTTGGTTCCAGGAGCAGGTAGCCAAAGACCATGCATGCGCTTCACGGCTCAAGCTATGCTTTGGTGACTTATAACAAAAGAACACATCTGCAGGTGACACAGTTGATGGTGAGTGACGGGGGGCTTCAGAGAACAGGGAGATGATGTTTGCAGCAAACATCAGCTTTCTGTTATGACTCAATGGGTCCTCAGGGGTGAGAAAGGCACAAGGTCTGCTCCCTTAGCTTTAGGACCCTGGAAGCACTGTCCCCACAGGGCAACACGGAAGGGTCGGCTGGCTTAGCAGGAAGAGCTGAAAGCAGCCCGATCTTCTGAGTCCATTCAGATGATCTCCGGTTACTATCATATACATATTTAGTTTGCCCTATTTTTCTCTGATGGCGCTTAGTTTAAAACCACCAATATTTGGTCCCTCTCCTATGTCAGGCACTGTGTGAGGCTCTTGGGTTACCATCCTGCCCAGTACGACAGAAATCTTGCATCTAGCGGAGAAACAGACACATCTAGGTATGGCAATTTCATACAGAGTGAGCTTCCATGCAGAGGCCCGTGTGCTCCCGAGGGCAGGTGCCACGCCAGTTTGAGGAGGGCTGGTTCCAGGAGGACTTTCTGGAGAATGTGAGATCCGAGTCCAACCCTGAAGGCAAGATAGACAGGGAAGGACCGATGGCTGGGGTATGTGCACGTGTTGGGTGCAGTGTGGGCTAGGGGCAGGCCAGCGGGGCCACCGTGTGTCCAGATGACCAGAAGCAAGACATTACAGCACCGTCAGGGCATGAAAGGCCTATGTTTCGTCGTTGTTCTGGTTGGTCGGCTTCTCTCAGACAACAGAATGAGGAGGCGTGCTGAGGGATGAGGCTGGAGCTGCGAGCCCCTGTCTGAGCACGAAGCACTAAGGAGTTTTCATTTGGAGGCCAGAGTAGGAAGCTGAACCAGGGGTTAATATAATGGCATTTGTGCTTCGGGAAAAACCCGCTCTGGTTGCACCATGGAGACCAGGTTGGAAGGGGCTGGACTCAGATGGAGAGGTACTGGTCTTGTGCGCGCTGCTGAGGAGGGTCCTGGAGTGAGGGTGGTGGTGGTTTGTGTGTCACTGTACTCAGAGCTCTCCCCTGCATGTGCCCAGGGGCCTCATGTACCTGGCTGACTTCGGAATACTTCTTAGGGCTCTTGTCTCCAAATGAATCTGTGCACAGCCTTCTGACGATGTGCAGCCAAGGTCAGAAACAGAGAGAACTGTGTTTCTACCAGGAAACCACCCAGTACGTTTGTTCACACCCAGGACACTGTATCTTGTGCTGATTTCACAACAGGCGAGTGTTCGGGGTAAGTTAGTCAGGCTCTCCCAAATCCATACCATGGTTGGATGTTCATGATTTGGGACATGAGGCTAAACTAGATGAATGTGTTTCCAGGAGACAGGGCTAACTCTGACTCTGCCATGACAAGTGAATTGTGGACCTCTAACCTTTCGAAATACCTTGCAATGAAGAGCTGTAATAAACTAGAAACATAGACAAGGAGAGGTTTAGTTTTCTTAGCCAAACAATGAAAGCAGAGCCATCTTTCTTCCACTTGACTTTCTATTTAGACTGCAGCCCTTCACCTTCATCTTCTGGTGGGCCAAACAGACCCCCAGCTCACAGGAAAATCGAGTACCAGTGTCAGAATCAACTACCCCTTCCATCCCTTGGCCACTTACTGATATAATAGGGTCTATCTTTTGAAGTCACAGAGAATGGAGGCCAAAGCTTTCACTTCTGAAATGTCGAGGATAATTAAAATCAGAACACAATGACACCAAAGGAAACTCGTGACGTTCTGGATATCCTAGGGGAGAACTTCAGCTTATATCTCAGCTTTAAACGTTGATTTGTGCTGAAAATACAGAGCAGTGAAATTGTGATTTGGAAAGTCCAAATCAAATAACCTTTGAAGGGAAATGGTTTTTTAATAATTTTCATGCCATTTTGATTGGTTCCATTACATAGAGGCAGAATTAATGCTGCTTTGAACCACTGAAAGGAAAAGGTGACCTTGGAGAGAATATTTTTCACTGTTGAGTAAGAATAAAGTAAACCGAATGTGATTGTTATTGAATTACTTTTAAGGGACAAAAGTTGCTATTGCAAAATACCTATTTCAAATCACTTTACAATTTACAAAGTCTGTTCATAAACATGAATTTCTTTTATCAGTACCTATTTGGTAAGTAGGTCACAGGTTGTTGCTGCAGTTCACATGAGGAAGCTGAGAATCTGTGATGTCAAGTTCACCTACAAAAGATCGCACAGCTAGTAAGAAGTGAAGCTTAGACTAAAAGCCAGGCTTCTGTCGTTTGGGCCAACAACCTGCTACAGCAACACCACAGTGCCCTGGGACAGCGTTAGCCTTGCCCGCTGTTCCTGCACATGAGGTGGGGACACGCGTTTCTGGGGCCTCCACGGAGCTCCTTTTGAGGTGCACAGGCTGAATTTTTTATTTGGTTGTTTGAAAATATAATTACATTTTCTTATATTAAAAAACACAACTCTAGAGTTCAATGTTCAGCTAGCTGCCAATGTAAAATGTGAGCATTGAATTCCACACATGGATATGAATTGTTCAACATTGTGAAATGTTACTCCCCAGTCAGGCTGAGAACATCAAGCTCATTTGTAAATACCTCCAGAAGCACAAACTAGAACACAAAGAGTTGAAAGAAAATGGACCCCGGGCACTGCTAAGCAACCATGTTAGTGTCTGACACGTGCCATGTGCAGTGTCTGACACGTGGTTGGGGCATAATACATTGTGATTATCAGTAGTATTAGTAGTAGTTACTGGAAGTTTTTGTAGTAGCGATACAGTTTATTTTTTTATGTTGTGGCTCGCTGGTTATTCCTTTACTCTCTTTCACAGAATTACTTGGGAGCTACTTTAAATAAAGAGAGCCTATTCAATTCGTCCTATAGTTTGACCAAATTAAGCCTTATTAAAGTAGTCGTGACATCTGGAAATGTTATCTTTTAGTACTATGACAAAGACCGCTACCAACAATGTAACGTTGTATCATGAACCTGCCGAAAGTGTCACCTGACTTCTGCACATAAGAGCGCCTTGTAGCGTTAAGGAGGCACGATTGACAGATGCAGTGATGACTAAGAACGTTGGGTGATTTCCTGCTCTTCCCAGCTGCTTCAATTCCTCTTTCCTCCGCCCTAAATCCTCCTCCATCCTCACTAGTGGGAGAGCTTTCTCTGGCAGAATTCCCTAAAATCTCCCAACACATTCTGGCCTGACAACAAAGAAAGGCCCACAGTCAGACAAAGAACCTAAATTGTTTCCCAGCTGAGTGTAGATTATTTGAGGCCTCTTTGTGTTTGCAGAAAATATTTCCAAACATCCATACAAATGGACAAGTCTCTGAAAAACGGGGCAATGAATGCCTAAGTTGGGGCAGATTTTGGCATCCCAGACATGGCTGATGAATATTATTGAGCATTTTTATTATCCGTGGCCAGATGCTGAGAGCTCTGATGTAAAAATAAAGTGAAGTTAAATAATGTTGGGACTGGACTGGCTTTCAGAATTCTTTGAGTATCTCCTTTTTCAGAAGATCGATGGCACAGAGAGGTAGCGACCTGGCCCATGCCACAGCCCTGGGCCTCAGCCAAGGCAAAGGTTGCAAAGACTTAGAGGAAGACTGGTGTGGTGGAAAATCGTGGGTCACGTGGTCGGGCCGACCCTGGCTCTGATTCCAGCTGGCCACCTCCAAGTCGACAGTGGAGAAGTGTCTTAATACAACTAAGCCCTTGTTACCATTTCCACATTTCTCCGAGTGAAGCATAATACATGTTTGTGGATTACATAAAGTACTGTATATGATTTCTAACACATAGCAGGTGCATTGTGAACGCAGATCAAGTTGGTCTTTCCCCAGGCAAGCATTCTCTGAACTATGTACACTTAGAGATGGTTTCACTAATGGCACTGAATAAGAGGGGATGCATAGTGATATTTAAAAGAACAACCTCTGACCTAGCAAGTCCTTACTTTCAAAGCAGCAGGTGGCAGTGACTCATTACTACAGCACCCAGAAGAACGGAGGGTGGGGACACAGAACACAGGTGAAAAACACACACATACATGTTCTACACACACATACCAAAGTTTCTGCATAGAGGGGTAACTAGATAAGAGAGTTCCATGCTAACCGATTCTGCTCCCTCTGACTCACACCAGCTAAGGCACTTCCTGTGTTCTCCTGAAATGAGTTCTCGCCCTGCGCCCTGGCCCCGCAGCCTGAGAACCTGGTTCTACTTCCGAAGTTGACTCATTGCCTTTATTGCAGAGGCTGTTTCTGCCAACAGGCTTCTCCATCCAATTTCAGAAAAGAAAGAGTCACAAAGGCAGGTTGCCCTATCTGAGCTGCATCTTTTTTTTTTTTAAGTCATATAATCAAAGAAAAGTATAAAATTCAAATGAAAAGAAAAATACCATATTTCAACATCACTCACAGATGAATTTAGCTGCAATTTCTGATGTGCACAAGGAAGGGGTGATTCATCTGAGCTCATAAAGGGCCCACAAAGTGGTCAATTTCTCTGCTTTATTGAATCAGACTCCAAAGGGATGTGGGAGACGTGGATTAACAATGTGCAGATGTGAAATTCCTTCTGGTCATCAGTTAGAATGTACAACCCTTTATTAATTTGATGGATTAGAAATTACAAGGAAAGATAATTTTCTTAGTTAAAAATAATTAGTTTATAAATTCACGTGGATTTAGGCATAGGCACATTACCAATAAAACCCTGACATCACATGAAGTAAAAAGTGAATTGTGGTGAACGTATTCAGTCTCAGTATTTAAAACAGCACCATCAAAGAATTTCTGTGTTAAAATGGGACACGCAGCATGGATGTATGGAAGGGAAAGCCTTGAGACGTGTATGGCTGTACCAGACACCCCTCGTCCACTCCTCGAGCTAATGCTCTGAAGCCTGAGGTCCAGAGCAAGCCTCAGCCATATTTGCACAGGCTCAACCTCCCAGTCTGGGTTTGAACCATGACATGTGCCTCACCATTTGGCATGGGGAGCCCCTGGGGACCCAGCTGCCATTCAGCATGTGTATCCTACAAGCGCTGGAGGGGAAACAGCCGTGAAGCATGCCTGCCCAGTGAGGATGGGGCTGATGGAAAGGCTTCCCCTTGACCCGCAGTTCAGAAGTCTCCTCAGGAGGTTCTGCAGGTACAGGGCGCATCCGCTGACTAGAGAAGCAACCAGCAAACACACCCTTGTGTTGACTTTCCCTCCCTCCCTGACCGACTTTCTGTACCAGCGATCTATGACTGTGTAACAAATTACGTCAACCCTCAGTGGCCTAAAACAACAAATATTTATTCTCACAGTTTCTGTGGTCAGCAAATCTGAGGCAGCTTCAGCTGGTGGTTCTGGGTGAGGGTCCCTCACGAGGAGGCAGCTCGAATGTGAGCCGGGGCTGCAGTCATCCGAAGGCTAGACTGTGGCTGGAGGACCCACCTGTACACTTGCTCATGTGCTTGCGACCAGGAAGACTCAGCCCTCATCATGGGGACTGCCGCTCCCCAGAGTGAGGGACCTAAGGGACAGCACAGGCAGCAAGCCACAGAGTTTTTTACGACCGAGTTGTGGAAGGGCAATGCCGTCACCACTGTATGCTCCCCGTGGCACCAACCAACCCTGGTGCCTGTGGAGCCTGCACAGGAGTATGAGTACCAAGAGGTGGGGCCACAGGGCCACCTGGGAGGCTGGCTACACACCTCCTCCACCCTCATTCGCCATCTCTGGAGTCACTTCCAGTGGCCACTTAAACAAAAGCCTCTATCCATTGCAGGCTCTGCTCCTGGGCGGGAACTCTGCTAAGACAATGAATGATTTTCTCTACATCATTGATTTTTAATGAGGTGGATCTCTGCGAGCACGTATTGATACGGAAAAATTTGCAGAATAAGTGAAGTGCAAAAAGCAAAATGCAGAACCGTTCTGGGAGATGCATACAACTCAAAGAATATAGGTAAAGGAAGCTTAATGGTTAATAGTGGTTATTTGTGGTGGGGCGAGAAGGCAAGGAAAGGAAAGCTTATTAATTTGTCTTTTTATTAGTCTCAGTACTATTTGAATTTTGGAAATGCATTTATGTGTTTGTTTAAAAATAATGATTTTTTTGGGGTGGTGAGTTTGTGGGTGACTTTAAATTTCTCTATAATTTATTTGTTTATGTATTTATTGCCCCCGCCCCCCCACCCCCCAGTTTTTAAGCCGTTGTTTCTCAGTCTAGTTTTCGGGTGCAGCTCCCTGGCCCATATTACCATTATGAGCCTTGTGCGCCCCTCAGCTGAGGCAGTCAGTCGCCGGTCGTCGGTCGGCAGCTCACAGCAGCCCACACAGATCTCCCACAGGTCACGGCAGCCCAGCTCCTGGGACAGTCGTTCTTCACAGTCTTAGCTGTGGAGGGCTCAGCTCACTGGCCCACGTGAGAATTGGTCCGGCAGCCTTTGGAAATGACCTGAGCCACCGGGCCGCCCTATAATTTTCTGTATTAAAAGTAGCAGTGATTTCAAAAACAGTAACTGTAACAGTAAGAGAAACGCTTTTCTGTCAGGAACTATAGAAAGTGTTCAAGAGAAGGCTCAGTTCACACAGTACAAGGGGCTCCGTGCTCAGTCTCTAGTCAGTGAGCTGCGGTGTTACCCAAATTATTTCACACAAAGAGAGAAGTAGAGAGGCTTCCACTTGGGTGACGAGTCCGCGCCCAAGGGCACAACACGCTTTCCTGCTGAGCGGGTGTCTAGTCTCTTAACATAATGAAACCGAGAATCCATGGAAGAGTCATCTGGAACCGTGCCCCAGAATCTAGCTCTTATCCTTTTACTTTTCAAACATTTCACATTAGAGCAAACTCTTTTAACAGTACCACACCAAGATAATGCAAATTCCTATACAAAGCAATTGAGAATTGCTTCCTATTATTTTCTCAAAGAACAGTTGTAAAAGTTCTTACCTTGGAAGTGACAGGACACAATGTCTGGCCAAGCAGGTGGTAAAGTGAAGGGTGGCTCCCTGCATCCTCAGTGTATTCCTGGGTCTGTCTCCCCCAGTTACAGCCACTGAAACCAGAGCCAAAGAAGATTCCTGGAATCCTGGGTCTCTTCTGGTAACCCCACCACCTGTAGTTAAACTGTTACAGATAGCTGCCACCAGGTGGTGCCACACTAACGTTGGGACCCCATGGTTTTGGATTTCCGCCTCCAGAACCCTCTTGCCCACTGCATGCAAGTCAGAGGTCTCACATGATGTGACTCCATATTGTCATCTTGACTCTTTAACCCCCTACCTACCTACTTATAGCAAGATTTTACGATCCTAAGTAAAAGATGGGTTTTATAGCCCAGGTGTTCCCTTAATAATGGTAACTTTTGTTAAGACCAGAAAATAATTTACATTAATATATTAAAGAATTTGAGTCATCCACTTCATTTGACTACAGTTGTAAGGAAAGGAGACAGACCCGAAAGCCGACAGTACTTTCCAAAAGCTTTTTTTTTCCTAAAGGAAGAGAAAAACCAAATTTCAGAAACATCTTTCCGAATTATAGGAACACTTCTCAGTAAGCAAGTTAATTTCTGACTCTTTTAATTGCCAGTCCAAGGGTCCGTGCCACGTTTTCCATGTTGTCAGTGGGGACAGCAACGTCTGTGGCTGTGGCATTGTGTCCTGTGGGTGCCCTGGGCCGTGACCACAGCACTATTTCCACTCTGACACATAAGGACAGTAGCAAGACTCAGCAGATTAGCCAGTACTGGAGCCGGCTAATATTTGGATGCTAACTTCAGTCAGTAGTGTGGTGGGTGCCTATTATATGGAATCACTTTCCACTCTTCCAGTACAAATCTTAGTAAAATGATAAAGTTCAAAATACAATGCAAATACAGAAGAAAAAAAAAGTTGAAAGATTTTTTTTCATAAACTGCTTAACCTCCCCTACAAATTTGATCCTCTTAAAAAATCATGGGTTGTGGGGGCTGAAGGAAATGAGTGAAAGTGGTCAAAAGGTACAAACTTCCAGTTATAAGATTAATTAGTTCTGGGGATGTCATGGGCAGCATGGTAGGTAGCACACGTAACAATACTGTGTTGTGTATTTGAGGTCTTGAAAGTTCTCATCAAAAGAAAAAACATCGTAACTATGTGAAGGCATGCGTCTTAACTAAACTTGTGGTTATCATTGCCCAGTATACACATATATCAAATCACTGTGTTAAATGCCTTAAATTGATATAATGTCATATGTCAATTACATCTCGATAACACTGGGAAAAAATCGTGAGTCCACCATATTCCCCTGAATGAAAAGCTATATCTACTCAGACATGTATCTTGCTTGGATTTTCACTTTTGCTTTCTTATGGCAACTTCAACTAGACAGTGTGTCCATTTAAGGAGGCCTGGGACGCAGTGAGTGGCCTGAATAAGGCTGCGTGCCAGCTGCAGGAAGACCAGTAACTACAAATTTAGACTGTACAGACACCCAATTCCTTCTGCTCATTTACTCTTACCTCCTTTGAATTAAATTGGACAGGGAGGTCAATGACCCAATTAATTATTTTCATAATCGCCATAAAATATAATAATAAAACTCCTCTCCACTACTTCAAGATTTTTGTTCTGGAAGTAAAAGTAGAAAGAAATTGCTTGTGAGTTCCTTACATTGCTCATGATTTAGAGTTGCTCTTCAGAGAAGCTTCGCAAAGATGCTTGTATCTTCAAGGAGGTGGTAGCCCATTGACTGTAGACACCAGTCTTAACTGACGGTTTTTTCTTAGACGTGGAGAGTGATTATTCACACCCTGGTTTTATCTAGAGAAATTTAGAAAACATGTTTTTTGCACATTGACTTCAGGACATCAATATAAAGGTAAACAAGCAACAAAGAAAACATTATTTTCTTAGCTGCATTTCAAAGAGTTCCCCTGGGGGGAGATTCAGTTTTGGACTTAGCACCTTGACACGTCTGTTTGGCGTTTCCAGGGCTGTAGACTGGCCAGCACCGGAGATGGATAGAGAGGGATATCAGCAGAAGCTCTACTGTTCTGCTTAGAAGAGTCAGGGGAGAGATTTGAGACTTTATGCGGGGACAGTGGCTAGAGGGAGACCCAAAGGCTGGTAATTGAGAAGAGAGATTTGAGAAAAATTGAATGTGATTCTGGCATGAAATACCATGTGTTGTATAGTGTCAGTTCTCCTGTGATCTCGTCTACAAAATCATTAGCAAACTTACATTGCTCACTCGCTCTTTCTAGAGAAGAATTCCTGTGGGGACACTGACAAAGTACTGAGTCCAGCTTGGTGTGAGGTGACAACCTGTCCACAGAAGAGGTTACCTATGAGATCAGAAAGGATTCCAATGATATGATTTTCAACCTAGAACATCACTTTCTTATCTAAGACCCTGCGTCACTCATAATTTGTAGGCATAACACAGAATCTTAGTTTTCTTAAAAAATAAATCTGTATAGTATTTTAGAAACTGTATAGTATTTTAAAAACGGAGTGTGTCTCACCCTGGGCTTGTCAGGCGACAAGGACTTGAAGACAGGAACATATAAGCACGGTGTGGGGAGTGCCTTAAACCCCTGGGATTGTAAATGACATAAACCAGTGGTTTCTGTCTAGGTTCGTTTGGTTTGGATTTCTGCCACTTGCAATGAAAATTTTGCCTTTGATGCACACAGCAATTCTAGTTACCATCATCATCATCAGGTCAGCCAGGGCAAGGAGGGTCACCGGGACAAGAGATCCAGAACAGATACAGTTGGCAGGACAGAGTCTGGTAGCTGGGCCTTTCCTGTTCTATCTGCCTGGGGCTGGTCAGCATCCAGGCTGTAGTCTCAGCATTCGTCTTGGCCCCACGGGAAGAAATCCAGGGGCGTCTCAATGAGACACACTTCCAGCTCACTTCAGCTGTGCCTTGTGGGACTGAGGAGCTGGCCAGCAGCGGTCTTGGATGTGGGGGAAAAGAGTGAGGATTGTGCATACAGGTGCACAGTACACTGCCAAGGTCTCTCGTGGTCTAGAGACCTGGGCCTGGCCCCTGAACTAGCGCTGACCCCCTCCTTGGCCACGCTACAGCCAGTTTCCCACTGAGCCGCACATGCTTCTCGTTCACGACCCTGGCTGAGGCCACTCCTGCGTCCTTACCCTGCTAGCCCGATTATGATCATTCCTCCCGTGTCACACGTCCCCTGGGATGGCCTGAGTCTGTCCCCATTGGCTGAGCACGCCTCCCTCTCCAGCTTGTGTGTGGTTGTAGGTCTGGACGTCTGCCATCTGCAGCCTTGTCACACAGGCCCATCGGCCCTCTCGTTGTGTTCTGTTCTTCATGTTTCATCAGGGCCCCGACTTTGGCTGTTCAGGGCATTTGATCCCATTTGCTGCTGTGAACAGCACAGATGGAGGCGGTGGGTGGCAGCCACCGAGGGGAAAGCATGAGGGCGGAAAGAAGACACAGCTGGGAAGAGAGCGGGAAACCAGAACTAAAGGCGATTGATGATACTGATTTCCCTTTCTCTCCATTTAAAACAAAATCTCTGTTGTACTTTATTCTATGTCCCAATTTAGTGGAAGAGCTCTCGTCATGCTTCACTGGTGGTTCAGGATGAGCTGCAATACTGGTTTCTGCTTTTTGTCATCTGGGCTCTCAGGGTCTGAGTCCGAGGAGGTCACCTGAGCCACAGAAGGCCAGGCGAGGCTAAAACTTCCTTCGCCTCCCAGTCTCCTCTGTTTGCTGCCCAGATAGCCCTGTGCTCACTGGTCTTGCTCCAGATTTGACTGGAACCTCACCTTGTCAGTGGGGTCTTCTCTCCCTGCCCCATCCCACCCCATCCCTCTAGGTTTTATGCTTCTGCCAATCACTCATCACCATCTGACACAGGGTATGTCTGACTTGCCGGTGAGTGTTTCGTCTCTCTCTAGGTAACCTTATGCTTCACCAGGGTGTGGAATTTTGTTTCGTTTACTTCTGGACCCCACCTGGGGCTGTGCCTGACGCATAGTAGGTAATCAACAGATACTGACCTAAAGAATGAATGAATAACAAAAAGTAAATTGATATTTCTATTACCTAACTTTCCCCTTTCCCCCAAAAGAAAGAAATTTAGTTAATAGTGCTACTCTCTGTAGGCAGTTAAAGACAGTTTCCCCCACTCATTTGTATGCATCATGGTTTCATCTTACATGTTTCCAGACATTTAAGTATTAGAATAAGCAAAGGTGATAAAGAAAAAAAAAATCTGATGAAGGCTAAGGTTTCCAGAAAGCTAAATGTGAGCAAAAAATTTTAAAATACACAATGGTTATACAAGATTTTGGGAAAATCACATTTGGGGGATGTAAAAGTCAAAGCAAACATTAATTAAAAAAAAACACACAAATAGATATAAACATGTTTTTAAACACTGAAGCCAGATGACAAATTTTTATTCCTGTTACTGTCTGCTATGAAATCTTTAGATTATAGGTAATATAGTAATTTGAAGCAAGACAGGCTTTACTTTGGTCAAGAAATGCATTACGTTACCCACTTAATGCCAAGTGGAACTGTTCTGGGACAATTCCAGTGACATTCGGCAGCCTCTGACCCACCTTAACAGTGTGAGACACTCACCATTTTTCGGATAAAACATTCATGATACAGATAGACGCCAAGGCACTGAGCAAAGGGAAAATCAGCAACAAACGGGGAAATTCCATTAAAGGATCATTTTAATCAATGGAGGCATGAAACTTTGTTACATTAAAATTAGTTTAGGGATGTATTTCGTTAACAACTTACTATAAATGAATTAAATCAATTTGAGATTTTCCAATATGATTTTGTGAAATGTGTCCTAGAGACTTTCTTCTTTCACAAAAGTACTGTTTAAAATTACCCTGACAGGATTCGTTTTCGAAAATTTCAGGGTGATACTGAGACTCTCAGCAGTGGAGATGGTTGAATGGAGGTGTAGTTTTGCTAGTAACAAGGAGCAGCAGACGGCAGATAAACCTGAGGGGCACATCCACAGAAACCTGCCTCCTTTCTGCTGCCACGTCTGTCGCTCAGTCTGGCTACCAGCCTGGAGACTCCTGAGAATTCAATCCCCAGATGCGTGAGGCAGAGTCCTTCTTCCCCAGTTGACTTCCTTTATCCCAATCTTAGCCGACGTTCCTACCACCTTCTCCTCCCCTATCTCGCCAGATCATATCCTTCCAGAAGGACTTGGAGTTAAACAGACACAAGCATTGTATGCACACACATGCACACACACATACACACAGGTGCATGTCACGTCCTATCTTATGCGTGTATATATGCACATTTTATACGACATTTATATATGTTGCTGCCATTCACATCAGTAGCAATAAACTGGCTTATACACCCTGAGACCAACATTGTCAGAAGCTGAAAAATGAAATATCAAATCAACACATATTATAATTTTGTCAACTATACCTCAATAAAGCTGAAAAATAAACTAAAATACATATTTTTTTTCAGCTTGAAAAATCATTCATTCAAGTCAACACAGGATTTTAAATTATGTACAATTTGCTGGTGCCAAATCATTGAACCGATGTTACTATATGCTAGGACATAAAAATAAGTAATAGACTATCATTTACTTGAGAATATTTTTTGTTAATTTGTTTTTTTCTGGAGGGTTTAAATTTCCTTTCTCTTATTAATTTGTCTAATGTGATTTCCTCCCTTGATTTCCTTTGACTGCTTCCTATGCCTCCTGAAAACTGTAGAAATTGATGTTTTACTCAAGCCACTTGTACGCATTCTAAGAATATTTAGCATATAGTTTGTGAAAACAGAGCCCCTCAGGGGGATGTTTCCATGAGGGTGTTTGTTTTCCAAAGGCCACATTCAGGGCGGGTTCTAAGCTCAGCACAGGCCGCTTGGCACTGCTTGTGTCGCTGGCACGATGCTGTGAGGACCAGATCCGGATGGACCGCCTTACCCTGCAAAGGGACTGTCCACACATATTCTCATCTCTAACTATCTTGCTCATTTTTCCTGTCAAGGTTTTATAAAATTGCCTGCATTTTAATTGCCCAAATTAAAGGGTTAGAAAAGCAGTCATATTAAAAAGTTTCCCACAAAATTATCATCTATTCTTAACTTTTCCATGCATCAGAATGGGAGTTTGGCAGCACTGTCTACGTCTACAAAGTTTTAGAACTGTCCTTGGTATATCACCTAGTTTATATGGAGCTGAAGGGGACTGTGTGTGTTCATGTCTGTCAGCTGAACGCCTTCTTTCTGTTACTTTGAAAATCTTTATAAACTCTTTTGAGTGTTTTGCACACAGTGGCCAGTTTTGAAAGACCTTTTCTTTTTAAATACTTTTTTTAGAGGGGGCATAAAGGAAATAGTGTCGAAATTCTCTAGGTCTCTGCAGAGGGTTGAATTTTGGGAGTTAAGTGATTACTTCATCCAGAAAATGCCGCTATGATGTGGATGAAATGAAATGAAAGCAATCTTGATACAGTAAAAAAAAAAAAAAAAAGCCAGCCCCAAAGAAATCTTATAAATGCTTACTAGTTAAGTCAACTATGACTCATGACCCATGAGTATTCCTCCGCAGCTTTCAGTAACCATGAAGGTAGTTTTTATAAAAGTAGTTTTTACCCTACCCATAGTGATAGCTAGAAAAGATACACTCCTACACGGGGCAGTAGCGGGGGCAGCGAGGAGGAGGTTACGATCTGTGTGGGACGCTGTAGGTTGTCGGGACACTACAGAGTCCAAAGTGGGCTCCTGCACATGTAGCTTCAGCAGTCACCAGTCACCAGCTACTTCTTAGTTGTTCAGTTGGTCTTTCTCTCTCTCTCTTCCCCGCACCCTGCCCCTCCCTCCCTCAAATCCAACACAGATGTTCAAAAAACAGCTTTCAGTTCTTATTAAATGACACTTGAGTTTGTATCAATTTGCATCAGCAAATGGAATAAATTATTAAGATCTTATTCTCACACATTTTATCATTCAAGCCATGTGTTTCTGTAAATACCTTATTGAGTTGTTCCATTGAAAAATAAAGATGCTGTGTCATTCAATATACTAAACTCAGCATTTCATTTGAAATTCTTCAAGGCCTTGGGTCATATTGTTCTTAGTTTTCCTCAAAGGAATAATTTCTATCTTTGCCTCATTCAATTTAAGATTGTGGCTGAAAATCACCTCAGTAGGGAATGCACCCCCCACAGAAGCACTCACCAAACAGGAATGGATACTTGAATTTCTTTCTTTCTCTTAAAACTGAATGAATTAGCTTTTAAATCTTTATTTAAAAATTTTAATTAGTTTGGTATGCTATCGAACACCAAACAATCTCAAACTTCCATGTTACACACATTTTGTGTAACTATATTTGTATGGATATTTATGTCTTTATACACAGCAGCAGCACATCACATTTTCACAAGCTTTCTGTTACTTTTACAATCCTCCCACTACCTGAAAAGGTGTCTCATGGGAAGTGCTAATCTGAAATCCGGCAGATCTGTGGTTTCCCTAAAGACCTCTGAAATGAAGATGAAGCCGTGCCTTTCTGTCACCTGGGAGCCCCTTTGGTTTCTCATTAATGCAGCCAGTTCCACTGAGTGCAATGCTTCCTTCCCCGTCTCAACTGCCTGTCACCACAGGGCGAGGAGGTACTTCCTCTTTATTCACAGTTTTGGTACAAGCATCTTTGGCCTAATTTCCACAAATGAGCGCCTCTCAAATTATCGCCTGTTATTTCTGACAGCCCAAGGGAAGCTCATCACAGTTCTTCCAGGATAAAGGCCTCAGGTTTCCAGCTTCTGATGGACTTGTCCTGCGGTCACTCAGCTGCTGTGGTTCACACGTCTGTGGTCCTCTGAGGACACCAGCCTTCCTGTGGGACTCGGCTGGTGCCCCCTCCTTTGGGACTGTCACTGTTCTCCTAATTGCCATCTCACAACTAAGACCAGGATGTAATTTTATCAAGAAATGTCCTGAAGAGTTGAAGGTAATAGACACCTAAGTCAGAAAGCAGCTTACAACTGCTACTCAGACCCAAAGATGGCCTTTTCTAACTCTGGGTCGCCTGCACTCAGTGACTCCCAGGATACTTCAGACTTCCACCCTCAGGGTCCAGGCTCCATTCTCTCTGCCCAAGAGGACTGACTGAATGCCTGCTATGTTCTAGCTACTTCATATGCACGCTCTTCAATCCCCACAGCAACACTGTAATAATGATAAGATAGTAATAACAAACACCATAGCAATCCTTTTTGCAGATGAGGAAAATAAGGCCCAAAGAAGCTGAAAGGTATCTCACTCAAGATCACAAAGCCAGGATTGGAAAACCAGACGTGTCTGACTCTCTCACTTCAGGAATCCAGAGGCGACTAAAACCCTGGTGGCGTTCAGAGCACTAACCTCAGACACACGATCCACTGCAAGTCTGACAGATTCTTGGGTGAAGAGGATGAGCGGCCTTTCCATGAGGAAGGAGCCAGGCAGGAAAAGCAGCACCACATCTTCTGGGGGGCTTGGGGGAACGGCTGCCTTAAACAGCACCTACTATGGGGGGCATCACTCTTCAGCAGTGTTCTGGTTTATGCACTCCAAGTCCAGGGGGCAACAGCTGACACAGCGGCCTCCCCTCATGGTGGAATCCCAACAGACCCTAATATGGCAACCCCAGCGTCATATGCAGGAGGGAGGAAAAGAGACAGTGCTTCTGTTGTCCTTTAGAAAGGGTCCTTCCTGTGCGAAAGAAAGTCTAGTCTTATAGGTAGGTATCAGTTAAGCCACAGTTCATTGGATAACTTGGACTCTGAAGGTGAATATATGTAGCATTATATATAAAAATAGCGCTGTAACTCCAACTTCATATATGCATACATGTAACACATGATGGTTGTATATACACATACAACAATATGCAGCTCTTCAACTACATACAGCATATAGCAGCCTTATGTAATTATTCAACTATATAAATAGCTGTATATGAAGTTAGAAGAGACAGTGTAGTTCTGAACATATGCGGAGAGTGATCTGGACACCACAGAGCCTAACCAGAAGCTGGGGACGCCAAGCCCAAGGCCAGCCATATGGCGAGCTCCGTAAGAGGACAGAAGCCAGAGGTGAAGGAGGAACAGTGGTTCTCCACCTGGTGGGCCGTCAGCAGTCAAGCAAAACGTTCAGGGGCAAGTTCCTCACCAGTGAGACAAGCAAGATGCAAGTTCTCCTTCTTGAAGATGGCAATCTGTAGTCACTCCCACCTGACCTAACTGGACGCACTGCAGATGGTGTAATTCTGTGCAGTGGCATGTAGATTTTACAAGCAGTTGAAAAATGTGGCAATTTTAATGGTCTGTTACTTCATTTTATTTGCTCTCTCAAATTATTTGATGCAATGGCTTTATCTTCAAGTCACTGCACTTTTACCTTCAAGATTCTGCAAACGCTAACCAGAAATTCTAGTGACAGTGATTCCTGTAAGACTCGCTGATGTGTACGCTCAGCTGAAGTGAGCGGAGCAAGTGGAATGACGTGGGGAGATTTTACTGCAGAAATCTGTAGTCTCACAACATACTATCTTTAACATGATTTAATACAGGATTAAGCACCAGCCAGGGTATAAACATGATTACTAAAGATGTACAGATGTTCCTAAATGACTTCATAATCCTAAATTCTCGAACCAGCAGCCAGACAACGCCTGTGACACATAGGACAATGCCTGTGACACACACCCAGCTGCCCCCGCATCACCAGCCAAGCGCTCTTCTGTCTAAAAAACAGTGTTCGTGTGATACCATAGACCCTGCTTCATCGAAAACAACCTTCCCCAGAAATTATGTTTTACCGACCTTTTTGGACTCTGACCCAGTACCATTCAGTGCTTTTGTTGGACTGGATATTGTGCATAATCTCAAGTCATCCTCCATTGGTCCACCTTACTAACAAATGACAAACGGATGAAATGGTAGTCATTGAGGGAATTTCGCCAGGTTGCAGATTGACTGTGATTCTCAATCCGTTCCCCTCCCTTAAAAGAAAGAATTTCCAGTAAGTACACAATTATTTCATTGATCCTTTCCAAATCTTCTCAAGTCTGCTTTATTGTAACTGCCACAGCCATGTTGACTTTGATTCCTTTTCTTTGTGGCCAGCTCAGTTTTGCTGTCTGCCTGTAACTATCACAGCAAGGAGTAGGGAGAATTTCCAGTCCAGGCAGAGAGCTGTGGTCTCCAATGTGTCCGACTGTGAGGGTGAGGACCCAAAGAAAGGCCCTGGGAGCCGGACGGCGACCCTCTGGCCTTGGACCTTTTCCACCTTCTGCTGCTCAGACACAGCAAGCCCGAGCCTCACCTTCCTCCCCACCTGGGGTTCTCCTGACAGTGGGGCAGGGACATACTGTGCGCATCTATACAACCTTCCACTCGTACACACAGACCCTTTAGGAAGGAGAGAAACAAGTAAGAAATGTTAGTGTCTCACCTCAAGGGCTCTGGGTACAATCGTTTTTCTTACTCCTGACCTTCATGGCTGATTCCCAGATGTGATAACTGCCTCTGACCCAGCAACCTGTCTGAATACATTGGCCTGTTTACTCCATCCTCTTCCTGAATTTCTCCAGTAACCTACTATCTCGATTCATTGTTGTGACAGAGTTTTCTGTACTAACTGGCTAGTCAGAACTCCTGGCCTCCCATGATGCCCAGAGTTCACCCACACGCACCCTAGGTGTACCGCCAGCTGCAGCTAAACTTGTGCTGAGACATTTCCCAGGAAGCTTCGAGTGACTACTAGAACAACAGTTGCTTTCTGATTTCCACCTGCTTTGGAACTGCTTGCCAACTTGAGGAAGTTACATATATTTATAAAAAGTTGTCTTCTAATTGTAAACTTTGATTGTACAAAGCCTCACCTTGCTGTGTTTTTCTCCATCCAAGCTCCCAGTCTGGGTTCATTCTTCAGGGAAGACTTGGGCAGCATGTCCAGAGGAGAGCGTAGACAGGACTCCAGGGGAGGCGAGAATGGTTCTCACACTCCGGGGATCCTTTACTGCCTGGGTCATCCCCAGAAGGACTTGTTTAGGTTTTTCTTTGGAAGGTTTTTCAGAGGTCTCCTTGTAAAAAAAAAAAGCAAAACAAACAAACAAACAAACAAACAGAAAAACAACACAAAGCAATCTAAGTGACAAGCGAGTCCAGCTTTCCCAGAAGCACGGGCTGTGGTTCTTAGTGAGTGAGTGAGGAGGAGACAGCAGGCAACTGTTGGGCGCTCTGGATGAGCCTGAAGGGCAGGGACAGGTCCCCGAATCCCTCCCTCAGGGGGCACCGAAGCATGGCCTGGGGGACATGGGGTTGAGGAGCCTGGATGGGCAGAGTGTTTGGTAGAATTCTGAGCAGTGGCTTCAGAATGAAGCACCAAGACTCCAGAGCTGCTGGAAGGATTACAGAGCAAATGATCGGGGATTTATTTTCTCAGCAGTGGGGTTGTGGGCTGTGAATTGCTTACCCTTTAATGTTTTCCAAAAGACAAAACTAAAACTAGAATTAAATTTGTCGACAGAAGGTCATGGCCACCAATCCAATGCCAACAGGAGTCCCCCATCTGGGGTGTGGCAAAAGGAGAGACTGTTCTAATGAGTGATCTGCAAAGTAGGGAAGCACAGCCTCCAGAAGAAACGGAAAGTGTGCTCCCTGGAGACAAGAAGAGGCCCACTTACACAGAAAAAGTGGGCTGTAGGATTTGGGCTTATCTGTGTAGCAGTCAGTGACCACCGCCTGGGGCAGTCGGGGAAGAACGTGTTTCTGAGGCTCAAACACGGGTCTGAGCCTCTGCTGCGCTACCTGCAGGCTGAGGTGATGGCTTGGATGGGTGGCGACTTCAGGTCTTGGCAGGGTGACAGTGGACACTCACACCTGCTCTTGTTCAGGTCTCCCTCTTATTGGCTGATGCCTGTGTTGAACCAGTCATCAAATATGTTGAATATCAGGTCTGCCTCTGCGAGCTTCATTTCCCGCATGGGTAACAGGGGGTTTAGTGATACCTCATTTGCTCATTACTGTGAAGAACAAATGAGATAATGCAGTGCTTCTCCAACTTTAATGCTCATTCATGAGTTTCCCTCTCACACCTAGAGATCTTGGTAAGATTCAGATTTTGATTCAGTAAGTCTGGGGTGGGGCCTGAGATTCTGTCTTTCTAACAAGCTTCCTGCTTGTCCAATGACCTCACTTTAAGTAGCGAGCAGATGATGTTTCTAGAGTATCTGGTACATCACAGATGATCAGAAATTATTGCGAGTCATTATTCCCAATCATCGTTATCTTAAAAGTCATGCATGTGAATTGTTTTTATTTATGGTTCATTATCATACAACACAACTACAATATGTTATTATATCATCCAAGCTAACTTTTATTATAAACTTGGCTTAATTTCAGCAATGGTCTCTGTCCATATGTGTTTATTCGTTATGTTACATGGCTCATTTATTCACAATTTAAAACCAGAGGGAATGACCATGAAAGCCTCTTGAATTTATGATATTACTTTTTGTTCTCTCTCTCCATTTTAGTAGATAGAGACTATAACTTATTGGACTGCAAGAAGTAGTCTTAGTTTCACCCAATCAGAAACACTATTGCCAAGAGTAATACTTGCTAGCTTCATCCAGTAACAAAACAGTACGCCTAATAATGATACTACTTATTATGTGTGTAGAGAAGAAAACAAGCGGAGGGACATATGCCGAATTTTCTGAAAATGGTGTTATCTTTGGAAATCACAGCCTAATGTCAGCAGTTGCTTCTCCATTTTCCCCTTTCCTCATAGGTTTAGACTCTTAAACTTTACATGATTCCTATGTTTGACATTTGCAGTTGAAGGGAAACTAACTATTATTTTGGGTCCTTGGCTACTCTTGACTTTCTGGGACCTTAATCTCTTTGTAAAATGGAGATAGTTTTCTGAAGTGAAGTACTTCTTACTGCCGAATGTTTTTCCAGAACAGGGAAGGACATGGTGAGAACAGTCTCTCCGAAGTCCTAGTGAGTCCTTGGCAGTGAATCAGGCATTCAAGGATATAACTGTTTAATTGTGCTGGATGTCCAACTCTTTGATACTTTGGTTTCAGAGCTGAACGAGGTAATACCCAGAGTAGACACACTGCAGAACAATGGGAGTCATACTTTTGAGATATTTTTTCTTAACTATACAAGGGTCCTTAAAAACCATAAAAACATCCAAAATGGAAACGTGCTGTTTGGGGTGATACCCAATCCTAGAATCTTTGACCTCGACAGGAATTTTAGGCATGATCTGTCCCAATCTCATTTTTAGGTAAAGGGATGGAGACTCAGTGGTCAAATGAATCCGATTTGTAGTGAGGCTGTCGGAATGAACACCACTGGAGAGTCATGCATTGGTTTAAATTAAACTTCTATAAATGGATCTCAGCATTTTTCTCCTTGGTGTATAAAATAATTTCCAATGCAAGCTTTTAAACTACTTTGTGAGTTTCAAAGTGCTGGAGGTAAAGTTTTACATTTGTTATATAATCTTCGGAGTCCTTTGGGATGAAATAGTGAGGGCCCCTCCCAAACTTTAGCACGGTAAATGACTTTTTCTTAAAATATCCATAAAGCAAATCACTTTAGGAACTGGCTTTACGGTTTAAAAGTTCCTGTCTATTCCCGCGAGTCTATTCTTTGACCCCCCACCATCGTATAGATTTGGAGCTAAGATCTGAAGCTCACAGGAAGACAGTTGCCTGTAGTAAGGCTCAAAGAGGGTGGAAATCACAGCTTAAGATCAGAAGTTATTTTTCTGTCTTAGATTTTCAATTGAAAACAAGAATCTGCTAAAAAAAAAAAAAAAAGAACAAACAAAAAAACATATCCCTTCAAATGAGCTGCGGAGGGCTTCCTGAACTCAATTTTCTCATGGATGGAGAATGTGCAAATAACTCAGTGTTGCTCTTAGCGAATTTGCTCCAAAATGCCTGACTTCTAAGTTAATGCTCTCTGGGTGGTAATTCCTGTAAGAGTGAAATCATCAAAAGCAGACTTAATGTTGGAAACAGGTATGGCTCCTGAATTTGGATGAGAACATATATTCATGTGCTGAAAACAGGAAGGGACACAGTCGAGTTGAGGGTGCAAGTCAAAGGGGCTGAGTGTCAAAGCGCTCCCCCTGGGACATCTGTTCTCTGTCAACACCTGGGCTGCCTTTTGAAGGTCGCTACATCCTTGGGCCTGGCCTACAGCGATAACTGGACTTTGGTCCCAAAGAGCTGCATTTCTGATTTCTCTACATCCGTGATTCAGACCAATCCTTTCATCCTCTTTAGAAACGAGATGTGTGCTCCTTCTCTGTCTGAATTATTTGCCTGACATATCCTCTTTCTGGCAGAAATTTTCAAAAGTCTGGTCTAGTCCTTAGGAAAAAGCAGAACTGTGATATTTTAATGGTTTAAATCATATGCTGTTTAGCCCTTGGTAATCCATGCTAGAGTTAAAAAAAAAATAATTAGGTGTGCTTATCACACATGGCAATGAGGGAGAACTCAGCAAAAATGCATAGAACTATTTAATTCCTTAAAACAATAGTTCTATTAGGAAAAATGGACAATACAATCATAGCCATTATATCATGGGTATAACTATTCTCAGAGTTTGACGAATGGATATTCAATTTTGCAAAATGCTGACACATTGTCCATTCTCCATGTCGATGTTCATCCGGACACAATTTCATCAGACAGTGAAATCAGCTGTGCGCCTGGTTGGTAAGGGAGTTTGAATTTGAGAGGAAAAGCAAATGCCATTTTTCTATGAAGTAGAAAGCCCAAATTAACACGAAGGTTTGCTCCTGTAAACTGGGCTAGGAGACAGTAGAGCACAACTGGTAATGTTACCTTTCGCCTTTAATATCCATCCAGCTGAAGCTCCTGGCACAAACATCTCCGTCCGGTAAGTAATATCACAGGTGATATTCTGACATTGTAATGGAAATATACTCTCTGGTTTGAATGTCTCGTGGAAACAGTAAGGAGTGGAGTTTGGCAGGAGGCCACGGCCTCCCTCTTGGAGGACTCTGGAGGGCCACGGAATGTCCCTAACCCCCGGAAAGCTCTCACCAAACAGACAGAATCTAAGTTGAACAACTCCCGAGGAAGCTGTCCTTTACTGGGACAAACACTGCCAGGTTGGCTTTCCCACATTGCCTAGGAAACCTTGGGTGGTGAAGCCTCTGAACGGAAGTCCCTCCGCTGTGGTATCGCCATTATCGTGTCGAGCCGACCCCCAGTCTTGCCCATGGTTTGGAATCTGGGGTGTTGGCTGGCTGAGAAGGAAAAGAGCCTGAGCCTGTGGCAGGGACGGGAGGGCAGGCCTGGACCCGTGCCAGGAAGCGCGCCTGTAGAAGCACTTGTCTGTCTCCCCCAGGACGCCCTGATGCCTGCACTTGGGGGCAGCTGAGGTCCCTGGGAGCTCAGATCCCACGTCAGCTCATCTTAGAGATGGGTGGATTTGCCCTTTCCCAAGTCTAAAGCTTGGAAATTTCCTGACTATAGCCTCCTTAATACTGTCAATATTACTTCTGGATGTAAAGAAATATTGACTATGACCTTTTTCACACAGTCAACTCGCAAGGGCCTTGTCTTACTTCACCAGGCTCATTTTCTCCCCCTTTCCCTTCAGATACTTGTACCCCCAAGCCATGTGAAATTAGTTTGGGATCAATCACGTTAGGCACTAGTCTTTCAGTTTTATTAAACTTTTTTCAACTCATTTCCTTATTTTTTCCCTGAAGGGAAATCACTAAACAAAATGCTCTTTGTGAACAGTAAAGATCATTTGGTGGGCAGATAGCCAGCTGCTTGCAGTTGGTCGTAAGAGGCTTAGACGTATATTAGAAGCAACACAGCGCTTTCCGGACCAGTGATGCCTTTATTTCATGATGCTCTTCTAGAGGTCCAGCTTCCCTTTTACCATTAGCATGGTGGGAGGTAGAGATAACAGCATCTGTCCTTGTGTTATACAGACTCTCCCTTCTCCACCATTGTCATGGGGTAAATGAAAATGATGTCTTATTCCATTTTCCATCGACAAGCATACCGTCTTACTGTCCACCCATAGCTTTCAATGGAGATCACCTTCCTGCTTAACCTTCAGTGGACTCTGAAACTAACATCTACGCTTTCTCACTCCATTTAATTTATGTGATCACCAACTAAAGAGGCACAAGGCTTGAGACAAGATCGGTGCTTAGACACGTCCTGGGAACACTGCGAAATTTTAGTAGCAACAACTGCATCGTGTATTTGTGTAGCACTCTGTGATTTTAAAAGAAATTTCAGAAAAGGGAGACATTAGTTAGTTCTACAGAGTCCAGTCTGTGAGAATGGCTTAACTTTCCACCTCACTATTGTTGGCTGATAAATTTCTCCTTGCCCTTTTGCTATCACACTAATGTGGCACATTCTTGTAAAACACTAAGCCATTATTTTCCTCACATGGAAAGAACTAACAGAGTAAATGTCATTTTTGTGTGTGTGTGTGTGTGTGTGAATTCAAAAGACTTTTTAAAAAGACACATTCAAAAGACTTTAGGAGATCTTGAAACAATGGTATTTTCATATCAAATATGTTTACTTGGATTAATAACTCAGATTAAGGAGATTGTTTACTTCCTAGTTTCCATGTAGAATTTTTTTTTAGGTTGATTGCATGTACAAGCTATGTTGTTTTATGGATTCTTTTTTCTCCTGAAATATTTTTGACAATACAGAAAGGCGTAAAGAAAAGCATCACAAACACTCATGATTTCACCACCCAGGACTGGTATTTGTATCGTTTCGTCATGAAAAAGAGAATGTGGAGGAAGTTCGCTGTGCGATCCCGACTTCCCACAGCGTGGCTCCAACAGCGAAACTGTGGGAAAGGACTCGTTGTTAACTCACCGTGCTGCTCTGCTCTGCTGAAGTACTATGCCTGCTGTGGGGACAGCTGAAGTGGCCAAACTCTCACGCAGCCTGTTTTCTCCAGCCTGTTGCCAACATGCTCTGGGCTCTTTACTCAATCTCAACAGCCCACTTGAAAAATGAAGGCTCCAATATAAACGGAGGGTGTAAATAACCATTCATGGTTCCTGCTGGGGACGTCACCAGCAATGATTTCATTCCTGAACGGGTGCAAATTTCTTAATTCCTTTGGAGAGGTTTTCCACTGCTATAATTATACAGGCTATTTTCTAGCACAATGAGAAAAATATGCATTGATTCCTGTCCTATAATGCCAGTGAAGCAACCAAGACTATAAATATAATTTCCCCTCTAAGTAAGAAAACATGCACCAACTCCTTTTTCAAAGGTAATGGGTTTATTTCTAAATTACTTTAAAGGATGAGTGTTTAAATGTTAACCTGGTGCTAGTTCTCTCAGGGAAAAAAAATAGGAAGATGAACAGAGGAACATTCCTAGAAATGAGTGTGTGACCTCTGTGGTCCTTACAGTAAATTATACCAATTCTACATTGATCTTTGTGTGTTGTGCCCTATTAGGCTGATAGAACTTTTCCATTAAGTGGGCAGGTGGATTTCCTGTAGTGCCCCGATTGCCTGAGGAGGTACATTGTTTTCTCATGTTTCCATTACAACATAGAGCCCAAGAGGGAATCCTCTGTGGTCTTTTCACATAGGTTGTGAATCTTCAATCTGGAGGTTGTATTTGTATCTGAGAGGTGAATATTAATAGCCTGTTGGCACCAGAGTAGGGATTTCCCTGTGCATGGGTGGATTAACCTTTCAAAATATGTTTCTACTTAAACCACTGAGTTACTGTTTGATTCAAAGAGTCATAAAGACAACCTCTCCACGTCCCTCTTTGACCCGGCAGGACACTTGCCTAGGTCTGAGAGGGACTGCCAGTGTGTGGGGCCGGTAAGTAACACGACACGTCTGTGCCTTTGCTTTCATTTTGCTTACTTACCAGAGTTGGCTGTTACTCAGTTTCTCTTTAAAGAGCCTGAAGTTTTCATAGTAAAATGGCAAGTGTGATTGACAGTGAATTTGATAATATTAGCAATTAAGAAATGGTTTCACGTATTCCAGGTGGGCAGTGAACTAGAACTTATAAAATGTAACAATGTGTGATGTTCTCCTTTAAAGTTTTTATAGCTTCTGCCAGTTAGTTAGCTCCTTGGTGCACGACAGATAAGTGAGCTTTTGAAATGACATGTTTAACTGTATGAATGTTATCCTGCTGACTTCATTATTTCCAACTATTCTGTAAATAACAACTAAATGGAAGTAGTCATATGAATAATTTTACTATGCTCACCCTCGTAGCTTATCACGGGCTTCAGCAATGTGGGTGAAACAGATAAGTGCAAGGATGAGGCGGTGTGTGTCACTGTAGGGGCATCTTCCTCATGTGTTCATGGGAAAATGTAACCATGTTCATGGGAAGTAGAAAAAGCTAGAAAAGAATGTGTTTTTGAATATAAAATCACTGGACTGTTTTATTTAAATAGTCACATTTCCCACAACTTCCTTAGGTTGTGGAATGGTCCAAGGTAGGCCATTTTAAAAGCCAGCAGTGGACAAAGGTGGACTCGAAGCTTCTGAGCAGTTAGGATGTCTCCTTAATCTAGCAACATTCAGTTTCTAGCTGAGCCGTAAAATTCCTGCTGTGACATGCTAAGGACCTCCATTCTTCCTGGGAATCTCCGGCAATGCCCTGTTGCAGAAACCCAGAAAGCCATCTTTTAAGTGTCACAGCCTCCTCCGGGGCCTGTTCCCTCGGTGGGAGGCTGCACATGGCCTTGATGTAATGTGCCATAAGTGAGTCTCTGTGGTATGGGTCTCGGTTAACAGAGTGTGTTCAGATATGCTCTCCTCAATTTTTTGAAGCTATTTTTTTTAACTCAGAATTGTAATATATTGTTAAAGTCTGAAAAGTAAGGGGAAACATGCCCCCTCATTTTCTCCTTTCCTTTTCTCTCTCCCAACCCCCCCCCCCCCGCTTGGAGGCCCCCCCACTTGCTTCTGCTCCCTCTCTTCACCTGTGTCTTCATCTTAATTAGTATGCTATCGGCTTCCAGTACAACGTTTCCCTTGAAATTTGCAGCCACTGTACTATTTCCCAATTTTAATGAGATCAATGAGGTATGACTGAGGAAGAAATAGTTTTTAACAGGTGTCAAAGGGACTGTGCACCAGGTAGAAGAGACGGCCATCAGCCTCAAATGCCAGACCAGTCAAGGTCAAGGTCCCTGCTCCCTGACCATCCTCCTCCACTGAGATTAGGCCTCTTTATTTGGGGGGTGGGGTGGGGGGTCGCACAAGGGCTGAGATGCTTACTAAGTTCTCTGTCAACTGAACACTTCCTGCTGAGGATAAAACCATAGGCCTCCTTTTAACTGTTATCTTTTAAAAAATGTTCTTTAATGCTTTATTCTTTAGCACATTAATGATCAATTTCTAAACTTCGCTCATTAAGATCAGATAATGAAGACCTCTCAGGCAAAGCTATTCCTCACAGTGGGTTTTCCATCTGTTGGGAGTTGTAACAGTTTGACTCTTTCAACTATTGTTTCCATGAAGGATGAAGGACTTAGAATAAAAGAAATGTACTTTCCACACATATGTCCTCAAGTCTTTAAGAAAGAGGCAAGAATAAAAAATGTCTCTTTACTGAAATTGTGCAGAGCATGAGTAAAAAATTAATTTTATTTGAAAACACTGCCAAGATTAAATGTCCCCATGGTTTTAAAATAAAAACAACATATGGGTGAAAATTATTCTAGTGGCTGCAAAGCACAGCCCCAACAAGCAGATCCCTTAATTGATCTAAGGATGTAAACAACCTTGGATGACAGAGAACTAGTCATAGGGGGGCAGTGAGTACACAGTTAAATAGATTTTGATGGTAAGTAATCAGTTAATTATTCTATGCTTTTGCTAATCTGGCATGTATAAATTCTGCAAGAAGAAACATATTAAGGAGTGTAATTCAAAAAATGTATTGGAAGGTAAATTACCCATTTCAATTTTAAATTACATCTTAAATTACAAACATGGTGCAATGTTCCTTCTGATGTGAATAAATACTGCTAAACAGAATATGTTATGTCCATGTGACTCTAAGGCAGATGGTGTACTTATAAGGTACATCACCAGTGTATTTTTCAGTAGGTTGCCATATTCACTCTTTTCCTTCATTTTAGAGAATACATTATCATTTTCCACAAACTGTTTGCTAGGAGAAGCTGTTTAAAAGTTTCTGGGAAGATAAATTAAATTATGAATATTAAAATAAGCAAAGAAATTGTTCAGCTTAAACAAGAACAAATGCTTCTCTTTTTAATTTTCCTTAAAGGGGACCATAAAATATTGGAATCATTGCAAAACAATCAAATGTGCTTTATAATTGAAAAAAATGAGTAGGAAGTTTCTCGGCTTTGAAGGATTTAATGTAGACAAATTTAATCCTACCTAAATATGTGTCAAAAATAAGATGAATTTCTAATTAGAGATTGTTTTAGTGCTTATTTAAAAACAAGAAAATATATTAAAAACTGTAAACAATAACTTAAGGTAAGACTGAGGCAGAGACTATAAAATTAATCTGAGAGGATCTTGAATTTCACAAGTTAAAAGCAAAGGATGGATTTTGTATCTGAAATTTAGTGTCCAGGGGTCAAGTCTCGTCTCAAATTTTCATTATCAACAAAAAGCATTTATTAAAATCCCAGGGCTGAGCTCAGTCATTATTAACTATTATTATAATGAAACATCCTTCATTAGAGTCCTACTGAGAGAGTGTAGTTATATATGTGTGTGTGTGTGTGTGTGTGTGTGTGTGTGTGTGTGTATCTGGGAATAGCCACCTAATGTTAAAATTCCAAGGTAATTTCTATGTAGTAATTGCTTGATTTTAATAATAATTAGAATGCTGTTATTATATATATTATTTGCTATTTATTTCTTCTTCTTCTTCTTCTTCTTCTTCTTCTTCTTCTTCTTCTTCTTCTTCTTCTCATTATTACTTTGAAAGTATAGTCTCTGCTATGACTTCTATTGCTAGAATTTTGTTGTAAATCAGAATATACTCACCTGAAGCATAATCCCATAAAACAAGCAACACATCCTTATTCTCACATTTTCATGATTATCAGCCAAACAATCGACATCCACACTCAGATGCCATGACAATCATTTTCTCTATAGGCTTTCCAGTGAGTTTTGAATGGTAAAGATTTCAATTCCACCGTATTTATTTAGAGCCTGCTACTCACCAGGCAACTCTGGGCAAATCTCGTAGTGCACGTGAACTGGAAGGGCTTTCAAATGCAATCTCTTATTTCATCCTTATGTTGTTCCCTTTGAAGACAGAAAGTATTATTCTTATCACAGATGAGGAGATTGGGGTTCAGAGAGTTGAAATAATTTGCCAAAAGTCACAAGCTTGTTGAGAGTCAGGGACAGACTGGGGCCCACATCTTCGACTCTTAATCCATTTATCTTTTCAGTGCACACACGTTAAGAAAGGTGAATTTATAAACAGAGGAACCTCGAGACAGTTCTTCAGTAGAAATCCAAGGTCCAAGAATAGCTCCCAGAGGAGAGCTACAGAAAGACCCAGAGCAAGCCCATGCTTATCTGGATGCAGAACGAGCCACCATGCTGTGGTCAAGACCCCCTCTTCAGGGGAAGAACTGGCCACGGGTCCTACTTCACTGAGCCTGTAAGACACTCGTGTCACGAGCCATGCTGCGCTCTACGTACACCCTAGCATGACCAGTTTCACAGCACCCACATGTTGGAAGGGCCCTTAGCCATTATATTGTCCAGTCTCCTCTCATTTCAGAGATGGGGGAAAACACCTTCTCCAGGGACTAGCAAGTTCAGTGACAGCCTTGGTAACAGAATCTTGGTCTGCTCACTCCTGGTTCAGGAACTTTTCTAACTTCAGTCTCCAGATGTCAGTTTTTCACGCAGAAATAGTGCAGGTGCCCTGATGTGGTTGAGCAATAGAGGACCTGTGGTGGCAGAGAATTTTACTTTATTGCTATAAAAGAAAAATACTTCTTAGAAGGAAATAGATGATAAAAGTCCCCTAATTTGACACCTTTCTCAGAAATATGAGATGGAAAAAGAAAAAAAAAGAAAAAGAAAAGAAAAACAGCAGTTCTTTTGGGTATTTCTTTCTTTTGGTTTAGCCAAACAATGTGTAGCCAAAAATCTCTTTCTTATTCTCAATTTCCCTCGAGCCATTACAGTAAATGAGAGTGGTATGTAATTTTCCTCTTCTCCGGTTTCTTCCACACTGTGGTTAAAGGGCCTAAGTACCTGTTAGATATAGGAATCTTATTTACTAGACGAAATAAAGGAATGAAAACCAGGAACATATGCTTCATTTTTAAAAACCACATCATATTCTTAAAAAACCTTAAGCATTCGCCTAATTCTGCATAGAAATTCTCTGAAATGATTTAATGGATTCTTAGATTTGTGCTTATAAATTTTGGTTGGTTTTACCATTACCTAATATACTTTATAGTCCCTGTTTCTAGGCTAAGTGAATTCCTTTTTTTCTTTTTAATTTTTTTTGGCGATACAATGACTTTAATAGGGAGCTCTGGGAGTAAAGCTTCTTGAACATGCACACTGGTACGAAGAGTGACTTAGACCAAACTAAGGCATTATTGGAAAACCATAGTTAAGATTGTGTATTGCAAGTGTCACAGATTCATGTGAAGTGACTGCTGGCCTAGCTACTACCCTTCAGCGTGCGTGAAGCGTCTGGCCCATTGCAGGCGCCACACGAGGTGACAGCAATCAGTTGTGAACTGAATAGACGTAAAATCACAAGCGTACAGACCAGTGAGAAGAACAGCCTTAAGCAAATAGTGGCGCACACAGCAGATCAGTGAAATTGCAATGGTGATCCATGCTACAGAGCGGCGGTACAGACTGTTGTAGGAGTGTACATTACAGAAATTGGAGCAATATGAGAAGTCAGGAAAGATTTATTTTGAGGGGAAGGACAAGCTAGGGAGAAGGAACAGCAGTTTCAAAGATCATAGCAGGAGGGAGACTAGCACCTTCAAGGCCGATGTGTGATAGAGAAGAGGCTGGAAGGCACTTCTGGCTCAGTGGGGGAAGAGGGGAGCATTTTGGGTTACCATTATGATTGGGGTTGATGATTTTAAGCATCTCTCAAAACCAGAAGTGTTCCCACATAACAAAGAACACCACTTCCTATATCCAAGAGTGACCCATTTGAGACTGGCGAGGGCGCTTGCTCTAGTGGTCCCGGTGAAAGGCACGCTGTTGTCCCTGGTTTAAACGCACTGGACAGAACTTATACAGTGATTGGAGTTACTTCTTTCCAGCCAACATAATAGAATATTAAGCATAAAAAAAAGTTTGTTTGACCCTTTCGCTCCCCAATTTATTTTCCAGTTTTGTACAAGTCACTTCATTCTACTTTAAGGAGAGCCAAACATGGAGGGTAATAGCACTGTGTCACCTTTCTGCCTGAAGCATTAACCTGAGAGTGATACTGGTCACCGTCCCCCATGCTGACAGTCAATACCTGTCAGTGATAGTCACAGCATTTTAGAATTCAAAGGACGTTAGAGATAATCCAGGCAGGCCTTCATTCTTCAGAAGAGGACTCTAGCGAAAATAACTAATAATGCTTAAGATCACACAACTAGTTCATTAAGGAATTGGGACCAGAAGAATAAAATAAAATAAATAAAAAAAATCTTCTGGTTTCTAATCTAGTGTAGTTTTTTCTTCCTGTTTCTTACTTACTAATAATAGCAAGGATCTCGAAACTGTCATGCACTATTATCTGCATATTAGCAACGTAAGTCATGCTTTGGAAGTTACAAAAGGCTATGACAAATAAACTCTTGATAGTTGCTGAAAGCAAACAGAACTCTTTTTTAAACACTGTAGTTTGTCCAGTTTACTTTTTTTAAATTGAATTTTAAAGACTTTAGGTGGGTCATCCATTCGCTTGTTCACCACAGGCCTTACCAACACCTAATGTCACCAATTTCTGTTCGCTTCTGACCCTGCAGGCACTTTCCTTCTTCTGATTAAAATACGGCTCTTTTTCCAACCTCCACTTAACCCGTGCAGCAGGGACTGATCCTGCTTGGTTGACCCACAACGTGCAGACTGGCACTCGGGACACTTGCAGCCCAGGAGAGTCCCTTATTCTGTCTCCAAAAGCTGAGTGACATGTTTCCCAAGAATCAGTCTTGTTTGTTCCCCCAAACTATTGATGACAATCTTATTTTTCTTTTTGGCCATTACATAATTTAAATAAAATTGATATAAGCTGATGTTACATAAGTACAGAAAAGGTAGAAGAATTGTAGTTTCTATGTAGCTAATTGGAATAACACAGGTGAGTTGCCAAATTTAAATTTTATGTGGGTGAGGCAAATATAAAAGACTGGAAAAATATCATGAAGCTCTAAAGGAATTCTGTCTTCAGACAGCTTTGTAAATGTCTTAAAATTCAAATTCTCTTGTAAAGAAACTAAAACTAGGATTCCCAGAAGCCTCATGGTGGGCCAGAAAACCCATGTGGGGCACCATCAGTAGATGCCCACTTGGAAAAGAGGGCTTGGCAAGTGTGGTGTGCTTCTGTGTTTTCAGATGCAACAAATTAGCCTAAAATTCAGGTTTTATAATTCATGAATCTCAATTTTAACTAATTGTTTGATCAGCTGACTACTTGCTCATCTCTTATGTGATGCACAAGAAAGCTCTTTATATGTTAGACACCATAATACCGTTTCTAAAAAATATCAGTGTACGTGCCATTATCCATGTAAGTATATATGAATATGTTTTTCAGCACATTATCTTATAAAAATGTTATGGTTACATACAGATGCATGTGACCGTACAGGATGACACTTTTCACAATGGTTTAGTACTTACCTAAGACATTTCATCCTCACTGTATCAAACATGGCTGACATTGGCTTTTGAATTCCCTACACGTAGATACTGACATGAAACAGAGTTTCTGGGTGAATGCTATGAGTTCTAAATTGTATGTCCCAGAGGGAAGAGCATTTTATATAAAAAGCACTTGTCAGCTTCAGGTATTTTGTCTTCAGTGAAGCTTTCATGCCTTCGATTGCACACGTATTTTGATATATTCCAACGCTGTGGCATAACCTTGACCAACATGACAAACTTACAAATGGCAGAAGAATTCTTTGGCAGTTTTGAACATGACACTCTCAAGATCTGTAAAACCTATTTTTTCAGAGTTGACTATGACTAGTAACACATCCTCGCCCTTGAGCTTGACTTTAGAAATCCAAGTGTATGAAAAGCTGTCACCACGAATGGTGGGAAGCTCATAAAACTTGGTTTACTTCCAAAAGTAAGTTTATCCTCTAAAGTTGAGTTATTTTGGAACTGTGGACTGTGTAAACTTCTGCTTAAATAATCAAACAGCTTATGATCTTCACTGATGTACTGAAATTCATCCAAAAATCCAGGACAGCTCTTGGTTAAGTTAAACATAAAGCAACAGCTGCTTCTTGAGCAGTAAGAAACTCCTTAAAAAGAGGAGAATGAGACAGGGAGAAGAAGAGGAAGAAAGTGACCAAATGATGGAAACAGAGAAATGTGTTGGCTTCCCGCTTAGAGGATGCTGTCAGCCAGTTAGGTACTCTAACTTCTGTAATCTTTGGTTCCCAGAAATTTTCTATGTGGTTTATACTAATCTTCCCCCAGGAAAATGAAAGTATGAAACAATTTTAAGTAAAAATTTACGCCCTCTCGATTTCAATTTTCTTACATACATAAAAAAGGCAAAAATAAACAATATCTGAGCATTGGTGTATGGGGGATTTGATATACGTATTACTTCTAAGACTCCTTTTGACTCGGAAATTCTGTGATTCTAAGATTTCAAGTAAAGAAACAGGTACATGCCTTCAAGCTGTTGGCCATAGGAAGTTCAATTATCCTCAGACTCTTAATTGTCAATACCATTTATTTTTCATTTTGACATCTTTTCTGTCTACAGTTAGGAATCATTCCTTCCTTCTACTCTTAGAATAGTAGGTCCTTACTGTGAGCCAGGTACCATGCTGGGTCCCCGGGATGTGAACATAAAGAACTCCTGGATTTGGGCCTCTAAGTCATCCTGTTTTCTCAACAGGACGATGACTCTTTGAAGGCAGACACCTATTTCTTTACTTGGACTCTCAGAATCACAGGTTTAGAATCAAAAGGAGCCTTAGAAGAAATATCCCTATAAACCCCCCATACTCCAAGCTCTCCCAATGTGAGCTTCCCCCACCTACCATTACTCAAGACAGTGAAATGACCGCAATTATTTACCTCCTTCCTCCTGAGACTCTGTTAAAAGACCCCATGAGCAAGTATAGTATACCAACTACGTGCCAGGCACTACTGTACATATTTAACATACGTGACATAGAACATATGTGCCTCATTACAGCCCTAAAGAGGCAGGTGATATTATCCCCTTCTTACCAAAGAGGGAACAGAAAAGTTCTCCTGATTTACCAAACTTTAACCTGATAAATTAGGTCTTTCCAAAATTTTTCAAAAGTATGTGCCATATATTCTAGAAGTAATTTTGGAAGATCTCAGTATTTAATTCACAGTATCTTTGTTGGAAGAGAGTAGTTGTATTATAGTCACACACGTATCAACGATGACAGTATGTAAATGTTGTGTGTCCCATTGACCACATACGTGAACATTTCTGGGTGAAATAATGGCTTCTCAGCTGACTCAGTAGGCTAGATGATAAATGCCACAAACACGACAGAGCTGTTGATTTTTACCCCAAATTAACAGAAATGGGAATATAGCAGGCAGACACTATAGTCAAGCAGTAAAAACTCAACTACTTATAAATTAAGTACTTCGGGATGAAACATCTAAGAAATTCACCTTGAATGGGCACGGGTGGGAAGGGTCAGGTACCCTGTCTTCCCTTTATCTTTCTACTGTTCAGTATTCAGATACAATATGCTTTAATGAAAGTCCACTGTGTCCTCTGTCCATCTTGGTTGGTTCCATTTAGGATCTGTTTTAAGTATTTGGGATCTGTTTCAAATTTTTAAAATGTTTAGCAAGATAAAAATGTTTGAATTGCGTTTTATAAGGAATTAGTGAACCACAGTCAAAGGTGACTGACTGCCACGTGCTGCTCAGACTGGGAGTTCTGGCTCCAGCATCGTCCGGTTTGTTGTAGTAGGTGCTTTGTCTATTTTCATGTCTCCACACTAGCCAATAAAAATTCAGGCAGTCCGTGCCTCCCATCCAGCCTGATTTTGTGCTTTTGCTCAGTGAAAAACCACGGGAGACAGAACTTCCGGAGAATTCCTTTTCTTACCGTTTAATGTCACCCTGACTTGTAATTAGTGAAGATAAAGTTAAGAGGCACCTAATGTGTCCTAAGTCTCCTGAGACTTCTGAAGTTGTTCATTTCTCTAATATTCTCTTTAAAAAGGAAGGAAGGAAGGAAAGAAGGAAGTCACTGACATTGAGAAAAGTCCTGTGTCCTCAGTTGGCTTGATTTTATTTGCTTCCACTTCAAAGACAAGCCTTTTGATAGCTGAGTGTCTTTTTCTGATCGTCTTTGTTACTGTTCTGTTGGAAAATATCTGTATTGGTAGAAACAGATAAACTATTGGAAATTATAATTATGCCTGGGATATTGAGTTTTCTGATTATCATTAGTTGATATTTTGACTTCCTGGATAGAATAATAACAAGTATAAAATTCCAGCCTGTGAAAGGACATTCAGAAAGGAAATGTAATGCTCAGTGAACTTTGGGGCAATACTTGTCTATTTGCAGTGTCTCAGAGGGATTATCTGTGAATCTTACAGTATAAAATTTTAAGACTGGAAATTTCTCTTTTCACATGCTATTTTGGGGGTTGTTTACCACCAGTGTTCAAATAATACAATGTCATTTCCCAAGAAATATATTTTTATGAGATTTCATTTACAATGTAATGATTTTATATATTACTTTAAAAATATTTGAATATTAAAATTAGAACTCACCTTGTTTCAAACTTGGAATTTACTCTGTATAATGTTCAGTTATGAAATAATAGTAGCAAACCATGGGCTGGGAGTTAAATGGCTTGACATCAAACCCTCCATTGGCCAATAATTGACCAAATGACTTGTCCTCTTTGGGCTTCTGTTTCCTCTCTGGTAAAATGATGGTGCCATAATTCTCAGAGTATTCTTTAAGGTTTCAAAATTCTGTGACTCTGTGACACTCCGGGACTCTATGTGTCCTTTCAGGTCTGCTGGGAAATCAGCATTCTTTAAAAAGTAATTTTAGGAACAATGAAACCATCAGAGATATTTTTTAAAAAGTCTACTATACATTTATTTGAGTTAGTTAATTGAATTTTAAACACCTCATCTTCTAAAAATTACAGTCTGGGCACTTATTGCAAGTCACTCTCTGTCATGTGGCACCTCACCCTGCCTGCCTCTTCGATGCATTTGCAGAACTGGGTAATACTTCCAGAGTGCCATGTGCAGAAACTCGGCTCTTCTGTAATTTTCCCGAGTAAAATGAGAGCTGTAGTAGATGGTGGTCCAGTTCCTACAACAGTCCTGAAAAGCATTTGCTTTCATCTAGTAACTGGCTACCATGGTGGTAACAGATGACTTTTAAACAGCTGTCACAAGCGGAAAACAAAACAAAATGAAAAAGCCACCCTCCCACACTATATACAGAAATCTTGCCAATAGCTGAAGCAAATCCTTCTGGGAGCATTTTAACAAGCAAACTTTTTTTTATTTTTATTTTTTTTATTGTTGTTACAATTCAATAGAAACTCATAAAACTCAGACAAGCTAGCTTCATGTTTCCCACAGACCTGAAGTGCCTAAATTTTCTAATGGGATCATAGCAATTAGTGGTTTCCAGATACATTTAAAATGTGTTAAGTGCCTGTAGGAATTGGCTTTTAAAACATACACAGGTCCTCAAATGCTTCAATCTACTATAAGCCCCGTGAGGTACTATGATGTCTGTGTAATATCTGATCATAATTTGGTGCTTAAGTTGCAATTAATATTAAATAGAAAAAAATGGGAAATGAAAAAATTCTGTCCAACAGTTGTTTTTTGTTTTTGTTTTAAATGGTCACATTACATTCACTTGTTATCTTGGGAATCATGGAAATAATCACAAACTCCTATTGGACACAAAGTAGGAATGAAAGGTCCAGGTGTCCTGGAGAACTCATTCCTGGACTCTGGCTAATTGAATTGCAAACATGTCAGTCTGACAGCATTAACAGTTTATAACTTGTATGTTGGAATGTCCCCGTTTCTTTCCCTCGCTCCTGGACAATTTCTCCCTGTCAGAGACGCTTCCTAAATTGAAAGACTGAGTCTCTATGTTTACACCCAGGGTTTTACTTTTGATTGAAACTAGGCAGAAGGCAAGTTTATGGTCTATCTTTTCATAACCGGCAAGTGCTGAAGACAAGACATGAGGATAAAAACATGGCTTTTGACGAAAATGCATTGAACAGGTGGTTTTCTCTTCCAGTGACTGACATAGTTATCTTCCCTGGAGACACATCCAAGCCTCATGTCCTTTATATTTTTTTCTTTTAGATTCCACGTGAATGACTCATAAACAAACACGAAAACACGAAAAGAAACTGGTAATGTTCACCAACCAGCCTGAAGACTCTGAAAGGTAATAATGACGTTTTATTTAGAGGACGTAGGTCTCTAATAGTAATTCGAGTGCTTCTGCTTTCAGACAAAGACGATGAGTCTATTCAGAGTAGATGAGAACGTGTCTGATAGCACCATACAGAAAGATAAGACAAAGACACTGGCTAACAGTGTGATTGTTGGAACACATTTTCTTTCAGTGCTTTCATTGCTATTGCTAGTTGAACAGTTTTTCACTGCCATCCAAGGGGCAAGGATTATGGTGGGTTATGAAGGGTATTTGATTTTTAAGGTATTTGGTAAGTTTCCCTTGACAAATTTGGCCCTTAAGATAATTTATCTTGAATAGCACAAATTTTCTCCTAGGAAATAACTCTATTTCATTAATAAGGTGAAGAGGTAACTATATCTTCTCTCCTGACTTACTTACTCCTTAGCTCAGGTATAGGGTGAGAAATTCACTAAGTCCCTTATCAAAGAATCCCTTCCTTGGCCACTCTCCATATTCTTTCAGCTTTTTATGGCTTTTTCTCAATCCTCGCTCTATTCATTGACCCATATAGTTATTTCTTTGACTTCTTATTTCTCACCTGTTATGTGCAAGCTGCTTACAGAACATGAATCCAGTATGTCCTAGCTGCTTGCAGTTGAGAAGTGACACACACGCAGACACCTAAGTATAATATATGTTGAATGATTTGCCTCATCAAAGAGCTACTGAAGAAAGTGAAACTCTGAGCTATGAGCATAAAGACATACATGAAGAAGGAGTCATTTGATTTAATTTCTGGCAATAAAGCGGGGAGGACATGAAAAAAACAGAAGGAAAGAGAATTCTAGGCTGAAGGCAGAGGGTGTACAAAAACGTCAAGCTAGGAAAGGTGAGGACTTGTGCTGGGGCCAGTGAGAAGTCCAGTGTGGCCTCCACATCTGGCACGTAATATGAACACATCTCGAGTGAGAGACGAAGTAGCCGAGAACTTATTCGATAGGCCAATGTTCTCTGTCTAAGACAAAACTTTTTTTAGGCAAATGATAATTTAAAGAAAATAAGACTCAGGTTCTTAAGTCAGTGTTTCTCAAACTAGGGTTCTCCTAACCTGTGGGTCTGGAAATGTGTTCTCAGGGTTCTTGGTCTGTCAAAATCTTCATTAAAAGGGGCCTATGTGTACTTCCAAATATGAGAATCGTGACTGGGCACAGGGCAGCCACTGAGACCTGTGAACAAGGGACTGACAGTAGGCTAAGCCGGAAACAGTGTTTCCATGAGAAGGAGGAAGCCTAGAAGCTTGAATAAACATGGAGACGCTGATTTCTCCCAGGCCTCCCAACCAGCAACTGTCAGTATCTATAACATACATTTTAGTCTTTAGTTATATAAATTTAGCATTTTATTGTGCATTTATTTTTTTACAATTCTATAATTGTGCTGGTGTGTATAAGTCTTGTCTCTCTGATAAGATTTTATCTACTTCAAAGGAAAGAACTCAGCACACAACATATAACCCACTTTAACGGTAGGTTTACAATAAGAATTGGTGTATTCCATATACATTTTTATAACATGTAAGTAATATATAGATTGACATCACAGGAGTAGTCTGAAGATTAGCTGACTCTGTTGACAACCTCTAAGGTACTATGGATGTGACAGTAGAAGCCTAGAAGACAACATACGATGTTGAATAATTTCTAGGAAAGATGATACCTCATTCTCAGAGGTCCATATTGGGCAAATGTATGCAGTTTAAAAAGGAAACAATGAAAGAGGAGAAAGGAAGGAAAGAGAAGGGGGGAGGAAGGCAGGCAAACCCTTTGTTTCTGTGTTTTGAAGATACGTATATCCTTAGCTTTTTCTTAAGTATGGTCACTCTGCCAAGAGGTAGGGGTTCCCCTCACTCCCACCCCTTCCACACACACCATTTTTGTTCCATGCGGAGAACTATAAGGACTGTGGGCTCCCAAGTCCTCCGTTCTCTGGCCTTCCCTTCTCAGCAATGCATGTCCATGTTTAGATTCTCTCCTTTTACCAATGATGACAATTACACAGAATTTAGTGGTTAATTTATTTTTCCCATAGTACTAAAATTTTTGTATTTCTGAGAGAATGAAAGAAAGAAAGGTAGGTCATTTGACAGTAATTTAAAATGCTCAGGAGATGGTTTTCAGGACAACTTTTAAGGGGTATGTAACGTGGGGTCCAGAAAGATAGTGGATAGAGAGATACTGCAGTTCATGTCTTTGTCCCAAAGAAGTTGAGAAAGAAAGAAGAAGGAAGTGAGAGGCAATCGGGCAGGAACAAGAGAGTGAGTGTTGTCACCCCTCTTTCTCTCTTGACCGCGATCCCTTTTAATTTAGGTTCTGCAGAGATAAAAATCGATTGCCATCACTAGTAGATTTATATATTGGTATTATGGTTGTCATCCCAAGCTTCTTTTCAAAGTAAAAGAGTAAAGCAAACAACATTGATTCCAGTGGGGCATTATCAAAGTAAATATGGTATTTTTGTGGCTTTCATATTCCCCTTTAACAGGATCACACAGCATCTTGTTTTCAAAGCAGCCCCACTCCACATATCATGATGTGGGGTCCTCCTTGTCTAGAAGTACTCTTCTACTGCCAGCTCTCATTTTAATTTTTTTAAAGCACACGTCTCCCTGCCCTAACATTTTAAGACACATAAGTATTTTTCAGAAATGAATTATATATTCAGAAAGTTATAATGATAAGCTAGCAAGGAAAACGATGGTGATTTATTATAGCCTCAAGTAGAGGGAATCTCAGAAGCATCAAATGAATGTTAAATTCTCATGCAGTGCCCCTTTTACCTGGCATCGAACTCATGCACGTTAACATTCATTCAACCTGGGTACTGAACACGGTCGCTACAATCTTCATTATTCATTGTCTTCTGGGAACAGTGTACTGGTTGCAATGCACGTAAGGCGCTCCTGTGTCTTTCCCCATATTCAAAGCATTCAAATGTGTTTATGTAAAACATTGGTGTACTTTAAGAAAATTAAACAATAGTTTTTTTGGTTTGTTTTTTATCCCCATGTGAATACCACACTCTCCTCCAGATGCAGTATTTGGCAGCCAAACAGCTGCTGGCTATTAAATGTCCCATAAAGCTCCTTTTTTTTTCTTTTCTTTTCCTTTTTCTTTTTGCTCATAAAGGGATGAGAAGTATAGGGATGTTTATGGGGTGACAGGCAGATGTTTTCGTTGAAGGAGAGTATGTATGTGGTAAGCAAAAGCTAAAATCATCTCTTTTGTGATATCATCAGCATTTGTACAATTTTTTTGCCTGCATTATTCTTAACCTCCTTCTTACCTGACCCTAAACGAAACTATTCTGGAAAGCCAGGAGAAAATCCATTTACGTAGTTGATGTCCACACTGCAGAGCAGTTAATGGTACCATCTACTGCCTCAGACAGATTATTTTCTGTCCATTCATATCGTTTTGTTGGGTAGAAGAGAAATTGATTTTTAAGTACTAAATAAGGGTTTTTTAATGACTCACAGAACATCATAAATCATAATGTTTTTCTCATAAGTTTTACTAACTCTTAGTCATGCTTTAAATAGTTTCAATATTAAAGGTCACAAAACAAATTTGTCAGTTTTTCAGAAATTACAGTTCTTCAAACTAATAAACATCAAAATCGTGTTGGGTTTGTGAACAATAGTCTAATTAAGTCTCTTTTCTTTCAAAGTAAGAAAGTAGCATCTCAACCATGTGTCTATGTGTAATATATTAAATAAAATTAACTTTTAGTGGATGGATAAATTCATAGAGATTTAGGACAAGGGGCTCTTTGCAGCCAGACTCTCTAAAGCGCATTTCAGAAAATGTGCTCTTCCATGCATGCCATGCCCCTGGGAAGAACACAGACTTTCCATCTGCCGAGGCCTAGCTCATATATAATGCCCGAGAAAGTATCTGTAGTACACCTTTTTCCTGTCTGTTTTCCAGGCTTTATGCTTACTTTAACCCTTTATTCGATTCAATGCATCACTTATAAAGCTCCTACTATGTGCTAGAAAGTATTTGGGGAGATACTGTTGGAAAGAATACCAAATTAGAATTCTCCAAACAATCTCCTCATCCCTTTTCTGGGAAGGGCTGGTACTGCCTCTCTCAGCATGAAATCTGTGTATCTGCAGATGGGATCTGACAGCTTTAACGTGAACTGGGGAGCGTGGGCTTGCTTGGAGGCCTACAGGAGGCCCCAGGCAGACTAGACATCCTGTGGCCAGCTGAGTGACTTGCTGTTTTTGCAGAAGTCTTCAGATCAAACTAAAGGCATCTCCTCCAACATGGTAATTAAATACCACGCTGAGCCTTCTGAAGCAGTGCATTCATTTTCCGTGGCTTGAACTCGACACGGTTCAAAGCCAATTAACATGATGGAAGATGTTGCATTAGCAAAATTCGGTTTTCACGGCAATTTAGAAATAACAAATTTGTGACTCTTCATGCTGCTCTGACAGGAAGTCATATAAATACACTAAGTGAGGAAATTATGGGGTAAAAAATGAAGGGACTCAAGTTTGGAAACTTCAATTTGTTTTGGTTTGGCTCTTTCTCTTTTATGCCTTCATATAAACTGAAAAATTTAATTTTGTGCCCTCAGTGAATTGGTTTTCTCATCTCTGATAAATTTCTGCTTTGAACACTATGTATGTCTATGTGCAAATACAGGTTTACTTTAGAGAGCAGGCAGGTTATGTTCAGCATTTGTTTGAAATACATTTTTATTCCTCACTTTCAGTCATTTTAGTATTTGCTAATTTTTATGTTGACACAGCACTCTAGCCGCTACTTTATATTTTGAATATACTGCTCTGTTAGATAGAATTATAATTACTTACCTCACACATGATCTCGCTTTCTGAAGCAACTGGACTGGGGAACCACTTCTCTCTCACGTCCAGGGAATGGTTCTACGCCAGAGACAGCTGCTCTCCAAACGCAGTTCCTTTCGTCGCACTAACCATGGAGGTTCCATTATTCTCTTTATATTCCCAGATTGGTGTTTTCAATTGTTGAAGAAACTACCAGCACATTAAAAAGTAAAATAAAATTTGAGATTCAGTGCATTTGGGTGGGTGATTTGCCTTTTTCAAAATTTTTGTTTTACTCTGCACTACATTACACTTGACTTTAGAACACAAACACGAAGGGCAGTGTAAATTAATAGCCGCAAAACTCAGATACCCTGGACTGTCATTATTATGAATACTGACTGTGACGCTTGGGGCGCTGTCATCCACAATCAGACTTACATTTGTTTACTATTTTACACAGCTTGGAAAGTCTTTTTCACATTTGCATCTAAATTTAGAGTAGGTTCCAAGCTACACAGAAAAGTAAACTTCTGTATGTGGTTCTTGGTTATTTCCAATTGCTTCTGTGTCTTATCTGCTGAATGGTTAGGTGCTCTTTATAGCAAAAAGCTGATCACAGAGAGTAGCACGTGGTAAGTGCTCTGAAAATGTTTGCCGAGTGAGTGGTAAGTGGAGACTAATTTTGCCTGTAAGGCTGCTCTGTTCCTATGCAGAGCACAACACTTTCTGCTCAATACACATTAGCTGCCACCATGCCATCTTCCTATCCTTCTTGTCTTTCTTTCTCTTTCTTTTGGAAAGTAGTTTTTCTTTTCTAATTATAACATTAAAACATGAGTTATAAATCAGTTCTTTCTGTGTGTGGCAACTATAAGAGGTGCTAAATTTATGCAAAGGCTTTACTGTTTGCAAAATACAGCCAAAAAGAAAGGAAACTCACATTTAATCCCACCATCCCAAATAACTACTGATAGACTTCAAATCTCTCTCTACCTCTTTATCTTTTTCTGTAAATATAGGACCTTAACGTGAAGGTTGTTTTTGAAACGTTTTTGTAGGTGAGTTATAAATATTTTTCCAAGTAAATATTTATCTCTCTCATACTCAGTTATACAGTTGTATCAATATTTATTTAACTGATTCCCTGTTTGAGACATTTAGGTTGAATTCACTCTTTTACTATTAGGAACAATGCTACAACAAGCAAACTTGTATTTAAACCTTTGTGCATATTCACTTTTGTTTTTTTAGGATAAATTCCTAAAAGTGCAATTGCTGAGTGAAAGCATAGAAAACTGAAGGCTTTGGATAGGTACTTCACAGTACTCTCACACAAAGTAAGACCAGTTTGCTCATCTGTGTGTGTGTGTGTGTGTGTGTGTGTGTGTGTGTGTGTGTGTGTGTGATGCTCTCAGCCTCTGGTAATTGGCTAGATCCATCATTGCATTATTATTATAATAAAATAGCAGCATTCTACCATTTCTTCTTTATTACGTGGAATACTTCTATAAAAAGAAATTACCTCCCAAACTAGATGGCGATCCTGAGATGCAGACTGCACAGGAAAGGCAGTATAAATACTCGCTTCTTTCATGTACCCATTTCTGAAATAATGAGGACTTTTCTTTCTGGGGAGACTTCATTAATGTTCATCTTCACTAGACCCCCTCGCTTCTGTTCTCTTTTCAACCTCGTCATCACTAGACCTGCTCTGCCATGCTTTCCAAAGCTGGCTCTGCTGGCTTGGGATCGAAATGTGTAGTAGTATTACTATCTGTCTCTTATTGCTATGGACTGAATTACGTCCCCCCAAACTCTTATGTTGAAGCCCTAAACCAGGGTGACATTTGGAGATGGGCCTTAAGGAGAGAATTAGGATTAAATGAGGTCCTCAGAGTAGGGGGTGATACTATAGGACTAGTGTCCCTTTAAGAAGAGACACCAGAGAATTGGTTCCCTTCCCGCACATGCCAAACAGAAGAGGTAACATGAGTACACAGCAAGATGTCACAATCTGAAAGCCAAGAAAGAGGCCTCAGAATGAAACTGACTTTGCCAGCACCTTGATCTTGGACTTCCAGCCTCCATAACTGTGAGAACTACATTTCTGTGTTTAAGCCCCCAGTCTGTGGCATTTTGTTACGGCAGCCTGAGCAGGCTAAGACACTTGTTTATGCTATGTGTGTCATTTACGAATTCTATTTGCTCTTCCTGTTGATCTGTTAGGATTTTGGAGAATGTACGGAGGAACTTGGATCAGGCAGCTGCTAATATCTAACAGCATCTCGAAGCCCAGGCAATAGATTGGAAAGTGTCCCCTTCATAAAAGTACCACGAGTGCTTTTATTATCAAAGATGTGATTGCCAAACCTGGTTCAATTTAAGGCTATTAGAAATGTTCCAGAGCAAAGGATTTATTTCATCCTATATAGTGGCATTTTTCCTTTCTTTATTATAGTGTGTATTTATTAGAGGACAGTGGAGCCCCTTCTCATCAGTAACTGACACCTGCCCTTCGGAGCAAACCTGATAGCAGGAGTCCTTATTTATTGACAAGAGCAGCCACCAGCTCAGTGACACTCTTAAAACAACAGTATTGTGGTTGAGTGTGGTTTCTTGAGTCAGATTGCCTGAATTCAAATCATACATTTTAGGTAAATTACTTAATCTCTCCAAAACCTCCATTTTCTCATCTTCCTGATGGGGTTACAAATAATTGTAAGTATTAAATAACATAACATATAGAAGAGTTCCTGAAACATACGTAGTAAGCATTCAATCATTATACAGATGTGTTCAAAACAACCAACTTAGATTATGGTATAAAAAATGGTTTGCCTTAAAAATATTTCAAATTTCAATCATTTTCTCTTAGAAGCAGTCATCTAAAATTTGGTATGATTATATACATTACTTGAAAATGTGCCGCTAACTTCTTTCTTACAATAAGAGAAAGGGGCATCTAGGACAGCTCTGACCCCATAGTAAACTTCCATAAGTACTTGTTGAGTGAGTGAATAAAAATCACGTAATAAAATGATGTCACTGATTTTATTTCACCTCACCTGGGAGCAGACATAGAGGCTCTTGATTCTTCTGCAATTATTTTATCAAGCTTCAGAGCAGCAAATAAGCCCAGCAGGCCCTAAAATGGCATCATTTTTAACTCTAGTTTCTATCCATTAGTGTAGGGAAACATTGATTTCATTATTCGTAGTTTCATTTAAAGTCAGAGCACCTACCAACAACTCTGAGTGAGGACGTACTGTACGCGTGAGACTTGCCGTAACTCTACTGCTCTGCAGTTACAAGGCTAGTCTGCAGCCTTGCTGTCTCCGCGGGACTCACTCTTCTTTTTATGTATAATGCTGCTTGGGTTCATACAAGCATCACGTCTATCCATTGTGACATCTTCTTGCTGACAAAAAATGAGTGGTTTTTCCCCACACCCATTCTCCAACACAAAATGGGTGTCCAGCAATTCAATCCAGTTCCGACACTAGCTACCCTGAGGTAGCACAGATCCCACAGGTGAAGGCGCCAGGACCGCAAGACGGCCCCCATTTTGAATCCCAGTCACAAGTCTCAGGGGCCACCTATACTTCTGACTGACCCGTTATAAATTTGAGGGGTCTCGTAAACGCTCCTCAGGTTCAATAATTCACTAGAACGACTCACAAAACCCCAGAAAACATTTTACTCACATGGATAAGTTTATTATAAGGGATACAACTCAGGAACAGCCACATGGAAGCGATGTAGAGGGCAAGGTGGGGGGTGGCAGGGAGCTGGTGCCCAGCTTCCTGGCCCTCTCTGGGCACACTAGCCTGAAGCAATCTAGGGGACCCACCCTGGGTCACCTCATTAGCACAAACTTAGGTATGGTCAGAAAGAGCTCCTTCTGAATAACAGTTCCTACCACTCAGGAAATTCCAAGGGTTTCAGGAGCTCTGCCAAGAACAAGGGATCAAGACAAAGAGTATGTTTTTATTATACCACACCCAGTTTTTGCCCCACTAGTCCACACTGCCCTGCTCCTCTGGCTGGCCAGCTATGCCCCAAATATGCAGGTTTGTTGTTGTTTGCATTCACTAATACCTGAGCTCAGTGTCAGAGCAGTTAAATAGGACGTGTCAAAATCACCAGACACGAAATAGTGTAGAGTGAGATTTAAAGAAATATCGCACCTACATAGAATCAGTTGCTTAATTCACTGACATTGAACTATTATAAATCACGTAGTGGTGCATCCTGTTTCTCCCAAGTTTGCGTAGATTTAACTTCAATGGAATTTTCTTTGATTTTCCTGAGACTTGTTAATTTCTCTTTGTGATTTAGAATTTCCTGCTTTACAACTGTCAAAGCTTAATGTCTGTGTTATATTCTGAGTTAAAATACATCACTGATCATTGTTTTTTACTCATCTAGAGGCTGTTTTCCTAAACAAGTCTCTGAACATTCAGCATCCCTTCATTTGTTCTCTTCAATTGTTAGTAGTTAGCTGCACCAACAAAAGAACAACAAAAGACAGAACAAAACAAAAACCCCAGGCCACACTCAGGGTAGGTTCACTAATGCGACCCTAGGTGACTGTTCTTTTCCAGTGAGATTTTCCTCTACCTGACCACATCTTTTTGCTTGGGGCTCTTTGCCCTTTTGGATTCAATACTTAAATTTATTTCTACCTTGAGTCAAAATGTCAAAGGCAACCCCCATAAATATAACATTAGACAGCTCCATACCCTCCAGGGCTTAGTACAAGAGAAAGCCCAAGATATAGCCACATCTAATATTTCAAGATTGTTAAATACATTTGTATTTAAAAAGTCAGAACCTTAACTAATGTGTCTATGATAAAATGTCTCTGACAATCATGAATAATTTGTAGATTATTTTTAAGAACTGAGTTGATCACCATTATATTCAAGTTCCCTGCGAATCAGGCAATAACCACAGCTCCCTTACTGTGTTGAGGACTAAATAAGGCAACACGAGTGGTGCTTAGCAAAAAGCTTCGTTGGATCAAGTCTTATGTATCACCTGCCTACCCCACATGTCTACAGGATGTCTTTATGTGGATGTCTAAAAGACATCCCAAATAGGAGCTCAAAAACCACTTGTCACTCCTCTAATTCCCCCAGTTAGCTCTTCCCTTGGATTTCCCTGTCTCAATAAAGGGCAACTCCATTTTCTTCCAGCTGCTTAGCCTAAAGGAACTTGGAGGCATCCTTGAACTAACTCTTTCTCTCTCTCTTGCCCTCTCTACTGGCTAAATTCAAATCATACGTTTTCTCTCCCTCTCCGCCATTCCCTACAGCTCTCTCCAAACCTCTAGCCTCTCTACCTGGATTACTGCCATAGCTTTCTGAGTAGTCCTGGTGCCTTCACTCTTGCCTCCCTACAAGATACTCTAAACCCAGCAACCAAAGTGATCGTGCCAAAATATAACTCACATCACATTACTCCTCTGCTCAACACCCTCATTGCCTCAAGAGTGAAAGCCAAGATTTTCTTAATGCGCACAAGCCCCCCTTGAGCTGGCTCCCTTTTACTGCTAGTATTACTGGCCACAACTCGCCTTCAAGCTCCCTCTCCCCAGTCACAGCTTCCTCCTTGCTGTTGAACACACTGTAGAGTGTGGGCACTGGCGACCTTGACAGGGAACTGTTTCCCCAGGAAGCCGCCCGGCTCACTCCTGCTCCTCACTCCTAGACCTGTCCAATGTCACCTTCTGAACCTTTGATCACCCTCTAGTAAAACACGGCAACCCCCATCTCCCGAGGCCAACACCCCACAGCCCCGATCCCACTTAACCCTGCTTTGTAATTTTGCTAGAGAGCTTATCGTTGTTAAAATGCTAACTAGACAAAGAAAAGAACTGCTGCAAATGGGAATGGGAAAAGACATCCATAAGTAAAAGTCAGTCGAGAACCAGAACTAATAGTTATAGAAGAGAACGAGCAAATGAATAACAAACGTTGAAATGTGATCAATGTCACTGATAATTAGGAAAATACAAAGCAAAACAACAATGGAATACTCATTGTCAGCTAAGATATGAATACATCTAGAGCTGACTTTGGTTGTAGGAAAATAAGAATTTTTACACAAAGCTGATAGAAATGAAATTCGCTATACAAATTTGGAAAGTAATCTAGAAGCATAATTAAAAGTTTGTATGCTTGTATCCTTTGACCTGACAATCTAACTTTGGTAAATCTATTCTATGTAAATAAAGCACCAGTATGTGAAAAAATATCTAGACAAATATTTCTATTATAGCGTCGATTATAATGACATTAAAAAGAAAAAATAATTTAAAAAAACTGATATTCCATCATAGGGAAATAATTAAATAAATTTGGTCTATTCATAATTTTCAAATATTATTTGGTCATTAAAAATCATTGGTGAGAGCTTTATGTATGAATCTGGAAGAAGGTTTAGAGAAATGAAAAATAAACAATTAGCAGATTAATATATAATGTGACTATATTTTTATTTCAGAAAAAGAAAAGAAGGAAATAAATATCATATATACTTACTTTTTTTGAGCATAGATAAAAATATGGAATACTGATGTTAATACTAATTATCATAGTCAGGTGGAACTGAGGGAAGAGTATTAACTTTTGCTTTTTATCTTTGTTGTTTGCTTGTAAAAATGGGCATACTTTTATAGCGTAAAAATATAAAGAAAAAATATATAGGCTATTATTTGAAAATACATAGCCCAGTGCTTTGATAAATACATAAGTTTATGTATCACGTCAGAGGACCTTGATTTTTATCTCAATTCTCAAAAAAAAAAAAAAAAAAAAGGTGACATTTAAAATGAATTATATGGTTTTAACATTGAGTTGACCTAGGGTACTTCCTTTCATTTACACATGAGGAAGAAGAGATCCTCATGCACATAGCAGGGTCTTGGTATATGGCCACCTGAATAAATGAATGGATGCTTAACTATGAGGCAAGGAATCAGCTAAGTACTTGCTCAAATCACAGCCAGTTCGAGGCAGAGGCACATCTAGAATCCAGATCTTCAGATTCCAGGTCCAGGGTTCTTTCCATGAGGACACAGGGTTGGGAGAGCAGAGTGGAGACAGATGTGTATATCGCCTGAAGCAATGACAGGTTCATCTGGAAAACTCTTGTAAAAGCGTTCCCGCTCTAAATTTACTTAAGGCAAAAATCATGACCTCACAGTAGGAACCATAATGTTTCCTTTCCTCTTAGAAAGCTTATTATTTTTAGTTCTGGAGGTTTTGAAGCATACACAGTAATGCTTAGGAACTAATTTTAAGCACATGAGACAAAAAACAATGCCTACTAACCAGATGTCCTGCTCTGGAGCCTGTTGTCAGAAGCAGGCCTGTGACCACACACCATTTTGCATGGGGCGGCCTTGTGGTTTCTGTGGCAAGTCTTCCTATGGTCCTTTCAAGCACTAAAGAAAGCATCAGTATGGCTACCCAGTTGTCCCCTTTTGTGGAACATTTGATGAGCATGTTTTCTGGACTTTCCTCACACCCCAAAACTTCCTCTCTTGCCCCCTACTCATCCAAGCTTGTCAGAAGCATCCACTGACGTGGCTTAGAGTCCATTCACAAATTAACCAGTTATTGCAGCCACGAAATTTCCCCCTTGACCTTCAACTCCTACACTCTCCCCTACATACATTTCCACTTTTACTAATAGTCCGTCTCGTACCAAAAAATGACCTTTACTTTCACTCTCACCTAGCAGATCCAAAGAGCCAGTTTCACTTTGGGACGCTTCCCTCCTGGTTTAGTTCCACCTAAGATATGTTATTTTCCAGCACAGTTTTGGTTTTGTTTTCTTAATAGCGCCTGAGCAGAGGACTCGAAATGGCCAGTTGGGCTGGGGTTCCAGAAATCTGCTGGATGAAAAGCACCAAATAGCTCTCTGAGGGAATAAAAACCAAAACAAACAAAACGTGTTGAGGAAAGGGCAGCCAGCAGTCTCCTTGCTGGCAGGCATTCCCTATCACTCAATCAATCGCGCAGTAAGTGTCAGCCACATTCTCTTTGCAGGAGACTGTGCTGTCATAGGGAAAGAATGTTTTCTAATCAGCAGTTCCTTGGTGGTTACCAAGCGCGTGGGGAGCTGCGAGCGCGCTGGTCAGGGCATGACGGGCATAGGGGTCTCTGCATGCAGAGACTGCCAGCGGCCTGCCAGCTGCCCAGACTCTGTGTAAAGATGAAAAACGTTGCCAGAGAGTGTGGAAAACCCCTGAGCCTGACAAGTTCTAACGAGGTACAGTTTTGAGAAATTGGGTCTAAATAAAGACTACTATGAAGTTTTTGAGAAAGCTTGGACTTGTGTAAAGAGTCCTCTTCTTACTTGCAGATTATGCCGGGGGCATTTGCAGTTTTTATAGTGTCTTCTTGGTGAAAACCCTCTGGGTTTCAGCGGTCCTGATAAACCCATTGTGTAGTGTTCTCAGGTCTGGTTGCTGTTACCTCTTTGGGTGAGAACAAAGCAAGAGGAAGTTCCTTTAGCGTGTGTGTGCCCGTTGGGGGCAGCAAAGTGGCTGCGATGTCTCAACCTACTCATAGAAGCAGTGCCAAGCGCCACCCCAGTGTTGCCAGGTAAGGGTTCTGCCATAACGGTGGTTTTTGAGGGGACACCTGGGCACCGCTGGCCCCTGGAGTGCCTTTGTGTGCCTGAGAAACAGGAGCAGCCCACAAGACAGCTGCTGGCTTAGAGGGGAGAATGGGTGACACCCAGCCTTCCCTTGTCTCCTGAGTGAGGTGCTTCACACAGCAACTCAGGCAGCTCCCCTGACAAGTGACCTGCTCTGATGCCACCTCGGAAAGATTAAGCTTCTTTCGTTTCTTATCTTACCTGAGGGTGTCGGAGGGACACTTCTGCTGTGGACATTGTAGTTTGGGTTGATGTGACCTGTTTGCTCTCCTCCGAGACATTCTTTTCCAGCCACCCAGTCTGCTCCCGCTGAGTGCCGGGGAATTTGGGAGATAAAAATCAGGTCAGGTATAAATTTTATCTCACATCTCTCAGCTTGTTACGGGTTGAAATCTTTAATCACTGGTTCCCAGTTGCCTTGCTTTTCTATTCCACTGACCCCAATTCACGGCCAGGACGTGTGGGGTCCTCGTCTTCTCTGCCTATTTCCCTCTGCCAGGTAGGGGTGTTTCTAAGCTTAGAGCCCCCTGCCCCAGTTCTTTCACTTCTAAATGAAAAGTGCTGTCAATTTCACAGCGAGCCTTACTGATGTATCTATAAGCTCAATAGCCTATCGAGAGTACAAATATTTTACTAAACTTTTCTTAGCTTGTGCATTCACCTCTTACTGGTGCTCCCAGGCTGTGCCGCTCCCCATTTCCATGAGCACTTCTAGGTTTCCTTTCCTCTAGATCTTCGTTTTCTGACTTTGTTTCCATGGCTCGAACTAGCCCTCTCCTCTTATCCTTGCATAATGCTTCCAGGTGGGCCCGCCAGAATGTTGCATCTGCATTCTCTCAAGTCTTTTTGTTTGTTTGGTTTTAAAGTTGATAAACTTCTTAATTTCTTTTACAACTTTGTATCTCTAGCTGTCACAGAGGCTCTACACGCTTTATGAAGGATCTCTTTAAGAGTTTCACATATTAAGATAATGTCCTTCATAGTACTCTTCCCAATTCTTCATTTTTATTTTAAAAACTGAAAATACCTCAGAGCTATGCGTGTGTTTAATGACGTAAAACGTTAGGGTCACATTGCAGACCAGAGTCACTTTTCAGAGGAGTTGTTCTCATAACATATCCATGATTTTGTGAACACTCTCTTTGAACCTACTTATATTTTCCAGTTATACTACATTTTTAGTTACCTGAAGGCAATTAATGGTCTTGATCAGCATAGCTGGCCCTTGTAGGTCTTCTGAGACGTAATTAGTAGTTGACTTGACAGCAAATTCGGTGTAAGTTTGTTCAGAGGCAGGATAATATTATAGTTGTCATTGTTTTCAAGAAGTCCTAGAATGTCAGCTGCACGGGAGCAGAGCTTTCTTTTTTTCCTGCCTTGTTCATTCACTTAATGTGCCCACCACCAAGAAGAGTGTCTGAAACTACCAGATGTTTAATATCTATTTGTTGAATGGTAAAATGTAGTCATTTTTTGTTTTGCTTTTTTACCTCCATAGCGCTGGGAGAATGAATTCCTAAGCAAACACTGCAGTGTCTGGTAAACTTCTTTGTATCTGAAAGTTGAGGCCACAGTATCAGATGTGTATGTTTTGGGTTATGTTTTCTCTGAATACAATTATTCACCATGAAGGTCATGTACTACTTTTCAGCCTATTCCCATAAGTTTGTGTATCTTCCCTATGGTTCATTTCTTTTGATTTAGCATTTTGGTTTGAAAGGCTTTAAAAATGTCATTGTTTACATTCTCTATCCTGCAATTTATAAAAAAACAAAAAAACAAAATGAGATATTTCCCAGCCCAGGTCTCTGAGACAAACCAAGTATTTATACTCACCCAGAAATATGTCTATTATCCATACCTTTCAGTTCTTTCCTGGAATCTATTTTTAAAAGCGTGACACAACATTTTTATATGTACTCAGTTTTAAAAATTGCCTTTGCCAATAATCTTAGTGAAGTTTTCACATGCATCTTTTTCAGCCAAGCAAGATTTGTCCTTATAGAAACTTTTCTTTCCATAGTTTACTTTCATATTAGTGAATCTATATCATGAAATGCCACTGCTCACTGATAAGCCTTTTGACTTTCTTATATGGCTCTTCTTATTAATTAAAATAATGTTAGCAATCCTCTTTCTCTTTCATGGTAGTTAACTTTATTTTGAGGAAGATTCCTAAATTTTCTCTCAAATTCCTTCAGAATTCTTGGGTGAGTCCCAATTTTTTGTTTGGTTCTCTTCACAGCTAGACTTAGAATCAATCCTATGTGTACTTGAGCTTGGCCTTAGGTGTTAAGGAATACTCCAAATCTTCAACAATAAGTGGAAAATCAAGTGTCCTAACAGTGAACACCACTGCTTGTCCTTTGTGAGTCCAACTTGTACGTTCCCCAAGAGCCTCACTGCCTTCTAGCTGGTTTTTGCCTGTCTTTGGTGCACTTAAATGTTCTATTTTATTAAAGTTCATTAAGCATTAAGCTGCATACTTGGAGACAAGTCTGTTTGTGTTTGTTCTTGAGTGCTTTCAGTTGAATTCCTATTCTACCCATGGCTCTCTTTACTAAAGGAAAGGCCTTTAATACTATGACAATACTTTCATCTGAAAAAGTAAAACTTTATATTTATATTTTACTAAAGATACCCCTAATCCCAATTAACAAAAATACATATGTGCATATAAAGAAAATAGAGTATATCCACTATGACTGTATTCTAAATAGTCTACATTGAAGTTGTATTATAAAAATTATTATACAAGTCTTTGTTACAAAAGACTAAAATACTTGTTGTCCCTATTAATTGATTCAGTATTTGCTGAGACTTGACTTTGCCAGGTATTCATATTTATAGTTGATATGAATGTATATATTTTCAAGCAATTATTCATTTTTTTCATCGTCAAAACTAAATACTTTCCCCTGGGTATTTTATAATTTCATTTTTCTACAAATAAGTCTGACCGATTCTTTGGTTTTGCAAACCTCAATGGAATTCTGAATTTGTGTTAAGTTCTCCATTACAATCACCTACACATAGTTACTCCTTGTACTATTTCCTGAGTTTTAGGTCTTCAAGACCAAATCGTGTATATGGCTCTTACTTTGCGTACTGTTTTTTTTTTTTTTAAACCATCCTTGTTATGGAATAAATAATTATTTATTAAATCTACCTCTACTAGTATCACTAGTTGACCTGTTCTAATCATTTACCTTTGGCAATCGATACAAATGCTACTGGGGAGAGCTGCCAGGTGTGTCATCTCTGAGCCTCCGTCTTCTCACTCTGCCAGGGCAGGCGGTTCCCACCTCAGGAAGGCCTTCTATGGACTGACAGGCACAGCACAGACAGCAGCTGGTGCAGTGCCCAGGTCAGTCAGTGAGTTCTGCCATCTCTGGGAATAGCCTGGCCCAGTGGACGTGTGTTTGTACCCATTTCAACAAGCGACAGATGAGTGTAGGTGAATGTCATTTCTTTAGTAGAATGCCACTGGTTCCCATCCAACCTGTCAGCACTTATGAAAACACTGTCACCTCACCCACCAGCCAGTCCCTGTTTTTGCTCGGAATGCTACCCCCCCTCATTGGATGTCATTTGTTCCCCACCTGATCTCTGGAATGCCAGTTCTCTGTGACATTTGCTTCTGGTGCCAGGTATCTGACTTACCAGCTTTAGGAATTCCTCTTCTAATCTTGCATAGTTGCGTTTATACAAATTCTAAAGTTGTTTTTATGTTAATTCTGCAAAGATAGATGAAGAACAAAAAACAATTTTATACCAAGTAACATTCACTTTTCTGGTTTTCACATGACCCTGGATAATTCCCATCTGAATTAAATGGTTTAGCATTTTAAAACAAACAAAAAGCAGCCAGTAATTTTTTCCATTTCACTTAGGAATAAATGATCCATTCTCCATAGTCAGAAATAAATAGACAAGGTCCATAGTTTTCTTGTATAGCTTTTGTCAAATAAATAATACTGTGATAAAAGTCCACTTTAAATATCAGCAGTGTTCTCTGATGTCAAAGGTCGTATAATTGCGTAAAAAAGTAACTAATTAAGGAGAAAATATCCCCTTTTATGCACATTTCTTTCTTTTGGAATCTCACCCTAAATCATGAGGATACAGGCTTGTTTGGTTCTGAAGGTTAGTGGGCATTCCACCAAAAAGTTTTAAAGAATTATTTATTGAATTAATTGATAAAAAGTCTTTCTGGGTTTTAGTTTCTTTCTACTGTGCATGGCTTTGGGTGCTAACCCATGTTTCCAAAGGCAGGCTCCCACAATCTGAAGATTTCATCTGAGTTTGTATGTTTATTCTACATCCATGGGTGGGTGGGTGGGAGTGAGGGTAGGGGGTGGGGGAGAGTAAAATGCCAGCCACTATAGAGCAAAAGTTTTCTCTAGGTTTTGGGGTTTTGTTTGTTTATTCTATGTTTTCATTTTTTTCCTATTTGGGCTTTGAATGTCATGTGGAAATAGCTCATTTTATTTTCTGGAATCCTTGGGCTAGAACAGAGAACATCAGAGTAAATTGATTCACACAAATGCTCTTCTTCCACATTCTTTTAGAAAAGCAAAACAATACACTAAATTATCTTTTCTTTGTTTTGATTCACCCTAATTTCACAAATCTCAAAGAAGATTTATTGGTTTCCATTTATTAGTTTCTGCTACATAATGGAATGTTAATTTCATTTTTTATAAAATGATTGCTACGTTGAGCATAAGATAATTTAAATGTCAAATCAAATTTTATTTTTAAGGTTTAGTATTTAAGTACATTTTAAGTTTTAAAATAATTCCATACTTACCAAAAATTTCTAAGAAGTGTACAAAGATCTTTTTTTCCCCCAGAGCCATTCAGAAGTAAGTTACCATTGAATGATTTAATGTGCTTTTCCTACAACCAAGAACATTCTGCCAAGCAACCATAAGATAACCATCAATCAGGGAGGAAAAACTTTTCCTCTAACCTTAGGTTCAGGGTCAGGGGCTTGCTAATCTAGTGACAAAGACTGACTCACAGGAAAAAGGGAACACACATTTATTAACATGTTTATTTGCAGGGCTGTTCACAGGAAAGAAATGAAACTCAAAGAAGCAGACTTGGGAGCTCATATAACCTTCTTAACAAAAGAAAGCGGGTTTGGGCTCCGAGGGACAATGAACCGTAGGGAAGTGACTAGGAGATGCATGGAGGAACTGATGGAAGATGAGAGACTTTAGAAAGCGTCACTCATGCAGATTCATCTTGGTGCTAGGGTCGCTCTTCTCATCCTGGGACAGGAGAGGGGCAGTATCCATGCCACTTCCTCAAAGGACAGTTTATGTCATGCCATAGGGTGATCAGGGGATGCATTTGTTGAGTCTTACTTGCCTTCAGCTCAAAATAATCCTTATGTCAAAGTCCCCTGGTAGAGGGTGGCATATCCTGACCCCTTCACATCAAAATCACAAAATGAACACTGATGCAAGATACCATCTAACCTCAAACCCATTCAGTTTTTTCCCAATTATCCTGTTTGTGGCGTTCGTAGGGAAAAAAGGTCCATTTCAGAATAATAAATTGACTTTCGTTTTCATGGTGTTTGGGCTCTTTCAAGCTTGTACAGCTCCCCAGTCTTTGCTTGACCTTCATGACCTGATACTTTAGAAAATTATAGGCCTGATGTTCAGTAGAATGTCTCTCAATTTGCTTTTGTTAATATTTCCTCAAAATTGGATTCAGATTATGCATTTTTTGGCAGGAATATCACAGATGTAAAGCTATGTTTTTTTAATGCATCCTATCAGATGGTCAATTTGGATTTTTCTCATTACAGATTATTTTATCATTTGATTATTGTCTGCCAAGATAATCCAATATAAAGTTGTTTTTAATATTTCCTTTAGTATTCACTAAGTATTGGGGGAGGGAGATCCCATGAAATTGTGTAAATACCTTCTCCTCATCATACTTTCAGCCAGTAGTTTTAGCACCCATTGATATTTCTTATTTGAATTATTACTATGATGGCTGCCAAGTAGTGATTTCTTAATACCATAATTTTTTCTCCATTTATTAGTAGGCATTCCAATATAAAGAAAGGATGTTTCCTGTCCCCATTGGTATTTATTTAAAATTTTTATAAGCATAGTTTAACAAATTCCTATTTCATTTAACAAGTTATAATGCATTCTTATTATTTATCTTGATTTAATTTGTCCCATTTTTAACAAATTCTTTGAGTACTTCCTAATTTCTGGCACAAAAAGAAATTCTAAGCTCATCAATTTCACATTCATACGAACACCGCAAAAAAAAAAAAAAAGAATGAATATGGACTACTGAAATCTTTAACAAAATCAACTTGCCACCTCCAATAGGAAGAAAACTATTTAGTGTAAATATGTTACATTAATATTAAACAATGAGTACAACATAAAAAAAGATTAAAAAGAAATGTAATGTTTATCAAAAGTTTTAAAATAAGTAACACAAAATAACTTAACTACAATTACTACACATGTGTACACCACACAATTGTCCCCTTTCTCCCCTGAACTCAAAATTCAAAATGAAAACCTTTGCAATGATCAGAAACCAGTGTTCACCGGAACTGAATGCAGAGTGCCCTCTAGAGGCATCATTCAATAATGCAACATTTCCACCTGTAAATGAACCTGTTGAAGTCTCTGTAGAAGGTTTTCAGAAGCCTTCGCCTTAAATACATAGGAGTACTCTACACATTATAATAACTGATCATGATTTGATTCAGCATGTTAACCTCTGACAAAGCTAATGCAAGGGATCTGGCAAAAGGTGACACGCACTTTATCAGCTGGGAGAAAGAACTGGGAATATGCCATCAGAAGATTTAAAAAGACATTAAGTTGCCATATGTTAGTTTGTGACTTTTGGTGAAGCTGTTTTGAAATCTCTCAAAAAACTCACGCAGAGGGCATATCTTCACCGTTCATTCCATTATTTCCTCAACACCCATAGACGAATTAGGTGTAGATTGAGACTGGCAAGCATGTCACTTGTCAGTCTTCTCTTGGCTCTGTACCTTTGTACGTGCTGCTGGGGACCCAACCCTGCAAACCTGCTGGTAGATTAAATCAAGACTTATCAAAGCTAGAAATGAAACTCCAAAACATATGTGAAAAACTCACATTTAAACTGATAGTTTAGGTAAACAGTATTTAATGATCAATTGAACACAAAGGTAAACTATTTCTACTATTATAAAAATATTATACAGCTCCCAAGTATATGGTATCTAAATTACTTAATACCTCACACAGTTATTAAAAGCCTGTCTTCCTCCTCATTTTTGCTATAATTTAAAAGCATTTCAATAAAATTATTTTATCAATTCTGTTCCTTAAAAAAAAGTCCTTTCAAATATATGTCCCAAAGAAATTTAGCTTCAACAATATTGATTTAAGAGAATAGTGTTAAGATGATATTGTTTTATTTGTGGTAATTTTTACCTAAATTCATAGTCAATAAATATCACTGTGATACTAGGGAAAATATTATAATTACTAGACATGACTCAAAATTTGGTCTTCCAATCTTCCTAGATGATGTCACAACTCGGTATTGTGTAGAGATTTGAGAGATACAGTTTGATAAATTTAAAAAAAAATACTATAGTTGACACAAGAATATGGATCTATCAGATGAGTATATCAGACCTAACTTATTCCCTTGCTTTTTTGATATAGACATAACTGTAAAATATATTATTAATGTTCCTGTTGAAATGCTTATTGCCAAGAACATTATAAGGGAGAAAATTTCTTTTCTCTAGCAGTATGCTCATGGCTCATTGTGCCTGCACACACAAAATTGCGATCCTTTCTTTTTGGGGAATAAATCCTTTTTAGTGACAGAAAAACAATTATTTTCCCTACTCATCTTAGGTCTTGGCTGGGGCTCTGTAACCAAAGACAGTTTCACAAGAGAAAAGCATATAAATTTAAGTTTTCTGTGACACGGGAATCTTCCTATGGAAATGAAGACCCCCCTAAAAAAACAAACAACCAAAAAAAAACCTCAGTGCTCTTATACTAGGTTGAACAAAGAGAAGCTTTTGTGGAAAAGTAAAACATATATGGGTGACGCTAAAGGAAGATAAGAATTATTGTAACCAGGTCTATTTGCGCAGAATTCTCGCGTGCTTGATGACTAGAATGTTCCTTTGCTCCTGGTACAGGAGACGCATCTTTCACACTGACGTTTTATCTCCCATTGGCAGGAAGAAAAGATCAGAACACTCTTCCTTCATCTGCTCTTTTCCAAGTGCTATTAGCTCAGGATAATCCGTATGTTGGAGTGGCACTATTGGGGCTGGCATATTTTGCCACCCTTCAACAGTAGCAATAAAATATATGATTTTCTGTGCATGTTTAGCTAGTTTAATTCTGTTCTCCATATGTTCATCACTAAATCAATGAGTTTATCTGCACTGTGGAGAAATGGTGCAAAAGTATTAACTGGCTGATACAGATGTTAGAGTCAGTGGTGAGGTTTCCCCGACTTGAAAAAGCGATGACTTGTTTCTAATTCTAGCTCTGAAGTGTTTCCTATCACCTCCATCTTTAAGATTATTGACTTTTTTATAGTCTTCGAGAGAGAATGAAATTTTAAATAAACAACATTGATGATATATTAAAACAATAATAACAACAAAACACCCTACTGGCCCATGAAACTATCAAGCTGTGCTGTTTGTGTATCCCTGCCAAGCGTACACTTGGTGTCATTTGAATGGCAGGGAGAGTAGCAATATTTGCGTGATTTCTTCACTTTCCTCCCTTTTCCATACAAGAGTCCCCGCTCCCCAGTGTAAAGAAACACCTCTTCACCCACCTTGATCTTGAGGCTCAGCCCAGCTATGAGGTCTAAAAGGATGTCATTTTTCTCTTATTAAAAACTCAGAGAGCTTGTTAGGAGAGAATAGTGCTTAATTCTTGCCTTTGGATAAGGTTTTAGCCTTATTATGTTTCCTTCCGGGTATCAACCTGACTGTGGGTGTAATTCCAGGAGATTGACTGCAAAGGACTTCTCAATTCCCACAGGCCTCCACCCCCTGCTTCCTGTGCAGCTCAATGGCTGGTCGCAGAGGGGTGTGTCCTGTTCCAGTTCTCATCACCCGTCAGCCTTTGTCAGCTCCTTTTCCCAGAGGCAGCTGCATTGAGCAGAGGACGATGAAACCCCGTGGGTCCCCTGGACAGCTGCGTCTGCAGAGGCGCAGCAGCCCACGCGTAGCTTCTTAGGAGCGTCTCCTGCTTCAGGGCACGGCTATCCTTGCTGACCTCAGATCTAGTCGTTCTCAACGACTTGTTCCCTTGGCAAATGTTTCAAATAACCCTGAGGCTCTGGAGATACAAGAATAAGCATCCTGCCCCTGTCTCCAGGGCTTTGTAATCTAATAGAGGACACATGTGCATGAACACGCCATCACAATAAAGTGGGACAAGCTTCGTCATGGGGGAACGCAGGTTGCTATGGAAACGCATAGTTGGAGCATCCCATGCAATAGGGTTCAGTGTCCCTCCCACAGTTAAGGTGAGAACTATAGAAAGGTTAACATTTAGCCAGGCAAAACGCATGTCTTGGAATATCTTCTGTCAAAACTGTGTATTTGCAGATACAATACCTGCCTGGGTCTGTCGCTGTGCCCTTGGGATGGGCGGGTTGTACCCGTGCAGCGCGTTCCAGGAGGAGGCCAAAGCTGTCCCAGTGGACAGCTGTAGAAGTGGTTTCTAGAACTTCGCTCACCATCCACGGCCTGAACAGCACCTACAGCTGCTCCCGTTCTCTGTTCTCTGCTCCAGCCGGCTCCAGCCCATGTTCCTCCCGGGGGAGCCACAGAGGTTTGGCTGGGGCACTGTCAACAGCTCAGCGACCTGGCACATCACAACAGCAGAGAGGAAATAAACGGGGATCCAGCCGAGAATGCAGATCAAGGGAAACAGAGTCCATGTTTATAAGAAATGTCCCCATCCTCCTAGTTTTCATTTCAGACAGGCAAAGACCGCTTTAGACACTTACCTAAATTATTAAACCACATAGTCTTGGGTGAAACTCGAGAAATATTTATTGTTGCTAAAGGCCAGCACTACATTAACAATTCTCTGAGCGAACCTTTTCTCTCCTACTACCTTCTGAAACCACAAACTTCCTCTTTACTAAAATAATCAAGACCCCAGGACTTGTTCATCTAAAAGACACACAGAGTGCTTCCTTTCCTGAGTAATTTGTTCCTCCCCCGAGTAGCCAGGAGCATACTCAGGGCACTAATCCTAACAGCCAAAGGAAAACCTAAACATTGCTGCCTGGTGGTGGTGTTTCAGGCAACGCTTCTCATTCTGAGTCACCAAAGGCTGCAATTTCTGGTCTTTGAACATCTGGAAGCATTGCCATTCTGGAAGAACCGGCTATCGATTTTTCCTTGACTTATACTTGAAAATGTGCTTTGTTCCCTAGCATCTCCCCTGAAGAGGCTTGGCTTATAACGTACAATCAAAGCCTCAAATGTGACATTGGCAGCAGCAGGCTGGGAGGAAACATGGACACTTGAGGTGGGCAAGTGTCTGCAGAAAGCACATGAAAGACCCCAATACTTGCCCGGGCTTTGCTCTCTCATGTAATCCCTCCAGGCCTCATTTCTCTGTCTTCTAAATACAGGACACAAACAAAATCATCTTCAGTTATTTCCAAGATTGTGGTTATCTGTTTGTCTATTGAGTGTGATTATTTCTTCAGGAAATTATACTTCTTGTCAGTAGTAATGAGCTAACCATCGCATGTAACCATCCAAAATGAGTTTGGTGGATTTGGGGTGTATGCTCACAACCAAATCCAGTCACTACCAACAACGGGAAATTCAAGGGTCTTAAAGTATAGACCTCCAGCAGGGTTAACACGCGATGCACGAAAAGTTAAAAACATAACTATCAAACAAATATAAAACGCACATATGTCCACGGTTTTAATTCAACTCATTAATTAATGAGGTATCCAGAAAGATAAGAAGTCTCATTCAAAGAGCATTTGAAGAGTTGGGTATTTGCAGGCAATTTAAGAAAGAAATGTTAGAATAAGATGGTTAGAGTAGATACAAAACTGGTTAATGCCCTTACAAGGCAGTAAACAATAACCTGGGAGATGATCTATTTTTCTCTTGTTTTGTTTTTTGTTTTTTTACCAGACAGAAGTCTACAAATTAACAATGTCTAAGCTCTAATCAAATAATAACATTTACATAACTAAATAATCCTTGGATGAGCCTACCAAACAATGACATTCAAAGACAAGCTGTATTCTGTGCGTTACTGGGTAATTGTTTAGAAGACTCTGTACTGGAGCCCCCTGCGTGTGTAATAAAAGTCTGAGGGCCCCGGATAATCCTGCAGCCTGGTCACCTCTTCCCGTTCTCTCTGGTTCCTGCCTGGGGTACTGGGCCGAATATGACTTCCCAATGGTAGTTTAAGGGGAAACAGCTCACACATCATACATAACTTAGGGGAAATATTAAAAAAAAATGTTTCAGTGTCACATTGGCTGAACCTACTATCCTATTGATAAAATCTAATTCGTACTAACAGCATTTCTACTTATTTTCCATGTGGATTTGTTCTTGTGAGTGAAGGGTAGGAAGGATGGATGGTAACCAGGAGATTGATATCCACGTAAGTTAAACTAAGCGATGGATCAGCCAAGAGTCCAATAGGAATTTACTGGACTTCACTGAATTCTCTCAACCTCATCGCGAATCACCCTTAGCCTAATAATATTGCCTCTAAATTCTCTGTTCACTTGCAATTTAGTAAGGAGGCCACCAAAAATTAAGATTTTAGTAATAGTGTTTGATTCAAAGAGTCATTTCTGGATTTTCATAGTTCCTCCATGGTAAAAAAAAATAAAGTATATATTTAGACAAAAAAGCCACAGTGAGATGTGATTTTAAAGTGGTCACTCATGACAATAACCTAAGTTGGGTCAATGAGTTTTAGCTTTTGGGGGGAAGTCAAGAATTTGATAAAAACTATAGACCCTTTCTTGAGAAAGAGTCAAGGAGCATATAACACATATGTTACTTTGTATTTAATTTGATTTGGAATGATTCATGGACCCCTGAATCCCATCCATGGATCTTTGTCAAGAACTCACAACCTAGAAAAAAGAAGGAGCCTCATAAAAGACAGGTGTGGGTGAAACATCTGATCCTCATAGCCTGTCTCCCCAGCCTGACCTAACCTCTGATGGGAAGGGAAGTCATCTACATTTCAATTGTGGGCAATAGTAAGTTGTTTTCTTTGGAATTAAAGCAGAAATGTCCCTCAAAATAGAAAATCTAAACCCAATTATTTGTGAACTACACAGCCCTCGATGGTCCTGCTGTATCTACCACTCCTAAAATCACCAACAGCCCAGTGGTAAAAAGTCATGGGCTTCAGAGTACATCCTTACTCTGCCCCTCATAAGCCAAATGACCTGAAGAAAAGGGACTTCACCTCACTGAGGCTCAATTTTCTTATCTGAAAAATAAGGTTGATTAAGGGGCAGGCCCAGAGCATAGGTCGCTGGAGCCATAACCCTCGCCTAGTAGCTGCGTAGACTCAGGGACTGGGTCCCAAGGTGGGGGTAATATGTACCCAGGAAAACTAAGGCAAGATTATTTAGAATTTGTTCTACTCGTGTTGACAAGTTTGCTTGAGTGGTTCACTTTTTATGTACTCTACACCAAAACTTGGGTCATAAAGTTATACATATTAGGAATATAACTATGCTATATGCAATTTTTTAGTGTTTTAAAAAAGAAGCAGAGTTTACCAACTTTAATTCTGCCACACAATGTCAGAATTTTGAGGCCTCCAAAAATTAAGATTTTAGTAATAGTGTAGGAAACAAATAAACCTTGATAAACACCATTTTCTTCTGTAAAATAAATCTAAGACCAATTGACACTAATGAAATGTAATGAATTTCAATAATTAGAAACAATATGTAAAACTATTTTCAGCTACTAAATTCTTACATTGAAGAATAATCTCAAAGATTTACTAAGATATTATAAACCCAAGTGAGTGACAAGGCTGGCTTTTGCCCTAGGTGTGACTAAACTTTTTGATTATCTTTTGAACCAAATTGAAATGTTTTTGTGCTTTTTGAGTTGTTTTGTTTTGTTTTGGTTTCAGCAACACACTAAATTTTGGGGGCCTACTTTTCAAACTCACTTGTTAGAATGTGTGGTAACTATGCCAGTTTCTCAGGATAGTAACGGTGGCCCCAATGTTGAGAACCTACACCATTTCTGGCCCTGAACTAACCATCGTACCTATGTGATCACTAGTCCTACTCACAGCCCCACAATGGAACATTATTTTCTTCTTGTTATAAACCAGGCCGATAGGGTTCATAGAAGTTAAGGGACTTACCCTCAGTCCTGTTGTTGTGTTCAACTCGAAAGCGTCGTGTAACTTAATGAGGCGGTGAATTTCCTAAGCCCAAGTTTGCTCATCTGTAAGATGCAGGGAATACTGATGCTTCAGTAGATGGTTGTGCCCGCTGAGTGAGAAAATGTGTGAAACGCCGGCTCCCTGTAAGTGCTCAGTCCTGGTCATTGTTATAGACTGTGAGAATCCCTAAACTTGCCTGCATCTTACTCTATCACTTTGTATAAATGTGCAGGTAAGTGAAAACTAAGCTCCGGTATTCTTTCCAGTGCTCTTAGGACCTGGACTAAATGAATCCAAAATGAGAGGAGAGATGGCGGATGCTAGAGCTTACCAACCATACACAAATAACACTTCCACGCAATTCACAAGCTCATTGTCCTCTTGAAGAATTCCTCATTACCTTTGTAAAATGTGACTTTCCCATGTCCCCCTGGGCAGATGTGAAAGCATGGAGCTGAACAATCAAATCCTGGATCTGATTGAGAGGAGTGCTTCTCCTGATCCCAGAGGGGTCTCCGCAAGGGCCATGCTGAGTCACAGAAGTTCACATTCTCTACAGGTAAGAAGACACCTTCTTTCTAGTTTGTCTCAAAGCACCCTTCAGCAGTGTGTTCACCGAGGAGAACTGATGGGGACAGTCCCCCAATCACTTACAGTAATGTTCTTCCTTGATGCTGAGACGATAAAGCTAACCAGCGTAAAGTTCTCTTACACAGTCACTTCCTGTTACTAAAGAAACCCTTGGCAGAAGCACTTTGCAGTTTACAGGGTGACACCAGGCAATTGTCACTACAGGAAAGTGAGGAGGCGCTCATGCAATTAGAATGTTTAATACAGTCACTACTCCTTTTTCGGGAGGAAGTAACCCAATTTATGGAAACCTACTTACACTGGGTTACTAAAATCAGCACAGCTCGTGTCCATTTTAAAAAGAACAAACAAGGTTTTCCTGATTCAAAGTGTTGTTTGAATTTCCTCTTGTTTCAAGATATTTGTCTGAGGTGCTTTATGTAAGCAAATTACATTTAAGGGTAAGCTCAAGGTAGGGATTTTGTGGATGACTTTAGAGAAATGCATCATAAATGACATAACTGACAACATAAAGTCTTAAGCTCTGTAGCCCTCCCAAGTGAAAACTGTCTATAATGATTTCAAAAAAATTTAATGTAAGTACACTTGAGAGCATATCTGACATTTAAAAAATCTGCATAACTTACACTTCTACTTTGGTCATTATAATTCGTGCTCATTGTGGAAAAGTTAGCACAGAAAACTATAAAAATCATGTAGAGACAGATTTACTGTGGAGCGAATGAACAAGGATTTACTATTGTACCTAATTTGCATTCACAATTCTATATCTTTTTCTATAAAAGGAGGCCCTGGAATTGTATAAGCCTCAGGCCTCACTAAATGTAGATGTGCCTCTGAAATCTCTGAAATCTCCACCACTCCTAAAGAGCCTCCTAGCATTTCAAGTCTGTGTTTCTCTCTCTCTCTTTCTCTCTCTCTCTCTCTCTCTCTCTCTCTCTCTCTCTCACACACACCCTGTTTGTTAAACTTATCCCTTTTCACTTAATATGTTGTGTCTACCCCTGTACCTCTTCTTTCATTCATTTTTAGAATTTTTCTTTTGGCAAGTTCCTAATACTTTCAATTCTTCACAAGCTAATATTCAAAGAGTTTCTGCCATAGACTTTGCTGAATAATAAATAAATGCCTTACACTTAGCCCTGGTAACAATAAAAGGAAAAAGGCTTTCCAAATCTGAACCTTTTCCCTCCAGTAATTTCAAAGAGAAACTTAAGGAACTAGTGCCTTCTACATGTATTGTTCTACTGAAATTAGACCTCTAGGTTATACTCATTAAACTGTCTCCGTATTTCCAAATGTCTTCCGTCTTTGATTACTGCATGGGACAGAAAGCCGCATGGAATCATTAAATACCATTAGACCTATGTGTGTAGTCTCTTCACACTGGCAACCTGAGTGCAATCACTGGCGAGGGGCCTGCCCACCGACCCACACGTGAGGACGATACCTCCCAGCGGGCTTAGTGGCCAGGCGGGAGCATCCTGCCCAGTGGCTGGGCCATCTCCACATGGTCCCAGGGTGGACACAGCCAACGGCACTGCCGCTTGGCAGCTCCACTTATAGAGGCCTAGGCAGATGGAGACTGTTTCAGAAATGTACAAAAATTCTCCTCTTGATTCAGTGCAAATGCAGAGCCATCCAGGCATGTGAAATGTGACTTCCCAAATGTGCTTTGAATTCTCCAGTGGCCACTGGGGCTTCTCCTTTCTTGGGCCACTATAACTTTCACTCGTGTTGGGTGCAGGGCCTTCCACCAGCAAGTCCCATGGAGCCCCTGGTTAGCAAAGTCCTCATGGGCACACAGCTAACTGTGAAGTCAAGGACGGGGGCCTCGTCAAGCTGGCTAGTGATGGCTGCAGGAAGAGGCTACAACTTGTCCAATTCATGGAACTCAACATTTTCTTTTCTCTGGTGGGAGCCAGCAGCATCTCAGGATTTCTCCTTTCTCAAGGCTTGTAAACCAGAAACAAAATTTGAGTCCCGGCCTTTACTCTTCAGTGTGCTTTCCATGCCCCACAAGCTTTTTTATAGGTGCTGTTAAATGTACACTATAGTTTGAAGACAATCCAGATAAGCGTCTTCACTAAAATACACACCACCGCACTCACCTCAGGGACAGAGCTCCGATTTGACATCGGGGGATCTCCCCCCCTTCTTCCTCATTTATTGGCCAGTATTTCCTTGTTACGAGGATCCCCCGAGGGACTCTGCCTGGTAGTCACAGCTGTGCGGCCTACGTGTTCCCCTTTGACTACCAGTAACCCCAGTTCCTAAAAAAGGCAGATACCTCCAGGTAGAAGGGAAGCCTCGCTGTGGGCTGGATTCCTGGTCTGTCTCATTCATTTAATGAACAGATAGTACTGTGTGTATTCTGTACGCATGCGTGTTTTCCTGTTTAGAAACACTTCTCCCTGAAAAAGTCATCTTCCTTTTCAGAGTTAGAAACATCTCTCTGCTGATGGCTGGGCCAAGGAAGGCTTCTCTCTCCCCTTCCTTCCTTCTCGTCACACGCCCACTCCCAACCTTCGTACACATCCCTTTAACTCCAGTTACGACTTCCTTCTGTCATGGAAATGGGCGCTTTTCTCTAGACCTCGTCTAATCCCAGAAAGAAACTTAACTGTGAGAATTCCAGTCCCCTCCAGCGCCCTGATCCAGAGTCTCTGGTCTGCTCTTGCTCATGGCTGACATCCCTGCCAATTCTGTGTTCTGTCTGGGCTCCTTCTTACGTGGTGAAGACCTCGTCAGCATCCGCTTTGCCGTCCTCTTGGTCATTAGTTCCCTCTGTTTGGGGGATTTAATCGAAACCTGTATCTCTCTTTAGGATACTGTTCCCCCGATCACTTCCTTGATGAGATTTGCTCATTTTCCTATACTCCACACATCCAGGCAAAGGACAGCAGGTACCTCGCTGATGTTTTTTTATTTTCCTTATGAAGTGCAAGGAAAAAACATCTACAGAGAGTGAGAGGCTGCAAGACGAGGTCCAGTGTTTACTGAAATTAGGGAAGATACAAAGTGGCCATTGGGAGACAGAGACACTGAAGAGGTGTAGCACTGAAGTGAGCTGAGTGGGGTGAGGGCCGAGCTGGGTGGGAAAGCCTCCACGCCGTAAGGCCATCACTACGCAGGATTTGGGTTTGGCTCCTGTGTCCTCAATATCTCATCACCTCTCCCCAGCTCACCATATGCTCAACTCTCCTCGACTTTTCCACATGTGTAAGGCCCCATATTATTTTACGGGTAATGTTCTGACTCACTCTTACTCATCATAGCCAAGGTTATTGATCACGGTGTCCAAGACTTTCCAGCCCCTTATTCTACCATTGACAAGCTCTATTTTGATAAATCCAATGGTCATTTTCATCAGATCTTTCACGTGTCCTGTCACTTGCATTTGACACTATGTACTTATTCAAATGCCTGACTCCCCTGGCATCTGTACTATTAACCCCTCGACGCCTCCCTTCTCTCTTGGATATTTCCTTGTCATGTAGCCGGCCTGTGCTATATCAGTGTTACCCAGGGATCTGTACATAGCCCTTGGCTCATTAAACACACAATGTATGCTGATGACTCCAGACACATATACTTCCTTCTACGTGCACATGAATTTCATTCAGCACTTTCTAAAGTGAATTCATTATCTTTCCTGCTAAATCAGCTTGTTTTCCCTCTCTACCCCTCCTACATTGGTGAATGAATTATTACCCCCCCGTCATCCAAATGCGGGCATAATCCTGGATTCTTCCAGGGCCACATGCTGCACAAATAACTCCAGGGGACACCATTCATAGAATGGCACTACCTCTCCTTCCCCCTGGACTCTCAGGCTAGTGCCTGTTCTACCTTCATACTGTCTTTGGACTTCACTCCTTTCCCTTCATCCTTTCTACTATGCCATGGTTCAGATTTTCATCATCTCTTGCCTAGACTAGCCCCAAGACAGGCCTAACTGGCTGCCCTTCCTCAGATTTGCTTCACACTAACTCACAATTACCAACATGGATCTTGCTAATGTGCAAGTGCCTAAACATTAAAAGTGGGTTCCTTTTACCTACAGCGTAAAGTCCAGATACCTTGTTTTGATCTATAAAGTGCTCCATGATCTAGCCCCTACTTACGTTTAAAACAAAACATTAGAAAGAAGATCTAATAATTGTTGGGTACCTACCATAACAGGTATGGGGGTAAATATTTTATGTTTCGTTGAAATCGACAACTCTTAAATATGGCTCTCTTTATCCTCATTTTTCAGGTGAGGAAAACAAGGTTCATAGAGATTGGAAAATATTGCCTAAATTCACAAAGTTGTAAAGTTCTAGTGTCAGGAGAGGAAGTGAAGCTTTGTGTGAAATCTGCCACTTCGCACAATGCACCTTATGTCCTAGCCACTCATAATCCTTTCAAAGACCACGCAGTTGCGTGTGCTGTGACTTTTCACCACATGCTGTTCAGTCTTGATGGAAACCCTCGCCTCGCTTGGACCATGTGGTGACTGGGCCAGAGGTCACCTGGTATCAGGAATGACACTGTTGTCCGAGCAACCCCTCCTTTCTGGGCTTGAAGCATCAGCCTTGGATCAAGCCATTGCGCCTTTACCTGTCTCCTAGAGTAAGGTCTCCCAGGAACAGCCCCTGGGTGTCTCTCTTCATCCTAACAGACTTCTGGCACACCCTCCTCAACCGTCATCTGAAAGAAACTTCAAATACCGGTATTTGATTCCTTACGTAAATATAGCAATATAGCGTCGTTTCCAGCTGGAATCGCTGCTGAATTACTGTTGACACAGTGGCACTCTGCAGAAGGAAATCCTGCATTCAGAACAAAACAAAAACTCTACATTCTCACTAAGATACTGACAGAACCGGAAACACTGCAAGAAAATTTCTTTTTGAGGAGACAAGGGTGAGCCAATGTCAGGGATGGTAGAGGTCATCTTCTGTTTCCCACTGAGTGAAGTGAATAGTAAGGTGACTCCCTTTCCAGAAACAAGAAATGAATGTCTTTATGACTTTGTGACATGGGAAGAGTGTTGCTGAATAAAAGAACTATGAGTTAATGAACGGGCCTGAGACATATGTCAAGTTCCCATCTTGCTCAACCATCTTTGCCGAGAATAAGTAAAGAGGGAGAATTACTACAAGAGAAAATGAACAGACTGACTCATTGCTTTGAGGAAATAGAAAACATTATTGATGAACATGGAGAATCTACCAGTCTATTGCAGTATTTAGGGAGCATTGAAGTAGAAAGTTGGAGAACAAAGGGCAGGGAAAGTCTTGTAGGAAAAGGAAAAATAGCTTAAGTGAGAATAGTATAAAGATTCCACACTGAGTGTTAAATGGAAGTTACACTAAACCAAGCCATGGTCCTAATAGGTACTGTGAGAAAATTAATATGTTACCATTAATTTATGACCCCATAATTGTATGTCTTCAAATACAAAAGAAAGTGATAGGAGGCTTGAAATGTATTTCAGAGACAAACAAGTCCATTTCCAGTAACGCCTGGAAACAAGGATGTAGATTGGGAGAGGGAACAAAGTGCCCAAACTGTAAGAAGGTCTCCGCTAATTAAACTGGTAGAAACTCTGTCTTGTCTTTGGATTCCATTTTGCTTTTCTGATTTTAAGAGACAGCGCCAGAACTAGGCTTTTAATAACGTTGGTGCAAATTGAGGGAGGATTTTCCAGTGACTGGGGACACATTCTAGAGCTGGACACTCTTCTCAAGGGAAAAAGCCTTGGGAAAATGCTTTGGAAGTTTCAGAGAATAATGTGAACTTATGACATGGTGAAAGATTATGAGGGAAAAACTTCTTGCAAACTACAGTAAGTTGACACACGTTTTCTGTAACCACATTGTTGAAAAAAAAAAAAAGGTCCAGTTTCCATTTTCTTATTTCCCTTTTTATGAAAGTTAAACTCGCTATTCTTTATCAAAATGAAATTATGATCAAAATCTTGTTTTCTCGTCTGTAAAATGGGTTTTGACAAGAATGTAAAGTGAGTGAAAATAGGAAAGCACTCTGTAAGTATGAAAAGCTAAACAAATACATTATTATTATTATTATTATTATTATTATTACTATTGTAGGATTAGCTGAGCCTCAAAATTTTCTTAGTTTTTTTCGTACAATGACTGGCCTCCTCTTTGAATCCCATTATCTAATTTCAATGGTGGTAGCTGTGGAATGTTTTGATCCTTTTTTGTTGTTAGAAAAAAAAAGTGCTGTTGTTATGTGAGAATCGTTTTCCTTTTCACTGGGAATGTTTGAATAGTTGGCTAGAAAAACTGCCTGCCTGTTCCCTGGAAAGGAGAAGGCTGGTCTCAGCTCAGCTGCTGCGACTCGTGATATCTGAAACGCAGTGGCAGCGTGAGTGGTCATTTCTTTGAGCTATGTTTCCTTCTCTTAACTATGAGTTCAGCTGCTGGTTTTTAGTTTTCTAGTTCTAAATGTATATTCACACAGCAAAACTAAGTGGATAAGTGCACGAAGAGGCCAGGTTGTATTTCCCAAAATATCCCCATAGAGTTCGGTTAATCCCATGGCTAATGTGTGACACATTCCTCCTTCCAATCATTATGAAGCTGTTGAAGGCTTCCACTACGCGTGTCTATCAGGAGTATGTCCACGGGAGGCGACCTTGCTGTGTATGCCCACCTTGAACCCTAGTTGATAGTAAAGCATATCAGCAGGCACCACAGGAGATGAGACACAGTCTGTAAGCTAAAATCGGACTCTAAGACACAAGAATTAAAACTCTGAAAACAGAAAGGAGACAAAAGCTCTTCCTAACTTTGGAGAGGCATCCTTTTGTTGGACAGAAGTTTCTACAGGACTGGAGAAGTGAGGCAATAAACAGGCTCCCTCTTGGTAGATAAATAGGACACACTTTTGAGCAGGACTTCCTTTCTTACTCAGAAGTTGTCTGTTGCACCCCTGGATTTGCCCCAGGTTCCACCCGAGATGAAAGATGCAGGTTGTTCTTTGGAAGATGTAAGCAGTAGGTGGCAGACGATTCCTCCACCTCAGTGAAGGTCAGAATCCTGGCAGCTCCAGATCAGGTCACTTGGATGGCCAGGGGAGCAGCACAACACCACTGAGGGTGGAGGAGGAAGCCACCAAGCCTGGAAGTGAAGAGTGTCATCCGGGTGGAAATTATAATAGATTTATAATCTTTAACTGATTTGAAGAACACAAGGCACCCTGGAGCCTGCCAAGAGAAGAAAGCGAAGAAAGAGAATTTGGGAGTCTCAGGGTTTCTACTCAACAGGCTCTTGCAGCAAAAGTACTATCCTTACTGTTAGAATTATGACTCTGCTTTAGGTTGTCTTCTCCAAGACTTGTATGACTTCAGCAAGTAAATTTGGGGAAAAAAAACCCAAAAAACTTTAGGTATGTCTTCCTTGTTATGCAAAAAGAAGAATAACGTAGGCTCTGTGTTAAGAAATGTGTAAACTCGTGACCATATTAAGGAAGCAAGATGTTTGGCTTGGGAGATGCAGTGAATAGCACATTCGTAAGAAATATTTAGCAAGTGTGTTCTTAGGTTCTTGATCTGCTTAGCTTTGTGGCAGGACTTGGGCCTCTCATAGCGACTTCCAAATCCAAGCTGGATTTTGAAATCTAATAATTTTACAAGTCTTTGTCAAGCAAGCCTTCTCATTTCTAGTTTGGTTAGAAACAATTTCTCTAGTGGGTGTGGGAAGAGTGTTAGCAAAATGGGCACTGTCAGTTCTCACAGGAGGATGCTCATGTTATCCCGGCATCTACCTTCTAGATGCAATGTCGTGCCGGACTCTTTTCACCTTATTTTGTATTTATGGGGAGAGTGAGGCTTGACCTACAAAGTATGTAAATATGTTTTCCTATGGGATTCTGGGATAAGCAGAGAAAACGTGAGATCGATTATTTTCTTTTTTTCTCCAGCAAGGAAGATTTAATTTTTAGAGTATTTTTTTTTTAATCACTAAAGATCAGTTAGCAATGTTGGCAATTTTTCAGGCTAGCATATTGAGAAATTTTCTCTTGAGCCAGGCTCATTTTTAGACAACACACGGTATTTGTATCATTTGTGTTTCCACTGCGTCGTCTCCACAGGCTCCCACTGTTTCTAAACCATCTTCATCTGCATCTGCTCTTTCTTCATTATTATACATAATTACAGTTTTTGGTTGTTTAAAAGTAGTATCTAAATCTAAGGACACGATGTTGAAATGTACCGTCTCAGGAAGAAAGCAGTGTCTCTCACCTGAGGTGCCCAAACTACTCACTTAACGGTTATGAAATGCAGAAAGGACTTTATCATCAGTGGGGAGGTCCCTCTACTCTTCAGATTCGATATTCAAAAAACAGAAACTACATGAATGACATGTCTGTTTGCTCATTTTTTATACCCCAGTACCTAGCACAGTACCCAGTCCACAGTCCCTAATCGATATTTACTGTAAGAAGCGCCCATGAATGAAGGTGAGGGCAACACGCACGCAAAGTACAAGAGAAAAACCAGGGAACTGTGCTGATATTGAGTGATCACTGATTGGTGTCCTCACAGGAAAGAGGACAAAGTTTAAATCAACACAGAGGATTACACTTTTTCGAGGCTACGCTTCTCTTTTCTGACCACTAGTCACTGGCAGTAGAATTTAGTGTCTAGGTAAGCAGTGGTGGCAGTTGGTTAAGAGTTTGTCTCAAAAGGCCCTCAGCCATACCAAGCGAGTCACATCCAGTCCTTAAGAAAGCTCAGTGTGCTTGAACCTTGCCTGAGTTATATTCCTCAATGGCTCAGGCTGCTGTGTCAGACAAGTACATGATGTTTGTCCAATGATTTTCAGCTACGTTATTTATATCTCGCCACATAGGTAGAAGGTTCTTTGGGGTCAATAAGCCAGGGGGACTGAGTTCTGGAGCGGGTTCAGTCACCCACTTGTCACTCAATGTCTGTGAACTTCAGCTTCATCCTGTTGGCACCAAAGCTCCTTCCCCTGACGCCCTCACAGGGCGGTTGTCAAGGTCCAGCTGAAGCAGAGCGAATGTGCCAACCACAGAACTCGCGCACAAAACTGTCATTTTCTTTGGTTTTTAAGATGAGTTTAAATCTAGGACCCCAGTCCTGCCTTTTAGAAGATAATTTACTTCAGCTGAGTGTAGGGACTCTCAGCCACTCTATGTTTTCTCAGGCAATTTGTATTGTCAGTGCAGCCTATGCAGGCGCGCTCTCCTCTCCTCCTCACCTACGGTCTGTGAAGCAGGTTTTGTGGAGAAAGCCAGGTAGGGTAGGGAGGTCCGATGTGGCAAATCAAAACACAGGATGCTCCATTAAATATAAATTTCAGACGAACAACAAAATATTGCATGGGACACACTTAAAAAATTCACTGTGTATCTAAAATTCAAATGTATTCGGACAGCCTGTGTTTTTCTGGTATCTTTAGGGTGAAGGTGTCTGGGCTCCAATCATCTTCATCTTACCCTGCCTTTAGCACCGACGTAATCTGCTGCTTCTGTCTTTCGCTGGCCTGCATCATCCCTGGCAGTCACTGAAGCTTCCAGTTCATTCATCTTGTCTCCTTTCCTCAGGTCCACGTGGCACACACTGCATCCTGCTCAGTTGGACAGTGATGCCTCCTTAAATCCATGAAACCTTACCTAACCATTTGCGCATCCTCCTCAGGAGCATAGGAAATTCCTGGCTCTGCTTCCACACCTCTCTGGGCTTGGGCTGTCTGTCAGGGCCTCTCTGCCTAGACATGCCACAAAGTTTCCACTTTGTGCCAGGGAGATGCAGAGAGATTCTCTTAGGACTTGCCCCTTCTCCAGTTTAACCCAGGGGTAAGGCTGCAGCTCTCTCTGCTCTCTGATGGCCAATCTGCCGTTCGATAGATGAGGGGTTAGTCTCTGGACACAGTGGAGGAGGGCTCCGTTTCCTCAGGAGGACTCACCACAATCAGGTACTTGCTCCCTGATTTTTTTCTCACTTTCCCTCTGACCATGAAACCTTTATCTACGTTTTGGTGGGGAGGGCAGGGTGGTGAAGACGTAAGGAATAGGTCATATTGTCTCTTTATCTGCCCTCTTTTCCATCAGTTGTTTATGGCCTATGATTTTATGCCTTGAATCTGATATTTTTCTCAAACATTTTCAAACAGACAGCAAAATTGAAAGGATTTTATGATGTATAATCCATACACCCACCACCTAGATTTTGCGTTTAACATTTTACTCTACTTGTTTACCACATACATATCCATCTACCCACCTTCTTTCATCTGTCAATCCATGTTACTTTTTGAGGCATTTCAAAATAAATTGCACAGAAAGAATTACTTTTTTAAAAATATTCAAATATATTATTTGCAGAAACACTAGCTCTTGCAATTCAAAGCTTTTGTTTTCAAGATGATCTCTAGAGTTTGGAAGGTCTATTTTGAAATTCAAATGCTGAACAGCGGCTGTTTTTCCCTTTGCACTCTGACACATTTAGTCAGCCTTGAGGCAAAAATATCTCTTATTGAGCAAGGAAAGGATTAGTTACATGAAACAAACAGCAGTGTGTGTTGGGACTTTTAGAGTTAAAACTTCCAGATGTTAACTTATTTCTTAAGATGCAGAAAAGCACTGTACAAATTTAGGCAGTGTTATTGAAGACCACATTTATGCCTTTGAGAAATTCCCCCACAACATGTATAATCATTTATATTGGTTATTTATTGCATATTAACCAAGATTAGGAGAAAAAAATTTAAAGGGGATTTATATAGAGGCAACATAACAGTGATCACACCACCAAAATAGGACAGGGTAAAATATTTACCTATAAAATAAATAAAAAGAAACAACACGGAAACAGAACAGCTTTTAAAAATTGGATTGAAACTCCTACTTGATCCTTTCTGATTGGGTGACAACACAGAAGTTGGTGTACCGCTCTGGTCACTGTCCTGGGGGTTGTGTTCTGAGAAGCGCGGTGTCCCGTGATTTCCTACTGAACAGTCATACGTGAAGAGATTCATCCCATAAAACCGTGTTCTATCACTGCTCTGTACTCTGAGGGCACTGTGCTGAGTTCCAAGGCTCTGGCCTCTCAGGACAGAAAGGGGTGTGAACTGTATGGCTGTTTTACTGTATGTGCCGGAGTTCTTGCTTCAAAAGCCACCCTGGGATGACAGAGGAGGAAGTGACTGACTGCCCTGGAGAAGCAGGGGAGCCTGCAAAGAGGAGCTGCACGTCAAGCTGGGGTAGACTGTTCACGGCTTTGTGCAGGGCTGAGGAGTCTTTCGACATGGAAGGTTCATCGAGTTTTCAGTTTCATAAAGAATATAGAGTAGTCAGCAAAAGCCAGTTTGCCCTCTAATGTACGATATACACAACAAACTAAAAGCGTACAGTGGTGGAAGGAAAGAGACTGCAGGAAACATTGCTCTATGGCCCTGGAGGATGGCTGAGTTCCACCCCAGGGGACAAGCACATATGCCCAGGAAGCTATGGAATTTGGGATACGCCTCTCACCTGACTCTCCTAGTCCAGGCCCAGCTTTGGGGTATGAAAAACAGGTGATTTTATAGTTTGGAGGTCAGGAAGTTAACATTTCTGATCTTTAGCTCTTTTATAACCTCTTGAGAGGGTATCCGACTCAGCAACATTACAGATTTTGTTTGGGGTGGGGAGGGGCTTTGTGTGTGTCTGAGCACTGTCTGTACTTGCACAGAAATCATTGGCACTATTGTAGGTTCAAGAAACATGGAATGAACAAAACAGACAAAAATTGCTGTCATGGACCTGACATTCTAATGGTGGGACTGAACAAGGAAGAAAAGTAAATTTTATATATATGTATATATATATATATATATATATATAGAGAGAGAGAGAGAGAGAGAGAGAGAGAGAGAGAGCGAGCTATGGGAAACATAGCAGAAGAGGTGGAGAAAAAAATGCTGGGATGGAGAGCAGTGTTTAAAGGGAAGGCCGCGTAAGGTCTCAATAAAGAGAAGACATTTCAGCCATCACCCACTGAAGGTGAGGGCATCTGGGGGCAGGAGTGGTAAGCAGAAAGAACAGGGAGTGTGCAGCACAGGGTCAGGACTGTGAGGAGCCAGGAATGGGACAATGCTGAGAAAGAAGTGGAGAAGCCTGGGCTGGTGTGTGTAGGGCCTTGTGGGTCACGGAGAGGACTTCTGCTTTCACTCTGAGTGGGGTGGGAAGCCACTGAAAGGTTCTGAGCAGGGGAGTGACATGAGATGACATATTTGATAGACTCACAGTGGCTGCGGTATTGATCCTAGATGGGGGAGGAGCAAGAGGGGAAGCAAGGATGCTTTTAGGTTCTTGCAATCACCCAGTTAAGACATGCTGGCAGCTGGGTCAGTCCAGAGATGCTAAGTGCGGTGCCCAAAGTCACATGGCGAATAAATGATGGAACTAGGATTTGACACAGAGACTGATATCAGCCATTACTGCGATGCTCTCTTAAGAATTTCCATGTGAATACAAGCAGGAAGCAAACAGTAGAGTTCCCATTTTGAAAAAGTGACAAAAAGGCACGTGGATTTCACATTGCTCCTCTCTCATTAAACTGGAAGGTCTCTGGGCTTTGTGCAATGTGCTGCTCTACTGTCTGGATATATTTTCAAAGAGCCTAGAAAATGTTCAGATACATTGGGTGTAGACTGAGAAAGAAAACGTGCAGCCAACGATGGCTCCAAGGTTTTTAGTCTGCAGCATGAAAGTCTTCGTGGACTGACGGGCAGGACCCAGTCTGTGGGGAAGATCAGGAAGGAGGTTTTATGCCAGTGGAGAAGGAGGTGCCTATGAAGCCTCCAAATGGTGATGATGAGGAGGCAGTCCATGGAGGAGTCTGGAGTTCAGAGGCGTGGTCCGTTCTGGATGCCCCAGGCGAGCTGATTGCCACAAGTTGTTAAATATTCAGAGGATATCTATTAAGCCATATTGCAGTTGTCAGTCTCATCCATTGAGTACATAATGCACATATCCAGGTCTGTTTGGACTAAAAAGCCACTTTGATCAGATGCCTTTGCTCAAGGGTCTTCAGTAGCTCCCCCTGTCCTACTCAATAAAGTCAAACTTTCTTAAATTTAAAGCTTCCACAGTTTGACCCAAATCAGCTTTACATGGATGACGTGAGGCCTACTCTAGTTATATTGGGCTTGCTAGATCCTTCTTGCTTGGGCTTGTCCATGTCTGTTCCATGAACGTTGCTCTCCTTCAGAAATGTGTCTCATCTTTCACTCTCTCTCAAAATCCCGTCCGCCCTTCAAGACCCAGCAGAAACTTGAACTCCTGCCATAATGATTAAAGCTGAGAATGACCTCACCCTCCTCTGAATTCTCACAGGCAGGCACACACACACATGCACACATCCACGTGCGTGTGTGCGTGTGTATAAATTTCATTGGAAGCAGATTTTCATTTGGAGCACACTCAGTGCCAGATGCATAGTAAATGATGCATACACGACTAATGGCTCCTTCCTTTCCCTATTATTTGTTGCATAAATAATTGACCGATGGCCCTATCTTCACGGTCACATTATTATTAATATCTAAGCTCTTATATGTAGTATCACAGATGGCAATCCTCTTGGAAAAAGAAGAGGACACTATTCCTTTTCCCATCTTACAAACGTGGAACTGGCCCCTCAAGGGCCTTAAGCATCGTGCCCAAAGTTATGAGTAGTGAATGCTCAAGCTGAGGTGTGAGGCCAGGTAACCTGACTCCAGAGTCAGATCTTTTCGTCGTCACTAGATGCTGTCTCCTACCTAAATAGTGCATTCACTTAGACATTCATGCAGAGAGAGTCAGGAAGCAAAGGAGGTTTGTCAACCCCCATTCTAAAAGGAAGTTAAAGGAAAGGCCATGCTTATTTTACCTGCCAAAGAACGCCTCCAAGCATGTACAGCAACGTGATGATGACTCTTGGACTGATGTTGAGAAAATTGTCATCAACTTGAATGATAGTTACAGACCAAGAACTGGTAGTTCCTTGGTCCTTTCCTTCACCATATTTCTCTTTGTTAGTTATTTTCATGTATATAATATTGTAGTCACTTGAGAAATGAAGACTCTTCAAATCACCTTGGAAACATGGAATGACATGTCTGTTTTCTGAAAGTTACTCTGTTAAGACTTCTCATGAAACAAAGCTCGACTAGAAGTCAGATTCAGAGTATACAGCCCACAAGAGAGGGGTGGAGATGAGAGAGGGCATATGTCACAGAAAATATCCAGTTTATTCCCAGGACTGGCCTGGTGCAAGTTCCTTTTGTCTCAAACCAAACTTGCGGCTCTCCAGAAGTTATTGTTTACTCATAAATCACCACGTGGCTCTGGAGCTCACAGAAAATCTGTTTGTTGTTAAACTGCACAGAGACGAGGCAAAGGAATTGTAATGAAAAAGGCAAAGGTATAGGATTTCTGTTCAATAGAAGCAACCACTGTGCAACAGAGAGTGTGAGGGTGCACGGGACACCTGGACAGAAGACACCCAAAGTCAACGGTGCCAAGGGCAGTGCTTCCTAGCCAGAAAATATGCTACCACTTTCCCAGGTCAATGTTATCACATCCACTGGCGTTCTATTATCAAACACACAGATGAGGCTGAAGGGAACCTTGGAAACTTGAACTGTATATAACAGGTGTGTGTGTTTGTGTGTGTCTGTTCGAAGAAAAATAGTTTTACATCTTTGTCTTTTTTTCTTTTCTGACGAGCAGTTTTCATGTTAATGAAGTGTCAGTTTCCAGAAAAATCTCAGCTTATGTCCCCTAAAATCAGATGATATGTGAGTCATAACTTTGAATTTTAGATCTCTGAACAATTTGATTCTCACTTGTATTTTTGGGTATTGCTTTAAGGAAATGTCACACAATTTCACTCAACTGTCCACCCCCCACCCCCGCCCCAAACAGACCAAGAAACCAGCAGAAAGTAAGTACATGAGCACATACAGCAAAAAGTCTATAAATTTGATCAGTAGATATTCATCCATTATTCATTCAGCAAAATGTGCTGAAGGCCTGCTCTAGGCCCCAGAACTGTGGATACAGAGCTGAGCACACAAACATGTAAATAACCTCTTCTAAATGCTTATTTAGAATAAGAGGTAAAGCGCTCTGCTCGGCTGGTTAGAGTAGATCAGACAAGGTCAGGGTGCAAGGTAGACATTAGCAAGGTTTCCAGGTCACCAGGTTGGAGGGGGCCCCAAAGAGGGGAATGTTCCGGGTGGAGACAGCAGCATGAATTATAGCGCATGACTCATTTCAGGAAAAAGAAGGAATTCAGTATGGCTGGAGCACAGGCAGAGTGAGTGGTGGAAGATGTGAAGGAGAAAAGGGAGGGCCAAAGCTTGCATACCCATTCATTCCCTTTTAAAGAGTTTACATTTCAGAAGTTTTAAGATTTACCCTACATACGAAGAAATCTCCTAGGGAGGTCTAAACAAAAATGTAAATTATGTGATTGACTGTAAATTCTTTCTTCTTTCCTTTCAGCAACATAGTTTCCGTTTTGTATTCTTGCCTTTTCTTTTCCTCTTTCCTCCAAGTCTAGAATGAGGTCTGCTCATCACTGCCCACCTGCACCGCTCCCAGCATTCAGCTTTCCAGGCTGTTTGTACTACCTAGCACTCCATATCTCAATGCCCTGTACAATAGTAAGTCAACTAATTAGAGCTAAAGTGTTAGTGCAGTAAAATATTTTATTTCCAATGACCTATGGAAAAGACAGTCTGAAACTTGAGCTTAAGTTTAAACTTTCTGCCGATATAGAAGAGTGGCTTTGCAAACAATACCCATTGTCTTTATAATGACCTATTTTCTTTTTAGTTCCATAAATTCGGTAGCACTTATGGAATTACATATGACTCATTAAGTTCCACACAGCTTAACTCACATTTATGAGACACTGCCAGAAAATCTTGCCTTTAGGGAAGCAAGTAACAGAGTTGTCAAATACTCAACAGTTACCAAATTGCTCTGGGAAATACAATGAAATTATGGCAGTTGGGCTACTGAAGGAACAGTTGGTTGCCTCGGCTTTCTGCGGTGACTTCCTCCTCCACTGGAAGAAACTGCCAGTAAAGGAAGAGTGACAATTTACATACCATAGTAAGGCTAATCTGCCTGTCTTCTTAGTCACAGCCTGCCTACTTGAGACATCCTGGGAAATCCCTAGTTGGAAGAGAAGAAAAGTCAAAATCACGGTTGCTGTGCTTATAACCTTATTCTGTGTACTTGACATGCAGAGTCACTTCTGTTCATGTTTCGTGAAAAACTATTGCTGTTATTTTCTATCCTGAGCTAACTGTTTTTGTGGTCACTTTGACATTTTGTATAGTTGGTGTCACTTTAAAAGACATCTTAAAAAATTTTTTCTTTCTTTTTTTTCATTCTGCTTTCCAAGACTCCAGGAAAAACAGCTTCCACGGCACATTTTGTACAGGGCACCACTAGAATGAGTGCTGCAGAAAGTTCTACGGAGCACATGGAGGTAAGAACACACTTTTAGGGGGTAAATTGGCCATAACTGCCATAGACATAATTTCTAATGGCTAATTCTGCAATGATTAATGGTTAAGAGGAGAAATGGCTACTTTGCTTTCTTGAGCTAAGATCTGCTCTGTATTTTTAAACAATGTTATTCAATAAACAATACTGGGTGACCGTATTATTTTCTTGGACACTGCTGAGTTGCATTTCTTCTTTTATAATGTGAAAGATTAATTCCTGTCCTTTCAGCTTCCCAATTCTATGTGTTTCATATTTTGCTCTTGATTTAGAGGAATTTGATTCAATATAAAATTTAAAAGGAGTATTATATTGGTGTGGTTAGAAATAAAATGTATTATAGCAATAGGATATATCCATAGTAAAATATTTATATATACACTATTTGGAATTAATACCATGGTCTTTGGTTAGTGGTTACTGCAGCAGATAATGAATGAATGAATGAATGAATGAATGAATGAATATGCTTTCTTGAACTTTTTTCAGAGATAATCAAGATATTAATAGGAAACTAAGAGAGACTCTTTTGTTCATGTAGGTATTTAATTTAGCAGTGTCAGAATTTGACGATCTTCGTAGTTGGTCTGGATGCTATGGTAAATGAGAGAGAAATGCCCAGATACTCTGAACACAGGTTACATTTTATAGAAGACAACTGTTCCATAGATGGGCCCATAGTAAGACCAATGACTAAAAATCTGTATATTTCTTGTAATATCAGATGCCTTCATTAGCAACTAGAAAGCAAAGCAAATACAAATGAAAAGTTCTCCCCCAAATTTTGTGTGTAATTGATTTTGTTTCATTTTAATACATACCTGAGACAGAGGAACCATGGTCAAATATTGAATAATCTCCAGAGAAACCGAAACCCCTCATGTTCTCTCTCTCTCTCTCTCTCTCTCTCTCTCTCTCTCTCTCTCTCTGTCTCAGATTTAGTATCTAGCTTTTCAGTAACTCTCATCTATAAAATAAAAATTAAGGATCAACATGTTTTGTAATTTTTTTCCAGAGAAAATTATATATGACAAAAAAGGATTCACATTGTTTAATTATCCTGATCTGGACTCTCAGAAGGCAGGGTCATACAAATGTTTGCAGGTCACAGATTTTTCTTGTCTATATCACAGATAGAGAAAAGACTCTTTAAGGACCCTAAATCCATGTGCCCAAGCATGGTGTGGAACGAGAGAACCTTGAACTTTAGTATGAATCATGATTACCTGTGGAATTATTTAAAATAGAGGTGGGATAAATAGGTGGAGCACAGAGGGATTTTAGGGCAGTGAGACAATTCTGTGTAAGACCATAATGATGGCTATTTGTCGTTACACATTTGTCCAAACCCACAGAATGTAAAACACCAAGAGGGAACCCTAATGTAAACTATGCATTTGGGTGATAATGATGTGTCATTGTAGGTTCATTTATTGCAACAAATGTACCGCTCTGGTGGGGGACGCTAATAATGGGAGGGTATGCGTGCGTGAGGGCAGCAGGGATGTGGGAAGTCCCTGCACCTTCCACTCAGTGTTGTTATAAACCCAAAACTGCTCTAAAAATAAAGTCTACTAAAAAGAAAATCAAGGAGCTATGGCTCCCTTTTCAGAAATTCTGATTCCGTACTCAGGATGCCCTATGTTTGGCAAGCTCCCCAATGACTTTGATGTGCTTTGTATGAGACCCACTGTTCTAGAATTGAGTCTCCCTGCACCTCTGCTTTGCTAAGCGCAGGACACTGTAAGGAGGGTTGACTCACTGCATTTTCCACATCACAGATGCCTAATAGTTAGTCCGTTCTGATCCAGAATGAGTCCAGTCTCTAGGAAGTCTGCCTGAAAAAGGAAAAGTCCAATCACAGGACCCAATATACTTGTCACCTGGATTTTGATGTTACTTCTGGCACTCAGCCAAAAACAGCTTGTGGTGAGAAGCAAGAATAATCACTCTGAATTTGTTGACCCAGGGGAAAATGTCAGTTTTAAAAGGTGGTCTTAATTGTACATGGGTCTGAATGGGAAGAGCTAAAAAAAATTCAGAACAGCATCTATAGAGATGTAAAATATCATCAACCCCTAAAACGTTGAGTGAAACAGAGGTAAGTAGAAAAAAGATAGAAAAACAGTTCTATCAATCATTTCTAATGAAAAAAATCCTTGAAATCCCATGATGAGCCAAAGAGCACTTCCTATAAACATTTCTGGCAAAGGCCAACACATTTTGAATATGTTTCTTAATTGTGTGTGCGTGTCTAAGCAGTTTTGTGGTCCACAACAACTATTGAGCCTGAAACTGAACAGCCAAGTGAGGCTCTACCTTCATTACCTGATTCGTTGTATTGCTATATGACTCCCAGGTGAGGTGGTAACCGGGCTAGGGAGTTAGAGTAGAGAAAACGGTACTTAAATGGGCTTTGTTGGTGGTCCATGTGGACAGATGGCCGTTTCCAGAGCTTTTGTGCTTTCTTTAAAAATAAAAAAATGAATAATTGAAAAGAAAGGTGGTTAACTTTCTCACTGTGCCAATGATTTGTTATTAATCTAAATTTCTGACCTAGTGCCTTTATTCAAAGGGCTGGTTTAAATACACAATACCAAATAATCTATGCCCACCTGTATAACATAACTGTATGATGGTCACTAGGTAGCTGATTTATTATGGTTTTAGAATCAATTTTCTGCCTTTTAACTGTATGGGTTGCTCTTTTGTTTTTGCTGGTTCTTTCACTTCCCTGACTTTTGCCAGGGCCACTCATCAGATCATAGACACATGTAAAAAAATGATTTTTTAGAAATGTTTAATATATATATAATATATATTATATATTATATATAATATATAATATATGTATATATGTATATAATATATATGTACGCATGTGTGTGTATGTGTGTGTATATATATATACATATACATATATATATACACACACACACCTAACATTCAACCATGAAACTTACCAGATTTCTATATACATTACACCCCCTGGATTTTCATTTTTTTGGCAAAGAAATGAAATCCAAATTCATAAATTCCTAATTTCTTGCTTACTACATAGATACATTTATAACTTATTAGAGAATTATTTTGGTAATTAATTTATATAAAGGGTCCTAAAATATAATATAAAGCTTCTTCATCAACAGGTCTCTATGAAGAACTATGGTGTGAGGATTGTTACTGCTAAAATAAGATATTTTATAAATCACAACAAGAGAATTGGCCAAATGCATGGAGTTTGTGAAGGACAGTATTTTTCCTGTTTATTTTATTGACATTTTGCTTCATTCTTCTTCTTGTTTTTTTCAGAGTGCTAAATCAGCAAAAGGAAAGAACTCAACAAATTCTCTTGAACAAAGGATAAGATACTTGGAAAAACAGAGAAAGGAGGTAATTTTGAAATATTAGTTGAAGCAACATGTGCCATGAATTAAGGCTGAGAATCCAACAGAGAGTGTGTATCATCCACTGCCTTTCATTTTTGTCGTTAGGCCACAGTTGTCATCTCTAGGATACCGCACTGTATCATTTGAGAGCAAATACTGTTTCTTATTCACCTACTTGTCTCTTACTCAGTGTCTCAGTGTTTGTGCAAATGAATGCAAAATGATAAAGTCATAAATCCGATAATGATTCCCTTAACTTTCTCCAAACTTAGATGTTTCCTCCACGTGAATAGGTGAGCTTATCACCTGTGCCCTGTTTGCCTTGTAACTTGACACACCTTGAAACTCAAACTGTCAGAGGCTTTAAGTACAGTTGACTTAGGTGCTGTGACTTAATGAGTTGGGCATCGGACCCATAGGGGTTAAGATTACCATAAAAATAAAATGTTTGTTTCTAAGATGTCATTGGGAATATGATAGATATTATTTTGAGTTCTGTTTTTCTGAGGTTACTGAATGTTAAAACCTCTTTATTCTTCTTGACAGAGGAAAAGGTGAAAAGTGTAACAAGTTCAGCACTGTGCATGTTGTCATTTTGTAATCCCTTCTCTAAGACATTCTATTATTACATCCTGCTTGCGGGGTACTACATAAAACACTGTGTCCTTCTGGAAAATGACTGAACTCTAGCAGAGTTATGTTACCGTAGTATAGAAATGTTAATCCCTAGAATGCCAGCAGAGCAGGCATCTTTCTATAATGCTATTATATAGCGTATTACTAAATACCCATATTTATTTCCAGCATAAGAATTACCTACTAACTGCCACTCTGGATGAGATACTTTGTTTTGTAATTAGGAGAAAGTCTTGCTACTTCTTAGTCATTGTGGGTATCTTCTCAGTGTCTGTCCCATATTGATAAGTGTTGGAATTTCTCTTAAAGTAGAAAGTTGCAGACTTACCTTACAAGAAAACTCAAACACAGGTCATTGTGGTTTTTCCTTCCTTCTGTTTAGCATGCAAATTTAAAACTTTCAAATTGTTGCAGTTTAAATTGTTTCTAAATACTGTCTTATGACAAAATTATTATTCCATGAAAATCTATACTCTCAAAAAGGTGATATTATCCATTTGTTAAGGATATATTATAAATCATGTGTAGATTTTAAAAAGCACATGGAAAGCAAATGATAATTAGTGGGGTTTGGAATTTGTTAATATAGATTTTGTTTTTAAAAAGCTGGAAGAAATATGTCATTATAATAATGTAAGCACATAGAAAAATATGGAAAGGCTGAAAAAGACCTTTCATTTATTAATCTTACAGAAAACCATCAATTCTTACAAATTTTTACCAGATTCTGGTTGGGTTAAACAAAGAAGGTGAAAAATTCAAGTAACTAAGAAAAGTTAAAAGTTGCTGATGAACTGTCCATCTGACTAGTCAAAATACACCAAAGACTTAATAGTTTTTCATAGGTGAACCATGTATGAAAAAGTGAAAATGTGTTCAATTACATCCTCCCAGCCCTACCAGAACTTGGGGGAAAGAATGTTGTCTTTATTCAGGGCTTCCAAAATCTTAGTAACCTCAAAAAGTGATTCTGCCAAATAGGCAGAAATCCTTTGTTGATTTACCAACTTTTAATAATTTCAGCTCCTGGAAGTTAACCAGCAATGGGACCAGCAATTTAGAAGTATGAAAACATTCTATGAAAGAAAGGTAAGCACCTGTCTGTTTGGTTTTTGCTTTAAATCAATCTTTTGGGGAGCCAAGTATGTGAAGCTTCTCATTGATTCTGGAGGAGACCTGTGGATAGCCAGCTGTTGACAAGTGATGGCAGGTGTAGGGTGGGACAGGTGTGGGTACTGAGTGCATTACTGGCCTCTTGGCACTGAAGATTAATGGCCAGTATCAGTGAATTGTCTTGAGCATGGCAAAAGAAGTGTGCTAAACATCACCTCTAGAGCTGCCACTAAAGTTCTTTATCACAGCTCAGAGGACGCTGGTCTAGGCTGTGTGACTGGCAGCCATAAACACACAAGATTACAGGCGAGGTTTAAAAGAGACGGTTTCAAGATAATACTGCTTCGTGCAAGGTTAGCTCTCTGATTCCTTAATTAGATAGCATAAGCTATTTTCCACAGATAAAGAAACAGTCAGTGGCAATAGTGAAAGTGTGAGGGAAAGTGGGGCATCCCCTCTTCTCTCTAAAGCATGTTCTCTCTCAGGCAGCTTTTGCTTTGGTGAGAAAGACATTTTTTTTGGAGACAATATCTTTTACTAGGTAAAAGTTGATTTAGAATTCAAAATCATTCCACATTCAAAAAGAGAGAAAGGAGAAAGTAAATTCCCCTACATGATTCAGAACTAAGAAACTTGACCACAAGTGAGAAATGCAGTGGTGCTGCTCTTTCCTTCCCCGTTTTGATACCCAGATGCATTAAATGTAGACAAAGCAGGGTAATGTTCCCACTACACCAGGCCATGGTCTGGGGCCAGCGAGTCAGGGGCAGCTGTGGGGTCTCCAAATTTATAAAACAAGATCCCAGAGAAAAGGTTTACTCTGCATTTTTCCTGAATGGCTTGCAGCTGCGTGAAACCCTGTGGTTGACAAACAGGAATAATGCCTGTTTGTGAGGAATCACCATCCCTAAGGCTTCTCTGGCTAGACCACTGTCACTGATGACTAATGTGGCCTTAGCAGCAGGACAGGCTGCAGGTTAGACAAGTTTATGCCATGTCTGCTTTTCTCTGGTGTGGGCCCCTCACCGTCCTTTACAGACCAGGCAATGTCACCTTGAGAGTTGAGAGTAGGGTGACAGCGAAGGTGTCCCTGTCTAAGGTCTAACTCTTTATTCCCGGAAGATGGTCTGGGTTTGGAGAAAGGAGGGAGGGGCTGGCAGCATGGGTGTTTGCTTGGCCTCAAGCATGCTCCTTTTAAAATGTCCTGACCTTTGTTAGGGCGGTGGGGAGTAGAGCCTGTCACCAGTCGCCTAGGAGAGGGGTTTTGCTGGCCCCTGGGGCAGGTTGGGAGTAGACCCAGGGGTGTTGGCTCCAGAAAAGGGGTCTGCAACTGTCTGTGCCAACTTCTTCAGGTCACAGAGCTGAAAATGCAACTGGACACCACAGAAAGATCCCTCAGCACCCTGGAGAAGGAGCAGCCACCGAGCCAGAGGGCCAGCGACAGGCCGCGTGAAGTCGTCCAGGAGCCGCAGAAGCGAGAGGAGGTGGGTGAAGGCCAGAGTGACCCCTGCCCTACGTGCGAGCTGAGGACACATGGGCAGTGACCCATGTGCGAGGGCTATGAAAGTCCCCAAAGCCACAATCAAGGGCCACTTTTCAGGACTCAGAAAGAAGGGGAAGCCCACACTTCCTCCTCTGTGAATTGCCAGCGAGAGACTGAGCCAGGGATTTTGTGATGTCTTTCCAGGGCATTTCAGCCTTGGAGAAAATGCATTGTTTTTCCTTTTTATTTATTTATTTTTTTTACTCATTTATTGTTTCTATTACTAGTAATACTGCTAATAATCTAATGTTATTGATACAGCTGCTTTTCGGCTTACAGAGAGCTTTAAAAATAGGTTATTTTTGTAATCAGAAAAGTAGAACATTTTAAAAAGTATCTGACCCTCATTACTTCCTTGAACATTCCCAGCCCATCTGTGAGGAAGATATGATTTCTGCCGTTTTAAAGATGAGGACGCTGAAATGTAAAGCAGTTAGGTGACTTGCCAAGGCTGGGAACTTGTAAGTCAGAAAGCAGAATCTGAAGCGGGTCTCCGTATTGTAAGTCTCCCCTCATCCCGCTGAGAAGGCAGAGATAGCCAGCGTCTCCTAAAACAGACTCCTGCTTTCATTGCAGCTATTGTACTTCATGGATATTGTAGGGGGAAAATGGGGGGAAACTTTAGGCTCTAAAGGGCTCTCAGTTTTTTAGGTAGGTTAAGAAAAAACAAGAAGTGTAAAATAAACCTTGTCCGGTGAAGTCTTGTGACTGATATTCTGAGGCATTAGCTGTGTTCAAACACATGCCTGGATCTTACAGCAGTGTCTCAAATCAGTGCAAAATCCATCCAGGTTTTCCTACCTAGTTAAGGATCTATCTTTGTTGCAGGGACTCAGAGGAAAACAAGGCTTAATCTCTCCCTTCGGCCATGAGGCAGCGCTTTCCTTTTCCATTTACACCCTGACCAGGAATCATGGCCATTTGTCCTCACGCAGTTGGGACCAGTTTTCTAATTGAAATGATTTTCTCTTAGATTATGCCAAAATAGAACGTGATTGGTTCATTTTCTAAGTGTACAAGCCCATTCTACGTAAATAAAAGCAAATAGAAGTGTTTTCACTTTTAAAGAAAATGACTCACCTAAAGTAGATTTCTTAAATCTAATCATTGTACTGGGAAATACCACGTACTAAAATAATATACTTCCACATATGCATATTAGCTATTTTCTCATCATGATTCACCTAAATTCTGGAATATTCATTTTACTAGGTTAAAATCTCTGTCTCATTGAGAATCCAATTCACTCCACACAAAGTTTACTATCCGGAATATAAAATAAGGAGATAGGAAACAGATGTTGTCAGAATCCAGAGCCTGTTGGTGCCTAAGTGACTCAAGTTGCCTCAGTGATTTAAAGCCCTGGACTCCTTGAAACATGGAGTTGCGACCTGACCCTTGGAGGCACGATGGCAGCTGGGCTTGCTCCTCCCTCCCTGTTAAAAGTAGTAGTTCCAACATTCCAGTGCTCTGGGTCCTTACCTGTCTGTCGTGAGGGGCCTGTTTGCTGATGTTTACCCTCTGCTCCCTGTCTCAAATCCAGAATGATGTAGGATTGGGCTCGGAGATAGTCAGTATTTTTGTTGCAGTGAGACTTTTTTCTTTTTAGGACTTTCGATTACTTTTACTGAGTCACTCACCCATCACCTTGTAACAGTACACAGGAACTAGCTTATTCTGCAGACCCATCTGACCCTTGAAAGCGAGGACTGGGGATTCTGGTATCTTTTTTTGCGGTCACCGAACTTAGAAGCATTAAGGATGAAAGAAAGATTTCTTCTATGTTAACCCTGCCCTCCCCCAGAGACTGTTGCTTAGATGCAGCGTTCAGTGAAAATCCAGCAGTCCCCTCTTTACCGTTTTTCAGAATACGCCTACAGCACCTCATCTGAATTGCACTGATATTGATTTTGTTTTCTTGCCCTTTACTTCAGAAGGAAAAGGAGAGCCTAAGTGAAGAATTACATGAGTTGAAGAAAGAGAATAAGCTTCTAAAGGAAAAGAATGCTCTCGCGAACAGGAAGAAGGAACACTATGAATGTGAAATAAAACGCCTCAATAAGGTATCAGGCCAAGCCAAGCGGGGAAGTCAAAGGGCAGGTCCCTGCATAAAGGACATTCCTGACTGAGTGTCACAGCGGAGCCCACGCTGGCTGCCAGATGCTCCCAGTCTTGGTTTGTACACAGCATCTGTATAATCCTACAAATGCCTCCTATCCGCACTGCTCAGCCCCACTTGGCTAAGGCGGCTGTTAGGAATTCATGTCCCTGCAAAGAAACACCATGAAAAAGAAACGAGGAGGAATTAAAGGAGAGTAAGAACAGGTTTCGGTTCGAAGAACCACATAAAGCCAGCGGGAGTTTGTGAACAATAGCATATTTCTTGGTCAACCACACGAGTTTCCTGAGGAAACAGGCTGCTCTTTAAAACCATCACTGGGTAACGCAGACTAGCTGGGATGTGCACACGTGTGTGTCTGCGGGGTCTGTGTGTGTTTTCTGCAGTAACAGCTAACTTTTTGAGGGGAAAGGATTAGGGAAAGCATTCAATCCGTTGTTGTTGACTTTTCCAAGAGTCATGTCATAAGTGGACCATAATGAATCCTTGACGTACATGGTTAACTCTGTGTTTTGCTCATGTCCATGTGCAGCCTTCACTTTTGTATATCTGTGTTGAGTCAACAGAAAGTTTTAAAAAGTTAAGACAAATACTAATTTTATAAGTCCTGTGATTATAATCATGAAATTTCAATGAGAAAAATTAGAGTAAAATTCAGATCTTTATTGAAATTACATACTCCACTTGTAGTAATTCCTGTTTTAAGTTCTTTTTATTTTTTGGAATTTACTGCTATCTCACATCTGTTTAATGTCTCATATATTATCTGATTTGTTTCTGGTCTCCCAGTCTTGACTGTAAGCTCCATGTGGGTAGGATTTCTGCAGGGCCTACTTCTCCAGTGTCCAGGGCCCTCAACACTTCTACAGACCCACGAATGTGTTTAATTTCTCTTAAAATCAGAAGAAAAAGTGAACTTGTAGGTTGAAAAAATGTTTTCATATTAATATTACTATACTCATCTTTCTAAGAATGCAGTTATAAAATATGATTTTAATATATGTTTATATGGAGGAAGGAACTCAAAAAGACAATGTGTAATGTGGCCCTGAGTTTTTCTGTTTCATTCAGTGCAGTATCCTGAATGCCTAGAACAGGGCTCTGCTCACAGCATGTCCTTAAATATTTGTTGAATGGATGAATGAAGGAATGAGTTTAATTAGCTAGTACATAAGATGTTTAACAGCCAATTCTGGACCTATGAGAGCATGAGATTCATGGGTTAACAGGCATGACACATTACTTATGAGTAGTGAGGAAAAATAAAAGAGTGCTTTGAGCCGGAATATTTCATCCCACACATCTATACCCTAAACTGTCACCTAAAAAACATATACAATAATGAGTTATAAGTTTTTTTCTCATTTATCACATGTATTAGTGGCTAATGGAATGTAAGAAACTGTTATTCTAGTTTACTAATTCACACAGTAGATTTTTCTTTTATTTTTTTTTTTACCACTGGAATCAATAGAAGTTATTCAAAACATTGATGTGGGGAGCGGATGGTGCACACCATCCATCACAGCATGGAAGCCGGGGCCTACTCTGCTTGCACAAACCGGTGCCTGCTGACCCACTCACTCAGCAGAAATTTGTAGCCTGTCAGCTTAGTAATTAACATATGGTTTTCAGAAGTTCACACAACTGTGTGTCCTCAATTCAACTTATTTGCTTTGAAGGAAATACCCAAGGGCATTGTTTTTGTCACGTTCTTGAAGAGAAGCCAGATGTTTAACCAAAGTGAGAGAAATTACCTGCGGCTAGTCAGCCAGTGCCACCCATGGGCAAACTTGATTTGTCTGAAGTCTGACCACTGTCAAAGGGGACGACCTGTGTACTATATCTGTGCTGATAGTAATAACTGTTCTAGAACAGGTTACAGGTGTTTGTTCATGAAGTTGGAAAACCCCAAGATAGAATCAATGTCTATTAGATTCACCTTTCAGCTGTGACTCATTTGCAAAATTTCTAGAAGCCTGGATACCAGGAAAGGTAGACCAGGAAATTCAAATATAACAAGACCCACAAAAATAGTCTATTCATAGGTGTAGGATATGGAACTAGCATATGTGATTGTCTTGTCTCATTTGGCTCACTCCATCCTCGATTCTCTACTACTACTAACACATTTTTTTAAAATTATAACTATTATGATGCTTCCTAGACATATTCCTTAGCAACAAATTTTGACAAAAACATAAATTAGTAAACAACTTTTGTTGTTTCTTTAAATTCTTCCTAGAGGAAGAAAAGAATTCTGTTTCTCTTACAACTTCCTGAAAAGGGGTATTTACATCAGGCTAGACAGTATTTGTAGACTCTAAGACATTCCATTAGGAAATTTCTAGTCTGTCTACACATATTCAAGACTGTAGATTTGATTTTCTTTTCCTATCTTTACAACCACATATAGTATAATGCAGGGAAGTTAAGTTACTAATCGTATCGTCAAAAGAACATTGAAGCTACTAAAGAAATAAAGAGGAAGTGAATTCTTCTTGGACTTCTGAACGTGAAACTTTGTATTTGTATAAAGGATTCAGATGAAAATAAGCAGTAGTCACGTTGTATGAGGGCTCAGAGACCACCCCAGGATGAGGTATGTTCTGTCACAATTTGTGGCAGCCATTATATTGAACTCATCGTGAACCAAAGATCTTCAGAAAAGAGGTGATGTCATTTTTAGGATCTGACAAAATATAGTTTACATAAGAGCATCACGGGCTAATGAGTGAGGATGACAATGTTGTCGGCAAATCTAAGTGTCTCTTATTTCCTTCACCTCCTCACCCCATGGTGAAAACACCAAGTTGTACTGAACGTCAGGAAAGCAGAGTACTCTTGTCCACTCTGTATGAGGTAATGAGTGTTGTATTGGAGAATCGCATGATTTTGGCTAGGCCAGGGCATGGTATGCTGAGAAGGACAGGGCAGGAGAGCAGTACCAAGGATCTAATGATAGTGAGTCTGCTTGGGTTCCCATTTCTGTGGGTTTCCCTCTTTCCCATTGTGGGTATGGATATATAGCAGAATATTACTCAAAATGTCATCAGGGACCAGCAGCGGAAGCTTTTAAGGAATGCAGATTCTCAGACGTTACCCCCAGATCTACCGGTCCAGGCTCTTGGTGGCAATGCCCAGAGACAGGCTTATCTCCTACCTCTCCAGGTGATTCTGATGCTCCCTAAATTTTGAGCTTTACTGATAGAGTATGTATTTGACGGAAGCAGAGAATCTAGAGAAAAGGTATAGATATGTTTTCCTGTCATGGTTGGTTAGGTGGAGGGGCGCCCCACATCAAAGCCCTCCTGAATAACAATGAGAGTTGAATAACATAAGCATCATTGTAGAGAAAAGACAGATTCTGGAAAAAACATAATACACGCTAGAACATCAGAAAGAAGAAAGTCATTCAGCCATGAAAGTAGCATTGAAAAGGAAATTCTACCTTGTCGGTGCATTTCAGATGATTGTGATAATTATGGAGAAATTCACATGATGTAACTCTTAGATCAACAGTGTTCTTATCTTATAACCTAGGCTCTTCAGGATGCCTTGAAAATCGAGTGTTCTTCATTTCCTGAGGACTGTTTGGGGAAGTCCAAAAAGGAGTGGAGCCACGAGGAGATGAGAACAGAAATGGAAGTTCTCAAACAGCAGGTGAGAAGTTGAAGGGGGTGTGATCACGTGCTGGTGGATACTCCTATTGTTGAAAATCTTGCTTTTCGACACGCATCAAAGGGTTTTATATTTCCTTTGATTAGAATCATCTCATTTTAAAGCACGATGAAAGAGCATAGATCAGCTAGTCCAACTCACACTTGATGAAAGAGGTAACTGAGTTTCAGATGGGTCCAATGGTTTGCCCAAGGTCACACAGGTAAAAGAAGGGCATACTAATGACCCTTTCGGTGATATTCTATTAGCCCTGGGTCTAGGGAGTTTCCAGTAGACATGATTTATTTTGCAAATATTATTAACTCAATCTCTGGACCTTCTCAGAAAACGGTAGCAGTGGGGCTGTTCTTCTGTAGCTTCTGGTCCTCCAACCTTTGAACAACGAGGGCAGTTTTAAAGGAACACTCTGTACTGATCATAAGCACTGAAGAGCCAGCTCTGCTCACCCACCCCACCTATGAATGGCGCCACCTAACAAGTTACTATGCACAACACCCCCCTCATCCAACCTCATGACCTGTTGCCAAGTGAACAGCAAGAGGAAAGGATGACCTCTCAGTTTCTGTGCGTAGTAGCAGCATAGGGCTGTAGGGACGTAGCACTGCCTACACAACCCGAGTCTACATTTAGTCAGCCAGCTAGAGCTGGCCCGGCTAAGGGGCCACCCATGCCCATCTCCTTTCCTGTCAGAGGTTAAACCAACAATGTAGGTGACAGGCTGCAACAGGTCATGGTGATAGGGACAAATACAGGATACGTATGGGATGTCCAACCCCAAAGCACACACACAGTGTCAGTAATACATTAGCCGTGGGGGAGAGGATGTCACAGAACAAAGGCCTGGAAAATATTATTTTTCTGATATCTCTGGGCATGATTTATTGGCTGTTTTGCTCTGAGAAAGTGCCAATTACAAGGATTCTTGGTACGAAACATGGAAGAATTGAGCAAAACGTATTGTTGTGGCTTATTGTTATTACTTCACAGGAAGTAGCCTATCTGTAAACACAAAATATCCACAGCGCTTCATGGCAAAGTTGGATTTTCTTCTCTATGATCCTCATTTGAATAACCTGCCTCATTACATCCAGGATCAAATACATAGCTTAAAAATAACCCCATGCAGAAAGTGAGGGTAGAGTTCAGTGCAGCAGTTCTGTCAAATCCTCAGCCCCTAAAGCACCACTGGCACGAGGCAGGATTCCTCTGGAGAAAGTGTTACTTGTGCTCAGACAGTTGAATCATCTGTAATGCTCCTAGATAATGTACACCACACATGAGAGAGTAACCATTACACACGGTGTTTACAGGGATGGTGTAGCTCACACATGACACACACACTGACAGGTATTCGTTTTGTCATAATTCCCAACAACAAACCAGAATCCATGCTCTTAGTTACTGTGTGGCTCTTTAGCTAACTTCCTGCATACACATTTTAACCACGCACATTTTTCACTGGGCACTCACAATCATTACATCCCAAGGGCCACGTGAAACACTGAAGGATTTAAATTCACAAAGAAGCTGAGCCACAATCATAGTCAGCTGACTAAGTGATGACCTCACTGTCAGTGCTGTGTGTGATAGTGTCCCGCTCTCATCAGACGCGCTTCTCCCATTTCAAATGTCTCTGATAATTGTTCACAGAGCATTAGTTTAACTGTGTCTGGAATTGAACCTCAGCTCTCAACCAAAAAAAAAAAAAAAAAAAAAAAAAAGTCCGTTTGGCTGGGTGTAGTTTCCTTACAACTTTGGTGAATAAAGCCTTAAAAATTAAACATGTATATCTGCATCTAGATCTATAAGAAATGTTTAATTTCTTCCTGTCTTGCCCATTATGTTTTGTTGTATTATTGTTGACTTAAAATTGATAAATCTCTAGTTAAAATGTGTTGCACTGTTGGTGAGGAAGGTGTCATGTACATTAGTGTCAACAGACAAAAATCCAGCTACTAGATTCCAATGTAAGTTGTCATTTAAATCATGGTCTCGGAAGAATTCCTTTCCTTCAGTTATTTTCATAGTTCCACATACTAGTCTCCAAGACGTTAGTCAACACCATACTAATTAAAAACAACAATAATTAAATGTTTTTCTTTCTGCGTGATTACTTTTCTTAAATATTTGGACTATCTGTGGGGAGGTGTTCCACTAAATATTACCATTTCTTTTTTATGATATACGCCCTCCAAATTCCTGGGAAAACACCTGTGAAAACCTTTTAACGATTATGTTCTGCTTTTCCACATATGTGAGCCTTTCATTTCTATATTGTGTTCAGCTTATAATAATTTATGTTTGAAAACGCTGGCATGTCAGTATGGAGTGGCTTCACTTCACAGCTATTGTCAGTAACTTTTAGAACTCCAAGCAGTCTTGTACATCAAAGCCTTTTGTTGGGGATGGATGACTTGCTCCAAAATAGTGACATGTTTTAACACTGGGGGCGGGGGGAGGCGGGGTCATCACAATAATGGAACACGAAGCAGAATAATGGGTGAGGGGAATTTTTTTCTATAAATATCTATGTTGTTACTTTGCTTCTGAATTCCTAATACATGCTGATGGAGGAATAAGTTGAGAACTGTCATTCTAAACAAAAGATACAACTGTAGTCCTATGTATTAGGATGAAGAAATATGAAAAGAGGATAGAAAAAGCCTCCGATGGAACAGCCCAAATAACACCTGCATCATTTAAATGGCTTAAGATAAAAGGAAGGTAACAGTAACAGCAAGTTATTATTTTCTAGGTGCAAATATATGAAGAAGACTTCCAAAGGGAACGATCAGACCGAGAAAGACTTAATCAAGAGAAAGAGGAGCTACAGCAAATTAACCAAACTTCTCAATCCCAGTTGAACAAACTGAAGTCTAAGGTATAAGTCAAAACAAAATAATCTTTGCCACCACAGGTGTATTTTATTTTCTTATTTAAGAAAAAAGTCTTTCTGGCTTCTGTTAATTGACTTTGGATTTTTTTTGAGAGGTTAGCACCTGGGATGAAATCACTCTTAAACAATCTTGCAAGGAGTTGAAAATGACTGGAGATTTCTTTTAACTTAAGTATATTAAGGAGTTACCTAAGAAATTGGATTCCAAAGTCTTTTATGAAGTCTAATTCTTTTGATCTTTTTCTCATAATATTTATCTTGGTAGACTAGGAGTTGAACTACCTAATACTCCAATTCAAGTCCAAAACTCTCCAGTATAGTGAAGTGGTTTCTAAATTCTTGTCGTTTTCTTTGAAGGGCTATGTTGCAATGTTCTTATCTTCCAAAAACATATATAGTTCTAAGTGTCATTTATATATCTAATAAAACGAAGAATTTTATTCAGTGCATTCCCAGATTAAATGTAAGTGGCGTACTCCCAAGGAAGGCAGATAATATTAGCAAGCTTACTGGAATCGAATATATTAAATGTAAGCACACTAAAATCAAGTGCAATAGACTATTTTAAAAGTAGACTCAGGAAATTGCCATGATGGGTACATATTGATGTTAATGAGGAAAATGTAGCTCACAGCATTTTGGCTTAAGAAAAGAAAAGAAACTACAAAATTTTTGATTTATAAAATCACGGAGTGCCTTTCAATAAATGGGAAATTGCGGTGGCACATGCTGTGACATTTGTGGAATGTGACATTGTGAAAGCCTTTGAATATATGGCTGACCAATTCCAGTTACAATGAATAAGCCATGGAAACTGTTTCTATATCCACATCGATGTCCATGTCTGTATTATATCTGTACATCGAAGTATATCACCTAAAACTGAGAATTGTAATGGCCCCAAGCAAATCGGAAGAACAATTTAAAACTCTCCAACTCTCCAAACTCCATTTGGGAAATTCAAGCTAGAACCGTGTATGTCTGGAAAATCCTAACCTTCACTGTTTCCTTGGTCTCACGAGTACCGATGCTTCAGCTCTGGTCTTCTGGGTCAAGAGCAGCCTTAGAACTAACCGTGGAACTTTTTTTTGATAACCGAATGCCTTTGTTTTGTCCTTAGATAAAAACTTGCCAAATGGAGAAGGAAAAACTAGAACAGCAATTGAAACAGGTACGTTGATCCTTCCCTAAATTCACCAAGCCTTCTTGTCAGGGTTGAAACAGCAACGTGAAGTTTCACTCACACATTTACTCCCAGGACAGGAGTTCCTCAGGGTCCCTGTTAAAGGCATGTGCTGCTCTGCTACAGATGGCCTAGCACGTCCATGCTTTTCATTATCGACTAAACGTCAGTGGATAGATGGTGCTTACCAGCCGCCAAGGACTCTGAGCCTCACACACGTGAAAAACATGTGCTCTGCAGAACATGCATTAGGACAGCATTAGTGTGTGTTCACACTGGGATTTCTTCATAGGCCCACAAACACCTGGGACATACATGTCCTTGGTATTTATCATTGCTTACACAATTTACAGTGGAAAACTACACCAGTGAGAAAATAGCGTATCTTCTTGGGCACTGATGCATTCTACCCCATCTGTTCCCTAAGCTTAAGGAATGACTATCATTTCCTCTCTGGACTTTAGCTGTGCCATAAGGGTCTCTGGCTGCAATGTAAGAAAACTTATTTTATGGCTCAATAGCTGGTTCTTCTTAAGCGAGGATCCTCTCTGTGAAGATAACTCAGAAACATAAAGTTAACTCTATATACCTTTCAAGTCTAATTTCTTCAAAATGGAAAAATCATTACGGCATCGCCTTAAGTAGAATTTGGCCTGTGAGCTCGTCTGTATCAGTCGACAATTCACTCTTCTGAGTTAGGATTCTCCCAGATTTTTAAGCTAACTCTTGAGATTTAAGCAAAACCTGCGGTTGTCTAAAGCAAGTATCTGTGACTCCCCATTTGCACCCGCTCCCAGTGAACGACCTTGCTCTCCTCAGATGGATCGTTCAACCTGTAACTGTGGTTCGAGTCCCCACCTGCGGGATCCATGCGGACCCACTGGCCCTCGGGCTGCACAGGAGCTACAGAAGCACCTGGTAAGTAAGCACTCTCGCTTCACCAAAGAAGTGCTTGCTTAGTACTCTGTTTAGGTCAGATCACGTCTGTCTCTGGAATATCGGTGCATAATATTGTCCACAGAAACAGCCTCTATTTTATCTCAGCCCCTAATTTGCAGTGAGAGTGGTCTACACACATACTGATTCACAGGACACATAGACATGAGCAAGTTAACTGAAAGGTATCCAATTGAGCTGTAATTCCTTGAACAAACATGCATTTTATATGGGTCATTGTTAATGACACACCTGGCTCTACCAAAAGGACAGTTGTATGTGTAAAGCAAAGCAAAGTGAATATAGCAAAAAACAGTCTGGGTGATTCCTCTTTCAGTTGTAAACTTATATTGAATTACTATGGATATCGCTACATCTGTGCAAAATAGTTTTTGACATTTTCCAATTGAAAGGATATTCTTAAAGGACCCAAGAAAAAGTGACCCACTTTAGTTGCTCTCCGTGGCTGTGTCGACCCAGGCAAAATGAAATGAACAGTGAAGCAATTATTTATGAGTGGAATTGGTTTGGACAGTGAACCTGAACGAGGAAGACCCCAAGCGCCCCTCCTTTCCTTTTCAGTAGCGATATTCGGCCCCCTCCCCACCCAGTCTGGATGTTCGTTTCTACTTCCGATTCTGCCTACATAGACAGAATCCCTACACAAATACAAAAAATTATTCATTTTCCTGTGTTTTGGATTTTCTCAGAAAACTCCCCTCCTCCATTTTTATTAACTGTGTTTCTAATTATGCAAAGAGTCTGAGATTTTAACTGGATTTTCCAAAGAGCGCCCACAGAGAACGTGGGTCCCCTGAAACTTCCCATACTTTTATAGTTGAAGCCTTTTTCCCAAGGGAGGAGACAATGACTCTTCGGGTGCTGTAAGGATGTCAGAATTTAATGAGCATCTCTTATTTGACCCTGGTGTGTGACACAGCACACTGCTGAGAATTTGGCTTTTTGTTTTTGCCAATTGCTGTTTCTGTATGCTCTCCTTCTCCCATTTCTTTTTTCCCCCTTTACCTGTTTGCTTACTGTCCAGTCTTTACAGAAACATTTCTGAGAATCACCAAATGCGGATTGATATTCCTTAAAACTTTTTTTTTACAGAGTGTAGAATTAAATTAATATAGTGGGAAATATAAAGAGATAGAAATTTACTTAGAAGTTAGTTCCTACACATGGAAGAATTGGAGAAATATTCTTGTTACAGTAACTATAAAATCAATGAGTCATTCAATTTTATCTAGAAGTATAAATGACTATTTTCTTTAAATGTAAAAAAGGTAGAAATTCACCTACTATGAAAGCTCAGCAAACTTTCCCTAACAATTACAAGAGGTAGGGCCGTCCAGATTATGTAAAATTATCCACAAATACAGGTCTGTATTTGAAAAAAGTTTCCCAGCCATGTATAATGTCCTACACTTTCAAGCAGTATCCAATTAAACAAAATCTCAGTATAACAGCAGAATTTACAAAGTCCCAGAATTAATTTAAAAGAGTGTTTCATGCTTACGTCTAAGTTTGAATTAAAGCACATGCAATAGTGTTTGTAAAATTACAGTATATTCACCTTGTTTTGGCAACTCTCCTGGAATATAACACTGAAGCTCACGTCACTTACCCTACATGTTATTTGAGACATCTAAAAATAAATGAGGAGATAAAAAAAACAGAGATGATTTCATTTCCTGTTGCAGCTCTTTAGTGCCCCAAAAGGAGCCAAGAGCCTAGGTGCTTGTGGGGGGCGGGGGTTAAAGTGGGATCAGGCTATACTAAAAGCAGCATTTTTTAGTATCTTGTCAGGTAATTGAACTTTTAGGCTACCTTCACTGGTTTGGCAGCCATGCAAATGCTCCCTATTGGCTCATAGTTAGAGAAATTTTCCCAGTTATTTTCAGGAGGTAGTTGAATAAGAGAATGGAAGGTCTGTATTCTCTGTGACTTGGGGAGAAGTAGGAGGCAGAGGTAAGCTTTTGGAACAAGAAGACAGAGCAACCTCATGGGCAGGTAAAGCTGAGATTGTTCTGTTCCAAGTGGTTAAGTACAAAAATACTGGCCTTGGAACTATATCTTGAAATTCAGGTCTATAGCTTCTGATTTGTTCAATGGAATTTGTTTGACATGTTGCCTGAAGTTCTTAGCTGATGTAAACCTAGGAGAAAATCCCAAGAGAAAAACCCAAGTCTACCCACTCGTCTCCTGGCCTCTCTAGTCTAACCTATCTGAGCACATCAGAGGTTGGATTCTGCAGAAACAGCACACAGGGAAAGAACAGCCCTGCCCTACCAGCTCTGTAAGCGAAGTCCCCACTCCGAGGCTTAGAGTTCTTCCTCAAACCAACAGAAACCATTACACTGGTCATTTTTTTCCTGGTCTTCCCGTTGCCTCCTGTGTGAGGGTTTTAAACAGGGTCTGTTGATAGTAAATGGCTTTGTTTTATTTATGGACTATAGTAAGTTTTACAAACGTGTTTATACTTCTGCAGATATACAAAACACATCTGTTTCGAAAAAAAGAAAATATGCCACAACCCCAAAGTGGTAGAAATTCTGGCCGAGCAGAGTGGATTTAGGAGGCGGGTGGGGAGGTGGTCACAGAGCCACGCAGGCTGACCAGCAGCTTGGCCCAGAAAGGGCTCTGTGTTGCTTGCGTGATGAAAGCAACATAGTATAATTCTACTTTGAACGTGCCACTCTATTTTGTTTGAAGCTCATATTGCTGTAATCATGCTTTATTGTTCCACACAGCCAGACTATCAGTGGTATGCTCCTGACCAGTTTCCGCCAGATGTGCAGCACAAGGAGAACGGTAAGACCACAGCTGTATGGTGCGTTCTTTCATGTTTACATTTTCATGGGAGCTTGTGGGGATGTTTACTCAGCGTACGTTCATTCGTATTCGGGGACGGCCTGCTACAAAGTTGTGTTGCATACACAGCTCTAATTTGACGCACCTGGGGTTACATTGAAGTCCTTAAGAAAAAGAAAATGCTGGAATGCAGAAGTGCATGGGTCTCAGCTCTGGCTCCAGCTCCCTTTCCAGCCTCAGCATCAGTATTCCATCTGGGGTTGGAAACGAAAACTTGAAGCAGAGCCGTATTACAACAACAAGGCTCTGTGTTTCTGCCATAAAGGCCAGATGCACACCACTCTTCCAGGTTGAGTTTGCTGGACAGATGTTTTAAATGTCACTGGCAGACAGACAGAGGAAACCGAAGGCTCAGAACTTGTTCCCTAATGACTAAATGTCAGACTCCAAGTTTAGGCCAGGGTTGCCTACAACACCCACCTCCAAGCATGCTGGAAAAACTAAAAAGTCACCTATAAAGTGCTCACAACTAACAGTCCTCTTTTATCTTTGTTTTTCTTTTTTTTTCTGCTTTACCATTCTCCTCCTTCCTTCCAGAATCTGCTATCCTTTCTACGGTCTCATGAGGCCACCCAGGGGTGGGTGTGTCTACTGGGCTGTAACCATAATACCACTTCTCCTGTCCTCACATATAATCAAGTCTGCAATGCCTGGTACGTGTTTAAAAGCTCATACGACACACAACCCGTGACTCTCACTTGTTAATTTCCAGAGATTTGAATCTATCTAGGAAAGCTGAAGAGGAGCCATATTCCAACTTCAGGCTGTATTTGAAATCTGATCTTACTTAGTTTGGATCTGAGATCACAGAACTCTAGTTTTCAGTATGAGGAGTCCATTATGGAGTAGAAGTAGGGAGCCAGGGATACTACATGCAGTTTGTCAGGTTGTGAACCTCACAAGTCCAAGGGCTTTTCATGGTGGTCTGTGTAATAGGGCCTCTTAAACTTGTGCAGTACACAACCTGGACAGCTGTACACAAGAGTGGCAAAGGTCATAGCTTACAGTAGCATTATAGAGAAGAAAGATAAAAACTGAGAACACTATAATAAAGTGTCTAGGTATTTATCAGAAAAATGTGGGATTTTCTTTTTTCTTTTCTTTCTACTACAAATTTAAACATTGGTTTTAATGAAGTTGTAAGGTTCCAGCTGTAACAGAGAACTTTTATTAGAAAGGCATACTATTAACCAAAATGATTGTTGCATCAAGTCTGTGTTTTTGAAATCCATTGTTGTATAATAGCTGAGTTGCCACCCAGTTGTAATTTTCCTTTTTATCTTGGTGTGGAATTAATATTAAAGGTATTTTCTCTTAGAATTGGAGTTTAATCAGTGGAAAATACAATTACTCAGAAAAGAATTCAGTAATATCATAGGCTATCTATATATCACCCTTGGGTTCTTCCTGGACCTATGTTACAGAAGCTAGTCATTATATAAAATAGAAATGAATTGAGATGACCATCAGAAACTAAATAAAATATGCAAAAATAGAATTGTATAGTTAGTGTATGAGACCTACTGATTTTTGTATATTTTGGAAGAAATATAATGAGCTTTGTATATAAACATGCTGTGCGACAGTGTCTCCAGATGCAAAATTAAAATAAAAAAACTAAACCTCTATTATGTACTAAGTATTTTTAAAATGTGTTTTTAATCTTTATAACAATGCTATAAAGTAGATTTTATTATTGTACCATTTTACAAATGAGGAAACTGAGGCTTATAGAATTGAACTAGCGTGCCACAGTTGGTAAGAATTAGGTCTGGGATTAAATTCCAAGTGCATAGGACTCCAAAACCTGTGCTTTGAAGACCCTTGAAAACCTACCCCTCTTACTATGTTAACATTTTCTAAAACAATAGACATAAAAATGAGAATGGGGGCTTTAACTTGGATAATTATGTGACCAGTGCCTAACCCCCAATAATCTCTTCTTCCTATGAATGCATAGCATATACAATCTGTGCTACGCATTTGACATTGAGAATATCACAGGTGAAAGACCCAGCCCTATGTAAGCTGACGTGCATGGTAACATGTTAGGAACTAATCTGTCCCTGGGCAGCCCTGGTCTGAACTGACCTGGTGGATATATTTGAAACCTGTCCTTTTCCTCCCAACACAGCTCTGCAGCTGACTGTGACATGTCCGCAGCAGGACGGGGGCTGACTATGGCTAGGGGACACCACAGAAAGAAATTCCTTATTCAAAAATCTACTTGTTTGGGATTCCTATTGCTCCTCTTCTAGGTTCCAAAGCTGATGCTATTTCAAAGCTCAAGCCAGGTCATGAGAATTGGCAGAAGCTCTGAAATCACTCTTGTCACAAACATTTCATGTGCCATTTTTAATTTCAGTAGTGATTCTTGATTTTTGTTTTCTGTGTTTATTTGGTGCATTTAATTGGAAAGCTTCTTTCAATTTGTAGATGCAACCCAATTGCTCAGATTCTTAAAAATAATTTTGTGGCATTGATTGTTAAGCAAATATGGGTCCAGAAATCTTTTATTATTCAAGTATTTTTGTTATGATAGTATTCATTGTTTTATTATATGACTAATATATTTACCCCCCACTACTCAAGAATATACTACTAGTCAAGATATCCTGTATTTTGGGCTATAAATACCGTGTTTCCCCAAAAATAAGACCTAGCCAGACCATCAGTTCTAATGCATCTTTTGGAGCAAAAATTAGTATAAGACCTGGTATAATATAATATAATTAATATAATATTATATTATACCTGGTATGATATTATATTATCCCGGTCTTATATTAAAATGAGATCAGGTCTTATGTTAATTTTTGCTCCAAAAGACGCACTAGAGCTGATGATCCGACTAGGTCTTATTTTTGGGGAAACACGGTACCAAAATTCAAGCAATAGAAGTAAAAAAAAATGATTGTAAAAATTAGATTCTGTCTCTGATAACCTACAAACATAAATTATTTTTTAAAACTTCTGTAAGTTTTATTCATATAAGTACTTAAAATACTTTACTTATATTTAAATGAAAATTATCCTTTCAGAAACGTGAATATTTAAATCAATATTAATTAGTATGTGTGCTTTATACGTTGTCCTAGTTCTCAGTTTTTATTAATTTCCTATGACTGCTGGCAAATTTGCTTGTCTGACCCCAATATATGTAGCACATTGTCTTTTTATCCTAGTATCTTCCCCTTCTAATTATTACTTCTATGGCCATTTAACCTTAAATAGTGGCTCTGTACTAGACATTAAGTGTGTGTAAAGCAGTAGTCTTGTGACTTTTAAAGATAGAGTGGGTAAAAGGTGATGACATTTCTATGGTCACCAGACCCTCCTGTAACAGTCCTGGGGCCTGGGGCAAGCATACGTGGAGAGCTGCATACCACGTGTAAATATTTACACGTTATGAATTGAGCTTAGAAACTGTTATAGTCTGTCCTCCTATTGATGAATGTAGCTGGAAAGCCAGAATGAAATTTAGAATGCTGAGAGTCCAGCCAGTTCTGTGCTAGGACACAGGGGGGCAGGAAGACCTGACCTGTGGCCTGTCTCTCCTTATGCTGTGAGGGGTCTGACTGTGAACTTGAGGGCAGCCCAGCTAGCACAGCCCAACTGCATCCATATACCCATCACCACTCCACAGACAGCGCCCTGTTGCCTGCAGTCAGGCCTGGGGAAGAGGATGGCATGAGGCAGAAGCAGGCCCAAGGTCACTTAAACAGAGAATTTGGGGTCTGCCTGTGGGTACCACGATCTTATTCTAGAGGAAGGCAGGATCACTCTGTGAGGGGGGTATTGCCGGAGGAGAGCCAGAGCAGGGTCCTCTAAAGAGTGGGGAGCCAGAGAAGGGCTCTCCAACCAGGGCCTCGGTCAGGAGGTACTGAGTACCATATCGAACCGTCTTCAGGTCAACTCATTTCCAGCTTCGCTCTCACTTACTGTCTGGGGTTATTTTAGATTATCTTTGTGACACATTGAGAATCAACTCTTCTTTCAAAAACTAAAGATTTCAATAAAGGTTTCAGGGCATTTGAGACTTATTTGACTTTCTGCATAGCATGACATGACGGTATTTTCATACATTGCAGCCCACAGATGTTAATGGGTTACAGTTTCTGTTTAGAAACATGTGATTTTGCACAGAACATTTTAATCTCATTTCATCTGTATCAGAATGGAATGCAAAATGCCTTCCATGTTTCTAGAACAATTACGGCATAGTAGAGTTACGGTAACCTTGAAAACATGTTGTTTGTTTCTTACTTTGTGAAACGTCAGAAAGGTATGTTTTCTGACTATAATGATTGCCAGTCACTCTGTGCCATCCAAATTTTTCATATGGTGCAGAGCTGAACTTCATCTAATGAGCTGGAACTCAATCCTTACATATTTGGAAGGCATGACATGCAGGCATGTGAGACTGTGTTGTAAACAAACATAATTATTTATTGACATTATAAAAGATCAAAGCCCAACTATTATAATTGGCCTTTGCTAAAGTCTAATAATAACTAATGAACTGAATACTGACTGAATTCATTTCTTAGGGCTGCCACACAAAGAACCAGAAAGTAGGGTCTTCAAACAGCAGAGACTTCTTCTCCCACTCCTCTAGAGGCTAAAAATCCAGCATCAAGGTGCTGACAGGGCCACGCTTTCTCCTGAGCCTGTACAGGAGGACCTTTCCTTGCCTCTTCTAGCCTCTAGTAGCCCCAGGTGTTTCTCGGCTTGTGACAGCATAACTCGCATCTCTGCCTCCATCTTCCCTCTGTGTCTGTGTCCAAACTGTCTTGTCTTTATAAGGACACCAATTATATTGGATTAGGCTAATCTAGTATAACCTCATATTAACCTGATCATGTCTGAAAAGTCCCTATTTCAAAATAAGGTCACATTCAGTACCAGGGGTTAGGACTGAAGCATATCTTGTGGGGGGACACAGCTCAACCCATAACACCAACTATATGAGTTATGAAACTACTTTAGGTGCTTTATATGGGTTATCTTACTGAAAACCTTATAGCAACTCTGAAATGAGTATTGCTATTGCCCTGTGTCGTGTGGGGCGGCCTGTGGGACCTCCGGTCCCGCTCCCCACATAAGAACGCAGGACATGGTGAGGCCAAAAAGGAACACCCACGGAGCCATAGGTAGGGGAGTCATACCACTATCTTCTCGCTGGTGGCTGGGCTGGAGACACAGGAGGCAGGAGCCACACTATCTGCAACCTGCTGTCCACTTCTCTTTAATCCGCAACCTGCACTCCGCCCTTGCCAGTCCCCATTTTCTGCTAGTGTAGCCACTGCAGTTATATTAGTGGCCAATGGCTCACTGGTTACAGCTGACGGCCAACTAGCCACAGCTGATGGCCATCCAATCACAGTTGATGGCCGTTTACTACCTGAGCCAGGCACCTGTCTATGTGAGGCCGAGAGCCTGGAAACTGCACTCCTGGCTCTGTCCCCATACCTGTTTTATAAATGTGGAAACAGGAACAGGGAACTGATGTAACTGGTCTACACGTCTAGTTTTTGGCTGGGACATAGAGAAGCTGGGACATAGGCAGTCTGACTCCAAATCCACACTGTGACCACTATGTAATATGGACTATCATCGGTCCCAGCTATACATTAAGTAAAATATAACAGGATCATAATTTGCATGTATTTTATTCAAATAAGTTCTAATGATCCTGTCCTGGAAGCCAGAACCTTTATTTTTCAGTTTGTATCTGTCTATAACTATCTTTACATCTAAATAATGCATATAATTTTCATTGTTAAAATGGCTGGATTAGTTGGATTTTCAATTTTAGTTCCTGGCAGTATGAAGCAATAAAAGGAACCAGTATAAGTAGTAAAAGCTACTTAAGAGACGTAAGAAGCAGAAACACTTAGAGACCATACTTAGTGTAATTCAACAGAGATGGATAAAATATTAAGGGTATTTTTCTTTTATAAAATATATTGCTTTGTTAATTTTCATACCAGTGTTTAATATAGAAGATTGAACAAAAATTTAGAGACAGATAGATTTATGCCTATTTCTAGATTTTTAGAAAAAAATGGCAAGAGAAATGCCTCCTCACCTTGTAATGCTATAAAGGTCAGCTTGTCAGTGAACTCAGTGATTTGCTGAAGGAACATTAAAGTATAAAAGTGTATTTTAAATGTCCATGAATATATTAAAATGTAGGTGATAAATATAGTCCTATTCAAACATAGATTTTATAAGCAAATACTAAACATTATACTAAAGCAAATGCTAGCCTAGACAAGTCACAGTTCCACCAGGTAAATAAAATTGCAGTAATCCTCTTAAATGGAAGACAAAAACCTATAGGGAAGGAAAGCATGTACATATCATGTGTCGTATCCCAACTGGGAAGAACGCTTACTCGCCTAGATTTCCTTCCTGTTCATGTCTGAGTGTCCACATTCTAAGGGGTTAGTGGGCACATGTAGAAGGCAAGGTCACCGATGCTGTTACCACTGTGCTGATGGCTGCCCCCACTGTCTTAGTACCAACTCAACTTCAGGTTCTGCTGACCCTTGATGTATAGTCAAGGCACGGCTTCTGCCACCAAGATCTCTGGGTCCTTATCCGGATCACTTCTGCATCATGTTACTCTCGTGACCACAAAGAATAGAGCAGAAGCGACACCATGAAGGAATAGTCAGGCGCCCAGTGAGTGCAGGGATTCTTCACTCTCCAGGAAGGCAAAGCTGACACTTCCTCGCATGTGAGGCCCCACGATTCTCTGTTGTTTCTCTTGCCCTGCCATTGTGACTGTGGAGCCACGGCTCACGACAGAAGAGTCCCTGAGCCACCTGCGCTGGATGGGGACGCTCTGCCTTCCCTTCAAGCGACTGAGGACCTGCCTCTGCTTTTGTTCCGCTCTCCACCCTGCCATGCGCTATCTCAGGGCCCAGTCTCTCCCCTTCTAAGACCCAGGGCTGGTGACATCTGCCTCTCCACCTACTTCGTAAGAGTGCTGTCGGAATAACAAAGGATTTCATTTTTCTTAACGTTTTCAGATACCTAGGAGTAAGTGTCATTAATGGATAAGATCTAAGCTCAGATTGGTTAGATTAATGGATCATGCTTCTGGGTCCACACTTATGTTCTGAGCATATGACAAAACTTTTTTAATGTCACAGCCAGTTCTCAGAAACATGTATTTTTAAGCCTGGGAAAGTAACTTACTATCTTCCTGTTACCAAAATATTTGTTCACCGTGTCTCTGAAATACCAAATTCAGGCAGCAAGGATAAAACATGTAACATTCTAAATTGTTATCAGGAATAAGGAAAACACCTTATTTCTTGGCATTTATATGATTTTTTTTCTTTGAGTTTGCCTTCCTGTCGGACCTACTCATGGCACCCTGTCCTGGTCCTACTAGAATATGCCAATTTTTTACCTTGGTCTTCACGATACACGGATGCACCATAAACACTGACATCTTTGCTGTGGCTCGGACAATCACACACCCAGATGAGAACTAGGCCACAACTGACCTCACAACACGGCAAGCCTATGTCAATGCTTAAAACAATAACCCTCCACAGCCTGAGGCTCGGAGTCTCAGTGGACACGTGTGGGGAGCTCAGGGATAAAACATTTCTGTTTTTACCAGCCTAGAAGTTTATGATAACCCTAAGCCAGAAGAAAAGTGCATTTCTGATTTTTAATCTGAAACATTTTCTTGCTGTTTTTCATAGGTTTCTCCTCAGAAAAGAAAGTCAATCAGTAGCGTGCGGGCGAAGGGAGAGCCAGGCTGGTCCCTCGTGTTTCTTTTCACTGTATCTTGTGTCTGCCTCTACTGCACGTTATCTGCACCACCCTTCGTGCAGTGTTTCCTTTGAGCATCGATGGAGAAAAAGGCTTGTGGCGGCTGAGATCCTGATCCAGTCTGCGGGGCCAGGGCCACCCAAGCAGACGCATCGGCTAGTGTCATTGCAACAAGGTTTGGCAGATGGATTACACCCCACTCCCCGAAACCCCTCAGCGTATTGCTGTTGGATTTACAGGGACGACTTTGTGATTTCAGCAACGTCCCTCTGGGCGTAGTAATGTTGCCTGCTGACTGAAACATACATTCCCTGGGGGGAAAGTATCCGCACTTGTAACTTTTTAACCTCGCTCCCATATTTTCATAGGGGCTTCTTAGTTCTTTAGCCAGTGTAACTAGATACTCTATGCATCAGTGTTGGCTTCAGTGAGCCTATAAATAGGATTGAAGAGGTGTGTGCACTTCCTTAAACGAAAAGAGTGGTTCAATCCGAATAAAATGATAAACTTGACACTATTCCTTAAACAGATCATTCCTTTAAGATGATGAGAAACTGTGAGCCTACTTCATTTTTAGGTGGACTAGATTGTGAAAGATGAACTAACGTGATGATGGTGACGACTTAGCCGCGTTTGTAGGTACTTACAGAAGTGCAATAGTTCAGTGAAATCTGTTTTTCCTCCCTATGGATGTGAGTAGTAATTAATGAAAAACATAACTGTGACTTCTCAAACCAATGAAAATGGAAAACAAATGCATCCAATTTTATTGCAATTAAATTGCATGGTGGCATGACAGATGTCTAATGATGAAGTAGATTTAAAAATATTAAGTTCATCCATTTAATGAGGATTCTGCTAGGACCACCTGGAGACGCTACGTGTGAGGAGAGTGAGACCCACCGATATTGGTACTTCTAGAAGCACCAAGAGAAAACCAGGAGCAGCAGCTGAAGATTGTCACATAAAACAATCCAGACATACCATTGAGACTATCTAGCCACAACGTCCAGAAGTTACACTGTTTAATTCCAGCTCAACCTTTTTTTTTTTTTTCAGTTTCTGGAAATACTTGAAACTTTGTATAGAGGAAAGGTAAAAGAGCCTTAGAAAGTTAAATACTTTCAGCATCAGTCTTTAGTTACTCAGACACAATCCTTGAGGAGGAATTATCCTTCTCTTAGATTAATTGCTACTACTCATTAAAGAGACAACTCATTCTTGGGCAATAGTTCAGTATATGTGAATCAGAAATAACAGAATTAACAAGTCAGTTGCACTGAAACATTTTGGCACTTTTTAAAATTGTCCATTTTCTCAGAGCAGTGAAGAAGTCACTATAATATCAGCTTCTAGTGGTGGATTAAGTTTGCCCACGAGAAGGCACCCTGATAAGCTCACTGTAGCTCAATTCCACAGCAGTAAAACGTGAAGTAACCATCCTATTACTATCACTGAAGTCATCCTATTGCTAATTAGCAAGTTGTCAAACATTGACAAGATTGTACAAATGCTCATAGAGTGGGAGAACATCCAATTCAGTGAGACCTGGTTTATTTGAACTTCAAGTGGCTGACTGCAAATGTGAGAAGAGGGCCCCTGGCTCAGAGCACATCTGCCCTTCCGAGAAGACAAATTTCCACAACCCTGGCCTGAGAGCCCCTTCTGTGTCTCTCTCCCCACACCATTGGGTTGGGGACTTCTCTGTCCCAGCTCATTACAAGGGTCATACCCCTCAGTGGAGGCACTTGCTTCATTATCACACACTATTTATGGAAATTTCACTTTATGCCAACCAACATCAGAAGGAAGAGCACAATTGATGACACTCGTGACATACTGTTTTGGTAACTGAACCCAAACCTTAGAGCTGCCTGATGTGCTTAACGTATCACTGAGAATCAGTTTGCTGGGAAAACCCATCTTACTGATTTTCCTGAGTCTGCTACTGACTGGCAGGCGAGTGGGTGCAGAGATGGTTGGCGATTCCATTTGCACATCTGTGGGGGAACCTCATGGCTTCCTTCTCCCTCATCTGCAGCCGCAGGATGGTGACCCGCCGTGAGTGGACCCCCCCCCACACACACACACACACAGCGGGCAAGAACTAGCTCATCCCGACGCCTCTGCAGGAAGGAGAGCTGCTTATGCGGCAGCGGAAGAAAAAGGCGCTGGAGAGATTTGTTCCTTTCTTGGTTTCCAAGCATCCATTCCATCTTCTTTTTCAAATACTATCTCAATATCCTTTAAGAAAGTTATCTCTTTCCCCACTGGACCCAGTTTCATCTAAAGTGCCCTGTCTCCTAGGCACGGAACAGCCAGGTGATCCAGACCAGGCCAACTGGAAAGTCCTTTGCTGGCATTTGAGCTTCAAGCCAGCAGAGAGCCTTGGGGAGGCAGAGGCTGCTGCCTGGGCCCATAGGACTGACCAGGCTCCACACCGTCCCTGGCGTCCATGTCGGTAAACTCAAGTCTCTCTCAGCCCTTCCCTCAATCAGGGTTAGTTTCTCCAGTTTGAAACAGAAGAATCTTAATCAATCACAAATGTGGGGGTTAAATCTCAGAGAGTTTATGGGAAGGGTATTGTGAAGAGTATATATATGTGTATGTGTATTATGTGTGCATATATACATATGTGTTTATATATGTATATGTGTATATATACACATGCATATACATTTTTTCTTTATGATCTTTAAAAATAGAAACTCAGATATGATGTAATCAGATAAGTTAAACAATTTGAATGTTATATTTGCCAGTATTACTAAATTTTACCTTGGATCATTGTGCAAATATATTGTAACATATTTTAAAGTGGAAAACACCATAATAAGAAATAAAATACAATTCTTCGTTTGAATTTTCTCCTAAATCTGATGAAGCCCCTTAAGAAGATACTTTAATGAAGCAACGTTGGGAAAAGTTCCAGTGAAATAAAACCACCAGAGCCCATGTCTAATTTCCTTATTTCTTTTTCCGAAGTGCTTAATTGCACATAACTGATCATTTCCATTTTAACAGACTGTTAATACATAAATCATAGGAAATAGAAGTCCTTTGTGTAAGAACTATATCAAATGGGTTCTACTTTTAAAAACAGTGGGATGATGGTGCTTCTTTCCAGCAAAGTTAAACTGTAACTTTTTAAACTTCAGGTTATTCTGTAGCAAAATGTTAATTCAAATACAGAGTAGCTCCTGGATAAGAAGTTAAGGTAACATTCCTAACAGCGTCACAATTTTCTGTGAATCAGAACATTTTTGGATAACTGGTCAGGACTTCACATATCCTCTCATCTTGACGAGCAATCTATTTTGGATGTTATTGTTTGTCAGTGTCATTTATTAGAAATTCCTTTTGTTTGTATAAAAGTGTATCGTGTGTGCAGTCGTGGGAAATAAAAAGGAAATAGAGGCACTTCCTCTTCTTCCCATTGTCTAAGGACAATTATCCCAGCAGCTGTGGGCGGGTGCATTGAAGCCAGAGGAGATGGCAACGCCTCTTAATTTCCAACGTCATCCTTCATCTTTCAATGTCTCTAGAAGTATTGTCTTCCTTACCATGTTGCCCCGAAAATAAGACCAGGTCTTATATTAAATTTTGCTTTAAAAGACACATTAGAGCTTATGTTCAGGGGATGTCATCCTGAAAAATCATGCTAGGGCTTATTTTCCGGTTAGGTCTGATTTGGGGGGAAAACACAATGTATAAATCACATGAGGCAATCAGTCAACATTTGGCAATTTACACTGAGCAAATTTAATATTACAATACTCAACTGTTCTAGCAAAATTGTGTAAGTTTTTTTCCAATGATCAGCAAAATCTAGAACAATTTTTCCCAAAAGGAAAACTACGCTTTATTTTTTATATTGGTTTTTGTTTGATAAGGTTTTAACAATACGACAGAAATTCATCTTTCTCATAAAACATTAAAGGTGAACATTAGCTCATAGATTATTAAGAAAACTTACAAAGTTAAAATTTTTTTTTTTTTTTTTTTAACTATAAGGAAGTAGTGGGTTCATAGGAAATTAGGTCTCATTTAAACGGGATTTTTCTCCCATTACATTTGCATTTGCTCAATTTTGCCAATGTTTGGCTCTTGTGTTTTTTTGTTTGTTTGTTTGTTTGTTTGTTTTTTGCCTCTGAACACTGATATGTGAGGATGTATGATTTGCAGACAGAGTCACTTTGCAAACAGGAAAGGGCCTATCCAAGACGGCCAGGCTGGGAGAACAAAAGCAATGACTCTGGGTATTTTCATGGCATTCTTGAGTTGCTGAATTAACAAACCCTGGAGCCTGAAACACTAATTGTGGGTTTCCCTGTTGGTCAAGCCACTTTGAGTGATAGCCAAAGTCATGCCTCTTCAGCAATATGGCAGAGGGTAATCTGCACATTTTGAGTCAGGTTTGGTTATCTGCTATAGTAATGCATCCTGACATGTTTTCAGTTCTTATTTTCCCCAACCTCAGTCTGTGGTTTCATTTTGAGCAATCATTTGGGATTCTGAAAGGGTCTGTCTATTGTTAGCTACGTCTAAGTCCCTCTGCTTTCTGAAAAAACAAAGTAGAACAAAAAAGCACATATCAGGAAAAAATCTGGAGAGCTAACTAGCTACAAGTCAAGAGATAAATAGACTCATCTATGGTCTCATATCAAAGCTATTCTTTGAACTTAAGAACATGGCCTAAAAATGAGTATCTTCATCATATAGATTAGATGTATTTCAGAATGTTGACTGTGTTATAAAACTAATGCTGGTGATTTATTTGTTGTCAGTCATGATAAAAAAAAAAAAAATGTTACTAACAAAAACTCCCGCCAGTAGAATTGAGTTTAAAAACTCCCAGCAATAAGACACTGGTCATCAGGTACAAAATGTGCACTGTTGAACCACTGGACGTAGTTTGCAGTCAGCTGAGACCCTGCAGAAATTTCCCACATGGAAAATTTTTATTCCAGCATTGCTACCAATTTTCAGTGACTCCAAGGGTATGGGATTGCTCACAATCCCAAAATTCTTTGCTCACCCGTGCGTGATTACCCAGATTTAGCATTTCTCCTACTTCTGACTGTGTGTATATTACACAAACAAGGATCCTGTGAAGAATTCAGATGGAAAGGATGTAGAATAAGTGTCTGGAACTCGGTCTTCCCTGGACTTGTCTCTGAGCCTAGACCCCAACCTAGGACAGCATTTTCTCATCTTTCATACAAGAAGATGAGGTACACCCAGTGTTTCTGGAAGTTTCCCACCGAGGAACCTCTATTGGCAAGACAATAATGAATGTGTTTGGAACAGGGACACCTTTTGAAGATTTCCATGATAAAAAAATGCTGGCCAAATTTTTAGACATGTGTTTTCATATACAAGTAGTGAATAAAATTGAGATGTCAGAAAGATGTGTTATGCATGTTATGTGGCTACTTAGAGCCCAGACATACTATATTTTTCCAGGAATGAGCCTTCTGTAGATTGAAAACTTGGCAGAACAGGGTCTTCCTATTCTAAAATCTTAAGAATTTGTTTCTAATATTAGGCTGCAATATCATATATCGTCAGTAGGTGCCACCACTTCACAAAATTTACTACACTGAAAATTCCTTAGTTCAACATTCATTAACTAATCAGTACATTTTAAAGTTAGTGTCATAAATGTAGAAGATGCATTAAAAAGTAGAATTATTTAAAATAGGGATATTTTGCACTAGGAATTGAAAAAGTTAAATTCTGTAGATGAGTGCTGTAGAAAAGTCTTAAAATTTAGTGCAACTTTTAGAGGGTAATGCACGTATCCTTTGGAGAGATGTTCATTATTTTCCTGGAGTCTGTGATACCACACTTGCTATTATGATAAATTATGACTTATTAAACAGTGGGTACAGTGTCCCAGAGAGCAGTTTGCAGGCTCTCGCCCTCACGTGGAAAGGTGCTTGGCTCGGGTAGTAGACGGCCATCAGCTGTGACTAGTTGGCCATCAGCTGTAACCTGTGAGCCGTTAGCCAATATAACTGCCGTGGCTGTGCTGGGGGGGTGGTTGGTTGGCAGAGAAACAGACGGCGGATTGCGGCTCCTGCTTCCTGTGTCTGGGACCAGCCTCCAGCGAGAATATGGCGGTATGACTCCCCTACCCATGGTTCTGTGGGTGTTCCTTTTTGGCCTCACCATATCCTGCGTTCTTGTGTGGGGAGCGGGAGCTGAGACCCTGCATGACATAAACCTTGCAAAACTTTAAAATGAAAAGATATCATTGTTCCCACATATTTTAAAATAATTCTCTCTTCTTAAAGAAAAACAAAAGGCAATTATAGTACAAAACACATGGGGTCTGGAGACAGACCTAAATTTGAACTCCTCTCTTCCTCTACTTGGATGATCTTAAGCAATTTACTTGACCTTCATCTGTTTGTTCATTTGTTTGTTGAACCAGTGAGTCTGTATATCTTAATTGCAAGGCTTACACTTCTGACAGAGTTTTTGGAAGATTAATGATGTATGTAAATCACCTGGCACATGGCAGGTATTCAAACAACAGTAGCTATTAGCAAAAGCTCGGAAACTACATTATCACCCTGGCATAAATATGGTAGTATGGTACATTATTATTAATAGTTGATACTAAAGTTAATTTTAATTATTCTAATGCACTATGAATCTAACATTTAAGAGGTAAATATATTTCGATACCATATCAAATTCCATGTAACTTTTCTATTCTCTAGTTGGAAATGGAAAATGTACTTAGTTGAGGTAATCTGGGGGCAAAACTTGAGGGCAGGAAAGATGGCTAATTGCGAATGCCTGGAGCTATGGGTCTCAAGCAAGGGGCCTCCACAGCTCCGTGCATGCACTCCTGCACCCAGGACCCCACTCCCACCCCCACCAGGCCATCCAGCAGCATTGGGGTGAACGTTTGGGGGCTGAAGGAAGAAAAAGAGCATCCCCCCCAAACCCCACCCCTGACCTGGTGGGGATCAGCTCAGCCTAGAGTTCCTCACAGTTTTCCCAGGCCTGGAGAAACTAGGAAACACAAAGACCTGCAGAGGTGACGGCCTCCTGTGAGTCTCCCTCAGAAACTACTCAGCAGGCCTAGGCCTGTCCAAGGGGAAGGTGGGGAACCTGCCCCCTGCTACGGAGGGTATCATACCCAACATGCTACAAGTCACAGCCGCGTCAGCAGGGCAAGTCCTGACAAGTGGCTGATGATGCAGAGTGTGGCACCAGCGTGAAGGAACGAACACCGCTAGGCACCTTGGTCTGCTCAGGCCGCCTAGCAAAGACCCACAGACTGGGGGCTTCCACCACGGAAATGACTGTCTCCCGGTTCCAGAGGCTGCGCAGGCTGGGACCAAGGTGTGGGCAGGGTTTTCTCTGCCGGGCTGTGAGGGAGCATTTGCTACGTGCCCACCCCTAGCTTCTGAGGCTCGGGGGTCCATGCTGGTGGTCGCTGGCTGGTGGACACCTCCCTCCCTCTCGGCCTTCGTGTTCCCGTGGCGTTCTGCCTGGGTGCATGTCTGTGTTCGAATTTCTCCTTTTTGTAAGGATACCAATCCCACTGGATAAGCTCACTCCAGTAGGAGCTCATCCTAACTTAACTAATTTTATCTGCAATGATCCTATTTCCTAATTAAGTCATATTGTAGGTATTGGGGTTGGGACTTCGACAAGTGAATTTTGGGGGATACACAATTCAATCTCTAACAGTGTCCCTTTCTGACTTAAAGATACCCTGGTGCTATGGCCTGACAGTGTATTGACCCCCAGGATTTTGTGTTAACCTAACGCAAAAGGTGACAGTATTATGAGGTGGGGCGTTTGGAAGGGGATTGGTATGAGGGGGGTGCCCTGTGAATGGCTGAAGTCCTGATAAAAGTGGCCCAGGGAGCTGGCTGGCCCTGACACCACACGAGGACACTAAAAGCAGGCCGAAGTCCTAGCACCCAGAAGGCTCTCGCCAGACGCCCGCCATGCTGGCCTCCAGACCTTCGTGAATGAAAACTCTGCTGTTTATAAGCTACCCACTCGGTGGTATTTTATTCTAACCATCCAAATGGACTGAGACACCCAGTGAACAAACACCACAAGGAACGAGCTTGGGAGCGGGCCTCCACCTGGGACGTTTCTCCTTCATCAGATGTCCTGCCAGCGGGAGAGGTCAACAGACAGTGTCTGGAGAAGGTTAGGGGCAGAGTGTGCTCTGAAGGTGACGACGCAGGGGCCCACAGTCCAGCCCATATTGGACAGCTGACCAAAACCATCTTGAGAAAATTTATCGAGGACCACCTACCAAGATAATTTGATCCTCACATTTTGAATTTTGGGAGCTCCATTTCTAAAGAATCCATCCCAAAAGTCTTTTTAGATGTCCTTCGAAATGGCTTCAACAACGTACATTTACAATCTCCACGCTTTAACTGAGATTTTGAAGTACGAAAACAAAAGCCATATGCATGCCTATACAGAACTTTTGGTTACACTATGTTTAGTAAAACAAGGTTTTCTTCAATCCTTTATTTTCAGTCATTCCAGAATCTTCCAATAAGGAATACCTTGCTTATTTTTAGCTCATTATTACCTCCCCATCCCCTAGCTAGTTCTGTCGTCATCGTTGTCGATGGTGGTGGTGGTGGTTTTCCTTTGCAGATGCTTAGATCTGTCTAGAGCAAGATTAATAATGATCGTGGGTCTTGTGGGCAGTCTACCTGGGCAGTAACACCGTCGTGACGGCCACAACTCAGTATGTTCCTTTCACAAAGCAGAATCATACATAAAATCCCTAAGACTGATTCCCCCAAAACTGAGAGTTTGTTTAACAATTTAAATCCACACTGTCGACAATAAGTTTTTCATGTAATACATCTGAAATGAAAGCAGAGGGGAAACACGCTGGACAAGTCAGCATGACACTACCCAATGAGACCAAGACCAAGACCACCAGGACCTTATACTGAACTGGCATCAGATCACTGACCTCTGGCACTGATTCAAGATAAGGAGGAAAGCTACTTTACAGATGCCAAACAGATGGCGAGAATTCTTGTTTGGCAAACTGAAGAGCCAGTGTAGTGCAGATAACAGATATTTTGAAAAGTCAGCTGTCTTGCTTTGATGCAATAAGCAAATTTCTAGGGAATCCCTTCAAAGCAACAAGAATCATGAAGCTACACAGGGGTACTCGCAAATCTCTATCCCTGTCTGTGTCATTTCCAACCTCGAGGACCCTCGTCCTGCAGCTTTTGTTCCAGGTCCTATCCCATAGGTTGCACAGCACTTTTGAAAACAGTATTTGGACTAAAGGGGAGAAGCAAATGATGCCTGATTTCATCAGACTTTTCCAATAAACATAGTCCCAGAGTAAAGGACTCAGTTACTGGGAGCACACTTTCTGAAGGCCAAGCATAGGGAACAAAGCTCCATGGAGGACCAGGCCATCCTTCATGCTATGGAAGCTCAAATCCCCACAAGTGCTGGGAATATGAGGGTGCTGAGCACAGCGTAAATGCTGAAAGCAGCATGAATTGCTTGGCTGAAGTGGGCTCCACTGAGCCTTCCCCAGTCGGCCCATCTGTGGTTTACGGTTCCCTAGCCCCGCCCCATATGCAGAGCCCAGAACGGCAGCCATAAAATACTTGCATCATGGGAAGAGGCTTTGTGTGTACGGTTAAATGACACTTGGCACTGGTTTAGCTTTTTGCATTGCTATGGGCACATTCAAGGCACTCACACCCTCAAGCATAGCATGTAACTAGAAGGCGGACACACACGTTTCTTCCAGGATGACAGAGCATCACTAAAGGGCGCTGCAGAGGCTGTGGCATTGATCTCAGCCAGTCTTTATTTCACCATCTGGCTCCCATCCTAGGGCCCCCTCAAAAGGGACATCCCTAACTAACCCAACAGGGCCTTCTCTGCCATACATCAGGCCATGCAGAAACAACAAAGCTAGTCAGTCAATTGTGCCGATCTCCTGTGTAAGCCCCATCCCAGGCTTGTTAGCAGAAGCCTCTCCTTTGCCCGGCCAGGCTGGCCTCCCCTTCGCAGTCAGGACTCTTCCTTTAAGTCCCTTTTAATGAGAGGAACTGAGAGAGACTCAATAGTCCCTTCTTCTTCAAGGCGCTGAGCTCCCACCACGGCTGCTTACCACAGCGTCCCTAATCAGACGGGTAATGTTTCCTCGGATGCTTATTCAGTGCAGACACGTTCTCACTTTCAGAACCAACAGAGCTATTTTTCAGAATCACAGCATTATGTTAAACGTATCACACTTGAAAGAGGACTCCATCACCTACTGTTTCCCCAAATTAGCCTGTGGAGTGAAGGTTACATATTAATAGACCAATTAATTATATCAGCAATATGCTCATACACTAATGAAAAGCTTCATCACTTGTGGACAAATACTGGAAACCCCTCCACCAATTTGAGCTGATTTCCTAGTAGTTCTGAACCACATATCCCTTCATTGGCTGAAACCGATTTACTAAAGAGATGGGTTCAGCAGTCGAAGAAAGAAGGACAGTGTGCAAAAGCCACTTCTGTTTCCAATTATTTCAGTGATTTATTTGGAGCCAAATAAGCCACTTGATCTAGGAGTGCTTCAGTCCCGCGTGGGTGAGCTGAGCTGGCTGAGTCTCAGTGGTGGCTCTTCTGATTTAAGAGCACTGGGTCCCCAGCAGACGTCACTGGGAAGGTTATTCCATGCTATTGTTTGTGCTTTTTCCAACTGACAGCGTCCCTTACATGCAGAGTGGCTCTTTCAAAGGTACATGGAACATAAATTTTGCTCTGATTTGGGACTGGAGCAAATATATGCCCTCAAAATTTACCTCTAGGGAATCTTGTTGTCATTTAAGAGAAAATTCAAAACAAATTTGTGTTTTTCACACCCTCCACCTCACTGACATGACCCAGTCAGCCTGGCCTAACATTACAAGCAGCTCTGTCCCACTGAGGCAAGATTTGTGAAAAGGTTCTATGTCGCATCTGCTGTTTTGGGTATGAAATCTTTGGTAAGCAGGTGGCAAACTGGCAAAATCTCTTAGCAGCAGAGTCAGAGTACACACATTCGCTCAGGTGTCATCTTAGCTCAGTGGTTTTACCATAGTGCTTTGGGAACTGTCCATAAGCTGTGACTTTTGCCGTTTAAACACAGATTTCCTCACTGTAAGAAATGACATAGTTAATATTTACTAGTGGGGGTTCTCAGAGTGTGGTCCCAGAGCAGCTGCATGAGTGTCACCTGGGAAGGGTGAGAAACGCAGCTTCTCAGGTCCCACCCTGTAAGTGGCATGAGAAGGTCCAGGGTAAGGCTTGCAGTCTGTTCTGGCAAGCCCTCCCACAGCCTGGGTGCACGCTCAGCACACAGCACATTTCCCTGCACGCTAATGGTGTAACATAGAAAAGACTCTTGGGCTGCTGGGCGTTTTCATGAAGCCCTGTGGAGAAGGCCTTACATCACCTTTTTTGAGTCTTTGGCCTTTACTATTAAAATATTGAAATTTCAATGTTTTCTTGTCTGACCAAATCCATTTTAACACATTAATCACATTCTCTGAAACTGAAAGGCCTGTTGCAAAGAAGGCGTGAACAATTCCAACACCAGGACGTGTACAGCGAGCATGTAACACAAAGTAACCCACGGGCTGTGCGCTTCTCTTAAACGTTTTAAAAATAAGAATCGTCAGCCACAGGATTTTCCCTTTCTTCATTACTGGAGCTGAACTGCTTGATCAGAATGTTCTTATTTTGCCTGAGAACCTTCTAGCCTTCTCCTCATAGGCTTCCTTCTCAAGCAAAGTTTCTTTTAATTCTGTCAGGTCAATATAAACACAGCCTCTCTCATCTTCCTTTCTGTTGCTGTTTAGTGATCTGACTTGCCAGTAATTTCCTTTCGCCTTTTCACATTCGTCCCCGAGTTCATATCCCGAGTGCTCTGCCCCTGGACATCTCCACCAGGCTTTTTGGGCCAGTGTCGTCTTCTCTATTGACTTACTATCTTCCACCAAATCCACTATTTTATTTGTTTTCTTCGTTTGGTCCTCGAGTCCCTTATGTTTGCCTTTGTCTGGCATCTATTTACTGCCTGACAGCACCACCTGGGAGGTAAGCTGAGGAGCTGTCCACAGGGACAGGGTGAGATGAAGACAGTCGCCAGTGGAGGAACATTGTGATACAGGAGCTCCCTGTGCAGGAGGAGGGAGGCTGCTGGGTGTAGACCGCACACCGCCAGGCTGGCCAGTGTGGAGCCTTCCCAGCACCATCACTCGTGTGTTCTGGGTTTTCGGAGCCACCTCCAGCTCTATCTCACAGGCCCTGCTTTGGGTCTCCTGCAGCCTCTGGAATACTCCATGTGTCTGTGCAACTTTCAAAAAAGTCATCCCTCTGGACAGACCAACAATAAAAAGACACAGCCACAGGGCAGACATTTTACAAAGGGGCCCCGCCCTGCTGGGTGGACAATACACAGACCAGCCCTGATAGGGGCTAAATTTCAAGACCCACAGCCGGTGCTGGTACCTTTGCTTCCTATGAAAACTGTCTAGCCCAGTCCATGGCACCCCGGTCTGCCCCCTATTTCTTACTGCTCTGTCTAAAGAAAAGTACAGTTCTTGGACCAGTAGCACCATCACCTAGAAACACGTTAGAAACAAATTCTGGAAACTTACCGTAGACCTGCTTCAGCAAGCAGCAAGCTGTGTTTAAACAAGTCCCCCAGATAATTCTCATTCACACTAAAGTTTCCAAACACTAGAATGCCTGACACAGGATACGTACTCAATAAATGTTTGTTAGTTGAATGTATCAATGAATTTCTCCATGAAAACTAAGCTCAAGCACCCTCCTCTGGAGAACAGCGTGCCAGGTTCCACCTCATCTGGCCAGGCCCGGCCCTTGGGATACATGGTTCTTTGTATAAAATTCCAATCCATTTAAAAAGCCAAGCTCTAGAAAATCTTTCCTTATTGTGCCTGAAATAATGTGTCATTTCCTCTTGATCGATTGTTTGCTTGCAACAATCGATAGGTTAATAATAGGTTAATAATAAAATGTTTACTAAAATATTTAGGTCACTTGTGATTGGTCAAGGGCAGCGTTTGTTTCCATTTCTAGGTCTACATGGAAACATGCTATTATTCTTGTTATTTTATTCTAATGCTATTCCATTTAAAAAAAAAAAAAAACAACTTTAACATTTGTAATCAAGAATTTGTTTCGTAGTAAAATGTCCACTAGATGGAACTATTGTCTCAAAAGAACGAGGGTGACGCCTTAGAAAAGCCCCATTTCTAAAGCTTTTCCCCTGAAAGTTACACCATTAAAAACTGATAGATAACGTCTTTTCTTTCCTTTTTTTTAAACTAACTCTTTTCTTTTTATATAGATTACATTAGCATTTAAAATGCATGCCATTTGACAGCTTATATTCTGAAAACCTTTGCATCTCTAAGACTTTAGTTAAGATGGCTCAATGCTGAGTTCTCTTTTTACAACTTTCGTTTTCCTACATACTTCATAGTTTTAATGACAAGCAATGAAAACATCTGAGTTACAAAACATGCCTTAAAATCCACAATTCATAGAGGTTAAATAGATACCCTAAAGCTAGAGTGCTAAACAAAAAGATAAAACTTCAATTGTGGAAACACAAAGATTCAATGTGAACGTCTGTTAGTCGTGTCTGTCAAGTTCTCAAAGAAACAGTATCTTTGTGTATTCACACATTGTTGCCCAATATACACAACTGTATTTACAAGGCGCAGTTTACTATTTGCTCATGCAAAGAGCATAGTAAAGTTGCAAATTCCATTCCATGCCTGTTGATGCTACTGACATGATATGAAAATTATCTTTATTAACTGAAATTCGTCATGGTTTGCTGTTAGTGTAGTACACTTAAGGCAGCTCCTAAAGCAATTTTTGTTCCTATAATGTTTATGACTAATATTTTTAAACTATTTACTTAATGTCTTATGACACGTTATGTTTTATAATTAAACCGGCGTTGGGAGTAATTATTAACTTATTATCTTTAGGAAGCACAATTCTGAGGAAGCAAAGTTACGATGTTCCACAGCTTGGAGGCTTCGAACCTCCAACTTAACGACAAGCTTCCTCCATATGTCATCCCACAAGGGTATCCTTTCAACAACTGATAAAGAGAATCAATTAGCCCCTCGGCAAACTCTCTGAGGTAACATATATTGGAAATAACAAAGAATACATATTTCATAAAGCAAGTCTGAGTCACCATGATGTCATTGAAAATATTGCGGTCTTTTTTCCTCTATAAAAGCTGAAGGGAATTTTTAAAAAAATAAATTAAAATAGTTATAATACTTTCTTGCAGTTTTTTTCAAAGCCCTCACAATTGAACACTATTTTTTAAAACTTTGAGAGTAAATGTTCTTCTTTACATAATTTACTTAACAGTAAAATTGAGCAAAAATCTAAGTTTCTTAAAACCTCAGATAGTAATTTTATATTCTTCCTTTAAATCACTTGTGAAAATGAAGTCTCAAACATTAGGTTTTGATTTGATGTTATAGTATATGTGCAAATACAAAAGCAGTTCACACCCTGCAAATTTTACCTATAAAATCTTTGTACTTTGAAACATCTAGAAGCTCCTTTTCCAGTCCTAAAGCTAGACTAGATTAGTCTACTACGGGATTGTGGGCTAGTTTGTTACAGAAATGACTGCACAGTGGTGATGTTTGGCATCAAGAGGAGCTGAACTGAGTCAGCTTCCTCAGCTTGTTTCTGTAGTAAATGTGGAGCCGTATAAGCCCGACTCGTGTGGGAATGAATGTGTGTTCCTCTGTCCGTCCATCAAATTACCCCTTTATTTTTCATCAATATTTATCCAATTCCTAATATGTTTTTTTCAGCATTCAATGTTTTCCATGTCTTTATTTTTAGTATGCTGTCCCACCTTTCTAACTTGATTCCTAAATGTTCTACTTTTTAAACATTAAAAAAACTTTTTTTTCTATAACTTTCCACTACCTACTGAAAACAAGCCCTGCTGCAAACTCTGGTCTGAAATGCGTGGCATTCCTCAATACAGCTCCAATTTACATTTTGAGACTTATCACCTATTATTCTACATATCTTAGATTTCATTCAAATCCCATCTATTCACCATTCCCTAAATACCCCCTTCACTGTATTGATGTTTTCCCTTTGCTTAAACTATTCTCTTGCTGTCTAATGGTCCACACCTCCCAGTTCCTCACATACTTCAAAACGTATCTCAGCTTGTACCTCCTGCATAAAATTCTCCTCCATCCCAAATCAGAAACAACCTTTCTCGGAGCAATGTTTCATTGCCTCGCATTTCTAAGTCTCTCCTGCCACGATCACCTTCCACTTACCAACAGAACCATTTGCATATGTTGTATCTCTCTCTTCCGCACTGAGAGGACTGGGATCCTGCATACTCACCTTTTCATCCTCATCACACTGTCTCCCATTACTGACCTGTGACCACCTGGACCATCACCACTCCTTCCTCCTGTGACAGGGACTGATGGCCTCTTCCCGGTCAAGGCCACAGCTTCGCACTGTATCGCACCCCCTCCTGTAGATCTCCTGCCACTGGCTTTTCTCCTCTCCTTTTTTATTGGCTCTTCCCATTAGCATAAAAAGATGCTTAAGTCTCTCCTAAAGCTTATTTTCAACCTGATACATGCTAGCTCTCTTCTCCCCTAAATAGCCCAGCTTCGCGAAAGGGTTTCCTACGTACCACTGTCATCATGTCCGCGGCTCCCACTCACTTCTGAACCCTATGTGCTCTGGTTTCCATCCTCATCACTCAAGGGAAACTGTTCACACTGGGACACAAATGACCCTCTTGTCGCAGAGCCAATGGGGACTATTGGCCTCTGCCCATCACCTAACACTATGACCATTCTTTCCTCTTTCAAGGGCCTCTTCCCTTGAACTTCTGTGACTCTTTCTGTTCTTGGATTTTCCTGTGTCTCAACCCCTCTCTCGAAATGTGGGCTTCATTCAGTGTCCTTCCTGTTCTTGGCCTTCTTTTAAGTCTATACACTTTTCCTGAATGGCCATCGAATCCACAGCTTCCGACGCCATTAGGCTGGTAACTCCTAGCTGTCTGTCTCCAGCCTGGACTTCTCTGCTGAGCTTTATACAAAACACAGCCGGCTAGGCTTTCCTGTGTCGAGGGTCCACGTGCCCTCAGAGGACAAACGCATCACCTTGTCTACCTTCACTCAAACCTGTTGCCTATGTTTTGTTCCTCATCACACTTATAGTACCATTCGTCAAGTTCCCAAGTCAGAAACCAGAGTTTCTTCCCCAAACTGCCCCAATTTCTGATTCCATGTGTTCCGCCCAGCACTGAGTCCTGCTAATTCTGCCAACTACAATGAATATGGCCCCTCTTCTCGAAGCCCTCTCTCCTGACCACTGCAGTTTCTCACCTGGGTTTCCACCATGGCCTCCTCACTTGGCCCTCTGCCCACAGTCTTGGTTTCTGGCAATTCACACTGCAGGCTGAGGGAACTTGACAAATACAAATCTGATCATCCCCCTGGTTAAACACATCGATTGCTCTAATGACTTGTAGGACCCAGTCCAACTTCCTTCAGCTAGTTTACAGTAGTGGGCGTAATCTGATTGCTGCTCATTCTCTGGCCTCATCTATGTTCTTAACCTTCAAACTTGACATTTCAGTTCTTCTAATGTCTTTCAGGTCCCTCAACGTGCCAGGCTCTCACCTTTAGCTCGTTACACGTGCTGTTTCCTATGTCTAACCACCTTTATCCTCACCTCTCAACCTCTCTGCAAGGTTAACTCCTTCTCATCTACCAAGCCTCTCAGCTTACATATACCCCTTCCTGCAGAAAATCTGCACTAACCTTTGCACCTCGGTCAAGTACGTGTCCTAGGTCCCTTCAGGGGCATCTTACACTTTATAGACCGTACTTCGTTGGTCTGGCTCGTTTGTACACCTGTGTGCTCGTGAATTGGTGTACAGGGCTGTGTTTATTTTGTGCACAGCCATAACTACAGATCACCCTGGCCGTGATCTATATGTGTTTAGAGATCACAGGTGCTCAATAATGTATATAGTATGTGATGAATTTTGAAAAGTCATCAAATATACCATACTGGGGACAAAAGCCATCTGTGATTGGTTAGTTTTGTTTTGTTTGCAGTGTGACTATATAACAATGATTTCATCTAAGCAAGTCAATTACATGGAGATACACATAAGCTATATCAGGAATAGCAGGGCAATTCCATCAAATTGTGTTTTCACATATACATACCGTAGGTGGGCAAGTCTACACCGACTGCCGCATCATGGGCCATCCTGTGGTAATCAACACGGACCTTTAAGAGGATAAGGATAAAGGAGTTGCCCAGGGGAAAGTCTGTATATTCCAGTCCAGGGGTTTAAACTCAGCCTGTGTATGTACTTGCACACTGTAACATTTCTATCGAAGAAGTACTTTATCATAGATTATACTGAACTACAGGGGAAATCACTTTATTTTGTGCTGGACAATTCTAGTCATTCAAAACTAAAGTAAATCCTGCTAAATTTATAGATGCACATCAAATATAACATTTTTAACTGTCCAAATGGCTAGCTGCATAAATAAATAAATAGCAGTGTGCTTTTATCCTAGAAAGTGTTTGGTATCTAATTGGCAATTAGCTGGGCAAGGCGGGTCATCTTTTTCAATTCTCTCATCACATAGGTGAGGATAAAGGTGTCCTGCGAGGTGGAGCTTCACGGCCCAGGTCACCCCAGCATGTAGAGATGAATCTGTCCCGTTGTTAGCAGGATCACAGTAGAACCCACTTGTCACACCTACCTGCGCAGTGCTCTCCTGTCATGTCACACTGTGCTGTCGCTGGCCACCCGCGTGTCCCTTTATTCGTGTTGTCAAACGCCCTCACCCTGACTCATAATTTCTAAGTCTTGCAACATCGAGAACATATTTTAATGATGTACGTTATCTAGCTAGGATTGTAAAACATTTTTTTTAATGACATCTTGTCTGGAACCACAATATTAAAAAACAATCAAATCAACGGATGCGTTTTTCAGGCAATTTAAATCTACATTGTTCATGAAACATGTGGCCCTTTCAAGGTCCAAAAAATCTAGGGAGCAGAGTCAGAAAACTGCTTCAGGCTGAGAAAGGTGGATGGTTTGCAGCGGGAGCTCTGGATCTTGCCATTCCCCTTGGATTTGGAGAGAACTGGCTGACACGGCAAAGCATTAATTTGGCATTCTTATGTCGTAATGGTGTTTTTGTTTGTTTGGTTGGTTGGTTGGTTTTTTTTACCACAACCAAGCACTAAAAAATTACTACAGTAAGATAATAACGTAACTCACAGCTCAGCCAGGACAACATGACAGAAAATTGGGGGAGAGAGGCTCTCCTGCTTTCTTTCCTTCTCTGTCACCTTACGTGCGTTCATTCAAAATTTTTTTAATTTTAAATTTTTTTTTTTTTGCACTATTTTCCACTTTGGGGCTTTGGTAACCAGCACCCTGGCTCATGTTCCTGCAACTTAGAGACCTGACCCAGGAAGCCAACACACACATTTTTGTTATTGATGTAGTTTATGCTCCAGACACTGGCCAGTCATTAAAACCTTCACACATTCCATCTGTAGTGCTTTGCTTTCCTCCCATTGATGATTCCCAGTCTACTGCATATTTCAAGTTCCTAGTAATTCTTCAATGCCTAGTCCACATCTTAGCTCTCATGAAGCCATGCCTAGCTCATCTAAAGAAAGCTGAGATTGCTTCCCTCTTTAAACACAGCATTTTGCTCAGACTTAAGTTCACCCGTTTTACAGTTTTCACAGTATTTGTCTTCTCTCTGTCCCACCATTCAATCCTCTCCACGCCCCACAATGCATACTTCTATTTTTCACAGTTGCTCTATTATTTACCCACGTATCCACTGTCGTGAATAGCCCAGTGCCTTGAAAAAAGAATGGGCTTTGGGAAAGACAAATCGTAGCCTTTTAATTTTTTTTAACCTAATATGTTGGGTATGTAACCTTTCTGCATATCAATTTCAACATCTGCAAAATGGGGAAAATACCTGCTTGTAATACTTTGGTTAAGATGGCAAATGACGTATATAAGGTCCCAAGCTCTGGACTAGGGGAGGGGAGGTATCAGTACTTAACACCTTGTGTGTTTAATTCATGTAGCATGGAGCTTTGGTCTGCACATTACTGCGGCAGCAGGAGCCATCTTTCCACCAGGTGTAGACACTTACAGGTGTAGGTCCATGGCCCAAAGCTTGGTCTGTAAACATTGTCTTATAAAAGTAGATTTTTCTTTCTACCCACTCTGTTCTGTTGTCCTGAGCACACATCAGGCAGTATGATAAGATGGAAAGAACAATGTGGAACAAGAAAACCTTGCTTTCACCCTGAGCTTTCATTGACTGGTGCTACTGAGGAGGGCAGACATTTGCACCCTCAGCTACTGCACGATAAAACCGGAAGACTCCTGCCACCTCGGCCTCTCAGAGAGAATTATGGGAGCTGTGAGAGGCATTTGGAAGCCATAAAGGGCAATACAAATATGAATTAAACAGGTAGTTGTGTCATTGTTATTTTGGATAGGTAATATAAAAACTTTGTACAAAATTCCAAAAATACAAATGAGTGTACAGTGTACAGTGGGGTCCTTTTTCCACTCCTGTCCCCCAGCCACTCAGATTCCCCACTAGGGGCAACACGTGTCATCATTTTGGGGTTTATCCTTCCATAGATATTTAGATATTTAGATGCAACCTATTACGTAACTTGCTATAAAACTCTCCAACAGCCCTCACACACCTCCTGCAGCCCGAGGTTCAACTTAACGCCTTGAAAGCCAATGACACCCAGGGCTGACACCTACAGTTGGCCTACTTGCACTGTTAACTGTATTTACTATTAAGAGACCCTCAGTTACTGACACAGATTGTCATGAGTCTGAAAAAGCCATCATTCTCGGCACACAAGCCACCCGGGAGCATAGGGCCCAGGGAAGGCCAAAGTTGCGGCATCTTCTGTTCAGAAGTGTAATAAATAAATGGTCCCTGTTCTCACACATTCCAACCAAAGCTGCACTCGTTGAAAATCAGTGGTTTTGCCTTTCCTTTCTACATGTCCTTGCTCCGTTTAGATGCATCTAAAATGATTTGGATTCTCCCTTATATTTGCTTGAAACAAGTACACTTGAAATGATCTTCATCTCTGGCTGCCTTATATGTGTGATATTTACATCCTATCCTATTCCCCAGATTACTGTGCAGATTAACTAAAATAAAGTGTCAATATTACAAAGCTCTGCCAAATCTTTAGGTGAAAAGTCTATATTATACGAAGTATGTGCTTTTAATATTAGAGTCTGTCTAATGGAGCCAATGTAACATTTTTAATGTCTTTTCAAACAGGAAACAACATGTATCAGTCAGAGTCTATCAGAAGGAAGAAACTCTATCTGCTCTTTAAACAGAGAGTTTGCTGTAACCAGGTGTGGAAGAACTGAAAGGGCAGACTGAGGGCAAAGGCGGAACACCAGGTAGGTCTGAGAGGCGCACTGAGGGAGCAGTGAGCTCCCGGCACAGAGAAGAGGCGGCCTGACTAAGAGGAGCCTCCTTAGCCGCCAGGAGGCGCTGGGCGCGGCCGAGGCTCCAATGTCTGAGGCTCAGACACAGGCAGGCGGCTGGCGAAGCAGAAATGTGTTTTGTGGGGTCCCACCCTCAACACCACAAAGCCGAGAACTAGAAAACAGAGGGAAAAGAGCGTAACACCAGGCAGAAAATGTTATATACATAATGTATATCTAAAACATATGTATATAATACATTCAAAGGGGAACCTCGTACATGTTTAGACTTCGAGAAAAGAATCATTTCCAAATCTTAACAATGAAGTGAAAAAAAACGAAATGTCCCTCATCATTTTAGGAAGACCTATGGACTTTCCACTGCTTTTTAAACATTGGTCGACAGAATTTATACGTTACTTTCTTCTATACTTTTGTGATAATATGATATAGAAGCGTTCAACAAAACACTATATTACTTACGAATTAAATGGAATATAAATCCTTTCTCCATCTTCACTCTGAAGTAGAACTATTCTTCTACCTTAAATGAATTATTTTCTCTTGAGATGCTTGAATTAGGTGTTTCACCCACTGAGATATACTATATAAAAACAAGACATTTTGTATTTACTTTAGGTTAAAATAATTTAAGCTGGCCTTTCATTGGCTTCTTCCCATTCATATTATAAAAATGATTTTTCTAGTTCGCTTGAACAAAGACAGTGCAAGAAACCCACAATAGGCCTGGAGGTGTTTATGGGCGTGTGTGTCCTTGTGTCAAGTAGGAGCGATGAGAAGTGGCTTCCCAAAATAAAAGCAAGAGTTAGAATAAAGTTGTCTATTCCCCTTCTACCTGACCTCATTCTGTAAAACTTCGACCCAAACATATTGTACCTTGAAAAGAACATGAAAATGACATTTCAAATTAATATCACCTCTTTCGAATTATGTCGATGACTCTGTTGAATTTTCAGCCTATTATTATATGAGCTGAGGTGGATTAAAAATGGCCACACATTCTTTCCAGTTCATCTCACTCAGAAGTGGAGCCCACTCCGCACCTCTTGAATCTGGGCAGGTTTTGTGAGTTGCTTTGATCAATAGAATGAGGCAGAAGAGACAGTGTGCGACCCCCATGCCAGGCCTCAAGGGGCCATTTCCTCCCCTCTGTCCTCTCCTCCCTTGGGGTTCACTGCCCATTACTCTCCTGTATTTCCTGCCTCCTTAGGATCTTTCAGGAGCTTCCCACCACCTTGGATCAGACAAGCCCCTCCTCTATCCTCACAGTCTGGGACTATCTCACTTCCCATGCATGCAAAGTAGCATTGACATGAGACATGGAACCACCATTATCTCAGGTGGTTCCATAGCAAATATTTTACTTATTTTAATGTGTGTGAGAAAAAAACAAAACAAAAACATAACCAGCACATGAAACAGATATTACTGTTTAGGTTGTTAATTTCCTTTTTAAATAAGCTATTTTAAAACAGAAGGTCTACAGTTTAAACAAATCAAGTAAGTAATCGTAGAGGCTGTGTTTAAATTGGAAAATTTCGGGGAAATTCTGCTTTAAGGCATTTTGGCTCAAATCCTACATGGTGCCAATATACAATCCAATTTACTTTCCCTCCTTGTGCCAAGAGGTCCCCTCTAACATCAAGATCCTTCCTGGTTCAGCTTTCTATCTTCTTTCCTTTCACTCAAATTGCCCGTGAAAATCAAGCAACTCTTTGAAGCTTTCCTCACTGGTAGCAAGATGGAAATTCTTGACAACTGCTACTCTGCCCACGTCACTGTCACTGTCACTACTCCATTTTGTTTTCTCACTACACAAATTTTGGCTTTATGATGTTACCTCGAGATTCAGTGCCAAGACAACACTTTTCCCTGGAACTTCTCAACTTTCTATTTTCCTGCCTCTTCACCTCTCAAATCCTCCGCCTCCGTGCCCTTTGCTAGCTACACCCTTAATCCTGATCATTTTACTGCCTGTATTTATGTTCTCATCACTCTATTGTAAGTTCTTAACCATGAGTCCCTCCTTCTTTTCACTCTTCTCTCCTAGCGCCCACTGCCTTTATTCTTCGTTTTATTGTTTTTTCCCTTACATGTGTCCTGCTTTACTTGCCTAGAAACACAAAGGAAGAGCAGGTACGAGGCCTGTAAGTGTGTTTGCTCATGTAAAGATGAAGTCAAACATTTTTGCACTTTTGAAGTTCTTTCTGCACTTGGATCCTGCTTGACTTGTATCACTTATTCCCTTAAGAACATTCTCATTCAAGATAAGTTACAAAAATTCTGGTCCAGACTTGATTGGATAAAGATTATCTTTAGTTCTTGAATGAGACTCTGTGTTTAACACAAATTACATATTCCTCATAGGTCAGTGTGCAAGTTCCTACATAGATAAGGTCTTTGAAAAGTTCTTTCAAAATCAGAATGGTTATTCTATGCTTTGACAGATGCACAAATTAGTTCTTTGGAGTTTAGTGTTTCAAATGACCTCTGAGTTTCCAACCTATTTGAATTTTCATGATGTTATTCTCTTCTAATTGCAGGAAAATGTGCAACTCCTACATTTGCACTTTGTTCACAACAGGAATTGTCTTTGATTTTGACTGAGTAGGTTAAGGTTTGGGAATTGGAAATAATAGAATACCACTATGATTATCACCTTAATAGAAATACCTGGGAAGACAAAAGAGAAAACTTGAATGTTCTGTATTGGTTACATTTTACAGAGAGAAAATGTCATAGAAGGATTAATCTGAAGGAATGGAGAGGATTTAAACTAGATAATCTTAGCTCAGGTTAGCAAACATCCAATTTTTCCTTTATAACACCATGATTTTCAGAGTCACATTAGATTCTATTGGAATGGTAGCTTTTGTCCCAAAATAATTTCAGTGATTCAATTAAAATTTATAATCCATTAAAAAAATGGATTTACTCCTTTTAAATGATCCAAAATAATGGAATTTTTTTCTTCAACAGAGCAGAATAGGAGTTGAGAAGTTATGCTCAGAAAATGAGAACCTCTGTTTCTCATTACCTTATACATTCAGATTTTGAATTTATAGGGTAGTGATTCATATTTGATCTAGTTTTAAAATAGAATCTGATTTGGCACAATGAAGTAAATATTAATACATTTATTTCTTAGATATGGTATTTAAAAGTAGAAATGTGACAAAATCCAGTGTTAACTAGTCCAATCCCATAAGGAATCTAATATATTTGAGGTCTGATAACACAACTGAGAAGCTTAACAGGATTTTAAAATAATGCTATTCTATTCAAGAAAAGTTTTATTTTCTCAAAGGGAAATTTTTTATATGCCAAACTAGTAGGAAATAGTTAAAAATGGATGTTTACATGACCGGACTTGGCTTATTCTTGAATTCCTTAGTTCATTCCCCACATCTGTGAGAAACTACCACGGAGCCACTCCAGGAGGTGAGGAGAGAGTGTCATAGCGAAAAGCACTGTCTGGGTTCACATTTCTTCTTGGCAAGAAACACAACAACTTCCAACAGCCTCTGTAGCATCATCTCTAAAATGAAATCATACCTATACCTACTGACGATGGCTCTTGTGGGGACTAGTGAGCAGTAACAGTAGCAGGCACATAGAAATCACTCAATTAATAACAATTAATAACAGGGATTAAACAGTGGAAAGGTTAATATGCAGCGATGTCTTTTTTTTCTTTTTTTTTTTTAAGTAATTGAGCTCCAGGGTTAATAAATTCCTTGTAATGGAAACTGGTTGAATCAAAGATCTACATAATCATGTAATCACATGTCTACTTTTCCTGAGCGGCACATGTTGAGATTTTTAAAATTGTGTTAGCCCTCCTAGCCACACTATTTTCCATAGATAAGCTGATTTGTTACGTATCTTTAAGGAAAGACCCATACTGTGTCAATAAGGTGGCGTTAAATGGTTTTCAAGTAAAGGACGCAGGCAGCTAAGTCAGTCTGGACTACTCTACCTCCCTCTGGTTCAATCTTCCAGACTTGGGAGCAGAGAGATTTGCGGCTACAGTGGATGAATTAGTACACTTTTGTGAAAGCAGTACGTGTGGTTACATTTGTTCTTACAGAGTGCCCACAAGAAGCCTTCAAATTAAGTTCTGTGGTAAAATCCTCTTTTAAAACTTGCCCATTAATATGACAGCATCAAAAAGAGATAAATGAATCCAAGAAAATACTTGACAGAGAGGTTCCAAGTCATATATCAAGACAGCCCTGGGAGCTGCTTAAGAGCACACAAAATGGGCTCAGACCCCAGCCTGGGGCCACTTGTGTCCCTAAACCTCAGTTTCCTCATCTGTGAAGTGTGGGAAATTACGTTCTTTCCTACTAGATGTAAGGAATAAACTAGATAAAATTTGTAAAGAGAAGAGTAATAGATATGTAGTACATTTTGTCAAACATATAATTACTCATTTTGGTCATCCTCATAAGCAGGTTGTGAATGATTCCTTTCATTTTATTTTTTCACTTACAAATGGCTTTCCGGTTGGTAGGGGCAAATGTTTTGTGCATTTTAAGGCAAACTGAATTTAGGGAATAAGAACCTGCAATTGTTAAGTACTTATTTATGTGTCAAGCACTTTATATATTCAAACAGTTTAATTCTGACAATAACCCTACGGGGAAAATTTTCTTATGCCCATTTTACAGATGAGAAAACAGAGCCTCAGAAGAAATGAATAACTTTCCAAATTCACACAGTCCTCAAATTAGGTGGCAATGTAGGAAACAGTGTACATGACCTCTGACTCAGAGGCCTGTGTTCTTTCTACTCGATCTAATGCCATTCAGCTTCACAACATTCAACCAATAGCCAGGCTCCGTGTCTGTGTGGCCTAAAGGAACACTGGCACTTGGGCCAAATGGCCCGAATGAAAGAATTCTTTTTCAGCTGCACCTAAACAAGCCATGGGAGTAGAAAATAAAGCCATTCTCAAATGATCCAAAATTATAGGAACATATTAATCACACGATCCCAGACTCCTATATCTAAGAATACATCGCAGCCGTTCCTTTCAGCCCTGTTTTTCTCCTCTCTTTCTCTTTGTGTGCACGGAGCGTCAGTGCCCTCACAGCACTGCTGCGAGCTTTGCTTTGTGCTGCCTGCCACTGCACATAACTGATGGGGTACAGGGGACTGAGAGGCTCATGGGTAGTCAACGGGCCTGGACCAAGGAATTGCAGTCAATACCACAGGTTGAGACTCAAAGTCATAAGTGGATGCATTCCTTCTTCTAGAACACAAGAGGCTCTCAGAAAATGTTTTCTGGACGTATTGAAAAATATGTTAGTTTTTCCAACAGTTAACTGAGAAAGTTTAACATATCAATTAGTAAAAACGTTCACAGGAAATGCAGTGAATGAGCAGATATATACTTTGAAGTGAAACAAATAGGGGATTTTATGTGAGAGGAACCCATTTATTATAACCAAAAGAATGCCTCTTTTACAAACCAGGAATGTTCTTCTTCAGTGTGGCAAACAGTGCTTGCTTTAATGTTTTATTTATTTAGGTTTTATTCATTGCGGAGAAGAATGAAGCCCAAACCTCTTCTTCTAACATGGTCACTCCAATCTGCCCAACCTATGTACCCAATTTCTTTTTCTACGTCAATTCCATTAGCAAAACCCATCCCAGCAGAACTATTCTAGCCTCTGCCTCTTGGCACCTGGTATTTCCTTCCTCTCAACCCTTCCCAGTGACATTTCTGTGCCTTTGATATTATCACTCTCTTCTCCATCAATTCAAACCTTGCTCAATGGTGAAAAAGTTCTATAATTTTTACTACTCCCTTGGACATTATCACTTGATGTCTGATGCGTGACCAATATTTGAAAGCCAGCTCACTTGTCACTATTGTGCCATCCGCTCTCTGAGGGCAGGGGCTACACCTGTCTTTTTAATAATACAGCCTCAGTCTCTGGGAGGTAACAGGCACTCAATAGATATGTACTGAATGTCTAAAGGAAGGAAAGAAAATATGTCTGAACTCATCTTTCAGACTTTTCCTGGGCAAACACTATGCTTTAGACTTTTTTGTATGTCTTTAGCACTGAGCTCCATGCCTTGAACAAAGCAAGAATGCATTTTTTTTTCAGTGTACTAAATTAACTTCAGTGTACTAAATTAACTTTTGGGAAGCCATGCAAAATTGTTTGAGGTTTTTAATAAAATTTTAAATTTTTTTTCAATCCAATAATATTCTTGTAAGATAATGGTCATTCTGATTTAAGCATATTTAAATGCAGTATAATGATTTTTAAAAATCCCACTCTACTTCTCAAACAAACAGAAACTCAAGGACAGTATGTTGGCTTTATCTACACCTCTCAAAGTAAGGCAGATTTCTATAGTAATGGTCTTGGTAGCATTCCCTGGCTATGTCACAGTCTATGCTGTTCCTTCTTCCTTCAAATGCGCATTGACTCCATACCCCCATCCTTGAACCCCAGATAACTGACCCATCCTTTGAGTCTCTATGTAGATGACACTTTCTCCATGAATCTTCCTTGAGGCCCTGCTCCCAGCCTTATCAGGGACTTGCGCAGCACTGCGTTATTCCCTTATTAAATCACCTGGTAACTACCTAATTCTCCACTAGAACATGGATTCCTGAGAGCAAGGGCCACGTTCATTCTTTTATTCCCAGCAGCTACCGTAGTGCCTGGCGTAATGCTGGTGCTCAACACATATTTATTAAGTGAATAAATGCTTACTTCCATCAGGAAGTAAGAAAGGTGACTAAGGCTTATTGTTAACCTAGGTCCAGTACGTAAGAATCATCACATTAGAGGTAATCATTGATTTCGATGGGCACTTAGAGCACTACTTCAAGATTGTAGAACAACTTCTGCCATGGAGAGGATGGGGTAGGGAAGGGACTGAAACTGAGCTAACAGACAAAAGAATGCAGGTACTGATGCAGCACTATGCCCAGGGCTGTGGTTCTATTTTATACAAGCTTCGGGATCTGTATGATGGTTTCCACCAGTTCTTTTGTTCCAGTCCCCATCATAGAGAGGTTGACTGCAATACTGTAAAGTATATGTACAGAAGTGTCTATTTACATTTGTGCAAGATGAGGAATATACTGTACAAATACAACTGAGGTGGCGGCCAATCCACAGGCAGAACACTCGGCCTTTGATGATCTTTCAGTCTGTTCTCATGATTGGGCCTATTCCATATGACAGTGGTTACCGGGGACCCTTTACAATCTTAAAATCCTCAATGAACCCAAGAGCTTTGTTTATGTGGGTTATGTCTATCAGTATCATTATATTAGGAATTAAACCAGAAATTTTAAAAATATTTTAAAAATTAAAACAAAATCATTTAAAAATAACTATAGCATATCTACTACCTGCTGACATAATTGTTCTAAAAATAACTATATTTTCCGAAGAAAACAATTTAGTGAGGAAAGTGGCATTGTTTTACCTTTTGGCAAGTCTCTTCAGTGTCTGGCTCAGTAGAAGACAGCTGGACTCTCATATCACTTCCGTTTTCAATCTGTTTCAATGCTTTTTATTTGAAATAAATGAGGAATGTCTGGTTTCACACAGATACATAGTTGGAAAATGAAGCAAGATTTTAATAACTTTCTCAAATAATTCTGGATATTCTTCTTCGATGCTACACCCAAATGCAACAAGTGCTAGTTTCTTAAACCTTATCATTGCAATGTGGAATAGGAAACCATATCAGTTAACTTTCATGCTGTTATATTAAATCCATTGGTCTCTATTGCCCTTTGAATGGATCTTTAACTCAGGCTTGGTTTTCTAACACCCTGCAGTATTGGTGATTTGGAAAATACTGGTTCACTGTTATGCAGATCTTCCAAATGTCAATACATTTCATCATACAATACCAAAAAACCACATTAATTAAAAAGATCACCTTCTTATTAGAAAAGATTTTAAGAATGGGGAAGCTGTCAAGCTCAAGGCAGCAGATACAAGTTTTCTAACGTATTTTTTACTTGAAACCTCAAATTTGTCATTGAAAATAAATACTGCTAGTTGTTTACCTTGAAGTGATGGGCTTACTTAATTTGTTGTGAAAAACAGTCTGTCAAATAACCAAGTGTGAATAACCAAAGTTTGTCTCAGTTATTCTTTCAAGTCAAACTATGTTCATGAAAAAAAGCAGCTAGTTTAGCTAACTACTGAATTCCACGAGTGTTTAAATTCAGGACTTTGGTTCACAGCACAGTGTGTGGCTCCCATTTCACCACACAGAATACTAAAAGTACAGAGTCAAGGGCTGAAATTTCACAAAATGAATAAGTTTTACTGCTTCATCAAAGATGACCTTCAGTGACACTGACATTTGTGACAGTGGAGATTACAGTAACTATCAGTACAGTTTGGTGCCACTGTCTTGATTGGTAGGAAAGCTCTAGCAGGTTTACCCACCTGCTTTTGTACTATTAGTGCAAATGTCAACACAGTAAAGAAAGCAAATGACCACTTTAGAATTAATAGGATGCTAGCTTGGGCCTTGCAGACCCCCCTGAAAGGATCTTCTGAACTCCCCAGGGGTCTAGGACCACACTTTGCAGACTGCTGCATTAAGACCCGAGCTTGAACTAGGACTTCTCTTAAATAGACTTAAATTACACTCTTAATTTCATAATAGTTTTTTACTTTTCTTTTTTCCCAGTTGACTAAATACGTATGCATTTAGCAGTTTAAAAGTGAATTCAGATATAGTTAAATCTCTGCCAAACACGTGAATATGGTATACTGCCTAATTCTCACAAAACATCTGTAAGTCAGCTATAACTTGTTTCATTTTTATATTTGAAAAAAGAAAACAGTGAAGCTCAGTGAGGTTAACCTATTTATCTCACAGCAAATAATTATTAGTCTAGAATTAAATGCAAGTCTGTCTGACTAAATAATGCACGTTCTATCCAATATGGCACAATGCCCAAGTCTCCCAAAACACACTGAAGATATTTATATATTTGATTTTACCAATTGGCATTTTTTTTTGTGTGTGTGAAGACAGGTATATTGATATATGCAAATCTTGATGTTCAAAATGGGGCTATTTTTAGGAACTTCCATAAAATATCCTTCACAGTGTTCTTACAGAACTTTCCCCATAGATTTAGTCTGTCATTAATTGACTGAAATAACAAGTCCCTTTAAAGTCTTTGGGGCTCTAGTTCTTCCTACTTGCAATGTTAAAGGACTGTCTCAGCCCCCAGTTTATTGGAACTCCCCACCAACCCCTTGAAATTCATGGTGTACATGCTGTTGTCCCCACTGTTCTGAGGGGGAAGAACCCTCCGAGAACCTCACAGCCTTTGCCTCCCTACTCTAGCTTTCTTTAGCATCATGCAATTAAAATGGGAAAAACAGAAGTACACTACTACAAAAATGCTTTCCTTGTTAACTGTCTTTCCTTCCCTGCAGGGCCAAACTGCTAGATGAACGAGCTTCTGTTCTCTGTCCCCAGGGTGCCACCTTCTCTACCTGCTATTATCTGGGTCCTTCACACACAGAGACCAGAAACTGCAATTGCTTATGTCAGATCACTGAGACATATTGTAGAGTAGCAGTGGCTTTTCAGTCAGGCAGTCTGATCACTCTGCCACATTCTACACTGGTCACCAGTCCCTTCCTCCCTTGGGTTCATCAACCTTGCTCTTTCCTTAGTCCCCTCCTTGCTCTCTGGTCTCCAGCTCTTTCTTTCACAGGCTCCTCTTCCCCCACCCACTTCAGCACGTTGGTGTTCTGCCATGTTCCATTCCAAGTCTTCTCTTCTTGGCTCTCCTCCTCTCCGGGGCTTCAAGGAATACCTGACTCCTGATGATTTCTGATGGATCTTCTCTCCCAGGAACTCTCCTTCTAGTTGCTTATGTGGTGCTCCAGATGTCCCATATGCACCCCAAACTCAACAGGTTTCAATCAGACCTCCTTACATTCCTCCTAAAACAGCTCCCTTCTATGTTGTTTCTCTTGGCAAATGGAACCATCACCTTCTTGCTCCGGCCAGAAACCTGGGAGTCAGTCCAGACAGCTCCTCCCGTCCATTACCCTCCATTTCCAATCAATCACCAGATCCTGTCTATCGCATTTCCTCAATATTCTACAGCTGTCCCAACCTCCCAACTGGCACTTCAGCTACCTTAGTTTAGCCGTAATTTTTTCCTCTGGAAGTTACCCTCTCCCTGCTGCCTCTTCCCTATTTGTCTTCCACAATGACACTTGTAGACATCACTTTCTAAAACTTGTATGGGATGACATTTAAAAACCTTAAAATCTGCCCTTGTTTAAAATTCTTAAGTTTCCCAACCATGTACCACCTTCAGGAAAGTTCTGGCTCTTTGGGCCCATGGAGCCTGGTGTGGCCTGGCCTTGCTTACTTCAGCTGCAGTCCAGCCACACTCAACTTCACCCAGTTCCCAGGACACGGATGTGCACCTTGACACTTTCCTAACCTTTTCACTTGCTTCTCTGTGTTTGCAGAACGCCCTTCCCATCCCATCCTTATTTGCCTGGCCTTCTGTCTCTCATCCCTCAGAACTCTACACGGGTCAGCTGTTTCCTTTCCCACGCTCCTACAGAACAGGTAAAAATATTTACTACAGCATCAATCAACTTTTCATTTATGCCTCTGTCTCCCCACCAGGCTGTGAGTGCCTTAAAGGCAAGCGTTATGTCTTACCTTGAAATCCTAGCACCAAGTACACAGGTATACAGCAGGCACTTAATGAATGCTTAAATGACTTGCTCTGGGTGGTATCTAATAAGTGCAGGAGACAACTCTCCAAATCTGCTGGGCAGAGATCCAGAGATCCCTTTTTCCCACCTCATTGTCTCATCTACAAAAAGTAAGTTTGCACAGTGATCTCAACGTCCCTTTTAAAATTTAAGAATTCTGAGGCTTTTACAAAACGATTTTGTGGAGTATAACCGGTTCCATAAATCCACCTACTGCCATATTCTCATCTAGGAGCCACAAAAGCTTCAGGAGCTGCATTAACTAGATGGACCTCTGTGACCAGGTATTTAAAAAGACCGCAGTTCCAATATTTATTACTTTGCTAAGGTTGATTTTCATCGTATCTTCATTTCGCGGTGGCAATGAGAAGAGTTATTTTTCACGCTTACAATACTGACACTATGTCTTAACAAACTGTATATTCTGAAAACTTAAAATCTGAGCGTCTGAAAACCAGGTTCGCCGGAAACCGGGTTCGCAGTTGCGAAAATGAGATCACGGAATCACTTTTCCGCCGGTTTTGCTAAGCCCAGGCCAGGGTGCTAACTAGGTAACTTCGTATCGTCACCACCTAGTCAGCCTCAATGGCTTCGCCCACACCGCTCGGCTCTCGCTGGTCCTGCAGGGCCGCCTTTCAATGGTGGAAACATCTGCTGAGTCCCAGCCCCGAAGCAGCCGGGTGCGCGGGCCCCGCTCCCCGCGTGCAGGCGGCGCCGTGAGGGGGGCAGACGGGTGAGGACAGGGGGACACGGAGGGACAGTGTGCACGCGCCGCCTTGAGCCTCCGACCTTCTCCAGTTGGCTCGTCTCCCCCGCCCCGGTCCCGAATCAACCCCGAGACCCCTTTATTGTGCACCCGGGTCTCCCTGACGGGGCGACGGTCCCGCGTACGCGCCCCTCTGGGTTTGTGGCTCGGAGGGGGTCCCGATGGGCCTCTCCCCGCTTCGCCTGGCTGGCGGGAGGCAAGGCCGGCGGGCCGCCCGCACGACGCCGCCCGCGAGGGTCCAGGTCTGGGCAGCGCCGGGTCGCCGGGCGTGAGAGTGTGAGCGTGAGTGCGCGCGCGCGGCGGCGCGCGGCGGGAGGGAGGGGGAGGGACGGGGCGGCAGCGGGCAGGGGGGAGGGGCGGGGCGGCGGGCGGCGGCGGCGGGGAGGGCTCCGCGCCGCAGCGGTGACACTCGGGAGCCAGCACACTCCTCGCTCGGGGCCGCGAGAGAGCGGAGCGAGCCGAGCCGCCGCCGCCGCCGCCCGTGGGGCCGGCTCACCGCGCCCGCCAAGCCTGCGTCCGACCCGCACGCGCCCCCGGGGCCGACGACCTCCCGCCGCGGCCCGCTCCGCCCGCCGCACTTCGTGGCAACTTCGGCGGCCGCGCGCCGCAGCCTCGGCCGCCTTTGAAGTTCGCAGCGCCGCGCGCGAAGTTGGGACGCTCGAGCCGACTGCTCTCCCCCCGTCCGCGGCCGCCTCGCCCCGTCCCCGCGGCTCAGCGGCCCGGCGCAGCGGGGACGTGGACGTTGGCACCCACGCCGCGGGGAGGGCGCTTCCTCGCCCCGGGAAGAGCAGATTTCCCTCAGGTGAGTGGTGAGGGGGACGCCGCCCCGACGCCCCGCGCCTCAGCCCGCACCCGAGCCCAGCGCGCGGGGCGCTGCCCGGCGGGGCGGGGCGGAGGCGCGTCCCCTCACTCGGGTCCCCGCCGGCGGGGGCGACCGCTCCCGGGCGCGGCGGGCGCGAGGGGCGTGGGCAGGTCTCGGCGGCGGGCCCGGCTGCTTCGTGAGGGGCGGCCCGCGGTGCACAGCCCGTGGACGCGCCGAGACCCGCGGTCCGGCGGCCCCGGCTCGGCCCGGACACTGACCGGGCAGCGGCTCCCTCAGGCTCCCGCCCTCGCGCGCCGCCCGAGCACGTCTGCGGGCCGGGGTCGTGCCGGGCGCGCGTGTGCGTCGCAAAGGGGTCCGGCCGGCGCGGGGCGCGGCGGGCGCGGCGGGCGCGGGTTCCGGGCGGCGGGCGCGGGCGTGTGGGGCGGCCTCGCCCGCGGCCCCCGCCGCTCCGGCTCCTCATTCGTCCCCTGCGTGGCGGGCGAGCGGCGTCAGAGAAACTTCCCCGCGCTGCGCAGCCTGGCCCGGGACCGCTCCTGCGCTTGCGGGGAGAGCGGCGCCGCCGCGGGACGGAGCCACCGGCGTCGCAGTCGGTCCGCGCACCTACGGGCCGGAGCGGAGCGCGGCCCGACGCCCAGGAGTCCCGACGCGGGGTTCGGGTCCCAGCTGCTCCGCCGCGGAGGTTCGCAGCTGCTGCTTCTGGGGTGCGGCCAGGTTTCCTTCGCGCCCTGCTCCCTGCACCCGCGGCCCCCGCGCCCGCTCCCCGCCGTGGGCGCCGAGGCCCCTGCGCCGGGCCGAGCTGCCCCTGGGCCGGTCGCCGCTCCCCTCCGGGTTCCGTTCGGGGCGCTGTCCGTCCCCTGCGCTGGGTACGAGGGGCTCCCTGAAACCAAGACCCTGAGCGGGCGATGACCCTGAGCAAACGTCTCCGGGTTTGATTTTTTTTTTTTTTTCTCCCAACTGAGTTCTTGGGAGCAACTTAGTTGGGTTGGTGAAATTTGTTTCCCTCTCATCTTTCGATCTAGCTGAACCACAAAAAAGAATTTGTTTCTGCATTTGGCTGCTGGGCCGTGCAGACCCGCTGCCCCTCGACCCCGTCCGCCCCTCCTCCTCGCGCCTCGTTCCCTGACCCTTTTCTTTCCCGAAGGAGGGACTCGCCGCACCGCCTCCTCGCCTCCTCCCACCCGGGCCCCGAGCGCCTGTGAGAACCAGGGAGTCGTCAATGGAAATAAATAGGACCCGCTCGGTTCTCCGCCCCCTTCTCACGAGCGGAGAGCTCCCGGGCTGCAGACGGGAGCGGCCGTCCTCCGGGGGGCACTTGTGAGGCTGCCGGGACTGAGTGGTGCCCTCAGCCCCGACGATGTGATGGATGGAGCGAGAGCAGATAGCGCAGAGCTCAGTGCTGAGGGCGGTTGCTCGTTATTATCAGGCATTGTTTATTAAGGTGATGATAAGGCCCGAATCCTGGCTGAAGCGTGTTTTTATATGTTTTTTTCTGTCAGTCTCTCGTTACAGTGGTTTCAGAAAGTGGGAACCCCATAAAAGTATTAATTCCTCACACTTACTCTGCATGTGGAATTAATCAAATGTCAAAAAGATACTGTTATTTTACCCAAAGTTTTAACCGATGAACTTTGAGAAGGTTGCAGTCTTGTGAAATGCCCTCATTTGCCTCCATCTGGCTTCTGAAAGTTCGGAAAACTTGGCACCATAATTAATTACGGTCCCAATTCCCATTTTCAATCTAAACCTATATTCAGGATTATATTAAAATATCCCATCATTTATCCTTTAAAAGTGATTCTGATGAGGTTGAATTCTTGGGGATGGGTCAGCTGGGAATGAGGGGCTCAGAAGTTAAATTAGTAATATTTCAGATTCCTCTCAAAACTCTTTTTTTAAAGAAATTACAAGTGCTTTCTCTGCACAATTCTTAACTTCAGTGAATGTCCTTAATCTTTACCACACGCTGGAAACATAACAGCTTGCAGCTTTGTCTGTATTATTGTTTTCATTTTTATGTCAGGACGTTTTATTCATTAAACCTGTATGTGGAAGTCGCAGGCACAGCGTGGCAGTAACACTCTGTTTTAATTAGTAACTATCATAAAAAAGAAGCTAGAACTCTGTAATGGGCCTAAATTGCTATGAATTATGTGTGGTTTAAATTACGCGTTTATTTCAGCAGAAATGAAACCATGAATATAAAACATCTTTAATCACTTGCAGATACAGCTTTTATCTCCAAGATGTAACAAAATATATAATTGAAAAATATCCTCCTAAGAACGAGGGCAGCCCCCACCATCAGTTTATTTGTCCTGGGTCTGTTGAACATTCATGTGGTAAATTATGACTGTGAAAGACTAAAGAGTAATGTTATAACCTGGCAATCCCGACTGAGCTGAGGGAATGCTGCCTTCGAAATAGCCACAGTGGGTCAGACTTCAGAAAATTTAATGGAGCGACTTTTTCAGTTGGTGTCCTGAACCTGGCAGTTCAGGTTTTATTTATTTATTTATTTATTTAGTTAGTTAGTTAGTTAGTTAGTTTTACTTTTTTCACCTGGATTTACTGACCAGACTGTATGATGTAGGGGGAAAATGTGTTATAAAACTCTTAAATTATTTGAAATGAAAGGGTGAAAGGTAGAATTAAAATGTATCTGTTATCTTCCTATATTCATTTCTATAATAGTTTTCTTCAGTCTATCAAGAGGTCAGAATTTTTATTTTAAAACTGATTGTGTTTTTCTTGTCATGGTTGTTAGGACAGAGCTTAATTTTTCATTTTGCTGATGCATGAATAGATGGAAATGGAACAATTATGCCTGAATTAACAGCATAGGAGTGGTGTGAATTCCACGTTATTTGCACTGATAAAAATTATATTAATTGCTCTTCCTTAGTTTTCCCAGTGGTAAAGTAGTTGATTCTAGTGACTAAGAAGTGCTTTCTGTCCCACTTTGTTTCTCTCCCTGTCTTCTCATTTGCTTTTGGGGGGGCCATGTACCCACAGTAGCAGCCTGGTAATGAATGAACCTTGCCAGTGTCAGTTGCCATCAGTCCGTCTCCAGGAAGCATATCCCGTAGTCATCTGTATTGGGTCAAAGGCAAGAGTAACCTACAAAAACCACTCATATTATTCATTTGACCTTAAAACAATGTCTATTACCTGTAAATATTTATTTTGGAAACATTATTCTGAAGAACAGAATTTATTCTTCCCCTATTGGCTCACAATCATTTAATAGAAGCAACAGTTAAGCAAGTTATAGTTGAATAGTAAATCACACCAAATCTTTACTTTGAAATCTGATTTCAAAATTGAAGTCCTCCAATATTTACTCCATTTCAGAATACTCTGCAAAGTTATACCCTGAAGTTAGGCTAGATTCTGCTTTATTTTTCCCCTAGATTATAAACGCAAATTGGGGCAATCATGCTTCTATATGTTAATTTCCACCTATGAAAAACATAAATACTTTGCTGTTATCATTGTTAAAAAGAATCACATAATATGACATGGAAAAACAAAACTGCTAGTATTTTATTGCATGCAGTGGTATGTTGACTATACAGGCAGTTATATTTCTGGGAAAAACCACACCATCCTAGTGCGAGCCTGTTTGGTATGGGAACAGATTCAAGTGTCTGGCCACTTCTGAGCTGGCACCTGCCATTTGCCGTTCATTCGCCCACCAGTGCCCAAGCCAGTGCCAAAAGGAGGTTGTATTCTTGGCTACTTCTTCTTAAGGACACTTCCCAAACCTAAAGACCCTCTATCCATACCTTCTCCGTTCCTTTTGGTAGTTTACTAACAAGTGCAAACTAACAAATCCATACATTTTAGTCATTATGAAATATTTGGAAAATATGAAATATATAACGTTAATTCACCCAAGATAAAAGACGGTGCTTGTATTGCATTTTAAAAATTAAGAGTAAGGTATCTGCTCAGTAGGGGATAAAAATGAACTGACAATATGTTTCTTAGATTTTTCCCTTTGAGATAAAAAGACAGATTTGACCACAGAACAGCTGGATATTGGGTCTTATTACAACATCAATTCTTTTAAAGAACTCACTGAGCTAGATTTGATTTAGACTTTCCTATAGAGTCCACAGACCTCAGGTTTTTCAGTGTAGAAACTTCCCAGGTTACACGTCCTTATTCCTTCAATAATTCCCAGAGCCTTTGGAAATGAATTTGTTTTAGTAAGTTGCTGAATAGTTTTTGGTTTTCATTTGTTAATTTCTTCCTGAAGCAGATTTGAACATGACATGTATTTAATGCTTCATGTATTTCTCTGAAGTATTTATGTTTAGTTTCACTTGTGAAAGCTCTGAAGTGAATCTTTTCTTTAAAAAGGAAAATTGGCAGAATGTATACATTTAACTTATCAAATGTCTCCTTTAGTCTTTTGAAAGAATTTGCTGCCTTTTATATAGTTATGAGAAAAGAAAAAAAAAAAGCATTTTTAGAAATAATGGGGTTACATAAAGTTTGGAAGGAACTCAGTAACAACATGATTATGCCTGATTGGAAGTCAAGTCATTTGAGCGGAGCTCTTAGCCCCTGCCTCTGCCATGTGAGGTTAAATGTAAGCACCGAATAACAGACATCGAGTTAGCAGCAGGCAGCACGTCTGTCTTCTAGTTGGAATGATTTCAGCCGTTATCACACACAGTGGTGACTGAGTGAAGGAGGGGGCAACTGTACAAATTTCTCTCTGAATGTTTTTTTCTCCCTAATATTAAATCAAGGTCAACACCTTTTCCTCCCAGCTGTGTGCTCAGGGAGCATGTATTCTACAGTGTAAAGGCATATCCAGAAATACGCACTATAGTCAGATAGGTGTTTCATCACAACTAAAAATCACCATAATCACATCTTGTTCTCTGAGGCAATATCTTAATATACACACATGTAGATAAATGAGACTGAAATGTAGCGTTTTATAAAATATGCAGTAAAAACTAAACCCAGAAAGATTTATAAAGTGTGCTACCTTGTATTTGAAACTGCCATGAGTATTTTCTAAGTTATAATATAGAAACTATGAACAAGTGTTTATGAGCAAAGATAAATAATACCATATCTGGATAGTTCACAAACAAAATGAGGGGTAACATTGCGGTACTTACTTGAAAATATTATGTCTAAAAGGGAAAAGCTAGTGTAAAAGGGCTTGATTTACTTAGGATTAGTTTCTCCGATTGAGGTGCTACGTGTGTCAGGTGCCTCCTGGAATATAGGTGGTCACGATTTATAGCACGTTGTAGTGCAAAGGAAACCATAGTGATCCACGTGAACCTGGGGATGGCTTTGATTACCCCCTTTATTCAGGTCAGATGTCCTCTAAGCCCACAGGCATTGCCAAGTGTAACATTATGCATTTTATTCCAATAATAAAATGTGTTTCTGATTAAATTATTGGTCATACCAAAACAAATCCCAACACACACACTCAAACAGAAATGTACTTGATCCATTTGAGTTATCTTGTTTAAAATACATTGAAAAACAAATAATAAATAAATTTTACCCAGAGGGACACACTTGATTAAAATCTAAATATTATTCATATGTTAATAGTGCTCAATAAATGTTGTAATTTCATATTAAATTACAGCAGTCACTAAAGTTCACTGATATTATCAAAAGCTTCACGTTGGGTTGGATTCAGAAGTAACTGGATCCTGTAATTGAAGAGCTATCTGTTGCCAACAGTGGTGACAGAGATCAGATGCAGCAGTGCTGGCTGACACACCTAGCAAACAGAAGAGACAGCAACCCTTTATCTCTTCCCTTCCTGACTCTCGCATAGGTCAGTTCCGAGGGGTCCTTCAAAGTTTACTTCATTGTGCTATGAAAACATGGTACTTATTTATGGAAAACATAAAACTGCCTCTTAAATGAGAGATAAAAATTTAACAGCCTTAACGATGGTGGTGTCAGGATTGGCCACACTAGTAGACAAACTAATAGGCAGGTCCTGTGAGAGATGGGGGAAGCCACCCTGCCCCCAGCTATCACCAAGGCCTCTGCTGGTACTCAAACACTGCCTGCAAAAAGATGAGTTTTCGTTTGTAAGGTAATTTTTTTCAGTGTTCCCTAGAAATATGAAAATACCCATTGGAGGGGAAGAAGGGTAAGCTGATGTCAGCTGACATATTACTAACATCAAGATGTTAATAGCTAGATAAAGCCAGGCTGGAGTGAGGCTACCTTAAGACAGTTTGAGAGAGGGGTGATAGATATCTTGGGATCGTTTAGCCTCTCCCTTCTTTGGACAACCTACGTCTAGTATATACCTGCTCTTTATTCTCTTCCAGTGATAATTCTCAGTTTCTATACGCCAGTGCAAATTATCCCCAGGGCCAGCTTTAGGGGGCAGCAGTGAGCAGTCCCATTCCTCGTTGAATACTCTGCTTTACCATCTTGAAATTCTTAATTTTGCACAAGAGGTCTTGCACTGGGCCCCACAAATTTTCATTTTACACTGGGTCCCACAAATTATGTAACTCACCTTCATTCTACCTTCGTGTGATTTTAAAACATAGAATCTTGACATCAAGGAATTAGAAAGGACCTTTGAGATTATCTTTGCAAGGTTAGATCCAGTGAATATTAGTATTTAAAAACTTGTCTTTTAAGTAAAGTGAACGATACAGGATACTGTTTTTAACCAATTGAGGTAGAGGTTTCCCATTGCCTCTAAAATCATACTGAACAGGTAGCCAGCTTTCTAATCGTTCAGTCTTGTAAAGCAGAGATCTCCAAAAGGGACTGTCCTCTGTACCTCATTATGGTGTACAGATGTCTCATTATGATGAAGGGAGAAAACATCAGGAGGTCTACTTCTATTTCCTTTCATGTATAAAGAAGGAAAATAAGCTTGGCAAATGTTTAATATATCAGCAAAGGCTCTCCTCATCATATCAGATGGTCATTGAACAAAAAAATGGCAGAAGTGACAGCTTCTATAGAGTAAAAATACAGGATGACAGTAATGACGTTCTAATCATCTCTGACACAAATTCACCAGAAAAAGATTGGAAATACGCAATTTATCCACTAGAATAAGCTGATACTCATCCCAGTATAGAGTGCCATAAGTTTTTTTAAATATATATTAAGTATATGTATTTTAATCACAACTATTAAGAGATTTACAGACAATGAATTACAGAGCCAGAGGTCTTACGAGGAGGTAGACAGGACGCTGAGAGAGTTCTCAGATAAATTAGTCACCACTGTCTTCAAGTATTCTTAGTTATTTGTATCAGCATTTCAGTAAGTCCTCTGTTACCAATACATAGATATTACAGTCCATTATCTTCTGAAAATTTCAGTGTTCTAAGAATTAAATGTTATCCAACCTTCTTAATGCTCATAAAAATATATATTGTATTACATTTTGGAATTTTTATTTGAAATTTTACTGATTTTCAGTAAAGTCTGTTATTCACATATGTTGAAGATGTTTCTGTGCTTTGAATTTCACAATGTGAATACAATTATTTGTTAATAACATAATTATTATATATGTTATATAGTAACATATATAACATATAATAAGGCACTTCCACATCTGTCATCTTCATAGGAACCCACTGAGGAAGATCTTATATCCTCCTACTGAGAAATCCAAGACCAGTTTCAATTCAGAGACTTAATGGAAATATCTAAAAACTTTAAATTGAGATTAATTGCCAAATTAATTTACAAGGACACAGTTTGCTTAGGTATTTTTTTATAATTTGATGATTCAAAATACTAATTTAGTCTAAATTCACAAGGTCTTAATTGTAGGTTGCTTGTGTGCTAAATGTTTGTTTATTGTTTTAAAGTGAAAGATACAGGATACTCTTTTTAAGAGTGATAGTTAACTTAGCGAATTTTTTTAGAGGAAAATGATTATACTTTTCCACTTTTAAATCAGTAAAGTCATGCCTAAACAACTTGTCTTTGAGAGTAAGAATATTTTGGTTCAGAATAACAAAGTGCTAACAGTGATAAATAGATAACTAATGCCCATACCTGTCCTTCTAGAAGATTGAAAAGGTGTTTAATTGGGGACATTGTTGAAAGTGAAAGGGGTATCAATTTCTGAATATTTCTAAGTTCTGGTGTAAACCTCTCTCAGCTCCCCACATCCCCAATTACTGTTCACACAAATTCTACCCCAATCACAAAAGGTAAACTAGTTTATCACTTTGCTTTATTAAATCTCCAGATAGTCATGGAATCAGGTCTTGAAGGTGCATCTCCTTTCCTTCCTTCAGCCCTCCTCTTAATAGTCCAACTGACCAGCCATTCAAATCTGGGTGTTAAAATGCCCTAAGATACGCCATTTGTTGAATCCGATTGTGTGTATGTGTGTGTGTTTGTGTGTGTCATAGACAAAACCATTAACGTACTTTGGAGATAAATTGTCTGGAAAATAAAACATATTTTCTTCAGTTAGTAGAGTTTAATAAGAAAATTAAAGATTAGAAAAATGAGTTATAACGTTATTAGAGATGTGTAACTCATTGTTATTTTGAAGCATTCCAATTATGTATAGTAGGTACAACACTAAAAGAATCAAGGTACAGAATACCTTTTTAAAACAGTAATAATTCAGCTCTACAGTTATTCTATTAATAATGTAGCATTTTTGAAAGGTAAGATTTGAAGTTAAATCAGGTCTAAGATTTTTTTTAAATAAATGATTTCCTCCCAAAATGGATGAAATTGTACATTTCAATAGAATAATGAGGGTTATTAGAGATACATACGATATGATATTTTAAATATTCTGAGAATTTAAAACCCTTTAAGAGATAGGTTAAGTAAGTACATATAGTGAAAGTGCTTATACACACACACACACACACACACTCACACACTCATTAACACTTCAGCTGCCAAATTCAATCTGTAATTGAGAAACTCTACATTTAAAGTTCATTCACACTTAAAAGCAATGAGAAAGAAGCAGTTTCGAAACCGTTTTCTCTTGGCAAGCTCTGTCTTGTGTAATGACCACTGAACGTTGTTGACCTCCAGTGCTCACCAGCTGCAGCCTTTTCTTAGCAATTTCCTTAAAACTTTTTTTTTTTTTTTTTTTTTTAAAGAAAACTACACCTAACTGTATATCTTACTTTTGGGGGGAAAGGGATGAAAAAGAAAATTGAGTCTGAATTTTGTGGTTTGTTCTCTCTCTGTTTGTCGTAGGTTTATATGAACGTATTATTTCATTATAATTTTCTATAGACTCAGCATTAAAAGTGACTGTGGGGTCTGTCCATGGCCTCTGCATTTTGGATGTCCTGTTCTTTAATCATCTTTTAATCCAGAAATAATAATGCAGAACATCCCAGGAACCGAGCCTAATCCTCAGCTCTCGAGTCTCAACACGTGCCTCTTAAATCCTATGCTAGATCCACTGCCTAAAAAGCATGAGCACACTCACCTTTGAACCAGTTTTAATCCAGTTTGTTTATTAAATAATATTGATGTTTTCAGATATGGCATATCAAGGCTAAGGAAGAGAATATTAAGAGTTTCCTGCTGTTTGGGTGATTATTTTTAAAAACCCAACATTGTGGCCTTTTCTCTGTGTTTCTAGTCAGTCTCTAATTGAATAAGAACCTAAGCTTTTACCTGATAGATTGGGTAAATAATCTGATGCTGAAACTCCTTCCCATATCTCTGTTCTAAGAGCAAGTCAAAATGTGTGTCCTTTGCTGGTAAATAAAATTTTACAACTACTTTGAGAAGCTGATTTTTACTATTTGTAAATAAATAGAACCTTTTTTAAATTTTAAAAGAGTATTCACATCCATTATTTCTAATCTCACAACAATCCTGGGAATAATTGTCTCCATTTTGTAGATGAGGAAACTCGGACTCAAAGAGATTAAGAGACTTGCTTAAAGCACAAAAGCCAATAATGCATTTAGTCAGAACTTCTTCAACTCAGATCTTCTTACTCCAAGTCCAGTAATCATTTCCTGTTTTAATTTGGCAGCCTTTTAACTGTCCCCGAATGAATGAATGAATGCATGCATGCATACACACATACATGCATACCTACATAAAAATTACACGACAGTGGCAGATGGAAAAGAATTAAGAACAGGCCAAAAATTAAATTCGTGTTTGTAAGAAAATCCAGTCCTGAATTGACAGGAACCCAAGACGTGGGAAGAGCTCAACTGAGACACAAGATAGGAGAAAAGTCAAGATCTAGGGAAAAAACGGTAAGGGGACTGATACATTATCCTTTCTCCTAAGTTCCCTACACTACCGGATTGCCAGGAACCTGTGTCCTTGGAGAATGTTATCTCATCTCTGCAAAGACAAGGTGCCTCTAAGTTTGTAGTTTGTTTTGGAGTTGGATTTTATAAACGGGATGATAGGGGAAATACATACTGTATTTCCCCGAAAATAAGACCTAGCTGGACTATCAGCTCTAATGCGTCTTTTGGAGCAAAAATTAATATAAGTCTGGGTCTTAATTAATCTTCGCTCCAAAAGACGCATTAGAGCTGATTATCCGGCTAGGTCTTATTTTCAAGGAAACATGATATTCAAAAGCTGTTACTTTAACTTTTTGTAGAAACAAGACAACATACAATAATTTAGGGTTTAACCCTTTCAACTATTTAGGGTCTCTGTTACATCGATTACAGTTATTCTTAAATTACGAGATGAAAACCAGGGTGCTCTCTGAGCAGATGACAGGTTACAGGATTGGAAGACACCGTGACTCCTAGTGCAGCCCCTGAACTGTCAGCATCATCTTGGAGGAGCTTTTTAGAAGGCTCATGGCCACCCAGACCTACTGAGTCAGAATGTACATTTCAGCAGGAAATCGGGGGTGGGGGTGGGGGTCTGTGTTCACCTGAAATGCTGAGGAGCACTGAATTACATCATTTGTGTTCTCTGATCAGAATGTACCCCAGCCAAACCAGATTGTACGTGTTTTCAGAAGAAAGAGTCCCTGTATTCTTACCAGGACATTTTTGGGTTCTTAAGGACAGAAAAGATGTGTCGTTATAGCAGCTGCCTGGGTCGGCCAGCACGCACTGACTATGGCAGCTGGGCCAACGGATATCCATGTTATCCACTTCCCAATTTAAGGTTTCACACCATAGCCTGGTAAAGTTCAGCACCTCTAGGGGCGACAGGATGGCTCAGTTGGTTAGAGCGTGGTGCTTTTAACAACAAGGTTGCGGGGTCCATCCCCACATGGGCCACTGTGGGCTGCGCCCTCCACAACTAGATTGAGACAACTACTTGACTTGGAGCTGATGGGGCCTGGAAAAACACCCTTAAAAAAAAGTGCACCTCTAAAATTATCAAAAGCATCTAGGACTTATTTCCAATTTAGCTTATGTTATCTCTTGGGAAACACATTCCATAAATCAGCAACAAGAGTCGATTTTATTATTTCCATGTTCATTTATTTATTACACACCCACAGATGTCGCGGGCATCTGCTCGGTATTGGGCTGTGTCACTCACATCATAACTGCTGTGGAGATAAAGAGGGTTTCCTTCCTACCCTGGTGACATCTCACGAATATGGACAAACAATTGTGAATGGTCTACAGCAGAAGTGTGAGCATGGAAAAAGGCACAAGTAGATTTCCAGGTGTCGGAGATGCTCGAGTCCTGAGGAATGAATAGGAGTTTGCCACCCGGAGAAGCTGCAGAGGCTTGGCCTGGAGGCCGCGCTGCTGGGAACATGGGGCAGAGCGGGGTCCTTGGAGGATGAGTTTCACAGAGTAGCAGCTGGAGGGTATAGGTTCTCGGGGTTCTCCAGGTCAGGGGGCGCTGTCTGACTTTTTTTTCCAGCAAAGTGATTTTCGTCTGTTAAGATAGTGTCAGCACTGTGCAAAATGGTGGAGGGGAGATGTAGGAAATGGGTGTGAGAGCAGCTAGTGAGATGCACCATGTGGGTTGGAGGCATTGGCAGTGCGGACTGAGAAGAGAACAAATTCGGGAGATTGCGCGGCAGGTCGGGGGCAGGATTGGATGGTTAATAGGACATGACATGGCACGGAAAGCAGAGAACGCTGGGGTTCCTAGGTCGGTACCTGGCCGCACTGGTGCTGGGTGAGAGCCGATTCTCAGGCAGCGTCTCACGGAACCCTGCCGCAGCCTTGCCAGGACCAGTGATGGTTTTCTGTCAGCAAACATGGGCCTGAGGCTCAGCCAGGTAGGGGTCTGCCCGCATCGCAGTGGTACGGAGGAGTTCTGGCAGAGGAAGGACCGGGCCGGCCTCGGATTCCAGCCTGGTCCTGCGTCTGGCACAGCGGAGCCACGACGCACCACCGACGTCTCCGTGTGCCTGGGCACCGGAGGGAAGTGGGTCTGGAGCCAAGAACCAGCTCCGAACCTTGGCCAACAAGGCCCACTGCCCTGCATAGTCCAGACATTTTAGGGATTTTTCTGATGGGAGAGATTTCTGATGACCTTAATCTCGGCTATAAGCTTCTTGAAAGCAATATATTTAAGCAGATTATTTAGTGCCTACTTTGTGCAAGAACTGAAAAAGTCTTCGTAGGGGAAGTGAAGATGAGGAAAAGATAATTTTTGTCTTAGAGACACTTACTTGCATAAACTCATGTTATGTAAGCCTTAGGAAGAGCTTTTTTTAAGGACAAGAAAAGTATAAAAATAGTTGTAATTCAAGTGAGGTAAGAAAGGACCATAAACATCAAAGTGTCTGGTTTCACCAGAGGACTGTGATTCTGCCTTATCTGCCTCTGAGGTCCCCAGGGCACTTGCAGTGGCATTAGCACACGGGTTCACGTCCTGGCGGTGTACAGAGGGAACGGGTACAAACCCCCTCAGGAAGCACCACACTGCTGCAATCCTATTAAAGCATCGCCCCGAGATTTTAGAGCGCCTTTTTCTTTTCTTTTGCTTTTTTTTTTTTTTTTTTTTTTTTGGTATCTCACTCCAGAAAGCCTCTTTCCTCTGGCAGAACACCTCCTACTTTTAAACCTGCTCCTTCCAGTGCAAAGGTTTTGTCAGGAAACCTTCATTTCCTGAGGTCCCACCGCCTTCTCTGTAGTGTGGTGCCAGCCAGTAGCCAGGCTGCAGCCTCCACCCCCTTTCTGTCTGCTAAGGGGCCTCCAAGCACCACTGTCACTGCCCACCCAGCACCCCTGGGCTCAGCACTGGCCACTTGTTCCTCACCTGATGGAATGTCACGGCCTCAGTGAGTCAGGGCCTGTCTTCATTCCCCTTGGCTTGCCAGGGTGTCCCCCTTGGTGGCTGAGGGTCACAGTGAACACCCAGGTGAGTCAGATGCCCAGATGCGAAGCCAGGTAGACCAAATGGGTACTTCCTCGCGGTCTTCCCTCAGTTTCCTCATCTGTGAAGAGCCCCTTCCAATCCCAATACTCTGTGGCTCTCCATGCAAGTCCCTGCTGAATTGGCACTTCCTCAGAGGGGCCCTCCTGCCCCTAAGCTGGAAGGGCTCCTTTACCCCAATCTCCTTCTACCTCTGCCTGTTTCAGCTTCATAAGGAATGTTCTCTGGAATCCCTACAGTGTTCACGCACTCGCCATCTCTTACCCATGGAAGTTTGCGCTTCCCAAGCACAGCACCACCCCGACTGCCTGTTTGCTGCCATGTTTCCAGGCCCCAGGCAGCGCGCCCTGTAAATCTCTCTGGAACCAGCCAATGACCTCTGCAATCCTTCACACCTGCCGTTTTAGCAGACGTTTCTGTTGTCACTGCCTGTTGATGAGTGCCGCCTTTACTGCATCACTAGAAGCTGGATTACGAAAGATTTCTTCGAACAAGATTTGGTGGAAGCCGCAGCCCATGTGTTCAGCAGACACAGATGGCAGAATTATCAAAGCAATTTTTTTTTCAAAGCAATTTTTAAAACCAGATCTGTCATAAGAACAGGACTATCTTTGAATCTGAATAATTTAAGTACTGGTGTTGTTCATATGTGGTTTTGTTAGTTTGTGAGTAGAACAATAAAAACCTCTTGAATTTTGAGGTCCCTTTAAGAAGGTAGTAGGTATTACCTGAGACAGATGGGAAGTCAATGCAAGTTCACGGTTGTTGCTGATGGATAAGCAGAGACACTGATCGTTCTTTAGAATCTTGTGCTGCGGCTACAGTATTCTGTTTAAACCTTAGTTTTAGCCTCGCTATCACAAGACCAGTAATGATCTCAGTTCAGAAGATGTGCTGGTTATTCAGGTCGGTCCGTTGATCAGTCAGTATTTAGTGACCATGATGATTACAAAATGTCTGAAAAGATGGCTGATTTTTCTCCTTTAGAGTATTAGACTTCGCAGCTTGGTGACTGTCCCAATGACCCCGTCCTCTAGCCTGTGTTCCTTGCCCGGCACTGAGCTCACTGCCCCTCGCCTTGCCCACGCCTGAGAGCCCACGTCATTGTCACATCAGCCACTCCTTCACGATCCCTCCCTCGACAGGGCTGCTCTCCAGTACAGAGCCTGGTAGCGCCAGTTCTGGGCAGACGTGGGTTCACAGGGCATTCGTAAATTTCACGTGGCCTATCCTTCTGGACACAGCTTAGGAAGAGTCCTGGTCACTTCTATCAGATGACAATGCTTTCTTTTCAGATTTTCTTCATTACTGCCATGTCTGTCTCTCTTGGCTCCCTGCTCACCATAAGCAAACCCTGACCCGAACTAAAATACGCATATGGCTTCAGACTTCTTCCTCCTCCAGGTACTTTCAACAAATGAGCAGGCCTCAGATATTATGCATCTTTCACTTGAAATAGAAGTTCCACGAAACAACTCCGTGTGTGTGTGTGTGTGTGTGAGTGAGTGTGTGTGCATTTATCACCTTTCCCCAGCATATCTCATCTACCTTCCCTATATCCAGCAGATCTCATTTCCCACCATGACAACTGAAATCAATATTTTTGTTTTTCAACCCACATGACTTTCTATTTCCCACCGTAGTGTGTACTCCTTTACATTTCTCGTAACACGAAGGGAATGCCTTCCTCTGTTCCAATACCTTATGTAAGTAAGAATTAGCTTTTAAAAACTGCATCTAAGATGGCCAGCAATTTATAAATTCCTTGATGCCACCTGGAAAGTCTACTTGACTAATTCCATTTCTCTCAGATTCCTCTGTCTCTTCGTTACTTACGTTTTGTCATTTTATTGTACCAGTGTTCCTATAATCAAGGTGTGATCTCTGACACCTCTATTTTCCTCACTTCCTGCCTCTAACCCACCTGCGCATTCTGGTGAGTGTAAAACACACCTGAAATCTGCTTTCCTCTCCATCCCTTCCACGGACTGGAAGCATCGCTTGTCTGCCGTGGGCAACCACAGTAGCCTTCATCTAATCTTTTCACCTTTGCAGAGATGAGATTAATTCTTGCTTTTATGTTATCCCTTTCCTAAAATCCATTTTCTACACAATAGAGTTATTCCTCGAAAACATGGATGAAGACGTGGTCCTGGGCTGCTGAGAGGGCTTTCCATCCCACTCAGAAGAGAACACAAACTCCTTCGTGTGGTGTGTAGAGCTCCACGGATGTGCCTTTTCCCCACTCTGCTCTAGGCTAACATCCTTTCTGGTCATCATACCCAAGCCTAGGGCCACAAGCTGCTTCTCTGTCTGGAACGCTCTTCCCCTGGCGTTTGTTTCACTGGCTTCCTCTTGTTCATATCTCAGAGTCAATGTCATTTCCTCCAAGAAGCCTTCTCGAAATGTTCCATCTACAGTAACCACACTTTCAAACAGGCCTGATTTGATTCTCTGCACAGCAGTGGATAGCCGCCAGTGGTGTTTTCTTGTGTGTACCTATCTGTGCACGGTCTGTCATCCCCACTGGAGCGTTGCTTCATGACATCTCCGTGGGCCTTAGAAGAGTCCCTGGTATGTAGCAAGGACACCTTATATGTGGAATAAAAAAATCAGTGAATGAGTGAATATACTGACATTATTGGAGTCTGTTGCCTGGGTATGTAATTTTTGTCTTTATAAGTAGATTATAAATTGCTAGGGTATTTCTTTTTAGCCTTCACGTCACCCAGTTCAATTTGGAGTGTACGGTCAGTGCTTGGAAAATCCTTATTCTCTCGATATTCAGCTCTTTTGACCTTATTTAGTCTTTTGGTATCTTAAGGACTCTATGGAATATCTTACTGAAAATTTCCCTTCCTGGCTAAAATAACTATGAAAATATGAAAGCAATAGCTGACATGCTATAGTCTTAACCCCCAGCAAGTCTACAGCTCACCACTAGAGTCTCAATGATTATTTCCAAGGGGATTAGAACTGGGTTTACTCACTTACCGAAAGTCATGTTGGTTTTCTTCGGTGCTCTCACCAGTGTGGCAAAGCTTCTCCCAGGATTACCTACAACTTCTCCCAGGATTGCCTTCCTCTTTTCTGACACCTTCTGCAAGTAAGAATTAGCTTTTAAAAACATGAAGAACTGAGTGGACGCTTTTCCATAAAAGGAGGCTGGGTTTTCACCACTTCTGTTCTTAGTCTGTTGTTTCTTGTCTTAGAACTAGATAGAGAGGGTGTTAGATAAATTATGGTGTGTATCCTGGAGGAAATTAGTTTCTATCTTATGCTACCAGCTTTCATAAGAGACATGTGAGGTCTAACAATTAAGTTCGCGAACACATTCTAGAAAAAGTGCTACATACGAGTATGAACTAACCCTTGCCCTCAAGGTTCCCAACTGCAGGGCACATTGGAGAACATGGGGGCAAGAAGTCACCCATGCAGATCGTTCTCCTGACCACAGCAGGGGTTCTTGACTCTCAGTCTGTGATTTGCCCACTGAGCCATGGGGTGGGAAAAGAGACGGAGTGACATAGAGATCTGTCTGTAGGAAATCCTTGTTCTCGCCTCCGTAGTTCTTCCCCTGTGGTCATGGGGCAGGACTTGAAACTTTAGGGCCCAGGAATTGCTGGGAAACCTAGCTGGCAAAACCATTAGACAACCATCTTTGAGCTTTCTAAGTTTCCCCATCCTGTTAAAGGTAGATTTTGCTTTTCTGAGCCTTCACAATTATTAATAGTTCCCTGCAGATGTCTCTTATCTCGGTACGCGAGTTTTCCTTCCTCACTTCGTCCTAGAGCACACGTCTTGAGGAGACAGGGTGTCGTGTACGGCGGCACACCGCCCGCGCCTGCTCCACAGCGGTGCTCACTTCACCTTGTTTATCTCATGGATGCAGTGCGGCCTCCCACCGCCATCTCCCTTCCCCAAATCCAGTTCTTCCTCCTCCCCTCCTGCTTCCTCTCAGAGTCCTGCTCAGTTCTCACCGGCTCCTGGTGATTCTTCGACTCTGTGAAGCACATATCCGAGCTAACCTTTTCCTCTTGGTATGTGTTACCTTACACTACAGGGGACTTTTATGTGTAGTTAATGTCCCCTGAACTCGACTGTAAACAATGAGAGTCCATATTAAATATCTATACTTTCAGTGTATTTTAAGGCTCCTAGACACAGCAAGGACTTTTATTTGTTGACCAGGACGTTTCTCGTCCCACCTTCCAGGCTGACATGTGTTGGTTGCTAGGTGCCACTGGCGTGCTGCCACGCTCCATCTGAGCTAAATTTCAGTAGAGGGTGGGGTGTGCCATTTGTTAACTGCTTTGGGGGACACTGCACAGGAAGTCATTTTCATTTTGTTGCAGATCAACAGGAAATAAGGCTTAGTTGCCGAACTAAAGTAAGAAAAGCAACCAAGCATATTATTCCTCCCTGGGGGCTTTGCTTTTTCCAGGACTCGTTGGCTTCCCCTAAGACAGTGGAAGTTATCCACTCAGGTGCACAGACAGAGGAACTTTTCACAGGAGGAGGACATGCAGTATTTTGTTCCAGGATTACGTTGCGGTATCTTCTATACCACCTTTGAATTTATTATTCTAGCAACATTTTAGGATATCTACTCCTTCCTTTAATAAATAGGTCTGGCTTCCTGGATCAAAGACTACCCCTGACTCAAGTACATTTACTTTGGCCGTATCTGTGGTTCATTATTCTTTTTATTGGCATTAATGATGATGGGAATACAGGGTGACTAACCTTAAAGTCCGGGCCTCTTTCCGCTGGTTCTTATTCTGCAGGCTTGAGCATCTTTTACAATTGCAGTGCGCTCGCCTTCGCCCCACGGTGGACCACACACCCTGAGGGCCAGAGGGCAGGGGACGCAGAATGGAAAGTTTATTCAGATCTTTGGCATGTTTTAATTTTAATTTTACATTGATTTGTCTTACTAATTTCATTTCCTTCCAGGATGAGAGTTGGCAAGCATTTAGAGAAGTGGTAGAGGAGGTTAGAACCATTGCAGTTGCAATGCATGTGAAGACCTTAATCCATAGATTATTGGCATAATGAACTCTCAAACCCTTAATAATGGCGGTCCTCTGTAAAGACGGCCAGCACGTGGAGAGCTTCGGCCTGTGGGTTCTGTGCTTGCCGCTGGCTCTGCTTTGTTGGGCTGTAGACGTTGGCATATGGCAGCTGCACTCCACAGTGAGTGTGGAGCAGGAGTTCACCAGGCATATGCGGGAGACCCCTCCTTAGGGCAGATCTATCAGAAGCCCGTTACTGCCAGCTGCTTTACCCACCCTTTTCAAGTATAGAAACCTACCTAATCACAGTATGCACTATTTCCCTCAAATTTTCAACCACAGCAAATGATATTTCTGTGTCCATAAGAATGATCAACTAATTTCAGTTAAGATTTTCATTGTTTGCAAAAGACCACAAAACACAACAGTTTCTTGGAATTCACTTTTTCTGTGGTGGAGTTTCTGCCTGGAGGAAGGGACCCTGTACACGCAAGCTGGGCATTTTTAGTACTAGATCCCAGACTCGCAGAGCAGGTCCCAGCAGACACGGGGGTTCCTCGCATCAAGGTTACACTTTTCCTCTTACAACTAGATCAGATGCTTCAGATTCACAATCAGATGTGGCATGGCCGATTCAAACAGTAACAAGTGCCCTCGAGTTTAAAAAAATGGAAGTTAAAAGACTAAATATTTGCCCTTAAAAAACGAAAAGAAAATACCAGAAATCTCTGCGGCAAACCATTCCTTGAAATGATCCTCACCAAATTATAATCATGCATTTTCCAATCCCTGTAATTAAACATTAGATTTCATTTATTCCAGATGCATTTGCCTCAAGTAAATTCGGAATGCCTATCCTTCTTTTTGGTCATTATAAATCTATTTCCTGTTTGTAGCCTATAAATGACTGACTAGATATTTTGTAAGTGAATCTTAATGACACTATGCTTTTGTTTTAATTGTATACTTTGTGTGGCATATTTTTACTGATGACTGATCACATTGAGTTATATAACATGAAATGTCTAGAAGAGCTTGATGACAGTTTTTGTAAATATATTCACATGTTTCTGCAAGGATCTTGCAGGACCTTGGTGGTGGGTTTGTAGAGGGAAGGCAGGATTAGCTTTGATCATATTCTTCCCAGGTAGGTGAGAGCTGTTGGCTGCTCTGCTGAGGACTGCAGAGCGCTGAGGTAGGTCACAGAGCCTGGAATTCATGAGACACCTATTCAAAGAGCCTGGGACAGTTACATGAGAATCTGAAAGAACTTTTTATTTACCAGATTTGCAAATTCCTTGTATTAATGAGATAATATAAATAAACAGCAGTGTGTAAATATTAAAGGCAAGCTTTTTAGCAGTTGAAATACTTCCCTGCTCTTAAGATTCTCAGTTAGGACTTGTGGTGAATATAATTTAATTTATTTTTCATTTAATATACTGAAATTTAATATATTTTAAAATGTGTAATATAATTTTTAAAAAGTAAAAAGTAAACCATATTCATTTATCTATTATCATTGTTCACAGAATTTCAAATAATACATTTTTATTTTCCTAAGTGTAGCAGTGGATTAATCAAGACGGTAAACTGGCCGGCCGATCTTACGTAATTGAAGGTCCATTTGGCAAAGTGGGCCAGTAGTGGGGTTACGGCAGACACTGCAGGGCAACTGTGATTTGCTTTCAGGAGTATTGTGTTTTCCGTGGTCCTAGAGGTCATCCTGGGGGGTTAGTCGATACATTGGTACATTATTCAAGCTCCCTTTCTTTTTTTTTTCTTGCCTGCCATTGTACCATTTGACAATTGTCAAGCATTGCCACAGGTTTGTGGGGAAAGGCTATGCCAGGTCAGTCAAACTATCTATTTTAACTGCACTGAATGCTCCATAGAATACAAACCTCGAGTTAAAGCTGAAAGTCCTAGAATTGTTTGTGTGTTTTCAGTTGTGTATCAGCTGCTCTGCCCCTCCCCCTTGCGGGACAAGACAAATGCTTCCAGACGCTTCACTGGCATTTCTCTAACACGGGCCTAATTTATCCCCTGCATTCCATATGCCCCCACTTTCCCTGTGGGGTGGGGAGCAGAGAGGTGAGCCGAGAAAGTGACGAGATGAGTGGGAGAAACAGCCCCATTAGCACAGTCCCCAAACATGCAAAACAAAACCACCGTCCACTCCTTTTGAGCGGTAGTGTTTATCTGCTCTCCAGAAAGGGCGCAGCAAATATGAAAATAAAAGTGTACACGTAAAGTGTCTTCTTCTGGAACCACTGCTCATGTAACTTTATTCTAACACATCAACGAATTGGATTCATGTAATGTTTCTAAGTAGTTTGGCTTTAAGTGTGTGTGTGTGTGTGTGTGTGTGTGTGTGTGTGTGTGTGACATAAACAAATCATATTTAAAATTATTTAATTCTCAGTGCCCAAACCTCTCTCTTCGTAACTGTAGAACACGTGGTTAATCCTTGGACAATTATATTTCAAAATCAATTTCTCCATTTTACTCGAGGATACATTGGCATTCCAAAGGATACAACTAACTCACATCCACCAATAATCTAGATGATGGATCATCTAGATTAAAGAGTGAGGTGTATGAAGCCATTTTCCTTTTCTCGCTTCCGTCTTGATGGGGTCTGAAGGTATGTGCAACTATGAGGGAGTCGCCTGATGACGAGAACGCTACCAGGGTTTCAGGTTAGCGTCTATAGACCTGATTTAGCAGAACTTTGCAGTTGGAACAGTCAAAGTCAACTTTCTCAGTACTAGGACAACACCGCCTAGTTTTGCTTGACTGTGGATAATTGTGCAACCAAGTTGACTGACCTGCCTAGAGAAATGAAATGATTGGATTCATCTTAGCAACTTTCTACTTCTGTTGGAAGTAGATCTTGATTGTAAAAAGACAGCAAGATTTCTTGCTGTACAGATTCCCGATTTATCCACCAGATGCTCAAGACAGAAGAAACAATGCTGAAAGAAAGTTCTGAGAAATGTTACTTAATTTAAACTTTACATCTAGATAAGTTCTGGATACCTAAAAGTAACAAAAAGAATGAGAGGAAAAGTTATGCCATTAGAGGGCACTTTTGTAATCTTAGAAGAAAATTCTATTCTTATGGACTGGCTTACCCAAGGCTTATTCTTTAGAAGACATATTTTTAGTTATTTATTTAAAGGACTGATTATTAAGTTGAATGAAACAGAATGTTTTATTGGCAGGGAGAGAATCTATAAAATCTTAAAACTACCCTTTAAGCAATATCTAAGTAAAGATTTAAATTTGGATCATTGAATAGAAGTTGTAAAACTGTGCACAATATGTCTACATAATACTTTAAAAATACATTTCTTAAAGAAAATTCTGTCTGTTAGCTGATCGAATTGAATCAATGATTAACTTTCACTAATAACTAACTAAATTTTCCCCAACAAATAATGAATGTTATTAGATAACATTTTGGAAACTATAGTCCTACAGAATATGAAGTGCTGTGTATTGGGATTATACTAATTTTTCTTCCAGTTTTATTGAAATGTAATTGACATATATCACTGTATAAGTTTAAGGCATACAGCCTTAAACTATATGGTTTGACTTATGTATATTGTGAAATGATTACAATAGATTCAGCTAACGTCTATTTTTTCATATAAATACTATTAGAAGAAAATAAAAAAGGGGTCATACTAATTTTAAGCCTTCTATGAAAAGTGTCTGTTTTGCTCATAATTGATGCAGCAATTAAAATGGTTAAAATGGTTTCAGAGACAAAAGTGACCTGATAGAATTTTAGCTTGGCAAATCTGATATTTTTTATAAAGAAGGACAAGATACAGTTGAATCTGTTCCCTACTGATGGTAATTTAAATCAAACTATGTACCTGAACCAGTAATGTAGATAAGCTAGTACAATCATTTAATAAGTAAGCACTTGGTGTCAAGAACTGTGAGAAGTTTGGGATTTCACCCTCCTTGCAAGCTAGTAAGACAGTCTGCCATTATTTTCTATGCTCGAGGGCACAAGACTCGTGGGTCAAAGATAAAAGACTTTGGAGCTCAGGGCAATGGCAGAACCCACAGTATCATCTTCTCCCCCTGGCACCCTGACCCCCAACTCCACAGGGTGATGCAAAGAGGCCAGAGGGCAGTAGCTCATGTAGTGGAGCTTATTGCGAGAGAAGGGCCCCAAGCTTAGGGAACCCAGATATTTTATAATGGGTAGTGACCATGCCTGCTCTTGCTCCAGAGGCTTTATTGCCCAAGGCTGTTCACCACACAGACATCCTTGGAAAGGTAACCTCAACCAAAGGTAGTCAGTTCTTCTCCCAAGAGATGCAAAACCAGCACAGAGACCCATAGAGAACTGTCCCAACACTTACATCTGATGTGCGTGTTACCAAATGCTACCTTGCTAAGTCGCTGATTGGGGCATATATAATAATCATAGTTACAATATTTTTTAAAGTCACTCATGGTAAATAGTTCGTATTGTATTCACTCTGTGATCGTACTTGTCTAAGCCTCCGTTTGATCATTTTTGAAAGGAGAAAAATAGTAAGTGCCCACACCATAGTGTTGTTCTAGCATTCCACGAGATAATGTACGTAAAGCACTTAGAAGAGTGCCTGGCGTGCAGCATGTACACAGCACAATTTATTCATATTGTTGTTATTAACTCAAAATTCATATCTCATAATGAGCTGACTTAATAAAGAGAAGGTTCTTTCCATGGGCAGCAGAGGATGCCGGGAAAATTCCCACCACCCAGAACTAGCTAGCTCTAGCTCTGGGGCTGACCTACATATCCCTGATATCCTGCGGCACTGGGCAGCGTGGCCTGCTCAGTGGTGCAATGCAACTGACAGCTCCATGGGCAAACGTGGGGCCTAATGAGGCAAGGCTGCACTTAGTGGTTCTAGGGCAAATACGCCTGCGTATTTCACACTTTCTGCTGTGGCTCAATTTAAGTTCCTAATAAGTGTGGAAAGGCAAAATCTCACCTTTCCTAAAAAGGTATATTCTATTGTCTGGCTTCCTCTGCTCTCAGGAGGCAAAGTTTCAGGGATGCTCTTCCAAAGTAAACTGAGTATGTTTTATTGTGGTGAAATAATAAATATTTCTTAACAGGAGCAGCATATCAAATCCTATTCAGATTTTCCATTTCTGTGAGCTATAGGTGGGGGGCCTCAGAGGGGAGGGATTAAGGACCGGAGTGGAGGTCCCGCCCACTGTCAGCCACCATGTGTGTCCTATTTGTTCCCAGGTTCACTGACTTTTGAATTTGATCCATCTTTTGTAGATGTAACCCTTGTCTGCTGGTGGTGAGTCACATGCGCTCCCACTTACAGCCCCGACTTCCCTTGGATTTCACCTTGACAATCATCCGGGTAGCTGAGGGACAGGTTATTTAAGAAAATTGAAGGAAGCCTGGTCTTATTCCCAAACTATTACCTAGTTGGGAAGAGGAGATTAGTATTATTAGTCTCAGCGTCATCATTCGTTTTCAGAGTTTAGAGATCATCTATCCAAACTCTTCAGAAAATGACGGTCCAGAGTGGTTAAGTGAATTGCCTAAGATTATACATCTAGTTAGGAGCTGAACCTAAAAAGTCAAGTTTCTTAGCTCTCAGTCATGTTTTCTTTCAATTACAATGCAGTAGAGAGAAAAGACGGGAAACAAGTGCCTTTGGTGGGAAATTATTATGGCTTTCTTGAGAGGGATTAGAGTGGATAAATGTTTGGGCTCTGCAGTCATATCCCCCTGGATTTATATCCTCTCTCTGCTCATGTAAAAGGAGGTTTATTCTTGTACCTACTTCGCAAGGTTATTGTGAGGACTAAATGCAGTAATGCAGTGAGTGAACTTAGCACCATGTTTTGCACATAGTAACTCAAACACTACAAATACTTTGTATGGAAAACTGCAGAACACATAGAAGGAAAAACTGGAAAAAAGTTAAATGAACTTTTTGAGCAAGCTCACTGTGAAAAAAACTACCTTTTATACCTCATTATAAAAAAAAAAAGAAAAGCTTATGCCTTTCAAAAATATTTTTAGTTGTATGAATCTATTTCTGATAGTACTCAAAGAAAGATAAAATTAAAGTCAAGTGATGGTTTAAGTAGCAGTGACCTCAGAGCTATAGTGATAACTGCTGAGAAATGGAACTGGCTTTCACTTCATTTCAAATTACCACAAACACTGGCATTTGACTATCTCACTATTTAAAGTACTTGAATGGGAAAACACTGTCTTTCCTTAAATGTTTGAATTCTCTGATGTATGTTGTCAGAGATAAGGGGCAACAACTGATGTGGTTCTTTCTGTGAGGAAAAAGGCAGCCAAGCCTCAGAGGAAGCAGAGCCTTTCAGTAGCGCTCGCCTGTCTGAGGCTCCCCGTTGGGGACGTGGTGACACGTAGAAGGTGGTGTCATTGACAACATCCCTACAGCGATGTACACAGTGATCCATGACATGTAGGATCGTTGATGAAAGGCAATGACGAATGCCACAAACTGACCCAACTGCACACTAGTGTCCGGTGCTCTCCCTTGATCTGAGAGTGGGACTCCAAGCCCGTTTTCTAGTGCAGCAAAGGCGTCTGTATAAGGGTGTGTTGAAGAGTCTGGTAATCTATAAGAATTAGACATCGACAAATAACTCACCTTGTGACTTTGGACAAATTGCTTAACCTATGAAAAATTTAAACTTCATAGTCTCTAAAAATCTCTGATGTATGGAAATATGATTTGGGAAATAAGAATACCACAACTCATGTATAATGCTTAGTCAAATTTCAAGGGAGGATAAAAACAAAATTGTGCAGTGGTCATTTTCTGGCTCTCAGTGGGTCTCTGTGACTTCTGTTATGGATCAAGCTCTGGGACATTTATATACAGGTATCTACAATGGCCACATTGCCTTCCACCATTAGAAGTGGGATTTCCTCTCAACACCCAGGGAGGTTAATGCACCAGGAGTCCTTTCATACCAAAGTCTTTTGAATATCTGACATTCTAGTGAATTCGTTATCAACTCCATGAAATGCTTTGAAAAAAAAGTTGTTGTTTTCAACATCACGTGCGTGTATCCAAAATACCTAATATGGGTCTTTCTGTCAATACCTCAATGGTGTAGAAAATTGGCAACTTACCCACGTGTCTGCCTGCAGAACTGACATAAGCAATTGTTTGTCACACAGGATGGTTCCTCTCCAGTGGTGTCTGCTGTGGCTGCTCTTTCCACTCAGCTCATGGACCCAGAAGTTCCCCACTCGAGATGAGGAACTCTTTCAGATGCAGATCCGGGACAAGGCGTTTTTTCATGATTCATCGGTAATTCCAGATGGAGCTGAAATTAGCAGTTATCTCTTTAGAGACACACCTAAAAGGTACTCTCCCTATGGTACTTTCTTTATCAATGAGCTCATAAAGGATGCCTCCAGAAATGGAAGTCACCTTTTACACTGCGTTTAGATAATTTGCAATCGACCTTGGAGTAGCATTGCCTATTTTCTCTAAGTTGAGAAAAAAATGGCAGCACAATTTCTAATCCTTAAATACAGGCACTGTGGTTCTTGCTGATGGTGACCTCCTTTGAGGTGGAGAGGGTGATCCTTGCATTTCTTACATTTTGGAATGATTAGTTTCTTTTCTTCAGGACAGTAGGAAATTTCTAAGGACTCTCTAGGATTAAAATGATATTAATTGAATACATATGATTCTTGAAGGGTTTGCATTAAGTCTTCTAAGGGTAAAATTTCTTTGACCCATGTGATGAGATTCTGAGAGAATCAAACCAGTGATAAAAACTGACACTGCTCATCAACCTTCGTGCCAACATCAACAAATTGGGCTCACATGATGCTTCTAAATTTTATGACTTTAAAAAATTGCATATATTCTATGAATAAATAACTATGCACATGATGTATGTATCATAGAAACTAATTATATTTAAAGTTACTTACTTTGCAGTGCCCAAACCCCTCTCTACCATATTTCAAAAACCATTTCTCCTTTTAACCTGGGACACATTGACATTCCGGAGGATAAAACAATGTCACGTCATCAATAATCCCTTTTCCCAAGACTGAGGTACATCAGATCCTTAGGTCATCCTTCTCTCGTCACTCCAGTTTTGACAGCGATAATGGAAGGTGGTGCTCCCTCCTACTCCGTGGCCTAGTGTGTCACCATCTGGTCAGTGAAGCAGAGGAGGGGATTGGTTTTCCTGTCTTGACTGACATGCCCTATGGTTTGGCCATCATTTCAGCACTGCCTGAATGAAATTATTTGTTTGAATGCATGTAACAGATTAGGAACGGACTTTTCAGTAATATATGAAATAATTATGAATCGTTCAATGAAGACTAGGAGTGAAGGCACAAAATGCAAGGATGATGACCTTGGAAGAACTTGATATCCTACCATTTACTGAGGATAAGTCGATGAAAACAGGAAAGGACATAGGAGGCAAGCCCAGTAATTCAAATCAGTCTTAAATGTCAGCTGAATTCTTACCAGACACATCTTGCTTTTCATATTATTTTGTCTCTTGAAATTTGTCTTTAAAAATTATTGTGATTTCCCAAATGCACATGTGTGCTGCTTTGCAGTATACTTTAAATACAGCATTCCATGTTATGCACTCATGGCACTGAGTCAAATAAGTAGTTTAGCCTTGATCTTTCAGTCTCTTAAAAATTAAATAAGTTTTGAGCCTAAGAGTTGTCTTCAAAATTAGATTACATTTTTTTCTTTAAAACAACACGTTTTCATTACAAGACATTTCAAAACACCCAGCACATGCTCTTTCCTCCCTTCATTTTTATGTTTTCCATTTGTTTATTCTTTCTTTCTGTCTCTTCTTCCACAAATAATGACTGGGGGATTTTATACCTACATTTGGATGAAATTTTAAGTTACTTAGTTAAGATTTGTAACCAAAATAGAAACATCATTTCTAGGGGAGGCACACTTGGACATTGTTGAGATTACAACCAAAGATGAAGTTCCAGAAAAAGTTTAGCAGCAGCGAATAGCAAAAGACAACAAATTCATTAATTATTCTTATGTTTATCCATCAATCCCAAAGTCTGAGTGGTCCGTGGAGTGTGTATCCTTCAGCATTGGTGGTGATGGGCAGCGTGTTCATCACATTTCTGTCTCCCTCACTGGCCAGGGACCACGAGGGGCCCAGAGGTCACGTCCTGTCATCTCTGACGCTGCTGTCTTCCCAAGTGCTCCATGCACGGAGCACAGTAAATGCTTGTCAGATTGTTGAAGTTTATTCAGATGATCTTTTCCCCCTAATCTCACATGCTTCCTTGGAAAATGTTGACTTAGAGGGACTCCCTGCTGTTTTGTATGTGTAATGATTACTTGTGGAAATGCAAGCATCGTTTTATTTATTACTAGTTGCCTATGGCCTGTATTTAAGTTACTGAGACATAGTTGCTTCCCTTGGAAAAGAAACTACTTTCTTGTTTGAGATGAGAGTAGAAGGTAGTAGATAGACCTGCATATTGATGTCTGCTTCAGGGTGGGTTAGCTCTGCTACCCACGGATAAAACAAAACGTTTTCCATACTTCGTAACCTACGTGATTCCAAATCAAGTATTTTGTTGTGGCTATTTCTTCGTAGAGATTCTGTTGTGTTTATATGGTTAATATCTCCCATGCAACCTGGCCAAAGGAACAAAATTCTCCTCTCCAAAAATTAGACTGAATTGAAAAATTAAGCATCTGACACCCGTCTTTAAGGGCGCTTATGTTACATAAAGTTTCCATACAGTAAACAATTCAATCGTCTAATTATTTTGTCTGGGTGATTGTCTGACTTCACTGTTTTATGAACAAGTTCTTTTGGCTTTTATGGAGTCTTCACTTTATTTGTCCTCCCAGAGCCCTGTCTCCACCCTCCCCCTCCTAATTCACCTTTGAATAGTAAGGGGTGGGCATGTACATGTATTTCCATTCGTATTTGTTTCTTCACGTGGAGGCAGCCGCCGGTACAAGCTATCCTCAGGCTAGAACAATAAGGTTGGTGTTAGGATTCTCAGGTTCTAATCATTCATTTGGTAGTTCACGCATTAAAAAATGTCAAGTACCTACTACATGCAGAAATCTGTCCTAAGTGCTGGGAATACTATGACATGGAAAATGAACCCTAAGTGGCCTTTGTGCGGAAATGACATTAATCAAATCATAATATAAATATATAGTGACAAATTGCAATAAGTGCCCACAGGGACACTCTGAGGGTGTATTAGAGAACCTGACCCAGAAAGAGGAGTCAGAACAGGCACCCCTGCAGGAGCAGCACTGAAACATCTAAGGGCAAAGGCTGTGTTTTCGGCAGAGAAAAGAACGTCACAGTGGCCCTAAGATGGGATGGACCCTGGGAAACGAGGGACGCTCCATGTGGTTCGAGCCCAGAAAGCAAAACGGATGTGACACGGCAGTGAGGTCGGTGGCGGCCCCACCAGCGGGGAAGTTTCAGATTCTGCGAACAGTTAAGGACTTTTCCCCCAAAGCTAAATCTAAACCTATTCATTAATTCATCAACACATATTTATTGAGAATGTTTTTCATTTCTAAGTCTTCATCAGTGAACCAAATGCTCTGCCCTCTTAAAGCTTTCATTCTAGTTGGGGGAGATGGAAAAATTTTTAAAAAGTAAGCAAAGAAATACGTAATCTGCCAGAGAGTGATAAGTGCTTTGAAGAAAAATGAAGATGAGTAAAAAAGAGCTTCATGGGCGGGAGTTATATTTACATACGGGGTCAGAGGAGAGAGCTGCTGAAGTGACAGACGGTCAAGGTCAACAGCTGCAGGAAGAGCCTCTCAGGTGGGGGGACAGCAGTGCAGAGGCCCCGAGGCAGGACTGTGCCATGTGCGTTCCAAGGACAGCAAGGAACCGAGGGGAGTCGGTGGGGTGAGCTTCGAGGTTTGGTTGGGGACCCAAAATATTGCCAGTTCTGTGGCTCTTACTCGGAATGAAATGAGAAACTCTTGGAGGGATCTGGAGCAGGGAGAGTGCTGTGTTCTGACTTAGGTATACAAGCATCTCTCCCCCTGGAATTGGGGAAATAAACTACGGTCCACGTGGAAACGAGGAGACCAGTCGGGAAGCTATTGCAACGCTCAGGCAGGAAGTAGTGGTGGCTTGGACCAGGGTAACGAACAGTGGATCACAGTGATGGATTCTGGATGTATTGGAACGGTGAGCTAAACGTGTTGGCTGATTCAGCGTGGGTGGAGTGGAAGAGAAAGAACAAGTCAAGAATGACTCTAACATGCTTGTCCTGAGCAACTGCAAGGTAGGGGTGTCACTTACTGAGAAGAGACAGACGGCAGGAGAAGCTGATTTGGGGGCAAGAATCAGAAGTTTGGATTCGATACCTGAAGTTTTAAGTTCTCAGTAGTATCTAAGTGAGGATGGCAAAGAGATAGTCGTGTGTAAAAATTAGGGCAGAGGGCAGGCTGATGATGTAGACTGGGAGTTATCAACGTATCAGTGGTGGAGGCCATGAGCTTGGGGGAGGTCACAAGGTGTGAGCCTCGGCTGAAAAGAGGTGGGCAGGGACAGGCCCCTGCGTCAGTCCCGGCGGGAGGTAGAGCTTGGGGAGGTGAGAATGAACCACAGAGGAGACTGAGTCAGTAGAAAGCCATGCTGGTCAGTTTGGAGAGGGTGTTGTGTGGATACGGAGGAAACAGGAAGCGATGCCCGGGAGGTACCATCTGCAGGAGGTAAAACCTGCTGCTGCTTTGCCAAGGCACCAGCGAGCAGCTCTGGGCTTGCTAGGACTGAAGCCACTGTTCCCTCATTTGCAAGATTATAGGCTTTGAAAGACAATTACATGAAATCATCTAAGTTCAGAGTCAGAATGTATAGCGTTGTTATAGGTAGGTAATATTCTTATTCCCCTTAAAGAGTCTTCTGAGGCATCATGAAAAAATCTGAGGGAAAAGCACAGAGCAGAACGTTTTGATTTTTTTTAATTTGTTTTAAAATCACTAGGTCATTTATTTCAACAGAAAAGCTTAGTGACAGAGAAATATGTCTTTCCATGACTGACACACAGAGATCTTTCCTTTTTAAAAGTATTTCTCGAGTGGTGATGCTCTGGGTCTGAATGGTCCCCTTTCGCACAGGTACTTCTTTGTGGTTGAGGAAGATAACACGCCCCTGTCCGTCACAGTGACCCCCTGCGACGCACCCCTGGAGTGGCAGCTGAGCCTGCAGGAGCTGCCAGAGGATGCCAGCGGGGAGGGTTCAGGTGAGCAGCACGACAGGGCCTCCTGCCGGACCTCTGCAGGGAGGGCTGGAAGGCTTGTGAAGCACAGCCACCCACTGGAAGGGAAAAGCCACTGGATCCACGGGGGAAGCCGGACAGTTTGTGATGAATATGAGAGAAATGGGGGATGGCCTCAGATGACAGTGAGCTCGGTAAAATCAAAGGTTAGGAGAAGCAGGTGTGGGGACTGAAGAAGCGAGAAAAAAAAAAGAGAGAGGTTTGGACTCACCTGTCTGCTTGTGGTTTGCAACCCTACCTGGATGTTGAAATCACCACTGGGCCTTTAAATACTGTGGATGTCTGGATTCTACCCTCAGAGGTTCTGATTTAATTGCCCGAGGCTGTGGTGTGGACTTCGGGACTGTTAAAAGCTCTCCCTCCCCTAGTGAGTCTGACCTGCAGCAAGGTTGAGAACCTCTCTGCTCTGGAGAACAGAGAGAAGCAGGAGGGCGCCAGGCACCGCTGCAAGTGCAGGATGAAAAGAAAGGCACAGGAGGGGTTGGTGACGCATTTAAAGAATGTGCTGAAAATGCAGAAGAGTAACGAGATGCACGGACAGGAGAAGAGTCTGCAGGGGGTCCTGCAGCCTGTTGCTCCTTTGGGTGACTCCTCATAGCTCAGAGGACGCTAGCCAAGCCGCAGCACTTCCAGTCACAGGGACCCTTGTAATTAGGAAAATAGTGAAAGTGCACACGGGCAGTGATGAGGCTGAGAGAAATGAATAGTTGTGTGACAGTCATGTCAATCTCATGGTTTAGGAAATCAAAATCCCACATAGCTCACTCTCCACCCGCAGGGATAAACTGGAAAAGGGCGTCCCCGCTCTGGCTACCCATCCTTCTCCGGGTCCTCTCAACTTCTCTGCACACAGAGGATACCTGCGTGATACCTGATAGGCCCAGTAACAAAAGATGGAAAGAATTAGATTGTTTTCACCACTTTCCCTGGGCATGTGTTCTATGCATTGAAAAGGAGGTACTCTTTCTTCCTGGTGCTTTCCAGTCTATATTTCAATGCGTTATTCAGTCCCACTAACATGAGGGAAATTAGTGAAATGGCTGACTATCAGAGCGCAACTGATAGAATCTTTGTGGTAAACAGATTGACAGGATGGGTTAATCTCCAAATTTTTGCAGTCTTGGACCTACAAATTCCACTAATGGGAGTCCATCTTGAAGAAATAACTTAAAATCAGAAAAGGCTGACATGTATACAACAGCACTATTTATAAGGGTCAAAAATTAACCAAGAGTATTATTTTTATGCTATCATATTAAATGAGAAAAACAGGATTCAAAAACGGAGGTTTATCTAGGTATATAGATGCATGAAAACGAACGTTCTTAAGTTTCAGAGAGAAATGAGAATAATGTCAATTGCATGAAAACATGTCCCAGAAAAGACTGGATGGACATAAACCAAAATGTTAATGAAGGACCGTCTCTGGACCGTGACTGAATGGATGATTTTTTATCTTGTTCTGCTCTACTGCCCGCTTTTCTAGTGGGAACACGCCCTGTGTTTACAGTGGAGACAGTGTAGGGCGTGAGGCCGGCTGGTCCGCAGCACGTGCCCTGATGCGGCCCGTGTGCTTCTGTGTCTTCCAGGTGACCCGGAGCCGCTGGAGCAGCAGAAGCAGCAGATCACCAACGAGGAAGGCACGGCCTTATTCTCCTACAAAGGCAACGATGTGGAGTCTTTCGTAGCGTCTAGTTCTCCCTCTGGTTTGTATCAATTGGAGCTTCTGTCGACAGAGAAAGACACACACTTCAAACTGTACGCCACCACCACGCCCGAGTCCGACCAGCCGTACCCCGAGCTGCCGTACGACCCCCGAGTGGACGTGACGTCCCTGGGCCGCACCACGGTCACGCTGGCCTGGAAGCCGAGTCCCACCGCCTCCCTGCTCAGACAGCCCATTCAGTACTGCGTGGTGGTCAACAGAGAGCACAACTTCAAAAGTCTCTGCGCGGCAGAGGCCAAACTGAGCATGGACGACGCGTTCATGACGGCGCCGAAGCCGGGTCTGGACTTCAGCCCTTTTGACTTTGCCCACTTTGGCTTCCCTTCGGACAATGCGGGTCAAGAGCGCAGCTTCCTGGGCAAGCCGTCCCTAAAAGTGGGGCGCCCAGTGTACTCGCGGCCCAAGGCGGACATGCAGAAAATCTGCATCGGGAACAAGAACATCTTCACGGTGTCCGACCTGAAGCCCGACACCCAGTACTACTTCGACGTCTTCGTGGCCAACAGCCGGAGCAACATGAGCACGGCCTACGTGGGCACCTTTGCCAGGACCCAGGAGGAGGCCAGGCAGAAGATGGTGGAGCTGAAAGATGGCAAAGTGACAGACGTGTTTGTGAAACGGAAGGGAGCCAAGTTGCTGCGGTTTGCCCCGGTCTCCTCTCACCAGAAAGTCACCTTCTTCATTCACTCTTGTCTGGACGCTGTACAAATCCAGGTGAGAAGAGATGGGAAACTCATTCTGTCCCAGAACGTGGAAGGCATTCGGCAGTTTCAGCTTCGAGGCAAACCTAAAGCTAAGTATCTCCTCCGACTGAAAGGAAACAAGAAAGGGGCGTCCCTGTTGAAAATCCTGGCGACCACGCGGCCCAGTAAGCAGTCCTTCCCCTCTCTTCCCGAGGACACGAGGATCAAAGCCTTCGACAAGCTACGCACCTGCTCATCGGCCACCGTGGCTTGGCTGGGCACGCAGGAGAGGAACAAGTTTTGCATCTACAAGAAGGAAGTGGACGGCAAGTACAATGAAGACCAGAAGAAAAGGGAACAAAACCAATGCCTGGGGCCAGATACCAGGAAGAAATCAGAGAAGGTCCTCTGTAAATATTTCCACAGTCAAAACCTGCAAAAAGCAGTGACCACAGAAACAATTAAAGGTCTTCAGCCTGGAAAAGCTTACCTGCTGGATGTCTATGTCATCGGACATGGGGGGCACTCTGTGAAGTATCAGAGTAAAGTCGTGAAGACCAGGAAGTTCTGTTAGTCCCCTGATGTAGAGACCGACTCCGGAGAAGGCCAGGACAGACCGCAAATCACTCTGAAGTGTGAACTGACTACTCCGGCAGCTGAGAGAAGCTGTGCCCGGTACCTGTGCTTGGGGAGGGAAGGATGCCAACGTGGGTCCTTGTCGGAGGAGACTGTTCTCATGTGCCCCAGTGGTACCAGCGTGCGTCCGATGTCCACTCGTGTTGAAGACAGAGGACATCTCGAAGGAACGGCCATCCCTTGCTTTGACCACTGCATGAACTGCTTCTAAATTATTTTATTACCTAAAAATTTAAAATATGCCATTCATTGCACACAGCCACAAAATGCAAATCGTTCCTCTCTACAGATGCTAGGATATATATATATATAAATTATTTTATAAAGTCTTGTTTTAAATGTCCGTGTTTCTATGATTGTAAACTATTAAATTCTTTTCCTGTTAAAGTACAGATCTAATCTAAGTATATGAAGTGGACAGCCTCTAGTCAGTTATATTGTAAATTCTTATCTGTTGAGTAAAATGTTTAAATGCTGTATGTATCTCATGTACAAAGTTGACATACATTATATTCATGTACATAAAATTAAAGATATTAGACTATACACTGCTCATTTTCCCAAGCAGCTACTTTGGTGTATTCAGTTTCTGTTCTGTCCCCCAAACTACGCCTATGTACTTTGGCACCAGAATTGCCCCTTTTTTAATAGTCGAAAAGACATGCTGCGTGTCTCTAAAGTTACTATGGCATTGGAGACTATTATTACGGCTTGTATTTTGACCCTGAATAGGAGCTGGCTGTTGTGAGAATTGAGAGAACTGCGATGGGCGTGTTTTGAAAGAAAAGACAAGCCAAACAGTAGCCCTGTAAGTGTTCAACAAATCGTCCTTAACGCCCTAAACTATATTACCTTTATTTTAAAAGTAAGCATCTATTTTAAGTACAAAATTGGTGTAATTCCAAATATTTTCCATCTGCTTGAGTAATAGTGAAATAGTTATTTTAATTCCGAGCTGAAGCCACTTAGCAACTCACCAATAGGACTGTAATTGGGAACGAGAAAAACCACAGAAGCCGCTATTTTGTAACGTTTACAGTCTGGTACCTTTAACTTGATTTTTCATGAATTTTTACAAAGTAATTTAGGTGGAAGATAAAATTTAGGCTAATTCTAACAGCAACCATGTATCAAAGACTCTTCGCAAAGGGCAGTTTTAGATCATTTCATTTTCCCACGGATTCCATATATGAGGTGTCATGAGAACACTGGACAGGACTCAGAAGAGTTTGGAATTTACAGTCATCTAAGCAACAGGATTTTTGGAAAAAAAATCTGTTATTGCCCATTGTCCCCCTTTCCCATTTATAACATTAGGCGGTGACAGATTTGGCTACAATGACATTGTAGGATACCTTCTATCATAAGACATTGTCTTTCGTAGAATTCTGTGATTCTAAATTGCCAAGTGTTTCTGGAACTCCAGGTGCAGAGAGGTATAACCCTTAAGCTCTCCACTGTCCCCCACGTGCTGGCACTACCTCCATATGGTGGGCGTGCACGAGTGGCGTCCCCAAGGGGTACAGAGTCAGTGTGGCTCAGGCAGTGTCAGTCACCACTCCTTGGGAAAGGTGCTCTGGCTGCCTTAGGAGAAATGTACCGTCCAACTCGTCAGTGGTGAGATACCAAATCAGAATGGAGCACATCTGTACACGACAGTAATGTCACCTGAAATAACTTTGTAAAAGAACAGGTACATAACCAATGGCCATGTAACCAACCAAAGACACTTTGTTGGTTGAAAGGAAAACTTTAAAACTGACAACATCCCAGAGATGTTCTATCCTAAGTTATAAATGTGGTGCCTCTGGAAGGATAATCCACTTTCTCATATTACACACAAATATATTATTACATGGTAATGTGCTAAATTCACTGCAGTCAGAGTTATTGCAGCTTCTGAAGGAGATGAACTTCACTCAGATGCTGCTATGCCTGGGGAACCCTGGGAACCAGGCCAAGTCAATGTAACGGAGATTTGACTGTTCAGCTGGCGGTGATGGTGGTTTCTACATAGTCTGGATAAAGCCGAGAATTCCTGCACAGCCTCAGTGAAATTTGCCTTTGAAAAAATTAGAGGAAAATTAAAGACATTGTAAATCTTCTATCGCTCATAAAGAAAGAGAAAAACCTATTAAAAGTAAAACTCCTTTGTTTACTAATGTGTTTAGATTTTAGGAGCATTCAGGTGAACTGACAACTAGAAAGAAAAATCTGTTCTTAAAAGAACAAGGAAGTTGCTACTAGAGAGCACCACCTCGAGCCATGGAGCCCACAGGTAGCCGTGCTGAGAACACGGCATTTGGCATCCTTGCTGGACACCCCGACTGTCACTGAGAGGGAGGAGTCTGTCACATTTAATTCACGTTCACTATCTATTTTTCAGGTGTCAAAAGACATTAAAGACCAGAGAAAGATAAATCAAGTTCTCTTAGTCGAAACAGATATGTAGTGGAATTGCCCAGACTCCAAAATCCTTACCAGAATATAAATCACCAATTCTTGGGGGTGGGGGTGGGGGGGAAGAAGTCACTTGTGAATCATTTTCCAAAAGGAAATAAACTTGTCTTATTTATGATTTCAAAGCAACTTATTCTTAAAGAACCATTTTCAGATTTTGTTAAGGATATGTGTGTAACCTATCACTGACAACTCCAAACTTGTCATAAAACAATTTATAGTTAATGTAGTGATACAAAGTATGCTTATCTTGTTATGCATGCACACACAAACTTGAGGCCATAAAATCATTAGTCATTGTTTTAATGATAAGCCCTGTATGGTTTTATCTAAAACTTTTCAGAACCGATAAAAATTATAGCAGGTGATTTTCTTGGTTAAATCAATGTCTAGATTAATTTTCTAAACCTGCATTAAAGGATTAGATAAAAGAGACAGCTATTGGTCTTCACCACAGAAAACTAATTGGTTCCGAGACTGAAGAGCACCAGGCCTCACGCAGAGTTTCATTGCTCCGTTGTTCTTATTCAGATACCGATAAAGATGGAATGGGCATATGCACTCTACTTTTGTTACTCAGAATACATTTGAAAAAATGATGGTTTGGGAATCCGGAAAGGCCTAGCGAAATGACTTCCAAAAAGTCATTTCGATGAACGTTAGTGTTTGAAATCCACTTAATGGTTCTTAATAGTTTGGGAGGTTCAGACACCTTCAATGAAAACACACACACACACACACACACACACACACACACACAGTTTTTTTGCAATTCAAGAGCTCTGGTGGACATGTAACCAGTCAGGATCTCTTTCAACACTAACCAGCCCCTCTTAGAGATCATCTAGTCTCCTGCTTCATTTTCTAGGTGAGGAAATTGAGGCCCGGTTACAATCAGAACCCAGATTCCTGCGCTTCCAGTTTTACGTTCACTCTGGACTTCATGTCAAGCTCTCCTTCACTCCAGAAAGCTACAGCGACTCATCCAGTTTACTTCTTTGTCTCTGTTCACTGGCTGTTGTCAAAGCAAAACAAAATCTAGCATCTACCTTGAAGAACAAGGTCATGGTGTATCTGCAGCCACTTCCTTCCCCTCTTTGATAGGCTGTGACAGAGATAAAGTGGGCTAGAGGCTTGCCTTTGGGGCTCTCCCCAGGACTGAGGGACGTGGCCGCTGGCAGACCTCAGCTCTCCTGTTTGCAGGACCTGGGCGGCATCAGGCCACACTCATCGTTGTGTTTTCCCAGAGTTTCGGCCAGAAAAATAGACAGTTGTTTGGGACTTGGGCCTTTTTTGTTGTTTTGAAGGTGGAAAGTGGGAGAGAGGAGAGCAGGGGAGATGGAGCTTGGAGAAAGTATAGTTTTGTCTCATTTCTTTCTCTAAGGGACCTGAGATCAAGGGAAGAGAGATGCAATAGATCTGAATTGCAGTAAGGTTTGGATTCTGTCCTACACGCATCCTTACTCTTGAAAATGTGACCTTGGCCACCATCCACTGTATTAAGATTGTATCCCACTGGTAGACATTCTCATTTCCTGGGAATCGTGGGTCGTGTATCTGGGCAAGATTTCCCTCATTTCTGTTTGTTTCTTTTCCTCAAGTCATCAAAGTTAGAGATGAACGGCTTTTCATATTCCTTATACCTCTTTTAAAGGTATTTTAAATATGCTTCCAAAGTGTAGAAGAAATAAAAGGTTACTGGTCTCCACCACAGAAAAGTCATTGGTTCCAAGAGTGAGGACGACGAGTCCTTACGCAAAGCCCCATTGCTACGTTGCTCTCCGATAGTGATAAAGACGGACTGGCATCAACTGTCCCACGGGTGTTAGACGGGAGGAGAGTAGTGCAGGGGGGACACTGAGTCCGAGTAAAACACCCATTAAAAATAGAAATAAGAATGAATTTAACTCATGTGTCATAATGCTTCAGGGGAGAACTTTCAGGAAAGTGTGAGGTTTTCCTGAAACTTGTGAGAAATGTAGAGTCTAGAGACTTTGGGCCAGGAACACATTACACAGCTCTCAGGATGTGGACGTGTCCCAAGACTTCAGATTTTGAAATAACATTTTTGAATTGAGACTGAGGTATAAAACAGAGAAATCAGAACAGATAGGTTCCTGTTATGGGTGATGAGATTCAGACAGAACAGTCTAGAAAAAATAACCACCTTACAACTAAGAGGTGGCATGAATGTGTTGCTTTGTTTTTGAGTCCGGTATTATTGTCGGCAACTGGTGAGTTTTCAGCAGCACTTTCAAAGTATTTTCAGTCTCTCTCTTCCTGTGTAAATACTTGCCAAGCTTAACATCCAATCAAATGGCCATAACTTGGAAATAAGCAAATACGCATTTCTTGTCTAAGTTAGTTCTTCAGACAGGCCTTCTAACTCATGTACACAGAGTAGCACAGGATAATATAAACAGTTGTTTAAGATATATGTGCTTGAGAAGATCCCAAAACGTCCATATGTAATTATAACTCGGACAGGGTTTTGCTTCCGAGAAAAACTGTTTCTAATAAACAGGACCAAGTACATTAGTATGTAGCAGGGTTAGAGGTTTGTTCAGTGACATCCCTTCCTGGAAAACACTCAGACCTACTAAATTAGACTAATATATTGGCTGCTTTGATCACACAGGCTGGAAGAGTTGCCCAACGCCCCATCAGCAAACAGTTTTTAGAAGCAGCACGCTGCCCTCAGGAGCCACAGAAATGTCCCACGGGCCTCTGCGTCTGTCTGACCCAGTCGGCTCTTCTATGGATTTCTATGGCTGAAACAATGAGATTGTGGCTTACCCACTGCACGTTGTAACTACACATATACTTTGCTATATGAGCAATTTGCTCAGAGCCTCTGGTGTCGTCCCAGAAGTGGCCCCATGGTGGAGTGTCCATGTATCATGGCAGCCACAAGTAGCTTAGCGCCATTTCATGTTTCCAGCCTTTTCTGGATGTAGTAAGAACTTTAGTTGAGATGAGTAAAGAGGCAGTGAGACACATGGGAGAGACATAGAAGTAAATATATATTGTTTTAAATAACCAACTAAAATTCAACCAGTTTTATTGTGGTAAAATGTCATTTTGAAAACATGTTTTTAAAGCAATCACAGACTCTTGTGGCTGGCTGTTTCTAAATGGTAGTATTGAATGTCCTTCCTTCTAAAGAAAGCTTGCCATTCTTCCTCAAATAACGAGGCCAACATCTCAATTACAGGTTGCCGAATTTTCTTGTTTCCCTCATGCACATGACCACGGTTCTCTTGGGCTGTCCACGGATGCTCTTCAGGTGTGGAAAAAGATGACAAAGATATGAAACGAGGATAAAGTCACAGCATTTACATTCCAATGACTTGTGTCAAGTTCCGTCGCCTGATGGCAGGGAGCTGTGCTTCACACACAGCTGTGTGCTGAGCAAATTTGACTGCTCGAAACACTGAGCACCAGTTCCTTTGCCAAGTCCAAGAGCAAGCATTCCGGGAGCGCGGAGTTGAAATGTGCAGATAAATACTCAGTCGTGGGGTTTTTGGTGCCAAAGCATACAGAATACTTAGGTTCTGCTATGGAAATCTTGGAAGAACAGAACTTCTGTTTTGAATATCTCTGAGGATTTAAAACAGTTCTTAGACTACTTATTACCTTTCATAAAACTCACTCCTACTTTAAAAGTCTCTTGGTGGGTTACCTATATTAAAAAGAGGAAAAGAATACTTTCTGGTTCCACTGAGTTTTCTCTTCTTTGTTGAAGTTAAACACACTAATAAGAGAACGGACAGCCGTAGAATGAGCGTGGAAGCAGGACTCTGGGCGTGTGTTTCTAGCTTCTCGTTCTCGTGCGTAAAATGAGACGGGTGATGATCTTTAAGACCCTTTTGGAAAAGCAAGGGAACTAATCACCTTTAAGCACAGAGTGAGTGCCAGGCATGTGAAATACAGCTGCTTAATCCTAAGGACTCTGAGATGAAGACATTATGTTATTCTCATTGAACAGCATGGAACATAAAGAACAAAGTTATTACAAGTGCTCAAGGTCACCGAGTGAGTACAAAGTGGGTGCATCGGACTCCAGCTTCCACTGGGATGGTTGTGAGCTCTAGTGCTTACGCGTGAAGCAAAATCTCACCACAATAGGATATGTGAGGAGTAGATTGATGCAAATGGAGGGGAATTAAAATATTCTCAAAGCTTGGCCTGGCCAAATTATCTTTGACGTGGATAAATATGGACTAGAGACAGAAGAGAAACCATTCACAAAGTCCTGCTAAGGCTCTGACTGCGTCGAATTTCTCCGTTTTCCTGGTTCTTACACTACACATTACCTATGCTTGGTACTCCCTTACTGTGTAGACTTTGCTCTGATGTTTCTATGTGATATAATGTGTCTGGAATCTGATGCCAATAAACCTTTATTCAGTGCTTTTGTGTTTTAGCATGTAGAGAGTTGTTTGTGGTTGTTTCTGGTTTTGTTGCAATTTTGCCCTCATACATATGTATTTGCATTCTTTTTTTATAGTTTGTGTGTGTGTGTGTGTGTGTGTGTGTGTGTGTGTGTGTGTGTGTGTTTTAGCAGCGGATAGTTACCGGGCCTTCATTATACATCAGGCTCTGAGTTGAGAGTTACATTCTAAACTGAGGTCTTATGTTGTTAAGCCACACAACAATCTCATGAGGTAGATACTGTTATTTTCCACGTTACTGATGAAGAAACCAAACACCAGAGAGGTTAAGTAACTTCCGCAGCATCACACAGCCAGTGAGGCATGCAGCCCAGTGTCTAGTCCAGGGTTCGAGGTAAAGGAAGTGCTAGGAGGGAGGATTCTCACTTGTCATAGAATCTACAGGCACAGATTTGCTTCACAGTTTGTTGACCTGTGTTGACTCAATGCACTTGCTTTGCTGGCACGTTGAGTACTTGTTACTGATACTGTTCTGGTTCCCTTTACTCCCTCTGTGTCCCCACACACATTCTTCCATGGCCTTTACGAAGCTCACACAGCCACTGCCTGAGTCCCAGGCTGAAAGCTGGTCATCTTTGTGCCTTGCCTGGCACAGGAGCAGCTGATGGCCGGATTCAGGTATTTCTGTGGAGGCCACTGAGCTAGCTGACGTGGCTTCTCTTGAACATTTTCCTGGGCAGTGCTAAGGAGGAACGAGGGCTCTGGCCCACCTCCTCCACTTTAAAAATATCTTTTCCTAATTGCTAAAGTAATGTTGTTATAACACGTAACATGAAACTTGAACCTTCACTCTAATTCCAACCCCAAAGAAAACTATTTTTAACCATTCTGCTTACATTCCAATGTTTCTCCCTTCTCTGAACATAAATTAATTATTTATTATCATTCACTTTTATCAGAAAAGGAATTATACTAAATACAGTTTTGCAACTGGCTTTCCCCCCCCCCCATTGAACTTGATATTTTAGCCCACATTCCATGAGAACTTGATCTCATTTTTTTTTCAACATTGGTTCTTCCCAGACATTCTCCTCCGATGTGCAAAGTATGTGTCAGTATAAACGCACAGTTACATCTGAAGCCATCCTCAAATTCAGCGCAGCCCATCACCTGTCTCTCCTGCATCCGTGGTTGCATGTGAGCTTTCTCTACTTGACCTCACTCTGGTCAGGCCCCCCGAAACCACCCAGGCCTGGGTGCTCAGCAGCCCTCGTTGGTAGGCCGTCACCCAGTTTCAGCAGGAGTCCTGGTAAGTCCGTTAGCCAGAATCCCCACCCTGGATAGCTGATAACTCTTCATATCTGACCAAACTCGCGTCGCTTCCCATCCTCAGGCAATCGCTTCTCACCCTGGCCCGCCTTCAGCTTAAAACCTGTGAGGTCATTTCAGCAAGGACCACTGTCCTCCATCCACTGCCCTGCCCCCACCCTGCTAGCTCCGTGGGCATAACTCACCCCTTTCCTTTGCTGTGTCTGGAGTTGAGCCTATTCTCTGCCCCCCACTTGCAGTGGTCCCCCCCCTACAGCAACAGTGCTAATTAAAGTCAGCTCACCATTGAAACAAGTGTCAGAACCGTCTTTCCTTTCACATAGTCAAATGCTTCCAGACTGTGTCTTCTGCCTCCTCAGTATCTTTCAGGGAGGGTTCACCCCGAAATACAGACTTTTGCTTAGGGGTTAGTGCACATGATATTCTAAGAATCAGACACATATATTAGAATATCAGTTCAAAGATGATAACATTTCTAAAGCCCAGTTTAAGTGGTTTTCTCTATTAGCATTTATAATAAGCACTGCTTGGGGTGACCCGTGTTTTCGCTCCACACGAATAGAGCTGCCATCTGGCAAGGAAAGCTGACATTCTACATAGAAATTGTCCCCGAGTCCATGTGACACAGAGGTTGGGTCAAAGGCAGGTTGGCTTCTCTTACTATCCCCCACACAAACCTCCCCACAGCCACTGAATCCAATGAGAGCAAGAGACCGAGTCCATTCGAAGCAGGTCTTCACTCTCCACGTGCTTGAAACTACAACCTGCCTCACCTTTCCTCCCAGTGTTCTCAGACAATTCTGTCAGCAGCGACATGACAGCAACTTCAAGCCACCTTGAGGCTTTCCCTTTGCAAGATGCCTTTGCAGTGTTCAGGGAGAGGCCCCACAAGGCAAGCCCAGAAGAGGGCAGAAACGCTGGCCCAGTGCCTCAGTGGGTCATCTGGGGGCTAAATGTCGTGACATCCTCTCTGACAAACGCTTGAGCCAATTACCTTTAAAGTTCCAATTTCATGCTCATTCCAAATTCTGGTTAAATGAAGTGACCATAAAAAAAGGAAAATGAAACTACTCTCAAGGGGCCTCTAGAGGACTAAACTAAGAATGGAAAAGTATTTTTAAAGAGTATCCAGTGAAAACGATTATTGCATCTGCACTTTGTGTAAGATCAAAATATACAGTTAATGCCAACATCTGGCTTGTTGTACATGTCCTGATTACATGTACTTTATGTAAATACATAGAGGATATAGTTATTTACAAAAACCATTGTATAGCATAGAACCATAAAATACCAGTTTTAGGTTTGTGTTCTTACGATCCTGAATGAGAATGCATTCTAATTTTTTGTATCTCATTCTGCCTTTGCCTGCTTTCCTTATGAAGGCTATTTTTGCCTTACATACTTAATTGGGGAGACTCCTTTTTCTCTCTACCCTCAGAAACAATTTGTTTATTAGAGGTTATTGGTGTTTGAATATTAGCCTTCGAAGCGTTATGAGACTTATTCTATTTATTTACTGACTGTATACTATACAGTTTTCCTAATTCTTGAGTCAAAATTTTCATTCATATTTTCATTTAAAGTTTGTCATTACACTTAAATTTTCAAATGCAATGCTCCAAGGTTGTTCATAGTATCACATTGTGGTCTTCAAAGAGTCTACATATTTATAGTTTTAGTTCCTTTATTATTTTTTAAAATTATTTGTGTCTTACCATTTTCTTAACATCTTCCCAAGAACTTGGCTAATATTATGCAGGGATTCAGGGAAAGAAAAAGGACATTAGGCAAAAAACTAAAGAAACATCAGAAAACTATGGGCTTTGATTAATAATGTATACAAGTTGGTTCCTTTATTGTAACTAATGTACCATACTAATATATGATGCCAATAGTAAGAGAAACTGGGTGTGAGGTATGTGGGAACCCTCTATACTGTCTTCACAATTTGGGGGTAAATCTTAAGCTGTTCTAAAAAATACAGTATATTCAAAGAAGTAGATGTTGCCTCACGGCCTTAGAAATATCTCAAAAACACTGCCAGCACATGTGTCATGTTGAAAACTACAGTTTTCTAGTGAATCCACCAGAATGTTCTGGGTATAAACACAGCCATAAGCATCTAACTGAATGTGTCCACCATCGTATGAGGCTACTGGGCCTCTGCTGATGAATGAAGAAGTATAATCCTTCTGAAACGAAAGTTACTGGTTCTTCACTCATACATTCATTCAGCAAGTACTTCCTGAGTGCTCTCCATGGATCAGGCGCCACGCTAGGTATTGGGTATAGAACAGGGAAAAAGCAGACGTGGTCACTGCCTTCCCAGAAAGTCTAGTCTAGTGAACAGTAAGCTATCTGACAATGAGGTGAGGCGAATGCCTCTTGGGGTCCTCCTAGCTCCAGCCACAGCCACGCACAGCCGACAGAGAGAAGCCCAAACATTCTTTGAGTCCCCAATATTTTAGCCTAGGGAGGAAAGGAAGAAGAAACCATCCACTTCTTTAGAAGCAGTTTCAATCATTCAGGTATAAGTTGAAATAAGAAAAGAAAGTAAAAATACCTGACAACAGTAGCCCTATTTTCACGAATCAGGAGACAGGAACCCTGACCCTTTGTTTGCACACATGTTAAAAGTTAGGAGTTCTTCCTCTGTCGTGCTTCTCGCATCAGCTTAGGCACAGAGCAGCACCTGGGTCGTGGCAGCAGATGGGAGCTGCAGACAGCGCAGCCACAGACACTCACAGCCGAGGCTGTGGCGCCCCAGAGCCATCTTGCTACGAGTGAGCAGCAGCCAGAATTTGGCAAAGCATTCAGGAAGTAGAAGCTTCTAATGAAATCCATATATGTTTAAACTGTTTATATTGTTTACATACACATGAAACATGCATCTTCACCAGGAAAAATAATACTTAAATTAGCACACACTTACAGTCAGACATTCCAATGCCGGCCCCTCCACCAACTATCAAGGTCACCTTGGACAACTCGCTTGCTGAAGCAAACTGAGGCTCAGAAAGGTTCTATGCAAACCGCCTAAATCATATAGCTGAGCCCTGAACTCAAGCCTGATTCCAAGGCCCGGAGCCTCTGGACTTCTCAAAGCTGCCTTCCTGAGCAGAGAGCCCTGGGGCGTTGGGCAGTGTCATCATGCACAGTCAGCTGTCCCTCCCCAGGAAAGGAAGGCCCAGAGTGCGTGAGCAGGCCCACACCCTGCCACACTCCTTACTGGTGAACTGAAGTGCTTGTTTCCTTCCCTCAACAGGAGTGATCCTCTTTGACTTTGCAACGCGTAATAGATCATTCAAGCAGTGGCTCTGTAGGTCACCTTAGTGATGTAAAAATAAAAGTAATAATAAAAGCGCAGGGTTCCTGTGTAGCCACAAAAGCTGAAAACGGCTTCTCTTTTCCTTTGGATTTTGCATTCATTTACTACGTGGAACCCATTTGAGAAAACCTGTGACATTCTTGGTTGACACAATGGTATTTCAGGCACTCAGTGGCATATCTGGACTTCTCGTTAGTGGGTTGGTTAATCAGAGCACATTTTAGGTAACATTTAATGTTATGACCTTCACATGGAAAGAAGCAGGAAAAGGAAAAGATAGAAGCCCTCCTCAACTGAGGAAAAAAATTGTACTTAACATATTCTGTGTAAATTGACCTGTACGAAAGGGCAACTGCGGTAAAGAATAACATCGGAATCCGATGGCGAGTCATGGAGTTAAGAGAACATTTATGTTGACAAGTGGGAATGCATATGACAGCTTACGAGGTCCTGGGCTGAACGTTACCTTGCTTTCCCAGATGTGTGACGGGCAGGTGATGTGAAACATTACATTCCCACTTAATCCAGGACCACGAGGACCTGACACTCACGGGACTCAGAGCTGCAGAGGAGTCTGGGATCGGCCCACGTAACCACGTTGGAGCTCTGTTTCCCCTCGTGTGTTGTTGTTGATTGCTTGGAAAGCCAATATTTCCAGCCCATTGACTTTAAATTCATTCCATCCAAGGTGTTATTTTGCACGGCCAGCACTCCTGTGTTACCCCTGGCACAGCGCTGGTTTCTCTGTAATTAAAATCCTTGCGGGGAGAGCAGAAAGCTGGCCTTTTACATCATTTTCTCATTAGCTTGGTTTTTCACTCCTATTGGATCACTGTTTAGGTTTGTCACCGGGAAAATTTCATTAGGGTCTTTTGGCTGCAGTGCTGTTTTAACAGAGCAAATGGAATTCAGAAACCCAAGCAAATATCTCAAGATGCTACTAAACAAAATAACCTTTGAAGGGTGATATTTCAGCTATATTTAATATTTGATCTTCAAGTTTTGGTAAAGACTATTGTGTAAGAAAATTTTACAAACGTTAATTCAAAATTTTCAGGGAGTCAGTTGAGTTTTCTTCTAGATGTGGAATCTAAGCACCAGACACTCAAGAATGCGGGAACTCCCTCACATTGCTGACTTTCTTTCCTTGGTTATGGCGTGAGCCTTGATTGCAGCCCCAAAGGTACAACTGAAAATTGCTGCTTTGGGGCCACTGCAATCCTTTTGGTTTTTACTATTTTTGACCTTGGCCATCTCTTTCCAAATTCACCAGGCCATAGTTGAGTGCCTATTTAGGTACATACGTAGAGATCTAAAAATACACATCCGTGTACCCACCTCTAAATTTTCCTCTGTGGGAGAAGCCCCCTTCTCACACTGCCTGGATGTGTTGTTGCCACGTCAGACAGAACAGAGTAAAGATAGCTGTTTCCCTCATATTTCCGCTCTGGACTGGCCTTTGTCAACAAGGCATTTAGGGAGGCTGGTACCAGGCCTTCCACAAGCTAGATTATATCAGGGAGCCATAAATAAACTCAAGGTTGCTGACACCATTGCAGACATCAGGATCAAAAGAGGAAATTGCATTGAAACTAAACCTGCTTTCAGATAAGAAAACCTTAGCCTTCGAATTTTTTCTTTTTGTTGACATGAGTTTAATCAAGTTTTCTGTCACACCACCTTTGCCTACTTGTCAACCAGAATGGAGTCCCTGGAAAACACAGCTAGGACGGGGTCTTGGAAAGCACATGCTTTTTGAAACAGTGAAAATTCAATGACTTCCCATTGCCTGTATCACGTATTACCCGTGGGGAATTTATCACTTTGATAAAAGAAGCAAGAGTGTGTATTAATAATAAGCTGTGCTTCAGGAGCTGGCAGAGCCTACCATTTCAGAGTGCTACCCAAACATGACACTGCCAGGGGCCAGCTACAAGGGGCTGTTGGCAGGAGAGGGTACGTGCGTGCCCCTCTTTGGAGTCTGCTTAATGTTACGACTTGAGTTTCTGTGATTAGTTTCTTTAACACATGCCTGTTCTGAGAAGCTTATGTAATGGTCCCGCCGTTTCAGTCTGAACTTATTAAAAACACTCTGTGACCCTCTCCACATTTGCAATCTAGATAATGTGGGTGCCTGCAACAAGGGCTATAAATCTCAATGTTATGAAACAGATGGGCTCCAATGGGAAACGAGCAGCATACCTCGTTAACAATGCAGAAATGAAGGGAAACAATCTCACCCCTCCATACCGAGTCATTTCTAGAAAGTCATTAAGCCATGGAGCTAGAGACCGCTGTAGGTAATGAATCCTGGAAGAGCTCTGTCAGGTAGTCTACTGAAACGTACTGAGTTTCAAGTTAAACCGACAGTCTTGGAGTGACGACACAGGTCACCCAGCTGATTCAGCGAGTTGCAGAGGTTGTTCCTCGATCCCTACTCAGAGCTTTTCTTCTACACTATTTTTCTTGTTTAGCTCCTCCATTCAATGGTCAAAACTCCCTGCAAACATACACTTCAGGTTTAAAAGGTGGACATCATGGTCAGGGGTGTCTACTCCTTTACATGGGTCCAACTTGCAAATACATTGGTCGTTAAAAACACTCACACAAGCTTTTCTTCAGAAACAGCATTTACCGATTTGTAGTAAAAACACTCACGGGAGAGCCTGGCCTACAAATCTGGTCTCCGTTCAGCTGCGCGCTGAGACCTTCCACGCCTGGTCAAGACTATTTTCTCTCGGTAAACAAGTCCTGACCACTCGTTCTCACTGAGGTGCCGAGGAGCCGGCCTCATTACAAAAAACTGTGTGAAGCTTACAGGGACCGGTTGTTTTGCAAACCTCTGGGTGGAACTGAAAACACTGCTTCCAGAGCTGACGGCAGTGAGGACTAATGAGTGCCAGAGCTGATGCAGGCATGGAAGCACGGCCTCCCGCCATCCTTTCAAGTAAGAACAAGCCACAAACAACACAAAAGGAGCAGGGCGGCCTGATCAGAGAGGACACTGCTGCCGGGTGCTGTCCCATGTGGGATCAAACAGGGGCCTCCCCAAGAAGCCAGCCCTTGCAGAGTGAGAGCAGGGGACGGGTGGAGGGAGGGATGACAGGTGACGGGGGAACATAGTTATGTGGGAGAAAGTTGGCGCAGTGACAGACGATTACTAGAATTAATGGGGTCATCCCCTTCATTGGAAGGTATAAAAATGTAAAGTCACCATATTGTACACCCGAAACTAATATAACTAGTATATTATTGTATGCCAACTACACTTAAGAAAAGTAAAATAAGTAAACAACGAAACGGAGCAGATGAAGCTGGCGGGGCTCTTGGGGTGAGTCCCAGCCTCTCTGGCTGCATGAAACACGAGTGGGGGCCCTAAGCTCCCACACCATTGTTAGCTCCTTACACCACTGTCATCAGGCCACTGGAGGCTCTTGTCCTTTGCTTTGCTTGTTTTTTTTTTCTTTTTTTTTTCTGTCTCTAAGATATAGATTTGGGGGATTTCAAATAAGAATAGTGGGTCAAATCAGAATCCTAGCAATAAGCTGATGGCAGGGGTTGCTCTAAAAGGAAGTGCTAGAAAAGTTGACAGTACAGATGTCCTCTTGTGTCCTTCTGAATGAAGACATACATAGAAGCTAAAAGGGGAAGCTGAGGGTGAAATGTTTATTAGTCTGGTTCTTAGAAGGGAAGCATTGGGGTGACAATTCATGCAACTTGGACCAAGAGAAAGAGGAAGTTCATTAAGCAAACTTCTAAAAAATTCAACCACTGACCTGGTAACTATTCTATGGAGAAATCACACCGATATCATCTAACAATATAACTATTACCTTTTCATTCCCTGCATTCCTGGGCACTCTCCCCTAGGCATCCATGGAAACTTTGAATAATAGGGCATGAACTATTGAGAGGTGTCTGAACGCCCCCAAAACTGGTAGTTTTGACTGGCAGTCAAAACCGAGAGGCCCTGCCCAGGTGGTCACCTCGCTGTCCGTGAGTGGGTGCTTTTAAGGGTATTGTGGGGACAGAGTCCCAGAGAGCAGTTTCCAGGCTCTTGGCCTCTTGTGGAGGGGTGCTGGCTCGGGTAGTAGATGGCCATCAGCTGTGACTGTTTGGCCGTCAGCTGTAACCAGTTAGCCAATTAGCCACTGTTATAACAGCCGTGGCTATGCTGGTTGGTTGGCAGGCAGAGAAGCAGACGACGGATTGCGGATCATGTGGGTCCTACATCCTGTGTCTCGCCCGGCCACCAGAGAGACTGGGGTGCAGGAAGACCCCTTGTTGGGGTACTGGTGGATGTTTGTTCCCTGTGTCTCCAACCCAGCCGCCAGCGAGAATATAGTGGTGTGACTCCCCTATTTATGGCTCCACTGGTGTTCTTTTTTGGCCTCACCATGTCCTGAGTTCTGGTGTGGGGAGCGGGACCAGAGACCCCGCATGACACCCTGCGTGACAGGTATTGCCAAGGATATTTCCAGTGTGTGTCTTATTTGCCAACAACACAACCCTGGCAGAACTGTCACGATGAGACATGGGTGGGAATCAAAGCCTCGGAACTCCTTGAATACCTCCAACCCTCTTCACCCCCACAAGTGGGCAGTAAGCATCTTTGGGTCCTTGTTTGCTTGTTCTCAGGATGCATTGAGACGTTTTGTGACTGGGCAGAAAGGCTCTAGTGGTAGCAAAAATCTTGACTTTTTGTTTCTGATGTGGGGAAATCTAACCCATCTCTTCAAAGACAGGGCACACATTTCACTGGGACTCTAATTAATGAGCTTTGCAAAACCTTGGCTTTTACTAATGAAAACGTTATCATCAAGTTTCAGGAAAAGTAGAGCAAAAAAATAAAAGTCTAACACTAAGATTAGCAGTGCTTTCAGAGATACTCAACTTCCCTTGGCCTAAGGTATTTTATTAGCTTTAATGACAACGAAATCAACTACTTTTGGGATTCATTCACTTTCACCTTATATATTAATGAGGCCACCCCATGTATTTAGGATTTCATCTCAATCGCTGTTGCAAGCTATTATGGTCAAAGACTGCAACAGACTCCTGCATATACCCAGTCTTATCAATAGTACAAGCTGCCTCCCCAGAGGACCTACTAGGCAGACTTGGGACCATCTAAAACCTAGGGACTTAGTCTCCTAGGAGAAGATGTCCTCAAAATTTGATAAAACACCTTATTAGATCCTGTTAACAGGAGTACCACGGTAAGCTCCTAGGCACCGACCCTTGGATTCATGTGTTCTCATTTAAAAAACAAACCATCTTCCTGAACCATTAGGCATCATTTAATCAGGAGAACTTAAAGCAAGGATTCTTAAGAACCCTCCAGAGAGAGAAGATATTCAGAGCAAGGCTGTTAACCCAAGACCGTTAGGTCAAGCTGATGATAAAACAGAGTGGACTGCTTCCATCTTAGATGCTACAACCACATTATTTTCCTGATGTCATTGCTGTCTTAGTTATCCTTTCTTTATTGTTAATCTTTTCTGTTATTGTTTTGTACTTTTGTAACCCCTAGAATTGTTCCAAAAAGTTTACCAATATGTTTTAACATATACTATATATAATTTTCAGAAGTCTGACCTGTCATAGCTTTTCTTTACCACCAAAGAAGAGAGATTCTAATGGATTACTGGGTTTGTCTTTCCCCCACCCGCTCCTACTAACAAAAATGTAATAGCTGTTCATTTGACACATCAGGAGGCATATTTCCTTTCACTGGTCCCTTCAGGTACTTGAAGTGACCTCACATTATTAAGCCAATCTTCACCCTTTGGGAAATTGGACCCTGACCACAAATTGAGAAAATACTTCTCCTGAAATCTATACAGCATGTCAGTGGCATTTACCTCATCCAAGTTGAGAAAGCTACTAGATCTATCCTTTAGGCTGTAGTAGTTAGTCTGCTACTTGTTTTTAAGAGTCTCCAGCCAGCTTTGCAGGAGCGATATAATTCCACTCAAGAAATCTGCCAGCCAGTGACGAGGATCAATACTTGACTCCCTCCTACTTTGACACTCTGTGCCCTACTGTGGGGACAGAGTCCCAGAGAGCAGTTTCCCGGCTCTCGGCCTCACGTGGAAAGGTGCTGGCTCGGGTAGTAGATGGCCATCAGCTGTGACTAGTTGGCCATGAGCTGTTACCGGTTAGCCATTAGCCACTGATATAATTGCTGTGGCTGAACTACCAAGGGCGGATTGCAGTTAGCAATTGAGGCTGGTTGGTTGGCAGAGAAGCGGATGGCGGACTGTGGATTGTGTGGCTCCTGCTTCCTGTATCTCCAACCCAACCGCCAGCGAGAATATAGTGGTATGACTCCCCGTTCTATGGCTCCGTGGGTGTTCCTTTTTGGCCTCGCCATATCCTGTGTTCTTGTGTGGGGAGCGGGAGCAGAGACCTCGCATGACACCTACTACGGTATGACTCTTTATGTGGACACCAGACTTTTACTAACTTGACATACACAAAACTCTTGTGCATACAATGTAATAGCCAGAGACTTTCAGAGGATGCCCAGGTACCTCCAAAATGAGTAAAACGAGGACTCCTCAGAAGTACATGAAGGGGTACCTGACGGAGTCATGCTCCCACTCCACGGGGCATGCATGGACTGTTATTCCAACAGTTGGCATAACTGAATCAGAAAAAAATTAATGAAATGTGTTTCTAACCCAGGAAGAAATTATTAGTTAACATTGTAAGTTCTCTTGAGGTTCTCCCAAAATGAATTAAAATTCATTAGTAAGGATTATCACGGTTAATCATATAACCTTTGATTTTTCCTTGGCCAGACAAGGGGCAGTATGTGTCATAAGTAACACTCCTGCTGCACCTGTGTAAATACTACTAGTCAGGTAGGAAAGTCTGTGACTAGAATTAAGGAAAATTCCACCTGTTTTTCTAGAACAGATCCAGCTGTATTATGGGTCTTGTTTTCATGGACTGGATGTAGTAATCGAGTTTCCCGACTTTTCAGTCCTTTATAATGAATAATAATCCTTTTGGTTCTGGTAATTGTCTGTATTTCAGTTAGCGGATGCAACCTGTCCTGAATCTTAAGTGTACCGGGCAGCACTGTAGCATCCGTTGGTTCAACTGCTCATTCTACATCAAAAGGCATGTCAACGATGGCCTCTTCTGTGTAAGAAACACGTAGAAAGGACTCTCCCTGACCCTTTTTTGATAAATACTTGTCTCCAGTTCCTTTATGATGAGTAACTTTGGAATCAATTATCTATCCTTCAAAATAAGAATTTTCACACAGTTAAAGCTCTGGCCACAATAACCAATATATTTACGTTGTGACCCAGTATGTATACGCATATGTGTAAAACTGAAAAGGAATTTTATAAAATAATATTTACCATCACTATGCATGATGCATTATGAGTTTTTATTTTACTTTGTTTTTACATTACTTTTTATTTGGAAAATGCTGGATGCAACACACTAAATTGATGGCTCAGTAATGGGTTACAACATAACGTTTGAACTAGTATGTTGCCTCATGTGACATTTTCATCATAGATATTGAGTTGTACAAAACCTTTGCTTTTCAAATATTTTTCTACAAGTTCTTCTCTGCATCACACTGTTGTTCATCTCAATGTCAGTTGGACCATGTCCTGTCTGAGCTCAGGGGCCATTGCCGTCTTCATGGATCTAGAACTGAGAGATCAGTGCCCCATTCCTTCTTTCTTCAGGGAATGTGGAGCGTGCAGGAGAGGTCTAGTCTCTCCCGTCTGTGAAGCAATTCCACTGGACTCTTCTGTGCTGTGTCGACACAGAGAAAACTGAGGCCGCTTTTCAAACCCAAAGCTCACACAGAACAAAATTTCATCTATTCTCAGACAGTTAACTTTCTTATGATTTTATTGCCTCAACTTCTCAGATTTGAACGCAGGGATGAGGGTAGCTTACGCTTAGACACTCACCAACAACTGTGTTGCTTTACTGTCTATTTCTTCTTTTCTCATCCCAGCTGTACAGATATTTGTTTCATTCTTAGTCACCAAATGATCTCATATACAGTCTTTCAAAGATATACTTTATAGCATGAACTCTAAGCTGTTCATTCTCAAAATTCAGGCTTTTCACACTTAAAAGCCTTTTCTTTTAAGCTATTATTTCAGTGCAGTTTTAAAAGTCTGTTTAGCATTCAAGAGTCAAATGCTGTCTTTTGTTTATTTGTTTCCTCTTTGTTCTGCCATAAGTAATTTTTCCTGAAGCAATAGCTGTCAGCCTTACATCCTAAAACAGGCACTATTTTACCTGAAATATACAATATGATAGCTAATTTAAACATATATATAGGCACACCACTTTTAGAACTATCTTTAGTGAAATGAAGTATTTTTAATTTCACAGAGTGGTATCAATCATTCTCAATGGTTGCTTTTGATTTCATAAAGAAGACCAAGTCTCCAGTGTGAATATATATGTACCTTCATGAGCACCCCCTCATGCTAATAATGGGTAAAACCAGACATTACCCATTTTTCCTCACAACACACTGGGTTCCTCCTGAGTTAGAGACACATACTGGGTCACAGCCTGTTTTAAGGTTTATTTTTATTAGTGTAGCCTGTGATTATATACCTATTATCTGCAAGGTATATGAGGCTTTCTGTGAGCAACATATAGAAGTGAGGGAAGGATATCCTACCTCTAAATTAGTTCCAAACTGAAGGGCGGATTAGTATATCAGAAAATGATAAAGACAAAAACGAAATAAAGGAAGAGATAGAAATGGGAAAGTTCGAGGGTGCATTCATTTACAGGAAGGAAGAGAATTTGAATTCCCTGGTTAGTATCAAAAAGGTTGTCATGAAAGTGTTGGGCTTCAAACACGGAAAGCAGAGATGATTTATGGTGGAGAGACCAGCACAGGGTCTCTGAGGTAGCTCAGCATAGGAAGGAGGGAATCTGAATGGAAGATACGTGAGTAGGCGAGATTGACTAGCTAAATGCAGAGCACATATAGGACAGCGAGCACTGATAGCAGGTAGAGAGGCACAGCAGAGAGAGGAGGACGAAGGCAGTGATCCATTGTCGTCTACAGCTGCTGAGAAGATGGGCATCGGGAGGGTGACATTTTAAAGTATTTTTAATATGATTCTTGGGATGTTGTTGACCTTTAAAAATACAGCTTCAGAGTCGGGGTAGGAGGTAGATACAGCAGGATAAAGGGAGAGGGGCACGTATATGAAAGTAGTGAGGTTAAAGCATAGTGTGGAGACGGGGATGGGGTGAGGGGTCTGAGGATTAGCAGGAAAAAGGTGTGTATGCTTGTTTTTGTACATGGCAGTAAGAAGCGTGATGTTGTCGAAAGAAATAGAATCTGCAGAGAGGACATCACTGAAGATACAGCCAGATGGGAGATAACTGATGGAGAGATGACAGGGAGAACTCAGAAAGGAATGGAATCATAAATGTAAGAGGTAGGATTAGCTACTTCTGTGAAGTGGGATATTCCCCCCGTGACTAGGGTAAAGAAATCTGTGTGTGTAGACAACAGAGATGAAAGGATAGGTAAGTTATATAGTTTCTTCTATTGACAAAGCATTTTCACATTAATCAGACCATGTTATCATCACTAGTAAATCTTAATTTGCAGCATAACAAATTGAGGTTTAAAGATGTTGCGTGTGATCAAAGTTCACACCATGAATAGCGAGCAACCCTGTGTTGCACGAGATTTCCACCACGCAACAATGATTTTGAGCCTCCTGGGTATCAGGAAGTTACAAAATGTAAAGTCCGTCTTGAATAAATGAGAGGAGGAAAAAGAAAGTGTATTTGGAAATGTGGAACCTCCAGTGTGTTTGTCAAGAAAACTCAGAAGTTTCCTTAGATATGAAAACACACTGATAACAAATGGAAAGAACATCGATGAGAACATAAATGGCAAACTTTGAGATTGAAAAGAGTGTGCAGGTCATGTTTTTATCTCTTTATGGTTTTCTTTATGGTGCTTTTTCTTTATGTTTTGTGGTTTTGAGAAACTGCTTTTTACCCTGAGATCAGATGGGTATTCTCGTACTTCAAAAATTTTTAAATATTGCCTTTTATATTGGGTCATAGTATAAAACGGAATAAATTAATATATTTTATTAATATAACATTGGATACAACCAGCAACTAAATATTATGCTTTCATTTTTTGTTCAACTTCAAGAAGGGGTAATTAACATATAATAAAATACACCCAGTTAAAGTATTCAATTCTACAAGTTTCGGCAAAACTACACAGCCATGAAACTACCATTACGATCAAGATCTAGAACATTTCCATCCCCGCCAGGAAGTTCCCATTTCCCGCTCCCCCAGGCCCAGGACACCACAGCTTCTTGCTTTCACTCTAGATCAGATTTCTCCTTCCTAGGATTTCCTATAAGTGAAGCCCTAGAGGCTGGACTCTCGTGTCCCCCTCCTTTGGCTCAGGATGTTTCCGAGATCCATCCGTGTTACTGTGCGTATCAGCACATCGTTCCTTTTTATTGCTGAGTATCAATCCCTTGTACGCATAGACCACAAATCTATTCGCCTGTTGATGGAGATTTGGATTGTTTCCAGTTTATGGCTGTTATGAACCAAGCTGTTAAGAACATCTACAATTAAAAAGTTTTGGGGACACAAGTCGTTATCCCTCTTGGGTACAGACCTGAAGGAAGTATTGCGAGACCATGGGGTAAGTACATGTTTAACTTTACAAGGAACTGCTGAGAAGTTTTCCAAAATAGTGGCATCATTTTACAACACATACACCAGCGATGTATGAGAGGTCCAGTTGCTATCCTCATTCTTGTGCAAACTCACCAACACTTGGTATTGAGATTAGTGATGTGTGTGTGTGTGTGTGTGTGTACATACATGTATGTGTATACGTGTGTGTGTCTACATACACAAATATGCATGTTTCTTTCTACCGGATAAGCCATAAAGCTTGCATGTGCCTTGCACGTGAGAAGTCTTTCTAGCTGGTTTAATGTAAGCATTTTCCAAATCGATGGCTGTGTACCATATGCTAGGAGCAGTGTGTAAATACAGCACATCTGGAACAGCAATGACGATCTGAGTCGCCACCTTATTAATTACAGAAAACTCCTGTATTATTCTCCAAGACCAAACCCCAAGTTAAAAGGGGACATGATAGGAAACATCACCTCTACTTAGTTCACGTGTTTGAAACTGACAGTGATGTCTGTAATTGCGCAGAAAACAGCTTTTTCTTTTGGTTAAGTCTTTTGATGGGGAAGGATGGTTACGAATGCTTCCTCTTGGCACTTTCATCAAATAGCCTTTGCTTCGAAAGTCAGTGAGCCAATGTGTATAGTCTGGTAGTTGCCAAGTATTCCTATTTAAAAATCTACATTCACAAGTGGGGGTGGGGGGGAGTTGCTGTTCAATGGGTACCGAGTTTCAGTTTTGCAAGACGAAAAAGCCTGCAGATTGGTTGCACGACAATATGAATATGCTTAACGATACTAAACTGTACACTTAGAAATGGTTAAGATGGTAAACTTTATGTTACATATGTATTACCTCTTTTTTTTTTTAAGTTCGCTAAGTTCTAGGGACGAGGTCGTGACACAGATATTGTCGGAACTGCATCCTGCCAGTAACAAAGTAAGTGACTAAGTGACTGGTACTGCATCTCCAGTGAAGACAAATCCGAATGTCAAGGACTGTGCTTCCTGGGAGGAGAGCGGAGCAGCAGGCAGCAGACCTCTGTCTCTCTCCCTTCGAAATCCTGCGTGGACATTTCTGATCAACATAACCTCACACCAGCCTCCAGCCATGTTTACAAGGAATACAGCACAATAACCAGAAGGTCAAATGAATGCTCAGTGCCAACCTACTCTATCCACCCCGGAAACAATGGTTTTTTATAAAGAAAAGCTATGCTTTCAGGATTTCTGGTTCTGGCAGCACATGGGCAATTTAGTTCTGAAGCTTCCCACTTCCCCTGAAACCTGTACAGAGAAATAAGGGTGGAGGGAGGGAGAGGAGGAATGGAAACAAATCAAAAATTCCCACAAACTGCCTTTTCTATACATCTAAAATATAGGAAACACTAAAACAGCAAATAATGTGTAGGCGGAGATAAGAAAACTGCAAGGCAGAAGGACAGAGTCTGGGAAGCTGGTGGGGGCAGATTCCAGAGATCTCTAGAAAATATTCGCTCCCAGAAGGAGACTCCATTATCCTGGGAGGGAGCCACAGAGAGCTGGGCTGAGAGGAACAGCTCTCAAGGCTGAGTAAGGCTCATAATCAGCCCAGGATGGGGTGGGGCTGAGGCAGAGAGAAAAGAAGCTGAGCACTGTAGCCAAGGGAGCCTATGGGTGGCAGACCCTTAAAAGATCTAGCAAGAGACAGATCTGAGCATGCGTGCATTCGTCACCTTGGAAGGCAAAGTGATGTGTCTTGATGATGGTCGAAAGACGTTTCTAGGGTGGAGAGGGGCTTTGGGAAAGCCCTGGGCTGGTGGCAAAAGCCCTTCTGAATAGATATGACCTGTTTGCCAGAGAAGTTGTGATTACACAGATGAAAAAGAAACAGCCTCTGACTCAAGCATAGTGATTTTTCAACCCAGGGCAACTTTGTCCTTCAGGGGACATTGGCAAGGTCAGGATACATTTTGGTTGTCACACATCTTACAATGCACAGGACAGCCCCCTCGATGAAGAATTATCTACCCCAAATGTCTCTAGTACCAAGGTTGAGAAACTCTTATAACAGAAAAGAGAACACTTGAGCTGTGAGTTTCAGGATGAAAACCTAGGTCATCTCCTCCTCCACTGGAAACTCCTGCTAATGGTCCAGGAAAATCAAATGAATTGAAATATTAAGAAAAAAATGAATAAGCACAGAATCATATGAAGATGCTATTAAGGAAACTTTTAGTTTCTGGGGAAAAAAAAAAAAAAAAGACTGGATTTTTCCATAGATAATGAAAATTCTCTAAAGATTATTGCCATGAAATATATGAACATTGTCATCCAACTATCCTACAGAAATTTAGAAAATCCATTTAAGACTACAGAATATAATAAGTAAAGGAGGGGATTACTACAATTTGAGAATTTGAGGTGGACCGGCAGACTACAGATGATTTGGAATGTGCCAGAGCTCAAGAAACCACTAGAAAAAAAGGTGCAAAGTTTCTAAGATTTAGAACTATATACATTTTTGAAAGCAAACAGACCACATAGTTTAAAACATTTATAGATGAGAAAGAAATACAAGAGCTAAGACCAAACACATAAACGATATTCTCAGTTATTTATTTTTAAAGATTTAAAAACTGATTCAGAAAAGATCAATGTTAAAAAGTCAGCAAAGGTAAAACAGTCAAAAAATAAATAAATGAATTAGGTGTTAAGGAATTCTGTTCTGTGAGGAAAGCTTCACAAGACTGGTGAGGGAGACCAGTAAACCCTGGGAGGATAGAAGAGAGACTCCTGTGTGTAAATCTTTTTCAGTATTCTGATTTGGAAACTTGTGAATATAATACCTGTTCATAAAATCAGTAAAAATGGTTAAAAGAACAGAAAACATTCGCTGGTGTCACTTATAAAACATCAACTTACACACATCTCCCAAATTTACTCTACATTACAATTCACAAAAAGGAAGAAAAAAGACGTCTCAGTCACTCTTTCCAAAGGGATACTCACAGTTCAGGTGCAAGGAGGACTGTTTGAATGATGTGTATGCAAAGAAAACTAATATTCCAAGAGAAAACGACCAAGTTGAATTTCTAATGCTACCCTGAGGACCTGCTTTGCACGGTAGCCTGCTATGCCCTGTAACAGAATTAGAAGTTTGCCACTAGAGAAGAAAGAAAACTCAGTTCACCCAAATGTGCATACCAAACCTTCGCTCACACAGAAAGGCAGCAGGGGCTGGGAAGTACTAGGCTAAAAATGCAAATCTGGGTCACACCAGGCTGGAGACAATCATGTTAGTTTCCTGATAAATCCTGAAGGGAAAGGAATGCTGTGGGTTAGGGACAGCTCTGAGTTGGGAGCCGGGCTTCAAGGAGAACCAGGAAAATGCACAGTCCCTCTGCTTCACTCTTTTACCTCTGAAAGAGTTATAGGTTAAACTTGATGGAAAAGAACGATCAATAATGTCAGATTTAGTAGAAAAAGAGACCTCCGGCCAGGGCATCGCCCTGTCTAAGGAGGGCGGGAGAAATGGAGAAAGCTTTGTAACAGGGGCGCTTTCCCTGCCCATCGCAGGAACCTTAGTCCCTAAGGTCTTTTGTTAACACCAACTGCTCTCCTCACTTGCTTTCGTCCCATCCAGTGTCCGCCTGGTTTCTATAGCAGCTTCACTTCCCTTGTCCGGCAAAGAATACATGACCCTGGGTTGTTGCCCCAATTTATCAAGCCTTAAGCACAGAGCCATCTGAGTCAATCGCCAACCTCTCACGGAGGACTCTAAAAAGAAACTTGACCTTCTGGGCCGTGACCATTGTTTCCTCTCTATGAAACGGCCTGGTGTCTTTGACAGCGTTTCTTTTCTGTTGTGTATCTCAAGATTTGGACACCAACAAAGCACATATGAAAATACAGCATTTTGCTTTCAGTATGGACACCAGAGACATCATTTCCAGGAGGGACCGGATTGTAGCACCAAGTAACTGGCTTTTACTGAGCCTGGGTGGCTTTCTGCAAACTGTCTTATGTGAAAGGACAGCAAAACACCTGAGGATTCACACCAAAAACAATAATCCAAAGGTGAAATGATTAAGATAGCGTTTAATCTTGATCTGAAAAGGGGGTTTGTTTGTTTGTTTAATGTTTGTTCTAACTTCGATTTCCTCAAAAGGATTTCCATACAGGAGTATCTTCTACATATACCTGCAGAAAACAGTAGGTACCTTTCCTTTTTTAAAAGTAAGGGGTGGTTTTTAAGAAGAAAAAAATCACTTTGATCAACCTGGAGGTTAAAAGTTTTTCCAGCAACTACACAAATCAGCGCCAGCTTCCTAGCTCAAAGCCCAGAGCCACCCACATCTGGAAATCCCAAATCGTCAGTTACCTAAGGCTCTGGCCCACTCAGCCTGGCTCCACACAGCACTTCCAGACTTTATCTGTCCTAGGTCTTTGGGGAGGGACTGTTGTTTCTGGATGGGGAGGATGGTAGAACTTCATCTAGAATCTTCCAGAAGTGAACCTGTCACAAAGGGTCATGACGTGTAGATGCCTGCAGGGGGTGTACAATTACATACATGTATGAAGCAGGATGTGAGAGTAATGGTTTAAGCAGTTTGTATTTCAAAGTAGGGAGGAAGGAAAGCAAGCATTTCAGGCAGAGACACAGAGCAATGTGTGCAAAGATCCTGGGGTAGGAAAGAGTTCAACATATTGAAGGCTCTGAGAAAGGCCAGTATGAGTTAGAGCAGGGATTGGCTAGGAATTGGCTTTTGCACTATCATGGCAGAGTGAGCAATTGCAAGAGAGACTGTATGGCTTGACAAGCCTAAAATATTTACTATCAGGCCCTTTGGCGAACAAGTGTGCTGACTCTTGACCCTGAGAATGGAGAGACAATAGCCAGCTGTGGCTGCTGAAACAGAACTTGGGTCTATTCACATAGGGTTCTGAAGGCTTGAGTTAAACTATTTTGATTTTATGTTACGGGCCATGGAAAGCCACTGCAGTTTTAAACAGGAAGTGCCCTGACCAGGTAAATAGTTGTAAAAGAGCACTCTGGTTTTTACATATTTACAGGGTAATTAGAGACATAAATGGAAGGCCGTGAGGAGACCAGCTGGGAGGCTATTGTGGTCATGCAGAAGTGGCAGGGGCTTCAGTGAGATGCAGTGGGGTTAGGGTCCCCAGAATGTAGGAATTTATTTGATGTAAGGATGGGGGGGGGAGGAAGCTATCAAGGACTTTTTTCTTTCCAGTTATCTTGTCTCAAGAGTATCAACTGAAATTGGGAAGAATGGGATAGATGATCCTAAGGGCCTCTTAGTTCTAATATTCCGTAATTTAGTAATGCTAAGTTTATGCACTGATCGCTTTGCTATTTGTGGTTATTACTATTATTCTATACTTATAATTTAGGATATGTTAAATATAATGGATAAACAATTTAAAATTATACTACCAGGCAAATATAAAATGAACGTGTACCAAAAATATTACTTAACTCACTAATAAATGAAGTAAAATGTTACAGTTGGTTCAAAGGACGTTTAAGAAATATCTATCTGAAATTTTAAAAAGAAATGTTAGGGGAAAAAGATGCTACATTAGATGCTAAAATGGTTACTGTCTTACGGAATGATTAACTTTTGCGGTTATCTGTTCTACCAGGCAGCAACTCTGCGTATCTCTAATGGACAAAAATCTGTAAGTTCACCCTTGCGTCTACAGAGTTTTAATATACCCGACAATCAAATGTCAAGCCCAATGTTACACGGAAAGAAAACCCAATAATGTCTTTTGCCTATTTTGAAGTTTCATATAATTTTTCTGTTAGGTGCATTATGGTGTTCCATAGTGGAATAAATGGGAATGCTGATTTCATCATAATAGAGATTTAGAATAATTCTGATATGATTATTGTAATTACAATTTGCAAAATGATTACCAATTGTATTCTGATACCTGCCATTTTCGGATTCAAGTGAGAGATAAAAGAAGTCTTGGACATAGAACATTATTGGGTGGAAAGTGAGTTTTACTGTTCTACTATGATGTGGAATGATGGTGAGAAGAGGTCTTTTGGTTTTTAAGTGCGAGCTTTCCATTTCTGGGATATTCACTAAAATTTCATTTCAATCCCGAAGTCTAACTCTAAACACATAAACTTGAATTTGTAGTGGGGAAAAAATGCAAACTGAGAGCAAAGCTAATGGTGACCGACTGCAGCCAGAAGCAAGAGGTAAGGATATTTTCCTGAGTTGTTTCATAGGACCTTGGCTTGCCTCGTTGGCAGTTTCAGAATTTGAACGCCGCCTGTTGCGAACTGAAAAGCTGACCAGAGTCTTCTGACGAGCAATTATCAGGACTGGGGTTCCTAGCACCAGCTGGACGTGTGTGTAAACCTCGTGTTCTTCTCAGCTCATAGTCACACTTATGGGCTGATTTCTCTAACTAGGAAGCATATATAATTAAATGTTTCAATGGCCCATATTTGTTTCGAACGTTTACATTTTCTGAAAGCATAGCTTTGCGGGCAGTAACTTGTATCGTTATTTATCTCACTGGCCAGTGAGAAGTCTGAACCATGAGAATAATTCAGAGAAGCTACAAATGTCTTTTCCTGCGGAGTTGAAGGAATCAAATCATGGGGATTTAATATTGGCCTGGAATTTGGGTTCCTGAAAATGTATTTGAATGTCACAAATAAAAATTCTGAGATGAATAATTTTATAGAGAAATTCTAAGAATCTTTGGCTTTTTAATAGGTGTTGCTCATGACTGATGAGGTGTTCTATCGTGAACTTGGATAAGGTAACTCCCAAGGGTGGTTTCATGCAACAGGGTGGGAAGGAGGCCATATCGCTCTGCAGCATCAGACTCGGGAAATGAAAATGGAATTGCTCCCTGGGCTAGGATTTGTCTGTCATTTACTACTAAGTAAGCTCTAAGGTCCAATTCTCTTTCTCTTTTTCTGGAAAATTAATGCAAAAGGCAGAAGAAAATTAACTATTTCTTACTAAATTCAGACAGTGCTAGAAGTAATCCAAATGCCGAAATGATTTCTTTGACTTGTGGCACACATATTGGCTATCTTCACAAATTAACTCACTGGATGATAGTCCAAGGCCTCCCTCCTTTTCCACTGGCCATTCAGAGAAACCAAATGGTACCTTCTCGCAAGTGATCAGGAGACAAGAAAACTGGGAGCAACCCTCCATTGGTGTGGAAGCATTTGCATTGTTTTATACCTGTCTCAAAGGTAAAAAGTAGAGTTTTCAATAAAAAGCATTTGCCATTACCTAAGACATTTAAATTCTTCATTAAAACATGAAAAGTGTTGGTTAAATAAATAAGAATGCTTCAAAATAATTTGTTTCAACATCATGGAGTGGTTTTGTTTTTTGTTTTTTGTTTTTGTTTTTTTAACAGTGGAGATAGTTTTGTAAATGCCTATCGGTAGACAACTGGATGAAGAAATTGTGGTACATTTACACAATGGAGTATTATTTGGCCATAAAGAGGAATGAAATCTTACCATTTACAACGATATGGATGGACCTAGAGAACATTATGCTAAGTGAAATAAGTCAGACGGAGAAAGACAAATACCATATGATCTCACTTATATGTGGAATCTAAATAATAGAATAAATGAACAGACTAATCAGAAACAATCTCAGAGACATAGAGGGAAAACTGAGAGTTGCTAGATGGGAGGGGGTGGGAGAAGGTGGTGGGATTAGAAAGCACAATCAGTAACCACAAGATTGCCACAGGGATACGAAAGACAGTTTGGGGAATATAATCAACAATGTTGTAAAGATTTTGTAGGGTATCCGATGACACGTGTCCCATTAGGGAGACCACCTCAGGGATGGTGTAGATATCTGATCACTGTGCTGTACACCTGAAGCTGAAGCTGAACAATAATGAATGTCAACTACAATTATATATACAATGTTAACTATATATATATAGTCACAAGAAGTGGACCACAGCATAGGGAATAGAGTCAATGGAATTGTAACAGCTTATACGATGTCAGAGTGGTAGTAGATTGGGGGAGGGAGGTATCACTTTGTGAGGGATATAAATGTCTCACTATTACATTGTTTTGTACACCTGCAACTTTTAAAAAATGTCCTTGATTAGCAGCAAAAAAAAAAAAAAAATCTATATTCCTCATAACCAATATGCCTTACCTGATATTTGAACCTCACTTTCACTGAAACAGTGAAGTAAAATACAGAGATTAAAAAAAAGATAAGTGAACTTAATGAGCTGACTCTTATTATTAAAATGAACAATTAATTAATTCACTTCATTCAAGACTTTTGTCCTCTATCTTTTCTTCTACCGCTAAGAATGTCCTCATGAGTTTGAAAGCTTTTGGCCAGCACCTTCCATGGTTTAACCTTAGTGAGGAACCCCAGGATAACCAGGCAGGGGAGGGTATTGAGGTCACAGCATCTTCTCCCATGTACAGTCCTTGAGGACGTCTACAGTGGGAGTCTATCTAATTAATTCCTCTCCCAGACCCAGTAAATAAAGAGTCATCCTGGACCTGGAACAAGTCTGGGCATTCTGACATTCACCTTTATTGCCCTCTATTTAGATCAGTGGAAGAAAAATGAGAGTTTGTAAGATAAAGGCCACGCCTGTCCAGTTTCAAGGTTCATTGTTTTTATTCCCACTCTCACTAAAGTTAGTCTCACGGGTACTCTGTATAGCCCAACAAAGGGGAAATTCAAATTTGCTTGTAGTAAAATTTCTTGGGCATCTTTAACATCAAAACAGTTTTCTTCAAACCTTTGAATAAATGGGCCATTCTAAAATGATTCAACATGACCACTGACGTCATAGAGCCCAGCATTTCACTGCAATACCTTGGAGGTTCTAATGTGAAAGTCAAGAAGGCTTAGAGCCAGTTTAGTTCAGAAAACTGTCAGTGACAGCGGCTAAGTGCTGGCCAGTCAGTAGGCCAGAGAAGGCAAGATAAAAAGAGGGAGATACCTGAGGAGAATTCAGTGGAATAAAAGCACTTACTGTGGGGACGGAGCCCCAGAAAGCAGTTTCCAGGCTCTCGGCCTCACATAGAAAGGTGCTGGCTCAGGTAGTAAATGGCCATCAACTAAGATTGGATGGTCATCAGCTGTGGCTAGTTGGCCGTCAGCTGTAACCAGTGAGCCATTGGCCACTAATATAACTGCTGTGGCTACGCTAGCAGCAAATGGGGGCTAGCAAGAAGATGGCAAGCGCGGATTGCAGTTAGGATGGCGGTTTGCGGACATTGTGGATCCAGCCTCTAGTGAGACTATAGTGCCGCCAGCGAGAATATACTAGTATGACTCCCCTATCTATGTCTCTGTGGGTGTTCCTTTTTGGCCTCACCATGTCCTGCGTTCTCTTGTGGGGAGCGGGAGCAGACACCCCGCAGGCCTCCCTGCACGACAAATGGCGCAGCAAGCAGGGTCTCCCTCACGACACATGGCGTAGTCGGCAGGGTATGGTGCCAGCCAAAGCTCTCCAAAGGACGGTGGAGCATTTTGTGTGTATGAACACCCAGTCTCTAGAAGACCAGGAGGAGCAGCTGCCGGAGAGCTGGACCCCCGTGGAGGGGTGGGAGGACGTGGACGGTTCTCCCACCAGCACAGGAAAAGCCATGCAGCTGCTGGAGAGATGGAGCCTCGTGGAGAAGTGGAAAGATGTGGATGGTTCCCCAACCAGCACAGGCCGGAGAAAGCAAAGTTCGTTGCGACCCTGTGGGCTGGGAAGTTCCTGCTCAGGCAGCCCGGATGCGGGACTTGTCCCAGGAGGAAAGGCTTGCTGAGTCCTCCATGGGAGATGAGGGTGAGGTCAAGGTCGTCCCTCACCCCCAGGACAGCCCTGGCGAATGACTATGGACTATGGGGAATTGCCTTCCATCGCTAATTTAATGGACAGCTTGACTGTTTGGGAACATACCACCACGTAGTGGAACTGGGGGATGTTTGCTTTTGTGTTTTGACCGGCCGCCATTGAGAATATGTAAGCACCTTGACTGTGAGTCACTGTTGTTCCAGCACAGTACTCTGAGAGGCCCAGAGAGAGTGGCAGTGCCCTGAGAGCCCTGGCTGTGTCCAGGAAATCTGGTTGTGCCCAGAGAGAGAGTGGCAGTGCCCTGAGTAACCCTGGCTGTGTCCGGGAAAACTAGTGGTACCCTAAGAAGCCCAGTAAGTCTGGTTGTGCCTAGAAGTACTGGTGGTGCCCTGAGAAACCCTGGCTGTGCCCAGAGATATTGCATTCACCTCCAGGCTCCTCACACAGGGCCCCTTGCGGAAGACACTTTTCACGTAGATTGTGAGGCGAGAGCCTGTAGGAGTGGAGTGTGGGGACAGAGCCCTGGAAAGCAGTTTCCAGGCTTTCGGCCTCACATAGAAAGGTGCTGGCTCAGGTAGTAAATGGCCATCAACTGAGATTGCATGGTCATCAGCTGTGGCTAGTTAGCTATCAGCTGTAACCAGTGAGCCATTGGCCACTAATATAACTGCTGTGGCTACGCTAGCAGCAAATGGGGGGCTAGCAAGAAGATGGTGGCTGAGCTAGCAAGCGCGGATTGCAGGTAGGATGGCGGGTTGTGGACAGTGTGGATCCAGCCTCCAGTGAGACTATAGTGCCGCCAGAGAGAATATAGTGGTATGACTCCCCTACCTATGGCTCTGCGGGTGTTCCTTTTTGGCCTCACCATGTCCTGCATTCTCTTGTGGGGAGCAGGAGCAGAGACCCTGCATGGCTCCCTGCACGACAAATGGCGCAGCGAGCAGGTACCCCGCACGACACTTACATCATTGAGTTATTTCTGTCTAGGACTTGAGACAAACCCAGGCGCATAACAAAATGAGGGCACCTCAGAGCCACCCCTCTTCTTGCTGCTGGCGCATCCCTAGGGACTAGGAGGGCTCTGTGCTGTATTATTGTCAAGTGGAAATGTACCGACTTCCGGGATAAACCGAACAATCATTAGGGTGATGGAATAGCCTCAACGTCCTTTCGAAAAAGGATGATTCTGGTAAAGACTAGAAGGAAAGATGGACTGGAGTGACTTATAAGAGGTCCTTGCATTTCAGGGTCAATGACACACAGTCAGGCCACTACAGAAGGAACCTCCAAAAATGAGAACTATTTCCATTCCACCAAGAGAGTGTTACCCTCTTCTGAGACGTTCTCAGCATTTGGGGTAAGTTAAACCTGCTCCCCATTCCCATGGGAAGAGGGAGAAACAGTGACACCAGAGAAAGCGAGGCAATGCGCCCCTAAGGCCTCCTTGGCCCCCATGAATTCTGTAAACAAAGCTAGAGCAGGAAGACAGCTCTCTTCAGCCAGTCCTTTCTCCTCACTCCGCCTCCCACTGACCGACACTGGGAGCCCACATTCCAAGCACACTGACGGGGCATTTCTGCAAAGGACCCACTGAAACTAGTTCTGCTGCTACAGTGCAAATTTCCCTGTCACTGTCCTTTTGTTCTGACACCTCTGTCTTTGGATTTTACAAATAATGGATAAGAACTGCACAAGACATTTAGAGGCAACTAGCAGAAAAGAATTGTGTAGTCACAGACTTAAAAACACACCATTCCAACTGAAGACAGATCTAATTTTTTCAGATATTCCCCATGGACCAACAGCAATGGAAAGCTGTCCTTAACACTATACAACTGATAAGCTTGCTTTTCAATTTCAGTTCTTTTAGGAGGTCTCAACCACTCCAAGGCTGCTGTGTAGTTATATGCAATATTTTCCAATTATTTTTTTCTGTCAGGGTGCAATGACTCTGCACTTCATCTGTCATCTAGAGAACTCTGTCTTGGGGTCAATTTTGCATGATACTCTTCATCATGTATAGAAGAGACTGTAAAGTTTTGAGGTAATTTTTTTTACATAAAGTAAATCTTTGAAATGTTTTTTCCAATGTACTGTTAGTTATGAAAACATTCACAATGTGGTCGTTCTTGTGCCAATAAGAATATTACCTCTCTGGCAGTTCTGGAGTACAGTCTCTTAAGAATTGTATCTATCCTGTGCAGTTATTTATCAACTTCCAAATATAATTGACTAAATGATGACGCGATCTGAATACTTAACACTTCCCACTGAAAATCGTTCAATTGGCATTTATCAATTAGGAAAGCTTCATTTCTACAACAGACCCTCTTCTCTGGGAAACTCCCAGCATGGAATTTAAATGTCCACGTCCTGTTCTGTTAACCTTACAAAAAACACTTAAGGCCGTTAAGTCTCTTTCAAGAGCTCATAATGAATTTAGTGTACAGTTCTGCTGCCAACTGTGGAGAGTGAGCTGACGGACCAAAGTAGTCACTAGATCAAAGCCTACTCTATGGAGTTTTCCAAAAGGACAATCACTGCATCGGGGAAGTAACACCAAGGTTTGAAAAACTCCAGAGCTCCTCAGTTACCTGGTTAACTCTTCTGCACAGTGAACAAGTTCTGTGACTTTCAAAGGCCACGTGCGCTCTCTTCTGTTCCTGCACCTGCACTTCTGTGGTGCTTGGATGACCCAGCAGACGGCTCTGACTCACACCATCAAGAGCTCTGTGCAATTTGGACTCTTCTTGTTTTCTTTTCTACTCACTTTTGTTTGGCCTCATTAACTCAGATGTTGGGTAACACCAAACTTGTGTGTTTCAGTCACATGCAGTACAAATAACCCACCTCAGACTGATGCTTTCTGACTTATTAAGAATTAGAATAATCTCTGATCATGTCTCATCATTCTCAAATTTACTGAGCAGGGACTATACAGCCTCTGGTAGAGCACCAGCTTTCAAATCTAGTTTTAAATCCTATCCATCCACCCATCCACCCACCCATCCATCCATCCCACATTAGTTGGGCACCTCTTATGTTTAAGCCACTGTTAGGTGTCATGGGTGTTACCATAATGTAAGAAGATAGCTGAAGAGAGTTTGTTAGGTTTACAAACTTAAGTAAGCAAAATTAAAAACTGTATTTTCTTTAAAACCTTCATCCCTGAAGCTGAAAGATCATTCAGCTCCGGTCATCATTACCAGCTACTGCACAAAGGGGAAGTTGGAAGAGCGTCAGCATACGCTTCATTGCACGGTTTAAAAGACTTTTCACACCCAAACCTAGTATTATTTTCTGGTACTTTGTACCTAGGAAGCTTAAATACCAATTTCAACTTTGGTGGTTGTCCTAGGTTGCTAAATGAAGTAAGGAGACAGCACATGAAGAAATGGAAGATTTGATTACTAATTCTTCCATGACTGAACAGACATATTTCATTTATTTGCCATTCATTGGGCACCCAATATGTACTCAGGTCTGTGCTGGCACAGAAAATACAAAGATGAAATAAACATCCCTGCCCTCCAAGGACCCACGGCTGCATTCTTCTCTCTTATAGAGACTTGTATTTATCATAGCCATTGAAATGTTTTCTACATACCTCTGTGTGTCTCCTGCAATTGAAGCAAATAAAAATGTTTAAAAGGTAAACTTAAACAGCATTGACTTAAATTACATAAACCTAAAGAGCATTTGAAAACTTGCCTGGACATTACGAGTCTAACTTGAGGCAAATGGATTCTCAAATCCCTTTATTCTCAACTCTTAGAAACCTAATATAATTACAACAGCTCTGACTACTTCTCAACTCTGTTAAATAGAAGTAACTATATGAACAGAAAACATGCATCTACACACAATTTTACTAATGGCTATCCCCGAATGGTGTGTGGGTATTATTTTATTCTTTACATATTTCTGAATATTCTAAGTGTTCTACAATAAATATTTAGAAAAAAATACTTAAAATAGATCAGATATATTTTATTTAGTTCTTTTTTAAAAGGAGAAAGCACCTTGAATAAAATGTGCTTTTATTCAGACTTTTCAATGGGCCATTCTTGGGAAGCATTATTAATTGGAGCTTACAGGCAGGAACCTGGCATTCCTGAGACCTAGTCCCAGAAATGTATTAACCCATTCAGTAGCTTTAAGCTCTTCACTTAACCTTTTAGCTCACTCTTTGTAAAGAGAGGATAATAGCCATTCTTAGGGAATTACAATAGCAAATTAGCTTAGCTTTGTAAAGTGTTTTAAAGATGAATTCCCATATTTAATTGCTTTGTCATTTTTGGTATGATTTAAAGAAGTAATGAGGATGGTAATTAATTATCTTAAGTGTGGGTATTCTCTCCTGGTAAAAGAAAACAGAACTTAACATATAGAGTAAAGCCTTGAAGAAAGAAAGCAGGCATGTTTGAAAATAAAAGTCAGATGGAAACAGCAGAATGTGAGTCCTTTCCCAGGACCTACAGTTGGTTCTTTTTAAAATTTTATTTTTTTAAACATATTTTTGAGACTGAGTGGCAGTTGGGAAACCTCACATGAGAGGAAAGACAATATCCTTTGCAATATTAATTAAAATATGAATAGGATGGGGTGAAATCCTAGAAAACTGATAAATGATTTTCATAAAAGCTTTTTCCATGTGAGGTAGGAAATGGACAGTATGCGTTACTCAAGTAAACATCCTTCTGCAGATGAAAAATAAAATTCTGCAAACCTGACTCAACCTAAACTTAGCTTAGTGGTGGGTAATGGTACTCCTGTAATTTCTGAGGCTTCAGAAATGAATGGGCTAGATTGAAGTCAAACGTTTTCAAAATAACTTCTAGAAGCAAATGTTACCAATTTTTATCTTTAAAAATCATTTGCTTGTATCAAATCAAAATATATTACAGGAAAAACATATTGATGTTTGTTGCATCATCAAAAGTGTAGGTAAAGAAAACATTATAGGACTGGGGAGGGAAAAGGGTAGCATTCTCCCTAAGGGTGGAAGGACCTTCTTAAATGCTGACAAAAGGCCCGTTTAATTGTTTAAGAAAGTAGATTATGTCTTTGATTGCTTTTGAGGAACCCAAGTTCAAAATCAGTAGTGAACATGTGGTTTGTGTTGAGTTCATGTCAATGCGATTCGTTCCAGGTCTTATATCTCCAACTGTCCTATTCCTATCAACACCAGACTGGGAAGGAAAAAAGAAAGAACACAGCGTGATCTTTCAGAAGCAGAATGTAGTACATACCGTGTTTCCCCGAAAATAAGACCTAGCCGGACAATCAGCTCTAATGCGTCTTTTGGAGCAAAAATTAAAATAAGACCCAGTTTTATTTTACTATAAGACCTGGTCTTATATAACACAACATAGCATAGCATAGCATAGCATAGCATAGCATAGCATAGCATAACATAACATAACATAACATAATGTATAATACAATGCCCGGTCTTATATGAATTTTTGCTCCAAAAGACGCATTAGAGCTGATGGTCCGGCCAGGTCTTATTTTGGGGGAAACAGAGTAGGAAGTTCCATGACCTCGCAGTCGCCCTGTGGTGATGCCAACCAGTCCTTGCCTTAATTCCCGTCCCTCCTAATGTTGCAAGGGGACTTGTCTCGTGCTAAGCTACTGCTGTAGAAGTACAGAGCTGTCATAGGCAATTTTATAAAGTAGGGTGTCACCTTCCAGGCCCAAACTCTGAGACGCAGCCCAAAATTGGCCCAGTGTTTTCACATACGCTCACCTGCACCCAAATAAACTTGCTGCCTATTATAAAGGACTAGTGAGGGTCTGTCTTGTAACTTCTGGCTCTACTTTTATTCTTTTGAACATTAGCTTGGTCCTTCTAGGAGTTCCTTTCAGGCTTACAATTTTCTTGAACTTGCTTTGCCATTTTAATGAACAATGAGTGGAAACATAACTCAGTGTTAGGAAGTTTTAGTCACATATTTGCTGAAGGTATTATTTACACTGCTCCTTTAGATATGTCAGGAAAGGACACAGTTTTTCAAAGGTCATGGACCTGCCGCTTTCATTATGTTGTGAAAGAAACGTGCTTGTCCTGGGTGTCTGCCTCGTTTCAAGAATGTGAAGCCAGTATTCCTTGCAGGATGTTCTCCGTGAGCAATGGCCCAATCATGAAAACAAAAGGAACATGTAAGAATGGGAGACAAGCTTGATGCCAATATTTCTCACAGTCCTTGCTACTGACCGGCTTGTCTCTGGTGTATAGACTTTTAGCCAGTTAGTCATTAAAGAGAGAGTCGTTATTATATAATGAATATTAATAAGAGTAAAAGATTAAGTGTTGAGATATAATCAGGGCACAGTAGGATGTGTGCGTTAATAACTGAACATGTTTAACATTTGAGCATTTATACTAAAGATCTTGGCCATCTAAGATTTCTGTCTTATCTTTCTTATTTTTACGTGTATTACATAAACAAATACATTTGAATAACAAGTTAAAACTGCATTGAACTCTGGAAATTATTCACATTTTTTTAAATCACTAATTCTCATTCACTCATAGACTCCCCAAGCAAGGTTGGGAGGCTAAGGAGTATAAGGGTTCAGTTGCCTAAATAAAATCTAGAAAGGGGGCATTAGGAGCCCTCAGTTGTAGCGTGAGCTATCAGTTGAAGGGAGAAAGCTTGCTTCCACTGGCTCAAAGATGCAATCTTTAGACTCTTCCCTTCATCTTATTAATTCCCTGAATGTCATTATCACATGTTCATATAAATGTTTCCATTGGCTACAGATGGCAAGAGAGTTGACATTCTGGGGCTTTCCACTTAACTCAAATTCAAGAAGCATCTTTGAAAGCCAGACACTAAGTATTGTACAAGTGAGCACACTTGTCTAAGTGTTGACCACAAGTTTGGAGGCCATATGCTATGCTTCTATTTGTCTTCTGCAAAAGAAGGAATAGCAGATACCCACCGCACTTCTACCCACACTCAAGTAAAGCTGACCTTCAAAGGGAAAATTGCACAGTATTTTGCATTTTTCATTTTAGCTCCATATTTACGTATGTGAGTTATTGTGGGTTATTAACTCTTGCCCATATTGCCATTGAGTTCCAACCAGTCAAGACCCTCTCCCCTTCCCTGGGTAACTTACAGTGGGCCAACCATGAGTCGATGACGGCAGCCCATAATTAAAGTCCTAGAGATTTTTCTCAAGTAAAGAGTTTGAATCATTTTTGAAGAGAGTACAGTACTATCACAACCATATATAATTTGAAAAGGTATATGCACCCCATGTTCATTGTAGTATTACTTACAGTAGCCAAGATATGGAAGCAATCTGGGTGTCTACCGACAAATGAATGCATACAGAAGAGGTGGTATATATATATATATATATATATATATATATATATATATATATATACAATGGAATATTACTCATCCATAAAAAAGAATGAGACTTACCATTGGGCCAACATGGATGGATCTTTAGGGTATTGTGCTGAGTGGAGTAAGTCAGGCAGAGAAAGACACACTGTAGGATTTCACTTATATGTGGAATCTAAAAAATAAAAAAAACACAGCAAATGAAATAACAAAATGGAAATCTACCCACAGATATAAAGAACAAGCTGAATGTTGCCAAAGGATAGGGTACAGTTAAAAAAAAAAAAAAAAAGAGAAAAAGCACAGGCTAATGAATTGCTGCCTCAGGCAGAAGGGTGCTGTGGCTCGGCCCTTCCCCTCCACAAAAACAAATGTGGGAGAAGGCAGTTAAAGTAGTACAGGAAGCTGTCATGAAAGGAAAGAGATTAAAAAGGAAGAACATGCAACATCTATGTAAATATAATTCTTATAATCAAAATGTTATTTGTTCAAGGAAATCGATTATCTGTAGCAGAACTAGAGTGGTGACACTGGGCTCGCTTCTCAGCAGCTGTTTTAATGTTAAAACCACTTGTGCATAAAGAAGATGTAATGTGATGAATCAAGGAAGGCTTCAAGGTTTGAACTGGAAAAGAGAAACAGAGCTTGTTCCAGATTGATGGCTTTAGATAAGCACACACAAGGAGAAAAGATTTAAGACTTATATAACTATGAGAAGATTCACCTGAGGAAAACCAGAGGAGAAATGGCAAGAGAGTTCTTTAGAACCAATGACAGAAGGGCTATGCTTCCAATCATATAATTAATGCACGAATCCTTAGTTGGTATTTATAATTGCTGTTTGTAATAGTTTAATTGAAGAAGGATGCATCAAGGAAGGAATTGCCACTGAAATAAAAAGGGTGACAGAACAGATGAGGTCACCTTTGCTATTCAGTTTCCCCAACATTCTTCCACGTGGATGTGTAGAAGCTGTGTTTTTCTCAGGTTCTGGGAAGTTTGTTAAATATTATTGAATGTGAATGCAAAGCACAGTTCTAGAAGACTTGTGCTTTCTAGGGGAAACAACCTGATTGGTACATTATACGATGTGAGCGGTCAGAAGAAAGGTGGATATTTAGGTGCAAAACCATTACATTAAGTACTGTATTTACCGAAATTGCTTCCCCTTGCCTGGAGGGGAAATGAGGGAGAAATTAGTTTTAAAGTGATAAAACTTGCCTAAATCGGGTTTAAATTAGCTAATCTAATGAATGATTTACTTCTAAAACACCATTCACACTTGCTCACTGTAGAATTAACATCACAAAAAACTTGATCACTGCTTTTTGACGTTCTCAGCAATATTTATTTTATTGAAGTAAATATAGCACAACACAAAACCATAAAAATATATTCTCTACCACTTATATTCTATACCACTTCATCGAGAGATGAGCAATTTCTCTACTTGAATAGTAAGAAACAGTTGACTGCTGTATTTCTCCAAAAGAGGTTGCAGTTTTGTGTTTTAATACTTTGAAGGGAAAAAATATTTGAAGATGACTGGAAGAGAAAGCAAGAAAAATTATTAGTAGTTTGACATGTAATTAATAGAATTGGCAATCACTTATAGGTCATCTCTTTACCAATGCAGAATAGAAGTGAATTTTAAAATCACTGTACATTTTACATATTGCAAGGTTTTAATTAGCAAAAAAAATCAGCCTCAAAACTTTCTTCCACAAGCTTAGTATACTGTTAACTATGAACTAGAAAATATATGTGGACAGTGGTTTTTAAATATCTAGTTGATGTCTTTCATGGGTGCTATGATTTGTATAATTCAATATTGAAATACAACACATTTATTAGAAATTAAGTTATCTGAATAAGTGTTATGCAATTTTATACTTTTAGTCCTTCAAAGAATGGGTACTTTTACACCGAAATGTTAATATGCATGGAGCCTGTGGGGACAGAGCCCCAGGAAGCAGTTTCCAGGCTCTTGGCCTCACATAGAAAGGTGCTGGCTCAGATAGTAAATGGCCATCAACTGTGATTGCATGGCCATCAGCTGTGGCCAGTTGGCCGTCAGCTGTAACCAGTGAGCCATTGGCCACTAAGATAACTGCTGTGGCTACGCTAGCAGAAAGAGAAAGAATGGGGGCTAGCAAGAAGATGGTGGCTGAGCTAACAAGAGCGGATTGCAGAGAGGCGGATGCCACCAGCGAGAATATAGTGGTATGACTCCCCTACTTATGGCTCCGTGGGTGTTCCTTTTTGGCCTCACCATGTCCTGTGTTCTTATGTGGGGAGCGGGAGCAGAGACCCCGCCGGACTCCCCGCATGACAGAGCCTAACCCTTATCTGTGAGAATCCTCAACTAAACATCAGATTGAGATTATTCCCCACGTGAGTGCAGTCTGTGCCCTCAGACAATGACTCAAAGACAGTTCTCACTGTCCCAGGCCTGACACAATGTGTTCTAATGAGAGATTGAAAGTGAGAGGGCAGGTTGGGAGGGGCAACTGGCAGGGGAACAGGTTGTGCTCGGTCAGTAAAACTGAGGACTGAGTTGTATAACTGTGACAGTATGCATTGTGTTTTTTAGGAACTTCTTTGAATCTAGGGTGAATGACTTAGTAAAGATAGCCTGAAGGAAAGCTGGCACCTTGGCCAGCACGCTGAGACAGAGGACAGAGGACAGATCCCTACTGTGTGGAGTCTGGCAAGGAAGCACGGTTCAGTTTTCATGTGAAAGGAAAGAGTAGGCGTGGGGACATGGGGTGGGATCAGCTGGGGACAGGACTTAAAGTAAGAGCTGCCCTGAGATTCAGGTGAGGCTATGGACTCTGGACCACACCCCACACTGGTGGGATCCGTACCTGTTTCACCTGGTTTCTTTGGTACCTTAAACATCCTGGGGAAATTTATTTTCAGAATTGACAGATTAGGAATGCAGATTTGTTTTCCCTAAGAAAACACTCACAATCTGCCTAATTCAACAAGAATTTCACAGCATTTCCTGAATTTGACATAAAAAATTGCCGGCATCTTTACCAAGGGTGAGGATGCAGGAATGCTGGCCGACCCCGGGACCAGTCTTGGCTAGGTTTCTCTAGAACTTAATGTGGATTTATTAAATCCACAAGCTTAGAGATGGGCTTCAATGATTTAGAAAAGAGATGAAAGACAGAAATTATAGTATTCTGACAAGAACTTTATTAAAAATCCATCAATGTTCCATTTATTACATGAGAAATGTACTTCATACAGTGTATTTGGTTTAAATTCTTTCTCAAATCTTCATCACCAGATTAGCTCCACAAAGATACTGCGTCTTACAAATTCCAAGAGATTAAAAGGAGGCGATCAGGCTGTAGAAAGAACTGCCATATAACCCGACACTTGTTTTTCATAGGGGATCAGATTCTCAAAGAGATGTTTTTGGTTAAGTATCATTAGGTTTGGCATGATATCAGCTTCCACATGCGTATGGCCTGGAAGAGTTAATATGTCTTTGAAATGCAAATAGTTTAGTGACTATTTATTGGCAGCGCCTGATAAATGGTCCCCAATGTGCTATAAAAGCTTCCTATTATATTGTCCCACTATATTCTTTTGAGACAGGTGATTATGGCCAACTGTCAATCATACTTAAGTGAAAGAAGGCAAAGGTAGGAGGAAATTGCGGTACTTTGAAGAAATAAAAACTCACGGATTCCAGCAACATGCTAGAGTTATTAATTTTTAGAATTCAAAGGTAACTTAGAGATTAACTGGCCAATCCTCTTGCTCTGCAACTGAGGACACTGAGTTATGGAGAGAACTCTGTAGCTCACAGCAGGTATATCTGACTAAGACACAGCATCCTGGGACCTCTGTTCTCAACCGCTGACCACGTCTGGAGAGAAAGTGCCTCCAACCAGAACCCAGAAAAACTATAAGTAAAGTAGATGATATAGATGAGTGTATCTAATATTCAGATGAGACAAAGATCGTTTTTCTGGGAAGATCAATGAGGGCATCAAAAAGGTGGTGGGGTGTGTGTATATGTGTGTGTGTGTGTGTGTGTGTGTGTGTGTTTGAGTGTGTGTGTGTGTGTGTGTGTGTGTGTGCTTTTGTCTGTGCTTTGCTTTGATTTTGGGGTTTGAAGGATAAGCAAAACCGGTAGGTGGCGTAGTAAAAGGAGGACATTGGAGTTGCAGGCAGCAGGAGCACCCTGGGTGGAGGCAGGCACGCACAGGCTACCTTTGGAAAACAGGAGGGATCAGTTTGATTGACGGATACATAGGATGGCTATGGAGGTTTCTAGTAAATGAAACGGGAAGGGTGGCAGAGGCCATGCTGCCAACTCAGAGCACGAGGAGGAGGGTCATGCTGCACGATAAGCGACATTAGACCTGTTCGGTGAGCGAATTTGCTTTGATTTTTTGGGGCCAGGTGTCCCATCTGTCAGGTTCCATTACTCTTCTCTCTGGCAGGAAGTACTTGCCAATGGGTAATTCAGATTTGATTATAACAGCATCTGGGAACTACTATAATTTTCTGCCTGCTTTTTATTCCTCAAATCTGGTTTTTTGAGTGAATGCATGCATGCTTATGCAGGATTGTGCAAAGAAAGGACCCCAAGTGAAGCCCCGATATATTACACATTTGTTCAAAAATGTCAGTCTATTCTAGCTGACCTCATACCTTTCTGAGCATTAGAATGCCATGAAAACCACCATGAAAAAGTGAACCATAGTTCTTAAGGCTATGTGTTTTTAGACTCAGAACGTCTGTAACTTCCAATACTCCCAAGAGCTAGAAGGGATTCTTGAAGGGGATTATATCTATTTATCTCTGTACATCTCTAAAGGGAAAATATTAAAATACACTTTACATGTGCAAATACTCATTAATAGCCATTTTTATTACATGTGCATCAAGAATTCTTGCAACGTCAATGCACAAATCTTATGCTTAGGGTACTACCCGCAAGCATTCCTTAGAAGCCACTTAGATCATACGGCAGCTACTGCAGAATGAAGGTGCCTTTTTTTCATATCTAGGGAGGTTATCACAAGATGAGGTGTTAATGACTTTATGATATTTTAAGTTGTGTGAGGAAAATGATTAATTTCTGAACCAAGGGCTAATCAAACTCAAGGTAAAGCAATAACACTCACTCTTTATAAATAACCACTCTGTGCTGCCTCCTACCTCCCTCCCCCAAAGTGTCAACGATTTCACAAATATGTAACTTTATTATCATTGTTTTTCTATTATCTTTATTTTTTTAAAGAGAATATGTGGATCAACTTAAGCCAAAAAAATTTTTCTTGTGTCAATAATTGCATTTGGACATACAGTTCTTAAGGCCAACTATCTTTCTAGACATATTCTCACCACTGCGACTCGTACGCTGGTCCATGATGTTTTTAAGGAACACATGATGGCTTCGTGGAGTGGGGTGCCTGAAGCCCTCACATCTAACTCCAATTAGAATACGTCACAAATAACTGAGAATCAATTTAGTCCCAAATGTTTATCTCTAAGTTACAGATGTTTTCTTTCTTCATTTTTCTGCCTTCCATGTATTAGATTCCGTTTTAACTTTACAATTGGAGTTAAATAAATCACCGTCTCCATTGGGAAAATTGTGAACTTTCACCAGCTGCAAGCTTCACTGCATGGGTAAATTTATGTTTATTCTGTAGTAAAACAGTAATGCATGGCCCTGGCCTGAATTCACAGCTAAAAGTTAATCTGTTTAATTGGGCAAGTTCAGTCTGAGGTCCTTCTGCCCTTCATAAAACTGTACTCTGGCAGTTTACAATTCTAACAAACCTCCCAGAGTGAGTTATAGTTTGGGGCTCAAACTGGGAATAACCACAGGATTATTCAGAAAGTAATACCCCAACTGGGGGCACTTTATCTTTTTACAATGGGATATTTAATTTTACTGCGCCTAGAAATATTTGTCAAAGAGGCAAAAAATGTTTTTGTCAAAGACCTTTGGTTCTTTGCTCTTGTTTTCCAAGGTAATTAGGGTAATAATGTTTCAGTTCCTTTGACTGGACAAGAAGTGATTTAAAACTGTCAGAGGAGTTTTAAAGAGAAGTCAAGGCTATATTCAGGGAATGAATCATGTTTGAATTTGGGGCCTGGGTTCTCGTCCATCCTCTTGGTCAAGTGTTTCTCGGATAGATTGAATATAGACTGTGTACCCACAAATTAGGTGCACCCTCATACAAAGCTCTAAGCAGCAACTGTGTGTGCTTTGTTTTCATTGACTAGAAGGAGAAGGAAACTGGCATTTTTTTTTTTCGAGCACCCACTACAAACAGACACAATACTCTGTGTGTTACAAATATTAATCATTCAAAACTCTTTCTCTATATCTTTATATAACATAGCTCTATGTTTTATAAATACATATATGTATGTACCCCAGTTAGTAAGAGAGGAAACGGATGTTCAGACATCATGTAATTTTTCAGCGTGAAATTGGAAGCTAAAGCAGGCTCTTCCTGGTCAAAGTCTAACCTCTTTTTCTTTCATTTTTATATTTTTAAAATTACATAAGGAATGAAAAATCCATTCTCCTTGTGAAACTCTAGAATATCGGGCTAAAGTAAAAGTCCTTTTAAAAGTCAGCTTTGATCCTGGCTCCTCTCTCCCTCCTCTAAGATGTATGCATTTAACATGTATTTTTCAGATCTTTAAACTATTTTACTTACATGTATTTACCAATAAAAATGTATAGCGTGGTTTGGTGTGTTTTGCTACTTTTCATATAAACAATGCGCTGCCCACATAATTGTTCAAGTCGCTTTTCTCCCTCACTATCACGTATCTGAGAACCTCATCTTGAAACACACGGATCTAACGCATTCATTTTAACTGCTCTACCCCTCTGTGACTCTAGCGTATTTGGATGTGTCATTGCAATTAAAATGAATATTGTGACAATATTGTTTCACAAATCTCCTTGAGCATATGTGCTGGTGTTTCTGTAAGAGTGAACCTATAAATAGAACTGCCGGGTTAAAAAAGTAGGTGCATTTCAGTTTAATAGACATTGCTCAATTTCTTCCCAAAGTGGATCTCCCAGTTTATCCTTGCAAAAATAGTGTGTGAGGGCACCCGTCTCCCTACACCTCACCCACTCTGGGGGCTGCACCCAGCTTTTAAATTTTTGCCTACCTGATGGGATTAAATATGTTATCTCACTGTTGCTTCAGTTGGTCTTTCCCATAGAAAGTTACTGTAGAAGTGAATTGTCTTTTCATTGGCCACTTATAGTTTTATTCCTATTCATGACTTTTTCAGTTTTGTCCATTTTTTTCTTTTCGGTGTTTGTCTTTTTCTTAATGACATATTGTTTCTTACCTATATTGCAAGTAGCTTTCTTTGTCCATAGTTTGTCTTTTAATATTATAATGATTTCTTGAATTGTTCAGAAGTTTTCAATTTTGATGTGCTCCGTTGTATCAATATTTTACATTAAAAATTTTATTCTTTAAGAAGGGTTTCTCCACTCCAAGATCATGGAGATATCTTCTACAGTTTCTCTTAGGAATGTTAAAGTTGTCATTTTTCTACATAGTAATGTTAGATGATAATGCAAAGTATTGATTGAAATCTTTCCTGTCTGTTGAAGTTAGCAAATACTGTAAAGCTAACAGTGGAGACAGATCCCTGTTGAGAACAAAATTACTAATTTCTCCAAGGTTGAGTTCAAAGAGGGCCTGGTCCTTGACATAAGATTCCTAGTATGACCCCAGGTGCCAGTACAGCTAACCTGCTTTGACAGCCTTTACCAATGACAGAAAGGAGAGGGAATTTGGAAAGAAAGCGTACTTGCTACAATGTTTTATATGCTTAGAAGTATAGCATTTGTTCTTAGCTCTATATGTTGGGGTGGTGAAGGAGACGCATGTCTATTGAAATTTAAGGGTGTGCTTAAACATAAAGACACAAGCCAGTTTTTTGTTCACACACCTCCCAATATCCACAACTACAGGTCTAGATTGATATTTTAAATGACTTTGAAGTTTTACAACCCATAATGATATAAATTTACTTGTTTTGTTTATTATATCACTACTTCAACCTTGTTTTATTTTCCTTGTTGGTGGATTACATCTTTCAGATGCTTTTAGAGTTTTGGGCTAATAAATATTATGGATCCACGTATATTTGCTTTTAGGTTTGAATGATGGTTTGGTTGGATATAAAATTCTAAGTTCAGTTCTCTTTCCTTTTCCTTCACCAGTTATCAGTTTTAAGATCTTGCTTCATTGCCTTATTGTGTTTTGTATTGCTAATGAGAGGACTTACGGGAATCTGATTCTCATTCCCATTGGAGCTCTGCGTTCTGCTCCTCTCAGTATTATTTTTTCATTATTTACTTTCTGAATTTAGTTTAACTATGATGTGTTTAGGTCCTCAGTGGGCTTTTTCTATCAGAGATGTTGTGGCATTCACAAGATCATCTTGTTAGCTACTGACAAAATCAGCTCTCTTTACTCAGCCTCAGCTCTTTATATTAGTTGTGTAGGGAAGGAGATCTTATAGGTTTCATTTTAAAATTTTAGTCATGGGACAGGTACAATAATCTAAAACTTGCTAGTTAATAAATAAAGAACAATCGAATCCAAATTATGTTTCTGGGAGATGGAGTAAGTTATGGTTACCTGCTCATCTGGTTAAAGCTTTTTACTAATATTTGTGAAGACTTTGATTTTATATTTATCCTGGTTTCCAAATAACACCTTTCCCCCCTTCTGATGAGAATATCTCCCTAAAGTTTTCATTTCCAAGAGATGGCTCGCAGATCCTAGAGAAGACATGGTAGAAAAATTTTCTTAAAGGTACAGAGAAAGGATGTAAGGTTTCTCCAAGAAGTTTTAGGACATAGTTGCCTATTACCAGAGGTCTAGGGTAGTTATTATGCAAAGTTTCCTTCTATTTCTTAAGTGCAAGACAGTTCTGTTTAGATGTCCCGGTCTTGCACAATATCTGAAGTCTAAATGATACCAAGTGGCTGACTTGCCCACCCAACTACATTTTCTTCAATTGGCTTCTTATACCAGGGAGAAGATTTCCAACTAAGATGGAAATCAAAAAATTATTATGTTCTATATTTAAAGCTGTGTGTTTTGGAGCATTTTAATAAGCTGTTCCATAAAAGTTTCATAATGTTTTCTTTCGTTCTGGCTACATAGTTTATTTTCAGTTTAGGATAGAATGGCCCGCCCTCCTATTTTCCCCCCCAAAAAAGTTTCTATCAGGTTCTGAATATCAGCTTCTAATTAGGCCGACTTCTGGCCACAGAGCTCCTTAAAAAAAAAAAAAAAAAAAAAAAAGTCCTTTCAAATATCTTATTATCAGTTTTCAGCCAAGATAAACAGTAAATATTCCTGGCAGTACTGAATGCCTTTCTAAAATTCTCCCCTCTTTTTCTTTTAAACCAAAGGTGTACCTATCAAGTGACTTGAAACCAAAACCAATAATTATTTTATGACTTAACCATGGATGCAAAGAGACATCCCCCCAAAGAGGGTATAAAAATGCAGTCCTTCCAAGATCCAGAGCCACTCCCAAGGTGACAAAGGAGAGAAAGACAACAGACAATTCTGTTGCGAGCCAGTAACAATCGGTAGGATGCTAGCCCTAAATGGAATGTAACTTAACATTTCTGTCCAGACATATTTTGGGGCCCCCAACCCGATGGCTGAGCCACCTGCACATACAAGAACCAACAACCTGAATGCTCTGGGCAGGCAGAAAGCCAAGCCAAGTTCTCAGCACACAAAACTGGACAAATAGGAGAGCGATAGCTGTCCCTGGGAGGGCGGAAATCAATAACCAATGGGCACCCCCAAACCAAATTCATAAGAGTCCCAATTCAAATAACTCATTCTTACAAATGTTTTTCTCCAGCTTACCTGAATTTTGAAATGAAAAGTCAAAGTGACAGTTCACCTACCTCGCTTAACTGGGCACTATAGATAGCAGCAATCTGGGAGAGGTGACTTTGGTAAAAAGTCTTCCTCTTCACCAACTTCTGCCAGTTTTTCAGGATCCCATTGTTAACTTAATTAAACAAGGTGGCCATTTAAGGGAGGTGCAGTGGCAGTCTATGTAAACAAACCAAAATCTATGCCTGAAAATGCCTCCAGGTTACAAAATCAAAATGCTAAGGACAAGTAATCACAAACAGCCAAAAGGCTTTAACTAAAGCCATCCATCATTTCCTTACTTTGCTTCCACCTTTTCACTATAAAAGTGAGTAGGTGAATTTGATTGAGTGGGGGATTCTAAAAGAGCAGTGGGAGTTTAGGTTTGAGGGAAGGATGCACTAGGTTGTGGACCGGCTTTTGACATCAGGATAAGGATTTTGGAATATCCACTTGGTACGCGGACTTCTTTAAGTTATTGGAGACAGAGTGTGTCAGATAACAGTTAAGGAATATTAACCTAGTGGTGATGTCTGCAATGCATTCAAACAAAGAGAAGCTAGAACAGCGACATTATGTACATATTGTAATAGCCAGATGAGGGGCTTTGAGGGTCTAAACTATGGATCGTGCCAGTGATATTGGAAGAGGCAAGACAAGAATGTAATAAACATAAATCCAAGACATCTGGTCAGGAGGGAGGCAGTATTTCAAGTGTAGATGCTGGCAGAACTGCTTCTAGTGTGGGGAAACCAAAGAGATTAAATATACTGGGGTTGTGTCACTAAAGGTCTGAAACAAACTATTGGCCTATGAATTCAGTGAAAAAAATAATTAAAGCCAGTTTTCCTTTTAGCTTTTTTGTTATTTACTATTTGTCTCTGTCTACTCTTCTTAGAACCAGTGTTAGAGTCATATGATTGCAACTAAATCTATTACATGGATCAAAATAGTTCTCCTTAATATAGCCAATATAGCTTTCCTAGATTTTACATTATAGCTGATTGTCATATGGAACATTATTTGGCTAGATTATTGATCCTTTGAAAAAAATGATGTTGCATGAATAAATATTTTTGAATGAATAAAGCATTCCATTAAATGTTTTCTTGAAAATAAGTTGAAACTCTTCAAAGCTAATTAAATTCACAACTTCTTTTAAATTGAATTTTGCTATATTATAGGTTTTTAATGTCTTTCTTTTGAAAGTTCCACAGTTGCTATATAATCATAAGCATAAGAAATATTTTACTTACCCTACAATCATTTTAAATTTCATGGGCCAAATTCTCCCCTCAGATGTACTTTTTATAACTCCCACTAAAGTGAGTGGAAATCGAGTTAAACTATCTGAGGGCAAAAATTGGAATCACATTTGCAAAGATATTGACTTTTCCTGATTCATGTTTTATTGAGAAATCGGACATTTAAATTGGCTAGGATTATCTGTAATAAAGTATTTGAACTTGATGCCATTTAGACATATTGGGAAAAGAAGAAAAATAATGTTTTACTGCAAGTTGCTACTTTTCAAATTTTGACTTTCATTTCCCATGAAAAAATGTAAAACTGGAGAATTAAACACCTCCACATTTTTTCCCTACTGAGCTTGAAAGTTAAAAGCATTGCAATTGCATGAGTAAAATATTTTTTACAGCATATAATAACACTGAGCTGCAGGAGACTGGGAGGAAAGGGAAAGGAAATAGAAGGGTGGACGAGGGGAATGCATGTGAAATATTGGACCCAGGAATCCAAAGTAAATGAACCAAATAGTTTTAAGATTAACTCATATTATTTTTTCTGTACATTCTCCTTGTATGAAAACTATTACGAACATTTTAAATAGTTCTATATTTTTTTGGTGTTGACTTTAATTATCTTTTCTAAATATTAGTGTAATGGAGTGTGTGCATGCAGACAAAATTCCACCTCATGCAGGCAGAATTCTGCAGGGGACATACTGACTGTGTATTGTCCACTTTGGACAGTAGACTTTCGATGGCAAAGTGTAGGTAGAGGTCATTCAGTTTCTATGTTGACAGTTAATTAGTTTCTGAGAAACTCTTTTTAGTACCTAAATGAAAGAGCTGCAGTTTGTTCCTCATCCCAATTTACAATTTGCCATGTGTCCAATTTACTACACAAACTGTACGTGTTGGCTCCAGGATTTGTCCCAAGCATCCCCGTTTCCTCGCCTTGGGTGTGAAGATCGGTTCTGGTCCTCGGGAATCCTCTTCTGTGTCTATCAGGTGGAAGGCGTTCCTCACAGGTGTTCTTTTAAGAAATTTGCTGCCCAGTCCCATCTTTGCTTCTGCCCTGGCTCATGGTGTTAACACTGAGTTGTCATCACTGGTGCTCAGAAAAGACTTTATGTCCTTCCCGTGAGCTCTGCGACATGTCTGCTCTGTGTGCACGACCACACCACTCGTGTACAACGTGAGTGCTCCTCACGTGTCCCCGTCCTGTCTGTGAACCCAATGCTCTAGTGAAAGAAATGCCAGGAAAGCCTCCTTGCTGGGAAGACCTGATTCCCCCCCAGCTTCACTCTGCCTCCAGGCTTACTCTTTGCGCTTGACACATATTCAGGAGTTCTGGAATTACTTGTCGGAGGGATAGTCGATGACCTTAAGGACTTAGTTTTTAAAGAGATACCACCTACCTCTTAAAAATTGCAGAACTTCCTACGAAGTTTTAAAAAATTGCGAGTAGAATCAAGGACGTCATAAATATGTTTAACACCATGTAACTACTGGTGGGTTTGTTTTCTCCCCCGTAGAAAGACTCAGCTGATGTAGGAGCCCAGAGATCAAGGTTTCCTCCCAGCTCTTGCTGGGACGTTTTAGGATCCTGCCTGTCTCCGTGGAAGTGTTACTGTCCTGCAGTCATTACTGCACAGATATTAAGGACAGCATCCTTGCCTGGAAGGGGGTTCGGGGTGTCCATGTACCGCAGTGCAAGTTAATAGACTCACTGAGGTGGAATTATGGCGAAACCCGCATGGCTTGGTGAAGAACTTTGAAGTATGGCTGTGACACGCAGACCTAATCCATGGTAATAATAACTTCCATGTATTTTGCACCTATTCTCTGCCTGGGGTTCTGCAAAGTAGCCATTACAATCCCCATTGTACAGCCCAGGAAGCAGGGTTTTAGAGTGGTCTTCACCTCTCCCACGATCGCACACGCATCCGTACTGCTCAGATCTGTCACTCCTCCTCCAAGCTCTCAGATTCCGGATCCTCCCTGTCGCCAGGGCTCCTCGCCACTCCAACGCAGAGTGGGAAGGCTGGGCAGCGCTCTTAACAGAACGGACTTCCCATGGTAGGAACGATGGAGGGTGACTATTCTGGCAGTTGTGTCTGTAGGACGAGGATTCCAGAAACTATTTTTGTGGGTAGTCTGTATAGTTTAGCAGAGTCTGGTATGGTCTGTGTGATTTTCTAAAAAGTGTTTTTGTTTCCTTCTGGTCTAAGGTTCTTTATGGTAAAATTTTGCAGAAATGTTCAGAAGGAATCAGCAGGATGTCAATTTTTCTTCACAGCTGCAAAGTGGCCTTCAATAGAGAGACTTATAATAACCGGATTCCTCCAAGAGAACAGCAGTGAAAGGCTGGCTGGATTATAATTTGTGGAGGAAACATTTGACCCGATGATATTAGAGAATCTGTTGTTTTTGCCATATTTGATTATTTAAATTTTGCTGGTATCTTTTCTCCAGAGAATATACCTGTCACACAGCCAAAAGTCTTCCAATTTGTTTTTCCATATGTTGACAAGTTTCTTATAACAAAGGATTTAAGTTCTGTTCAGGGCACACAGTATTACTAACTTTCAGAATAATATATTGTTTCTTGTTTTCATCAGGCATACGATTTAAATACTATACCTCATAAGTTAGGTTTGGCTATAAAAACTTAAGAGCCGCAGACCTATTTCAGCCACAGAAAACTGTTGGTGTGTTAGGAATAAGTGACATGATTGTCTATACTGTTGCCTAATTACAGACTTTTTAAAACAAAGTAAACCACTGTTAGTGAACATGATTTTCTTGAACTGACCTAAGAGGCCAAGTAAAAAAACAACATTTTTCATTCGTATTGCTTACAATTGGAAACAGCAGAGAAGCATTCTAAAATTAATGATCTTCAAACAATGTTAATTTGCTAGGATTGCACACTCAGCGTAACAGGAAAAAATTAGAAGTTTATCTTTCTGATGACGAAATACTACATGAAACTATAAGATTCAAACATAGGAAGAAAGAAGCAGTGTAAAGAGGACGCCTTAGGGAGACCCCAATTCAATGGGGAATCACATCACTGGTTGTGTATGTGCCCCTTTTTATTGAGAGGTCACTAGGATATCAGCACATAAGTATCATATTTATTTGAAATAACATTTTCTAAGGAAAAAGTTGGTTCTTGCCTCTGTGTACTATTTAATAAATAATTAGTGGACATTTTATAATAATTATTATTTTTACTCTCTCTATAGTTTCAGAGTTCATAAAAAAAGTTCACTTAAACTAACATTCTTCCTTACTCATTTGGAATAGTGTATTAAGAAGGTGCCTTTAAAAAAAAAAATGTTCAGCTCTGCAGTCACCATTTTATTTTAATAACGGAAAAGGGAAACCAGTAAAACAAATTGTGAGATTTGACAAACATAGGAGTATTGGCATTGTTTTTGCTTAATTACTGATTCTTTTTAATATTATCATTTCTGTAGATTAAAAAGTTGTGGATGAGCTAGGCCGTGGTTTTAAATAGGCCAAGCCACAAAATGTTTGCCTGATTCAGAGAAATGTTCTATAAAGGCAGGATCTGGTCTTCCAGGCCCTCTCTGCAGAGGAGGCGCCCTTGGAGAATCACATGACTCTGTTTTGTCTTTGACAACATCTGACCATGACCTTGGCCCATCAAATTTTCTTCAAGGGTTTAGTGGAGGAGTTAGAGGGGGCCTGGGAGGGGAGATGAAAGAAGAGAGAGGGTGGAGAGAGAACCAGAGAGTTCCAAGTGTCCTAGAGCCACTGCTGAGCCTCATAGGAAGTGTAACTGGAAAGGGAGCCAGTGAGCGCCAGCTGGATCTAGAATCAAGGGACTGGAATCAGCCAGTCCTGGGTTTGAATTACCTCCACCCCTTCATGGGTGTATGAAATTGCCTAAGATCAATCACCTCTCTGAGATTGTTCTCTCATGTATAAAATGGGGCTAAGAAAATGTACTTTGCAGGGCTGTTATGATAGAGCCATTCGGGTTTTAAGACAATGGATCTGAAGAACCCTGTCCGGTTTCTGGAACATACCAGGCTCAATAGACAGGAACTATTATCCTGATTGGTTTCTTCCGCTCACTTTCCTCCAGCTTCCTGTTACCCCCTCCGTACACTCCTTCACGAACAGAGGTGACTTTTGGGGTGAGATGACCACTGATTTATACTTCGGCTTTTCTTTCCATAACATTACTCACTCTAGTCCCAACAACTTCTAGGTTTCTTCTGATTAAAGGATGTTATGATTCTTCTCTGGTTCTGCATACAAGTCTTTGGTCCTGTCACTTACGACCAAGACATTTAGGAAAAATGAATGTGCATATTTTTCAGGCTTCAGGGGCATGGTGCTATTGCTAGTGTGGAATCCATGCTAAGGAGAGATGGTTTCAGAGCCAGAATCCAACTCTGGATTTTATTTTCAAGGATTTCTCTCTCTCTCTTTTTTTCTTTTTTTGAGCCACACCAAATAAATCTTTGTTCTCCTGTGTTCAGCAAACTTGGTTTTATATTCATTCACTACAAAATCCTTCTGACTCTCAGGAAACTAAAGACAAATAAGCCTCAGTGGTTTTTATCTATCAGGCTTTTATCCTATCATGGCAATTGGAAAGAGTCATTAATAACCAAGACACAATCAAAGGAACTTGACAGTATGTGTGGCAAAATAATTAATTAATATAGAATTATAACTCAAGTCTTCCCTGTAATGAAAAAACCAGGCCTGCACCAGTACACGACTTTGAATTCAATAACTACTGCTTGCTTTAGGCATATTAATTAAAAAAAAAAAAAAAATTCCTCCAAAGCAAATTTAAAAGGAGAAATGTGTTTGGAGTCATTTCTCTCGTGTCAGATAGCACAATATTTTCTAGAATAAGTAAATCAGGTGCATGGTAATACTTTATCAAAATATTGACATTAAAATATTACCAGGCCTCATTGTTTGTCAGTATTTCGATTTTCTTACTTATTTTTTTAAGACTGGGTTTAAACTCTTGTTATCAAGCAGACTTTTAATTTCTCATTTTTCAGAGATAATATTGAAAGGTCACTTTGTAGCTTTTAAAGTTTTAAGAGATGACTCATGGCGCCATCACTGTCTTACAGGCTTCAAAATCCAGTTTCCAGTCACTATTGTGCATTTTGATTTGGCAAACATGTATCTGTGTTTTATGTGTTGTAACAGAGATTATTATTAAGAGCTCTTTATTGCTGGTTTCTATGTTTTAGGTAGTAGATCTTCAGAACACCCCATCAAATGGATAAAAAGAACATTGCATGCTTTAATGAAATATACTGTTTGCTTCATTAAAAAAAAAATCTCTGATGGAGAGTCATAAAAAATCTGGAAAGTTTCTCTACTTATTACTTTCAGATTTGTCTTACAAACTTATTTTTCTTTTTACTCATTAGTAAAGATGCCTACATTCAGAAAGATGAGCCTTCTCGAGCTGGCAGCTTTGTTCCCCAGAAACACTGCACACAACCAAAAGCAAGGGTCAGCAGTGAAGAAGGGCTCTGTCAGACTAAGGCCAGGAAACACGTCTTTTGTTCTCTAGTGATCAAAAGCTGTGGACACTTCTGCTTCCAAAGAGACATGACTGAGAGCACCTAACTGAGAAGCTGGTGAGGCTCCAGGGCCACATCTGAAAGACCATGTCTGACAAAGGCCTGAGTGCCCTGGGGAAACGCCACGGGTGGCCCTCTGGATTGTGGGCTGGTTCCAGCTGGGCCCAGTGGACCTGGTCTGGGGCTGGTGTTAGCACTGGTTTAAAGGACCCCAAGAAAAGCTACCTAATCCAGGTTGTTTGAGGCATAAGAAGTGTATTCTAGGCTCACCATCGACTGATTTGAAAATCTCAGCTTAGCCTCAAAACTGACTTTTAATCAATAAGTATTTATTGAATGTCTATTATGTTTCGAGGTCATCTAATTTCAAATTCTGCCCCCCAAACTTTATGTTATTTTGTATTGAATCATTTCCCGTGACAGATAATATATCTGCATAATATCTTCAGTGGTGGGTCAAAAGATAAAAACCCAGAGAACCATTAGGCGCTGCTCCTCTTACTCCTGGCGAAGCCTCCCTTCAATTTTTCAGAAAGTGGGTCGTTTATTCTATTCTTTAACATCTCCAAGTATTGCTACTATATGATTGTCTTCTCAGTGCTTTTTAAAAAAAGCCTTTTTCCAAACGTCGACAAAATTCTTCTACTTAGGAAATTAGGAACTGTTTGTGTTTCCCAGGCTTTCCTTAAATCCTGAAGAAACAAGGATCATTTCCATGGTGTGTTGTTAAAAACAAGAGGACAGGCCCCAAATGGAGTCACTTATGTTAAGCCCCACAAATACAGACTACACTTAATTATGGTTTCAGCTCTCCTAGAAATGGAATCTTAAGCCAGTCAGAAGTCGTCTGTCTGATCAGCCCTAGTTAGGTTGTCTGCCGAGAGACCCCTGCCACCCTCTAAAATAAAGATATGTTGCTGTATCCAGCCAGCTTTGCTGCCCATTGTAACTTGTTCTTGCTCCCTTCTCCCTGTAAGGCTTTCATTTTGTTAAGTTCCTCTGAGCTACTTTCCATCTGCCAGATTGGATGCTGCCGGATTCATGGATCTGTTAGCAAAGCCAGTAAGATCTTTACAGTTTATCCTGTTGAGTTTTCTTAACATCACGGTCTTCTGTTTTGCCAAAATTATGATTTTAATGGTGTATAAGGAACATTACATGTTCATGGGAACGTCAATGGTTTCCGAGAAAAGACCCCACATGAAAAATTATCAAGAAAATCAAGAGAAAATAATAGAAAGCTCCTGGCTCATCCTGAAGGATGAAACAGCCTTGCAAGTTCCTTTTGCGCACACTGCTGTACCTCCTCACCCTGTTAAAAACACCGACCAAGATCTGTGGCGTAATTTTACGGCCATGATAGTGGGTCCTGTTCAGGTGTTCCCGCCCGTGCACCCCACCTCCACTGCGGTATGTTTGAAAATCTATAATGGATCTGGTGGTTTTCAAGCAAGAGTGGACTAAGGAAGAGCACATCTTGGGAAGTGTAGGAACTCCCCAGGACTTGGTAGCACAAAAGAACTATATTTAAATATCACCTAACTAAGTAATGACACATTTTGAATGAACTTGAAATGGACCAGTGGCGCGGGGGTGTACACCCCTTCTCTGTCCATTAAACAACATACTTATTCGTCCCCTATGACTTCAAATCTCTCCAACAAGCATGAAAAAGACAGAGTCGCAGAACTCAGATGTGACAAGGACCGTATTTCCTAGACCCAGGGCTGTTCTCAGGAGTGCCGCAATACACCTCCTTTCCGAGTCTGGAACTTGGTAAAGCTGTTTTGAAGGATGCCCCGAGTTGTGTAGAGGCCCATTTCGTTTTGCATCCAAAGAGTAAAATCCCTGTCTGGGGCCGACAGTTCAGACGGGCAGGACTGTGCATCCGCTCTAATGGTTCAGATGGACAGACCCAGAGCTGGACAGGGCGGGGGCGCACGTCGCCGCCGGGTCTGCGGGGCGCTCGGCTGTCGGGCCTCGGGGTGGAGGCCCGGGGTCAGCCCTGCTCCGGGCTGCGCGCCCGGGCGCGGGTCCGAGCCGCCAACTTGGGGCCAATCAGCGCGCGGCGTCCGGCGCCCGCAGCCCGGCCCGCGCCCCGCGCCCCCGCCGGGGGCAGCAATGGCAGAGGCGGCTCCGGGCCGAGCGAGAGCCGGGACGAGGAGGGGCTGAGCCGCGGGGGATCCTGGAATCGGCGGGGAGGTGGGGATTCTGGGAGGAAAGCTGCATTTCCTCCTTCCCACCGGCCTCGCCCCTCCACCGGCACCCCAAATGTCCATGTGCCGCCTCCCGGGGTGCTGAGCGAGGCGCGCGGCCGCGGCGGGAGAATGCTGGGCATGTACGTGCCGGACAGGTTCTCCCTGAAGTCGTCCCGGGTGCAGGACGGGATGGGGCTCTACACGGCCCGCAGAGTCGCAAAGGTGGGTGACCGGGCGGCCCGCGCCTCCCGGGCCGCCCCTCCGCAGGCCGCGCGCCGCCGGCTTCACGCCCATCGCCCGCCGGGCTCCCGCGGGGAGGCCGCGGTCCTGCAGGGCGGCCTGTGCCTGCCGGCCTCCCGGGCGGCAGTGCCACGTCAGGGCCGGCCCTGCGCCCCGCGCTCGGGACCCGGGCGGCCCGGCCGGCGGCCCTGCGGCAGGACGTCTCTCCTCCCCCTGCAGGAAGTGGTCCTGACGCTCGGAGCCTCCTCTTCCCCGGTCCGGGAGCGAGGGCGTCTCCGCGTGGGCTTGGCCCGCGGGGGCGGGGGTCCCCTCCGCGCGCACGCAGCCCTGCGCGCCTTTCTTCCTTTAGGATGCGTTACGGGGCCAGGAGCCCTCGCCTCGCCCGCGGCGCTGGGCTGCCGCTCGCTCAGCACTTGCCCAGGAGTTCTTCCCTCCTGCGGATTCTGGGACGTGCCGACCAGATGATTTCTGAACCTCTGATCTTTTTTCTCTGCCTTGGGATTTGTCTCTGACTAGGTCTCTTTCCCGACATTTAGAGGCAAGTGAGTAGGACAAGCGTGTTGCCCTGTACACACGGAACGGCCTGGAAACGGTGGATGTTGAAAGCAAAGGCCTAGGAGGAGAGATCACTGGAAAATTCCAAACTTGGGGATCTGATGAGAGTTGTGTTACAGCCTTTTTCCAGGATCTGTAAACTCTAGAACCAGAAAGGCAGGGCTGAAGTGGCCAGGCTGACGTGTACTGAGCACATACTCTGTGCCAGGGCGTGCTTGCTGCTTCACCTACAGTAGTCACTTCACCTGCACACCTCTCCAGTGAGAACACTGTTAACCCTCCTGCAAGACAGGAAGAAACACGGCCGCAGAGTCTAATTTCCTGCAGACTTAGTGAGTTAGGCCTCAAACCCATGGCTTCTGAGTGCAAAGCAAAAGTTCTTTCCAGATCATCCTCTGCCAGCTTCCCAGCAGCCCTGCCGACCCCCTTAACAGATACCTTGAAAAATGGAGGTTTGGGCAAGATCAGGCTTGTGCAGATACGGTGTGCTATGAAGTGGGTCACAGAAGCACCAGGATGCCTTTCGTCTGAGTATAAATCTCCCCACCGGTCACCTAAGAGCAGGTGAAGGAGGGTGGACAAGTACCTCACAGGGCTGCTTGACAGCAGAACATGTAAGCAGCCCCAGGGCGAAGTTGGGAAAACAAGCCTCTGTTTGCTTTTTCAAATGGGGGTTTGGAGGATTGCTCAGAGGAGCCCCCCAGGAGTAAGCACCTTGTCTGAGTGAGGGGTACTGATGGATGCTTTTGCCAAATGGGTAAATGTTAAAAACAACACTCTTCCAACTCAGAAGCTGAAATTCTGCTTTTAATTTTTTCTTACAAAGACAGGATAATTCCCAAGTGGATTTTTCTTGCAGGTCTCAGGCCTAAATGTAATCACTTAAAAATTAAAGAGTTCTTAAACATCACTTTGTTTAATGTTAGTAATAGTAATACTCTAAAAGGTTGTATAAATGTTAGAATTATTACATAATTCTATTTTTGTCCTTATATTGTTACTTTAAGTTTTTAGAAACAGCTGGCCAAGGTACTTTCTTTTGATCCATCTATTAATTCCAACTTATTTTTCCAGGTGGTTGATTATTTGGACATTTTTATTACTTTTGGGCATAGAATAAACAGCTTCCAAATCATCACATATTACTGCATTTTACTATTGCAGCACTAAATAGACACTTATCTTTCCCCAGCTCTTGTAACTTCACTACATAAAACACATATAGGAATTTTTATCCAGATCACATCTAGACTGCTTCAGGTGAAGATGCAGATGTTTGCAGTGAATCCAAACGTCATTCTATGAGTGACATAGTTTAGTTTTGATCACAGATACTCAGTCATAAGGCCACTGATCATAGACAGGTTCACGGATGCCAGCAATGACCCTGAGGGAGTCTTCTGCTCCCTTGCCTCCCAGAGGCGGAGGACGAAACAAGCTGGAGTCAGGTTTTAGCTGAATGGTCAGGAGATGCTAAGTATCCAGGCATCCCCTACCTGTTTGCAAACAGTGTCTTGCTGCTGAACTGGTCCTCGAGGTGCCCTGTAGAAAGCAGGCCTAACTTTCTCAGACCTGTAAGTCCACGGGTCTGAGAAGAGAGTATTTCAGCAGTAAAATTAAGGACCTTACTTAAGATTTTTCATGTTCTCTATTCTAAACAGATTTTGGAATATATCCCTTTAGAAATTACTGATGTTTTCTCATACTTTTAAAACACGTATGCTCATATATCACTTCTGTTTTAAAAAAAACAACGGCAATTCAAGCCATCTGTTGATTTCAAATTCAGAGACTCTAATCCAGGCCTGTACTGAGGTTGGGGATCTTGCTAGAGGCTCCACCCCTACTACACTCACCACGTTGATTTGGGGTTCCCTTACCAACAGGACCCCGAATCCTTCTCTAGACCCACTCATTTATGTGCAGCGTCTCCTAGAGTGGGGTCCCTGCGGCAGAATCGCAGAATTCTCGGGCTCCACCACAGTCCTACTAGGTTTTCCCTTGGCTATTATCCTTTTTTACAGGTCTGTTGCCTCTCATTTGGGGGAGGGAGTAATAAAATCTACACAGTGACAAGAAGAAAAGGAAAGGGCTTTCTTCCTTTTGTTGCCATTACGGAAATCAGAGGTTGGATGAGCAGTCATTTGGTCGCTATTTCTGTGTAAGCCATGAATTGTTCTTGGAAAGCCCTTGAGTAGAAAAAGGAGGCCTGTGTTCATTCACAATTATGCACATTGAAATTGCTAGTGATAAGAATAATACAATGGACACTTTCCATGCCGTGTGCCAGGCAGGCCCTGTGCTTCGTGCTATGAGCACAGTTTAATGCTTCAATAAAGATGTGGAATTCTACATTACAAAGTATTATGCAGATTAAAATGAATATTAGTTACTCAAAACTAATACATTTAGCATAAGTACAATAGAAAGTACATTCCATTTTTTATATCATGACCATTTTTTCCCCTGACTAGAGCTTATACAGTAGTTCCCATTATCCATGGGGGGGGGGGGGGGTTCCAATACCCCCAATGGATACCTGAAACCATGAATAGTACCAAACCCTATATTCTGTTTTATCCTATACATACATATGATAAAGTTTAATTTAGAAAGTAAGCAATCTCATGGATAGAAGATTCGTTCTTACCATAAGTAGATCTTAGGAACTTCAGATTTTTTTCTTTCCTTATTAGGTGGAGAACTTTCACCTTTTCACTTCAAGGAAGCACTTTCTGGCTTCTCTTCGGTGTATCCGAATCGCCAGCATCACTGCTCTTGCACTTTGGGGCCATCATTAAGTAAAATAAGAGCGATTTGAACAGAAGCACTCGGGTACTGCCACAGTCAATCTGATAACCCAGACGGATACTATGAGACTAATGGGCGGGGAGCACATATGCAGCCGCGCAGCGTATGCAGCGTGGGGATGCTTGGCAAAGGGGCGAGTCACATGTGGGCTGCATTTCACGCAAGATTTCATCACGCTCCTCAGAATGGCGCGTAATTGAAAACGTATGAATTGTTTATGTTTGGAATTTTCCATTTCATGTTTTCGGACCATAGTTGACTGCGGGTAACTGAAACTGAGGAAAGTGAAACCCAGAATAAGCGGGGACAACTCATGATTAATCAGTGGGTGGTGGTGTTCGAGCTTGTGCTTGAACCCCAAAAGTGGAAAGGTAAACCATAAGTTTTCTTCAAGCTCCCAGATTCTGTGATTTTATGGAAAGCGTCATGGTGGGAAATATGCTACTACTACCCGCCTTCCTTCCTTTGAGGTGTATTGCAGGCTGTTGGTTTTCTTCCCTCCTACTTCCAGTCGTATGTGGCAGGCACTGCACTGGGCTCTGGGGATACACAGGTGAACAAAACGGACAACGTCTGTCCACAGGAGTTGGTTTTCCTATGTGAGGATTGTGGGGACAGAGTCCCAGAGAGCAGTTTCCAGGCTCTTGGCCTCACGTGGAAAGGTTCTGGCTTGGTTATTAGATGGCCATCAGCTGTGATCAGATGGCTGTCTGCTGTGGCTGGGTGGCCATCACCTGTTAACCAGTTAGCCATTGGCCACTGATATAACTGCCGTGGCTGAGCCAACAAGTGCACATTGCAGTTAGCAAGGGGTGGGTTGGTGGGTTGGTTGGCAGGCAGACAGAGAAGCGCAGGTGGCAGATTGCGGATCGTGTGGCTCCTGTTTCCTGTGTCTCCAACCCAACGCCAGCGAGAATACAGTGGGATGACCCCTATTTATGGCTCCATGGGTGTTCCTTTTTGGCCTCACCACATCCCGTGTTCTTGTGCAGGGAACAAGACCAGAGATCCTGCATTACAGGGAGATATGGGGTACCCAAGTAAGAAAGGGAAGATTACCAAGATAATTTAAGCATACATACATACATATGTATTTGGATTGACTAGTCAATGGAATTGCAGACTTATAGCAATGTTTTGTGTGGTCAGGGAGACATAAAAGCTAACAGTTTCCATGCAGTCTGACTAGTGCTGTGATGGACAGCAACATGAGGTTGTGTGGATATGTGAGAGAAGAGGGACCACAAGTGTTCAGAAGCTGGAGAAACCCCACCGCCATTACAGTTAGTGATCAGCAAATGCTGGGGCTTCACAGGAGGCCTTGTGGAGGAGTTGAATTTCATGGGGTCACACAATTATTAATACTGTCTTTAGGACTGAGCACTTTATGTGCAGTATTTTATTTTACCCTCCCATGAACCCTGTGAAGTAGGTAGTGCCGTCATACCCATTCTCAGTTGAGGAAGTGGAGGCAGAGAGGTTGGCCAGTGTGACACATTAAGTATTACGGCCTGGGTGGCACAGAAGGAGCGGTGGGCCTGTGGGGCCTATTCCAGGGAGGCTGCCCAGACTCTGCTCTTAATTAGTTTGGGTGGAATTGAACGCTTTCTAGGTAGAATTGTTGGAAATAAAAGGCAAGCAGTCCTTTGAGGCCTACGCCCTGTGCCAGACCTTATTTCAGACCTGGGAGTTGTTTAAACATTTCCACTGAAGCACCGGCTTGCACCCTGGTACGGTCACACACAATCACACATTTTGAAGTGTGGGTTTTCTCTTCACTGTGCCCTTGTGTATGTTATTTTTATTGTGCAGGGGTCTTCAAAGGTGTGTTATCATCCCCAATGTACAGATTATATACTTGCTCAGTTATTTTTGTCAGCATTTTGCAGTGGTCTTTATGTTGACCTTTCCAATTTTTTTCCTTTGCAATTCCCTCTTCACTAGCTGGCGAAAACCTTATCTGATGGTCAGATACATGGTTCTCTCTCTTTATAGCTAGAAGCCTTTAACTTGCATACCCTTAGCATAGCTGAGCTGGGTTTGTATTTTTAAAAAGACTGCAAGTTAGGCTAAAGAAAAGCAAAAAAAGGAAATAACTAAATAATGAAATAAAATATGTCTCTCCCAGATTTCTGGTCCCCTGATTCCAGTAGAAGCAGCAATGGGCATTGCTGGGGCCCGTGGGAACTTAAATGAATACAGTGAGGAGCCCCCTTGGGGCCCCTCTCTTCCTGGCTTCCTTCCCTTTCAACCCTGTGCTTTTCTGCCTGCGGAGCTCCCAGGTGACATCTGTGCCTGTGAAATCACGGGCAGTCTCCCACCGCACTTTGCCCTTCTCATGAACCAATGCAGGATCCTAGTTCTACCTTGCCAGGGACACTAGGATCTTATCCACAGCTGCTTTTCAACTCAAACTTATTGACAGCACTGGGTATTAGTTTCCTGTTATTGCTGTAACAAATTATTACAAGTATGCCTAAAACAACACCAATTTATTATAGTATGGTTCCAGAGAATATAAATCTAAAATGGGGTGCACAGGCTGGTTCCTTCTGGAGGCTCTAAAGAGAGCCGGTCTCTGCTTTTCCCAGTTTCCTGGAGGCTGCCCGCATTCCATTGCTGGGGTCCTGTATCATTCGGACCTCTGCTTTTGTCCTCATAGCTCCTTCTCTGGACCCTTGTGATTCCTGTAGGCCCACCCCCATAATCCAGTTTAGTCTCGCACCTCAGAATCCCTAATGTAATCACACTTGCAAAGTCCCTTTTACATTGTAAGGCAATATACTCACAGGATCTTGGAATTAGGATGTGAGCACTTTGGGGAAGGGGGTGGGGCTCTGTTATCCATCTTACCAGGCTCCAAAGTATAATTCTTTCTGGCCTAGGTCATGGGACATTGTACAGTGACTAACTGGGCTGAGTCTAGCCCACATACTGGTCCTGATAAAATGTACTGTCTGCAAACCTCACGATGATGAGTATTCTGCCTTGTTTTCAGTATTGGTTCTGGCAAGGTCTGCAGGGTTGGCATTAGGCATGCAGGAAAGCCTGGGTGCGTGTTTCTGTTACAAAGAGGAAGAGCAAGTATGTGAGAATCAGAACAGGCAGGAATAGGTTCTGATAGTGCCTCCCTGATAGTGCTTCAAGGACCTTCAGGAGTCATCAGATTTGCACATCCCCATTTTACAGATGCAGATACTGACGTCCAGAGAAGCTCTGCGGGGGTCTTGCCGCTCCTGCTGCCTCTCAGGCTCCTGTGCCTTCACAATACCTGCTTCCTCTCTTTCAAACCACGGCAGACACCTTGATAAGGGATTGGTAGTGAACACATTTGGTGAGGTCAAATCTCAAGTAAAAATATGTGAAATAAAGGTTTAAATCTGTGTTTGTGAAAATACAGTAAGCTAAAAAAAAGGGGTGGTGGGGGGGCAAGTTGGATAGGGTTAGAAAAACGTGGAAAAGAGGAAACTTAAAAAGTAAGTAAAAGCATAAAAGAAAAATCACATAATATGCATAAATGTTAATGCAGGAAGACTCGATTTTGCAGAATAAGAGTTTTGTTGATCAGCTTAGAAGGTGACTCGTGAAGAAACAATGGATCTTTATTCTGGGGCTAAACTTCTGCCAGTGGATGTTTGCTTGAATTTCCTGGTGGCTGGTGATAACTAATCTGGAAACGCAATCAGAGGGAAAGTAATCACCCTTCAAGCCTGCCATGGTGCTAACTCGTCTCTGTGTTCACACATTTATACTCTATGGTGGTGACTCAATGCAGCTTTGTATATCCTGGTGGAATTATAGATTTGTTTTCATGTATAACTAATCCACCTAAACTAATGGCTCCTCAGTAACTTCCTATTTTGTTTTTTGTGATAATAACAGCTACAGTTAATTCTTTCAACAAATATTTATTGAGCACCTGTACTTGTTAGGCCCTGGGCTAGCTGCTAGTGACAGAAGGCTGAGTGACAGATGACAGTCACTGGATGTGTCACACAGTTTATATTTAAACCCTACAGCAAGCCTTCAAGCCATTATTATCCTTGTTTTATAGACGAGGGAACTAATTTTGAGGAAGATTACATCAGTAACAAGTGAATTAGAATCGGAATTCAGATCATGTCATATATCCTTTTCTCTAAAAACACCAACACTGTTTTCCTCTGTGCTGATAACATGCGGGATCTATGCTCCTGTGCCACAAACAGACAGCCACTCACACACTTTAAAAAAAACTATTTTATAAAAATGAAGCAAGAATAAGCTCATTTCATCATTTAGCACTTCTCATTTAACAGTATCCGGAAATCCCTCCAAGTGACCTACGTTGGCTCTAATTGTTATTTTTAGTGACTGAACACATTCCGCGCTGTGGCTGTGCATAATGTTCATTTATTCAGATCTCGCTTTACAGAATTATTCAGTAAACCTTTATCACCAAGATCTGTGCTGGCCCTTTGGAATAAACTAGTGAACAAGATAGAAATTCTGGCATGTGTGGCTCTTGCGTTGTGGTGAGGGGACACAGAAAATAAACAACGAGCATATTCTGTAAATTTAATACTGTGTTAAGATGTGGTAAGTGCTCTGGAAAAAAGGGCGAGTAGAGCTGGGTCCGGGTGCCTGGGCAGAGTGTGTGGACGTGTATGGGCCATGCTGTTACAACACGGCGGTCCCGTCAGGCCTCACCATGGGGGACGTAAAGGACGGGAGGACAGTAGCCCGGTGTTTTTCTAGGGCAAGAGCATTGTAGGCAGCAGCTCGAGCAGAGGTGCTAAGACGGGAGTTTGCCGGCCATGTTCCGGGACAAGGACGCAGCGAGGCTGGAATGGAGTGGACGAGGGAGCTGAGCCCAGGGGAGGACAGCAGAGGGTCAGTGAAGGGAGGGTCCCAGGAGCACAGCCTCATCTCTCAGGGCCTGTCAGGCCACTGTGAAGACGTCGGCTGTGCGCGGAGTGAAACGGGGAGCCACTGCAGGCTTCGAGCAGGGCACTGACGTGCTCTGACTTGAGTTTATCAAGGGCACTCTGACTGCTGCGGAGAAGGGGCGGCCACAGGGCAGTTGTGTAAACTGGGAGGCTTGTTGGGGTGCCACTGCAGTAATCCACATGATGATGCTTAGACCAAGCATCCATCCAGATGATGGCTGCTTAGACCAAGATGGTGGCAGTGCTGTTGGTGTAGACTCAGTGAAGATGGTGGTGACAGCCTATGCTGCTGAGTTATGGGAAAAGGAAGGATCAAGGGTGTTCCAAGGATTTTAGCTTGAGAAATGGGAAGGCTTAGATTTTCTGGTTTATTACTCATCCCACCTGAGAGAGAGCCTCACACCAGTTCTGCGCCAGAACTTAAGGCTTTACCTACACCCAGTTGCCCGTACGTGATAGTATCAGTTGTTTTGCTCAAGACAAGCAGGTAGCTTAGGGTTGAGGTTAAGGGAAAAGATGCTGCATGCACGTCACCATAGACCCAGGATCTCTTCTTCCTCACAACTCTCCTGTATTTCCCATTTGATAAAGGATAAGGCTGTTGTATCTTGGGCACTTGTGCAGTTCTTTTTCCCTGATCTGTGTTGTATCAGCTGAGAGTCATTGAGACAATTGCAGTAATCTAGACCTTGGGGATTTTCTTCTCCCTGTAACAAGAAGTTGGCGGGTGGGCATTTGCTGCTGATCAATCAGTTCAGTGGCTCAAAATGTGAGGGTGAAAGTCTTTGTAATTCTCTTGGCCTCAAGATGGCTGCATTAGCCCCGGTTCTCATGGTCCTATTCCAGGGGAAGAGAAAGAGGAAGTAACCAAGGTAGTAGGGTGTGCTCACCAGCTGACTTAGCTCTCATTTAAGAGCTTTTGTGGTAGGTCCATACTCCAATGATTTCTGCTTGCAGTTGTTAGCTCACCTCCCTGTTTTAATGGAATGCTAGTAAATGGAGTTTTTCTACTTGGACACATGAGTACCGTCCACAAGGTCAGTGTTCTAGTACCAAGGAGAATGGATAGGGAGGCACCCTGTCTGTCTCTGCTGGGCAGGCACTGTAGAGAAAGAAGATTGAATACGTTTCAGAATTGCACTTTTTAGAAATGTACTTTGTTGAAGGCCTAATTGTATTGCAAGAGCACAGTAGTTTAACACTGAAACATAATTATGTTCCAAGTGGGGATTGTAGATTCCTTCTGTGAAAAGTCATCATTATTTCACATATAAATGATTCGACTGCAGATGGATTCACTTTAATATAGTTTATTTCATCTATATGCATGTATTTTTTTATTAGTTGAACCATTTCAAAGTAAATTACAGACTTTATGACAATTCATTTCTCAATATTTCAGCATCAGGACGTACTCCTAAATAGCCATAATATCATTTTAATGTCCAACAAAAATGAGAGTAATTTCCTAATGGCTTCTAGTATAGCCTGTATTCAGGTTACTCTAGTCGCCTCCAAAATGTTTTTATAGCTGTTTTATTTTTGAACCAGGACCCAAACAAGGATTGCCCATTGCATTTGGTTATGTCTACTAAATCTCTTAACAGTCTCCCTCTTTCCAACCTCCTTTAGTAACACTGACTTCTCTACTTTCTGAAGAGAAAGGCCAATCGTTTGTAGAGTATCTCACAAGCAGAGTGCTTTCCCAGGGTTTTATTTAATGTGTTTCTCTTCTCTATTTCTTCTAATCTGGAAGTTAGATATACATGATGTTACTTTTTAAAATTTGTTTTACACACTGGCATTGTGTATTAAACGCTTCTCCCTATCTTCAGAAAACTTTCTACATTGCAATACACGGTGCAGTTTTAGCAGCGGGAGCAGGAAGCAAACGCCTTCCTCTCCTATGTGTTTTGTCCACACGCTCTTCCCAGCAGCCCCGATACCTCAGGTGCCAGGTAAGACAGGACAAGCCTGGGAAGCCGTCTCCCCATGCTCGCTGGCCCTTCCGTCTTTGGCGGGACCTGGAGAGCTCTACAAACAGCCCTCTCACATTCCTGTGGCGGACACCGGGGCCTGAAGAGCTAGAAAGGTTTACTTCCTACCGCCTTATAGCAGGGAGTACATCCTCTCTGGTCCTCTCACTGTTAGTGATGCCAGCACTCGGTTAAGGCAATTGCCCCATTGTCAGGGTGTGGATACTGTATGAGTATCTATTTGACTACCAACCACTTGCCTGATGGTTGTAGCATCCATCGATGATTCCTTGCCTGAATAGTTATATTATTAGGGATTTCAAAATGGGGATTTCTCAGATAGCCCTCCTTTATTTCTAAGTTAGCATCCGTCTGTAAAGAAGAGCTTTCCTTCATTGTTTGCAGCTCTCTGGTTGTCCTGAACTAGGGTTATTATGGAAAAGGTAAAACAAAGTCTTAGTTCTTTCTCTTTACTAATTTTAGTAAATTGTTATCCTCTAATAATGGCAAATGAGGATTTTTTTAAAAACAAGATTTTCTTCTTTCTATCATTTTGGACTTCAGAATTTGTTAATGTGTTTCAGTCAGTTACCCTCTTACTCTCTTTGATTCTCAAATTGTTCTAAATTTGGCTTGTGGGAGCTCTTTCTAACAGGATTTAAGAGCTAGGAGAAATCTTCGGAGTCAACTACTCCAAATCCCTAAATTTTATAGATAAGGAAAATGGAGCTCAGAAGTTAGTGACATCTGTATATGTCCCAGCTAATGAATGGCAGAGCAAGGATTCGGAGCCACACCCCTTGAGGCCTCAGCTGGTGCTTTCTCTGTTCTTCTAAGAGGGAGATCTGCAGGAAATCTTGCTTTTGACTTCTCACTAATAAGCAAAATAAGAGAAAATGGCCCACATGTTTGCAATCATACATTTTTTTGTTTATTAAAAGTTATTGTCTAGCCCAGTGGGTGGCAAATTGAATGGATTAATTTATCTGCTTTGTTCAGAAAGAGCAAAGAAACACTATGTAGGCTGGGCATTGGGCCAGCCTGAGAGGTGAGTTTGACTTGGATAATTTGGTGTCTGCAGATGGAATTTGTCTTGCAGTCCTATTGTATTTGACTTGTACAGAATTTTGAAATCTTGGAATTTGTTGCCAGTATAGAAAGTAGTGATTTCACACACAAATCTGATTCGTCAGCCTCTCTAAAATATTTTCAGCTATCTGGCAACGTTGGGCCCCTGCTGTGACATGGCAGCTCTCAACTGGAGGGGAGACACAGGGCATGCTGGCCCTGCTGGCTCCCGACCACTCCCTGATGTGTCCTTTACATACTTGTTGTTGGGTGTCTGTCATTCTGCTGCTTCCTGCCTGACCTTGTAAGCATTGGAGATCATGGCCCTTGAGATAGTTAGAAGCCAAGAATTCTAGGAAGGATCTTGCCAAGAAAGCATAGCCTGAAAGTAATATCAGTAACTCAGGCACAGGTGAAAAGCAAGAAAATGGTGGACCCGGCAGTTTCCCTGCTGCTGGTATGAGATCTTCAGCAGCTTAATCACAGAAAGTAAAACCAATGATGACAGGAAGTCAGCTGGAAAATTTTCAAAAAGGTAGTTTGAGATATTGGTTTTCTTCCTCTCATTAATTATGAACCTCACCTTAGGTGTTTAAAATGCTAAGGCATGTGTATATATAATTTATATTATAATGAATCATATGAAGAATTTTCATTTTTGTAGATTGAAAATAGTCACATATCGACAATTTCATGTGGTTCAACGAAAAGAAAAAAAATATATAACATGTGCCCCAAGACTTCCTTTCATATGTATGTTACCCAAACATGTTTGAAGTCCACTAAGGTAGAAGAGGCTTATTCTCAGGTTAGAACTTACGTAGGAAGTTGTTAGTGAACAGAGCAGTGTATATAATGCAATTATAATTGTAAGGGAGTGCTGTTTGTATACCGTGTTTCCCCCCAAAAAATGACCTAGTCAGAGAATCAGCTCTAATGCATCTTTTGGAGCAAAAATTAACATAAGACCTGGTATTATATTATATTATATTATATTATATTATATTATATTATATTATATCATATTATATTATAAAGACCCAGTCTTATGTTATAGTAAAATAACACCAGGTCTTATATTAATTCTTGCTCCAAAAGACGCATTAGAGCTGATTGTCTGGCTAGGTCTTATTTTCGGGGAAACAGGGTAGTAAAAACCACAGTGAACAGAGTTGGAGGAGGGGGTGGGTAGCAGGTGCTGGGGTCCTTAGGGGAAGCTCCAGAGAGAGAGTGGGTCTAGTAAGTTTAAAGTCTTCATCTAAAGCCAAATATAAATTGTTTTAATTCTCTGCAATGTTTCTTACCACAGTACTATGGATAATTAAGAGTTGGCTATTCACATATTTGTAATCTTGCAGCCACAGAAAGAAATTTATTTGATCAAATTATTCTAATACACCCACACGTGTGCTTTGAAGACAATCTTATCAAATCCAGAGAGCTAACTATTCTTATAAATTTGCCTCCTCTATGTATGTTTTTATGTTGATGTTTTTCAAACTGTGGATGGCAACCCGTTGGTGAGTTGTGAAGTCAAGTTATTGGGCCAAAACTAGTATTTTTAAATAAGTGATTAAAATAGAGTAGAAAATACGGGAGTTTGTTGTACAGAATAAGGGTAGTATTGTTTTGAGAAATTTATAGTTTTATATGTGTGGGTTTCTGTGTTATATATGAGTTTGCTAGGCTAAGATGCAAAATGTATAGCTTACTCTGGATTGAGGAAAAAAATTGAAAGCTATATTTCTTATAGTTTGGTAGTTTGCGTTTATAATAGAGTAATTGTTCACTATTAATAGCAAATCTTTAAAAGTCAGAGTCCTCACTCTTATCTTGAATATTCACAACTATAAATCCTTTAATAATTGATCTCGGCCTGCATGCAAGCAGGCGTTTTGACTGATAACAGTGCATTTATTTGGGTTTCTAGCCCTTCCTCTTCAGTCCTTTGAACACTGCCGAATTGATCGATTCATTTTTTCCCCTCCCATTTTGTCCTGACCAGCATGTGTAGACCAGTTGTATTGGAAAGTGTATACTCAGATTATGACCTTCTGCAATCGTTGATAAAGGCTAAAACATGACCAAGTGGAGTAAAAAGTTGAACTGCCTGCTTTAATACCAAATCCTCAGATTGATTACTAAAAACACACCTATTTGTTGGTCTGTCTTCCAGAGAGGCTTTAAAGTCAGTGTCTTTATTCAGTCCGGCAGTGAGTGTGTGACTGCTATGAACAAGGCATGACCTGTGAGATTCCTAAGTGTTGTCAACAGAAATGAGAGGACAGTCCTGTGCCTTCCTGGCACTGGGTCGTGCGGTCACTTGTCAGGGTTCTGAGCCGTGGCCTGGGGAAAGGAACGGTGCCTGAGCTCCCCACTCAATAAACCACCCGTTCTCAGTCCTTTCTCTGACCTTTGCTAGGTGACGGGCCTTAATCCAGCAAGTGATTTAAACTCTTGGAGTCCCAGTTTCCTTCATTGTTAAATGGGGACATTCTCACATAGGATTATGTGAAGTGTGGCACATAGTAGTTCAGTAAATATTCATTTCCCTCCCTCTTCTCTCAGTCCTTACACAGCTTTTCTGAACTGCCATTCAATACTGGTGAGGTCCCATGTTGAGGTGAGAAATGATTCCCTCTGGGGCTGTGGTGTCTGCCTGAGGACTGATGCTGAGTGGCCGGTGTCAGCACGACGTGGCTGCTGACACCGGGCGGGATCTAGAAGCAGAGGTGCCTTCCAACCTCTCTGAAATCTGCTCCCTAAACTTAGTTATTAGAAATAGCAGTCTCCCCGTTTCTGTGGCCTGATTGTCGTGGGTTCTGAGGATTCTAGTCTTGACTTGAGGAATCTCGGTGGCATTTCCTGCCCCCAAGTTAACATTAAAGACGAGGTCTTCTGGCTCCGCCATTATTTGTGTCCTCTCAGTAAAATAAGGGGTTGGGTTAGCTGGTCGCATTCCTTTAAGCTTTAACATTTCACTGGTCCCAGAAGCTGGGTTTTCTGTTGTTCATGAAGTAATTCATATTCCTTGAAACGTTGCTTTGGTGGTTGTTCCCCCTCCCCTCCCGACGATGTTCATCAGAAGTTCCCTTGGAGATTTTGGTGGCCTTTTCTTTGTCCACCTCCTTCTGAAGGGAAGGTTCTACTAAAGACCGGTCACAGATGGGTTGGCAGGGTGCCCACCAAGGCTCTGTTCCTCTCTGCACACATTTCTACAGAACAGCTGGCCGGACAGGCTGGACCCCACCCCCGTCTCTCAACCCGGCCTTGGTTTGGTTGCCTTGGTGAGGAGGGAGCGTTTGCTTCCTGGTCTAACCTGCCTCACAAGTCCCAGCAGGGCCAACTGCCAGGGACACCCATTTCTGGGACATCTCACCTGGGAGCTCATCAAAAATGTAATTCCCTGTGTCCCCCCTGCCAAAGACTCTGATTTTCATAAGCCCAGGATCTTGAATTTGAATTTCTCATGCCAGGGGCTACAAAGCGAACACTTGGAGAAACGTTGGTTTCCAGGGAGCCCCCTTGGCCGTTTGAACGATTGGCAGGAGAATTTAAACCTTATTTATGAACAGTCTTCCTATAAGAATGGCAAGCCCACTTCTTTCTTGTTCATAATTGGGATGAATTTTTTATTTTTATGGAAACCAGGTGATTTTCAGCTTGGTGGGCTTGTCTCTCAAGTCAGACACAACTCAATGCTTGGCGTTTTGGGACTGCTTGCCAGAGGCAGCAGCGGATTGAAACATGTGAGTTCAATGTCATGATAGGTATAAGAGCCTTATCAGAGTTTGAATGTTAAGTCATTTAACCCTTTTATCCTGGCTCTAGTATTGTGGATTCAGGCTCTTAGGCTAAAAGCAGATTAAGTTGTACTTTAAATATATAAATATGTTGTGTGGTATAAATTTGTTAAAATGTGTCTCAGTTGATGGACATGAAGAGATAGAGAAAAAAATTTTCCAGAAAAGACATAATAGTTTATTTTAGTTACTTGATTGTTGTACTAATTCTTTTTCAATGTAATCATCACTACTCAGGGTGAAAAGTTTGGACCCTTTGCTGGAGAGAAGAGGATGCCTGAAGACTTGGATGAAAATATGGATTACAGGTTGATGTGGGAGGTGAGGATGTGATTGCTATTTTAAGTGTTTAAAATATGTGTCTCTTTATACTATTTAATGCATTTACAAGGTTAAGTTACTAAATATTAATTCCAGTTGACTGTTGGTGGAAGGTGGCGCAAGGATAGACAAATAGATGTAGTTTTTGACAAAGATGTCATTCGTACTAGGGTAGGGAAAGGATGGCATTTTCAATAATGGTTTTGGGTAAAAATGACATTCTCATGAAAAAAGTATTTTGACCTCTGACTCACGTCCTATATAAAAACTAATTGTAAAGCATTGTAAACGTAAACCTGTCAGGGAAACACAATAAACCTTTAGAAGAAAATGTAGGAGATTACCTTCATGCTCTTAGGGTAGGTAGAGGTTTCTTAAATAATAAGCAATAAACACTGTAAAGGGAAAAATGGTAAATTGGAGAACAGTAAAATTAAAAACTGTTCGTCAGAAGATACCATAAAGAGAATGAAAAGCAAATAACAGAGGGGGAGAAGACATTGGTAATGCATTTGTCTTAAAAAGGACTTGTATCTAAAATATATTAAGAACTATAAATTGATAAAAGAAAATGAAGAAAAATGGGCAAAACACTTGAACAGGTGCGTCACACAGAAGATATCCAAATGGCCAATAAACATGAAAGATACGCAAACTAGCGGCCGAAGTCATTGAAGGGGATTTTTAAAGATTTTTATCAAAATATAGCTAGCACATAATATTATATTACTTTCAGGGGTACATCGTAGTTATTCAACGTTTATATACATAAAGAAGTGATCACCATGATAAGCCCAGCAACCATCTGACACTGTACCGCGCTATCACAGTATTATTGACTGTATTCCCTATGCTGCACATTATATCCCTGTGACTTACTTTATCCCTGCAAATTTGAACCTTTTATTCCACTTCACCCTCTTTCTTCCCTTTTTAAATTACAGTTGGCTTTCAATATTATTTTATGTGATGGTGTACAGCATAGTTGTGGTTAGACATTTATGTAATTTAATAAGTGATCCCCGTGACTAGTCTAGTACCCACCTGGCACCTTACATGGTCATTACCATATTATCGACTACATTCCCTCTGCTGCACTTTATATCCCCGTGACTATTTTGTAACTACCAGTTTGCACTTCCTATTCCCTTCACTTTTTTCACCCTGTCCCTCCACCCCCTCCCATCTATCACCCTGATAAGTCTAGTACCCCTCTGACACCATACATAGTTATTACAATATTATTGACTATATTCCTTATGCTGTACCCTACATCCTCATGATTACTTTGTAACAACCAATTTGTACTTAATCCCTTCCTCTTTTTCACTCACCCCCAAGCCCCCTCCCATCGGGCAAGCATCAAAATGTCCTCTGTATCTATGAGTTTGTTTCTGTTTTGTTCGTTCGTTTATTTTGTTCTTTTAGAGTCCACATATACGTGAAATCACGTTGCATCTGTCTTTCTCTGTCTGACACAATCCACTCAGCACAATACCCTCCAGGTCCATATATGCTGCTGTGGAGGGCAAGAGCCCATTCCCTTCATGGGTTGGCAATATTCCATTGTATACATGAGGTGTGATCACAAAATATGGTGAATGTTTAAATAAAAAAATGTATTACAGTAAAAGACACATTACCATTAATCCCCTTCAAAATACTCCCCCTTGCTTCGAGCACGCTTAACCCATCATTCTTGCCACTTTCTAAAGCAGTTCTGGAAGTCCTCTTTTGTGAGTTTCTTTACTTCATCCTTTATCATGACAACAATCCATGTCACACATTGCTTCTGGTATACAGCAATTTCTGTCAAATTAAAACATGGCAGTGTGTCCTCATCCACCTTATTCACCGCATCTGGCTCTTCCCCAAAGTCACAATGACCATGAAAGGTAAACATTTGAATTGATTCAGGACATTGAGGCAGCCACGACAGCACAACTAATGACACTCACGAAAGAGGACTTCCAGAACTGCTTCAGAAAGTGGCAAGAACGATGGGATAGGTGTGTTTGAAGTGAGGGGGAGTATTTTCAGGGGGATTGATGGCATTGTGTCTTTTACTGTAATCATTTTTTTAAATGTAAACATTCACCATAGTTTTTGATCATACCTTGTAGGCACTGCCTACTCTTTATCCATTCATCCATCAGTGGACACCCAGGCCGCCTCCATATCGTGGCCCTTGTATGCGATGCAGCAGTGAATATATGGGTGCACACATCTCCTCGAAGTCACGTTTTGGGTTTCTTCAGATCCATACCCAGCAGTGGGCTGAGGGAGGCAGGGGTCTGTTCTGTGGTTGAGGAATGATTTGATGGTGGCTGGACTGGGGCCTGAGCTGTGGGGTTGGTGAGAAGTGGCTGGCTGCTGGCTCTGTGTTGTTGGAGGTAAGTCACAGCACTGGGGCCTACTGATGGATTGTGTGTTGAAAGAGACAAGTCCAGAATAACTTTGAAATGTTTGGCCTGAGCCACACGGGTAAAAAGTGGTGACGTTTCTGAGATAAGGCAGTGGGAGAGTTAGAGTGAAGGGGGTGGGAGGGTGGGGTGGACTGCTCCATGTAAACTTTGGAAGACAAGGCATTATGCTAATTTTCACTCCTCAGGTCTTAGGACCGTAGAGTTGGATAAAAGTACAAGCCATCACATAGTCAATATTTAATAATGCACTCATACTCAGTACATATAATGAATAAATATATAAGCTGCTGTGACCACTGGCATCCTTAGAAAATATGAAATTTAAAGGTTAAAAAAAGAAAAAACTCGATTCCTTTCGTCTTTCACTACCTTGGGTTTTACTGCTTTGTAGACGGTTTTCTTTGTGGTAATTTGACTGAAATATGGTTTTTAGAGAAGCTGATTGGTTGGGTATTAAACTAGACATTTTGTTTAGATGTTTTTCTCTCTCTTTGCAGTTATTTTGTGATTACAGCTGCTCTGCTGTTTGGGAACTTGATTCAGCACTAGGTTTCCAATGTGTTTTAGTTTTTGGAAAAAATGTTTTCAATTGTTTAAAATCTTTTATTTTCCTTGATTGTTTATGGAAGTTCTTTTAGGTGTTTGGAACAAAGAAGTCTCTTTATGAAATGTTTTTCTTTTTGCAGATGATAGCATTTTGTTTTAGGTTCCAAATGGAACCACTTAGTGTAGGCAGACATTAGTGGAAAAATACCACCTAGGAAGCCTGGTAGAAGGCTGGGCATCCTAAAATAGACGTCATGGTCCATTCCTCCTAAAACTAGTCCTCTTTGGCTGGGGATGAACCAAAGCGATTGAATGCTACTTGTGTCCTGTAAGTTGTATGTTGGTTTTGTGGTTGTCTTCTGTCTGCTTTTTACAAAAGGCTCCTACCTGAGTATGTCAGCCAACTTCTGGCCATTCAAAAAAAAACAAAAAAACAAAAACACCCCACAATATCTGCATTATTGGAGTATTTTTACCGTATTTGTGGTTCTGATCACAACTTACAATGCTGTAGGAATTTCATCAACTAGATGCATTTGGCTGCAAAGAGCAACTTCACCTCATTTATAGAAGGACATTGAGGAGGACATTATGTCAAATAAGAGGAAATCCAATAGTCTAGCAGGCTTCAGGGATGGTTGATTAATTTATGTCCTTATGTTTCTTCCACGTCTCCACTTTGCCGACCGTGGTGTGGCTTAATCCTCAAGCTGGTGGCAGGTACCGTCAGGCAGGGTTCAGACAAGGGCCCATAAGGGGCGCGGGCACCTTTTCAAGAGCCCTCTTCTTCTAGCAGATCTCCTCTAGTATGTCCCATAGTCACTGTTGAACCAGCAGACAGTGAGGTTGCTCTGATTGAGTGACACATCATCTGGAGCTGGGGGAGGTCCACTGTTAAGGGGAAGGTGGCCATCAGAACAAATGTAGCGTTTTTGAGGCAGGAGGATGGGCAGGGTGTAGACTCAGAGGCAGTGTTCTCCATGAGAATGACCACAGTTGTTATTTGTTCATTCAAGAACTATGTCTTGAATGCCTGCTCTGACCCAGATTACGTATTAGATGCTGGGTTTACGTAGAGAGTAAAAGCGTAACATCTGGTAAGGAATCTAGTATTTGTATTTTTCATTATTTCCATGTTCTCCAAATATTTTAATTGGGGAGCATAGAAAGCACCTTTAGTGAAAGTCTTTTTGGTTATTAGAACTCTTAAAAGAACAGTGCTTCTAGCGATTCTTTCTAGAAGTTGGGGTATTTCAAGGAGAGAGAAAATATAAGTGAAAGGAGCTATTATGTTTTCAAAACATTTATTTTGCATTGCACAAGTCACATATGCCTGTGTGAGGTAAAAAATTAGAGCAATAGACATAATGGCAATTGCATTTTCTGCAACTGAGTAAAATAAAAGAGCTATTTTAAATAAAAAATAAAGGTAATAAAGATGACAGTATGAAGAGAGATTTTCAGCAAATTCAGAGGGAATTTGATAGCAAATTTCCTCTCAATATTCAAGAAGAATCTATAAAATTGGACAAGAAATCAGAATGAAATATACAATAAAAGTTTTGTATATGATTTCAACAGGATCTGCTATACACATTTGTGTGCAGGTTTTTGTGTGAAGATAAATTTCAACTCTTGATTAAACACAAGTAGTATGATTCCTGGATTGTATGAGAAAAGTACGTTTAGTTTGGTTAAAAACTGCCGTATGGCTGCACCATTTGCATTCCCACCAGCCATGAATGAGACTTCCTGTGGCTCCACGTCTTCCCATTTTATGCTGTCAGTGTTTTGGATTGGGGCTATTCAGGCAGTTGTGTAGTGGTATCTCATTGTTGTTTTTATTTGCAATTCCCTGATGAAATGTGATGTTGAACATCATTTCATATGCTAATTTGCAGTTTTTATGTCTCAGGTAAGATGTCTACTGAATCTTTTGCACATTTTGTTTTCTTAGTGTTGAATTTTAAGAATTCTTTGTTTCCCTTAGATACCAGCAAAGATTTTCTCCCAGTCAGTGGCGTCTCTTTCCATTCTTTTTACAGTGTCTTTTGCAGAGCAGAAGTTTTTAATTTTAATGAAGTCTAAATTATCATTTTTTTGTGCATGGATCAGTGCTTTTGGTATTGTATCTACAACAGCCATCATCAAACCCCAGATCAACTAGGTTTTCTCCTATATCTTGTAGGAGTTTTATAGTTTCATGTTTTACATTTAGGTCTGTCATTAATTGTGAAAAGTTAATTTTTTGAAAGGTATAAAGTCTGTGTGTAGTTTATTTTTTCATGTGTGTATGCCTAGTGGTTCAGCACCATTTGTTGAAAAGACTCTCCTTTGTCCTTTAAATGACTTTTGCCCTTTTTGTTAATCAGGTTATTTTTTAATGAAACTTCTTACGGATTGCTTTTTAATCCAGAGATGACTTCAGTGAGTTTGTTTCTTAGGGAGTCATAGGTACAATAAACCACAGAGATAAAGGTGTACAGAAGTTAGCTGCTCAAACATTGTATTGTTCTCTCTGGACTGTCTAGTTGTCAGTATGGACACATAAATGTTTCCTTATTAGAGATGCCAATGTAACTGATTGACCTCAGTGACATCCAAGCTGAAAATGAGATTGCCCGTTTTTTGTTTGTTTATTTTTCTTTAATAATCAAAAACTAGTTCCTTATTTTATTTTTATTTTGTCTTTGTCTTGTGGTCAGAGATTCTTACATACCACATTTTATAACTTCCTGGGAGGTAAACATGAAGTTGGTCTAAAGATAAGGTCACTTTGATTGAAGTCATCCTTCAAACAATCTGGAGTTAAACATTGGTACCAGGAGTGGAAAAGCAACTGAATTTTTAGACTGGAAAGTTATCTCAGGGACAGAACGTGGTGATCATAGGAGCTGACCACGCACATGAGCGCCAGGCTAAACAAATGTACCTGGATTATTTCACTGGCAATTCTAACTTGTATGATGTGGTACATGAAAGTGGCCACGGTCAGAAATAGGGGTGTTTGAGGAGGACGCTATTAGCTGCTTGTAAAGGTCACTTGTATTTCAGGAACAAAGTCTTCTATTTATTCGGTGCCATAAAAATATAGCTGAGCTCACCTCATGCTCTCTGAAGCGTATGATTCTGAACTCTGACTTGTTGAACCTATCTCATCTCAAAGTTAGCACACAGGAGTCATTTTCAGCAAGCAAGTATTTGTATTTCTTGTGGAAAAAAGGTATTTTCCATTTATAATGAATTATACATGTTGTTACTCAGATGAGGTTTTCCTGGATAGGTCTCGATGACCCAGCTATGTTGAGTTTTGCAAGAGAATGTCCTATAAGTGTTTGTTGATCCCACATGTCTTTGTAAATTTCTGTCAGTATTACGCTACAGTTACATAAGCTGCATACATCCTAGTTCCTGTAGCAATACAGAATGAAGGTGGTTTTTATTTTTCTGAAATTTTGCGTGCATTCCTTCATGTTCTGGGGATTCCAGAGACTTGCAGTTAATAGAATGCTTGGATTTTTCATCAACTGGATCTCCAATAAATCAAGCTTATAAAATTTTAATTTTATCCTGGAATATAACCAGACCTGGAATTTATTTCATGGCCTTCAGTGTTTTCAACTTTTTACTTTGTGAGGTCTTTATGTTTTTAAGCCTGTTTATATTTTAAACCTTTATGTTTTTAGATAGTGTTTCTCTTTATCTATTTGGCTATACAGTCAGTTCTGCTAAACGCGATATGTGTGTCCCTAAAAGTCACTGTGCTCTGCAAAATCACTCAATAAAAACCACGAGGTTCATGGAAAAATGGGGTTAGGGACACAATTTGCAAAAACTTCCTCAGTAACACATGCAATAAAAAATAGGAATCTCATAAAAACGAGATTCTCATAAAAATGGTAGCACAGTTTTACACATGTTTAATGGTTAAGAAATACATACATCCTGTAGTTCATATGTCAATTTACCTTTTAAAAGACCTGAACTTAGTTTGTGGAAATGTCCATCAGAAGGGTTGCAACTTGTGAGTTCTTATGAAGCGGTGGAAATGGATGGAAGGCTGTGTGACCCAGAAGTGGGTTGCTCTGTCTCATAACACATGGGGGGCGGAGGACGGTGGTGGCTGCTTGAGGTATCTGTGCTTTGTGTGTTTCTGTGCTTGGCTCTGCTGGGTACTGTTTTGCATTTTCATCTCGTGTTTCTGGGAGACAAAATTGTGCATAAGCAAATGCTTAATTTGTGTTAATGCTCAGATTGTTACTTATATATTAGTCACATTGGAACCAGTTGGCATTTTGCAAGCAAGCATTATTGCAGAACAAACTGTACACTTTTGAATTACTGATGGATTTTCAGCTTTATAAAATAGTGTTTTACAAACATCTTGGCTTAGATTACTTCTCCGACATAGTACCCACCCTTTAAGCAGCTATTCTCTGCAAAAGAAATGTCTGGAAGCATTTTATTTACGGAGTAGCTACCAAAATGCTAAGCCATATATACTCTGCCCCTTCTCTACCTCTTACCGACTCTGTCGTGACCTGCTGTGCTTTGTCCAGCCATACTTTCCCCTTGCCTTTCCATTCATCATATTCCCATCTTTTCCTCTGAGATCTAACTTGGGATCTGTCTTTCTACAAGGCCACTTTTCTCATGGAGCCGTGGTGCTCCCCAAGGCCACCTGACCTGGCCCCCAGAAAGCACACCCGCCCCCAGATGCTCCGCCTCCCGGGCACGAGAGGGGCGGTGCCCCGTGAGGTGTCGGATGTGCCGTGACTGGCTGACACTGGCTTGGGAAGAAACCCTTGCTCCGTACTCTCCTTCCACACCTGGTGACGACAGCGGGCTGCCCGCCCCTTTGCAGTCTCGGAGTCTTTCTCAGAGAGCACAGGTCCGACCCCAGGCAGCCATCTCAGAACAGTTGGAGTAAGCTGCCCCTTGAAACCTTCTTTGTTTTAATCTGCTTTCTGTGCTTTTGTGGCGTAGGCCTTGGTTCCAGGGTGGCCTGAGCCAGGGCCTCGGTGGGCTAACATCCATGCAGAAACCTGGCCACGTGCCTTAGGTCACCAAATTTGGCCAGGAAGTCCACTTCCGTTACCAGCAAGGGCCGGGCCAGTCCCTCTTAACACCACCACAGGCAGAGAATCCTGCTGCCTTGGAGAAAGCGGCTCATCCACAGCCCAGGCAGCAGTGGGGTCTCCTGCCAGGCAGGTGATGCTCACCCCGCACCACAGGCCACACTTAGAACAGGAGGCTTCTCCTCCCTCCTCCCTACGTGGCACTGCCATCGCCTTGGGAGCAGTGGCCGTGGTCTGTGACCCTAGGACGGACGTACCCTTCTTGTCAGGGGCAGAGGCTCATGTGCTTCAGAAAGACAGAGAGCTGCTGCCGGGACCAGCTTCCTCAATGCACCTGCTGCGGTGCTACAAGGTGGAGAAAGTCTCTGTTCATTGCGTTGGCACTGGCTGGAATTTCAGACTGGTGAGAAGTAATAATGGGAGTTATTCCTGATGTCAGTGTCCGTGCTTCTGTGTTTCAGCCTGCAGTATATTGGCTTTGATTTAAATTGGCTACGGTTGTCATATGCAAATGACATCTTTGATTCTTAGTGAGCTCAGAGTTTTTATTGGGAATGGGGTTGAGACGTGAAACCAGTCAAATGGAGTTAATTCAGGTGATGTTTCGTTGGTTTTTGTCTTCTCTTGTGATGCTGAAGCAGAAATCCCATTTTAAATTACACATATTTAATCTCTATTTCATCTAATAAGTAAAGACAGAGAGAAAAGATAACATTTTCACTTCCCCTGCTTCCTATTCCCACGTTCCAGGCTTTGTTGATCTGGGATTAAGTCATTATTATAGACTTCACATATTACTCTCCCTTTTCTTTCTTTCTTTTTTTTAAAGATTTTATTGGGGAAGGGGAACAGGACTTGATTGGGGAACAGTGTGTACTTCCAAGACTTTTCCAAGTCAAGTTGTTGTTCTTTCAATCTTAGTTGTGGAGGGTGCCATTCAGGAGTCGAACCGGCAACCTTGTGGTTGAGAGGACGCACTTCAACCAACTGAACCATCTGGGAGCTCAGTGGCAGCTCAGCTCAAGGTGCCGTGTTCAATCTTAGTTGCAGGGGGCAGAGCCCACCATCCCTTGCGGGAGTCGAGGAATTGAACTGGCAACCTTGTGGTTGAGAGCCCACTGGCCCATGTGGGAATCGAACCGGCAGCCTTTGGAGTTAGGAGCACAGAGCTCCAACCGTCTGAGCCACCGGGCCGGCCAATCTCCCTTTTCAATAATAGAATTTTTTACTGTTGGGATTTTTGATTTCCGGATTTTGATGACTTGGGCAATTGATTAGGAAAATCTTCATTAATGAAAGTGACCCTAAATCTGGGTAAACCTTTTACAAAGTGTGTAACATTTTATAAAGTGTACATCATAGCCAGAAATGCCTGAGGTGCTAATAAAAAAAAGCACCCATTTAAATTACTTCATATCTCCAGTCCCAGAAAAAGTATATAGTTGGATGCTGAAAAAACAAAAAAGCTGTTCTTGCAGAATCTTTGTATTACTTTTTGAGAAGTCATGGAGAATAGGGCAAATGAAGTCCCTAGTGAGGAAAAGGTAGATTCTGAAAATTATCAAGTTCTTTAATTACAGAATTTTGAAATGAAATACCAGACACATTGAGAGTAGTCGGGAAAGTGGCAAACACTGGAGGCCAATTGAGTGTAACAGAGTTAGAGTTAGGTCAACGTGGTGATAATGATTATATGAGCCCGAGAGAGTCCCATGAACAGCTTTTGAGTGAAACATGTGACAGTGGCATCATGGTAACTTTGGGCAGATGGAGGACTGTGGCCTGAGTGATAGAGTGGTTGGAAGGATTGACGCGTGATTGACTACTTAGTGTTGTTGGGTTTTAATTAAAAAGCAAGCTCTGTCTTGGCTCTTCCTGTTCAATGTTTTCATCAAAGACTTATGAAAATTGAGAACATACTTGAACACAAGGTATGTATGAGCTGGGGTCAGAGTGGGGGGTAGGCAATATTTTTTTCACTTTTTTTTATTGTGGTACAAAAACAGATAATGAAATTTACCATCTTCATCTTTTTTTTTTTTTTTTTTAAGGGTACAGTTCAGCAGTGTTTAGTATATGCACATTGGTTTGAAACAGATCTCCATAACTTTTTCATCTTGCAAATCTGGAACTCTACACCCATTCAACAACTTTCTTTTACCCTTTAAGCCCCACACCCTGGTAACCACCATTCCACTGTTTCTATGGCTTTGGCTACTCTAGGCACTTTATGTGAGTGGGATCATGTAGTTTTGCCTTTTTGTGACTCGCTTATTTCACTTAGCATAATGTTTTCAAGATCCATCCATGTTGTAGCATGTGACAGGATTTCCTTCCTTTGGAAGGCTGAATATTATTCCAGTCTATGTCTAGACCACGTTTTGTTTATCCATTCATCTGTTAATGGACAATTGGGTTATTGTGATTAATCTGCAGTGAGCATAGGTGTGCAAATATCTCTTTGAGACCCTTCTTTCAATTCTTTTGGCTACACTCGTATACCTAGAAGGGAGATTACTGGGTCATAATACTGGATCTAATTTTTAATTTTTTGAGGAACCTCCCTCCTGTTTTCCACAGCAGTTGCACCATTTTACAACCCCACCAACAGTGCACAAGGGTTCCAGTTTCTACATCTTTGCCAACAGTTGTTTTCTGTTTCTTTGATAATAGCCATCCTAATGAATGTGAAGGATTGATAACATTTTAAGCTATATAGTCAATATTTAAAAACTGTTAGTGACTACAGTGATGGACCAAATGCTTATGTGATGAAATTAAGCATGGATAACTGTAAAATGAATTTTGAAGTTTAAGATGAGGGATACCAGACCTGACATTGACTCATATGAGAATGCCTTAACTGTTTACTTGATTTTATGGACGTTTTTTTTACCAGTATGACTGGGTGGCTAGATCAAAAACCAGACTGCAATAAAGACGTACTGTTGAGATCATGGGAGAAAATAATGCTACTGCACTATGTACTGGTCAGACTGTATTGGGAGGGTCACGTGTCAAGTCTGGGTGTTGGCTGTCAACCTGGAAATTGGTAAACAGCTGACATTGCACAGAGAGCAGTCACACACTGGAGACTGCGCCCTGTCGGTCAGTCAGTGCAGGGAACTGGGGCTCTGAAGCTGAAGAGCAGATGCAGCATCAGATCTTTGTCTGCACGGGATTTAAAATGTTGTCATGTGGAAGAAGGTGAAGGCTTAGCTTTCCTGCTTCAGGGTGGAACTCAGAAACAAAACAAAACATTATGTGGAACTAGAGAGAAGCGTGTTTCTAATCAACATGAGAGAAACCTGTGTGGCCGTCACCGGTGGAGAGTTCCCTGGTGGGGAGTGTTTGAGCTTAGCGGGGATGAAGGCAGGGCTTTGCTGTAAAGCAGCTTCCTCTGCTGGGTGGATCTATGTTAGAACTGCTCTGGGTGGCCTCCTGTGCAGCACACAGTGAGAAGCCAGACAGAAGTCAGGTCTTACACAGAAAACCTAACAGGAGTGTCCACTTCTGTCTGTCGGGGCTCTGCCCACCTACACGGAACGATTTCATCTCCCCTTGGGAAGAGTCCGGAACTCTGGCTGTTCTGACTGCTGAGAATCCACTTGGAGTAATTCTCATGGTCTATGCTCTCTTCCCAACGTGCCACCAAGCGTCACACGAAGCCCGAGATCTGATGGGTCGCTGACCTCTCTACCCTTGCTCTGTCTTTCCGGCTTCTCACTTAGCTCTTTTATAGTTTACATTTCACTCACCCCACACATGTGCCTAGGCTTTTGCAGGTCCCTTCACGTGCACCATCCACCGACCCTTATTCCTGCCACGACTCTTGGGCCCCTCTTCACTGCTCTGATACCTGAGGCAGATGCTGGCACTGCGTTCACTACACACTGAGGTGTCTGTCCCCACTTGCTGGACTGTGGGCTCCTTCACAGTCACTAAATGCTGACCTTTGACATCTCAGTACAAACAGGACATGTTTATGGAATGACATGAAAAGGGAAGGGTCTTCATCTGTGTGCCCCCATGCCTAGTACAGTGCCCGACGCACTGTAGTTGCTTATGACTTTTGGAATAATGGAAGAGGTGAATAGACATGTTGTTGTTGTGTTTTTTTTTCCCCCCAGTTTTGGTCATAACCTCATCTTAATCTGGTTACCAGAGATGCGCAGGCTGAGTCTCAGAGTGGGAGGCTAGGGCCTTCCTCTTCTCTCTTCTTTCTCGCTTCTCCCGTCTTCTCCTCCACCCTCCTCCTCCCTGCGCCCTTCTTTTCCCTGCCCCACTCGCTCCCCTTACACTGTGCCGTCTCCTTACACAGTGCTCTCATGCAGAGTCTGCAGGCTGTTTGTGTTCTCTCGTTCCTGCATCGCTTAGCTGAGCCCGAGTGTTCCCCAAGACCTCAGATGCACGGACTCTGCAGAGACTCAGTTCTCTTGTGTGTTGACATGAGGGTTTGTTTCTTTTTTCAATATGGCAAAGGAGGTTCCAACATACCTTGTTCACTCTCCACATTTGTCTTTTTTATTTACTTGTCTTTCTAGTTTTTTTGTTTTGTTTTGTTTTTGTCCTTGTGCCAGTCTCTTGATGCCAACCATCTGTGGATGCTCTAATGTTATAGCAACACAGGCTGTGTTTGTATTCAGGGTAGTTTACGTTTTTGTTTGCCAAGACCTTTAGCTATTATTATGTAGTAAATTAAACGTGAGAAAAACAGGCAGGCTGGGAGTCTCTGAGCAGATTGTTTGTATCTGAGTATATAAGCTGTTGCGTGGTTACTTAGTTTCTGGTCTGTTTTAGTAACAAATTGTGCTAATTTATGTTTAATATAAAAAAAGTGGATTTAATGAATTTTTTCCTAAAGTTAGACACGGTATTTTTCTACCAGTCAAAAAACACGAGCCTGCATGTAACTACTTTGTACACAATGGAGGCTCTCCAAACACTGCTGAAAGTTTGCATGAAATTCTACCTGAATGTTTTCATTTTATATAAAGAAGATTAATGTTCATGAACTTGAATAAATTCTATTTAATGATTTGGCCTATATTTCCTCCCTGTATGATAAATGAGTACTCTGAAAGTACTTTGTTCTTGGAAGAATTTTTAGGACAGCTTAGATAATTAATGTTTTGATGTGCATATTTGTTACTTTTTAACTGTTGATTAACGAATCATGTTTTTTAAAAAATCTTTCCTTCTGACAGGCCCTAGAGATCAATTAACACACACACATATGCTTTTGTCTACATTTAAGATGATAATTTTGTATTTTACAAATCTCAGGCATTTCAAGCCCCAAAGGGGGATGTGTTGACATATTCTCAAGATCTTGCCTGTTGTCTCCAATTTGCATATTAATGTGTGGCTTGCAGGGGACCAAGGAGGAATATATTCTTATGCATGGAAGAGGCTGTGGGATTTAGTGTTATATGCCCTGTTTTTAATCTATGGGCTTCACTTCCAGGTCAGAGAGTGTTGGGTTAGTTCTGCACAAGGAAAATCCATCTTCTTAGGAGTTGTGTGCTGAGTGGCTGTCACAGAGGCCCTGCTGCTAGGCAGCCTTTCCAGATTTAGCACTTCAAGGATCTCTGTGGCAAGAAATTAGCGTGTTTTTCTTGAATTCTGTGGCAGTTTCCATTGATACCAGTGGCAGAGCACCTGCCATCATTCTAATAAATGTATCTCATCTCTGTGGAAACAAAGGACTCTAATGGGTTATCTAATCACTCATTGTAACCTCTAGGGTCATAGTCACTCATCTGGAAACCTGAAATCCAAAAAGCTCTGAAAACCATTTTTTTTTTTTTTAATAACTTACTTAGCAGCAAAACCTGACTTGAACTCAGGTGAGCCTGCTTGTAGCCTTTTGTTTTTATCCTCCTTAGCATGACTCTTCATACATTGAGTTCCAGAAGTATGAATGTGTTTGATTACGGATGGTGTTCCAAACCCTGTAGAAATGTTATGTAAACACAGTATATGCACCACATTACATTTCTAAAATTAAAAAAAAAAACACATCAGCTTTCCAAACACATCTGGTTAAGGAATTGTGGGGTTTAATAGGAACATTTCCAGTTCCTGTTTAAGTAAAAGCCCAAGGACTGTAGATATTTCTGTAGGAGAGAACCATGGAAGGTAAACATAACAGGCCAACAATGTATGAGGAAAGCAGTAGGCTTGAGAGTCAGTAAGGGGCTCTTTGTTAATGAAAGTAAAAGGTTACGTGTATTCTCGAAACGGAACATGATAACACCCGGTTGTACAAGGTGTTCCGTCTTATAGGAGTTCATTGCACACGACATCCCCACATTGTGTGCATTTCACCCCGTGAGTGCAGTCGGAAGGTGAACTCCTGGGTCCAGTGAGCTGGTCGTTACAGTTTAATGTCAGGGTTTTATACGCGCTAGGACAGGTTTTTCTCACTCTTGTGCTAACAGCTGGCAGTGAAGTGAGATATCTGTGGACAAGGAAGGTGTTTTTGTCACTTGTGATTTTATATGACTTACCAAAAAAAAAAAAAGGTAGCTTGTTGTAAAATTAAAAACACTCTCTTAGGGAAACCTCTAGATTTGTAAGCATACTTTAAAAAACTCAAACCAATGTTACATAATACCTTTAGAGTGTCAATTTCCCCACCTTCTCCTCTCTGTTGTGTTCTACATCTGTATTTTTAATGCTTTATTATGCCTTTATGAGGCGAAAAAGTAATAGAACAATATTTATGGTCAATAGTTTCCTTATGTGTTAAATTCTTGATATAAGTTTAATAGCTCTGTATATACTAGTGAAAGTGTATACGCAGGCAGCTCTATAATAAATGTAAAAAAACATAATTTAGGGTTTAATATTTGGAGAAACTGATGAAAAGGAAAATGTAGAAACATATATTTTATAAAATTTTATAAGAGGATCTGATTACTCTGTAACCCACGGATTAGAGTTGAAATTTAAAAAGAATATGTAGAAGGTCTCTTTCCTATTCTTTCTCTCTCTTTTCTTCATTTAATATGAGACTAAATTCCTTACATTAAACTTAGGTTTATATTATATTTCAAGGCATTTGCATTTTTTTACATAATTAACATTAGGTAGGCTGTAAATCATCGTCTATCATCTTATCTAAAGTGAAAGAAACAAGAAAATGAGGACGTCCCTCGGTCCCAGAGCTTCAGGGGACTGGAATTTGTAATAACCCGGTTGAGCTCCGAAGCAGATAGATTCCTGCACAGAGCGTTCCCCGTAAACCCACGCAGAGAACGCAGTCAAGCTCTCTGGACCTGACCTATAGAATGATGAGATGAGAAACAGTATTGTTTTAAGCTGTTCTGTTTGCGGTCATTGTACAGCAATGAAAGCCTAATGCTGGTTTTGGTACCGGGCTGGGGTATTAATCGTCTGCTGTTGGCTGTGACAAATGACCACAAAGAAGAGCTGTGCTCTGTGTCGTGCAGCGCTGTGGCCGGGAAGTCTGGGTGCCCTGTCCGGTTAAGGGTATTGCAGGCCATAGGTTGGGCCGGGTTGGCTTATCTGCTTCCAAGCTCCGCAGGTGGCTGGTTGAATTCCGTTCAGTGAAGCTGTGGCAGTGATGTCCTTGTTTTGTTGAGGGCTGTCGGCCAGACACTGCTTCAGCCCCGAGAGCCCCTGGGGCCACCTCAGGCTGCCTGTGGCCTGTGCATCTCAGCAGTGCCAAGTCCCTCTCATGCTTCCCAGTCCTCTGACTTCTCTGCTCACCAGCCACAGAAAACTCTGTGCTTTTAAACAGCTCGTGTGGAGATCCCTTTGTGACCTCCCTTTGTGATCCAACAGCATCATAGCAGTGATAGCTCATCATATGCACAGGTTCCACCCAGGCTCAGACAGGACGGCTTTCTCCAAGGGGGAGGGTCAGCAGGGGTCACTGTCAGAGTCCTGCTCACTGGGTGGCATCTAGAGCCCACGGTTGTAGGTATATTAAGGTAGGACACTGGTGGCTCTGGAATCAGCTGTCCTGGTTTGAACCCTTGCTCTAGTACTGAACCAGCTGTGAAACCTTGGGTAAATTATTTATTCCATTCGTGCCTCAGTTTCCTCATCTTTTAAATGTGGTTACTATTAGCATCCCCCACATACCTTTGTTTTCAGGAGTAAATTATATAATATGTGTAAAGGTGCTTGTTAGCAGAGGGCCTAACATATAATAAACGTTCAACGACTGCTAGTGTTATTACTATTATTATTTCTTCTTTCACTCAGAATCCTTTTCTTTCATGTTTCCGTTTGCGTAGAATGAATTTGATGAGATCTAAAGCATGTGTTCAGTAAGAGGAGCAGGCACTGACCCAAAGGGGAGCCTCTCGTCCTTTTGGAACCTGACTCATGGAGCATCTGTCGCGTGGAAGTGCCCTGCCTCTAGGGGGGATGCGTGTCCCTAGGTGGTCTGGGCTGGGTGTGTATGTGCATGTACCTGGGTTTTGGGTCAGTCTCAGCCTATCGATGGCGATGCTGTTGGCTGGCATGCCTGGGGCACACCCCTGGGCATGTACTACCTGTGGCAGCCCCCACAGACGTTCCCCAACCGGAGCCAGTGCTGTGGCTGGACTGGCCCGTGGTCCTTATTGTGATTGCATGTCAGCAGCAGCCATCAGTGAGCTGTGAACAAACAAGATTGAGGGCAGGCCCTTACACTGCGTTCATCAGGCACTTTCTCCACCATGTGTGTGCTTTGCAGTGGGAAGAGGGTAGAGGGGCCTGAGCCGAGGTAAGACAGGTCAGCAGGGCCTCGCACGTCCCGCGGAGGACCGGGGACTCCTGACAGCACTGGGCAGCTTGGAAACAGGCCTGGGTGTGAGGAGACGGGTGGGGCACGCAGAGAACTCAAGGGCCGTGTGAAGGATGGCTTTGGAGACACTCTTTGAGTCAACGAGGAAAAAGAGTCAAGTGTGAAAATGCTGTTTATGCTCAGACAGGATCGCTGTCAGAACATGCTGCAAACCCAGAGCTTTTGTCGCCATCCTGACAAGGGAATTTGTTTAGGAGGCTCGGGGTCAGGAACAGGCAGAGATCTGAGCCACAAGCAGGTCCAGATTTGAGTCACATTTGAGTCCAAGGGCGGAAGGGGACCCGGGAGGTCCGTCCACGCGGTGCTGCTCAGTAGATGCACAGGAAGTCTAACCCACAGTCCATACCCGTCCCAGAGGAGTAGGCTGCTGGCTCGTGAGGTCCCAGGAAGGCCAGCTGGCAGAGACAGGCTGCCTCCTCCGGCCTTGGGCAGATCCAGCAGTGAGTGCATGGCTGGATCCTGTCCATAAAGGCTGGGATTGAGGGCAAGGTGATGACCAGACTGACCACACTGGGTGTAAGGCCAGCCGGGAGGGGCCCAGGTGTGTAGGGACCAGGCTGACGATCCTATGAGAATGAGATAGTAGACTGTCCCCCAACCAGCCCACTGAGCCCCAAGTCTCTGGGAGGGACCACGTTCCAGAAGGATCCCTCACAGCATCCAAGGCCCCCCCACTGAGGGAGTGCTCATTTCTGTCCGTTCCCCTGGTCCAGAGCAGGGTGAGATCCTGTTCTAGAGACGTGCCTCCTGGCAGCATAAGCCTTTCGGCAGAATTCTAGAAAACTAGCTATAGTTAGGGAGCCGCATGGCTGCATGGGTGTCGTGGCCTCTCTGAGCCAGTCGTGCTATTCCCACGTGGATGACGGGAAGTGAGGGATTTAGCTGGAAGTTCTGAGTGAGGAACCCGAATCTTTCGCAAGCCAGTAGAGATCAGCTTCCTGGAGAAGACTTGTTTTTCTGACCGCTCCTGGACTTGGAGGGCATACCATAAAGTTCCCTTACTGATACTGTCCTGGGCTCTCTGCGGCCTTCTGTGAATCATACGTGAGGATCGTGTTTCAACATCTTTCTGCTGTATCGTGACGCTACTAGGACAGGGAGAGTTGGGAATCCTCGGCCAAACAACTGGGTGGCTAGATGTGTGGGAGGAGGGTCTGAGAAGGATTTTCTGCTTTCGTTTTTACTTGCATGTACCCTAAACATTGTTTACATTTTGTGTTTGGATTCCTTCCTGCGGTTACCTTACATACGCCTGTCTGTCTGGTTCGGTCTGCCTCGAAGTCATGCCTTCTGCAAGGTGGGTCTGTCTGATTTTCTCCTTCTGTTCTCATTTTCCAATATTAGGTACCCACTTTACTTATGTTCATGGCTTTTAAATCAGCACTTCCCACCCTCCTGTTTCATTCTTTCCTTAACTCTGTTTTTTAAATTTAATTTAAAAGGACATTTCTTTCTCGATCTCCTTTTTATATAGTAAAATTCCCAAGTTAAGTGCCAGGCTTATCTCTTCCTATTTTCTGTTGCCCTTTGAATAGATATCCCCTTTTCAATTTCCCATTAGCACCAATGGTTACGTTAGGTGCAGTCTTATACCAAGATAATTTGTTTGATTCTGTATTGCGTTGCATGCATTTTGAAGATGTGAATAAAGAAAATACACTTAATTTAAATGGGTTGGTCAGATTCCATTTTAATAGCTGTAGAAGATCTATGTATTTAGGAAAAATCTGAAAACACAGTGACAATAGCAGTGAAATTTGGGTTAGGAAGAGTGGACTTGTTCTTTTTTTTTTTTATATATTTTCTCCCTGTGGACTGCACAGTGGTCTTGTTGTTCAGTGTTTCTATAACCTTGCCCAGAAGTTTTCAGATACAGAGCATCTTTTTTTAAGAAATGCCCTCAAAAATATGATCTCTGTATCTTGCAATTTATCGTTGTTTTTCACATGATCAGCTCTTTCAAAAGATGTCATGTCATGACTCTTGCCTTCAGAAATTTGAAGGGCTGTATGTGGAAGAGAAATTAAAACCAGGTCAGAGGACAGAGCTATGGTTCATGGCCATGGGTCACAGAGCAGCGTGTTTCAGTTTGGTGACGAAGAGTGTCCCTTCAGCGGAAACGGTATCTGGATTTGCTACTGCCTTGTAATGGTACTTGGTCCTACATCGGGTGTTCACTAAGAGGTGATTTGAATATGTATCTGGATTTGAATAATGGTGTTTCAGATATTCCTCATGTTGGTTCCTTGAAAAAGTGGACATGGCAGAAAAATGGTACATATGTTCCCAGCTGTGCCGTTGAAAGCAGTGTTTGCCTTTAAGGTGCTGTGAGCCCGCTTTCTCTGTTTACTTATACTTTATGATTACACATGGGTGTAAAGCACTGTCATGTATGTCGGTCCATCTTATGCTCACAGCGTTTCTGTGAGGGCACAGGACAGGGACTATAATCCCTGTTTAAGAAGTCAGGAGACCCTAACTCAGCTCAGTGAGAGGAAATGACTCACCCAGAGTGATGCAGTCAGAGCTTGAATATCAAACATCTGGCTTTTGATTCCTAGTCTAGCATTTTTACCACTCCAGAATGCAGTCCTGAGGTTCCCTTCAGCTTGAAACATTTAGGGCACTAATTATTTATAATGAAAAAGAGACTTTGTTTTTCTCATCAGTCCTTTTAAGTAATTTAACTTTGGGCATATTATATTCTGATTGCTATTCAGTAAAGAGACAGGGATCCGTAAGAGACTCTGTTTTCTCTCCATCTGCTTTCCCATCTGAGGGTGGGGGAGCCCATGGGCCGCGATCATTAGATAGTATGGTGGGTGGAGATAAAGCAGATACGCTCAGTGGTGTGTGGTGTGTGTGGTATGTGTGTGGGGTGTGTGTGTGTGTGTGTGTGTGTGTGTGTGTGTGTGTGTGTATAACCAGCAAAGCAAGCGAGAATTTTAGCCGGAATCCTTTGAAAAATCAACAGGAAAAAACCACACCCTTTGCTTAGAAATGCCAAATCACAAGTTTCCTGGTGATGGTGCTGGCTGTCTTCTGAAAGTGTGCCTCTCTTTGGTTTAACTCGGACAACAGCGTGCTGTCAGCATCGATTACTTGCACACACTTGGTTTCGTGCTCTCCTGAAGATATTCTGAAGGCTGGTTGGTTAAACACGGAGGCAGGGCATCAGGGCTCACATCCTTTAGAAACAATTACGGAAGAAGCCTGTACTTTAAATATGAAAATATAATGAAGTTTTTTTATACTCCAAAGACATTCATACTCTAAGTCTTAGTGCTTAAAGCTACCTTCTTTGAAAACCCTTGTTGACAGAAAGGGAAATATATTTTCTTCGTCTTCTTTTTATTTTATTTTTTTTAAGGAGGGCGCAGCTCACAGTGGCCCATGTGGGGATCGAACCAGCAACCTTGGTGTTATTAGCACCACATTCTAACCAACTGAACTAACTGGCCACCCCTGGAAATATATTTTCTTTAATAAATAAATCATACAACATAACATATTGCGACTTCTCATTAAGGACATTACTGCTATCTTTGGAACTAACTGTGTTTCACTGCCATTCAGTTTTACCATATGTTAAATAAAAGTCTATTGGTTACATTTTGCCATGTCTGGGGACAAATCTGGCTGATAAGCTCTTCCCTGGGAACCTTGATGGCCTGTATGCAATGAATGAAAAATTTTCCAGGCGTTCAAAATACTTGAAGGAAAGCAAAAAGGAAGTAACAGTATAGACCCTTCCCTTGTGAACACTAACCATCCAAATAATAAATAAGCTTCTCTGTCTATAGTTGACCGATTTAACAAAGAAAATATTTAATTTAAGAAAATTTGTATTGATTATCTATTTTCATTTTTTTTTTTTTTCCTCGTTCGCTTTCCTGTCAGGATTTTCTCTTACGGAGCTGAATCCTTTTGCGAGTCCCTCTGTCCGTTACCGGGTGGGATAAAGACTATAAATTCACCTTTTCGGACACGGGGCGCAGGAAACACAAATGCCAGATTTCTAACATTTTGTTGTATAAAACAAAGCACAACCGGGCCAATCGGGCATAGATTTTCATGACACATTTGGACAATCATTCACTCCACAAGTATTTGCTGAGCGCCCTGTGCCAGGAACTGCTTAAGGCCTGGGGATCTTTCAGGGAACCAGACAGATGGGGCCTGAGGTCCGGCACTTGAGTAAACAAGCATCGAATATAACGTCTGGTAAAGGTGAGCGCTTGACAACTAAAGCAGAGTAGGAGGCAATGGAGTGAGGGGTGAAGGGCTCAGAGGAGGTGACCCGAGGAAAGTTGTCCATGTAGGGGGTGAGTCCAGTGGAGGGCTGGGTAAGAGTTTCCAGGTAGAGGGAGCAGCACGTGAGAGGCAAATCAAAAGGCCCTGAGGTGGAAACAAATTAGGTCTTTTCCAGGAACAGCAGCAAGGCCGTGAGGCTGAGGCAGAGGGAGCTGTGGAGAAGTGGTGGGCGCCGAGATCAGCAGGGAGGGCAGAGGTCCGTTCATGCCCGTCACACTGACCAGGAAGCCGTCTATGGTGGTCAGGTCCCCCAAAAAACTGTTTTAGGAAATACCTGCAACTGCAGAGACCGAGAGTTCAAGATTCTAACAAATGAGTATATGGTCCAGGAAAAAGTATAGCTAGCCCGCTCCTGCTGTCTTACATACTGCCGTATTTCTCAAATAATCCCTGTTTTCTTAAATGCCCCCAAATCCTCAATAACCACTTAAGAATCTCTCTAATGAAATGCCAGACCCCTCACTGGGAAGCAGGAATTTAATTTTTGATATTATAATTGCTAAAAGGAGAACTTAGGTCTGTAAAGACCTCATATTTATATCTCACATGCTTCGGGAATTTGGGACACGTCTCACTGAATAACAGACTCCGGCTGGGAAGTCCCACTGTCCTGCGTACGTGCTTCCCCAATGCAGAACCCTCACTGCCCAGTGGGTGAGGATGAAAGTCCAGCAGCACTGCTGGCCTAGGTGAAAGGACACGCTACCCCTCTCCTCAAAGGGCACCCCAGTTATCCTTCTTTAAGCAGAGTAGATAACTCATTTTAAACATTTGGACATAAAGTCTCCTACCAGGTTCCCCTGTAGCTGCAGTAACAAACTGTTTATGCAGACACGGCGCTGGAGAAGTAGAACACGTAGCAATGTTACTAGACACTTGAAAGGGTAAGTTTCTCAGAACTGAAATTTAAACCTGACAACTGCTGTTGAAATCCTCACAGTCCAAGCGATGTTATGTCAGGAACACCGGTGGGTTTGTCCGTGGACCGTCTCAGTGGAGTAGACAGCACCACGTACAGCACCCAGATACTGGCTCGTCTTAACTGTACGTGTGTGGCCCGTATTGAGTACAACATACATCAGATGCAGCGGATGTTTGGAATCCTTTCCTCAAAGATGTGAAGCGTGACAGAGCGTTCTCTGTGATGTGCAATTGCAAGGGTACTGTTTGGTCTTCATATGTCTCAGTGTTTTCCCAGGCCCTTCGGCCCAGCTATGTTCGATTACTCAGCACGAGGTTCTCATTTTCCTTTCCTGCCCACTGGATGTGTGCACTTCCTGGTTGCTTGTTACCTTCTCACCTTGTATTCGCCTTAAGAGACATACGCAGTTCCATTTTCTGTTAAAATTCTTAGGAAATCTGTCCCTTTCAATATATCTAAATTTACATACCCATCTAATCTTACTTACAACCTCATAACAACAGAATGATGGGCAGTGATGTACTATCGTAGCCTACACATTCATTTTTGAAATAACTTTGTTGGTTTATTAACAGAGCAACTGCCCATTTATTTTATTGTAAACACTCTTCCCTGAGTGACTTTAAGTTCCTGCAGTTTTTCTGGGAACCCCTTTTCTCTGACTGTAAGTGGGCGGTCACTCCCTCCCCCCTCCTCGCCGTTTTCAGCGCCTCACTAGAGATGCCAGGTTATCTGCTCACAGGACTTTCATTCCCTCCCTAACCGTTGCATGTCCTCACGCCATAGTGTCTAGAAGAGACATGCAGAGGTCATCTAACCCATCCTTTTTCTTTCCAGAGGAACCACATCAAAAAAGCTCCAGGCAGATGGCTAATATTAAAGTCTCCATGTACCTATTTTAATTTGATACTGAACCCTGCGCTATTAAATGGAATGTTTTTAAAGTCTCATGAATGAAGAAGGCTCGAAATTCCTCTTAGTAGTATCGCGTTCCAGCATCTAACTAACTTTTGCAAACAAAGTGCATTTTTTTTGGGCTGATCAAAACTTGTCTTCCAAATTACCATCTTCTTTTATTTGAATTTTTATGGAAACAAAATGTTATCAATTACTGTTCTACTGAGGATTGTCTTCCGCGTACCTGGGGCCAGGAATGACATCAGCATTCTCATCGTGCAGTAAAACCCCTTCAATTCCAAACTCTGATTTGCATGGGCTGCCTAAGCCAGTTCCACAAAAAAAGTCAAATAAAGTGGGAAAGCGAGAGAAGCCCTTATGTAAAAATGAAAACCTTCTCTCTTCAATATAGCTGTGACTGTGGCACTTTATGTTAAATGACAGTTGTCACTGTGCAGGAACTCGGCAGGTTCTAGCCTCTGTTCAGTGGTACCGGATCACTTTTCAAGTGTCCAGGACAAGGCACTGCCATGCATCTGTCCCTTTTCTCAGACAGCAGGTGAGCAGTACTGAATATATCACCGCTGATTTTATTATGATACTGAACCCTGACGTATTTGTTGGGGGAATGAATGATTGTCCAAACATATTATGAAAATATACACCTGATTGGGCTGGTTGTGCTTTATTTTATAAAGTAGAACGTTAGAAATCTGGAATTTGTTTTTCCTGCACCCTTAATCTCCAGAGATGGATGTATAGACTTTGTCTTTGTACTATACATACTTGGTGTTGGAGATCTGGAGAGTGAATCAGTCCTTCCTTCTCTTTCTTCTCCTGGATTCCAGTTGAATATCAACGCAAAACGAGTGTTGCATACAGACTGGTAGATGCTTTATTATGCTGAGCAAGTTCCCAGTAACCTACAATGCAGGGGTTTGGAGAAGCTGGATTTGAAACAACTTGGATTCAATGATTCAAGAATGTCCAGCGGGCCACCTGCTCCTTGGGCGGTTACCCTTTTCCCTCCAATTGAGAGTTGAGTAGATACGACCTGGAGGGTTTATGGCATGAAACCCAAAAGAGAGAACCCACTGTCCTCAGTAAGCCATGAGCAGGCCAAGAAAAGACAAAATGGAACTTGTTTTATTCATCCACTAGTTAAAATGTGAAATTATGACCCAATGGATGTCTGATTGCACTGGTGAGATTAGCATTCTCATATGGATATGATTCAGTAAGCAGGTAGAGAGAGATTGAAAAGATCTTTCCAGCTCCACCCCCACCCCCAATTGGGGAAACCAAGAGGTGCTAGCATCTTCTATGGAAAAAAGAGGTTGGGCTGCAATTATGGTTATCCTCTGAACAATTGCAATTGGGACACATGTATTACAATATACCTACAAATAAATAATCTTGACCAGAAAAAAGCTATCAACACAGGATGTTTCTGAGAGTTGATGGCAACCATGAGTCATCTAGACATCTGACAAATGAAATAGTAGGCTCTGTTTGTACGTATGCTTATGGGGAAGAAGGGCTGTCAATCCAGCATCTACTCAACACCTGTTAATAAGAAAAGTACATACTTACGAAAAAATACTGTGTGCTAACATTGATACTTTTCGTATGGTTAATCCTGACTTCATGGAAAAACTCTGGAGCCTCTTATGTTTCAGGTTCGCGGGAGTAAGGGTGAAGTTCTGTACGTTTTGGACGCTACCAACCCACGGCACTCCAACTGGCTTCGCTTTGTTCACGAGGCACCGTCACAGGAGCAGAAGAACTTGGCTGCCATTCAGGTGAGCTGATTTGCTTCTTACTTGTACTGTGCTCTGAGGGGAGTGAACTAATTTCTAACTCTACTCCCTGTTTTAAATTGATTTCCCAATGACCTGCTTCAAAAACAGCAACTAACTCATAAAAGCAGAGAAATCTCATCTCGTCAGCATTTTCAGGAAAGGGCAAGCCTCGTGGTAAACTGACACCGGATCCCTCACTTTATGAGAATTCTTGAGGGCATGAATTACATGGTCTGATATTGTCTTTGGCAGGTCTTGCTATCAGGCACTTTCAATTCACTCAGTGAATGTTTATTGATAGTTTTTTTTTTTTTTTTTTTTTTTAATTTGATGGCTTTCTTGGCTCGTAGCATAATATTCTGTGTTATTGCTTGTGGAAGGCTTCATGGATAAACTTTACTTGGGTATATCCCCATGACTAAACTTTGAGCTTCTTGAGGGCAGTGTATCAATCAGGGTTCTCCAGAGAAACACAACTGTTATGATGTCTACGTATCTATGTACCTACCTACCCACCTACATACCTACCTACCTACCTACCTACCTATGTACCCACCTACATACCTGCCTACCTACCTACCTACCTACCTACCTACTTATGTACCTACCTACCTAGAGAAAGAGACAGAGAGACACAAAGAGATTTATTATGGGGGAATGGCTTATGCAGCTATGGAGGCTGGCAAGTCCAAAACCTGCAGAGCCAATGTCCCACTTTGAGTCCAAAGGCCACAGGTTGTTCTAGAACAAGGAAGAGCTGATGTTCTGGTTTGAGTCTGAGGATTGGAAAGCTGCTGTAGAACCATGAAGAGCTGATGACCCACTTCAAAGGGGGTGAGGCTGGAAAAACAGGTGTTCCAATTGGAAGACCATCAGGCAGGAAAATTCTCACTCAGGGGAGGGTCACCCTTTTGTTCTATTCAGGCCTTCAACTGATTGGACAAGGCCCACCACATTGTGGAGGGCAATCTGCTTTACTCAAGTCCATCTATTTAAATGTCAATCTCATGGAAAAACACCCTTCACTGAAATACCCAAAATAATGTTTGAACAACTGGGCAACGTATGGCCCAGTCAAGTTGTCACATAAAAGTAACCATCCAAGGTGGGAACCGTGTTTTTTGAATTCGGTATTCCTGTGTCCTGTGATAGTGCTCTATCATAGGCTCTGACATTAGGCTCTGATACAAACTATGAGTTGGGCTTAGGTGTTCCCTTAGTGAAAATTAAGGACAGAAGAGAAAAAAGTTAAGGCAAGAAGTTTTTAGAGTTCAATTAAAACTCATTGAACAGATGATTGAGAGGATAAAGAAATACGATCTTCTGTTGGCAAATTGACTGATCACATGTGAAAATCTAGCTCCTGGATCCTAAATTGCAGAAAAGGAGGCAAAGCTGTGGTTGGCAGAAGCCAGAGGGATGGGAAAAGAATAAGGGAACTAACATTTTTGTGAATATTTACCATGTGCACTGTTCTAGAAGCTGCATATACATCATGTCATTTACTCACAACAACTCTGAGAGTTTAATATTTACTGAGGTTTATGCCAATCTCATTCAGTTCCAAGTATAAAAACCAACAGTGGCAAGAGGGGAAATGCACTGAATTAGGTTTTAAAGTAACCAGAAAACACAGTCACCCAGAATATTCCATTTCCTGATGTTATTAGCTATCCAAATTTTTTTCAGTACAAATAAATATTGGGTAACCAATGTGATTACTGTCTCGTTTTGTATGAACAAATGAAAGATGACTCTGTCCAAAGGGCTGGGTTGGGATGGGAAATAGGATCTTTTGGCAGGCAGATATATGCAAGCCACTTTTTTGGTTATTCATGAAATGTATTGTTCCAACCACAAATTTAAACTGATTTTTTTTTTTTTTTTAAATGTGTAGACATTCATTTTTTTCAAGTATTTCTTTCTTTTTTTTTTTTTTTTTTGTATTATAGTTTCCTGGGGGCAAACTCATTTCATAAGATGTGTAGTTATGTCACAATTTTAATTTACAGGCTCAGTTGAAGTGTTTCTTTGTAAATGTTACTAATACCAAAATTGCCTCTATAACTATGACATTTACTTTGGGCATCCCGTTGTTTTGTATGTTCTTTATTATTGACTTTTAGAGAATATTAGTATATTTAAAGTAGATTCTTTTCTCCTTATGCTTAAATAATAATTTTCAGCTTTCTTCACGTTCCTTTAGTTTGAGAAGTTTTTTCCTATTGGCTGTTATTTCTGTAGCCTCAGCTCTGACCATTGCCCCAACTCTTTTATTTTAATTAAAGTTTATTGGGGCAACAATCGTTAGTAAAGTTACATAGGGTTCAGGTATACGATTCTTTAATACATCATCTACGTATCATATTGTGTGTTCACCACCCAGAGTCAGTTCTCCTTCTATCACCATATATTTGATCCCGTTTACCATCATCTACCACCCCCGTCCCCCCTTACACTCTGGTAACCACTAAACTATGGTCTGTGTCTATGAATTTTTGTTTCTTCGTTTGTCTTGTTCCTTTGTTGTTTTCAGTTTTATATCCTGCATATCAGTGAAATCATATGGCATTGCCCCAACTTTCAAGGTGTTAAGTGCTGAGCTTTAGGTTCTGCTTCCTAGTCTCTCAGGTCATCCTGATTTAAGAGTCCCCTCTGTGCGTTTTGCTCATAATGAATGATCCCTTTAGAGAAGGGGATGCTATGTCAGTAAGTGTTTAATCTCCATCTTTTAGTACCCATATTTGCTCTTCTATGCTCCTTTTATTTATTTCATTATAGTGTGGCCTCCTCCACTTCACTCTTCTTTAGTAAGTGCAGTGTTTAAGACTTTCTTCACAGTTTGTTTTGTTCTTTCTGTGCAGTAATTTTCTTCCTCTGCATCCTTGGTGTTTCTTTCCTTGAAAGAAAATAGGAGCCTACAGATGATAACTATGGCAACTTGGATGGTCCAAGAGGTTGTGTCTGACGTAAGGAGGTGAGGAAGGGGTGCTGCTGGATGTAACCAGACGAAGCAGGGGCTCTGTGATTTTTCACACTTGAATGAAATTAGAATCTGCATCTGTTCAGAGGCACTGTCAGAGTCTTTGGTGCAGAAGCGATGACAGTGCCTCAGCTCCTTTTCACACCGTTTTGCCCTTTTCTAAGAGGGAGACAGAGTGCACAGCGACTGCGTTTCTTGGTGTGGGCACAGTGGGGGTCTTTGCTAGCTCCTCTGAGGTGACATCTTCCCTACCTGAACAGTAGCTGGCAGAGCAGATTGCTCAGGGTTCAAAGGCACATCTGACCTGGGGGCGGAGAGTGTTGTAGTTGGGTCACATGGCTGAGTGTCATCAGCCTGCTGATTGGTGGGGACAGTCACCTGAGGCCCGCATGCCAGAAACCGAGTTGGTAAGAAAAGATCGTCATGTTTCCTTCATAACATTATGAATCCCTCGCATTCCAAATTGCATCTGAAATTTGGGGTATTCAGGAAATTTTTTATTTGAGCTGTATGTCCCAGGAGTGGAGTAAATGAGAACCATTTGTGGCTATGTGGCTTTCTTGGTGGAAAACGTCAATACTTGGTCCAATTTTCTTTTGGACAAGGGATTAAGAATTTGAGGTCTGTTTTGGCAGAGGATTGGAACTCCTTTTTGGAGAGTTGATTATATTTCTAGTTCTGCAATTTATTTGATTTTGAAAACATTTGCTTTGGAAATGATGATTTAAGTATCTGAATTATTGAAGAAGGATCTCGTAAGCAAACAATTCTTCCCACATGCACACATTTTGGAATAATCAGGTGAACTCTATGTTCAAACTTCTGAAAAATACTTCCAACTAAACCAGAAAATTCTAAATGTGAAAGATGTGGCTTAAAATGAACCCAAAGAATCCTTAAGCTCTATGAGAAATGGGTGATTCTTATTAAATGTTAATTTTGTTACAGTGAAGGAAAAAATGCCTACGTAATATTTTAAAAAATAATTTTGACCTCAGTGTTTTGCAGGCTTTCACAATTTCTGATCTTTTGTGATTGAAAACTATTTGTTTAAATACAGAATTATGTCACTTAAAGGTGAAACTTTGAATTCTTTAGACATTTCAAAGAGTGTTCCATAGCATGTTCTTAATGACATAGCTCCAGACATATCTTCCCTGGGACTTTTTGTAAAATATTATCAACATAAATGAAAAGGTGGCTCAGTGTTCTTAGGAAAAGGATCGTATGGAAAACCAGTGGGGTCATTGTCCACTTCATGAGGGGTCGCAGGCTGTAGAGGGCGTCCAAGGAAACTGAAAGGGTACTGGGCGTTGAGCTGAGCTTGAGGTATCAAGCTCCACCCCAGTTCGGATGTCAGTTTGGATGCCCCCCCCCACACACACACCGAGAGAGCTATTTTATTACATATTATTTGCTCTCCTAGCTCTGCCTCTCATGAGGTTGTTAGGTCGGAGTCTTAGGCCGGTTTTCCCGGAGTCTTCTCTGGCGACAGGACATTTCGATGCGGCAGAGCTGGGAGCTCCAATGCAGATTTCCGCAGAGAGCAGCACCTGGCATGTTCTTGAGCATAGGACTTTCTCCGTGGTCGTCAAGCCACCAAGGCCCACAGGCTTCTCGGATAGGGATGCAGCATTCAGATCGCAGTGGTACCAACAAAGCAACCAGGCAACCGGCCAAAGGAAATAGTTTTCACTGTACACCAGATTAGAAATAGTTTCACCTGATTCTGTTTCTTCTCTATTTCTGCATCTTCTTATCGGATTTATACACATGGTATTGCTGCAGTATTTTCTAGAATCTGTCAGTTATAGAATCGTAAGGTGTAACTGTCTAGCGATTTTCTTCAATAATGCCATAGAAATACCAGTTAAATAGCTTGCAGATCTGTCTTTTAATGGGTTATCTTCCAGTAAGGTACATATGTGTCTTCCATTAGAGAAAATTTAAGTGCAATTACAGGCAATTGGTCTCATGAGGTTTTAAGTACCAGCCCTACTGTGGCCATATGTTTCTGTGGGAAGTAGAGGAATTTTATGACTTATCAATGTATTAGTTTTATTCAAGTTGTAGTTCATTGGCAGGGCAAGTGAGTATGCGTAGAAATAAACTCTTGGTGGCTTTTAGTGACAAGATTTATTTGTCATTTACACAAGTATGGGCTGCCGGAGGCTGCACCCCTCTCCGCAGCCCGTGCCACGTGGTGTCTGAGGGAAGCCGTCTCATCAAGGGACATGCGTTTTACTGGCAGAGGGGGAATGAGCAGAGGCCCAACCTGTTTTGACTCTTAAAGCTTTCCCTTACGCATGTTTCCAACCACATTTCATGGGTCATCGCAAGTCATCTGGTCACAGCTGACTGACACTGTCCATGCTCCACAGGCAGCACGCTGAGCCACATGGCAGCCTGGTCCAGTCCTGCCACTGGGAGGGGACTGAATACATTGGAGTGCTATGATCCGTCACAGTGTGTGTCATTTAAAGAGTTTTGGTTTTATCGTTAGACTAATATTAATGGATGTACTCAGTGAATTATATATACATATAGCATAGTGTGGAAATGATGTTTTTCCTGATGTTTATTAGCTCTGTGTATTGAGCTCTATAGATATGATATTGATATACACATTGGGACTGATTCAGAGTTTTTGTAAAGAAGAGTTAAGTGACAGGTTATTAAACATGAAGTTCTTACTTGCTATTTCAGTACATTTCCTTTTCTCCACCTTCGTCCCTTGTCTCCTACTTCTATTGATTGCTGAGCAGGAGTCCAAACTTCCCCCCCTCTCCACCCCACACTAGTCTAGGTCGTTTACATTTGAAAGCCCAACAATTGTTTAGAAGATGATCTCCTTTTCTGTTGATTGCCCATTAGTCATTTTAGTGGGATAGGCTAGGTTTTCGCATCTTACTACCTGTTCAATACAATGCATTGTGTCTTTGCCAATTTCATAATCATCGTTTTTCTTACATCGTCCACACGTGGACCTCAGCCTGCCAACAAGTAAACAAAAACCAAGTTAAGTCACAGACAGACGCAGCTGAAATACCAAATCACCCATGGCTTCTTCTGGAGTTAGATTTATTTGCACACAGTGGAGATTAGTATTTCCTTGCAAAACAAGAGACAGTTACTTTCGCTGTTTTGAAATAGCAGAACTGAACCTCAAATCCGTGAGTTCATGAAATCTATCCTAGTGAGGCATGGTATTTGAGAAGGGACAATGGGCAAATTGTCAGAGAAAGCTGTGGTTTGTAAGTAATGCCGGGTGTTGAAGGCAGATAGGGAATTTGAAAAGCAGACACATTTCCTAGCTATCCAGGGGTAAATGTTGTGAGACAGTGATAGAATCAGAAAGAATTAGACTGAAAGGCATCGTGACTACATTTGGTCCTCACTATTGCCCCGATACAGAAGCAGTCACATTGATAAAATCTTACCACATGATGCCTTACGTTATTCTATGTAATTCTCTTTCGGAAAAGGGTCAGGAATCATTTGACATTGGAAGGTTTTGACGAGGGAGGATAACATAAGGAAGAGTCTTGAGTGATTAAATAAATTAAGTGTAGGCAAGGATGCAATGCAAGAGGATACTTAAAACTGTTGTGGTAGCAGATGAGAAGGAAGAGGCTTGCACTCTGGGCGGTGGGAGTTCTGTGGAGAAAGATCTAGATGACTGCCTTAGATGACTAGAGCGCAGTAATGCGCATGACATTTGTCTCACCACGTTTGTGGCACACAGATAAAACATGTAGGTGGTCCTTGGAGCCTGTAATGCTGTCATTACTTTTATTAGATTGGAGTTTTACCTGGTTTATTACAATTTTCTTTTATCATAGAGCCTTTAAATAGGCATGCTGTGTCTTGGGTTTGTCGTTTAAGTTAATGCTACCATGTTTTTTGTGTTTTTTTTTTAAATTGCTATCTTTTCTTAAAGGCCGTCACAAAATTATTGGCTAATCATGCTAGAAAGATGTTTCAATTAATTTTCTTGGGTATTGATCAGATGAGCACTAAGGTTGATGACAATATTCTGAAACCTTCGTTAGGGGAGCTCTTTGGGCACGAGTGGTGTCCAAACCCTGGAAAGCACTGCGTCTGAGTTAGTTTGAAAAGAGACCTCTCTCTCCTGCCCAGTGTCTGCGTCACATTTTGCTTGTCTTCTTGCACTAAGAGTAACAATTGTATAGAATTTGGTTCACTATTCTTAGTTAGACATAACCCTTTCTGTTTCTGGAGGTATGAAATTCAAAAACTACCAGGAATGCTCTAAATATCATAGGACCCACCTTTAATTAACTGTACTAATGGCTGGGTTTGCTTCAGAGCTTTGAACTCTGAACCAGGCCTCCTTTGCGCAGTATTTGATGAGCATGATCATCATTGCTGTCTTGTCCATGGACTTTTCTTACACTGTTTCTAAAATTACAAAGTACTCTGTTGGAAAAAAATCTAAAACCCTATTGAATATAGACCGTGTTTCCCCGAAAACAAGACCTAGCCGGACCATCAGTTCTAATGTGTCTTTTGGAGCAAAAATTAATATAAGACCCGGTCTTATTTTAATAAAATATAAGACCAGGTCTTATATAATATAATGTAATGTAATGTAATATGATATAATATAATGTAATACCAGGTCTTATATTAATTTTTGCTCCAAAAGATGCATTAGAGCTGATGGTCCGGCTAGGTCTTATTTTTGGGGAAACACGGGATTACCCCTTCTCCCAACCTCACAGTGGTAACTGTGTAAGAGTTTGACATATATTTTTCCAGTTTCCCATGGGGGCTGTGCTTGTGTGTACAGGCACCATACATACGTATGTGCACACACATAGTCATTCATTCCTCATTTCTTGTCCCCCCTCTCCCTGTTCCTCCTCCTCTCATCTCTTCCCCTCCTCTGTCTCCTTCTTTTTAACTAGCGGGCTGTGACAATGCCAAAGGAAAGAGGCTGTGCTTTGTGCAAAGCAGAGAGGCTGGTGGAATTTCACTGCTGCTGGAGCTTATGGTCTCGTCCCTTCCTCCCTTTGCCCACTTCCAAGGTTCAATAAATTCAGGCTATGCTTTGCTTCTCTTTATCCTCGGCAGCCATAGTAGGAGCCTGCCCAGAACAAATCCTCAAGTATGTCAAAGACAGCGATTCTGGGCATTTCTTCTGTGGACAGCCAGCTAAGCAGCCCCGTTCTGCCTTTTCTGCTGACTGGCCTCCAGCCCCCAGGGGCTTTTTGTACCACGTGATTCCAAGTGTGGAGTTCCTTGGAGTTTCCTTGGGAAGAAGTTTCTCTGTAGTGTTTCCTCTTCTGTGTCTCTCATGGGTTGAGACTTATTCTGCATTAGCTATCTATCATTTCAACCCAGCCGATTTCTACCTTCTAGAATTTTCTGGAAAAAAAAAATTTGGTACGTTGATGGAACCTGTTTTCTTCTCTTCTCTCTTCTATAATTTTAGTGGGATGGAGGCGCACACGGTGACTCAGTCAGCGCTTTAAACTGCCCTGGTGCCTAGTCCAACCTTTTCTATTTCTGGCCCAGCGTTTTGGAAATTCTTTCTGGGTTCATTTGGAGTTCCTTCATTTGTGTTGTAACTTGAAAGTTGTTTTTTTTTTTCCTAGTTTTGCATTTCATGTTAATCATAATGACATCATTGGTACATCATTGCTGTCTGCCTGGGTGCAGAGGTTGGCACTGTGACTTCACAGAGCACTTTCCTGCTGTATTTAGGGCCCCTCACAAGGTGCACAGCATAAGGCCAAGTCATGACACAGAATTCCCTTCTAGAGATTTAAATAAGTATCCTTATCTCACTTGCTGTGATAACCATCACTATCTGTAACATATAGTTGTGTTTTACCGGACAGGTGGCTCATTGTCAGTATGCAGGTTAACGGGACATATAAGAAAAGTACTAGTAACTTTTCATGGGCACATGGTCCTCAATGTGTCGTGCAGCGATTTCTTAACTGTTATCAGAAACCTATGTATGGTTCAGCAGATTTTTTATTATTGAGATATATTTGTCATACCATATATATATTTTTAAACTTTGCCTCAGGAAGGAGAAAACATTTTCTATTTGGCAATTGAAGACATAGAAACAGATACCGAGCTGCTGATCGGCTACCTGGACAGTGACATGGAGGCCGAGGAGGAAGAGCAGCCGTCCATGACCGACATCCCAGACGGGGAAGGTAAGCACGCCGACGACGGTCCCCACCGGGCAGAGAAGGTCCTGCCTCCGCCCCATCACGGAGGGCACAGAAGTGGTAGGAGGCATCCAGCGTGGACTGGTATGGAAGTAGAGGCGTATTATCATAGGGTTTTCCCAAAATAAAGTTATTCTGTCCACCGTGCTTGGGGGGGGGGGGGTGTCCAGCTGTGTGTCCGCCGTTCTCCTGGCAGGACAAGCTGCTGGGCATGGGTGATAGATGTGCCTGCACGACAGCCACGGTGAGAGGCAGCTCCGGGCTCTGTCTGCTCTCCCTGCTGTAGGCCGGTGAGCAGGATGCGGGACTTTGTACGCTAGCCCCGAATCTGCCGTTAATCAGCCTTCGGATCCGGGAGTCACTATCTCTGAGACTTTACTTTCTCACCCGCACAAGGGAAAGGCAGATGCAGAGGTGCACAGAGGGCCGGCCATACGGGATCAATCCCCGGCCTTGCTCTTGTTGGAGAGTCTTTGGGAAACTGGAGTTTCTGGAAATCTCTTTCTGTTCTGATCACAGAGCCCTGCAGGATTGCCGGGCTGTCCTAGGTGGGTGACGACCGGAGGACAGACCTGCTTGAATCCGTCCTGCATTCTGGAGCTCGGCGTCCCTCGTTTGTCGTCCACCAAGGACTAGTCACTTATTGCTGGGCCCTGGGTCTGTTCTGCTGTGTTGCACTCTTGATGGGGAATGTGACGTAGGTCTCCGACTATTGTAATAGGCTAATACTATGGAGGATTTTTCTATTTTGCTTCAGAAGTGGTGCTGGTTTCTTTAGTCACCACAGCAGTGATGGCCTTCATAGGAATTTTCTGTTCTGACGGGTGTCATTGGCTGGGAAAGTCTGAGTATTCTTAGCGTTGTCATCATATACTTCTGTTTCTTTATTTTAGTGGGATTATTTAAGGGGAAGATGAGGACAGGCTGTTCTGTTTTTCAAATATGCATGACACTGTTTGGGACGTCAGATATTGGGGTATGGGAATTATTTTTGTGTTATTCTGTATTTTCTGTGTTTTGGTATTTATTTATTTTTCTCTGTTGCCCTCAGGGCATGCTGTTATTGTGTCCATTATTTTAACTTAAAATCGCCTACTTATCTATTACCGCCTTGTTTTTTCTTTAGTTAACAGAATATCATTTTCCATTGTTTTTTAAAAAAAGAATCAACAGAAACTTAAATACGTTGTTAAAACATACAAATCAGGTACTTACATTGTTGCTCTTTTTATTTTAGAATTTTGGGTTTTGTTTATAAAATCAAAAACCAAAACCCCAAACTCAAAACCAAAGCAACCAAATAACCAGCTAAAGAAACGAAGAAACCATCCAGATGTCTAACAATGGAGAGTTTCGTTCAATGAGTTATGTTATCTTAAGTTTTTTAGAAAACATTTGACTTGAGAAACTGTTAAGTGGAACAAGAGAGCAACATGTAACATTGTATGTAAAGTGTGATCATAAATGTAGCTCTTCCTAGACTGTGCATAAAATAGGAATGTACAGAACACAGGTCAGACTCAGAAGTCGATTACAACGGTTGTGTCTTCATTATGGGGTTATTAGTGTTTTTATTTTCTTCATATTTTCTGCATTTTCTAGATCTAATCTTACTTGACAATTAGGAAAATCTGTAACTTAGCTGGCACCCTGGGAAATTTGGGTAGAGCCGGGCCCATCAGGGTGGGGTTGACCAGAGAGGGGCGGGCATTGGAGCCTCCCAACATCTGCGGTCACGAGCGCTGTTTTTATGACCTGGGTCTTTTCTCATATACGTGATATTCCCCTTGATGACTAAACATAGTTCTCCGTGGCTGGATTTGTCTCTTCATGTATCTAAAAGTGAACTCACAATGACCCAGTTCAGGGAAAACTTTTGCTTTCCGATTTGACATTTGTAATCGCTCTTTGAAGTGAAGAGTCAACCTTACACGGTAAATTGGTGGAACACAAGTGCAATGATTTAAAATAATGTATTTCTCTCTAGTACCACTTCCTGTTATTTTTCATGGATAACACTATTAATATTCACAGAGATAATAAGAATTTACTTATCTGATACCATGAAACACAATTACTTTGATTTTCTAGCTCGCGGCTTCTAATTTTTGTCTGCTAAATCTGTGCCCTTGTAAATGTGCAGATTGCTTCGGCTGTGCTGAGGACTATGCCTGTCCCCAGTGTGCGTGCAGCTTCACCAGCCAGGACATCCTTGCTGAGCACCTTCAGACACTCCACCAGACACCCACCGAGGAGAAGGAGTTCAAGTGCAGGCAGTGCGGGAAGGACTTCCCAGTTAAGCAGGCTTTGCAGAGACAGTGCGTGCATTACAGAATGTCTGTAACGTGATGAGCTGACACTTTGTTCATTCCACTTGGTCTCTGACGTGTGTGTGTGTGTGTGTGTGTGTGTGTGTGTGAGAGAGAGAGAGAGAGAGAGAGAGAGAGAGAGAGGGAGGGAGGGATCAAGCATTCTACATTGTCACTGTCATTAACTCATCTTTTCTTAGTATAGTATGTTGATTTTTGAAACATTCTGATTATGAATTTAACAACTGAACAATGCTTATGCTAATCAGTCTTTGTCCATTTAATAACTTGCCATTAAATATCAAGCTCATTGGTTTACTAATCTGAAATTCAGATATGCATAATTTAGCTAGCGCTTTGGGGTGACAGATCAAGTTTCACTTGTCTGCATTTGATATTCCCTCTGAAATCAGTAAAAGTTTAACATGGAGAGAGTTGAGGTATAAAGAACACGGGCATTTTGGGAAACACTGTTTATTTTACCGCAACTTTGGAGGAATCACTTAGAGATGAATGTGTACAGGATATGATGATAAGATGAATTAAACGATCCTACACATTGCTCTGTACCCTTTATTATTTATTTATATTCACTTCATTTAAAATTATTCTTTTAAGCACTTTACAGTATCATGGATTATTAAAAGTGAGAAATTAGATACCTATACTTGCAAACTTTTATTTTTTACAATGTCACTTTATAATGAGCATGAAATCTTTAACATGGACTTAATGTTTCATTTTTTATTCATTAAAGTAAAATTCTGAAATACGCTACATTTTATATTAAGACTATTGCCATATGTTTTATATATCCACTACTGCTTATGAAATTTGAGATGAAAATTTTTTGCTCAAAACTTAAAAATGTTAACCTTTTACAATAACAAGAAATTATACATTTGGAAATTCTATTATAGCTTCTTAAAAAAAAAAAACAAGCAAGAGCTATACACTTTTTTTTTTTTTAGTTATATACTTTTTAATTAATAGAATTTAAAACTGCATTCCAGTCAATTTTATTGAATTTAATATTATATATTCTACACCAAAGATACTTTTGCTGAGCTGGGTCTAATAGTCAAATTAAGTAACGACTAAAAATTTAAAAGGGCAAAAGATGGAACGAAAACAGAGATCACTAACATGACTTTATTCAAAGTAGAGATATTTTCATCAGTTTTTGTCTTAGACTTCCAGTTTTTGTTCCTCTTCTATTTCCCCTCAGTGTTCTTCAATGTCCAGCGAAAAGCAGTCTGAAGGATACTTCGCGAGGTTTTCAGTGCTCTGTTTGCAATTCCCCCTTCAGTTCGGCATCCAGGTTTTGTGTCCGAGTTTCCCAATGTGTGCTATGTGTCTGTGGGTCGCTTTTGGCATGCATGCTTCCAGGCTTCTTAGTGATTTAGTATCAATGGCTACAGAATTTGAACGCTTTCCTTCTTACCTGTCCAGGCAATGCATGCAGTGAGTGACTCCGACCCTCTCCCAGGGAGCATGCGTTACAAAGCCTGCCATGATGCTAGAATTTCCTTGCTGTGTCTTCACCTGTGCCCCTTTCCTTGCTGTCCTGTAGCTGCGAGCAGCACCAGGAGACTTGCCGGAGCAAAGCCCGGTTTGTGTGCAAGGCTGACAGCTGCGGGAAGAGGCTGAAGAGTAAAGATGCCCTGAGAAGACACCAGGAAAACGTCCATGCAGGTGAGAGGCACTGGAGGGAGTTTGAGGGGCCTCGTTGCCCCAGGATGCAGCAGCCCGTGTCTGTGTCACTCTCCAGGAGAGCTGGCATTTCATAACACAGCTGTGGAGCTGTGGCAGAGGCCACCTTCCTTCCACTGACCACTTCTTCTTTGAGTTGATTTGGGCAGCACTGGTCATTGTTTTCTGTGACTTCATCGTGACTCGAAGTCTAGCTAGAATCTGGCTGTGTTTGGTAGTCAGGCGCATTAAGAATTAATATTGTTAAATAATGATTTTAGTGTTTCAGCGCATAAAATTCCCCTTTTACTAGATATATTTTAAAACTACTATCCTGTTTCCCCGAAAATAAAACCTAGCTGGACCATCAGCTCTAATGTGTCTTTTGGATCAAAACTTAATATAAGACCCGGTCTTACATTATAGTAAAATAAGACCGGGTTTTATATTAATTTTTGCTCCAGAGGACGCATTAGAGCTGACCGTCTGGCTAGGTCTTATTTTCGGGGAAACACCGTAAGTGATTCCCTTCTGCCTTAATATTTTTACAGTAAAATTCTGTTTCTTGATTCTCTTATGTCTCCTAAGATGGCGAAAATTTCTGACTATTTTTTAACATTGGAATTGAAAGTCTGGATTAATCAAGCACATACCACTTGAATTCCTTTTAGTGGCTAAATAAACAGTGAGACAAACGTAAAATGTGACTGTCACTCAGACTCGATCTGCTTAGCACATGGTACATGTCATTGGTTTAGGAATCGACCCTACAGCACTGAGGTGAACCAATGGCTGCACTGTCAGAGTTAATGTTTTATTTGCTCAGTCCTTTCCTTAAAGGAGGTGGAGGCTCACAGAACCTCTGACATCCTTCTGTGCCGATGTTTTTCTCATGTGTTTCCTTTTGCCCTTGGCTTGTGGAAGTGGGTGGAACTGTGTCTTTCTGGATATGAAGAAAGTGGATTTCTTTTCTTCCATCTTGTTTATTGTCACATTCAGGAGAAAAGGATAATGAATACTCAGCCTCTGTATTCCATGTTTGTTCATTGTTACCAAAGTAACTTCTTCAATATTAACGTTATAGAAGCCGGTGTGAGCGCCACTGCTGGCTCGCACTCTGGGCTGTGCATTAAGTGTGAGTTCCCTGTGGAAACTCTGGGGGGTGGGGCAGGGGGCGTGGCCTTGGGGCGCACAGCTTCCGGTGGGTGCCCGACACGTGGACTTCACCATGCTCTGATTTCTTCTTTCCTTTTGAAGAATGTGTGGCTCATTTAGGGAGGATGGCATTTGTTTCTGAACTCATGGTACTTGGGCCTTCCCTCTGCCGGGCAAAAGGCAAGCATAACTTCTTGATAGATTGCTCTTCATATTTTTTTTTTTTTAGCTATTATGTTTAAAATGCTGCTCTAAATTTTCTCCATCTTTGTCTGCAATGCAGTATAACAAATCTTTCATGTCATTTTTAAAATTAACTTTGCTGAACTAAGTGAAAAAGCAGATGCATACTGGAACTACCTCTGGAAACCTACATTCTTGTGCATTACTGGGCATTGGTCTTCAGGTTGTGCTGTAAACATTTCTTTGAGGCTTCTTGCAGTTGGCCTTGGATATTATAATAGTACTCATTCTGAAAACTAATGGTGATTTTGTAGAAAACCATTCACAAAAGGAAGTTTTTTATTTTTCTATGCTATAGAATATAAAATGTGCAGCTTACTGTTTCCAGTGAAAAGTCACCACCATGTTCACTTTTGGCTGGTCCATGGTCTTGTCTCTCATTCAGTACCTCTCTCTGGGCTTCTCCCCTTTCCTCTGTGACCTACACAGACTTTTGGGGGAAAGAATATTCCGTACTTAGAAGAGCAAACAAAGCAGTGTTCACACGTGTGGCTGTAGAACCCTTTTCTAGAAAGGCAGGGTATTCCAGGAAAGAGAAGATGTGGCAGCTTTTACCACTGATGATGATAAATGTCCCTGGTTAGTGATATGAATTGAAGATGCTGAGAAGAGAGAAGCTGAATTTTTAAATATGCATCACATTCTTTTTCAGAATCTAGAACACATGTTGGCTGGTTTTCTGACCAGCTCCTAGAAGCATACAGAGCCCACAGGTGCTGAAGTGACTACATGTTCAGTGTAGTTGTATTAATTTCTCATGCATTGCCTACCTTTGTAAGTAATGTGTTCTTAAATATTTTTGCAAGTTGAATCAAATCAGTCAAACATCAGATTTCCCTGAATATAGGAAAATTAAATTAGTATAAAGTCTAGTTATGACTTTGTAGGTGCTATTGTCCTTGAACCTGGGGAAGCTGGTAGGGTGGGGAGAACCTACACAGTTACCCAGGAGGAATAAGAGAGAGTGGGGGGTGACTTCCTTAACCCACTTCCCAGCATTCTCATTTGCTTAGATTCTGTGGATGTTAACTGAGAGATTTTGTACCTACGGGAGAAAACATTTTTCTGTTCTTTTGGGGAATAATGATAAACTTTCCCCATATTTCTTCCCAGAGGAGCTAGGGCTCCAGTTCTCTAGGAGGAGAAGGGAAACACCTGAAAACACTTTGTCTGATGCTCCTCTTAATATTCTCATTTACATCATGATGGTATTTTGTTTTTATTTCAGGAGACCCTAAGAAAAAGCTCATATGTTCAGTGTGCAATAAAAAGTGTTCTTCAGCATCAAGCTTACAGGAACATAGAAAGGTCAGTAAGATAAAGATTAATGCTCATCAGACAACAAGATCTTTTAGTCATTTATGGTGTCTGCCATGTACATTTTTAGTTGATTTTTTTATGTTTTAAAGACAGGGCTTAGTCATTAATTTAAATATGAACCTATTCTAAAAGGCAAGACTGGTAAGCAGAAGAGTGAACTCTTGCAAATTATATTTTGTGTGTTCACCACCCAAAGTGAAGTCTCTTCCTGTCACCATATATTTGACCCCCTTTACCCTCTTCTACACACAATGCAATATAGAGATGATGTATTATAGAATTGTACACTTGGAACCTATATAATTTTATTAACCAATGTCACCTCAATAAATTTCAGTTAAAAAAGTTTTAAAGAACATTTTGTGTTTTTGTTCAGAATTAGGAGAAATATTTCTTCAATGTAAAGTGTCATATTGAGCTGAGTCCTTCACATACAGCACCTCACCCTGGTTTCAAGCTTGATCAGTTGCTCAGGAAATATCAATCAATGAGGAAACCATGTCTTTTTGTGTATTTATAATATGCTCTGCAATGGCATTTAGCTATTAAAAAGGACACATGCAATAGTGAAGTCTGGCAAAACAAACAAGAGCTCCACTATTCTGAAAGGGAAAAATAATGTACAAGTATGTCAAAGTGTTGTTGGCAGAAACAAATGATTACATTGGGAGAAAATAAATTTAATACATTTTATAATAAGTATAAAACTTACTAAGTTATTATTTTAATATGAAAAGGTAATATGAAAAGTAAATGGCATTTATTAACCCTAAAAATATTAGCAACTAGTTAATAGAATTTACAATAGTACAGAATCAAAATAGAATTAAAATTTTTGTTCATATCATGGCAGAGTCCAAAATAATTCATATTATTATATTATATTATACTATATTATATTATGGTATTTCAACAAAGATGATATATAATATATAAATGATTAATTTCTATTTTTTTCAGAATATCTAGGAGTGCATAGTATTTTCTTTTAGCAATTTAATACCAAAGGAGAGGGGAGATGTACTGGTGAAAGCAAAATTTCACTGTGTTGTGTTTTGTAAAATGAACTTTGTCTCTCTATTTGTATATAGATATATTCCAAAGTAACTTGAGAGGACTTAAAATTCATATCATATTCAATCTGATAGCGCTAAACATGTGCTGTGGATTTAACCCATAACATATGAAACAATTAAATTGCTGTGTTAAGATGTCTGCAGTTATATCCTGATGTTGAGTGATTTTGATCCTTAGGGAGAAATAATGGAACAAGCACTGGACCGAGAGGAGAGTGGGTGTCTTCTCCTGTCACTAACTCTCCATGTAATATAGGCCTCTGTTTTTTCATTTATTAAATGTGACATTGAATTGACCAGTGCTTTTTTATTTTATCTCTGTAATGCAATTTTTTTTTCCAGTTTCCAAATGGTTATTTTATCAGATTGTTTAAAAATATGAAACACTTCAAGAATTTGTGTGTAATTCTTATGCAGGGGCCATGCTGATTTTCTACATATAAATCCAATTTTAGTATATGTGTTGTCGAAAAATTTCCTTTTCCATTATTTTCTTCATAATATAAGAACTTTTTCTCCTTGGTAGAACTGTTTTTATCTTGGTAGATCGAAATTGTACCTGGTGATGGTGAAATATGGCACCTAAGATATCTCTACAGATAATAATAACTGATTAACTCAAGGCAGCATTTCCTCCATTACAGCATAGCTCCTCTAACAGCCTTTCTGAAGCCACAGGCAGCTTTCACTGACTCCATTTTTGACTCTGTTCTTATAATTGGTATGTCTAGTGTCTAATAGAGTTTGGTTGCAGTACTTCATCTTGCCAGCAGATGGTGCTTTATGATGATGCCAGATTACATTATAGTCCAGTGTAGTATCCTATATTACTATGCACTATCCTACATTCCAATACCATATATTATGATACCTCTTGAAAATTATTTAATTTGGGACTTCAGATTAAGTTATTACCCTCCATATCAATTCAGCAAGCTAGACCTTTTACAAAATGTGCTTTACTTAGCATTAGGCGTAAATAAATAGCATTATCTCTCATTTTCACTTTAAATCTGATTGTTTTATTAAACCTTTTTAGGAATTTTGAAAATAGCTTTGGCCTGAATTTTTCACTATAAATAAGATATTCAATGTGAAAATACTTTCAGGCACAGTAAATGTTCTATTTTATAATTTGGGGAGTATTAATTCGACCTTTAAGAATGTTTCATGTTTCAGATGCCATGAGAGTTGAAAAGTGAACAAATATGAGCACTATTCTGCAGTATTTTTGCAAAAGTTACCACTTTATATACGTATTAATAATTTAAAAAATTTTACATACTGATAAAAATTTAATATTAAAATAAAAAAAACTCAGTCATACATAAATGTTTTCATTTTTGTATGACTGAGAAGACGTATTATCTTTTTTAGAGTATCTTGTGTTATAAAAGTTATATATTACAGAAACACAGTTTAAGACTATAAATCTGTTCTTCCTATGTTTAAATAAACATGACATGTCATACCGTTGCTCCTTAAATGTGGGTGTTCAACCGAAATCCCTGTGAGGGACTGTGATGATTAAAAGGCCGCTTTTAACATGTCTCAGTCTGAAAGCCTTTTTCTGTCCTGCACGGTACTTGTCTTGTGAATACTTATGCAGGTCGATTCCACAACTGCTTTCTGAGGGTCCATAGAACTCTCTGGATTGCTCTTATCCCCCGATCAGATTAGATGCCATTGCATCTGAGCTGGGTTGTAAGTCAGATGCTTTCTGCATCTGCCTTGTTTTTCTACCTTTTCCCTGCTTTTCACGACTGAGTTTACAAACTCATCAAGAGTCAGCTCTGACTTAAGCAGATGGCGGGTCGACAGCCACAGCCCTGCCATTTGGTGGACATAGGATTAAGGCACAGACTGCACACCTGGGATCTGTGAGCCTGCCCAGGTTCTGTTTCCCTGCCTCATCCCTTCTTTTCATGGCCACTTAGATCAGGGGAGCCGTTTACCAGGAGACAACCTTGTCTCCCGCTCATTGCTCATTACTCACTGCTGTACCCATTCGGGGTCTTCTGCTTTGACCTTTCACTGTGGAATGGCCCGAATTCCTCTTCCGGGAGAACCCTGGTACATATCTTGGCTCCCTGAAGAAGGGCCTGTGCTGCTCTGGGAGTTAGTACTGTGAGTGTTACTTTTAATGAGATTAAGGAGAAACAAAAACATGACTTCACCAAAACCTTTTTTAAATCTTCAGCAAAACAGTGCTATGCTCTGTTCCTTGCGGAGATCGATGCTTCTAGTAGAGGGCTTGATTCAGTCCACTCCTCTCAGAGCCTTGTACCTTGTTTCTGATAATACACTGGACTTACGCTTTTCACCGCACCCAGCCAGTTTCTCGGGGTTAGTGTCTGGGAGGGAAAGAACTAACCTTAAGATTCAATTGTGATTTTTATGTTAGCCAACTGGCTAACATAACTGGATAACTGCTGAAGTTATCCTCCCCTTTTTGACTGTGGGGTTTGATTATCCCTTTTTATGTGGTCCTCCTATTGTGTGGGAGCCTGGCTGTGAGCAAATGTTTTTCAGAATCCTAGCTCTTGTCTTTTACGGGAATTAGTGTTTTGTTCTGTACTACATACAGTTAAGTTTAAAATATTAATACTATTGACTACTATAAAGGCAATATTATTACCTGCAGGTTACATATTCCCATGTCTAAATTTGTGCATAAGGTAAAGAGATAATATGTACTAGTATAATTCTTTATAGATAATGTAAATTTAATATGCACCAGGTAACTTGTGCTCATTGCAATTTCACTTTATGTGGGATAGTCTGAAGACAGGGCTGAATTGTGATATACAGTTTGGATACTGCAGTAGCAACATTCCTCATGTTTATGCTTTTACTCTGGGCTCTATATAATTTATTTGGCTTTGACAATTGGTTTAACTGTCAATTTAACCTTTTGCAGATTCACGAGATATTCGATTGTCAAGAATGTATGAAGAAATTTATTTCAGCTAATCAACTAAAACGTCACATGATCACCCACTCAGGTAAAATACATATTTTTTTTAAATTTGTATTGAAATCACTACAAAAGATTCACTTTGTCATTTTCAGGAGTTCTCAGAGTAATTATTAGGAGACCTGGCTATTAGTTTTAGCTTAGCGATTAACGAGCTGTGTGATACTGAACAAATTACATAGCATCCCTAGACTTCAGTGTATTTCTATGGACTGAATGGTATCAGAAATCTTCAACACCACCATTTAATTTGTTACTTATTCCTCCTTGAGCCCCAGTTTCTGTATTCTTCATCTGTGCAATGGGATACTGGTTCCCACACTTGAAAATTGCTGTGAAGGTTAAATGAGCTCATTCATGTGCTATGTCAGCTTAGGGTCTGACACTGACGAGGGAGTCAGCAGTCATGGTTCCTACGTTTCTAGATACTTTTACATACTAAGTAAGGTACTAGTAAATATTAGTGAGAAGTTTATAAATATATTTTGAAAATGTAAGTTTTGAAAACCATAGTTTCATTTTAAGCAAGTTTACAAATCCTGTTGTACAGATTGTTGAACATCAGCTGTCAAAATAAGTTTTACTTTATGAAGTCTCTTTCTCGAGTTTAGGGTGTTCATAATTTGAGGCCATGGAAGTCAGATTCTTTTTGAATACCCACTTTGTTCCGAGATAGATACAGATATTTTGGCAAATGAAAATAGGAGATCAAAAACAGTGCCCTTCACATATGCTGTTTGAAACAAACAGTATTTTTTATCTAGTTGTCCACCTTACATGAATGTTGTATAAATGTGGGTTTTACACAATGACCCAAGGGTGTAGTTTCTGCAGAGACTCTGCCTGTATGGGGTCCACTTGTCCAGGTGGGAGGCAGGTCTGTCATTTGCATCTGCCACTGTCGGGCCACCCTTAGCATTCACAGTTGTGACCATGACATAAACTCACACCTCTTAGCATATTTTTCACCTACAAGTAGGATTTCTTTTGGGAATTTAAACTTTACCTTTATATCTAAGCTACTTTATACATTTAGTTGACAAAATAGGTCTATAAAGAACAAGCTGGCATTTATTTTGTGAATAGGTCCACATATCTAACAGAGGTGGATTGGGCAGTAGACCTTGTTCAATCGTTTTCAATGTTTTAGTTGACGTATCCATAAGAAGTCATATGAGGTAAGGCTGTTTCTCTTTTTATCCTTTACTTTATATAGATGTGAGATTGTCTCCACTCATTTTTCACAGAGAAACGACCCTATAATTGTGAGATTTGTAATAAATCTTTCAAGAGGCTTGATCAAGTGGGTGCCCACAAAGTTATACACAGTGAAGACAAACCTTACAAATGCAAGCTTTGTGGAAAGGGATTTGCCCACAGAAATGTTTACAAGAATCACAAGAAGGTAAAAGCTTATTAATGTTGTCACTCTTTTGTGTGTGTGTGTGTGTGTGTGTGTGTGTGTGTGTGTGAGTGTGTGGCTGATTTGCTGACATGATTTCCAGTTGTTTGTCTTTCAAGGAAGTTTCTGTGCACCTGGGGCAGGCTGTACCTGGAGTACAGAGCGGTTCCTGCACGGACTTCAGCTCCTCACTCAGGCCCGGCGCCCGGGGGCCTCCTGTCTTCCGTTCTCCTCCCGAGCAGAGTGTCACCCAGAGTTCTCCAGGGCTGCACGGCTGCAGTCTTTGTTCCCTTCCTTTGTTCTCTCAAGTCCGACGCCCTTGTTCATGTTCCCTCCCTGAAGTTCTCTTCGTGTGCGGTGTCGTCGCAGTTTGCGCTGCCGGGTTTTCTGCCAATTTCTCTGAACACTTCCGTTCCCTCCACCAGGAGTTTTTATCGTGGATGTTTTGGCTGGACCACTTCTGTGTTCTCTGTGGCAGCTACATCCAGGACTTGTGCTGTCTGCTCTGTTCTGATGAACTCCAAATGATTTATTTTTTTAATCTCCAGCTTCAGACCCACGTGTCGTACTGCTTATTTGACATATAACTGACCATTGTTTGATCCAATAAATTTAGCACGTTCCACAATGGCCTTATCATTCTTTTTGCCCCAGAAAATCCCTTTTTTTGGAGTTTCCTATTTCTGTGAATGATTAAAGCATAGAATCATGCCTGTTTTTCTCTTTAGTCTTAGCTCCGTTTTGAAATTAGAAAGCCGTCCTTAAAGATTTTACTCTGCATCATCTCACCACCTTCTGTCATCCGTTCCTTTGCCATTCCACACCTCGTTTACTGTTCGTCTTCATCACCTTAACACCCATCTAATGTCTAATGAGGCTTCTTGTTGTTATCACTTTCCACAACAAGTCCCTCCTACTGAGAAACAGTCGTGAAGCACCGCTCTGGTGGATCACGCTTGTCCTCTGACTTCCAATGCCTGTGTACGTTATACTATATACTGAATATACTCAGGTATATAGTATATACCTGAGCCTGTCGTTCAGATTCTCTGTATCATTTCCTCACTGTACCTGCCCCAGCTTCTGTCTTCCCGTTCTCTGCATCACCAGGCCTAAAACAACTTGCCACTTCCTTCATTCTACTGAGCCTCCCTAACTTCTGCCTCTTCCCTTCTCATGAGACTACCATCTAAAGCTACCATCTTAGTTTTCCCTGTGATTTTTATGTGCATTTCCTACACTTTCCCTTTATTCAAGCTGTTGTTTCAGAACGTATTAGTTTTACCTTATCTACTTTGTGTATATAATAATGTTTGACTCGAATTCAGAAATTGTGTCCAAAGAGATTCAACATCTTAGAAATATATGTTAAAGTATTTTGTGATGTGATATATGTTTGCTTATTAATTTTGGTTGATACAGTTTAGCATGCTATTAAGTAACACATATGTAATATCTTTTAAAATAATTTGTTACTTGTTTTTTCACTTGGAATAGTCCATTGGAATTATAGTTATTTCAGTATTTGTTGGGACTTTTCAAAGACATGTCTTTTGAAATCATTTAAAGAGGGATAACATTGATTTCAGATTCAGTCTAAAAAGAAAGAAAAAATAGGCAGATTTACCAAAGAATGAACAGGGTTGATTGATAGTATCTCCAGGCATCCTGTGCCGATTCCGTGGTGACGCCCTACCATTTAACTCAGGCATTCTGTGTTCAGGAGCAGGGGCTCGTTCATGTCTGCTGCTTCGGAATTGCACGACTGTAAAACTTATCTGGCCCATTTCCTGCTCTGTCTCTGGAACTCTCTTGCTCCTTTCTTTGATGAAACTGATCTACCCACTTTTACGAGTTTTTCACAGTTCAGCTTATGTTATATGCCATATGGGAATCTGGCACAGGATTTTTGCACCATCTCTCATACTTTTGGTCATAAATCATATGAAAGTAATAATGATGTCTTGGGAAGGGGAGAAACAGCGATGCCTGTAATTTCCAACATGGAAAGCACATTCAGTCCTTCTGCTGTAGACAAATGTGCTGCTCACAGTGCCGTGAACGCAGTATGGTTATGGGAAAATGGCTGACATAGTCTCCAAGAGTTAGGTGAAAAAAGCGAATGAACTTTTTCTTCTGTCATTCTTCATTAATGGCCAGTTAGGAAACTGAAAAATAGGGGTATGTAAGGAAAGTAGAAAAAAAGCCTTTAAGAGTCTGACTAATCTTCATCATCTAGCATGATCAAGGTTGTTATTTTCAATAAATCAGTATTTTTTTAATTTTTAATTTTTGTTTTGTTTTTGATTGTATAAGTGATGCATTTTTATTGTACTTATTTATTTTGGGGTCAATTCTTTTAACATTTAGATTTGCTTGAAAAGGGAATATTATTTTTCACTGTGATTATGGCAATGGTGAAATTTTGGAGTGATTTCTATTTCTAAAACTTAATGACTGGTTTAATTTTCTTGCCAGTTATGTACGCTCAATAGGTCAAAATTAGTTTTTCTTCTCCCTAATCCTTTCTGACAAAATCATTTGACCTGATTCATAGTTGTATCCTAGGGTCTAGCTAAAATAAAGATTGTTTATCTGGATACAAGTAGACTTTAATTCTTTGGACAGATGTTTCAGAACCACAGAGACAGAAACCACTTAATTAGCCTTCACCCTTCACTTAGTTTTCTATCACATTTAATGCAAAGAACAAGTGACGTCAGGGGTACCGCTTGTGCTGTACGCAGGACGTCCAGATGGACTGAATCGTCTTGGATCCTGGAACTGGCAATGCTTATTTGATGATGACAGTGGGTACAGAGGGCTTTTGTCCTGATTACATCATAAATAAGCTCCTGGAGGGCAGAGGTGTGTCGTTTCAAATAAAATACCCTTTTGCTTGACCCTTTGCATAACCTGCCGGAGGTGAACTTTAGAGGCCTGTGAGGATCTGTAGTCACAACCTCTCCTGGATAATTCCAGTGGGCCTCCTGGCTAACAGCTCATCCGTGATTTCCAAGCCCTGGGCCATGACCACTCTGTGGGTCTTGAAATCAGTTTACGGGGTCATGAATAGCCATTTTAAAAAATAGAATAGAAAATGTAATAATAAAGGTCATTTAATGAAATAATACATCTCTCTCTCTGTACACATGTATTGGACTTTGTTAGATAAAGTATTTCTTTGGTCACAATCAAACTGTTTGCAAGTTACTGTAGATCAGACTTTGTCCAGGTGAAATTTTATTAGACCTTAAAAAAAAGACAAGTCTTACTCTAAATAGATCATGGATTAGGTTCTAAAACGATAATATATGGTTTTAGACTTTTTCTAAAGTCTTTGATATGGTGTTTTGGGCAAATGAATGTTAACGAGCAGACTGTTCACCCTGCTTCCTTTTGATCTCCCTGGAGATCAATATCGTATATTAAAAAACAGCCCTTCTTCACAAAAGTCTTCTTATAAGCACTGCATATCAACACTTGCTTCGGTTCAGACATATTTTGTTCTTTTCCCTTGTTGGCAGATAAAGCAGAAAACAAAAACATAGCTCATTTTCCTCTGTAATTATTACATTACTTCTCCACTACCAGTATATTTTAAATTGTTCCTGTATTAAAACATGTTATTTAGTTGTAACATGGAGATCCTTCCCATATCACTTTCACTTTAACTCTACCTGAAATTCCACTCAGCTTGGTTGACTTACTTCCCAGCAGCATTAGAAGATTGAGTGAAAGAGGATTGAAACAACAACCTTAGCCAGAAGACGGGGTGATGGCTTGTTATGGCAGGAGGAGACTTGCAACTTTGCAGCTTTGCTGTAAGCTGTGCGACTCCTGCAGCACAGCGAAAGGGGCAAGTTTAGCACCAAGCACATATACCAAGAAATCTACGTATGTGAACCCTCAATTCACAGGATAATGAATTTTAAATGACGTCAACAATTGTAGTGAGTAGGTAATAGAAATTTAAAAACTAGGTTAAATTAAATGGAAAATTATTACATTTTTTAAAAATAGATACTTTTCTCTCTTATATAATAATTTTTATTGCACTAGAAAATGCCACAAACCTGAAACAATGAAAACGAGCAATATACAAATGAGCACTGTGCATTATGATTAAAATATGTGAAGTGCAGTGGTTTCAGTAGAAAATAGGTGTTGAACCTAATATCCTGTCTTGGATGTTTTATGTTTCAAATAAGAAACTGACTGTAAACTGTGATCTTTTGACTTTAGTTTACATCTGTATTCTGTTGAAAAATAGATTAGTTTTTATGAGATTTCATTGAGACTATGTCCTCTGGTGATGTTAACACTTAGATGATTGGGTGGTGGCTTACCGACCCACATCTGTCTGTCTGTCATCCATCTATCTATCTATCTATCTATCTCTCTATCTCTCTATCTCTCTATCTCTCTATCTCTCTATCTCTCTATCTCTCTATCTCTCTATCTCTCTATCTCTCTATCTCTCATCTATCTCTCTATGTATCTATCTATCTATCTATGTATCTCTCTCTCTCTCTCTCTCTCTCCTGACCAAATATTTGGAATCCTATTGTCTGTTCATTTCTAAGGCCTTATACTGTAAGAAAACTACTTCCTATTCAAGAACTGGCATGAAGTTTTAGAGTGTAGTTGTGGGTGGGAGTGGAACTGTTCTGTTGTTTATTTGTCTGTTTGTACTTTAGGAATCTGTACTTGTTCTCTTTGGAGGGCACATAAAGTTCAATGCAGAATTACCAATTTATTTAGCTATCTTTCCCAGCAAACAGACTATCTACCAGAGGAGCTAGTATATTTATGATTTGTGACATGAGTTGTAAAAGTTAGGATGCCTACTTTTATGCAGAAAATCTTGTTCTACAATTGCTGTGATGCATCTGAGAAACTGGATCTTCCTGAGCGAGGCTGCAGGTGTCTATTTTATGGACAGTTTGTGACAAGACATGGGTGCTGTTTTCATACTTTCAAAGAGCCTCACTGTGGGAGAGACTAAACTTGTTTGCATGACTTTAGGTATCGGTAGTAAATGGCAGCCATTGTAGAGACAGAACTTTTAAATTCATGGTCCAATCCATGAGCCTGAAACGCCCCGTGTTTGAAGCAGCGTTCTAGAAGCATCCTTGGTCAGGAACATGAGACAGCAGTGTTGTGGAAGGGGAGGCTGCCCACATGGGACTTGAAGTTGCTGCTCTCAGGAAGACTTCTTCTGAAAGTCTGTGGTTAGTGCTTCTCCCAGCAAATTCCCGTCGCCCTGCTCAGGGCATCATTAAGGAGTGGGGATTTCTTAGTTGCCTCCTTGGCTTATGGCCTCATACTCATGCACATGTGGCTTTCAGGCAGTGGAAAGGCTGGGCTTGGCCATTCGAGGCTAGAGTTCTTTAAGGGCCTCATCTAAATTTCGTAGTCTTAATTCTCTCTGTGGAATCAATTACGTTTTCTTGTACTGAGCTTAAAGAAATTGATTTCTTTGATATATCCCTGGTTTCCATTCATTTTTTTGTGAAGAGGAGACCTTTTAAAGAAGTCAGTTATAAAGCTGACAGTAAAAATTTAATTACAGATCCTGTAAACAGCCAGATGACACACATTTTATGTGGTTTTAGGTTTATTGCATGACCCATGTGGGACAGTAATATGCTTATGATATGCAGACTTGAGACTTTGGTAACAAAACTCTTTTTAAAAATAGTTCTAATGCACATATCGCTGGAATATTTTCTCCAAATTTACTTTATCTCTGTGTATTTCCCCTGAATTTTATGGAAGTTTTCTTGCTGTGTACGTGACCCAAGAATACCATTTCCAGTAAATACTGTTACTATGGAACAATATATATTTTGTTAGTCAAGGTTATCACTTTTAATTGTGAATAGCCCTGATTAAAATTTTATTCTGCTCTCAGAAAATTAATATTTGGTCTATGTGGCTAGAAATGTGCTAATCTGGTAATTATTATATACAAATTATGCCATAAACCTTCTGAAGCATTTTTAAGACATTTTATTAGGTGTTGTAAATAGTGTAACAAATTTTCTTATGTACTTTGGACATCTGCAACAGTAATCAGACTTGGTGCATAAAAAGATATATTTCCTAGTATGACTTCATGGACTAGTTCATTTGTTACATCAGCAGACATTGTGTCATCAGTGACTTGGCATTTAAGTGGGACAATGCGCTATAGCTCAAGGGTTATGTGATTAATAAGTCCGTGAAAGATTTGTCTCCCTTTAGAAATGAAAAATTGAAGACGAAGTCACCTTTAGAAAAGCTGAATTGTATCTGGTACCTGTAAAATCCATCTTGGTAACAGCAGTCCTCTCCACACAGGCCAGCTTTTTTCTACCACCTTACTTCAATAAGATGGCCTCAGAGGGTCTTCCTAGTGACTGGATGGCTGGGGTCTGTGCTGAGACTGTCATAAGTTGTGCCATCACAACTCAGTGACAAAAGCATTTATTCAGCTGGCTATGCACTAACAGCTTATTACTTCAAATACACGGTTGCCTTCAGGCCAGTATCTCGATGGTCTGGCTTTGGTTTGCAAAGCATTTTGCTGCAAAGCATTTTGCTGCAAAGCATTTTGCTGTCCCATCATCGAGCTAGTAAGTCATATCCCCAAGTTGTTTTGTCCCGGATTTGGGAAAAGAGGAAGCAGGAGTTAGGGTGGCTCTCATATGTTTGGAAAACTACAGCAACTCTGTGTTCCAATCTGGACGCTCTGAAAATAAAATAGATTTTTTTATAATAATATCATCTACTTATTGTAGAAAGTTAATATATCAAAGAAAGGCATAAAGGAGAAAGCAGAAGTTCTGGCGAATGCCACTCTCCACGTTACTGTGAAAACCCTCCCCGTGTTTTGTGGAATATCTTCTTAGACCCCGTTCTGTGTGCATACACGTGTGTGGCGTAAGTCGTCTTCTACATGTGATGTTTTGCGTTCTGCTTTTGACACTCAAACTATGTCATGGATGATGTTTCATATCACAGAAAATAAATATATAATATCCACTATAATTTAGTTAACCAGCATTACCTCTGTTAATGTGCATTTAGGAGTTTTCCTTTTCACAAAAAGTTGTGTAGAAATTTGTTGGACATATTTCTGTTAAGGGGACTAGTTAGTCAAAGGGTGTGCACATTTGTCGTCTGGGTCCCCAGGACCACAGAGCACTGATGGACATTCCCGATTACAGGATGTGAGAGCGCCTGCCCTAACCCCTTAGCCCACACTGACAATATCCATTTTCTTTACTCTTGCCAATCTGGGAGCCCACAGACGGTTTGTTGTTTTTAGTGTTTCAGTCTTTCATTGTGTTCACGGCTCTAACTATTAATACCATATATGATCCCACATCTGCACCTTTTATACCTTATAACCCAGATTTGGAAGAGTCAGCTGCCTGCTAGCATCTTTTATAGTCATATGAACTCCCCCCAAATTGAACCCCTTTATGTTTCAGCCACACTTGTTTGTCGCCTGCTCTTTATGGGCTGGTTCATGGCTCACGTTACAGACTTCCCCCTTTCTATACCTCATGTTTCATATCTAAGTCCCTCCGAAACCCGTTCCCTTTCATACCGTGACCCAGAAATGGATGGCTTCTCTACCTCTGTGGCCTCTGCCTGGCCTCTTGCTTGGCTGGTTGCTACCTTTCTCTGGTTTCTTCCCTTGTCCTGCTACCTCCTGTTCTCAACACAGCCACCCTCGCATTCTGTTCAACGCCAGGAGACTCTGCCAGGCATCTGCTCCCAGGCCATTAGAGATTTGACAGGTCTCAGTAAAGGACGGAATCCCTGCAGTAGCCTGCAGGCCCCACGTGGTTTGCTTCTCCTCCTCATGCTTCTCCCACGTCTCTGACCTCGTCTCTCCACCCCTCGGCTTCTTCCCCTCTGTCCTACCCACACTGGCCTCCATCGTGCCTCGATCACCTGGAGAGACCCATCCTGCTCCCTCCCTTCCCTGGCTCTTCTCTCAAATGTCACCTTCTCAGCAGGATTGACCCCCGGTTTAAAATCGCCACTCCATTCTCTGCACCACGGTTATTCTCTTGCCCTGCCTTCTTTGTCCAATAGCAGGTTTCTCATATTTGGCCATTTGCCTCTTTCTCTCCCCAGGGTAGTAGGGACTTGTCTTTCTTTGTAACTGCTGGACCCCCGGCATCTGACACAGGACTGGCCCATCGTGGCAGCAAGTGCATAGCATAGACTTGGCACAAAGCACATAATGGATGAAATTTTCAGAGCACTGTTTAGAGGAGAGGCCTTTTGCTCATTTCCGTTGGAGTTTTTGTCTTTTCTTATCAGTGCACCATAACTCTTTATATTAGCAATATTAAACTTTAGTTTTATGTTGCAAATTATTTTGTTGTCAAACATTTTTGCCTTGCAGTTTTAAATTTAATTCTTTCTCTCATCTGAATATCTGTGTTTTTGAGTTGCTTAGAAAGCCTTTCCTCATTCAAAACTTGTTTTAAAATTCTCTCATATTTTCTTCTAGTATATTTAGGGTTTTATTCTTGACTTTTTAAAAGACACCTGAATTGACATGGGACTTATCTTTTTATAAGGGATGTGGAATAGACCCAACTTAATTTTTTCCTGAATGTCTGTACAGTTGCCTAAAACCCTTTTACTGAACATTTTACTGTTCTCCTTTCAATTTGAAATGGGGACAATATTCGTATTTTTATTCATTGAATTACTGTTAGAATTAAGTGAAATAATTCATGGAAAGTGTCTAGCATGTAATACAAAATAAATAGTTAATATATGTTACCTAATGTTAATTATAACACGAGTGAATGTTCTAGTTTAATTTATGGGAAAAGCATCACCTAGGACTAAAAGTTATTTGATGTTATTCAGTGAAGTTAAGGGAAGAGGGTGGCAATGGCCTCCCTTTTACCAGTTTCCTTTGTGTTAGAAACGCACCAGCAAGGTTAAAGCCTGGCCAGTGACACAGACAAACTGCACATCATCTTGCTCCTCAAAGTAGACCCTGAGAAATCTTCGTGATGAGCGTTCTGTGATGATAGGAACAATTTTCTGTGCTGTTTATCAAATTTGTGATTAGTATGAGAATTTGACAGCACAGCTATTTTTCTCCTGTGAACACTGCATATGTGTGCGTGTGATTTTATGGTGGACATATGTCACCAGAAGAAACAGGGTGCTGCCTGCCTTCCCTCTTCCTTCTTTGACATCCTGAATCCAGGTTCCGTTGTGGTGATGGCGGGTTCATTCTGGATGCTCCTGACCCGTGTCTCTCGTCTGCAGACGCACTCTGAAGAGAGGCCATTCCAGTGCGAGGAGTGCAAGGCTCTGTTCCGGACCCCGTTCTCCTTGCAGAGACACCTGCTCATCCACAACAGTAAGTCACTGCACAGGAAGTGAGGATGACAGGGACTGCGTCACACCTGGCTCTCCTGAGCTGTAAGCATGTGGACGTCACATGCGGTCCCTGAAGTTGTGATGTAATCTGCTTGTTCTGATACTTCTGCCTTTCGTCTTTTCTTCCTTTAGACTTACTGTATTTTCCCACAGTAAGAGTAATCATTTTATGAGGCATTTTATTTTATATCATTTCTTCCCATTATTTAAAGTTTGTATATAAAAGCACTTCCTGTATTCAGTAAGGTGTCATTGAAATTTGTTCTGAAACAGACGTTTTGGTCCCTTCTAAATGTAATGATTTACATGCTAGGGTGCTGGAACTGTTTTGTGCTTTGATCTGAAGAGCATTCACGCAGGTATATGCAAGTCTCATTGAGATGGGGGTGCTACATAGTAAAGTAAATGTAGCGAATGAGGAAACGTGTCGGACTCTAAAACACACAGAATATGGTGTGATTTTATTAGCTGTCAGACTCGTCAAGTTGGAAAGGATCAGAGTACACATCTAATTTGACCTCTTAGCTTGAGGAGAATTGAGAAGGTTGAGACTCAGAAACGCAGGGACGTACACAGGACCCGGGGGCGTCAGGGCTGAGCGTCCCTGCTTTTCCTGCCAACCGCTCTGGGCTCTGACTTCTCTTGGCAGCGGCACTGATTTTCCTTTTGGTTTAAGTCACACACATCCACACCAGGTCGTCCGTCTAGCTAGCACTCACCCTTAGCGCGCTTTTTAGAACACCACACCCTTCATGGCCGTGTCTCTGAAGGAGACGCTCTGTATCAGAGAAGAAAATGCTACAGCTGAGCTGAGTTTCAAAGTGAGTCCTCTGTTCAGACGTTGAGGTAACCAGAGGTTTACTGCACGACTGCCTCTGCAATGGAAGAACCAATAGTATAACGTAGGAATATTTATAGTCCTTGCTTTTTTCACTCGAGTTATTTAATCAGTAGAACATCCTCTATAGACCAAGTTTCTATTGCTCATTAAAGTTTTGATGTTTCTGAGGAAAGCAAAATAATCAATCTTGACAATTGATTGGACAGATAAGATAGTATCTTGGAAGAAATTTTCTCTGGTCAAGTAGAAGTATCTAAAATTCAAAATAATAATGACATTAAAGATTTTGTGACTGCCGAGTGATAATGCTTAGAATGAAATGCATCTTTTCCCACAGTAAAGGTAGTGTCAGGATTTCATACCATTTTGCAGCCACCTTATAGCTCTGGAGAAGTTCTTAGCACAACTTTCCATTTTCCTTTTAAAAGCAGCTGTACATTTAAGAAATAAAATTTGTCGTGTAAGAGCAGGAATTTCCACTCCATTTCACTGTCTTTTCGTTAAGAAAAGTAACGGTTACGAGATGAATGGATGTCAGAGTAGGGATTTAGACAAGGGACCCTCCTTCATAATAATAAGACTTTTAAACTTGGCCTGTTGCTCAGGAGATTTTTCTTTGGCTAGATGGAATTTTATTTGCAGTATCAGCAAGGGATTTTTCAATAGAAGGAAACTAATACTTTGGATATCAGCCTGCTGGTTCTCATCAACGTGAGGATATGACTTAGGTGACCGAGTGTACACTGTTTGTGAATTCTGTGTTTAATGTAACTGGTCCGCACATCCGGGATCAAAGCTTTGGGAAGCTACAGTGAGACGTTTGGCGAGGAAAACCGGCTCTGACTGAGTGAGTAAATGAGTGATTTGAGGTCAAGTTAGACATCAGTTAAGGCTGGTGAGCTAACAGGATAGGAAAACCAGAAGCGGCTTAAGTAGAGATGACACAGTACTAGATCTTGTCTTACACAACACGAAAATTAAAACCCGGTTAACTTCAAAACATGAAGCCGTTGTTAGCAACTTACATCAGAACTCTGGCTCAAGAACCAAAGGGTAACTTGTCATAATTATTTTGGAAATTATTGCTATTTCCTAAGACTGAAAACTAACAGGCAGGTTACTAGCCAGCTTCTTGGCTTTAAGATAAGGAAAAGTCCTGATACATTTAAGGCAAAGACATCTCATATCAGAATTTAAAAATTCTGCTAAACTTAAACCAAGGAACTCTGGAATTGAAATACGAAAGAAGAAAGGCAAGGATTCCCTTGGTGTATCTTGGTGAGGAACCAATATTTTGATTCGCTGGATAGTTTAATGAAAATGCTTTGATAGCAGCAATCTTAGAGGATTTTTAAAAAATTTCTTTCAGTGCCCGAATAAGGTGTGGTATTAACGTTTGCAATTTTATGTGGACTGGTATTTCCTTTTACTCTCACTGGTTACACATTTTATACATATACAATGTTTAAATACATCTAAAAAGATACATAAAGACAACTAGGCCAGGATGATAACACCCTGAAACAAAAAGGCGCAAAGGCAACACACAAACAATGCTTTCAGAATCTCTAATTCCTGAGGGGATGTGACTGTGTTTTAAGCATCCGATTTCAACAGGACTCTGTAAGCAACTTTAAATTAAAGAGCTGTCATTCTATTTGAAAAGACAAAGAGAGGGTAATTTGTCTTTTCCTTTTTTCTCTTATTCCTTCTTTTTGTCTTTTCTCTTAAATTTGCTATGAAGAAATAATAGGCTCTTCACATTTCTAAGTATGTGCTGGTTATAATGGAGGGAAGTTAGAGGAGCTCGGTTGAAATTGAGGTAATTTCTTATTTAGATGTAGAAAACTATCTGTGTATTTTGTCTCACAGTGAATCTGTAAATCTGTGCTCATATAATTGTTCTCTAAGAAGGGAAAATCTGTTCAGGTACTAGTCTGTCTGAATCATATAATCATGTGCGGCATGCATTTTATAACTTCCTGAGATATCCCTGTCTTCTAATAGGGCGCATGCATTGCGTGAAATGTAGCCTTGCAGGCCTAGGCTACAGAATGAGAAGCCGGTGAAGACCTGGCAAGTACCCAGAGGCTCTGGTGTATAAACGGGGAGTTGCCACACTGGGTCCCCCGGCCCCATTCCAACTGCCTCTCCCAGGCGGCCCCCACACTGTATGAGAGCCTGGGAGGCCGAAGCCCTCCCCCTTAGCAGACTAAGGACCACTTCAGGGGCCGCCAGTCCTAACTGCTGAGACAGTCAGTGCTGAGGCAGGAAGGGGTGTCCCAGTCCGGGATGGAGGGCTGCTCTGACCCACATCTGCCCCCCAGGGCCTCCTTCCCCAGCTGGCTGCCTGGGACCAGGCCTGCCTATTCCCTGTCCACCAAAGGCCACATGGGTAGTGGTAGAATTGAGGGGAGCTAGCAGGGACCCCCAAAGCAGCTCGTTCTGCTGCACAGAGTCCTTCTGTCACCACAAGAATCTACTTACCTCAAACCCCACCATTGCCCTAGAAACTTACTTTTAGAGAAAGTTCATGGTACCTCTAGACAAATAACTAATTCAGTCCCCACATTCCAGTTAAAGAGACTGCAAATGTAAGAAGGTTAAAGGACTTTTCCTGGTCACAGTGATTTAGCAAATAAGGAGCTGAAATTCGTTGTGAAAAATGACCTTTTATGGTTACGGTAACTTGTTAGAGCCATAAAGCTAACTTTTGGGGGAAAACACGACTAAATCTGCTGAAGGGGAGTTAGTAGGACCCTGCTATTGCATCTTATTTTTCTCTGATTTGACCTTTTAATTTTTGAAGGTGAGAGGACTTTCAAGTGTCCTCACTGTGATGCTACCTTTAAAAGGAAGGATACCTTAAACGTTCACGTCCAGGTGGTCCACGAGAGACACAAGAAATACAGGTGTGAGCTGTGCAATAAGGCGTTTGTTACACCTTCAGTGCTTAGAAGTCATAAGAAAGTAAGTGGAAGCCTGCTGTGAGCTTGGATGGGTTACATATTTAAGCGTGTATGTTAATTATCATGCGGTAATCAATTTTATATTAAATGCTGTGGCTATTGTACAGAATGCTGCAGTGAACAGAGGCGTACAGGTATCTTTTTTCAATTAGTGTTTTCATTTCCTTTGGATAAATATCCAAAAATGGAATTGTGGATCATATGGTAGTTCTAGGTTTAACTTTTTGAGGAACCTCCACACTGTTTTCCGTAGCGGCTGCACCAATCTGCAATCCCACCAACAGTGCATGAGGGTTCCCTTTTCTCCACATTCTTGCCAGCACTTGTTGTTTATTGACTTTTTGATAAGAGACATTCTAACAGGTGTGAGGTGTCAACGCTTGCTTTTGATGATACTCATTCACCTTTCCTTATTATTTATTTATTTTTTAAGCCCAGATTAAAGGTAGGTTGAGGGCAGGAATGTGCTTTCAAATTGACTGCTCAAATTAACACCTGCTGATTTTGAAGGTCAAGTCAGATTTATATTCCTCTTTGCTTTGCGGCAAAATTTGTCCAGTCAGACAAGCATAATGCAAGTAACAGATTACTTTATTGAGATTAATTCGGTTTTGAAGTGTTAAATACACACAAAGTATGTGAAAAATGCTTCTAAGGAAATGTTTCTTGGCAGCAGTCAAGGGCAGCTGTAGCCCCATTTTGACTATGTGGTTTTGCTAGCATATAATGGTTTTGTATGACTTACTCTTTTTTAGATGGGGGCTCCATAAAGGTTTAAAAAGTAAACTGCAGAATTATTTTCAAATTAACACTAATGTATGATTCCAAGCATTTTTTTTTTTTTTTTAACCAGTGGGAATACCCATGATAAATGGTTTAAAACCTCATTGTAATATTAAATCATTTTAATGAAACATAATCCTGGAAAAAAGGATTTACCATTGTCACAGGCGCTTAATCATCTTTACCTGATTTTTTATGTTTACCCTCTACCCTTTCTATTCCATTCCATGTAGACACATACAGGAGAAAAGGAGAAAATCTGCCCATACTGTGGTCAGAAATTCGCCAGCAGTGGGACCCTAAGAGTTCACATCCGGAGTCACACAGGTACGTGGACTGTAACTGGTGATGAAAATAACTCGGAGAAAGCAAATTCTTCCAAGACGAGGAATACTGTAATATTACAAAATACCTCCCAGATTCAGAATTCATCTTAGCTGTTTTCTTTCCCATAAAGTTTTGTAAAATCTAATTTCTTACTCTGGAAAATATTTGAATAAATATACTTTTCTCAAACTAAGTTAAATACCTAAAGTGGAAACAATTGGATTAATGTTTGGTTGTGATATACCTGTGACTTAATGTATACATGATTCTAATGGGTGGAATCACACTTTCACTTTTTATAGAAGGCTAAGGACCTACTCTTAAAAATCCCTTTGTGTAAAGCTCAAAAGGTGGTAGTTTTTTCAGAGGTGGTGTCGTATGGTGCCTCAGATCATCTCAATGAACTTTTCCGCTTCTGTTCCGTGAAAATCCATTGGTGGGTCCTGTGCTTTGAATGATCTGTTACCCACGTGTGATTCTGTAACACGACGCACAGGCAGGGCGTCTCCGTGTGTCCCTGATCTCTAGTCTCGTCTACCTCCAAGCATATGGGAGCAGATACAAGTTTCCCAAAATTCTAGACTTTCCTCGATTTCTCTAATTCTTATATTTGGTAAAAAAAAAAAAATACTATCATCTCTCTCCCCTCCCCCCCCCTTTTCTTCCTTCCTTCCTTCCTCCCTTCCTTCCTTCCCGCCTCCCTCCCTCTCTTCCTTCTTTAAAATGACAGGCTCACTTATTTTCAAAAAACTAATGTTCACCAAATACCCAAGTCTGAATCACCATAATTTGTCTGTCAGTCATTTTGTTTCAAGTAAAACTGATGTTCCGTGAAAAAAGCTGCCAGTTCAGCTCACAACTCAGTCACACACGTGCTTTTCCTTGAGACAACGTTCACAGGTCAGGATGCATCACAAATGCTTACTTCCCATTTTATCACAAAGAACAATAAAGAGATGCCCTGTCCGTTTTGTTGATGAGGTTGATCCTACAGGAACTGGAATAATTACAACAATTGTGTGTAGCATTTTATAGTCTTCTGCACTACGTCACTGAGCAGACACCGGGAGGCTCCGCTGTGGTTGCACGTACACGTCTCTTCTCAGCTGTGACATGGTGCTTTGTTCAGGTTCCACGACTGGGGTCTAAGCTGACAGGCTGGGCAGCTCAGGCTCAAGGTTGTAGTCAGTCCCGTGGAAGGAGGGACGCTCTCTTGGATAGTCCCTGAGTGAACTCTTTCCCAGCCAGTGTGAGAGGTTTCTAAACATTCTCATTTTCTTGATGACGAAGCAGAGACTTAGAGAAGCAAATGACCTGTCCAGTCAAGGGCATCGCATCCAAGTGTTTTCACTCCAAATCCTATTTTCTTTTCGTGTTGTTTCCTCTTTTATGCTACAGAGCTGTTATAATTACCACAATAATTGCAAAATGCTGCAAGTTCTCCAGTATCAAAGATGAGGAATGAAATTCCAAAAATCATATTATTTCCGTAGCATGAAAGTTGTATGCTTTGGAGCCAAATGAAAGGTGTTTAATTTTTTTTCTTTTCTTAACATTCACATGTCCATTTACTCCTGAGTTACCTTTATGGTGAACAGTAACATACAGAGTAAATGATGATGTAATTTAGTTTCACCAGATCTCTTTTTTAAAAATGGACTTTGTTTTTTTAGAGCAATTTTTGGTTCACAGTAAAATTAGAAGGTACAGAGATTTCCCTGTCTCCGTCCCAAACACACACAGCCTTCCCCACTATCAACATCCCCAACCAAGGGGTACCTTCGTTGCAACTGATGAGCCTACATGGACATTATAATCACCCAAAGTCCATAGTCACTCTCGGTGTTGTACAGCCTGTGGCTTTGGACACATTTATAATGACATGTATCCATCATTACAGTACCATACAGAGTAATTTCACTGCCGTAGACATTCTCTGTGCTCTGCCTAGTCACACTTCAACCCCCTACCCCAGGCGGCCATTGAAATTTTTACTGTCTCCATAGTTCTTTTTGTTTTTTGTTTTCCACAGAATGCTATGTAGACAGATTACTTTTTTTTATTTCTAGGAAATGGTTACTAATTGATAGGCCTTTTAGTGAGGTGGTTGTACATTTGAATACATGGCAATGTGATGAGATTTTTATAGAGGTATTAGCCTTTTCGTTGTTTTCCCATTATGTTGAAGGAAGCGATTTCATTTCGTTTTCATAGGTAGTATTCACACTGTCCATCCGTGTTTTGGGGAAGCAAATTCTCCTTTATAACATCAAATGGCAGCAAGTTTTGTGAGAGGAAGTATGACTCCAGTCGATGTTCATTCCTTCCAGGTTGCCAATTGGTATCTTTCATCATTTCCTGTCTGGTGTAGTGACAGTCTTGTTTTGTGTAGTGTTACAGGCCATTCCCTTCATATGAACTATCTCAGGATGGGTCTGTCTTTATTGGCTCATGACTAATGGTCATTCTCTAAGACAGTGATAACTTAGCTATTGGATTACTACCTGTCTGTTAGTTCTGGGAGGAATCTTCGTATTTATGTCTCTGTTAAAATTTTTTGTTAATAGTGTTTAAAGAAAAAGTTTAAGAAATTCCTCCAGTTCCTTCACGCTTTGATTGATGTTCTCCTTTACTTCCTTAAATAACCAATCAGTTGTGTGCTTGCTTTACCTTCTTTCTTCTGTCTCCTCCTTCTCCCTCCTCTGTTCCCATTACAACCATCCTAGGGTGCAGTCTGACCAAACTTTGGTTTTTCCATTAACTTTGAAATATTATTTTTCATAGACTCTGTGTCTACTCCTTCTTCATAATTAGGTATTAGAATAAAGCCATGCACAGCAAGTGTGCACAAGACGTCTGCTTTCATATTAAAATACAATAGTCTTGACTTTTAGAATAGAAAGGGATTTCAGGAAGTTTCTAGTTCAAGCCTCTTAACTGAACTAATGCCCACAATGCAGTGTTTTGCTGAGGTGACGCAGCTTATGTGCTGGAACTAAAGTGAGGCTTTAACGCTTCCCAATGCAACTGGTATTTTTATTTCTTATTCTTTAACATACGACGTAATGCTAACTGTTGCTCTTGAACTTTCCGTAGACTGACTTGCATTCTTTCCATAATGTTTGATGACATTATCTTGTCGCTGTATCAACCAACTGAGGATAATCATCTTGACTTGGAAGCTTGACGGTCTGTAGTTTGTTACTTAGGGTCTAACAGAACTGAACTCCACACGTGGAGGAACTTTCCCACCACAGAATCAACTGGCTGTCATACCTTATTGTTTAATACCTGGTTCAGATTGAGAGTATGGAACCTGGAGTCAGCTTAGGGACTTTCGAACTCCATTGTAGTTCTTTCCTCCCTGCACAGGACTCAGTAAATTGCTCAGCCTTCATAGCTTACTTTCCTCCTCTGAAACCCAGGGGCGATAATAGTCCCAGCAGCCTAGCGTGGTTTCCTGGAACAAATGAAGGTGTATGTAAAGAGCGCAGAGCGCCTGGCCTCACGGATGCCTGCTGTAACGGCATCCTCGCTGATGCCCTTGTCGCTGGGGGTTTTGTTTTGGTTCCTACCTGTATTGACTCACAAGTATGCGCAACGCCTGGCTATCCGGTCTGACTCTCTTTCCTGTTTCATCATCCTCATCTCTTTTCATAACCTTTCGCAGCAGCATATGCATCATCTACAGAACATAGATGAGGGTTTGCTGTCAAAAGGCCAGTTTGAGGTGAGTGAGGGTCAGTGAAAGTGCATGTTTCAGGCTGTGCCTGGCGAGCCACTCTGTAATCCATCACCCGCTTTCCTATGCTCGAATGGCAGAGACGGCACTCTGTGGGTCAGCTGAGATAGCAGAGCACATTCTCCTGTTGCTTTATAGCTTCTCGGGGTCAGTGAGAGCTGGGGTTAATTCTGCAAGAGAATCCACAGGCTGTGACATGAATTCCATCAGTTGTTCATAAATTATGAAAGAAATTCTAGGAACCGCTTTTGGGGTTTTAAAGCTCTGGGCCAGAAGGTTAATTACTTGCCTACAGTTCCAACCAACTTTCCGTGTTAATAGGTACCGGCTGTGTTGGCCCTTCTGTTCTAGGCTTGCTTGCACACTGTTATTTGAATGTAGTAATAAATCACTGTCCTAGGAAATACTTAAATATTTTTAGTAAATACCTGTAATCAGCTTAGAAATAAAGGATCGCTATATTACGATTCAATTATCCTTGGATTTTAGTCACTGATTTTTCTTTCTTCTCTAATACTTTTCCTAAAGGAATTTATTCACATTTTAGAATATTTGTTCACAATTATATTTATAAATAATTATAAATAACTATAGTGACAATTATTAATGAACAAAAATGGAAAATTAACAAAGTAATTATAAACACACATGAAAATTGGAAGCATGTTTTTCACATTTTTATGAGAATTAGATAACCTTCATATGTTGAAAGGGAATTTATTTTGTAATATTTATTTTCTAAGTGGTTAATTACTAACATAAGGCCAAATCAAATATTCTCTTACCTGAGGTAATCTAAGAGTTAACAGGGTATTTGAGGGTAAAATTTGCATAGAAATACCTCAAATTTTCCTTAAGAAGTCTTATTCATAGGTAAAGTCTTACAATACGTGATTTTTTCCCCTCTGTTTTTTTGACACTTCAAATAATTTCTGATCACCAAATATATCATGGAATGTACTGTTCCTTCCTTTTCTTTTTTTCATTTCTGTCCTCGGCTCCTCTCAGTTGAATTTGGGTTAGTGACAAGTTAAGACAGTCATTTTGACTTTCATTGATAGTATGATTTTCTATTTTTTCAAAGATATCAAAGACCCTAATTTTTTGAATGCAAAAATTATAGTGCTTCTGTCAAGGTGTGTCATAGGCTGGGACATGAGGTGCAGAGGGAAGATTGAGGGAGTAACATTTGTCTTAGAAGACAGTGTTATGAGCAATCACCAAATGAATTATTAATATAGTCACAGAGACTAATAAGATGGATAATTTAAAATATAGCATCGTTTATGTAACGTTTTATGATTTCTTTATTTTTTAATATACTGGGGTCCTCAAAAAGGGCAATAGTTGTCATCACTGTACTTAATCAGCTTTATCTGTTGGTAAATTGTTAGATAATATCACTCATAGATACCCTTATTCAGTTGGGACCACCACTGTTCTCCGATTTTGCCTGATACGTGCTTTCTGCTACTGTTGCTAACATCTTCCCCCAGGAACGACTCTCTGTTCTTTTTCTGCAACTCTGAATTGAGCTTCACGTCTGGGGAGGGTTTTACAGCTTCCCTAGTTTTTGAGGAAGAGCATCATTTTCTGGGTTTCTTGAAGCTCAGAGTTATGTTCTCTCGTTTCTTCCTCACTAACACTAACGGAAACCCCTCTGGTGCAGGTTCCTTGGTTTAACTGCTTCGTCCCTCCGCGACCGCAGTTCACAAACTGTGCTCGTAAATACTGGGTGAAATAAAAGCTGTGGTGAAATTCCTAAAACGGGACACTGCTGGGTGAAAGTACTAATGATTGTCCCACCAAAGTCTGACTTGCTAACGAGAAAACCAAAGCAACCATCACCTAACCTTGTGTCTCTTCCCTACCTGACTCTAACGTGTCCCTTCACAGAGTGGTGTGGACAGCTCACCAAGGCGTTTCTCTTTTTGGTCAGAACCTTGAAAATTTTGCCAGTGTCTCGATCATTCAGATGTCTCTCCTATTGGTGCGACAGTCCCCTTTGCTTCTGTCCACACTCACCCCAAAGGCCCCGGGTGGCCGTCCTGCTCCCTGCAGACACATCACACGTAACAGGCGTCATTTACACACCTTGCTGGCCCAAAACAGTGTCTTGAGTAGGGAATCTTTTACTTTCTCTCCCTAGATAATCATATTGTAAAATTATTCATTAACTCTTGTCTTTTTTTATTCTGCATCTCATATTCTGTTGGCAGCAGTAAAACTCAGTTTTTGTTTTGCCTTCAACCTGTGAATAGGTCTGGCTTTTCAATCTTTGAGACAAGAAAGTGAGCACATGGGCCTGCAATTCCTGCTTCCCACTGAACCCCACTTGATTTGCCGTCTCTTCACAATGAGGGAGGGATACGGTCACTGTAAGATTCGTACGGAAAAGGATGTAGCTTTTACTTTTTTGTAGCTCCATCCATGGAACCTCGCATTTAAAAAAAACAACTTGTTTTGATTCAGGTAGTAAAAGTATTTTGAGAAGTAAAGGTCTTCTCATTTAGTCACTTGCTGATTTTTATATTTTATTGCTCATTTCCTTATAAAAGTAGATTCTTTAAACTTTTAAAAGTAGAGTAGCTCCATAAATACTCTAGGAGCAAATGTCAAGTTCAGATTTTTGTTGTCTTTCTTTCAAAGATGGTGTCCTCGGGGGTTTAACTCTTTAGATCAAGTGATATTCTGAAGGATTTGATTAGCAGGCGTGTTCCAAGAGTAACAACGTGGGGTACAGTGAGGTCAGTGGGGTTTCATGGCTTTTGCTGCACAAGAAAAAAGTATTTCAATTCACAGCAAAGTGCCAAGAATGAACTTGAGCTACTCCCATTTGTCCGTGTAGCGTTTCACTTCTCTCTGTGGTCTACTTGTAATTTCTAGACGCCCCAGAAGTTGAGGGGGTTGGAATGGTGCAATTGGAAAAGCAATTGGGTGGTGCTTGCACGATTATGTTTTTTGGTTTAATTTTCATTTAGAATGAGTCACTTTGATATTTCGAACAATTTCCTTTGTCCACAGAAGCAAAATAAGCCGGTCCCATGATATTTGTGGAAAACAAATATGAAGTTCTTCTAAAGAATTCCCACATAATATGTATATTTTAAACTTCAACCACTTGGAACCATCTTAGAGTATTTTTTATGGAACATACACTGTTAGCGTTTGCTTTTTTTGTTTGAAAGTTGCCATCTCCAAAACGGATTTTTGTTGGAAAACACAAAGTAAAAAGTAAAACTGTAACTCCAAAATCTTTAAACATTATTTAATTTAACTTAATTGTTTAAATATTTAATTTGGTTCATTGAAAGTAAGAGTTTGGCTTTATTTCATCTTAGGTTAAATTTTCTGTGTTTGCATCTTTTCAGAGAATTATGAGAGTGCTCTGAAATCTACATAGCTTTAAAAAAATTCTATCTGACAAAATAAAACTTAAAATTATTAAAATGCTTTCTGAAAATTGTAATAAAAAATCTCTTAAAAGGTATACATTATAACCCAGCAATCCCTCTCCTGGGTATCTACCCAAAAAATCTGAAAACATTTATACATAAAGACACGTGTGCTCCAATGTTCATTGCAGCTTTGTTTACGGTGGCCAAGACATGGAAACAACCGAAATGTCCTTCGATAGATGAATGGATAAAGAAGTTGTGGTATATAAACACAATGGAATACTATTCAGTGGTAAGAAAAGATGATATAGGAACATTTGTGACAACATGGATGGATCTTAAGAGTATAATGCTAAGCGAAATAAGTCAGACAGAAAAAGCAGAGAACCATATGATTTCACTGATATGTGGTATATAGACCAAAAACAACAAAAGAACAAGACAAGCAAATGAGAAACAAAAACTCATAGACACAGACAATAGTTTAGTGGTTACCAGAGGGTAAGGGGGGTGGGGGGTGGTAGATGAGGGTAAAGGGGATCAAATATATGGTGATGGAAGGAGAACTGACTCTGGGTGATGAACACACAATGGGATTTATAGATGATGTAATACAGAATTGTACACCTGAAATTATGTAATTTTACTAACAATTGTCACCCCAATAAATCTTTTAAAAAAAGGTTTACATTATATATTAAACTTTCCTGTTTGCTTAAAAATCTTTGAAAACATGCTAGGCTCATTTGATGTACACTTTTTAAGTTGTGGTTATATATATATATATATATATATATATATATATATATATATATATATATCACAATTTATCACTTTAACCATTTTGTAGAGTTTTCAATTTTCCAGATTGATCATAATCATTTTTACTCAATCTGTTGCATTCGATGTATTTAAAAGCGTGAAATAAAATCTGATCTCTGAGTCCTCTGACTTAGTGGTCAGTACATGTCTTAAATTCAATCCATACTCTAATTTAAGAAATCCAGATGCGGAATTTAAGAATATCAAAGTTTGTATGATTTTTCTTTATTAGTTTCCTGTTATGTAAACAAAGATCTTTAGAGAGGATTTGTGTCAGGATGTTGGATGTTGGGATGGCCGTGTGACAATAGATGGATAGTCAGTGAGTAGGTGGCTTTAGGAACCTTGTGTCACGAAGATCCATGCTCACCGTCACTCCCCCCACAAACAGAAGATGCCGTTTTACTACGAATATGTTCATGCTTTGGTGAGGGCCAGAGTTTTTCTGACATCTTTAACATTACAATGCATAAAACAATGGTAACATCAAGAAATTATTATTCTAATGGCATATATTAAACCAGAATCTGATTTTTTTCCTATTGTTTTTAGCCATATTTGCCAGTGCATGGTTGTCAATAATGCATTTGCTTTGCCAAAGACTCAAGGTGACTTGTTTGGGGACCAGGCTAGATTCTGGTAAAGTGTTCCATGTGACATCTAAAGGTCCCTTTTCATTACCACTAGCTGCTTGTGAAAGGCCAATCTCCGATTTTCTGGAGCCTTTTTCTGAACATGTCCTTGTACATTTCAGATATTGTTAAGCTACTTCCACCTCAGGTGGCTCTGAATATTTAGAGGCACTTATTTTAAGCCCAGTCGGATAAAATAATTCAAATTCAAAGAGGAAGTGTTACCAAAAAAGTGTGCTTGAAAATTGTTAAATTGGCAACAGGGAACTACATTCATTCAGTTTTTATGCCTTTCTCAAGATGTCAGCTCGGCACTTCTCCTGCCCACTCCACAGGTCTTTCTTAAACCCGTCTCCTTGCTTTCTTTTCTTCATATAATTTATCAGTATCTGAAATTATCGTGTGTGTTTTTCTTTAACGTATGCTTGTCTTTCTCATTACACTGGTAAAATAGAAGACACAGTAATTCTGTGAATCGGTCCGTAACTCCATTCCCAAAGCCCAGGTCAGTAACTAGAAGATGGTAGGTGCTCGAAAAATAACAATTGAATGAATGACTCAAGTAGCTTCATGAGTATCCAGTTTGTGGCACCTTTCAAAGTCAACTTAAAATCAAACCTTTGCAGTTGCCAGTGTTTTCCTGTGTGTTCCTTGATGTGTTTGAAGAAAACACAAGTGGGTTTTAATGTTACTCAGTGGAAGCACATAATTTGAAGAAAGAAGCAGATGCAAAGAGCTCATCTATTTTCCTTAGTTAAGTGAAAAACATTTTGCTGTTCTGTTCGCATCAGTATTGTTTGTGCCACTGTGCTCGTTAAATCTGACGACCGGTAGCTAAATCGTATCATGTGGTGTGTGATATTTGCCGGTATTGTATTTCACTTCTCAGTGTTGAAGGTGATTAGCTCTATGTAGTTCTCCAGCCTCAGCTTCACATTATGTCAGGATTTGCAATCACTTGGGACTTGCTTTGAGACACAACACACATTCCCCACTTTTTCCTGATGAGCTTTGGTAACTGGACGAATGCCTCCATCTACCAGGCAGAAAGATCTGGTTAATGTTAACTGTCATTGCAAGAAGCAGAGTTTCTGTCAATAACATTAAAAAGTCTAACCTACTGTACACAAAATACTAGCCATATTATTAATGTATAGTATGTGATGGCATATAGTTAAGGGTTAGGGTTTAATTCTGATTCCATCATTCGATAGCTGCATCACTTTGAGCAAATTATCCTTTTGGTATCTTGCTCTCTTCATTTGTAAACTAGGGATATGCTACCTAGATCATAATGTTGTTGCAAGAATGAAAATTGCTGTTATTCATTAAGCATCATAAACAGAACAGAGGCTGATCGTAGGTGCTATAAGTTTCAGCTGTTGTTAACAATTGTTTCCACTTTAGATGGGGTTTTAGTTCCATTTTATTAGCTAATTTTCAGCTTAACTAATTTGCATGCTAGTCAGAATTTGAGCACTGATTTGCCCAAACAAAGTGAAGACAGTGGCTGAATCTGCCAGAGATACTAGAAATGAGTGGCTCTTAGGGTTTGCATCGCTTTGTGCACAGAACCTGTGGACCGGCAGTGTCCTAAGAAAGAAAGATGCGTCTTCTTAGAGTTCACTCAGACTCAAGGCTACTTCCTGTTCAGACCAGGGTAATTTTCTGCGTAGACAAAATATTTTCTTCAAACGTAGCCATCACAGTAATTTCAGATAATGAAGGAACGTAGCATACGCATACTGTGAGAGACACCCAGGAACGACAGCTTGTCTTTAATAGACTGGTTAAGTGAATGCCTTTAATAGTTAGGAATACACTGACTTCTCCAGATTATCCCAGCGTCTGAGTGTGGGGGCAGCAAAGGCTTTGTGCTTGGAGTCTGAGCAAGGCAGGGATGACCTGACCAGGCTCCAACCAGAAGAGCAGAGGGGCAGCAGTGGAGCGCAGGGTCCAGGCGGGTCTGCAGAGCACACACCCTTGTTTTCCCACACATTCCTTTTATCAAAGTCATTTAGTGACACCCTGTAAAACTGGACCTCTGTTCTGGGCCAGTAGAATAAATGGGTGGAGTTGCGGGTACCCGGTGTCCCAAACGCGCCAGCTCAGCGCCACTGGCTCTCCGGGCAGCAGTGGGATGGGATGCAAATCCAGCTGTCTACACTTTCCGGTTTCTGTCCTGAGTGTGTACACGGTCCCAGGAGCAGCAGACAAATGTGAGTGACGGTCATTGCCGCCATGATGACGAGGTTATTGCATTAGTTTGCTGTGGTAACGACGCATCACAAAGTGAGTAGCTTAAACAGTAAACCTCTGTCTTCTAACAGTTCTGGAGGCTGGAAATGAGAGACCAGAGGGAGTCGGCAGCCCCCCGCCTCTCCACCAAGGTGTTTCCCTCTTCATGTGGCGTTATCCCTCTGTGTCTCTGTCTTCACATGGCTGTCTTCTTAAAAGGACACCAGTCATACCAGATTACGGGCCCGCATTATTCCAGTCACATGTGCCAGGCCCTATTTTCAAATGAGGTCACATTCTGAGGTCCTGGGGTCAGGACTTCAACATGTGGATTTCGGGGGGCGCAATTCAATCCAGGATAGGTGACCATATCTTTTTATTGTCCTAATTGGGACACTTGTGACTGTGAAAGGGAGCATTGATTCAGGATAAGCAGTATGAGCTGAGACTGCCTCAGGCAAACCCGAATACATGGCCACTGTACCTATGAGGTGGACATAATTTACCTCATTTTTGGAGGCTCGGTGAGGTGAAATATCTTTCTCAGAGTTAGGATTGGAATGACAAGCAGTATTCAAGCTCCTCAGGACAATCAGATTCCAAAAAGGGAGGCAAGGCCATGCTTTTAAAAGAAGTTAACCTTTTCATGGTGATAGAGGAAATTTAGCGATTATGAAAGAAAATAATAGCATAGCCTACTAGATGAGGCTTAATTAGCATCTAAATTACTTGATAACTGCATTCTTTGATTTTGTTTGCTGGCTATTCTGTTGGTGCTGGAGAGCAAAACCACACATAAGTTATGTGACATGAAGAGTAGCTGTAAACGAAAGACAGACAGAAGTTTTGTATTTGCTAAAGGAAAATATTTTATGTGTTGGTCTTTGATTGCAACCAGGGTCTAGCATCTGCCATGTCAGTATTTAAATGAGGGAATAAATAGTGATTTGGAGTAACTGTCCTTTGTATGATTAGACTGACTGGAGGGCAGCTTCAGATTCCTCCTGGAGATTAACTTTTGTCACATTTTTGTCACATTTTGTCACATTTCAAAGTAGAACATTTTAAAACAATGTGATGTGTATATGTATGCTTGCTTGTTTTGTATAATGGCTTCACTGTTTTCTAGATAACCTCTAGATGAGAGGTCCTTGCTTTTATCAGAAAGTGTGGATCAACTACTACTTAGTTTAATTACCAATGGTTCTGTTTAACATGTACCAATTCTATGAAATGGTTTGGAAACTCATCATCCTGAGATAGAATATGAAATCCTTTTTTTTTCTAAACCAACTGCCCACGAAGCAATTGAAGACCCTCAGAATGAGCAGTACAGTGACAGAACAATCAGAGTCACGGCCAGGCCACTGCTGGCATTGCCAGGGTGTCTGCCCCGCTGTACATGCAGGGCGGTGGGGACAGGGTCCGGGTGCGGGAGGAGGGTGATGGCACATGCTCGCTTTGCTGCCTCACGTTTTGCTGCCATGAAGCCTTCCTGTTTTGTAGGTGAGCGTCCTTACCAGTGCCCTTACTGTGACAAAGGATTCAGCAAAAATGACGGACTGAAAATGCACATTCGGACTCACACCAGGGTAAGGTTACAGCCTGTCATTCATATTGCTCATAAAAACCATACTTCTTTAGAAAATATTTAGGTTTACATGAGAAAATAAAGGTGACATATCACCTTTATATATAAAAATTGTATGTTTATATTTATGATGGACATTTAGGGATTTGTTTTGAAAGACAAAGCAACGAAAGAAACAAAAATCCAAATCCCGAAAGAGTCCCCATTCTTTGAACTGTGACTCCATTTTCAGGGGTAGTAGGAGTTATAACTGACAAACTGACAAACACCCTGTGACATTTTAACACTAACAGATGAGAAGGTGCTGTCTTGCAGGGTAGTTGACAGTGAGAGGAACGCCCTTGAATAGAGGTGAGTCTGTCAGCGTGTGGTCATTCATACGCATGAACAGGTATATTTGCAAGAAAGCTGTGGAAAATCCTGGAAATGGTTGGGAGGGGTGGAAGTCAAGGAAGGACAGCTCCCTGCTTTGCAGGCGTGCCCGGTGCGTCAGTCTTTTTTCCCAGGGTGCTCTTTGTTCCTCGGCTGTACTCTTCCCTCCCTGACGGCCGTCATTCTGTTGTAGATGGCTTTCCCAGGCGCAAGCATCTGCCTCACATGCTGTAACCAATGTGAGCAGCTCCCCCTCCATCCAGCTCGTTTCTTAGCCCACTGTTCAGTTCGGGGCACAATTAGATTCTTTCTATGAACTTGCCATGGGAAAACTGGATGTTGTTTTCAATAGCTCTTCTTGGTTTTGCTCCATCCATCATTTCACTGCATCCTCTTTCTCAGAGTTCCTTTAAAGTGTGGCCTTTAATGGGCTTACGGTCTATATAGAAAAGACATTTTCAAAACTTAAGAGCCATGCCTCATCCCCTTAAGAGCAATTCAAATTCGGGCCTCTCCTGGATTTCACTTTTACCTTAGCTGTAACATAAAAACTTGAGAGAAAACACATAATGATGATATCCTTTCCAGTATAGTAATGCTTTAGCCTTCCACTTCACTTCTGTGGGCCGTAAAAGCTACCCTCCAAGGTTCTTAAGAAAGTTCTCTTCTGGTTTTTGTGGTGGAGGAGAGAGGCCGCCTGTCTGCTCATTAAAGCAAACCCACAGCAGGTTTGTCATTCTGATTTATAATATCATGCCTGTCTTGTACGAACATTAGAAACTGGAGAAACTCCAAAACGTTAAATGGCTCCATGAACAGGAAAGGGTTAGGCAGATATTACTGCTCAGAATAATAGGATTTAAATGTACGTATTCAAAATACTTATTTTACAGTGAGCCTTATTCAAGAGGTGGGAGTTAGTTTCAGTGTGGCTGTTATTTTATGTGTGTGTGCAGTGGTCACAGTGGTCAATAATGTGTTTTAAAGATGCCGACGTACACGCAGCGGCCCTGGGTCCTCTTGTCAGACTGGAGATGTTACCAGAGCCTTTGCCCCTGGGTCCCTGTGACACTGTGTCCTGTGCTTACTGTCACAGACATAGTTACGCCACAGAAGAGGCCGTTTCAGTCACTTCAGGAAAAGGAGACCATTTGGGTTTTCCCAGGAAAGTGTGTGATTTCCAATTCAACTAACTTGTGTTTTACTTTATTTTCATCTGAAGTTTATTCATTAGAATGACACAAATAGTTGAAATAAATGCAAAGCCCAGCAGGGATATGCCAGGTCCCGTTCTGGTCCTTCACATTTACGAGTTCATTGAAGGCTCCCGGCAATTCAGCCACGCCTGGAACAATTGATCCCTTTGTAAATATGAGAAACTGAGGCACAAGCGAGTCAAGAGCAGAGTGGGGACTGGAACCCAGGCCAACGGGCGCAGAGAACACCCGCTCACCTACTACAGACGTTGGGCTTTTATTCTGATCTACTTTCCTGGGTTTTCTCAAATGAAACCAAAGGCAGTAATGGCCCCACATTTGTAAGTCTCGTGTTCACATGAATATTTGAGCCTTGACTCAGGGATCCTGAAGCTGCCTCAAGGTGCCCAGGTGCAGGCTGGTACCTTTGCAGCAGGTTGTACCGCTCATTGCTCATGAGGATGGCCGACCTGGCCTTGACTCCGGCGACCCCCTGGGCCTGGACTTCAGACAGACCCCCACACAGCTGGTGGAGAGGTCCAGCAGGAAACAGGGTCAGGAAACACCAGCCTTGAGGGTTGGGCCTCGGACTCTGCTTTCATTTTTCATTTTTCATTTTTCTTTTTCTTTATTTTTCTAAGATTTTATTGGGGAAGGTGAACAGGACTCCACTGGGGAAGAGTGTGCACCTCCAGGACCTTTTCTAAGTCAAGTTATCGCCCCTTTAATCCCAGTTGTGGAGGACGCTGTTCAGCTCCAGGTCCAGTTGCCGTTGTTAGTCTCAGGGGGTGACTCCCTCGCGGGATTCGAACTGGCAACCTTGTGGTTGAGAGGACTCACTCTAACCAACTGAGCCATCCGGGAGCTCAGCGGCAGTTAGTATTTGGATAGCTCTAATTTCAGATATTTTTTTGTCCCATTTCAAAAGCTAACTTTCATTCCATTACAACAATAACAAAAACTGTATCATTCAGCAAGTTACATCTTTAAGGTTTGGTGGGTCTACACAAAATGCCACGCCAGGCCGGTTCCTGCGTGGACGCCTCAGGGAGAGGACTCAGTCCTGTCACTCTGGGTATTGTTTATGGGGTGCAGCAAGGGACCACGTGGGGGAGATAATTCTGCTAAAGGCCTACTTTTACTAGAAGGCTGAACAGTCATTCAGTCTTTCTTGGAGAGGCCAGGCCTGGTCATTCATTCATTTCCTTCAATATATTTTCCTTATTTTTAGTTTTCAGCACGCTGACTGTGTTGTACTAGATGTGTTTTTCTCTGTATTCATCCTGCTCCGTGTGTGCTATTATTATTAGTTAGTAACAGTAGTTTCACTTGTTTCTCCCGACCCACTCTGGCGGTGGCAGCCTCTTTCCCTGAGCTCGAACAGAGACGCAGCAGTTCTGTGCTCCATCTTGGTGACTGTTTAGCTAACCTGCTTGTCCCATGACCTTCATCCACAGAATACCTCATGACGTTGGGTTCCAAACAGTGACGTGGATACCCAGCTTTTCTCCTTGTTAGGGAGGGGGTGACATTCTCTGTAGCTTCCCACATCCCGAGACCAGTAACGGATTCGCAGCTGTCTAGGTTTGCCACGATCCCTTCTTCCACTTAATGGCTGTAGATTCATTTTCTGTTCCTTGGCAGCTGATGGAAACAGAAGTCCTTACTCGGCACGTCCAGGTATCACCGCCTTTCAGCCAGGGAAGCACCCCACTTACAGGCCGCAGGCCACGGGCCGTGTGTACACGGGGCCCTGCCCCCCAAGGTGCAGAGGTCAGGCTCCGGCTGAGGTCTTGCATTGGGAGCCTTTCGGGGCTGTCAAGGTCCTCACCCTGTCTGCCATGTCTCCTTCCCCTCGTGGGCTTTGTCTTTGCCTGGGGGATGGAGAAAACAGCTTTTGGGGGAATCAGAGCCTCTTTGGGGGCAATTTTCATACTGTGGACACTGCGGCTTGAAACCAAGACTTTTTAAAACAACCTCAAGAGGAAATACGAATTTTCCCAGGGCTTTTAGGCTTGGAAATGCTCCCAACGTACTGCCAAACCCCCTCTCTGTATGCCTGCGGTCTGTCTGACAGGTCTGCTGACTCCCCAGATCCGTCTGAGGCAGACAAATGTCAGTGGCTTAACTCTGTGTGGAACGTCTCAAGTCCATCGAGTACATCGCACTTAGGGACAATAGATCCCCTGGAAATCATGGGCTGTGGGTTTTCTTCTCTCGGGCGCATTGAGCCAGAACACTCGCTGTCAGGGAGCTGGGGACATGCTCACAAGTATCCATTTTGAAGCATCAGCTTCAAAAGAAACTGTTGTTTGTGTCCATTTACCACAGAAAGCTTCACGTCTTGTTTAATCACTTTTGATTTTCAACACGAAAAGCACCTGGACCTATTAGAAAGTTATTTCAGAAACTCTGCCTTTTGAACACCACTTAAAAACCCCAATTAGCTTCCACAGGTCTGAGGGGTCTGAGTTCACAGCTGTCTCTCCAGCCTGGTTTGCAGGAAGAGGCAAATTAGTTCTTACAGATATTAAAATGGAATTACTCGCCGTGGTCAAAAGTAGCAGCGAGCCTTTTACGTTGTTTGATATTTTGTCACTTTGCTTTTATGAAACTTCCTGGCCCCGTTCCTCAGGTGGTCCAGATTGTTGGTGGGTTTAACAGACGTGTGCACTTTGCACGTTCTACTGACACCGTGTAGCGAGAGTCCCCCAGACGGAAGGGGTGTCTCCGAGTCCCCAGGCACCGAGCGCTGCTGGGTTTAGCCAGAAGCTTTCGGGTGCTGTGCTGGAGCAATTTGAAAACTATGCAAGAAAAAACAAACAGGAGAAAACGTGAACAGAGCACGCAGCTGGTCAGTCACGTGGATGCCACGGAAGCATGATGTCGAAGGAAAGAGAAGGTGAAGTCCTTCTGGGTGAGGAGGTTCGAGGAGGAGGAGGGAGGCGTGGCTGCTAAGGGAAGAGGCCAGCGGAACTTCTCCAGCTATGAGGGCATCGCGTGGCATTTCCGCCGCCTGGTTGAGAAGCACAAGGGGTCTTGTCAGGGGGAGACCCAGCTGGGAGTCTTCATGAACGCATGAAGAAGAACGCAGGTGAGGCCTGCAGAAGAACCTCGAGACAGACGCAGGCACAGGTCTGTTGAAGTGGGCAGGGCGTGGTGAGTCGACCCTGGGAAATGCTACAGAGGGTGGCTTTTGAGTTGAGCTTTGAGGAATATTGGGGAGGGCTTACTATGAAGTGTGATCAAATAATACGGTGAATGTTTACATAAAAAATTATTCAGTAAAAGACAGCTTGCCATTAATACCTCTCAAAATACTCCTCACTTTGAACACACTTATCCCATCGTTCTTGCCACTTTCTGAAGCAGTTCTGGAAGTCCTCTTTCATGAGTATCTTCAGTTGCACTGTCATGGCTGCCTCAATGTCCTGAATCATTTTGACTTTGGGGAAAAGCCAGATGTCACACAGTGCCAGATCTGGTGAATACGGTGGATGAGGACACACCGTAATGTTTTGATTTGACAGAAATTGCCATATACCAGAAGCGATGTGTGACATGGAGCATTGTCATGATGGAGGATGAAGCAAAGACACTTATGAAAGAGGACTTCCAGGACTGCTTCAGCAAGTGGCAAGAACAATGGGATAAGTGTGTGCAAAGTGAGGGGGGGGCAGTATTTTGAGGGGGATTAATGACAATGTGTCTTTTACCGTAATACATTTTTAAAAAATTTATTGGGGTGACAATTGTTAGTAAAATTACATAGATTTCAGGCGTACAATTCTGTATTACATCATCTATAAATCCCTATAATACATTTTATTTAATGTAAACATTCACCGTGTTTTTAATCATACCTCGTAGGTACTTGGAACCACCCGGGGAAAGTGAGAGAGGTGCCCACAGCTCTAGTCAGGGTGGCCTGTCCATGGTGACAGTCTGAGGATGTGTGTTGAAGTCTGATGGCAACTGACAAAGGCTGGGCCTGGGGACTCGGTACGAGTACTGGAAGCACGTTTTGTTTTGTGTAATGTGTTTTCTGGGAGGGACATGAACAGCCCTCTTTGGGAAGGTTGCTGTGAAGTCCTGCTCGAGGGGGACCTGAAGGAGGCAGGAGGGGAGGCGGGGAGACCCCGGCAGAAGCAGGCTGTGGCCAGGAGCGGGAGCCATGCCAGGTGGCCGTGGGGTTGGCAAGTAGGCACAGATATTAGAGACACCTCTGACATACCGAGGGGTTTGCACACGTAGTGTTTCTATTAGGTGGTGAGTAATGGGGAGAAGGAAGTACCGATGAGCCTGGATTCCCAGTAAGGGCGCTGTGGGGTCTGGTCGTGTTCCCTGGAGAGATGGGAGAAGTTGCCAGTAGCTTTAGGGGGGCGTTGCTGGGTCACACTGTACAGGCTGAGAGCTTGGAAGCACACTCGCTACTTCTGTTTTTACTGCTAGGTGAGAGGAAGAGATTAAAAATAAACAGAATAGCTTTTTAAAAAGTTTATTATGATTTCACAGGAAACTTTTAAATTTGTTTTCATTTTTTTATTTTTCTAAACTTCATCAGCTTTTGTTCTTGTGTGGACAAGAGGATATGGCTCATTGCCACTATTTGAAAATACCTTTAATTTGGTTTTATTGTTTCTAGAACCCACATATTTCTTGGGGAATTTTATATGTCTTGTAAATGAATTATTTAAGATAAATGGCTTTAAGGTACCATGTGTTTTATTTGGCTCAGAAATTATACCTGCAATTGAACATTCTTATTCTGTCACAGTCAGCTCCCTTTCCTTTGTAAAAGGGAACAATTATGCCATTTGAAAAATAACTTCCTTTTCAGGGACTGACAGCATCATTTTCTCCCTAAAAAATATGATTTTTCTGCAGAGTTTTTTAATGGTACTTTCATTTTCATTCAATATTTCTATGTCTAATTTGATTTTGGGGGAAAAAAAGAAAGTCCTGTCGCTCTAAAACGACACATTAATTGGAGTAACTGCGGTAAGGTTGTCGCCGAGGAGGTTGCCATCACTCTCCCTCCCCAGGTGCGCTGCTGCTCTTTCCATCAACATGTAGGCCGACTTCCCTTCCTTTGAATCAGGGCTGACCTTGGTGACTTGCTTGACTAGTAGAATGTCCCAGAAGGAATATTCTAATGCTGCAGAGGCAAGGTCAGAAGAGCCCTTACCGCTTTCTCCTGTATTTCTTGGAACCACCCCCCATGCTGCGAGGACCCCAGGTCACATGGCGAGGCCCCAGACAGGCACTCAGGTACCAGCCAGCACGCACCCCTGGAAGTAAGCCATCTGGACACCGAGCCCAGGGGAGCCTTGGGATTTCCACTGCAGCCATCTCACTGCAAGCTCTAAGTAAGGACTGTTTGCGGGGCCCACTCAACCCACAAAACCATGACAAACAAGTCATTTTAGATGGCTGCGTTTGGGGTGGCTGCATTTGAAGTGATCGGCTGTTAGATAACTGGTGCCCAGTGTGAAATACTGCACACCCGCTGAACAGGTACAATTTTGATGTGTAAAATGTATTTGGAGGGATCTGCTCATCCCTGCTCCTGTGGGTACAGCAACAGAGCCGGATGTCACAGAGGGGCCTCCTTAGTTCTCGTCTGTCACATGACCCTCAGGGACTGTGACCACAGCTGGGATCAAGATGATGATGTGACAGGTGATGATGTGACTCAGTACCCAGATGATATGACAGGTATGGTGACACTGGGAGCTCATTATCATTTGAGCTGATGAGTAATGTCAGTTTAGACAGGATTCCATGTGTAGGGTAATTTGTGGACAATCTGGGTACCTGATTTATAGGGCTGCTCTCCTGGGCAATAGGAATAAGGTCGGAGCCCTGTGGGGTCAGTTGCAAGTCCTTATGATGTGTGGCTTTCTTGATTGCCTCACATGACGTCTGAAAAATCAAACACAACAGAACACAGCTTAGGGAACGCTGTGGCAGCTTCTGTTTAACTTTGCTTAACAATGACTTTAAACCATTGTTGCCTATGGAGAGCGCCCGATGAAAGAAACGTTCTTTGACTAATGCGGTATGTTTCTAATTGTAATTCTTTAAGATTTAGAAGAGCGTACTTAGGCTCGGTTGGCCAACTAATGTTTGTTGACTCAACTTGCGTTACGTGGGGTGTTTTCAAAGAAGGGTTAAGAAAAGGTTCTGGCCCTTCAGGATTCTAGGGGAAGAGCAGATGAGACAGAGCATGCCAAGGACCAGAGGGGTGTCCCAGGGGCACTGTGAACCTCCTAGGGGGAGCACCGAGCTCACATGGGAGAGTGTACAGGCAGGAAATGGTCAGGAGAAACACAGGTGAGAGTTAGTCTGCAGGAGCAGAGAGCTCCCTCTGAGTCTACAGGAACAAGCAGAAACTGGCTGAGTGCAGAAGGTCCAACAAAAGGAAACTGAGAGGAGCCAAGGAGGCCGCAGGAGGGGCCGCAGGAGGGGCCGCAGGAGGGGCCGCAGGAGGGGCCGCAGGAGGGGCCGCAGGAGGGGCCGCAGGAGGGGCCGCAGGAGGGGCCGCAGGAGGGGCCGCAGGAGGGGCCGCAGGAGGGGCCGCAGGAGGGGCCGCAGGAGGGGCCGCAGGAGGGGCCGCAGGAGGGGCTGCAGGAGGGGCCGCAGGAGGGGCTGCAGGAGGGGCCAGAGCAGAGTGCACTCATGGAAGCCAAGGGAGGAGTTGGAGCCCTTTGGGATCACTACCCGCTGTCCTCTCCTGGAGTCTGAGATCTAGAAGCATATCACAGGTTCTGAAAAGTCCTGCAGTAAAGACAGTTTGTGTAGTTTGTTTAACCTGCATTTGACAAGATAATCTGAGCAGGGTGAGTGAGAGAGTACATGAGTATGTGTGTGTGTGTGTGTGTGTGTGTGTGTGTGTGTGTGTGTATGTGCTCTGTGCTGTGAGTGTTGTGTACTGTGTGTCTTGTGTGCTGTGTGTAAGAGTGTTGTGTGCTGTGTGTGTGTTGTGTGCTGTGTGTGTTGTGTGTTGCGTGTGTGTTGTGTGCTGTGCGTGTGTGTTGTGTGCTGTGTGTAAGACTTGTGTTCTGTGTGTGGGGGACAGAGCCCCAGAGAGCAGTTTCCAGGCTCTCGGCCTCATATGGAGGGGTGCTGGCTCGGGTGGTAGATGGCCATCAGCTGTGGCTGGTTGGCCGTCAGCTGTAACCATTGAGCTATTGGCCACTAGTAAAACTGCTGCGGCTACGGAGGAGAGTCGAGGAGAGTAGAGGAGCAGAGTCGAGGAGAGTGGAGGAGAGTCGTCGGTCGGTTGGCAGCAAACCCAACAGCAGGTCGCATGTCCGGTGAACCCAGCCTCCAGTGAGACCACATAGGTATGACTTCCCTACCTATGGTCCATGGGTGTTCCTTTTGGGCCTGGCCACATCCTGCGTTCTTATGAGGGGAGCGGGAGCAGAGGCCCCGCCTGATACCCCGCACGACAGTGTGTACGTTGTGTGCTGTGTGTGTTGTGTTCTGTATGTGTGTTGTGTACTACGTGTGTGTTGTGTGCTCCGTGTGTGTTGTGTGCTCTGTGTGTGTGTGCGCATGTGTGTCCATGCTCTACTCCATCTCATTGGGGCTAGTGTTCCATACACACAAGTTCAGAAATCCCAGTCTGAGCCATGATGGCTGCCACAATAATGCCTCCAAAGGCCGACCCTCCACAGTGGCTCCCTCCGCCCCGGCCATGCCACCTGAGGCTCCCCGACCAGCCTCCTCTTCTTGAGTGCAGACATCTGGGCTTCAGCCAGTCTGACCGTGTGTCCTCCCAAAGCTGGCCATGCTGTTTTTTGCATCTGCTTCGGTATTTCTTCAGGGTATGAGTGAAATCATCCTTGTTGTCTCACCTCTTTCTTTGTAGTCCTTCCCGCCTCCGCCTTCTCCCTGCAGAGACCTTGGCTCTCCTTAGAGCTCCGGGTCAGGCATCACTTTCTGGATGGCCTGCCTGCCACCTCTGCCATGGACACATTTGCTGAGACGTTAATCCACTCGGTTAGCGCAGTTTTTTCACTTTTGTGGCAGAGTTTTCCTTAGAGCTTAGTTCTTTTACTCGTTCAGTCATTCGACAATTGCACGTCTTATCATTTTATACTTATCCTTGGTATTTACATATCTTTTCTATATAAGCGGAGACAGACCCTCACACTATTACACTAGATTTTTTTTTCAGAGAGACGAACAGTGAATGACGGGAACGCTGGCACGTGGGAAGCAGAGCCGCTAACTGTGCGATGGGGACCAGGGACAGGCCACTGAAGTGCTTTGAGCGGGTCAGAAAGCTTGGTTATGAGTTTTCTAGGAAAGCAGCAGCGTTGGGGGTCGTGCGTGCTAAGTGCACTGAGAGCTGTGTGCACCATTGTGAGGTTGTGCTTTGTGTGTTGGTGAGAAACCCGGGGCAGAGCACAGTGTTTGCACTGGAGAGGATTAGGCAGGAAGTGGGGGACCCCCGCAGGTCCCACAGACTGGGAGGAGCTTTCTGTGCTGAGCCAGGAAAGAGGGGCTTGAGTCTGCAGGTAGTAATGAGTCAAATAGGCTTTTGTTTCCCAGTGAGGGAACAAAGGAAGAAGACAAGCAAGGATCTTAGGTCTTCCTGGCTTATTAAAAATACAAAACGGGGACATAAAAACAAATATTCACCCCAAGCAACTCAACCCCCCGAAATAACTTTTTATATGTTGTTTTAATTACAAAAACTATCTTGCAGGTTAAGACTCAATTGCTAAGTCTGTAGTTAGTACGTACAATTACTACCATGAGAATGAAATATAGGGCACACATTTTTCAAATTTCTTCCTAGATTGTGACCTATTTTGAGTATTTGTTGAACTGACTAAAGTCTCAGTTAATGATGAGCATAATCCACGGGGCTTTCCATCAGTGGCGTTCCAGTCCAGCTATCATTTCCTGTGCCCCCTGCAATGGAAACCGACGCATTGCCTTGGCGTCCCTGTGTCCAACTGAACCTGTTCGGGGCACAGTGGTGTCAGAGAACTTGCTGCCCCGCCTCCCCAGCCCTGGCTCAAGCAGCTCTGTCTGTAATAACAATGCAGTTCTCTCCGAATGTCTCCTGAGCTCCCTCATGCACTTGGAGTATCAGCAGGGAGTACATGGACAGCAGTTTGCGGATTGAGCTAAAATAAAACCATAAACATTAGCATTTAAGCGGGTGGTTGCTTTACCACTGTGGTATTATTATCTTTAGACTTTAATGATATCCTGCAGGATTTATAGGCCAGTGCCTGCTGCCTGAAATGTATAAAGGGAATTTTTCTTTGTTTTTAAGATAGGCAATATGCAATTAATGTTTTAAAGAAGTGGGACCGTTATTCTTAGAAAAGTAATACATTTTTCATACTATTTTCTCTCTGAAACAGAATTCTGTATCCATCTTGCACTCTATTCAGGGGGTTTAACTGCTAAAGTATCATAAGAATCTTGAAATAAAGGCCCATCTATTTATAGGAAGATCCCATTAATGGGTTTCAAGAACAATGCTATATGGAGCGATTCCTACATAATTTTCTTTCTTCATAAAATCACCCCAGTTATATTTTCATAAAGTGCGCCTTTTTCTATTTTGAATTGTATTATTCACATGCATATTTTGATAATGCATAGAAGAATGCAGGTTAATATAATACAAAATAAGGATAAGCAAATCTATGACATAGGTATGCTCCCTCATGTTACAGATGAGGGCAGTGGGGCTGAGAGCGGTTAAGTGACTTGTCAGTCATACGACTAGTGGTACGCCGCACAAAGGTTGGGAATTAGGTCCCTTCATTGATAAAGGCCTTATTGTTTATTACTATGTGTATAGCTATGAAGATGCTCTAAAGAATTGTGCTCCATGTTTTATGAACCGATCTTTCACAAAACTTGTAAGAAAGCTGGTGCTGATTTCTCACTCAGTTCAAAACCAGCTTGCTGCACAGGACCCCCTCCTCCTCCCTGCAGGGAGCCCAGGACTCCTGCTGCAAAGGGGGTGCAGGCAAATGCTCCAAGGTGACTGTCAGCGGGCACCCCTCACAGGAAATGATCAGCAGTACCAGGATGACCTCTACAGGCATTTTCCCTTCACTTGCATGGGTTAAGCTATTTTCAGTAAAATACTGTTAATGTTTTGGAAGCGACCAGGGAGGGATAGTGCTTGTCCCTTGTAATCCATTTCAATAAGTGAAATTTCGATAAAGGGCAATTCACCTCCTCCATTTTACTTAAATTCCTGTTTGGAAGGATTGCAGTTTCTGCATCATTGGAATTGAAACATCATTTTCAATGTAAGAAGCTTTCAGATCTTTGAGGATGGCTGTTTCAGGTACCACACGTTTCCAGGAAGATACGTCCAGGCTGAGCACGGCTCAGTCGGTCACAGGGCAGGTTGGTATCAGGGTCAGTGGTCAGGCCAAGTGGGCCATGGCTCTCATGGACCTGTTACCTCTCGGTCGTCAGCCTTCCTCTCAGAGAGGTTGCGGCTAGCTTTTAAATGCTTTGATTCTTTTATTATTTCTAGGTGTTACCGTGACATGTATTCTTAAATTCAAGAAGGAAAGAGAGGGCCTTGAGGATACAGGTCGGTTTATTTTGGTTTCAGTCTAAATTACAGTCGTCATGTTCTCTTTTCTGCCATCAAAGAGGAAATCTTTGATTTCTTAATTAAAGCGGCAGTTGGTGGTTTCCAGAACCTGAATCTCCTTCACCATTAGCCTGACACAGGCCACACGTACACTGAAGCGACCGCTTCCCTGAGAAGCTCTGAGGCCCCGGCCACCTCCTGTTCACGTCATGCCGAGTGCCAAGTCCTTACTCTGTGGCCACCTCAGTTCCTTAGGGAGAAGGTGACCTCCTCCTGGGGGCCCGATTCCCAGCGTCTGGGCAGCCTGAGTGCCACTGCCTCTGAGGACTGTTGGAACACACACTCGGAAAACCCCGTTTTTTACTGTCAATTCTGTTCTCAATTGTAAATGACCTTCTTTTGCGTGTGGGCAGATTTGGGCATTTTCCAGTCAAATCATATTCCTTGTGTGTATTTGCTGTTTAGTTAGTTTATCTGCTCATTGTGAGAGATTGGTAATGTGGTGGTCCCTTTCTTGTGACTTCAGTCCTTCTAGAAAGTATTTAAGGGTGAATATACAAAGGCTAACTCCACGCCTCCAGTGCAGCAGGAGGTGCCATATGGACACAGGTGGATGCTGCTGGGTGGGAAAATGAAAGATAAGAGTTTGAACAGAAGTAACGAGAACACCAAGTTCTAGGATGTCAGGCCCTTGCAAGGGAAAGTGGGCATCCACCTAATGAAAAACCAGTGGGTCTTCTATTTTTATGAATATTTGGATACTATTCCACATGACTAACTGTTCTCTGAAACCATCACTGTGTGGAATCAGAACCAGGAAAAAAAAAGTGTATGTAGTATACATATACAGATAATATAAATATATATTATAAAATATAGAGAATATATGAAAATATTATACTTTTTCTAATTTTTAAATATATAAAATATAGAAATAAGAATTATATAAACAGGATATTTATGCATACTTACATACTTTTAAAATGTAGTGTCCTGTATCATTATATGCTCAAGATTATAAATAGAAATAATAGGAATCGGGACTGAAGCAATTTCTCCAATATGTCTTGTTACTTATTTATTACACTGATACTCTAAGACGCATCAGACAGAGGGGTTGTTTCCCTAAGTTTTCTTTTCCGTTACAAAACTCTGGTTCACGGTGACTGAGATGGTGCTGCTTGCCGGGCCCGGATGCCGCATGGTAACTGATGCACAGGAGAGTTCCTGATTGGAGATCTGGTTTCTGGAGCTCATGAGGCAGGACAGTGGGCAGGAGGCTTTGGGGACTGGAAGTCAGATCTGAGCCTTTCACTCCAGGGTCAGCAGTTGAGCGAGGGCAACTTGCAAGTGACATAAAACACTCGCCCAAGGACCGATCCTTATCAGGGTGGAAAATCGCAGGTCTCAGACTCCTCAGGGGTGTCGTCAGTGTAAGGTACTTTCTGCTGCAGCCAAAGTGACAGACATTTGAGGACCTCTGTAAGCTTTACGACTACCCTGGAGGTTCCCTGAGACCTGGCCACACCCTACAGCTGGTGGCACTGGACTTGACCCAGCTCTCGACATCCCAGAGTGTGCGTGCCAGACATAGGCTGGATCCCAGCTGCCAAATCAGCGGATCAGTGGGGGCCATTCCAGGGGCTGTTCCAGGAATGGTCTCAGGAGGCATTTCACTTAATGGGTCTGAATTGATTCCATGTAACGCAGACCTTGCTATTATCATCCACATCATGCCTGTAAGTACAGGATACACACCTTTCTTGTGTGTGAGGTTTGCTGACTCAGCTGCTCCTTCTCTCAGTGAGTGGATGTATTTGGTTCACTGTGCCAGTATAAGTTCAAACGGACATTTTCTAGAATGTGGTATGCATGACTACTTTGGATCTATTATATCTATTGGCTTTGAAGAGGCAACAGAAGGAACTAAAATTAACATGTGTTTTTAGACATGGAAGCAGTGTACCAGGTCACTGCCAAATATGACGTCCCAGCTACACCAGAGTCTGTAACACGAGGCACAGTTTATCACCAAGCAATATATGACTCAATGGCTGAATTCTGAATTTTTGAGATATTAAATTCTGTTTGTATTTCTCCATTGGCAGGACATGAGTGCGTTCCCCAACATCTGTCCTCCTTGTAAGAGCTGCATGGCTGTTCCTTTTCATGCAGAACTGGGCTTCGAGCCCGAGACCTCCACTCCCCACCCCGACACTCGTCTCTGTGTGCTGACATGACCAATGTATGTTCTTTCATCCTGTCTGCAGAGGGGGCTCTGGAGGTGGCTCTGTCCTTGATTTGATAAGAAAGGGTCACGCACACTTAGGAAGCCTGTCTGAGAGTTTGGACCTCATTGTGGCTTAGTTTCTTTGTGTGCAAGATAAGACTTTGGTTAACTGAATCTTCTGCCAAGTGTATTATTTGTGTTGTTTTAACTGGAGGATACCTGGCTACTAGAAGAAAAACCACTACAATTATTAAAAGAGAACAGATTTCTAAGAGGTTGTACTATCAATTCTATTCTTACATGTTAGCATACTCTGAAGGTTCTTGTATCTCTAAACCAAGAAACAAATGTAGAGAATTAAAACTATAAAACAAGGTCATTTCTGTATGCAAAGGGATGGTTCAAAATGGAGACCTGTGATTCCATTAGGATCTCTGTCTTGGAATTTAGCAAAAACAAGGAAATCGCCTCAATTCAGTCTTTCACCTACTATATTCCGAGAGAAAGAGTTGGAAAATTTCTGAGTAACTTGGCCAGTTCACAAGTCAAATGATCTTTTAAACAAAACAAGGAACAAACTCTTGGCCCTTCCAGCTGCAGCACCACGTGAAGCTCGCCTTGCGCTCCACGCACCCTCGTCCTGTGGCTGGGCCCCCAGCCACTCTCCTAGGTGAGGTGGGGCAGCCAGTACGTTGCCAGGCAGCTGATTCATCCTTCCAGTGACATTGCAGGCTGGGATACTTGCAGGAGACAGATGCGGGGAGCTTAGGCAGGCCTTGTCTTAGCAGTCTTTCCTGTTCGTCCCCTAGCAGGTGACAGCTGAGTGGACTTACAGGGATGCTGCACATGGCCCCCTAGAAGGAAGCTCAGTGGGACATGGCACTGGGTTGTTGCTCCTAAACTCAGGTGCTACAGTTAATGCAAAAACCGACCTGGCACTGTCTTCCTCTTTGTTCCACACTGAGGGGTTTCCTGGGATGTGGGACTTTCAGGGTGAAACCTGACTAATCCTGGGTGAACCCGGGCAGTTGGTCATAGGAGTCACGGTTCTGGAAGTAAAACATGAGACATGAGACAGACGTCCCTTTTCCGGGAATATACTGAACCCAGGACAATCAGAGGCTAGTAGGTACAAAGTCACCATTATAATTATTATTATTTTTTTACGTGAAATCTGATTTGTTCTGGTTGCTGTTGATGATAGGCAGTCGTTTTATTTTGGGGGTAAGAATGGCATTTTGCAGAAGGCAAGAAGTATACTTCAGCCTGCTGGCATTGGTGTAGCATCGCCAAGAATTATATTTTTCACAAAAAAACTTACCCATTTGTGAAAGAAGACTCAAATTTACTTGCAGAAGGAAAGTGCATCAGAGAAAAAGGGCAAGGAATGAAAATGCTAATTTTATGAGTAAAAATAATGTTCTGCAGTTACCTTTGGGATTAAAAGTGTTAATAATATTCAAATTTGGAAACAGAAATTTCCCCACTTATTACAATCGTCCTATTATGCCGTCTTCTTTGTCTTCTTTTTTTAACCTTTTAGGCTGGCTGATTTTTTTGACTTGAGCACATTCAAATCTAGCAAAATCTCTGCTAGGACAACTGTGGGATCCTCACCTGTGCAAACAGGCAGGCTGTTTTGTTTTTCCCCAGCATTTTTGAGGTTTGAAAGGAGCAATTTATCCTACTAGCTAGCTCCCTGCCATGTGTGCTGCGTGTTGATTCAGAGATGTAATTTCTATTGATGATCTGATTTCCTCTGCCTTCTGCCTGCGCTCGATGGCTTTGTTTCACCTGCTGACATGAACTTGGCTGAAATGAACGCTCTCTTGGCCGCGGTGAATTAGTTGCACGTGTGATAGCACCTTACTGCTGTGTTCTTATTATTTTCAAAATTGTGTAATGGGATAAGTATGTTATTTCTTTAGAAGTAGATATCCCTTTTCGAAGGCTTTGCATTTACATAATTCCTTTCTCCTACAGACCTTGGCATAAACCTCAGGGCTTTATTCAAAGATGGATTACACTTGCTACCATCACGTATGTCAGAAAGCATGTTTGTTATTTTTGGAAGTAGGCAAGTTGAATCAGTGCTCTGTGGACAGGAACCTGCCTCTTACATGTAAAGTTCTGTGACTAGATTAAGTTCTCACTTCCTAGCATTCTCTGTACCCCTACACTGTGCCCCCTAAATTGACGGGTATTTGGTATGTGCCTCAGAGCCTAGCTCCAATTGTGTAGCCACAAAAGCTCGGTGTGATGGACAAGACACCGCCTACTCTGTCTGCCTTGGCTTTGCTTTGCAAACCTCTCAGGCGCTTCCCAGGGTGAGGACTGCGGCTCAAACCGCGTGTTTGCCGTGGTTCGTAATAGTGTCTTGCTCAGTACACATGGAGACTTTTCCTGATGAATTTCCCCTCAATGACATCGTCATCTGATCATGGAAATTATCTTGACTGCTGTCAGCTCACTTGTAAATAGAGCTTGAAACATCTAAATTAATTGGTTTGTGCACTGAAGTACAAGGTCAAGTGTAGCAAAGGGCCTTTTCAGAGGAAGTAGTTAAAGTTTGCCTTTGCTGGTGGATTACTGTGTCTGAGACTAAATGTTTAGGAACAGTCCATTGGTAAATGAAGCTCCATAGAATATGCAAATAATAATAATAGTAATAGTAATAATAAATTAGGCCGTCTTAAACTTGTAAGACTTACTTTGATTTTCATTAGCAGGTTTTTAGGATACAACCAACAAAAGTGTTAGGGACAGTGTTTGACAAGAGAAGGCAGTTGCATTAACCACCTATACTCTCACAACTCTGACAGTGTGTTTTCACAGTCAACTTCCATTCTGATTGTTACTGGAAATTCAGCATTTTTGCCTTGGATATGATGTATGTGTGTGTGTACAAGTGTATATGTATTTTTTTATCTTGTCCTTATATCCTCTATATTTTCTATTATATTTATTTTTCTTTTTTCTCCTGTATATTTTCTTATATTTTCATTATAATTTGCATTTATATTTCAAAGTTTAATTTATAATTTTTAAGATGCTGAGCATAATTTTTCCTTATAAAATTTTCCTATTCATGCGATTAGTGTTCTTCTATAAGGTTTTTGAGGAAAAAAATCTAAACAGTTATTATGCAGGGAAAGAAATAGTTTCCCTTTAGATAATTTAAATAACACTCTTTCACTTAAGCAGCATTCCTTTTCTTCCAAGAATTACAAAGAACATTCTGGACAATGCCCAGATCTCATATTGTTCTCAGAATTCTTATCAGCAAATACATATTTTCCGTTCTTTTTGAACCCCCTTTATGTGTATAAAGAACGCTGCTGTCTAGAGGAACACTCACTCCCGTTTTCAGAGTGGGGGTTTTAACAGCCAGCTCCTGACGAGGTTTTCATTCACTGTTCTGACGTTATGCTTCAGTCGGAGCTGGAAGGCATCTCTGCCACCAAGTAAGACCTTGGAATATGGGCCGATGCCTGGGCAGATGCAGACAGTAGAAAGCCTTCATTCCTAGTAACGGAAAGCCTGACCCAACGGGCTTAAATGATGGCATGTAAGTCACATAGCAGGGTTGTCCCACGGTTGGTTGGCACGGTGGCTCCCCAAGCGCTCACATCCAGGCTCTTCTCGCGTCTGCTGCCGAGCTCCCCACGTGCCTGCAGCAGCTCGGGCCTCACCTCCATGCACAGTCAGCCTTAACAGCCACAAGAGGCCTTTGCAGAGTCCCCTGTAGACATTTTCTCTGCTCAGTAACTAGTCATGTCACATGCTCCCAGCTACAGGCATCACTGCCAAGGAAATGAAATTGCCTTCACTGGCTTAGTGCAGTGGTTCCCAGTGTGTCTGCCTATTCAAATATGTAAAAATTCGAAGCCCAGGCCATTGAATCCACACTCCTGGCGGGGGGTGTGGGAGGGGTCAGGACATCAGCATTTTTGGAAGCTCTCCAGGTGATCTCATGTGCAGGCAGGTCGGGGGCCAGGTTCTGCCTGACCAGCCTCCCCTCTCTCTCGGATGGGCTGGGAGGTGCTTCTTCCAGAACCCTTGAGCAGGTGGACAGGAGGTTTCACACAGCGTCAGGGTCCCGCCGGCAGGGATCCTGGAGACCAGGGAGAGGGTTTGGGTGGGTGGGAAGCCAGCAGATCACTGCGGATGCTGGCCCTGGAGTAAATGCGCCTAGTTTGAGTTCTGCCCTCTCTACCCAATTGTGTGACCTTGGTCAGGCTTTTTCATGACTATTTCTTCATCTGCAAAGTGAGAATAGCTGTACAAAATGTGCAGCATCACTGAACCAGTAAATGGAAAAGGTCCTTAGGTTCCTAGCACGCTGCCAGCCAGCACGAGGCAGGCGTGTAGCAGGAAGTCCTGTCCCGGGAGAAGTGGATGCCGTCGTGCTGTGCTTTACTGGTTATTGTTGTTACGATTATGGCTGGAGAGAATGGTGGCCCGCCAGCAGTCTCGCGTCTGGCGGCACTACAGAAGCACCTCGGGGACTGTGACAGAAGCCAGCGCCCAGCCTCGTCCAGCCCAGGTAAATCCGGCATCAGTGGTTTTACAGATTCCCGTGGTTAACGTGTAGGCGGGATGAAGTCCTCAGGGCCCAGTTAGGAGCCCACGAGGGCCATGCGAGTGTGGCCAGTCTACCTGGCTATCCCACATGGGCCAGCCTGCGTCACTCCCGGACCCAGGGAAACAGGGTTTTTGAGCTGGTTTGGGTGAGTCTGCCTCCTGGATGCCAGACAAGCTCTCCTATCACCTCTGTGTAAGTGACAGGGCTTTCTTCCAGCATTTCACTTACATTGTTCTCAAAGTGGATTAATTACAAAGGGACCGAGTGCCTCTTGTTTCTATTTAAAGTTTATACATAGCACTTTATTATAAAAATGCTATTTATTATAATTATTTTTAGTTTTCCGTATGTGAGTTATGCCATCATTTTCCTAGAAAGTGTTCCATTAGCTACAAAGCAAAACCCATTACGATGTGTTATGTGGAAACCTGCTTTATGCGTTCTCCCAGCTTTCTGTCAGCTTGCCTACGAGTTCTGAGTCTTAGGTGCGTTGTTTACGAGGCCATGGGTATGTTTTGTCATATGTTGAAAGATTAGATGGCTGTAAAAGTAAGACGGTGACTGAAAAGCCACAAAAACCATAAATATCTGTAAAAGACATCTTCTAGACCCGGCTTCTCATCAGAGGGAAGCACAATGCATTTTGACTGGGGGCAGCTGATGTCACAGGCACCTTCAGGAACTGTCATTTATGTGGCATGCTGTCCTGTGGGCCATGGGTCTGCCCCCTTGGCTGAGTGTAATGGCAACCGTGGGGCCACCCTCGCAAGGCCTCCTCTGAATTCCACCGCAATTCCGTTGTGAATTGCGTGTTTTATTGAACTGGGACTCACCATTAGTGAGGCCTAGAGAATGAGCCAGCTCCTAGGACGGGGGAAAGATCTGGAAAGAGCGGCATGGGCTTTCCAGTGCCGGCCACACCGAGGAGCACGCGCCAGGCTGAGCTCTGGGCAGCGGACGGGGCCACCGCGGATGCTTCCAGGAGCACACCTGTGCTCGGAGGCTCTGTCACGGGAGGTGCCACATGAGGGACCCGTGCTGACCCGATTAAACCGGGGCATAGAAACCTCCTACTCTGGATGCACGTGGGTGTGAATACCCTGGGCTGGAGGAGGGGCGCTGGGTGTCGGACCCCCCCCCCCCCCGTACCCCCACTCCGCTCCTGCAGCAGGGCCAGGGATGGAGCCCCGGGCCGCCCCTCAGCCAGCTGCTCAGATGCGCTTCTGGCTTCTGACCGAGGCATGTTTCCACGCTCCACCTCCCTAGAGCAAAAGCGGCTCCCGAAAACAGACAAGATCTTTGAAGGTGAAGGACCATGGTGAGGTTTTACGTTTTAGAATAACATGAAAGCAATGTTTTAAATATTTCTTTCAACTTTTTATAAGGAACATTTCAAACCTACAGAAGCAGAGAGAATGGGATAATGGATTCCCATGTATCCTGACCTGGGTCCCACAAGTATTCACCCTTTTTCAATTTTAACCTCCCTATTCCCACAACTGTAAAACTGGGAATTTTTACATATGGTGTTCAAATGATGTTTGATTCAAGGCTTAGCTGTAATTCTGGTGGTAGGTGGCCTTCATACACGGTGTGTTACAGAATTTGTTCCCCAAGATGATGATAACGTGGGATCACGGACATCCTCTGGCCAAAGACATTTTCATTCAAGACCTGGGCTCTTCCCCGTGTGGCCCCAGGAGCAGGCAGTCCCAGCCACAGACTCTGTTTCAGGTCTGTGATAAGTCCAGGAACTGTGAGGAAGCGTCTAGAAATTCCATAACATTTAGGTGGCGCACCTACGTGCAGGCTGTCTCTTAGTTAATTCACTCTAATTATATTTTACAAAGTACCAGTCAGCAACACATTGGGACAAAACACCGTCTTTCACTGCAGATAGTTCGAGAAGTGCTCTTTTATATGGAGTTTCTGTGACTTTTTGCCCCCCAGGGGACATTTGGAAAAGTCTGGAGATATTTTGAGTTGTCCCAGCTTGAGGGGAAGTAGGGTGTGCTGGTATTTAGTGGGTGCGTAGGACAGAGCCCCACTACAAAGACTGAGCTGGCCTCAGCTATCCTAGTGCAGAGGCTAAGAACCGCCTGGGCCGGCGGAGGGCTTGGGCTGCTCCATGCCTTGTTTAAGGAAGGTTTCAAGTGGATCCCACCAGTGTGCAGGCTGGAGAGGGCCTGCATGACGGTTTTCCTTACACTGGAGGCTCCATAAGCCCCTCTGGCAATGAGCAAGACATTCTGCAGGTGGAAACAGCATGGTTCAATGACTTTGCCCCAAATCCTTTAAAAATATAACGCAGCCCTTTCAGTCACAAGCTGCCTATTTCTTCTCTGCCGAGGTTTGTGCTGTGCCCAGCAGGGAAAGTCAGCCACTGCTGTGGCAGCTGAGAACATGGGAAACTAGAAATTTATACATTTTCTGTTTATTTAAACATATTTCAGAAATTCACACCAAATCTCTGTTTCATGAGATTGTCTTTTAAATTTAGAAATAGGAGATGATCACGCAGCAAAAGCCATCATTTTTGTGAACTCTAATAGGGTAAATATTAATGGCTATAAGGTACTTTGAGAACTCACTGGTGCCTGATTTCCTTAGTTCATTCCTAATTTTCCTTTCCTGATTCTGTTGGGCTCAGATCATGTATGAAGCATCATTCTGTGACTCCCTGACACCACTGACCTTGAACTCTGACTACAAGAGGAAAAGCTGATTTGTTAGATTTTGTGTTTCTATGGTTGTGGCCTAAAGTGACAATAGCTGTAGGAGATGCATGGGTCACATGACTATACATCGTGTAGAAAATGTCCCCAGGACTGTCCTTGTCTCCGAGAGTGTGTGCATGTGGTGCGTGTTTTCTTTTTCCCCCGGAAAGCCATCCTTAGCTACGCTAAGAGAAAACCTCCAATAGATTTCTATTTCAAAGAACTTTCCAAACCCTCTGAGATTGATAAAAAAACGTGACTTTGTTTTTACAAAACCCCCTCAAATGATGTTGACATTTATTAATTCAGTTTATGTTGGCAAAAATAGAACATTTGGAGTTCTTTTGTATAGATGGGCCTTAGCAGCACAAAAGTACGACTTTTTAGCTCCCTCACACTGTCCTACCTGCTGAATGAAGGCTGCAAACGCTGCTTAATGAAAGCTACACTGATGAGACTGATTGATTCTGCCTTTGACACGTTACACAGATTAGCTGACAAACAGGTTGGCCCATTTGGGAAAAGTTACCCAGTTACGGTGACAAAGGACAGGCTATTTGTCAGTTAAACTGCGTAATCATTTAGAAACAGAATTAATCAAGAACCTAATCATTTGTCTCTAGTTAAATCTAGCTCATGAGTTAAAATGTGTAATTTATAGTGCGTGTTCTGCTCGGGAACAGTGTAATAAAGTTTCCATCATACTTTATTAAATCAGATTTGGCACCTATATTACAGAATTTGTAATGGGGAGAAAATAGAGGAAGAGAAATAATGGAGTTAGATGTGATTAATGTTAAAATGGTGTTAGCGTGTGAGTTCTCTGCGGGGGAGGGGGCTTTGGAAGTTCAGTGGTACCCAGACTTGCTTGCACACTGCAGCCACACCAGCCTGCCGATGGTTTCCAGTGTGCTTGGGAAGGAAGTAGTGAGCTCAGCCTCAGCTCTGCTGCCTAGCCTGACAGCAGCAAGTCAGAGCTGACTTTGGCTTCCTAAGCTTTCTGTGCCACGTGGGCCTTTGCTGTGTCCACCACTGTGCCATTCCCCAACTACCGCCATAATCAGTGAACTTGACGGTAAAGTAGGCAGAGATGATTAGAAATTGAAGTTCTCTTGCACCCTTGCACACGTGTGTGGATTCTTCTGGACTGAGACGTTAGGGCTAAGTACACTCAGGAATGCTCTAGAGGCAACAAAGATTTTTTTCACCATTTTCAGAGAAAGGGACAGGAACAGCGCAGGTGTCTTTCTCAGAGCCTACCCTGTACAATCAGCTTAGTCCCTGTACCCAACTGTGAGGGTGGCATTTCTTCATCATGGCTGACTGGGAGTATTAGGAAGAATTAGGAAGGAAGGGAGAGGGTTTCCCTTCTGACGCAGAAACTGCATTTCTTTCCTCTGAAGCTCAGTTAGTTTGTTACAGCTGAGGTGAGTGACCCAGCCTCCTGCCTCTGCCCTGCTATGAAGGCTGTTATTGGAGCAGGAACTCATTAGCACTTGGCACCGTTCCCCTCTCGCTTGGAATCCCTGTGCGACGGGCATGGGGTTCTTCCAGGGAGCCCGGGAGGCCACCTGACGGATACCTGTCTGGATTCTATACCCCTGCTTGTGGTATCTTCAGAAAAAGTGCACACTGTGTAAGGGCTGCCAGTGCAGGAGGCAGATATTCAAAGGGCAAACACGTCTTCTCCTGACGGAACTTCACTATGGCTGGAGACTCAGAGAACCTTCTTTCTAGGCCGACAGAGAAGCGTGAGTGTGGAGTCCTAGGAAGTCCCTGGCTTCCAGTGGTTCCTTGGAAGGAGTCCAGGCAGGTACAAACCTGCTCGAGCACAGGGCCCGCCCCTCTTCCAACTGCGATTCTCAGACTTTCTCATTTAGAGAGACCTTTCATAGTATGAATTTCCACCCCCACTTTCTTGCCAACACACACATAGAAATTTGATGATTGTATAGGACAAAACAAGTAAGTGTAGGTAATATAATTTCAGTGACATCTGTAAATGAAGTGTACTGAGTTAGTCACCAGTAGTATCTGTAAATATTTGAAAAATGTCAGTATGTGAGTGGATGAATGAATGTGTGTGTGTATAAGACACTGAGTATTCAGTCCAAGCCAATGCATACGACGCATGTGGGTTTTAAGCCTCTCGTGATCCTCCGCATTCTGGCCGGGACCCTCTCTGAGTACCCAAAGGGCCGTCTTTAGGACACTTACCTCGGCAGTGACTCCTGTGAGGGAACTTGGGATGAGTGAGAGGGATGTCCGTTCTCAGTGAGGCTCAGACCTTGATTTTCACTTCCTTCCCTTCCCTGAAACTCCCTCTTTCTCATCCAGATAGTTGGTGCTGTCTTGGACAGTTCTCTGCCGGACACTTAACCTGTCGTTGGCAGTGGCCACAGTGATGGGCCAGGGAGAAAAGCTTTCCTTTTTTGCTTTTTGTATATCTCAGATTGATGTATTTTTATATATTTTTAAAACATAAGTTTAAGTAAAACATTTGAATATAATAAAAGCCTAATAAATAGTCCCAGCAACTCCAAGAAATTTCTGATCTAAATACTTAGAACTGCATTTTCCTTTTCAAGTTTTTTAAAAACTAGGCAGTATTTGAAGAAATAATAGGTGCCAAAGGCAATACAATATGTGAAAAGAGATTGTGTTTATTCAGCTTAGTGGGGAAAAGCAGCAAACATTATATTTCTTGGACTGCCAAGAAAATGCAGGGGTTTTTTTTGGTTTTTTTTTCTTCTTCTGTTGACTGTGGAAAGTTATTTGAAAACTACTTTCTGCGTCTTGAAAGTTATCCATACAGAGACTTCCATTTCTGGCAATATGGTATACTTCCTGTCCTGGAGAACAGGCCCCATACAAGGCACCTATTGATGCTGCATAAAATAAAGCAAGCAGCAAATATCTGAACTTGTAAAAAGTAACAGTAATCCCCGCATCCAACAAACAGACCTGAAGCCAAACTGAACGTTAGTGATCGGTCCAGGTGAGGATGTGGCAACTTGCAGGGTGGTTGCCAGTGTCGGTAAACTCTAGACTTGGTTTTCAATGGACGGAAAAGCAGACAAGCTCTGGGCTCAGGGTATAGGGCAGGATAGAACTGTGTCTGCGATAATGCTGGGACCTTGGAAAGGCAATGCTCAAAATGAAATCAGGGACTAGAAATCACCTACATTTGGCAAATGAGATCCTCGGGACATTTAACTGTTTTGGGGTGACTGATGGCTGGTTGGAAGAGTTCTCCTTCGAGTTTGGAACCACAGTGCTTTCCTCAAGTGTTTTGGAGTTCAGATTTAAAATACTTGCCTGACCAGAAAACCTTAAGGCAAGAAATAAACTTAAATGGTCTTTGATTGATAGCCTCCCTGAGTGCCAGGCAGAAGCAAACACAAAGGCTGTCTAGAGGGACTTAGCCTCAGCCTCAGGGTCACAGGATTCTAACAGATAAAGACCACCAAACATGAGCCCCTGATCCCAAATTACAGAAACACTCAAGGGAACAAGACCCACCAGCAGGAAACAGGAGAAACCACAAAGAGCAGAGCTATATCCAAAAATCTGAAGATAGCGATTTATCAGATGAAGAAAATTACATAAACAGCTAGAATATTTTTAAATAGGTATAAACAACATGAGTAAAATATAAGATTGTATCAAAAAATTAAGCATAATTGAAAACCACCAAATAAAAACTTACAGAAGTTAAAATATGATAATGGAAATTAAAAAGTCAAATGATCCTATTAACTGGCAAGTTATTCAGACCTGACAAGAATTGATCAACTGAGTCTAAAGAAATTACATAGAGTGCCATACAAAGAGATGGAAACGGTAAAGAGAGGTTAAGAGACATGAAACGTAGAGCTTATTCTATATCTGATTGTATTAGTAGACTTCATTCAACAAGAAATCAGAAACAAAGTCATTTTCAGTCAAATAAAAGCAATTTACCCTCAACAGATCCTCAGAAGGTCAGATATGTAAGAAAGCAAGGAAAGTAAAGAAACTGTTAAACATGTGTACAGCTAAACCACATTGACTGGATAAAATAACAATAATTCCATAGTAGGCATTAAAACTCAAGATATAAGTAAGATGCTGCTACACAGAACATGTGAGACAGACGCACTCTACAGGACATGTTATTCAGTAGGAAGGAAAGCAGATAGTATTGTATAGTATTGTCAGATTGTAAAAGATACAAAGTAAAAATTTTAAGGACAGCCATTGAAAGGATAAAGGTGATGTCATAACTTCTATAATAACACTGGGGGAAATGATCAATCCTAACTATGCAAGAAAAAGTAAGCAGAAAAACTTAGAAAACAAGCAAGATAAAAGCAATGCATAAAATAAAATGTAAGAAATATATTGTTAATAAATAAACATGAATTATATAATTATCATAACAATAATTATATTATAGCAATATCATGATAAATTATAATATTAAGCAAAATTTGCTATCTTAAAAAAAGTGATATGTTTGGTTTAAAAAATCCAGTTTTATGCTGTCTACATTAGGTGCACTTAATACCTAAGGATATAGACTGATTGAAAGTAAAAATATGTACATATCAGGCAAATACTAATTGTATTTAATTTTTGCCTCTTTTTAAGAACTCAGATAAAATTGTCGTGTAACACTGTGAGTGTAAGGTGTACAACGTGTGGACCTGATACATTTACATACTGCAACACGATGACCACCGTGACTTTAGCTACTGCCTCCATCACGTCACATAATCGTCCTTTTGGGTGGGGAGAACATTTCAGATCTAGTCTCTTAGCAACTTTGAAGTATGTAGTACAGTATTGTTGGCTGTAATGACGATTCTGTGCCAAAACTTACTCAGCTTTAACTGCAAATGTGTACCCTTTGACCAACATCTCCTCAATTCCCCAACCCCCCAGCAAATACTAATTTTCAAAGGCTTTTATAGCTATATTATGACCAAATTAATTTTAAGGTGAAAAAGGCTTATTGCAGATAAGGAAGGTCACTTCAAAATGATAAAAGATCCTGCTTTCCAGGAACATAGTTTTAAACTTACATACACTCATCATGTACCTATTGGGAATCTTGAAATGTATAAAATGTAATGACGGAATTACAAGAATGCACTGGGTTTTGGAGTGTAAATGGGTGAGTCCCTCTGGAGAGCTCTGTGGCCATTCCTGGAAAGGTGCGGCCCACTTCTCTGCATACAGATGGAGGGAATCACACTCGCCTGGTTCAAGTACCACGTGCCCATGTACTTAGAGCGACACTGTCTGTAATAGTGAAAGCAGGAGCTACGTATGGAGCTGCCCATCACTGGAGAATGCGCATGGCCAAGTGTGGCACAGCCGTTGAACGTACTACCTACCACACCGCATTAAAAACAAATGAGTGGGAGCTACATATGTTCCCAAAACGGAAGTGGGGACTGGAAGCTTGAAAAGATAATGTTGAGCAAAAAGAAGTTTCCAAAGAACATACAAAGAATGCATCCAGTATGGTACTATTTACATAATTTTAACAGGCAAAATAATACTGTCTTGTGTAGAGATGCATCCATACAAATGCACTGAAAATACAGAGGAGGGCAAGGCGTGATGAGCCCATCTCCCTGACGGTGGTGTCTCTGAGGTGGTGGGAGGGGCTGCCTGATGGCAGCAGTGCACTGGGGGGGGGGGGGAGCCAGCACTGGTGTTGGGTATTTACACACCATTTTGTAGGTGTGAAAATTTTTACAGTATTCTCCCAAATACTAGGGAGAAAATATAAATAGAACTTGTCTATGTAACATGAAATTAAACATATACTATATACTACCTCAATCCAAAACAAGTGTTTCTGAAAATATATTTGAAAATAAATCTCATTGCCACTTTAAGCAAATCATTTTATAGATGCACTAGTTAGTAACTGACCAGCTGTTTTAAGGGAACAATGTCCATTATTATGCAATTCATCCCAAGGTAGAAAGATGGTGATATAATAAGTTTCTGGTATCAAAGATGCCGCAGGGGTTTGGACAATTTTTCCTTTTCCTAATAGAGATATTTCTTTTCCTAAAGAGTCCATGACCAACAATAAAAATGCCGCATTTTAAAAAGTAATTTAGATTTTATAAAAGAACACTGTATGTAGAAAAAAGGTCGGAGAATAGAAAGGTAGATGCCAAAATTGCAGCTGAGCTCCAGCTTTTTACATTAACCCCCAAATCTGTTGAAAGTTTGGTTCTGATGTCTCCAGTCCCAAGTCCACTTCCAAGGCGGTCACCAGCGAATACCATCGAGTTCGGGGATCCCAGACTTCCTTGGTCCGATGCCCTTAGGATGCCAGTCAATTATTGTGAGACCCTGAGACCTAAGGAAAACTGAGGAGTTCAGTTCAGGAAGTAGTGAGACCAGAGCAATCCCTCAGAGGCCAGCTTCGCAAAGCTGTGACTTCATGCCAGACCTGTGGCCGTCTGAGCTGGGACTGGGAGCTCCCTGAGCCAGGGGCTGTGAGACCGCCCAGCACGTGTGACTACTGCTATCTCCCTATAAGCAGACTATCGCTGGGTGGCGCCCCGGGTGGCACCAGATCAAATGCGCCCCGGCCCACCCAGGCCCCGAGGGCGCGGTGCTGCGGGACTCACGGGCTGTCTGTGTCCCCTGACTCTGCAGGAGAAGCCATACAAGTGCTCTGACTGCACCAAGGCCTTCAGCCAGAAGCGCGGCCTGGACGAGCACAAGAGGACGCACACGGGAGAGAAGCCATTCCAGTGCGATGTGAGTGGGTTTGCCTTGTCCCGTGGCCTCCAGTGACACGAGGGGTGTGTGTGTGAGTGTGTGTGTGCACCCACACGTGTGTGTGAGTGTGTGTGCACCCATGCGTGTGTGAGAGTGTGTGTGCACCCGCGCGTGTGTGTGTGCACCCGCGCGTGTGTGTGAGTGTGTGTGTGCACCCGCGCGTGTGTGAGAGTGTGTGCACGCGCGTGTGTGTGTGAGTGTGTCTGTGCACCCATGCATGTGTGTGAGTGTGTATGTGCACCCGCGTGTGTGTGTGTGCACCCATGCGTGTGTGTGAGTGTGTATGTGCACCCGCGCGTGTGTGTGTGCACCCATGCGTGTGTGTGAGTGTGTGTGCACCCATGCGTGTGTGAGTGTGTGCACCCGCGCGTGTGTGAGTGTGTGTGCACCCGCGCATGTGTGTGTGCACCCGCGTGTGTGTGAGTGTGTGTGCACCCATGCGTGTGTGTGTGAGTGTCTGTGCACCCATGCGTGTGTGTGTGTGCACCCATGCGTGTGTATGAGAGTGTGTATGTGCACCCACGCATGTGTGTGAGTGTGTTGTGCACCCGCGCGTGTGTGTGTGCACCCATGCGTGTGTGTGAGTGTGTTTGTGCACCCGCGCATGTGTGTGCACCCATGCATGTGTGTGAGTGTGTGTGCACCCATGCGTGTGTGAGTGTGTGTGCACCCATGCGTGTGTGAGTGTGTGTGCACCCATGCGTGTGTGTGTGAGAGTGTCTGTGCACCCATGCGTGTGTGTGAGTGTGTTGTGCACCCGCGCGTGTGTGTGAGGTGTGTATGTGCACCCGCGCGTGTGTGTGAGTGTGTATGTGCACCCGCGCGTGTGTGTGAGTGTGTGTGTGCACCCGCGCATGGGTGTGAGTGTAAAAAATACTACCATTTTCAGTAAAATAAGTCTGAGCATTGACTAATTTAGGGGAAAAAGGTTTCTCAGTGAACAGTATCACCATTCTCCTGTGAAATCCTGACAGTTGACAGAAGACTGACACAGGTGTTTGGGGAAACACTTGGATGCTTTCTTCTAGTATAAAAATATCAGAAAGAGGAACTTGAAAGTGGCACTGTGTGGAACCGCACAGCACAGAATCTCTTTACATGTTGATGGAAACTCGAGTAGTCAGTCCCATTGGCACGTCCCAAGGGACCAAGTGTGGGGTGAGCCGTCCATATGAAAGGAAACTCACAAACACAAGATGTTTTCCTTGTCCTTCCGTGAAACTTCTGTGGTGAGGTTAAGGCAACAGTGGACTCCCAGCGGGCCCGCTCGTAAAAATACCTTCATCAAAGTGAACTTCTTTAAGGAAAGAACTACTGTAGAGACAGAAGTGTGCACGAAGGGGGGGGAGGGGCCACGGCAGAGCTTTTTGGGGGGATTTATTATGTACTGGCCTCTCCTCACCTTCTCCCCCTGTGCCTTTCTGAGTTTCTTGCTACTGTGGATAGAAAACCCACCTTCCCCATAAACAGAGAGAGAAATTGTTTATCTGCTTCAGTATTTTCACAGGCGTCACTTCATTCAGAACCTCAGGTTTCCTACCAGCAGTTTTGGAAGCCATTGCCTCTCTCATTATGTGTTTCATGGCATTTTCACAGTATTTAATATGCCGCATCTTACAGTGGATGTGCTTTTGAAGAATTGCATGTCAGTGGAGTTTTTGTAAATAACACCAAAATTTGAATGAGATTTCAGTATTAAAAGATTTCCACTTCTTTTCCATGTGTGACCTGAACAAGTGTGCCTTCATCTTCTGTGTCGATACAACATTTTCAATTTTGGGTGGTTTAATGTGTGTTGAGCTAGATGGCGATGTGGTAGAGCTTACATGAAGTAAACGTGTTTGTTTCCTTAGTTAAATGAGGTGATATAATAAGAAATAAAGAACTCGAATAGTGGGTAAGGTTCCTGAAAGCAGTGTTAACCTTTTACTTCTTAAATGGGACAAAACTGAAGGGTCACTAGGGGGAGATGTCCTGTGCCTTTTATTCCCTCGAGGGTACAGGCATTTTGTTTAAAGAGGTTTAATAGGAAATTGTGAATACATTGCACCATGAGGCGAAAGCTACTGTTTTCAGGGGCTTGTTTTTCTAGAGACGTTTAAGGACAGTAGCTGGGGGTCGGGCGGTTGGGTGCAGAGACACACATTAAACGCAAATCACTTTCGAGAACTAGAATGAATTTTCTTTACCCTTTAGTTTGGATGTTAAATTCCATTTGTTTCAAGAACGTTTTTCTTCCTTTGCATGTTAGTACGTCTTTGCTAAGAGGAACTGGCCAAAGTCTATTGCATCAGTGATAAGCTGGTGTCAGTGCAGGTTTTCCAGTGTGATATGACAGGCTCTCTGGGTCCCTTCCAGGTGTGTGACTTGGCTTTTAGCCTGAAGAAAATGCTGATCCGACACAAGATGACTCACAACCCCAATCGCCCGCTGGCAGAGTGCCAGTTCTGCCACAAGAAGTTCACCAGGAACGACTACCTCAAAGTGCATGTGGACAACATCCATGGGGATGCCGGCAGCTGAGGCGGCCGCCAGGGGCGCGGCCATCGGAAGGGCCCTGGTGGGAAGCCCAGATTTCTGACACCTGATGAGCACAGCAGAGGTCGCCAGCGCCATCCGCTGGTCTCAGTTCTTTTCTGCCTACCTTTAGAGTCTGTGGATACATGTGCAGAAAGAAAAAACAATCCTACTTTTCCCAAGAAATGGTACAAATGGAAAAAAAATAACTTTGTAGCCTTGCAAAATCCTACTTGTGCTCTGCCTTACAAAAATGGAGCATCATTCCTCTCCTTGGCCATCTCCTGTACTGAAGTCCATTAACATACTCCCTATAGGCCTTTTATTTTATTGTTACCATGAGTGTGTGTGTGTGCGTGTGTGCATGTGTGCATGTTTGTGCCTGTGTGTTTGTGTGTGTGCACGTGTGTCCGTGCTGCTTACTGTGGCCGGTTATTACTCATTTAGCCATAAAGAAAATGAAGACTCACTGCACATAATGACAGGGGCATGAGTTTTTGAAGTCCCAAGCCTAACAGTATAAGACCTGCTATTTTGTGAAACAAACCAAAAGTGGATCTTATTTAACAGCTCCCTACAACAGGTCAGTTTAAAACAAAGCGGTATTTAAGAACGAAAACACCGATTAATATACTGCTTTTTGGACAATCCTTCGGAGACATTACTTGTTCCCATCACTGGGATGCAGACGTTCACGGTCTGGGAACTTTTCTAAGATCTGCAGAAAAGTGATCGTAACACTTAAACATTTACCAGGCTGAGGCTCCTGAGTTAACACTAGTTATCTTTAGAAATCTATAACATACAGACACATAACTAAACAAAGCAGAACGGGTTGTCCATGTCTGTGACATGGCGTCCACGACAGTGGCAGCCAGCGGTGACATTACAGTGTCAGCTATGACGAACCCAGCCCATCCCCTCTCGTTCCACAAAGTGCACAGGACATGTTTGTGCAGACATAATGCAGCCCTCAGAGCAGTCACGTTCTGGTTTGCATAAGAGCCTCCAGAATCTCGGCAGTCGCTGATACTGAAACACTTTCAAATCACCCTCCATCATCCTGTATAATTAGGAATCCAGAATAAAAAGTACAAACCTGCCAACTGTTAGGATGGAAATGATCACTGATACTTAAGGGAAATTGAAGCAAGAAGCATGGTTTCTTCCTTTACGTTACATGTCAAGAAAATATTTGAGAGCAGCAAACAGTGAACAGCTTGTTTTTGGAGATGATATGAGAAAATGTGACAGTGTTGTCAACTAGCACAGAGGAATCCAAAACCAGAAAGAAATTAAAATGAAGCCCCCAAAGTGAGCATTCTGTTCGGAGCCCGCTGCAAGGAGAGGAAGTGTAATGCTGAGAAGTTACTCGGTTCTAATGATTCAGGGAGGAAGGTTATGTGAAGACATAGTTCTTTGAAGTCAGGAATCTAGTTTTAGACGTATATTCATGCTCAGTTCCAGTTTGCTTTTTTTTTTTTAATATTCAATATAGATTTTTAAACTTGTAAAAAGACTAAATTTGAAATTCACCAGAGATAACTTTAAAAAATATAAATCCTCAGATTATAATTTAGAAGCTGTCTAAATGTGGTTCTGTGTAGCATTTTGTATCTGAAATTACAGACTGTATTTTATAAGAATAGACTTTGGTCTTGTTTCTCACTGTCGTTTGTTTCAACAGTGTATTTTTAGACCCAAAGTGTTTTTAATTTAACACGACAGTGTGCCCACTGTCGCTGGAACATAAAAGAACAGCTGTACGACTGGGAGTGTGCATTCTTTAAACACGTCGCTCAGTCCTTGGGGGGCTGCCTGCTCTAGACAGGACGCTTCAGACCCCGAGTAGGTGATGGATGTGAAACTGGAAAGGAAGCCAAATACCAGTTTTGTATAATCTCAGTGACTCACATTGACAAGGCTGCTGGGGAGGGACCCCTGACAACAGGCTGTCACCTTGCTGCAGAGTCAAGTGACCCGGCAGAGGTGCTGGGCCTTATCATGCTGGAGGTTTGAAGTCAGAAAAGGGTGTGGGAAGACCCACCAGTATGCTATCGTGTCTTTTCAAAGCAGTGCAGCCAAAAGAGGTCCTTCGAAGACTATTTGTGTGTTGTCATCTTTTATCCAATAGCTGTTTATGTGTAAGCATGTCAGGTATATTAGTATTTGTGTCCTGCAACTTTTATATCACTTAGCAATAACAAAAAGATGACACCCTTTTTTAGGTTCAATTGAGAAATTAAGAACATAAATAGTCACCGAGGAAAAAATCTCACAGGCAAGCTGGAGTACGGGTACCCACTGCGAAGTGTCTTTCCCTTCCCTCCTGCTGTGAAAGAGTGTGGCTCAGTGTTCTCTTGGGGAAAGAACAAACGCTCAGGTACCCATGAAGTCAGAGCCAAGTCATTTTAAGAGATACTCAGTGGTACGGGTAGGTTCCGATGGCCCTTCAAAACTATTCGCTTTCAGTACTGACACCCGGGGTATCTGTATGCGTTGGATTCCTTCTTGTCTCACTATCCCTGCCTTGAGTTAGTTTCCTTTCCTGCCCTCCCCCTCCTCCTTTAGTTGTTGGCTTTTTAGGGCACTTTATGATTAATAATGACCAACAGTTGCAGCATAAGACTGTTCGTTGGTGGGTGATTCACTCTTGGGGTTGCAACTTGTTAAAATGCTACTTGTAAGAAACATATTCTATATCGTGTGTGCGTGTGTGTATGGCGTGCAGAGGACTTTCATTGTGATGCTTATACACGCAAGTACGTTACATTGCTCCAAACTCTTCTGACCTGCTGCAGCCAACTCACTGAGCAGTGAGCGCACGCATGCTGCCTTCTCTAGACGGGATGCTTCATAACCCGAATAGGTGATGAATATGAAACTTGAAAGGAGCACAAGAGTTTGGAGCAGGCGTCTCCAAACTTTTTTCAACGTTTTTCACCAAGGGCCATGTGCGGTAAAATACACAAACAGCCGGGCCACTCACTCATATTGCCTCACCTGGTTTATTTAAGTAAACTAAATATATTTTTGGAATTTGCTGCAGGCCAATTAAAATGGATCTCGGGCTGCAGTTGGCCCGTGGGCCACAGTTTGGACATCCCTGGTTTGGAGCAAAGTAATGTACTTGCATGGAACACAAACAGGTCTCACAGCCCAGTTTGTGTTACAGTTTTGTGCTGCTGCCTCTCCCAAACCCAGAAGGGACAGGAGACACATACCGGAAATACCAATTATTTCCTTCACAAATCTAAATGTTCCTCATGAAAAGGCATCTTGGGGTTGTGGATATATGGAGATGAGTAGGTAGGAGGAAGTGTGCCTCTTTAAAACCCTAAGATTTTACCGTTAGTATTGAAGTGTATTTGTGTGTATATAAATGTAGCATTTGTAAATGCAGCATTTTTATTTTATTATAATAAATCTATATAAATCTATATAGGTCACAGCCACGATTGGTGTTAGCATTGCATTTTACTATAGAACTATAACTAGCGCAGTTCTATAATAAAATCCAAATGAACATTTAAAAGTTGTTTTTGATGAAAGAAGAAAAACATACTTGCCACTACTCCCAGGCCATGTGCTTTTATCATCTACTTCTACGCGTTTCGAGGAGCTAACGTTTGGCCGAGTCGGTCTCAGGGCAATGAGAGAGAACACCTAGCTTATGTCTCATCTCATTCTTGGTCAGACACAACATGTGAAGGGACATCAGGAAGAACGGAAGAAACCTGACGTCTGGTAGTGTCTATGAGCAAGAATGCCCTGATGTCCACAAATGTCATTTAAGGGTGATAAAAGTATGGCTTACGTTTTAGGTACTCCTTTTTTTAAAAGCGGTGTTTCAGCATCTTGCTGTTGCTGCCATCTTGTGAGGTCTCCCTGATACAAAAAAATCTCACATCATCATTATCATGAGTCTCCAGTAGTGGATTTAGAAACCATGCATTCATTTAACTTTGGTTTCCCAGAATCACTGGGGCCTGAGATCTCTGGGCTGACTACCTTGGGCTCAGAACGATGTAATCACCCAGGCTGTTAATTCATTGTATGACAGCGTACAAAATAACTCTGGAGCCTTCAGCCTGGGCCATGTCAGAATATTCTAGATTTCTTCGGACTATGGACTAGTACAGAATGCAGCAGGTTTCTTATACTAAAATGGTGCTGCTGATCCAGTGTCCAAGTTTATTTTCTTCCTTTAAAAAAATGCTTAACACGATACCGTAAAACAATGTTCATATTTGTTACTGTATAAGCTACCTAAATATTTGATAACGTGTTTAACTTCCTAATCCTGCAGACATTGAGGCAATAAGGGTAAGTTTTTATTCCTTGGGACTGTGCCAACTTGGCATATTACAGAGCAGGAGAAAACTAATCTAAGATTTTAAATAATGTTGATAATTCATATGCTTAAAATTGAGAAAGGATATAGGACCACTGAAACTTGATCACCTAAATAGATGTGAAGGAGTTCATATAAAATATCATTGTTTCTGACCAGAAACACTGTAGACTTACTAGGAGTTAATTACACTTACAGAGCGCACACACACACACACACACACACACACACACACACACACTCCATTTGCCTCTGCTAAACAGTATAAACGTGAAGACTCCCAGCTTACGATGGACACTGAATCATTCCATTCATTTTCCAGTTTGTCTTAGAGAACAACAAATAGTGCTCTGCTCCTTGGTGTTAGTTAATGTTGTCTGACACCTTTTATATAATGTGAGACTGGCATATCGCCCCCCCCTCCCATTCCCATTTTCCTGTGAAAACTGTTCTGTGAGTATATGGAAATTTTAGATGTGTTTCTAATGAACCACCTGTGGTAAGATTTCATATCTTTTATCCTGCCTGACAGGGGCTGCATGGTTTTCAGTGCTGCCCTCCCCAGTCTCATCCACCTCCATTTGATTGTCTGATGGGCTTGTAATGGAGTCTGCATTCAGAGAAAATATGTTCATTACACCTACATAGGAAATTCATCACCACCAAAGTGCAAATCTGATAAAAGCCTGACATTGTAGACATAATCCAAGACCCTCCTTTGTATGGTTCTCGCTGACCAAAGGTAGCTGCTGACACACAACCTAAAGTGACAGAGATTCCTTAAGAAGCCTTCCAGGGGCTCGGGTACCATGGATGCACATACTGCTGCTGAAATCCGAGCGAATACACCACCATGATTAGGGTTTAGCTGTTGAAACAACTCCTCTGTTCTTTCTCTAGTACTTGATAAAGCAACTCATAAAAATGGAAGTGATTGGTCTCCAACTCTGCTTTTTTTTTTTTTTTTTCCGCTTACTGAAGTAAGTATTAGCCTCTGGCGAGCTGAGATTGCCTTTGATGAGCAAAAGGAGGTTGAAATGAACTTTTATGAAAGTGAAGAAAACTATACAGCTCCTACGTTAAGTAGGAATAGAACATATGGAGATGGAGAGCAATACCCTATTTGATTGATTCTAAAACTTTTATTTAAATTGGCAAATTGATGAGTCTTTTCTGGAATATTATAATGGGAATTAGGAATTCTGAAAAATCAAATTGTGTGGAAATTAGCCAATCACTAGTTTTGACTGTCTTACATCTAGTTTTGTTATTGAAAAGAAGGGACTCCTCTCCTGACCTTCTTTTCTGGTGATCAGGTGTCCACGTAGGTAACTGCAGACCACCTTCTCCCGTGAATCGAGTGGGTAGCTCTCTCCAGAGCCTAAACAACAGAAGCCAGTGTCAGGGCGACACTGTTGGCCCCTGCTCGTCTCACGGGGCTCATCCCCTGTGCTGTGCCAGCAGCTGCACACTTTGGGTGTAGTCTCTACTTTCACCTTCAGCTAGGTTTTGAGAGGGACAAGTTGGGTATTGTTCCCAGACTCTAATTATGATGTTTAGGATATTAAGCTGTTCTGACTATAAAATATGAAATTGGGGCAGAGGAATTTAGTTGATTGGGGTATTATTCGACTAAGTATGTGAGTTGAGCCAATTGGCTTTATACTGAGGAAAATGACCCCATCATTTTCTGAGTTAGCGATCTCAACCCTCATCGCACTGACTCCATAAAGGGTGTGTGGTTTCTTGCTTACTAGGGATCCCGAGAAAGATGGCAGCACCAAATTGTGAGGATGGAAAGAGGAATTCAAAATGTGTGTCCTACAGACCGTGGTACAACGATACCCTTAAAAATGGATAAGTGGGAATGAAAATTTCAGCTGAGGGTATTGCAGTGTAAGAACTCAAATGTCTTCCCTATGCTTGTATGTTATAGACAGAGTGAGGATTAAACCTTTATCTCCTGACCTCTATTTCTCTGCTCTCTTACTGGAGATCAATCACATCACACTTGTACAACACCGGTTCTGAACCTGAATTTGACACATATGTAAAAGGATGTGATCTTCTAAATGTCTGGCACCCCTTGAAAGGGGTGATTTATAACTTAGGTATAGGGACATATATGATGGTGCATAATAACATTCATCTGCACTGAGCAAGTTAAAATATGTTCAGTTCCACCAAAATCAGCTGAATCAGAAAAATTGGGGAGGGAGAATGGGGTCGGCAACTGTTACCCACTTTAACCAAAGCCACTGAATTTGAGGTGGGTATTACACAAAGTTCATAATCAGAGACAAATCTTTAAAAGCTTATTTAAATATCAAATTAATAGCATATTTCCACATTTCACCTCCTTTATAAATAACACTTGTAGCTTGCTTCCCAAATGCACACACATATCATATGGGAATTTTGAATACACATACACAAATGAAATGAACAGTATGTAATTTTATGTTTCAATCAGACATGAGGTAATCAGTTATAGGCACAAAATATACCATACACTACTGCTTTGAGTAGGAAGTACTTTAACAAAGGTACAATGTAGCGAATCATTGAGAATTTAGTTATAAAATGTATTTTACCTTAAACTCAAAGCTAGATAACTCTGCTATTCTCTCCTACTTGGAGAAATAAGTTCTATCATTGAAAAGCCCATTTGTTACATCTTACAGGCACCACCAATTCTGAAAAATACCACAAAAACCCAGTGACACCCAAAGGTCCCCACGGTGTGAAGTCAGCCAGTCCCCGGGCGTGGGAGATACACTTGACACCCGTTAACATTGATACAGGGCTGCAAAGCATAACATCTTTATTTATGTTTTATAAACCTTCCATTTTCCAACGAGGATTTAGGTGGCTTAGGAAGGATTTTATTTGTGGAAATGTTTGATGGAAGGTAGTTAAGAGTATGACGTAACTGGAAAGCTCACAAAGCCTGGGATAGACTATAATTCATGTGTCATCTGATGGGTAATGTGGGATATTCATTTTCAAAAAGATTACAGTAAAAAGGTTCCATTCTAAGAGGCTCCACATCTGAGAGTAAAGCCCCACTATTTCCCCCCATTTATCAACTTCTATTATAATCTCCACTAAGGTTTTTAGACTCTTTGGTCAGCCAGTCGACAGTTTCCTTTAAAACTAAAGCAGTGTGCACATTCCTGGTTCAGTGGGACAGCCCTGGACACTTCTGTGTAATGGGTTCCGGCCAGCAGAGCTTTGCGTCCCGTGCATTACTGCCGAGAAAGGGACTTGACCAGTTCTCCTGATGCACGCTCCACAGCTTGTCTCTTTACTAAATCAGTTTTGCCACTTGCTTATGTGTCATGGTTTCTACTTGCTCAGTGTTTCTCTCCAACTCACAGGGAGACATTACTCCAGCTTTGACAAGGGACCGGAAATGGAACGTGTTGGTCTACATTTTGGACAAAACAAATGGGCAAGCCAAGAAGTGTGTGACATAGGACATGCAGAAATTCGGACCTCTCTAATTAATCATGGTTCCCAGCTGACAAAAAAATGACAGTAAGTGATGTGACCCTTTGAGAAACAATCTGGAACTTCAGCACCCGGGGAATCTTGTTCATTTTCGCTCAGCTCCGACTGAATTAATGTGTGGTACAGATTGCCACTCAGAGGGGCCCTTCATAAAGAAGAGTTTCTGGGACAAATCCCACACCATGAGACAGCCCCAAAGTCATCCATTTTACTGGCTTCTCACCATGCAGTGTTGTGTGACCTGATGTAACAAGCACAGTCCCCAGGTAAAAGATGAGCGCCAACTTACCTGCAGTGCATTTTGTCAGTGTGGATAGCTTTGTAACCCAGCTAGATCCTAGGAGGTGAATTTGTTAGCTTGCAATGTCTAAGCTACTTGTCTGTTTTGGTAAAGTGCATGTGTCTCCTTCACCAGCTCTGTGGGACGTGTAGTCCCCGCTCTTTCAGATGTGGCCTGGGTGTAAGTGGCCTCCCCTCCTAAGACGATGTCATGATTAGACGGGCATTTTTCTCCTTAGAGAAGGTAGGTGTGCACACACACACACACAGCACACTTCCACACCTGAGTAAGGCAGAGAGGTCCGTGTACAACACATCGTCAGCGCAAGCCTGGCAGCAGAAGCAGGATCCACTGGAGCTGTGAGGAAATGGCACAGTGTCTGTCCAGAGCTGATTCTGGAAAGCAAAAAAAGAATAAGCCTAATTCATTTTCCATGCAGAGATGAACAGCAGTCTCCTTACTCAGTGCACATAGCAGGTCACACGTCACATGAAGTGAGTGAGATGAGACCGCCACAGGCGGAGAGGCCGAGTGGGGCATCCCACCCACACGTTACTTCCGGCGTATTGCCAAGCATGGCAGTCAAACACACTGATGGACTGCTGTTTAGTTTGGATGACTGCATCTCACAAAATCAGAATGTGGCTTAAATAGTCTCTATAAATAAATCATGGATTAACAATAATATCAATAATGCAAGTAAAAACAGCCAAGGAAATAGCACTGCTGACACCAACTACTGCCATCACCTCTGTCAACCACATTACCAGATAAGAGCAATTATCTAATCAGATCTCCTGAGATACATGTTCAAAATTTTTAAGAGATTGAGGACGCATGCAAAAAGAGGCATTTTTTTCATATTCAAAAGAAATGAGGTGTAGCCAAGTAGGAAGAATTGGTGAGGTTCTAAGTACTCAAGGATACAGCTCTAAAGATGTTTTCAGTAAAAGTTTAAACCTACCTACACTAAGTACATGGTTGTTTTTTCAGTCTTGGAAAGCTAAGGAGTCGTAGAAGAGTCATAGTCAGATGAACTAAGGCATTCACTGATGGAGGGTCTTAACATTGGCTTAATAATTTGCGTAAGAGCACAGAGAAGACCCCGTTTTCAATGCAGAAACCTCATCCTATGTTCAAACCAAAACCAAACCCCAAACTATAACCAAATATTGAACCCAAGACTGTGTGAATGTGAACTCGGGTGGATGTGACCTAGGAATGGAGTGAGGTACAGTGCAGTGTGAGCACGTGGGGCCAAGCTATCACTCTGACATCATTACTAGGAATGACAATGCTGTCACCTGCAAGGGGACCACACCATGCGGGTGAGTCACAGTGGAGCTGCTGTGTCCTGCACATTTCCTCTGTGCTAAAGCCCATTGGCCCTCACATCACACAAGGGAGCAGACATCACTAATAAGGAAGGTTTAAAGCGTGAGATGGATTTCACAAAGCTGATAAATGTCATCTCTGATACTGGAATCCATATTAGAAATTTGGCTCCATCAGAGGCAGAATTAGATGTGAAATTCGAGGAAACAAATATTCCTTCAGTATTATAAAGAGTTCAGAAGAATTTGGTCTGTCAGATATTCGAAGAGCGTGCTTCCAGAGGATGGCTTCTTCTCTGTGGAGACGCTGGTGGAGAATGACTGGTTCTAGCCTGTGATTTTTTTTCTTTTCTTTTTTTTTTTTATCCTGTGATTTCACAGAAGAGGGTTCAGATGTTGAGTAGGACTTGGGAGCATATGTTTCACTCTCTGTCACTGTCCTTGCTCCGTAATTTTATCCCACAAAACTTTTTTGAGGTTTCAAAGTTTTCTGAAGCCAAAAGGATTATACTTATTATTATTACATTTATTACTACCCTCACTCACACCAATTACACCATGTCATTTTCAAGAGAAGCAAAAATAGCCCAAGACTTAAAATTATAATTAATTTGCTAATGCACAATGTAAAGGGGCATTTATTTGCTATGTAATTTTGACCAAAAAAGATCCTTCTGTTTGAAGCTCAGGAGTTAGTTATAAATACTAATGAGTAAATTAGTATTTACCTATAGAAGGTAAAAAAATAATTGAATATGGTTCTGAGTTTTGCCTTTATAACGAGCTCATACAAAAGTAGGCACTTTTTTCAAGTGATGAAGATACAGTTGTCATATTACAAATTATAAAACAAGACTTTTGTACACACACTTATACATAATATATATACACACATATACATAACAATCCATATACACACACAGACATGTAGATAAATAGATAATATGTATATAGACACATTTACACATACAATGCATATGCCTTCATAATACGATAAAGACTGAAAACTACCTGTCAAGACCTTGAAGGTTCTGAAATTTCACCCTACTTATAAGCTAACAAATTAGCCTGCCAGTTTCATGGATGTTGGCAGAAGACTCAAAACTTCTAGGTCAGAGACAAAAGACAGTTTATAACTCATAGTACTAGCGATAGCATAGCCAGAGCCTCATCATTTGGGAATGAATTTCTGACCCCCAAGTCACATGGGACAATGGAAGGAAGGCTGGGTGACATCTGTATGTGCACTAAGCTGTATTAGAAAAGATGGACCCTGAGACAGAGAACCCAAATCTTTTATAATGGGCAGTAAGTCTGCCTGCCTTAGCTCCAGAAAGAGGCACTGCTTTCATTATACTGGACAGTAATCAAACTGGAGGGAACACAATTCCTCTCTTCCAAGGCTGTTTGCTTAACTAATATCCTTGGAAAAATATTCCAGAACAAAGGGAATCAGTGCCTGTGTTTGTAAGACACACAGAAATGCAGAGACTCATGGAGAATTATCTCCCAACACCACCACAAACAATTATTGTCAGCATTTGGTTTGAAAACGGGCCCATGGCACAGCGCTTGTGAAAATCATCTGGCCTTTGATCCAGTAATGGCCAAAAAGAACATTGAGGCACGTCAAATGTGTGGACTTCTCTACATCGCATTTCCTGGAAAGCACATGTTTCCTATTCAGGGGTCACTCCGACACATTTGGCAGGAGAGCATCGCAACTGACTTGTGTCTGCACACTTGCTGCCTGGAGCTGTTCTGCCAACTTGCCTGCTGGGCCCCCGCAGAAGGGTGAGTAATGGAGCATTAAATACCAACAATCTGGCTATCACAAGGGCTTAATCTCTTTAAGCCCCACAGGGATCTGGGCGAGCATCAAAATAAGCACAACAAATGTGACTTCCATCAACTGTTTAGGCAGAAAAGGCTGAAACACCAGTGAGAGCTTACGAGGCTCAGGACTGTCTGTCTTGTAAAGCGCATATTAAGATATCTGCCTCTGGATAGCAACATGGGGTCCATGCCAGAGTCCCCATCAGGCTGCCATGCCCCCCCTCAGGGCACCAGCAAATGGGGGACGAAAATGGAAATAGAGTTTGAAAAGCCTACATTCAATGAATTTATCCAGGACAATACCAACCGAGATCTAGAATAGGCGTGTTTTTAATTTCAGCTTACATTGTAGTATTGGGATGTTTTTAAAAATACGATTATACTGAGTTACATATTACAGGGTGGTTGGGTGCTGTGGGGCATCATTATTTTTTCAGTTCGTATGGCTTTTGATTAGGGCACTGAGTCCAGAGAAGGGAACCTAAGTTCTGAGTTGTCCAGAGTTTGAATCCTGATTCTAGGCAGGTTACTCACCTTATGAACATGGCTGTTCTCATTCATAAGTACGGAGAGCTATTTGCTCGTGTAGGACTGTCATGAAGATTTAAAGACAAAGCACATTTCCAACATTTAGTTTAAGACACAGTCGATACTTAAGAGCCTTGTGGGGGGCTGGCCCAACTCCCAAGTACTGCTTTTGGGTTGCGTTTGGGCCATTAATTCTGTGGGGCTGTAGAATTGTATGTCACGGGCCATGCCAGCTAACTCTGATTGCCTGACTCAGGCTAAGCTCAGGGAAAACAACAGTTGATAAAAACTGCCAGACTCGCCTCTTCTGAAATGGTCAACTTCTGCCCTAGTGCTGTGTTTATGCTGTAATCGCTGTGCAGGGAGTGGGGAGGAAAAGGCTTTTGAGAGGAGCAGCAGTGGCCCCCTCGGTAGGACAGACCCGTGGAGAGAAACGTGTTGATGAGCCAAATCTGTGAGGTGCCCCTGGTGTCAGATGTGCCCCCCCAGCATTAAGGCGTGTGTGTGCGTGATTAGCAGCGGGCTTTCATGTGGATATAATCACCAGATGCCCCACGGATGAAATGATGCTTCCAGCCCACATTAGCTGCCCACATTTGCTGTGGAAACTAAACAGTGTTAAGTACTGCGGTTGATTTCATCGGCACAGGCCCTGCTTTGTCTTCCAACCCAGGGCCTCGTCCGGCTTTCGCTGGGTGAATGGCGTTTGTAAACTCGTCTTGTAAGGCCCCATGCGCCTGCAGCTTGAAGAACTTGGCTTTGTTTGCACATTTACTGTTCTTTGTGTTTTATTCTAAATGCCCATGTGGGAAAAACATGTTTAGGTACAGCTTGTTGAGCATGTTTTCTAAAGATGCATTAATAAGACAAATGTGGCTAAAATGTGTCTGTGCCGGTTTTTGCAGAGTACGGCTCTGATTCACGTCAGTACAAATCCTACATGTGTTATGTGGCATGAAAATGCATTTCATCATTTTATGCTGCATTATTATGACACTGGATTCATTTTCCTCAAATTATGGAGGTAAAAATAAAGTAATATAGTTAAAGAAATGAGTGCTGAACTTCATCTATGCTACAATATTGATATTTCTCCAATAATCACCTCTGAAGATGTATTTAAAATATCTATTGTTAAATTTATTGACACAGTCTTCACCTAAAACTGGTATGGCTGCATCAAAATAGGGACTATTTTCTGTATGTATTTTCTTTATTCTAAGCCATGCATGTTTCAATGCCTTGTGCCAAGTCTGTGCCTTGTGCCAAATCTGTGCCTTGTAGGACCTTTGGTTCTGTCCACAATGTCCAGACACATTTCGTTCATGCTGACCCAGCCACCTGACCCACGTGCCATTACCAGCTAGGCTACTGAGGCGAGAAGGGTCGTTATTGCCAATACAGCCACAATACAATTATGGGACCAAGAAAACATGATAGTATTTTTTGTGTATTAATCCTGTAAACCAAAAGTATAATGGGCTATTTGAACCCAGGGACATTTTCTAAGCGTGGACTTTCCCACAGGACCAAATATCTGCTAACCAGTCTGTGTTCAAAAGATCAATGCATGAATGAGCATCTAGAGTAATGGTTAATACTCTCCTACTACCTAGTCTTCTAGCAACTGACCTATGCCATCTACAGCTCATCATAATATGGGACATTTCTGTGGAACTTCCTGAAATTTTTGTTGGTGGTAGTGTAACTAAATCTTCATGATGTGTCTACATCATTTTGCCTTCCCTTCTTCCTTTCCTGTTTATTTCCTTATTTATTTTTTCATTCGCTCTTCCATCCCTCCCTGGGTTCAGCCCCTCTGTCACTCTCTCTCCTTTCTACCTCATTCTCCAGGGGAAATCAGCCACCATGTTGTCAGGGCACTCAAGCAGTCCTGTGGACAGGTCTAGGCGGAGAGGAACTGAGACCTCCTGCCAACAGCCACTGAGTAAGTCACTCTGAAAGTGGATCCTCCAACCCCAGTCAAGCCTTCAGATGACGATTGCAAATTCATGCGACCTCAAGTCAAAACTGTCCTGCCAAATGGCTCCCAAACGTCTGACTCACAGAAGCCACAAGAGACAATACATCATTTATTTAAGGCACTAAGTTTTAGACTTACACAACAGTAGATGAATTTTATGGGTTGAATTGTATCCTCCCAAAATTCATGTATTGAAGTCTTACCCTTCTACTTCAAATTGTGACTTTATTTGGACATAGGGGCTTCACAGATATGATCGAGTTAAAACGAGGTCCTTAGGGTAGGCCCTAACCCAGTAAAACCAATCTCCTTGTAACAGGGGAGATTTGGGCACAAACACGTACATGGGGAGAATGTCATGTGAAGATGAAGACAAAGATTAGGGTGCTGCTTCTGTGAGGAATACCAAAGATTGCCAGCAAACCAGGAGATGCAGGCGAGAGGCCTGGCACAGATCCCCTCTCACAGCCCTCAGACGGAAGCAACTCTGCCAGCGCCTTGATTTCAGATTTTTAGCCTCCAGAACTCTGAGGCAATAAACTTCTGTGTTTAATCCAAAAAAGAAAGAAAGAAAAAGTGACAATGGGCCAAATATTATGTCTTGAGACTCATGTCCTCATCTTTTAAAACCTTTCTTGTACTGAATAGGGTATGTAGCTTGGAAATTACATTTCCCAGAGTCCCTTGCAACCAGGTTCCATAAGTTTCTGAGTTTCTGACAATGAGCGGCACTCACAGAGGTAAGCAGAGCAGATGGGAAGGTAAAGCATACTGTTCCAAGTGGCTGCGGTAGTCAGGTACGGACTTTGGCGTGTGTCCTCGGTGAGTTCATGGCATTTGTGCGTCTTCTTGAGAATGGCCCACTGTGATGGAACAGGCAACTGAGGTCATTGGTGGGGGCTCCCCTGTCACCTCTGTTTTTAACTTAAGGAGCAGTTGCCCCTCACTTTTTTTTTTTTTACTGGATCCTAAGATTCTTCTGGTTTTTATTGCTGCTGACTATCACTAACAATGTGTACTACCATTATAGTCATCCTCCCTAACAGATATTTTGAATTTTCTGTAAGACCTTGCAAAACTCACAAATGGTTTTGGTTGTTAAAAGTAGTTAATTCAAGCATCTAACCATGAATTAACTATTTTCTTGAATTAATAATATTGTTAATATGGACAGTACATTTTTAAAAATGACATAATGTCCCTAACTTACCCTTTCCTTTTTTGTTGTTGCAGTGGAGGAATTCAACTAAAAATCAGAATTATTTATGTGTAATGACATTGAGTCACCCAGAAACATATCTTAAAGTATTTACCACAGAACAACACGAATATTAAAATCCTTACTGTTTAGTGAATTGTTGTTCTCTACAAGATAAGTGATGGCTATCCAGTCTTTAACAGAGTATTTTGAAATATGGGTTACAAATAGCTTTTTATCATTTGGATCACGCAAAATAGATATTAATAGCTAGGATACTAAAATATGCTTCATAGAGAAACAAAGGAAATTAAACTCAGCAATGCCTTATATGTCTAACATTTTAGGAGAAATTATATAAGTGAGTTTTCTAGGATTAATACTTTCTTTGAAGTAATCAAATAAAAGTTGTAACTGTTTCGATGTTTTTTCTTTGAGTCTTAAATGTTATATACTAAAACCATCGTCAGAATGATGCTAAATCTAATATAAAGCCATTCTGTCTATAATCTTGGTCAATATTGTGTCGACAGTGTGACTCTTAAGATGGCTACGGAGCTGTGATATGTGGCCTCTAATTTGCTATAATTTGAGAAATCAAGTTTCCAATATTGTCTGAATTGAGTATAAAGTAAGAGTCAACATGTTCTGAATGATGACCTCAAGGCTCATGACGGGGGCGGGACATACCATAGAATGATGCCGTGATAACGTTGGCTGCATTAAAATACATGTCAATTTGGCTCATATTCATTAAGTATAAGGTTTTAGCGCTGTGATTTCTCATCTGCCTTTCTGTTGTCTCAGAGATGTCCCCAGCCCTGCCATCCTTCTTATTTCTCGGTGTTCTTCTACGCTTAGTAGATCTTTTAGACCACCATGGTGTGTGTGTGTGTGTGTGTGTGTAAAATGTAGTGAGCTGTTGTATGTGCTTATATATATGTGTGTACAGTGAGTTGTTGAGAGAGATAGTTTTTAATCCATTAAAATATTTCAATTTACAATTTTATTCCCAGGTCTTCTACCAAGGAAATTAAATATATTTCTATTTGTCATAACAGTGATGTCCTGGCACCCACACTCTCAGATGCAATTCACTGTTTTTTGAGAACGTTGAGACCCAGTATTTCAGAACTCTTAAGCATTACAGAAACTTTAAACAACCCAGCTTCGTTGGAGAATGCTGGGGCATATATAAGGACACCGTGTGCCCTCCGTTATTCCTCCGGAAACAGCCTTTCTGGGTAATGGCTGTAACACTTGACTCTGTGATACATCACACTGAGACTAAATAATTGGAGGTGAAGGAACCTGACCCTGGAAGTAACAGAGACAAATTAGACAGAATGTATTGATTTCTGATGTCACAGATGGCCACCTGATGCAACTGCTTTTATTTATAGAAAGTGAAGCCAAAGTACTTTATTTTTCAGAGGTACTTTTGAGCAGCCCAACTATTAGATAAATGAAGTTAAAAAAAAAACAAAAAACTTGAAAGCAAATGTTGCTAATCATTTGGAGTCTAGATATCCCAGTTCCCAGGTTCCCTTGTGAAACTTGGAGCACCTAGCCTTCAGATTAGTGCAGCTTGGAAAGACTTCGGAGTGTCAGAGTCAGAAGCATCCTCCAATTTCAAAAGTGAACAGATTATTAAATATTCTACGTATTTACCTTCTGTCTCCTGGATGTACTTGTAGAAACACCAGTATGTTTTTTAAAGGGATACTTTCCCAGATTGAAGACTAGATCTTCAGATTTTTCAAGGGAAGTTAGAAATCCAGATTTCACATATATTCTTATTTTAAAATACTATTTACCAATTTATAGATTTTTACAGCACCTTTTAGACCAAGCAAATCTATCCTGGATGGGATATGGCCTTCAACCTGCTAGATTTTACCTAAGTTTTTTAAGGACCTCAAAACAAAATGAACAACGAAGACATACACACTCTTGTAGTCACCTTAGCTCCCATTTAATAATAAAAGGCAACTGGAAATGTTTTGAAGTTATAGCCAAAGATGAGGGCATTGCAGCCCAGTGCTCTGCAGCTCAGACGATGGAGTAAATCAGTCCAGGGACGTAACCCAGGACGTGACCCAGGGACGGTGACGTGGGACGTGCAAACTTCCTCAGGAATTTCTTCATAAGGTTGTATGTGAAAGACCAGTGCCTGGCACATAGTAAGCACCTAAAGTGTGTAGTGATTTCAGTTATCAGAATAACTCTAAGCAAGAATCGTTAACATGAAGAAGTCTATGAAAATATTTTAACATGTTTATATTTTTAAATGACGGGAACAAGATATTTTCTGTTCTCTTTCTCCTCACTTGTAGTTTATTTTCCTTCAACCTGCTTGGCTCAGGAATTTGGGTTAAATCTGCCCCATGCATGTGCCAGAAGCACAGGGGGGCTTTTCTCTGATCTGCCCTGTGAAGACCTGGCCAAGCCTCGGGAGGTGAAACTCACAAAAATGTGGGAGCCCCTGTAACTGGGTCCCTGGGAGTTTTTAACTCTCAGACTTGTCTACACAGAGCCTCTGGCAGTTTATTAAGTATAGTTCAGGTGCCCTAGTTCCCACGTGGCTTCCTGCTCTGGTAAGCTGTGGTTATAGCCACCTGTCTGTCCCTCCAATTTTGGGGGGCAGTGGTTTGTCCTATGACCTCACTTCTTTGATGGATCTAAGAAGAGGTGCCTGATGTTTCAGTTTGTTCGGCTTTTTATTTGTGGTTGGGACAGAGTGACAACTTCTAAACTCCAGCGGTGCTGGACCAGAAACCTTAAGTGTATGGAAACTCTTTCATCTCGCTAAAGAATCAATAGCTGAATAGTCAATATCTGAAATAACCTCAGAATTTTCGGTTAGTACTTTTGCACACGACGTGAGATTATTTCTCATTGTACATATGTAGAACTAAATTATAAGTGTAATATTAGTATTCATTGAATTTAAGGAATGGGGGCATTTCTAAAAGTCAGGTGAGCCCAGCAGCAATCCATTGTAGAATGGACCCAGGTGGAAGGCTGGAACTGTGCTGCATCTGGTGCCCAGGGTGTGAGCAAGTGGCCCACCGAGTCCTGCAGACGCCAGTTAGCCCACCTGGGAGGGAGGGGCTCCCCCCAGTGCAGCGGGCGCCCTGTGAGCAGCTGGGGGAGCAGGGACAGCCTGAGTTTGGTAGACCAGTGATTATAACAGATAACACATGGACGTAAATTAAAAATAGAATTTTAATGCTGTACAGACCCGTTCAAGGAAAGATGGGGAGGAACGTCCACCCATCCCCCGGCAACGCAGCTGCTCAGCCACTGAGTTTGGTGAGGGGAGGGGTCGGATACAGACATACACATCAGCCGAGGCTGGACTACTGTGGACGACAAAGTCTGGGGGAGGCAGGCGGATGTGATCTGGCCCAGTTTCCGTTTATTGGGTCAAGGAAGGCACCTCTATCTGCGGTAGTGTTAGCAGGTAAAAGCTCACGGTGGCCTCCTTTGCCAGAAAAGTGTCCTCTGCTAAAAGCGTGCGGCTTCACCTGGAGGTTACATGTCTCCTGCCCTCCGTGGGGAAGCCTAAAACCAGTGCCTATTTACATGTAAGCAAGTAGGTCGGCCTCCTTGACTAAAGAAGGGAGCCAGTACGGAGTACGGAGTACTGATACTGAGTACGGAGTACAGAGTACCGAGTACCGAGTACGGAGTACCGAGTACGGAGTACCGAGTTCGCTATGCTCCCCGCCCCGCCTAAACTGCTGTGCCACAGAGTTCATGAGCTAGTAAGTATGCAGGGTTTTTGTTTGTTTCAGAGCAGTAGTAGTTATTACGCGGAAAATAAACCAAAGCATTTCTCTTCCAATCAAGCCACTATTTCTCAAGCCACACAAAAGAATAAAAAACAAAGGGAAATGAAATAGTACCATTGTATGCTATAATTACAGCACTAAATGTCCAATATCATAAAAACTATAGATGTAGGTAAGTATCTTGCAGTGAATATCGTTAAAATTGTAGGTGTAGGTAAATACTTCGCAGTTGATATTTTATGGTTCCTACTTGTGTACAAAAATGGTTATTCCAATGAGATTTGTGGCAATCAGGCCTAACACAATGGGAATATTCAACTTTTTTGTTTCCCTTTCTCTATTTGTTTCATGCAGTCAGTCACATTTACCTCAAACACAAGTTATGTCCCTTATTCACATCACTGTTGAGATTTTTAAAAATTAACAATGGTTTGGGATAGAACAGTGTTAAAATTCTCTCTTCCCGTTTGAAGCAAATACACACTAAAACTTGTTTCTCATAATATCATCTTAGTTTGAAAAGAAGCTTTCTCAGGTTTTTTTTTTTTTTTTTTTTTTAACTTTGGAAAGGGAGAACAAAGGAACATGTGGTGTGCCCTTGGTGGTTCCATCTTTTGGATCCCTCCGACCATTTCTAAAAATCTCCAAATAGCTTCACAAAAATGCTCTATCTATTATTAGGATATATTAATGTTAACTTGACACCAGTAGCATTAGTATATCAAAAATATTATGTAATAGACAATGGCATTTGTTGCAGAAATTAGCTTCTCTCAGCCATAAGAATAAAACCATGGTGATAATAAGACATAGGACATGAATATTATTAGGGTTAAATCATTTGATATATTGGGACACACTTGTAAAGTGTATGCTAAGACTGTCAACATTATTCTTATGATTTAACTCTTCTCGATGTGTGCCTTAGCACGTGCCCCTGGCATTAACGAGGGTAATCAAATCTCATTGTCTTGGGTGACATTGTTCACTGTGTTTTTGTCTGTTCACAAACCACGTTGGGCGTAGGTATGAGAGTAATATAGAAAATCCAAGTTAGAAAATAAGTAAAAAACAAACAAACAACAACAACAAAACTGTCAGCAAAGAAATCAGGTATCATCTCAACAGTTTATAAGTACATAAATATTTCATTTTGCCACCACTCCTAAGCCAGGAAAGCATAGGACAGTTTTTCTATATTTTAAACAAGTTTTAAGCAAATTCACTCTTCCCAGTGATGAAAAGAGAGGGCAGGGGCACTTCAGAACCACCACTGAAGAAACATCAACCAGTGTTGTCCTCACGGCCAGAGGCAGGTACCAAGAGGTCACCATGACTAATGACAAATACATGGATAGAAAACGTCTGTACACTCTGGACATAGTCTTTCTCTTGGCTCAATATAATGCTTCTTGTTAGAAAGGAATAGGACAACGTATTCTCAAGAAATAATATGCTGAAAGACTTCTAACGGCTACCTAATAATAGTAAGCTGGCTTTCCAATTATGAAGAGAGTGTTTTAAATGACAAATTAGACACCAGATTAACTTACATATAGGCATATGCGTATGTATACACACAGATGCATATATTACTAACTTACACTGCGCTCTTAATCTGCTTGAGCTGCCGCAGAACATCCCGTAGACGGGGTGGATTAAACAACAAACATTTACTTCTCGGTTCTGGAGGCGGGAAGTCTGAGATCAGGGTGCCAGCACGGTGGGGTTCTGCGGAGAACCCCCTTCCCAGCTTGCTGACCACATGCTGTGCCCTCACATGGTGGAGGGCCAGAGCCCCGGTTTCGTCCTCTTCTAATGAGGGCACTGATGGCACCACGGGGTCCACACCCTCAGACCTCATCTAAACCTAATGGCCTCCCAAAGGCCCCACCTCCTCGTACCATCATATTGAGGGGGAAGCTTTCAACAGAGGAGCTTTGGGGGACACAAACGTTTGGTCCATAACAACTATGTATCATCTTTTTAAAAATCAATCGACACTGGATTCCTCCACCTCTCCATCTATTTTAAGTTACACATCCAGTATCTATTTTGGGCTCGGCATCCACCCAGCACGCTAGTGCTTCTGTTAGTTACAGAAAAGGGAGAGTTCAGAGCAAATTATTTTTACAGCTTTAGATCAATGATTAGGGAAGTGGGGGTGTGGGGACAGAACCCCAAAAAGCAGTTTCCAGGCTCTCGGCCTCACATAGACAGGTGCTGGCTCAGGTAGTAAATGGCCGTCAACTGTGATTGCATGGCCATCAGCTGTGGCCAGTTGGCCGTCAGCTGTAACCAGTGAGCCATTGGCCACTAATATAACTGCTGTGGCTATGCTAGCAGAAAAATGGGGGCTAGCAAGAAGATGGTGGCTGGGCTGGCAAGTGCAGATTGCAGTTAGGATGGCGGGTTGCGGACAGTGTGGATCCAGCCTCCAATGAGAGTATAGTGCCGCCAGCGAGAATATAGAGGTATGATTCCCCTACCTATGGCTCGCGGGTGTTCCTTTTTGGCCTCACCATGTCCTGCGTTCTCTTGTGGGGAGCGGGAGCAGAGACCTCGCAGGCCTCCCTGCGCAACAGTGGGGTGGAAGTGTGTTCTGTCCGTTTTGCTTTCTGAGTTTAGGCTATTTTTAAGCACTAAAGGTTATGTAATCTTTTCTATAATGGAGGTTAGCACTGTGCTTCTACTGTTTCCAGAGACCGCAGAGGGGAACGTAATTACCTAATCACTCACGGGCTGCCTGTGGCTAATACTGGAGTTGGGTGAAGGGACAGATCCGCTCGCTTGGGATTTGGCCTTGCTGATGTCTGGCCCTGTGTCCAGACCTTCACACTCACACACAACTCTGTTTGTTAGCTTTGGGGTCCGCATGTGACTCATCCGTCTTTGGAGTCATATTGTTGCTGAAGGAAATGGCAGAGTGGTTGGAAAATCTGTCAAAGTTTCCATGACTTCATTTAAAGGTTTTGGAGAATCTGCTCCACCAGGGGACTGAGCACCTTCCTGTGGGTGGAGAGAGCTGATGGAGTTTCAGAGGCTGGCATTATTCTTTCAATACTGGGCCTGACCTGGCAACGCTTCCAGCCCGGTGGCAGCATTCCACTTGCCTCAGCCCCTTGGTCACTGAGGTGGGGGCCTGTCTGGGAATTCCTTATCAACTGCAGGGTGTTTCAGGGCTAATCTGCAAACGGCACCATTTCTCTGAGACAGACCTGCAGCTGCCTGGCGGTGGTGCCCACAGCCCTGACAATTGGCTCAAAAGAGGGACAACTATTATAAGAAGAGGTTCAGCACAACATCCCCCCTTTTAAACAGACCCCTCACTCCTCCCTTCCCTATGAGTTCTTGAGTGATATTTTTTAAATATTAAGGATAATTTAAAAATGTTTCTGCGCAGAAGAAAACAGTTCAGAATTTACATTCAATCTAATGCAACTTCAAATTATTCAACTAATGATTGTAATATAATAATTTGAATACTAACAGGTACCATTTAAAGAGCACCCAACATACTGTTACTGAGAGCTCCGCACGCATTATCTCTGGAATGAAAATTACAGCACCCTCAGATTCTTGTTCCTAAATAGGTCTTATATGGGTGTGTGCTTTTCCTAACTGTGTGATGTACCAGGTACCTTAAAAAGTACACGAAAATATGTTTACGATTTGGAAATGATTGTGACGTGAACACCCATGTAATTACCACCCAGGACAAGAAAGCAAGCGTTATCAGCCACAGCCTTACCGATACTCCTCAGGGGTAAGCTCCACCTAGAGCTGGATGATTACCCGTTGCTTTGCTGAAAACGACCTACGCATACATCCCCCCTCATGCCTAGCTTGTCCACTTTGGAACTTTATGTCACTAGAATCAGACTAAGGTTTTGCATCTTCTCTTTCTCAGCACTGTTGTGAGAGGGGTCCATGCGATTGCATGAAGATGAACTGCATTTATTCACTGTGAATCATATTCCATTCTCTGATTCTGCCATGATTGATTATCCATCTGACTGTTGATGAAATGTGGGTTCTTTCTATTCTGGGCTCTTGAGTACCAATGCTATGAACGTATTTGAACACACATCTGGGGAAACAAATGTGTTATTCTGGAGCAGTGGTTTTCAAATGTTACCACCAGTCTCACTGAAAAGACTTATCTGAACACAGATCGCTGGGCCCTTCTCCCAAAGGTTCTGATTCAGTGGATCTGGGGATGGCCTAAGAATCTGCATTTCTAACAAGCTCACAGGTGATGACGATGCTGGTGGCCCTGGAGACCACACTAGAACCTCGCATCTAGGGTGTAGAACAAAGCCTGGGATTGATAGGCCAGGGAAGTCTCTTCAATCTTATGAAAGGTTTTCCAAAGCTGCGAGACCACGTTTATTCTTCAGGGGAGGCAGTTCCATTGCATCCACCTAAGACTGACCTGGCTCTTTTCTCATTTTTGTTAATATGACAGTTTGCATCTTATGGTGATTTTAATGTTCTTTTTCCTTTAACGAGGTGGTACCTTTAATGTATGTATTGGCCTCTTGGATTCGTCTTTTTTCAAGTGCTTGCTCAGTCCCTTTCCTCACTTTCCCATTGCCCGACTTCTCCTTACTGCTTTGTAGGAGTTCTTTATTTATTCTGAATGGCAGTTTTTGTCAGTTCTGTGTAACACACCTTCTCCCTCTCTGCGGTTAGTCTTTTTGTTCCCTTTATAACTTAAGAACTTGCAGTTTTACATTTTAATGTAACAATTTTATAAATCTTTTTCTTTATCGTTGGTACTTTTGTATCTTGTTTAAGAAAACTTTCTCTATTCGATGTTATGAGGGTATTCTCCTATATTATCTTCTTAATCTTTAGTTTTACTTGAAATTCCCTGTAAGTGGTCCCATTTTTTTCTTTTTCCTTTTTTTCTTTTCACATAGATAGCCAATTATCCAGGTACCATTTATTGAAAAAATCTGTCTTTTTCTCTTAGGTCTGTAATACCAGCCAGCTCTGCCAAGGTAACAAGAGTCCGAACACATGTGGAATCATTCCTGGGATCTCCATCCTATCCACAGGTCTATGTTTCTATCTGCCCACCAGAAGCACAGGTAGTCATTACCATGGTCAGAAACTGGCAAACTTCAAACTTCATCATGTGAAGGTCTAGAACGTATGTACTGTAGGCTTCACGGGCTTTAGAGGCTACACACAATCTGTCTTCTTTTTTATTTAACAACATAAAAACATTCTTAGTTTAACGGCTGCACTGCATACTAAGCAGGCCATATTTTACAGGTAGCCACCATTTGCAGAACCCTGATAAAGGTTTATTTTACATTTTTATGTCTGTATCAATTAGTCATTACTATAAAAAAATCACATTAAAAACTGGGTTAAAGCAATAAGCATTGTTTTTTCTCATGAATCTCTGGGTCAGACAGGAGGTTCTACTATGGGTTGGTAGCCAGTTCTGCTCATTTGGTTTGGTCTCTGTCACGTGCTTAGGTGTCAGTTGATATTAGGTTGCTTTGAATGGCTTCAGGAGACAGTTGGTCTAAGACTCCTGCAGGCTGGCCTGGGCTTACTCACAGGACAGCTGTGTGTCTGAGCAGGAGCAGAAGCGTGACACTCAGAACTGGCACATTGTCACTTTCACTGCATTCTACTGAAGGAAGCAAGTCACACATCTAGCCCAGATTAAGGGGTGAGGACAGACGCCACTCCTTGACCAGAGAATCTGCTAAGTCATATTGCAAAAGGCGAGGAGGCTACGTAGTAGACTGCAACTTACCTACCAAAATATTTGGTAGAGAAAATTCTTCTATATTGTTTTTTGATTTTCCTTAAGGCATTTGAGTTGAGTCTTGAAGTATGAGTGTCATGCAGAAAAGATGAGGAAAATCACTTGAGGAGATGGAAAAAGCACTTCCAGGCCACCCAACTGCAAAAGCGATTCTCATTTCCATGGAATGATACACAGGCAGTTCCGTAAGTTGGGTCAAGAGTTCAAGGACTGCAGGCGCTAAAGAGGAATTTAGACAGGTTGTTTGGGGCTGATCTTTAAACGGCTTAATCGTATAAGAAATGAGCACTCATAAAGTTTTCTTGTCAATGGCTTAACCAAATGACATAATCAGATTTACGTTTCAGAAATTTCTCCAGAGGGAGGCAAGATGGTAGATAAGTTGACGAGTTGAATTTTATGGGACTAGGTCAGAGGAGAAATAATGGAAGCTTGAACTAAACCAGCAGCAAAGAAACGAGAGTAGAGGGAGATTCAAGTGATGCTTTGAAGGTGCAGTGCATGAGACGTAGTGAATTGTCAGATGTAGAGGAGACAGAGAACAAGAACCCCGAGACTTGTTAAGTTTTCTTGCCCAGTGAGTGGTCAAGTTTTCTTACCTTTTTAGTGGTAAAGCTGTTCTCTAAGATAGAGGACACAAGTGAAGAAAAAATGGGCGGGGGCAGGAATGCGAAGTCCCTTCTTGAACACCCTGAGGTAGAGCGTGGCAGGAGCTGTGGGCATAGAGAAGTTTATGAGACAGTCTGTTGGAGGGATGTAAGGATTTGGGCCATTGGAGCTGATATCAGGCTGTAGGCAGACGGCAGAAGCTTGCAGGCATCAGCCCTGCAGAAGCGCGGCGTCCTGCCGTGATGACACAGTACTTCAACTTACTCTTTCACTACACGAGCCTGATCATTTAGGTTTCTCTGAATTTGGAATGCCTGTGAGAAGATACTATAGTCAGAGGAACTCTTCTCAAATTTTCATGTGACCTGGCGATCCTGACAAAAATGCAGATTCAAATTCAGTTAGTCTGGGACGGGCTGAAATTTTGCATTTTTTAAAAATATTTATTTTTTAAATGTATTGGGGGGGGGACAATTGTTAGTAAAATTACATAGATTTCAGGTGTACAATTCTGTATTACATCATCTATAAATCCCATTGTGTGTTCACCACCCAGAGTCAGTTCTCCTTCCATCACCATATATTTGATCCCCCTTACCCTCATCTCCCACCCCCCACCCCCTTACCCTCTGGTAACCACTAAACTATTGTCTGTGTGTTTGAGTTTTTGTTTCTCATTTGTTTGTCTTGTTCTTTTGTTGTTTTTGGTTTATATACCACATATCAGTGAAATCATATGGTTCTCTGCTTTTTCTGTCTGACTTATTTCACTCAGCATTACACTCTCAAGATCCATCCATGTTGTCACAAATGTTCCTATATCATCTTTTCTTACCGCCGAATAGTATTCCATTGTGTATATATACCACAACTTCTTTATCCATTCATCTATCGAAGGACATTTTGGTTGTTTCCATGTCTTGGCCACCGTAAACAAAGCTGCAATGAACATTGGAGCACACGTGTCTTTATGTATAAATGTTTTCAGATTTTTTGGGTAGATACCCAGGAGAGGGATTGCTGGGTCATATGGCAATTCTATTCGTAATTCTTTGAGGAACCTCCACACTGCCTTCCATAACAGCTGCACCAGTCTGCATTCCCACCAACAGTGTATGAGGGTTTCTTTTTCTCCACAGCCTATCCAACACTGGTTACTATTTGTCTTGTTGATGATAGCCATTCTGACTGGGGTGAGGTGATATCTCATTGTGGTTTTGATTTTCATTTCTCTGATGATTAGTGATGTTGAGCATTTTTTCATATGTCTATTTGCCATTTGTATGTCCTCTTTGGAGAAATGTCTCTTCAGGTCCTCTGCCCATTTTTCAATTGGGTTGTTTTTTTTGTTGTTGTTGAGTTGCATGAGTTCCTTGTATATTCTGGATATTAGCCCCTTATTGGAGGCACTGTTTGCAAAAATCTTTTCCCGTTCAGTTGGTGGCCTCTTTATTTTGTTGATGGTTTCTTTTGCTGTGCAGAAGCTTTTAAGTTTCATATAGTCCCATTCGTTTATTTTAGCTTTTACTTCCATTGCCTTTGGAGTCAAATTCATAAAATGCTCTTTGAACCCAAGGTCCATAAGTTTAGTACCTATGTTTTCTTCTATGCAGTTTATTGTGTCAGGTCTTATGCTTAAGTCTTTGATCCATTTTGAATTAATTTTGGTACATGGTGACAGATAGCAGTCCAGTTTCATTCTTTTGCACGTGGTTATCCAATTCTCCCAGCACCATTTATTGAAGAGGCTGTCTTTCCTCCATTGTATGTTTTTAGCTTCTTTGTCAAAAATTATCTGTCCATATTTATGTGGTTTTATTTCTGGGTTCTCAATTCTATTCCATTGGTCTATGTGTCTGTTTTTCTGCCAATACCATGCTGTTTTGATTATTGTAGCCCTGTAGTACAAGCCAAAGTCAGGAAGTGTGATACCTCCATTATTGTTCTTTTTTCTTAAGATTGCTTTGGCTATTCGGGGTCTTTTGTGGTTCCAAACAAATCTGATGATTTTTTGTTCTATTTCTTTAAAAATGCCATTGGGATTTTGATGGGGATTGCATTGAATCTGTATATTGCTTTGGGTAATATGGCCATTTTAACTATGTTGATTCTTCCAATCCATGAGCACGGAATGTCTTTCCATTTCTTTGTGTCTTCTTCAATTTCTTTCAAAAATGTCTTATAGTTTTCAGCATATAGGTCTTTCACATCCTTGGTTAAGTTTATTCCTAGGTATTTTATTCTTTTTGCTGCAATTGCAAAAGGAATTGTTTTTTGTATTTCTTTTTCTGAGATTTCATTGTTAGTATATAGGAAAGCAATGGACTTTTATACGTTGATTTTGTAGCCAGCAACTTTACTGTATTCGTTGATTGTTTCTAATAGCTTTTTGGTGGAGTCTTTAGGGTTTTCTATATATAGCATCATGTCATCTGCAAAGAGTGATAATTTAACTTCTTCATTCCCAATTTGGATGCCTTTTATTTCTTTCTCTTGCCTGATTGCTCTGGCAAGGACTTCCAACACTATGTTGAAAAGCAGAGGTGATAGGGGACAGCCCTGTCGTGTTCCTGAACGTAGAGCAAAGGGCTTCAGTTTTTCACCATTAATTATGAGATTAGCTGAGGGCTTGTCATATATGGCCTTTATTATGTTAAGGTATTTTCCTTCTATACCTATTTTATTAAGTGTTTTAATCATAAATGGATGTTGTATCTTGTCAAATGCTTTTTCTGCATCAATTGATATAATCATATGATTTTTGTCCTTTATTTTGTTTATGTGATGTATCACATTGATGGATTTGCGGATGTTGAACCATCCTTGTGCCCCGGGGATGAACCCCACTTGGTCGTGATGAATAATCTTTTAATGCATTGTTGTATTCGATTTGCTAGAATTTTATTTAGGATTTTTGCATCTGTATTCATCAGAGATATTGGTCTGTAGTTTTCTTTCTTTGTGTTGTCCTTACCAGGTTTTGGTATCAGGGTAATGTTGGCCTCATAAAATGAGTTAGGGAGTACTGTCTCTTCTTCAATTTTTTGGAAGAGTTTGAGCAGGATTGGTATTAGATCCTCTTTGAAGGTTTGGTAGAATTCACTAGTGAAGCCATCTGGTCCCGGATTTTTGCTTTTGGGAAGGTTTTGGATGACTGATTCAATTTCGTTACTGGTGATCGGTCTGTTTAGATTTTCCAGTTCTTCATGGTTCAGCCTTGGAAGGCTATATGTTTCTAAGAACTTGTCCATTTCTTCTAGGTTATTGATTTTGGTGGCATATAGTCCTTTATAGTATTCTTGGATGATCCTTTGTATTTCTGTGGTGTCCGTGATAACTTCCTCTTTTACATTTCTGATTTTGTTAATTAGTGTCTTCTCTTTTTATCTTAGTGAGTCTAGCCAAGGGTTTGTCAATTTTGTTAATCTTTTCAAAGAACCAGCTCTTTGTCACATTAATTTTTTCTATTGTCTTTTTGTTCTCTATTTCATTTAGTTCTGCTCTGATTTTTGTTATTTCCTTTCTTCTGCTGACCTTGAGTTTCACTTGTTCTTCTTTTTCTAGTTCTTTAAGGTGTAACATGAGGTTATTTATTTGGGAGTTTTCTTGTTTCTTGAGATAGGCCTGTAATGATATAAATTTCCCTCTTAAAACTGCTTTCGCTGCATCCCCAAAATTTTGGTAGGATGTATTTTCATTGTCATTTGTTTCTATGTATCTTTTGATCTCTCCTCTAATTTCTTCTTTGACCCAGTCGTTCTTTAAAAGTATGTTGTTTAGTCTCCATGTGTTTGTGGTTTTTCCTGCTTTCTTTTTGCAGTTGATATCCAATTTCAAAGCCTTGTGATCAGAGAATATGCTTGGTATGATTTCAATCTTCTTAAATTTGCTGAGGCTGATTTTATGTCCCAATATATGGTCTATCCTTGAGAATATTCCATGTACACTAGAAAAGAATGTATAGTCTGATGTTTTAGGATGAAGTGCTCTATAAATGTCAATTATGTCCATTTCATCTAATGTGTCATTTAGGGCTGCTATTTCATTATTTATTTTCTGTTTGGATGATCTATCCATAGCTGTCAATGATGTATTTAAGTCCCCTAATATAATTGTGTTTTGGTCAATTTCTCCCTTTAGTTCTGTTAGTAGTTGCTTGGTATATTTCCGTGCTCCCTGATTGGGGGCATAAATATTGATGACTGTTATGTCTTCTTGTTGTATAGTCCCCTTTACCATTATGAAATGTCCATCTTTGTCTCTTGTTATCTTTTTCACCCTGAAGTCTGTTTCATCTGATATCATTATGGCTACACCTGATTTTCTCTGGGTACCATTTGCTTGGAGTGTCAATTTCCACCCTTTCACTTTGAGTCTATGCTTGTCCTTGTAGCTGAGATGTGTCTCTTGGAGACAGCATATGGTTGGGTTTAGTTTTTTGATCCAATCTGCTACTCTGTGCCTTTTTCTTGGTGAGTTCAGTCCATTTACATTTAGGGTGATTATTGATATGTGAGGATTTCCTGTCATTCTATCTTTAGTTTTCTGGTAAGGCTGTGTCTCCATTGTTTCTTTGCCTTTTTGTTGTTGTCTATTATTTCTGTGTGGTGGTATTCTATGATGTTCCCTCTGTTTCTTCTTTTATTACAGTATATATTTCAGTTCTGTATTTTTTTTTTTTTGAGTGGTTACCCTTAAGTTCATGGAAAAGAAAGTTTGATATTTAGAGTATTCCATTTTCTTCAGCACGCTTACTTTCTCCATTGCCATATTCCGGTTCAGGTCTTTACTACCCCCCTTTTTATGTTTTGGTTGCCACAAATTGTCCTTGTTGATGGTGGTCGAATAGCCTCCTTTAGTTTTTCTTGTAGTGCAGGTCGTGTATTATAAAATTCCCTCAGCTTCTGTATGTCTGGAAAGGTCTTTATTCCTCCTTCATATCTAAAGGATATCTTTGCTGGATATATTATTCTTGGCTCATAATTTCTCTCTTTCAATAGTTTGAATATTTGGTTCCACTCCCTCCTGGCTTGTAGAGTTTCTGCTGAAAAGTCTGATGATAATCTAATGGGCTTTCCTTTGTTAATTACTGTCTTCTTTTCCCCGCTGCCTTGAGGATTCTTTCTTTGTCGTTGATTTTAGACAGCTTCAATACAATGTGCCTTGGAGAAGGCCTGTTGGGATTGAGGTAATTAGGTGTTCTATTTGCTTCTTGGATTCGAGGGTCCAGTTCTGTCCACAAGTTTGGGAAGTTCTCATCGACAATTTGTTTGAATATATTCTCTGTTCCCTTCTCTCTTTCTTCTCCTTCTGGTATGCTCATTATTCTTATATTGCTCTTTCTGATGGAGTCAGAAAGTTCTTGTAGAGTTCTTTCATTTCTTTTAAGTCTCAAGTCTCTTTCTTCTTCCATCTGTGTAATTTCCAGGTTTCTATCTTCGATGTCTCTGATTCTTTCCTCCATCTGGCCAACTCTACAACCTAAGCTGGTTATTTCATTCTTAATTTCTTCTACTGAGTTCTTAATCTCCAGAAATTCTATTTGGTTCTTTTTTAAAATTTCAATCTCTTTTGTAAAATGCTCATGCTGTTCTTTGATTGTGTTTCTGAGTTCATTTAACTGCCTATCTGTGTTTTCTTGCATCTCGTTGAGTTTTTTCAGAACTGCAATCTTGAATTCTCTGTCATTTAAGTCACATATTTCCATATCTTTAAGTTCCTTTTCTGGAGACTTTTCACTTTCTTTCTGAGCTGTCTTGTTGCCTTGGTTATTCATGGCAATTACTGATTTACTATTTCTCTTCCTAGACATCTGCAGGAATGGCTTCTGCAACAGGTTGATAGGAAGAGGTCTTTCTTTTGTTTTCCAGTACTTGTTAGAATGTTTTATTTTTTCTCCAACTGCAGGCTTTTTTTTTTTTCTCTCTCACACGGTAGTGCTATGTTTTCTCTGCACTATTCCAGCTTGTCACACAATGGGGAGATTCCCTGGGAGACAGGCTTCTCCTCTGTTAACAGTTTGCCTTGGTCACAGGGAGCAGTGTCCGTATGGGCATGCAGAGAGCTTTTGAAGTTCCAAAGCTCTTCCTGCACCAGATTCAGAGCCCGTGTGTTTCAGCAGTTCTATTTACTCCTGCAGGGATCCTCCCAGATAAGTGGAGACAGGGGCGGGGTGAGTTGTGAGAGATGACCCAGAGCAATGGCGGCGCCCACCACCACAGCCAGTCCTGCTTCCACAGCTCCCTCCCCTTTGGCAGAACCTGTTGGGCTGTGAATCTGTGTCTGAGGACCACAGTTATCTGTTCTTTTGATCTGACACGGCTACTGTTCTGCTTCTAGCACTGGGCAGGTGGGGGCAGGGCGAGCTCTGGGAGGGTAGAGAGGGGGCAGCTAGTCTCAGTGCCTAAGGCTTCCGTTCTCTGCGGCAGTGAGGACTTAAACCACCATTTTCAGCCTTCTTCCCTCAGTCTTTTCTCCGAGGTCTCTGCCGTGAGCGTTGGGTTCAGCCATGTTATATGCTGCCCCCTCAGCCCTGTGGGCCATAAACAGAGCCGTAGCTGTCCGAGTTCTTCCCTCTCCTGAAGCTGCAGTAGTTCCGGGATGCAGCGAGCTTGGAGCACTGAGCTAGGTCTGCATCCTGTGCCCGTGGGGCTCTATCTCCACACTTCTCCCTTTTCTACTCCCCCGCTCACATGATTCGCCCACCTTTAGGTGAATTCAGTAGTGGGGCTCTTCGTCTTGCCTGTCTGCTATGCATGGAGTCCTTTGTGGAGTTATAGTTGTTCAATTTGTTGTAAATTCCAGGGGAGATTTACAGAGGCTCACCTCACGCTGCCATTTTGATGACGCCACTCCCTTAGAAAATCTGAGTGTGTGTCTTCTCCAGATTTATGAAAGAATATTGCAATGGCCATCAGCCTGGGGTTTGGAACTATCTAAACTGAAAATGCTGAGATTTAGCCAAAGTAGGTAATATCTCCTTCCACTATTTTATGGGTCTATTGTTTAATGACATTAGAGGTGCAACCTAAATATAGTCAAGAAGCGCTCAAATGAATACTTATGTATATTTGATAAGGAGGGACAAATACTGAGATAGACCATACCTTTGTATTTTCTCTCAACTCTCCTATGTGAAATATGTGTATGTTTCCTGTCAGGATCCTGGGCCATCAAAGTGTCAATTTTTCTGATGTGCAGATGGCTAAGTAATTTCTCCCAGTGGAAATGGTGTTCATGAGGGAAATTTCATACATGCAGTTGCTGCTTACTTAAAATAAGTTCTGGGAAACATACCTGGACCTCATAGGTATCAGACATGCCTGAAAATGTGACCCCAAAGCTGACTTGTTGATTTAGAAATTTTGGAAATAAAAGTGATTGGGATTTTGGAAAACTCCCACTTCATATGATGTCAGTAGGTTAACTATGTGCTGTTAACAGCTGAGAATCAGCATTTTATTACTGGTGGAGCTGTATGAATTGCCCCCTAGGAGATTGTATAGGAAATGCAGTGCACAAACCTAACATGCACCAACATTTATTTTTCCCTGAGCTCTATAAAGATGATCCATCACTAAATAAAGACAGTAATTTTACTGGCTTACACAAATGTCTTAAATTCATGTGTATGTGTGTATCTGTGTTTGAGTGTGTGTCTAAAACTTAGAGAAGGCTAGACCAAGACATTCAATTAGAAAATAAAAAGAGGGAAAGAGGAAGGCTTAGGTTCTCCCAGTAAAATAGTTATTTGTAATGTCTCCATGCAATAAGTAGGGAAAGAGGATGTGGATGGAATGAAGAAAGTATAGGCACTTGTATCTAAATACCTCCATATGTTTTGAGAGAAGGTTAAAAAAGATAAGGTAGATGACGATGTATTTAGGGTGTAGGAAGGTGAAAGTTGATGGAGTTTATGTCATGGGTCCTTTTTTGGTGTCCTGGGAGATACGGTCATCTTTGAGAGTCATGCAAGTCCAATGAAGAAGCAAATTTGAGAACTCTGATATCACTGATATATGGAAAGTAAGAAAGATGGAGAATAAAAAGATTGATGAGCTGTAATGAAGGCCCAAGTGAAGGTAGAAATGACAAATCACCAGTGGCTAATTGTTAAAACTTTATTTTCTTCAACTGAGCTCAGCAGGTCAAGTACAGAGAAAATGGGTGTGATGGGGTGAAGTGAGTATTAAGACTTATTGGACCCAACACTCAAAGATCATGGAGGTGAGGGACTCAAAGATGTTGGCAAGGATATAGTTGAAATTACTAACTATGGGGTCCACGCTGGGTGAGAAAATCAAAGCCATGAGAAGTTTGGGAGGGTAGGGAGGCGTGATGGGACTGGAAATTCTGTAGAACAGACATAACTAGTGTGAGATGTGGAAGCATTGGAGATAGAAATTAGAGAGTGGAATTTTACTGACACAACAGTTCCTGGTAGTGGCAATATCTAGACTGTGGTCCAGAGAGTGGACTGCTGTGTAGACTGGAAGATAAGGTCAAGGAACCACGAGGCTGGGAAGATAGCTGAGTCAACACGTGTATCATCTCATGTAGGATGATGTTAAGACTCTGGCTGAAGAAAAAAATCTACATACTATATGAGCAACTTAGCTCTTGAAAAGTTGTTGCCCTCTGATTTTCTGTGAAAGTGTAGCTAAAGTGTTGGTTGACTGTGCTTTTAGGGAATCCCGAGTCAAAAAGTGCCGAGAGAGAGACCATCAGACGGTGTCCTGGAAGCATCTGGAGGCAGCATGGACTTGGAACTGGAAGTATGGAGTCCTGGTGTGGTTCTGCTGTTGACTTACTTGTGTAACTCTGACTAAATAACAACCTCTCTGGGCCCCTTATCTATGAAATGAGAGGTTTGGCTTATGTGGTTTCCCAGGAATTTCCTGGCTCTTAACCACATTCAGTTTCAACCTTTCCCATGTTGCTGTTGAGTTAGCCTAATTGCTGCCTCTTCTCCACTGATTTCATTCTGCCCCACCTCACCCTCATATGACTCCTTCTTTCCACTGAGAGATAACAATCCCAACTAGCTCAGGATAATTCCCCCAACTGCTAAAACTATTTCTAAAATGTGAACTTACTGATTCACACACTGCTTGAGATGCATCGTTTCTTTCTGACTGGTTTCACATGTCACCATTACATCCAGCAACCAGGTCACTGGTGAAAAGCTGAGATAATCATGGAAAATGACCACCTGAGATGTGATGGTGAGACTTATAGAGGTAAGAAAAATAAAGGTTTCAAATCGCCAACATTATCATTACTAAAGAATGGAAAGCTAGCTAGATATGCATGGCCTCTGCCCTTTGGTACCTTAAATTGAAAACATTCCAGCTTAATGCGAAACATGTAAACACACAAAACACCATGCAAACATCATCTTGTTGAGTGAATAAATAAATGATTTAGGAGTCAACAGATACTACCCAAGGGCCCCCTTTAAGATCTCATTGGCGGCATATATTTGGAGTTCATGTAAGGCCAACACCACGGGAATGAATGAGATGACAAGCAGAAAGAGTTCAGTGTACAGTGAGAGGCATTCTCATCATGGTGCCTAAGGAAGATTCCTTTTACAAGGCTGGATAACAAGGGGAAGCAACAAAGACACAGAAAGAGTTGATGAGAGAGAGAAATGGGCCAGTAAAGTTCCACAGTAGCAAAGAAAACATAGTCCTGATAAGAGACTGGTCTGCAGAGGAAAATGGCATGAGTGAGTCAAAGAAGATGAGGACTGAAATAGGTTATTGGATTTGCCCATTAGAAGATCATTATCCACTTTCTCATGAGCGTATCCATGGAATTAAGGGCAGGATTCAGAGAGTATGAGTTTACATAGTGAATGATCAGAGTGGAAGAAATGTTTCTAAGACCAAACTGTTCTTTCAGATAGATTGACAACAAAATTTGGTACTCAAGGGTAAGAGAGATAGGGGAGATATTTTGAGGAAGAATAAAGACATGATTTGTAGTTAAAACAAAAGGGAAGAATTCACTGGAAGCAAGGGCACTGAACACATGTAAAAGAAGGTACAATGGATGAAGCAAGAAGCAGGAGAGGTTGATGAGTCCATAATAGCAGTTGAAGGAAGTAGAGAAAGGAAGGTGAAGAGATGTTGAGGTGGAAGGAATGCATGATGTCAGCACAGAGACACATATAAAACTGGACAGTAAGTGATATTTTATGTGGAGAGTTCCTTGAAGATTCTGAAACACAGGAAGAGGGCAGAAGAAGCAGAGTGGCTTGATCCAAGAGGTAGACTTGGAAAATTCTAGAAGCGGAAAAATCACAAGTCATTAGCCCTACCTCCAAATATACCCAAAGCTGGGACTGAAGATATTGCCTCACCTACCTAACAGGGAACAATTTCCTAGAAAGCAAGAAATGATTGGTGTAAAAGTTGATTCCTTGACTTCTTATTACCATAGCCCCTTTTTCTACTGCTAACACATTGGAGGAACTGGGAGAACAAGACTGCTGATCCAAGGAAAGATTTTTGCCTCTGTCTGACCCACGGCTCTGATGGTAGATGTTTGACAACCCAGAGCCCTGTTGACGTAACACAACCGTTACATTAGCTAAAAACTTTTCATCACCTAGAGAATTTCACCTACTTTGTAAATATGCTGCCGTATTTGGCTAACTTGAGCCCTATATTGGGAAAGATATACAGGTCCATAATCCCTATTGAAACAGCACCCGCATAAGAGTCTGCCTCGTCTACTGAGTTTCACACATTATAGTAGAGGTCATCAAAATTTATTCTCAGATATCTACTAGAAGACTTTGAAGAAAAAATGATATATTCACATACAGACTTTTTAAGTTACCATCTAAAATTTTCACCAAATGTGTAAATAGTTGCAAATGTTATTTATTTACAATATGCTGTAAATAAATAACATTTAAAATAAAGCAATTATTTTATCTTTTAAAGATACTAATGACATCAAAATGTCATACTGATTTTTTTAAAAACCACTTTTTAGTGAAGAATCTGCATCATTCAAAAATGTACACAAATTTTAAGTGTACATCTCACTGGTTTTCAGAGTTAACCCACCCATGTAACGAGCAAACAGACAAACAGATCAAGAAGTTCTCCTTTGCTCCTTCCAAAGTCATTGCCCCGCCCCAAAGGTAACCATTACTGGGATTTTAGCATCCTAGATTAGTTTTCTTATTTTAGAACTTTATATAAATGGAATTATTCAGTAGGTATTCTTTTTAAGTATGGCTTTCACTCAGCATTATCTTTGTGAGACTTAATGTTGGGTGTAGCAAAACTTCATTCTCGTACTTTATTCCATGGCAGGAATATACCACAATTTATTTATTTATGATGCTCTTGATGAACATTTGGATTCTTTCCAATTTTTGGCTACTACAAGCAGTGCTGCTATAAATATTTTCGTGCATGCCTTTTTTGTGAAGTATGTAAACATTTATGTTGGGTATATACCTAACACTGGAATCATTGGGTCATAGGATCATGTAGTCAGATGTATTGGGTACCGCTAAACATTTTTCCATGGTGTTTGTATCAAATTATATTTTTACTAGAAGTGTATGATGATTTTTGTTGCTTCACATCATTTGGTAGTCTGTCTTTTTCATTTTACCTATTCTGATGGGTATGAAGTTTGAGCACTTTTTCAAATATTTTGGTCATTTAGATATCCTTTTTTTGTGAAGTGTGTATTCAAGTTTCTACCCATTTTTCTATTGAGTTTGTCTTTTTCTGACTGATTTGGAGGTGTTCTTAATATGTTCTCTGTTTAAGTGCTTTGTTTGATATGCATACCGCAAATATCCTCTTTCACTCTTTGGCTTTCTTTTTACTCTACCAGTGGTATCTTTTTACATAAAAGTTATTAACTTGAATGTAGCCAATTTCTAATTATTTCCCTTTATGATTAGTACCTTTTGTATCTTGCATAAGGAAGTTTTGCCCACCAACATCATGAAAATATTCTTGCAAGTTTTGTTCTAGAGCTTTATTGGTTTAGCACGCACATTTAGGTGTTACCTTAGTTCTCTGATGACACTCAAGAGAATTTTCGTTTGTGTTTTATCCAGCTTTCCTATTTGCTTCATCAGAAGCATAGTCTGCTGAAAGTGAGTCCACCTTAGCCCAACACAACAAAGGTTTCATAAATGCCATTATCCATTTTTTTTAAAATTTCTGTAATGTTGGAAATTTTACATTGTTCCTTGAACTTGTTTATTTAGATTTTTTCATTCTACTTTCTCTATAGGTATCCTATGTAATAGAGGATTCCTGTGCAATATACTTATAGATTTAAGTGTCTATTGAACACCATGCAATATTTTTCTTAAATGAAATGGGCACATAACTTTTTAAAAATGTAATTTCCTGTGATCAATGGTTTCTAGTTCTCTATGTGTAAGTCTCTAATTCAATGGTTCTCACTTTTTTCTGCATTTTGAATCACCCAGGGAGCTTTAAAGATTGCTTATGTATAGGTCCTACCCCTAGAGATTCTTTCTTAATTAGTTTTGGGTGAAGCATTGGCATTAAGATATTTTAAAATCTCTCTAAGCAGTTATGATGTGCAGCCACTGTTGGCAACTATTGCTCTAAATGTTAATAAAAAAAAGCCTCTGGATTGAGTAACCATTGCAAATTTACTAATACAGAATTGATCACAATAAATTAAATACACTGTAAATTTTGATGAGGGTTCACAGACATCAACATTTCAAGTTATACCTTTGTTTTTCTCTTCAAAGTTTTTCATCATTCATGATAATACATCAGTATGGATAAGAGGTATATCTTTCAAGATGGGTAAGATATGCCCCCCCCCCCCCGTTTTTTAAATGGTTAATAGGGCATTTGTGAAAGGGGAGGTCCTAAAGAAGTAGCCTCAACCAAAGGCACATTCTCAGGCAGATCAATGTTAGGAAAGAACACAAATGTAACTCCAGGATCTAGAACTTGATTGTCTTGAAGCTGTCCTTTCTACATGCCTCTCGGAAATCTTCTTGTGTCCCCTAATTTAGGTAAAGTTCTTCCACTTTGAAAACCACTGTTCTGTAGTGTCCTAGATAAGGTTTCTTTTCCCCTCCTAATTAATTCCTCACCTTTCTCTACCCTGCCCTCTGCCGTTGGAGGCTGATCTGAAACGGACGATGCCGTCAGCCTGTCTTGCTCTCTGGCTTCTCATTAGGCTTCTTCAAGGAAGTAGGGAGAACAGTGAAATCAGGAGGCTTATTTTCCAGGTTCTCTTTCAGCAGGTCTTCTAGGGAAGGCTGACTCTTGATTCAAGGTCACAGTTCCTCTAAGGTGGCCCTTGCTCTATGACTTTCAGTGTTTGGTTGTTACTTTCCTCTTGTCCTGTTGGCCCAAGAGCAGATAACAGCAGCAGGGGACTTCACCATTCTTTGTGATGTCCCTACACCATTTGAAAACAGTCCCTCTATTAAGTCCTCCTTAAATTATTTTACCTTGAGTGTGCTTTGCTGATACATATAGGAACAGAGAATCCCTTCTATGACTAAGTGGCTTCCACAGAGATTGACTGGGATCAGAGATATTACTGAACAGTTCTTCTAGTGAGAGCACAATAGCTATTTCTGAACCAAACCTCAACAGATAAACTTGGTGTTATGGCTCGTCAATACACAGATCCAGAGAATGACTGCTTCAGCTGACATCATTCAAAATGAATACAATGAGAACGTGGATAGTCCGTTCTGGATCATTTCCTGCCCACATCTTTATGCTTGGCAAAGGAGGGATGATTTGACAGACAAACACCAAAGGAGGAATGTCAAACATACAGTACGTACATTCTTCCATCACTTTCTCTCATTTACCCCTTATTTATATACAATTATGTCTTTTGTTGTTTGCAAATTGTTTCTTAGATGTCAGTATCCTCTTCTTAGCTAGATTTTAAGTTTCATGGATATATAAACCAAAGACTTACATTTTTGAGCTGAGTTGCCGCTGAGCTCCCGGATGGCTCCGTTGGTTGGAGCTCGGGCTCTCAGCCACCAGGTTGTCGGGTTCCACTCCCGGTGACTGGACCTATAGCTGAGCTGTGTCCTCCACAACTAAGATTGAAAGGACAACAACTTGACTTGGGTGGAGCTGATGAGTCCTGGGAAAAACACACCACTGTTCCCCAGTAAAAAAGTCCTGGAAATACTGTTCCCCAACAAAGTCCTGTTCCTTTTAAATAGTGGTTTAAAAAATACATATAGTGGTTTAAATTTTTGATGACATATAAAGAATGGTTCCTTTAAAAATGAAACAGAATAAAAAGAATCTTGAGAAGACAGGAGGGAAGCTATCTGCAAGCCGTGATTCTCCCCTGCCCCCGCCCCCCCCTTTAAGAAGGTAACTTAGACAGTTCGTGGGGATGGTCAGATTCTATTTGGATCCCTAACTTTGGGTTCATAGCCAAGTCTCTCGATGAAGGCCTGAAAGGGAAGAATGATGAATCATTTGAATGGAGCTCGGAATGTGAAAGGGCTTTTCGGGGACTCAAGTGACAGCTGACTCAAGTCCCAGCCTTGGGTCCCCTGGATTTAACAAAGACTTGGTTTCTATTATATGTACATGAGAGACAGGAAATAGCACTTGGGGTCTTAACTCCGAAGCTTAGACCTCTGACCTGGGTAATTGCTTATTTTTCTAAACAATTAGATCAGAGAGCCAAAGGATGGCCTCCTTGCCTTAGAGCGGTTGCTACTACAGTCACTCTCTTAGAAGAGAGAAAAAATTTGACTTTTGGACAACCTGTAGCCATCTGGACCTCACTCCAGGTTCAATCTCTGATAAACTCCAAGAGGACAGAATGGTTGTCGCCTGGGAGATCAATCCAGGCCATGCTCCTAAACAACCCAGTTGTCACCATAAAAACATGCCACATTTTAAACCCAACCACTCTATTCTCAATTGAGCTGGGGGATCTGGAACATAACTGCATAGAAAATACAAATGCAACATACTTCATCTGGGCAGACCTAGAAAGTGAACCCCTCCCAAATATGGAAGAAGAATGGTTTGCCAAACTAAACAGATGAAAGACTAGCAACTGTCACCCTAAATGAAATGATAGAAGTAGAGGCCCTGCCCCTGGGACCGCCACTCAAAAGGCTGAGTTAATAGCCCTCACTAGGCCCTAGAATTGGGAAAAGGAAAGACCCTGAACATCCCGGTATGCTTTTCTCCATTCCACATGCCCATGGGGCCATCTGGAAGGAGAAAGGCATGTTAACTGCAGGGGGTGGGGACAGGTTAGACGTGGCCTTATCATACTCAAACTCTTACAAGCTGTTCAGCTTCCCCAACAGGTCACTGTTAGCCACTACAAGGGACACCAAAAGAGAAATGCTAAGGTAATAAAAGGAAATAATAAGGCGGTCAAAAGAGCTGCTCAAAACCAAGTTATTCAGTAATTGCCCCTTTTAGCTGGAAAGCCTAACCCATCAAATTATTCCCCAATACATACAGAGGTGGAATTCAATAAGGTAGAAAGATGGGGCTTCAAATGGGACCCTATCAGTTGTGGGTGGCTAACCAGCCAATATGGGCAATACTTCTTTGCTAAAACTACAGCTCTATATGCAATCAGGGAGGCCCATCAAGACCCCATTAGGGGAAGGAAGCTTTATACAATTGGCTAATACACACCATGGCCATTGCAGGTTTATGAGCTCTAATTGACCAGGTTATAAAAGCTTGCCCAATCTGTAATGCCAACAGCCCAACACTTGGCCCCCACAATTTCAGGGATGAGGCACAATCAAATGAGGGGAACATAACCTGGGGAGGACTGGCAAGTGAACTTCACTGTCATGCCTAGAGCACCAGGTAACTTCAGATACCTCCTAGCACTAGTTGACACCTCTCTGGTTGTGTAGAAGCCTTCCTCACCAGGAATGAGACACCAATAGAGTGACAAAGGCCCTATTGAAGGAAATGATTCCTAGGTTTGGGCTCCCAAAATCTTTACAGAGTGACAGTGGCCCAGCATTTCTCTCTCAGATTACAAAAGGTGTTACCAAAGCCTCAAGAGTCAAATGGGTATTGCACTCAGCTTGGAGATTTCAACCATCAGGGAAGGTGGAAAGGGTTAATCAGACCCTTCAGAGAACTTTATCCAATTAATGCCAGGAAACACAAAAGTGTTGGGTAAGTCTCCTTCCAGTAGCCTTACTGTGTATATGCCTAGTTCCAAAAGAAAAGTTAAAATTGAGTGCATTCAAGTTAATGTATAGATTGCCAATTTCCTGGACCCTGGAACAGGGACCCCTCAACCTCCATGAGCTAGAGCAAGTTAAATATGTCCTCCAAATAAAGGCCATGAAGGCCTTTGTGGCCTATGGAAATCAGGTACTACCAGCTCCCACTGATATAACCCTTCATCCCTTCCAACCTGGAGAAATGAAAGAGACCCTCTGTGGGGACAGAGCCAGAAGTGCAGTTTCCAGGCTCTCGGCCTCATGTGGAAAGGTGCTGGCTCAGATAGTAAATGGCTATCAACTGTGATTGGATGGCCATCAGCTGTGGCTAGTTGACCATCAACTGTAACCAGTGAGCCATTGGCCACTAATATAACTGCTGTGTGCCTATGCTAACAGAAAATGGGCGCTAGCAAGAAGATGGTGGCTGGCAAGCTCCAATTGCAGTTAGTAGGGTGGAGTACGGGTTGCGGATTACAGAAAGGTGGACAGCAGGTTGCGGGTAGTGTGGCTCCTGCTTCCTGTGCCTCCAACCCAGCCGCCAGCGAGAATATAGGGGTATGACTCCCTTATCTATGGCTCCGTGGGTGTTCCTTTTTGGCCTCACCATATCCTGCGCTCTTGTGCGGGAGGCGGGACTAGAGAACCGCATGACACCCCGGCGTGACACATGGTGTAGTGAGCAGGTACGGTGCCGGCCAAAGCTCCCCGAAGGGCGGTGGAGCAGTTTGTGCGTATGAACACTCAGTCTCAGGAAGACCAGGAGGAGCAGCTGCCGGAGAGCTGGACCCCCGTGGAGGGGTGGAAAGACGTGGACGGTTCCCCAATCAGCATACGCCGGAGAAAGCGAAGGTCGTTGCGACCCTGTGGGCTGGGAAGTTCCTGCTCAGGCAGCCCGGATGCGGGACTTGTCCCAGGAGGAAACGCTTGCTGAGTCCTCCATGGGAGATGAGGGTGAGGTCAAGGTCGTCCCTCACCCCCAGGACAGCCCTGGTGAATGACCATGGACTATGGGGAATTGCCTTCCACCCCTAATTTGATGGATCGCTTGACTCTTTGCTTGGAAACGTACCAAGTGATCAGTTCTCAGTGATCTTATTTTATCATTAGATTCACAACAGTGTAGGATATAAAGACAACAGAGGTCGCACACTTAAATAGGCACCTTATGTACTCATTTTCTACTTGTTCGTACCTGGGCCGGCCGGTGGCTCAGGTGGTTGGAGCTCCGGCTCCTAATACCGAGGTTGCAGGTTCGATTCCCGCACTGTTTGCCCCAGCTTATTGTTGCTCTCAGTAAACATATTTCCATAATAATTTACCATTCACAGAATGCTTTCACAATCAGTTCTCAGTGATCCTATTTTATCATTAGATTCACAACAGTGTAGGATATAAAGACGACAGAGGTCGCACACTTAAATATGCACCCTCTGTACTCATTTTCTACTTGTTCTTGCCTGATAAAAGTTAAAAAAAGAAAGAGCCCAACTATCCGGGCTGGCCTGTGGCTCAGCTGGTTAGAGCCTTGTGCTCCTAATGTTGAGGTTGCCGGTTCGATTCCCACAGGGCCAGTAAGCTATGTGAGTTTGCACCAATTTATTATTGTTGCTCTCAGTAAACATATTTCCATAATAATTTACGTTTACAGAATGCTTTCACAATCAGTTCTCAGTGACCCTATTTTATCATTAGATTCACAACTGTAGAGGATATAAAGACAACAGAGGTCACACACTTAAATATGCGCCCTTTAACTCATTTTCTGCTTGTTCTTTCATGATAAAAGTTAAAAAAAAAAAGGGCCCAAGTATCCGGGCGGGCCTGTGGCTCAGTGGTTGGAGCTCCAGCTCCTAATGCCGAGGCCGCCGGTTCGATTCCCACAGGGCCAGTGAGCTGCGTGAGCTGCCGGGGAGCTGTGAGCTACCATGTGCTGCCACGAGTGGCCCAGCAGCCAGTGTGTGTCGCTGCGTATGCAGCTGAGCGGCTGCTGAGTGCTACCGTGCGCCAGCCATGAGTGGCCGGCAACCCGAGCGGCCGCAGCCATCATTGTGCTACTGTGTGTTTCCGGGGCTGCCGTGTGCTGCCCTGAGTGGCTGGCGGCCCCTGGCAGCCATCTTGTGCGGTGCTGGGCGGCGGCTGTGCTACCCTGTGAGAGCAAATGGCCGACTGGGCCCATAATGGCCAGGGAGCTTGTCCTACAACAACTAGACTGAAACAATGGCTTAAACTGAACTGGAGGGGGGCAGGAAATAGGGGAGAAAAAGATAACTTTAGGAATTGGCTTTCTCATTTTGGGAGCAAGTTCATTAAACGAAAGGGGGAACTTTTAGAATTGGAATTACTTTCTCGTTTTGGGGAGCAAGTTCGAAATGGGAGGCAGAAAGGGGAAAAAAGGGGGAAAAAGAAGATAACTTTTGGAATTGGCTTTAAGGAATTACTTTCTTAAAGACTACCTTATGAGACTTAGAGCACAATTACAAAAGTGGATTAGAACATGATGGCATTGTTTAAATAGGGACATATGCTTACTTGTTCCATTAAGTGAGGGGTTATTTAATTTTGATGATATAAAGAATGGTTCCTTTAAAAATGAAACAATTGAGAGGGGATTTTAATACTTTTAAGAACATTTATTTATTTTTCAGAGGCTTTTTGCATAATGATGTATTTGATCATGTAATCTTTACATAAAGCCAACTGTTCTGGTCAAATGTTATGACGAAGCATTTGAAGTCAGTAGGAATTGTTATAAATGATTGAATTCAATCCCTTTTATACAAACATATTAGTTTATAAGAGGATTTTTATTCACATTGTTTAAAAACTATGTAAACAATGCATAGAATACAAAAATTAGAAAATATAACCTGTTTAGATAATTTAAAAAATGATAAAAGTCAGGTCCACATTACAGCTACATCAGAAAACATTGATTAGGATGAAAAACCATTAACTTTTATTTAAAACAAGAACAGATGTGCCAGACATTAATCTTCTGAAACAAATGTTACTAAATGCAAAACTCCTTGCTCTTCCAGTTTTTAACTTTTTAATTGTGGAAAAAGTACTCGATATAAAGAAATATAACATTGAATATAACATTGAAATGCTTAAAACTCAAAGAAAAGTGAAAATAAGGAAAAAACATAGTAGGAGAAAATTTCAGACTTCTAAAAATACTTTGAAGTCAAGTTCAATTTATATTAAGAAAACTCAACATTTATTGAGTGTTTCCTAAGGGCCAGAAAATGTGTACAGGACAAGAGAAAGGATGTATTTCTCATCATCAATAGAATTCTGTCTTCCAGCAGCTTTCTATTGGGAAAGAGGTTCAGTGAGAGTATACTAACAACAACAACAAAAATAGAGAGAAAATCCCAGAGGGTTTAAAGATCACACCTGGAAGGATCTGGAAAGCATCCTGAAGGTAGGTATTAAATCAAAAACTGAAGGGTCTGAGATTTTGGCTTACTTGCAAGTTAACATGTGAGCCTGTCTGAATGATATATATGTATACAATTGACTCTCGACCAATGTGGGGAGTGGGGGTGCCGATCCCCTGTGCAGCCAAAAATCCATGTATAACTGGTGACTCCCCTAGAAGTTTACCACTTATAGCCTCCTGTTAACTAGTAGCTTTACTGATAGCATAAACAGTCAATTAACACATATTTTATTTGTTACATGTATTATACACTGTAGTACAATAAAGTAAGCTGGAGAAAATAAAATGCTGGGCGGCTGGTTGGCTCAGTGGTTAGAGTGCGGTGCTCCTAACACCAAGTTCTCCAGTTTGATTCCCATGTGGGCCAGTGAGCTGTGCCCTCCACAACTAGATTGAAAAAACAACAAACACAAAACAATGACTTGACATCCTGGAAAAATACTCTGTTCCCCAATATGACCCCTCCAAAAAAGAAAATGTTAAGAAAATCATCAGGAAGAGAAAATACATTCATGTACAGTATATATTTATTGATACTACAGGTTTACATCACCTGTTTAGAGGAGGAATTGTCTGCCAATACCTACATCAATATTGTCTTATATGATACAAAACACTATATATGTTATAACTATTACAAACACTAGACATGAAAAATAAAAACAATTGTGAAAAAGAAATTCATATTTATTTACAAGTATAGCAATTCATGAACCGATAATGAAAAAGCAGCAATATGATTGCTTAATGATTGCCTAGTGTAATTGATGCGATTGCTTATTGGTAGTAAGGAAATCTCTAAAAAAGTTTCCAATATATTTACTGAAAAAAAATTCTGCATATAGGTGGACATGCACAGTTCAAACCTGTGTTGTTTAAGGGTCAACTGTACTGAAAAAATATGGGAACCCTGTGTCAGAGACAAAGACCAGTTATAACTCTGATAAAAGCAGTAGCCAGAGCAATATCTGACATTGTTTTTTAAAGCCTGGATCTCCACACAGAGACACGGTGAGAGACTGATGGTACCTGCACATGAAGTGGGGTGCATCACAGAAGAACTCAGGAATTAGGCAATGCTGGTCTTACCTAGACCTGCTGGTGACTTATCTGTTCTCCCCGCAAATGAGAAAAAGAGGCCTTATATCTATGCTGGAAGGAAAACAAATCTTCCTTAGGGAGGAGAAGGAGACATTACTTTCCTGGAATGGTTCCTGGAAAAAAATAAATAAATAAAATAAACAAAGCTCTCTACTATTTAATATAGTGGTCAGTAAAAGAAATTTCCCCCCACTTTTCATAGAGGTTTGCCATGATGGGTGAGAACAGTATTTAAGAGGAAGTTAGAGAAGACAATCATACTCTCTGTGACAAATTTAGTCCATTGGGTGACATTTATGGGTATGATGCTCAAAATGTGCCCGGTAAAATTTTATGATTTTTCCTGAGAGCCTCTGCCTCCATGTTACTACTATGTCCTAAAGAGTTAGTTTGTTAGCGATATGGAGTCATAACGCAGCATGAAATTGTCAGAAAACTGCATGGTGACCTCGAACAATTACGTTTAGTGGAAAAAATATTAAAGGCGAGAAGAGTAAGAATACAAGACAGAAGTGTCAAGGGTGTGGAGATTTCCTTACTAAAGAATAGAATTTTAAACCTGGTGATTTCTCTGGTTTCTTACAATTCTAACCATTCATGCTTACCTTTCCCAGGTAAATTCATTGTATTTGCCTACATTGAAAATTGTGACAACTTAGTTCACTTAGGTGTGGCTTGTCAGATCTTAATAAACAATCTCACACTTATCAATGTTTTGACATTATCAAAAATATATAAAGTCATTAGTGACTTTGCACTTAGGAAGTTTGTCACAATATTTTTGGCAATGGAAGACCAAGTGAAGATTGAACACAGTCATTTTCTCTCATTAAAATACTGTCCCAAAGAATCCTGAATGTTAGAAGTTTATCAACAAGTTGCAGCTCAAAAGTTATCTTCTCCTCTGTAAAATATTTTCAGCAATTTCAGTCATATTTGAACTCAGTTTTCTGTGTTAGTACAATTATAGTGGATGCTGTAGACTAGCATCATACTCAACATAAATATATTTTATTCCGTGTGCTGTGTTTCCATATCTATTTTTGCTGCTGTGGAAGCTCCTTGAGCACATGTCTAATTTGGTTGGAGATTCCCTCTCTCTCATACAGCTTCTCATATAGGTAAATTTATATAGAAGTAAAATAATTACATAACTTATACAGTATAGAATAATATTGTGTTTCCCCGAAAATAAGACCTAACCGGAAAATAAACCCTAGCATGATTTTTCAGGATGACATCCCGTGAACATAAGAACTAATGCGTCTTTTGGAGCAAAAATTAATATAAGACTTGGTCTTATTTTCAGGGAAACATGGTAGGTATTCTCATCTAAAATAATATTGATATGCATCATCTCATGAAAGATAAAACCGAGAAAATAAAGAATAACAATCATAATTATAAAAATAATGAATGTGTCCATAAGTTAACAGATTAAAAACAAATGTATGGAGAGTTCCAGCTGAAAAAAAAATAGAGACTTTAGAATTGGAAGAAATCTTCATGCCGATATTCTATTTCACTAAGTCCAGTAATTGTCACTGTTACTGAGAAATGAGGCTCAGCAAATCAGAACGTTCACAACCAAATCAGCCAACATGGCGAGCACTTGGCCCTGTCTTTTGATTCTGTATTGATTTCTTAAATTTTTATTATACAGATTCAAGTTTGAGAGAAGACCTGTAGAAACTATCAGTTTATAGCTTAAATAGCAAATAATGATGGATACACCAAAGAATATGCATGTTTGTAACATTGGTAAGAGAAACATTATTAGGAAAATGTCCAATAGTAATTTATGAATTTATTATAGGGCTATTTGAACATTATTCTAACTTCTGAGTTTAGCATCATCACAGGATATCAAGCTATCTCAAAAATGCAAAATGTATAGTTACGACACAAAAACTGATGCACTATTGTTCTACATTTAATATGGTCATTTAAAAACTTTATGGTATACTTCAGGTTGGATCACACAAAGATGGAAAAAACTGGAAACAAATTGAGTAGTTTAAAATAATAATGAAACAATATTGATGATTGTAGCTTTGAAAAATAATACATTTCAGTTAATATACCTAAAAGTGAAATCAGATATAAACAAAGTACAGAGTCTGACATACAGCTTTCTAACTTTTATTTTTAATTTAAAACTCTTTTAATATTTATAATTTTCATATTTCATACTTGTTTCTAAAAGTATACATTATTTCAGGAATTTTCTAGAATCCTGCAATTGCACAAATACAGTGTGAACTCACATTCTATTATTTTGAAAAATTGGACTTAGTAAAAATCGCAACTTCTCAGCAACTCTGTGTGTGTTAAATGCCATTGAGTCAGCTCTGACTGCTGGCATCCCTGTGAATGCGTGTTCTCTCCTCAACAGCCCTGCTGGGCTCCTGGAGACGCACTCCTATGGCTTTTTTCATGGAGTCAATCCATGTCATATTCGGCCCTCCTCTTTTCCTGCTGCCTTCTATTTTTCCCAGCATGGCTGTCTTTTCCAAAGAACCCTGCCTTCTCATGATGTGCTCCATGTAGGATGCCTGCAGTTTTGTCATTTTTGCCTCAGGGATGTTTCAGGCCTAGTTTTCTGTAGGACCCACTTGTTCATCTTCCTGGTGCTTCAGGATATCCATTGAGCTCTTCTCCTAAACCATATTTCAAGTGAATTATTTATTTTCCTGTCTTCACAGTCCACCTTTTGCGTCCATACATACTAGTTGGGAATACAAGGGTGTGGATGACCTTACCTTTGGTTTCTAATGGCACCTCCTTGCTCTTGGTGGTCTCGCTCAATTCTTCCATTGCTCTCCTCCAAGCCTCAGACTTCTCTTGATTTCTTAGCTGTGGTCTCGACTTGAATTGATAAGTGAAACCAGGCAAGCGAAACCTTTAATAATTTCAATGTCTTCGTGTCTATGTTAAAGTTGTGTATTTCTTCTGTAATCATGATTTTTTTGTCTTTTTCATGTTTAAATGCAGTCCTGCTTTGGCATCTTTTTTTTTCCTTTTTTTTTTTTTTTCACTTTCATCAGAAGTTATTTCAAATCATTGCTACTTTCTGCCAGCAAGACAATATCATCTGCATATCTTAAGTTATTGATATTTCTTCTATCAATTTGCCCTTCTCCTTCCTCTGAGTCTAGCCTGCTTTTTCATACATTATGTTCTGTGTACAGATTAAACAAACAGGGAGATAAATGCACCCTTGTCTGACACCTTTACCTGTCGGAAACCATTCTGTTTCCCTATTCTGTCCTGACAGTGGCTTCCTGCCCACAGTACAGGTTATGCGTCAGGACGATGAAATGCTGAGGGACGTCCATTTCTTTCAGAGCAACTGATAGTTTTCCATGAGCTATGCAGTCAAAGGCTTTCATGTAGTCTATACTACATGGACTAACCTTACTCTGACATTCTTTGGAGGCAACTCTACGAATGATACCAATAAACATGTCTCTATCTTTCCTATAGACATCTCTTGCCATTCAGTAAGGATAGAAATTCCTATGAATAATATACCTGAGAAACGTCATTAGCTAAGTACATAGAGAATTCCCAAACATAAAAATGCAGTGCTCGCAAAAGCATATGTTGATAATAATAAATATATAATAATGGGAACCACATCAGTAAATATGTAGTGAAATACTTCAGAGCCACATAAAATAAATCTTAACGGTGAAATCTTTCCCCTGGTTTGGGAAGAGAAACCAGACAATGGGGGAGTCAGCATAGATCTATCTGAACTCTCTGATGGTTTGAACGCAGTCACAAATGTTATATTAGCTAGGATTTGTCTTTAGACTATTACATGGCTTCAAAATTACATTAAATAGATTTGTGTGTTATATCTGAAATGGATTAATGCATTAGGCTTTTTGTATAAGTAATACTTGCACTGTGCATGGACAGTTACTTTAATGATATCTAATTTAAAAATATGTTGAACTATATCTACATATTTTTATTACTGGATTTCAAATCAAAGTAGACTTGTTAGCATTTGTGCAATGAAAACTTCACAATTTTCTCCTTTCCCTTATTGTCATTTAATATGAACCTTTTGTAAACAGACATACTGTGCCACTACCACAGTTACTACATGTAATCAGTGACTTTGTTAATTTTAGTAATTCTTTCACAAGATAGGAAAACTGCACTTCCATGGATTTTCCTTTGAGGTTATTATACATAAAAATAAACAACTCTGCATCACAGTTTTAACAGATCATCTAGAACTTGAGTTCAAGGGAACACAAAGTACCCAGTTGAGAGAAAACAGTGTGGACTTGAAACACAGAAATTTCAGGAGTGAGAGCAGTAAATTTGCTTACTGAGAATATGTAATGCCTCAAGTGGTCCACAACTGTAAACCGTTAGGAATGCATATCGTTCCTTTTTTAAAAAATATATTTTTTCAACTTTGACACTTTCATGGAATTAAGGTCAGAGGAATGAGAATTAAAGTATTAAATTTAACAGTAAATCATCTTAGTTGCACCGTTTGTAACATTGATTTTGAGGATGTCACAGATATTACATTACAGGATAATATACTGTGAAAGTTTTTGTTGTTTTCTATACCCTTGGTGTACTCAATTCTGGTCATAGTTATTTTCAATCAAGATCAATTTCTGAGTTCCAGAGTGTCATGCAGGGAGGCCTGCGGGGTCCCTGCTCCCGCTCCCCACACAAGAACGCAGGATATGGTGAGGCCAAAAAGGAACACCCACGGACCATAAGTAGGGGAGTCATACCTCTGTGGTCTCACTGGAGGCTGGGTTCACCGGACGTGCGACCTGCTGTCCGTTTTTCTGCCAACCGACTGACGACTCTCCTCCACTCTCCTCCACTCTCCTCAGCTCTCCTCCTCTGTAGCCGCAGCAGTTATATTAGTTGCCAATAGCTCAATGGTTACAGCTGACGGCCAACCAGCCACAGCTGACGGCCATCTACCACCCGAGCCAGCACCCCTCCATATGAGGCCGAGAGCCTGGAAACTGCTCTTTGGGGCTCTGTCCGCACACAGAGCAACTGTAAAATAATTCCAGAAGCTCTTTCAGAGTGCTAATACATACTTCCATAGTATACCCCAAACTTAACTTGTCTTTATCCCAAAACCATTTCCACTTCTTGTTTTCTCTAACTCAATAAGTAACATCATGCCGGAAAGAATAGCTTAATTACTTTCCACCCTGAGCATACCCATCAGTTATACACACAACAACCTTGTCCCATTGACAGTTCTTCCTTACAACTCTTGAATATCGCTGCTTTCCTTTTACCCTCTACTCTTATGTTAGTTTAGATGCAGATTCTCCCACATGGAATTTTAACATTCTCTTGTATCCGGAATTCAGACTTAACATTTTAATCCAAAAAGTTTAAGTGATTTTTTTTCCCCTAAAGTACTAATTCAATATTGTTACTTTTCTGATTTTAACCTGTAAATGGTGTCTTTGTCTTTAGAAATTATCACAACGCTTTAATAAGGCATAAAATATGTCATGATCTAATTTTCTGTTGTATTTACAGGTGTTTACACCTACTGTCTCCCTCCTACTCTCCATTAACCTTGCTTGGATAACTCCTACTCATTTTTTTTCTCTTCTAAACTCTTTTTTTTGTTTGTTGTTTTCAATTGGGGAACATTGGGGGGCGCAGCTCAGCTCCAAGTCCAGTCGCTGTTTTCAATCTTTAGTTGCAGGGGGCGCAGCCCACCACCCCATGCGGCGACTGAACTGGCAACCTTGTCGTTAAAGCTCCCGCTCTAACCAACGAGCCATCGGCCGCCCCCATTCTACTCATTCTTGATGCTCAGGTTTAGTCATTTCCCTCTGCAGCTCTTCTACCATCTCGCACTTATTCTGATGCTGTTCCTACTCACTTCACAGTAGCATTTTTCAGATTTTATTATTATTTTTTATTTTTCTGAATTCCATTGGTCTCTAAGCTTCTTCAAGACAAGATTTCTGTCTTATTCAGTGCTTTATCTCCAGTACTATCCTGGCATCAGACATAAATAGCAACTCAGAGTTATTTGTTTAATTGCATGGGTTAATGTGAGATAATCTATGGAAAACAAACTAGATTAAATCTATACATTTATCAGGAGGCAATTTTGACATAACTACACATCATATATTATATTTTTATGTTTCATATGTCTGGCAGTTACGTATGTAAACTAGCTAAGTAAAGCAAGAAGATTGTAAGTACACTTAAACATGTATAAGAACATAGGATCACAGGTAAGAACACAGAACTATAGTATTTTTTAATTATAATTTGTTTAATTATGCATTTATATTTTATTTTTATTATTTATCTTTATGTGTGTAAAGACTACAATGGGTATTTCTTAAAGTAATAATTCAAGGAGCAAGGTGTTTCTATTTTTTAGGCCCACCATTTTCAACCTGTGGTTTTCAAGGTTGTCATGCTTTTCTTACTTGACCTGACAGAAGAAGAGAAAAATTACAGAGAATGCACACAGGAGGTTTCTATAGTCCAGTCCTAAAGTTGATTCACATTAGTGCTGTGTATATTACATTGGCTATACTCCAATTACATCCAAATGCAAAGAAGTCCAGCAGATATTCTGTAATGGGTTCTCCAAGAAGAGGAAATGGGTTTAGTAAACACATATCTTGTCTCTGCCACCAGACAACCGAACTGGTCACAAAACAGAGTCACCCTTGTTCCCAAATAGAGAACAAAATCAATCCCTTTTCAAAGAAGATAAGCAAAAACATCCAATTATTGCACCCAATTCAAAGTTCACGATATCTAGGCTATCTATTTGGCCTTGGTGAGTTCCTAACTATCTGACAACCTGTAAAACAAAAGATATCTGATTTTTACATGTCTCAGTTTATATAACTAAGGAATAGGGGTTGGATAACCATGATAGAAATTCTCATCTGGATAAGTAGAGAATGAGAGACACATTGAAATCACTTTTCTGGAGCAATAAAATAATAAAATCCTACAGACCAGGCATTGTAAGAATTTCTGCTTTTACTATTAGAGAATTACCTTAATCAGACCCTAATTTTCCTCTTTGTATATTGTTTTTCATGATTATTGATCTCTCTCTCTCTCTCTCAACCTTCTTTCTTTCTGGCAAATTCTTCCTTGTTTGTTCCTCTCCAAAGCTACATCTGAAGTGAGTGTAATTTGGAGAAAATGACCTATTTGATAGTGTCCAGTTTTTACAGTGTTCTTCTTACTTGTGCAACACTGAACATCAAGAATCAATTTGAAGTGAAAAAGTCAAAGGGTTTTTTTTTTTTTTTGATTTGTTGTTTCATTGAAAATTTCCTCAAAATATGGTATGTTTCTGATCTGTATGCTTGCAGGCATTTCAAATGTGCCAGTAAATTCATAAAGAAGTTGTCTCAGTGTATAATACTCAGGTCTGCTTTATTTATTTGTTTCATTAATGTTATGTTTCTTTTCACACTTAATTGCTAATTTGAGGGAAAATGAAGGAAAATATTCAGGTGGGGCAGTGTTATCTTGAGTTATCTTTATCTCAGGACTGAGACACTTGTCCAACGAAGGAATCTTATTGCACCTTTATTGTTAAACCTTCTTAAAACCCATAACTTTTTTTTTATTTCTATACTCACATGTACAGTTGAAAGCCAGTTAATCCTTGCTTGATCTCCTATTTTACAATGCCTTGCTAAAAACTACCAATCATAGCTAATACACAGTATATTTGTTTGAACTATATTTCCCTGAAGTCAGGGTTAGTTGGCACATAGCCTGTTTTCAAAATTTCCAACAATTCAGAGCAATCATTTTACCAAGTATTTTGCCATATATAACACAGATCTTCAGCTTTATGATTTGCAAACTCCTTCATCCAACCACCAATCCAATGTCACATATTCTAGGTGCCTGTAAAGGCAGAGAGCCGTTTCCAGTTACCAGTTTCGGTACAAGCTCATGCAATGCTAGCTGCTCTTATAAATAAATGTGCAGATGCTCAAAATGTGAGCAAAGTTTATTTTTTGTTCAGGTAAATTCCAAAATTGGTGTTCTAGAATGGCCTGTGTCTTTCTTCCTAGTAGTGGTTAACAAATCAGCGTTTCTTTCATTTTTGAGTCTCTGATTTTTGGCCCTTGGGCTTCATGTACATTAGATCATATCCAAAGAAAGAAAAAAAATATGGAGAACTGTGTACAGGAAGGTTCACGGGTCAAGCCTAGAAACAGTGCCCAGCGCTTCTACTCATATTCTGTGACTCACTCATAGTGCATGGCCGTGCCTAAAATCCATTGAATCTAGCTGTGTATGAAGGAAGAAGAAACAGGTCTGTATCCATATTCACATCAGTGTATGATTTGATAATGATAGCTTCAATTTTCTTCAGGGAGCGATTTCTGCTTTTCTAGCTACCATTTTGTAGGAGGGGTAGTCTGAAAGTTTGGAAGGATGCTTTGAGGTCATGGAAGAATTGATGCCATTGCATACAGCTGCATCCTGAGGAGGAAACTATAACGGAAAATTAGAACAATTACCGATAAACTTATAAATTACATCCTTAGGCGAGAGAATGAGTCGGGAGAATCATACTTCTTTGAAAAATGAAAATGGATGTTTAGGGAAAACATAAACAAAAAGCTTCCAGATATGGTTTTACATTAAAATTTATAAATTAGTCTCAATTTTTTATTTCAGAAAAATATTATAGCATTAACTGGGAAAATAAGAGGTATATTTTCAGATTAAGGGAGCTCAATTCAGTTTAGATTCACCATTGCATTATGTATGCACGCTTGTTTAATTGAAGATGGAATGAGTGTTTCTGGACTTAAACTTAAATAAGAGAGTGAAAAGTGTTTGTGGAATATTATGACGTAAATCATGCAAAACTTTAAACTTTTATTTATCATGTACTTCCCAAAAATGCAAGGTGGAATGACACAGTAGAAGTATTATTTTGCAGGATATTTTCCAGACAAAAACACTTAATTAAATTTCTCTTGTCAAAATGTATCCTTCCTCCAACTGTATATCTGGGTGATGTTATGACTATGCACATTTAAATTTTACAGGAATATTCTTTATGCTCTGGGGCTTTTCATTTACTATCATTATTGCTCATTATTTTTTCAAATCACGTCTAACAAAGCTTTTTAAATTAAAAATGTAGTGGCAAGCAATTTTGTTTTCTGATTCTCAAAATTATATATATATATATATATATATATATATATATATATATATATATATACTGTAATAAAAGACGAAACAGAGGGAAACATCATAGAATACCACCACACAGAAATAATAGACAACAACAAAAAGGCAAAGAAACAATGGAGACACAGCTTTACCAGAAAACTAAAGATAGAATGACAGGAAATCCTCATATATCAATAATCACCCTAAATATAAATAGACTGAACTCACCAAGAAAAAGGCACAGAGTAGCAGATTGTATCAAAAAACTAAACCCAACCATATGCTGTCTCCAAGAGACACATCTCAGCTACAAGGACAAGCATAGACTCAAAGTGAAAGGGTGGAAATTGACACTCCAAGCAAATGGTACCCAGAGAAAATCAGGTGTAGCCATAATGATACCAGATGAAACAGATTTCAGGGTGAAAAAGATAGCAAGAGACAAAGATGGACATTTCATAATGGTAAAGGGGACTATACAACAAGAAGACATAACCGTCATCAATAGTTATGCCCCCAATCAGGGAGCACGGAAATATACCAAGCAACTAGTAACAGACCTAAGGGAAAAATTGAGCAAAACACAATTATACTAGGGGACTTAAATACATCATTGACAGCTATGGATAGATCATCCAAACAGAAAATAAATAATGAAATAGCAGCCCTAAATGACACATTAGAAGAAATGGACATAATTGACATTTATAGAGCACTTCATCCTAAAACATCAAACTATACATTCTTTTCTAGTGTACATGGAACATTCTCAAGGATAGACCATATATTGGGACATAAAATCAGCCTCAGCAAATTTAAGAAGATTGAAATCATACCAAGCATATTCTCTGATCACAAGGCTTTGAAATTGGATATCAACTGCAAAAAGAAAGCAGGAAAAACCACAAATACATGGAGACTAAACAACATACTTTTAAAGAACGACTGGGTCGAAGAAGTTAGAGGGGAGATCAAAGATACATAGAAACAAATGACAATGAAAATACATCCTACCAAAATTTTTGGGATGCAGCAAAAGCAGTTTAAAAGGGAAATTTATATCATTACAGGCCTATCTGAAGAAACAAGAAAAATCCCAAATAAATAACCTCATGTTACACCTTAAAGAACTAGAAAAAAATGAACAAGTGAAACTCAAGGTCAGCAGAAGAAAGGAAATAACAAAAATCAGAGCAGAACTAAATGAAATAGAGAACAAAAAGATAATAGAAAAAATTAATGTGACAAAGAGCCGGTTCTTTGAAAAGATTAACAAAACTGACAAACCCTTGGCTAGACTCACTAAGATAAAAAGAGAGAAGACACTAATTAACAAAATCAGAAATGAAAAAGGGGAAGTTATCACGGACACCACAGAAATACAAAGGATCATCCAAGAATACTATGAAGGACTATATGCCACCAAATTCAATAACCTAGAAGAAATGGACAAATTCTTAGAAACATATAGCTTTCCAAGCCTGAACCATGAAGAACTGGAAAATCTAAACAGACCTATCACCAGTAACGAAATTGAATTGGTCATCCAAAACCTTCCCAAAAGCAAAAGTCCAGTATCAGATGGCTTCACTAGTGAATTCTACCAAACCTTCAAAGAGGATCTAATACCAACCACCCTCAAACTCTTCCAAAAAATTGAAGAAGAGACAATACTCCCCAACTCATTTTATGAGGCCAAAATTACCCTGATACCAAAACCTGGTAAGGACAACATAAAAAAGGAAAACTACAGACCAATATCTCTGATGAATACCGATGCAAAAATCCTAAATAAAATTCTAGCAAATCGAATACAACAATGCATTAAAAAAGATTATTCATCACGACCAAGTGGGGTTCATCCCCGGGGCACAAGGATGGTTCAACATCCGCAAATCCATCAATGTGATACATCACATAAACAAAATAAAGGACAAAAATCATATGATTATATCAATTGATGCAGAAAAAGCATTTGACAAGATACAACATCCATTTATGATCAAAACACTTAATAAAATAGGTATAGAAGGAAAATACCTTAACATAATAAAGGCCATATATGACAAGCCCTCAGCTAATCTCATAATTAATGGTGAAAAACTGAAGCCCTTTGCTCTACGTTCAGGAACACGACAGGGCTGTCCCCTATCACCTCTGCTTTTCAACATAGTGTTGGAAGTCCTTGCCAGAGCAATCAGGCAAGAGAAAGAAATAAAAGGCATCCAAATTGGGACTGAAGAAGTTAAATTATCATTCTTTGTAGATGACATGATGCTATATATAGAAAACCCTAAAGACTCCACCAAAAAGCTATTAGAAACAATCAACGAATACAGTAAAGTTGCTGGCTACAAAATCACCGTACAAAAGTCCATTGCTTTCCTATATACTAACAATGAAATCTCAGAAAAAGAAATACAAAATTTTGCATTTTTAATGAGTTCTAAGTTGATACTGTTGGTCTATGGACCGCCCTTTGAGTAGCAGGTTTATATACAGCATTCTTAGTTCACAAGGTTTTTAAGTAAATGACATTTTGTCCATAACAGGCAGTAGCTGACTAGGTCTAGAAAAATCACACAAATAAGAGGCCTCTTTAAAAATTTATCATATGGTGATAACGTCCTGGTTATACATCCCACCAGAGGATGAGCAGAGAAATAAATCGTCGGTGGTCTTGCTCCTTGCTCCCTGCCTAAAAGCCAAAAGTAAAGATCATGAATTCTCCCAGATAGGCCAAGGCGTATGTGTCACGTGTGTGAGGTGCCTTTGACCCAACAGCTGTCCCTAACTCCATCCTGTGCTCGGGAAACCGCCAGGTAAGTGGCGGACTAGTCAGCGAGGCTAACAGTCAAGAGTGCACACAGAAATTGATGGAGAGTGATTTCTGCCACTGGAACTGACGCTGGCGTCCGTCCCTCCCCACTGTACTGCATGTTCTGTTGGTTCACTTTTGCTTTAGGAGCAAGTGTCCATTAGTAAAACCTGCATTTCTCAGCATATCTTTAGGGATCACCATTAGGCTGGTAAGATTATCACCATCTGCAGGCGATCGTTTCCGCCACGTAACTGCCTGATCTAAGAGACGCGGCCTCTCTCACCAGCGCAGCAACCGGGCGAGAACCAGGTCAGCCCCAAGGGGCGGGGCAAGAGCTGCGGCTGGGGGTGAGCAGCCAGTACTGCAGCAGCCAGAAGTCTTCTACTCTGCACGATTATTATTATTGTTGTTGTTGTTATTATTATTATTATTATTATTGCAAGTTGAGACCAAAAAGCCTTTTCACATTTTTGTTTTTCGGGAATCTTAAACAGATTCAAAAACAAAACAAAAATAAAAGAAACAATGGCTTTGTTTTATGAATTAACAAAGACCTCGTTGATTCTGTTTCCACTTTGACACTATCAAGCTTTTAAAAGTGATATATTTATACTAACTTATAATTAGTAGAAATTCACAAAACATAAATATAAACATACTGTAAATATAAACTATGAGTTCTTAAATCAGCAAAAGCCTGCTTGGGACATAGACTTTAGTGGACACATTTGGAATGTGGTTGCAGATTAAATAAGAAAAGTTTTATATCACACCTAATAAGTGCACTAGAAACAGCCATCCATATTCACTCATTCAGACTCTACTCATTGAGTGTCCAGTGACAGGCCTGTTTTAGGCCTGGAGGAGACTGTAGGTATGAAGAAAACTGATGAAAGTCTCTGCCTTCATGGAGCTGATGCTTTCACTATGCGAGGCAGATAAGTTATCAGATAAAATATGTAACATGCTGCTGCTAAGTGCCTTGGAGAAAAATACGTGATATGAGTGAAGATCCTGATGGGGAGGGAGTATGTGTTATTTTAAATAAGGTGAATTATATTTCTGGACAGTCACTCTTTACCCAAACTATAGAATTATTTAGGAAACATTTCAAAGGCATCATTTAGGATACATAAAAGATAATTTCACGTAATGGTTCTAATATGCTGCTTTTTGGTGCAAGAATGGAAAGGAATAGAGTTTTTCATTCCCTAGGACAGTGTTACTGTACACAGTCACGTAAGCCTCATACAACATGTTGGGGAGATGTCCAAGGTGCTGAGCTCTTAGAAATTTCCAGAAGAGGCAGCATCTAGCTGCTCATTGTCAGTCCGTGAGACTGCCTAAGTCACTCAGTTTCATCTTCTCTTTGGGGTTGAAGCCTCTAGAAACATAACCTAAATTCTTTTTGGACAGTTTTTTAAATTCCACAAGGATGGCTCCATATACACAAATCGATCAATGTGATACACCACATAAATAAAATAAAGGACAAAAATCATATGATTCTATCAATAGATGCAGAAAACATGTTTGACAAGATACAACATCCAATTATCATTAGAACACTTAATAAAATGGGTATAAAAGGAAAATACCTTAACATAATAAAGGTCATATATGACAAGCCCTCAACTAATATCATAATTAATGGTGAAAAACTGAAGCCCTTCGCTCTATGTTCAGGAACACAACAGGGCTGTCCCCTATCACCTCTGCTATTCATTGTAGTATTGGAAGTCCTCGCCAGAGCAATCAGGCAAGAGACAGAAATAAAAGGCATCCAAATTAGGAATGAAGAAGTTAAATTGTCACTTTTTGCAGATGACATGATGCTTTATATAGAAAATCCTAAAGACTCTACCAAAAAGCTGTTAGAAACAATAAACAAATACAGTAAAGTTGCTGGCTACAAAATCAACATACAAAAATCCATTGCATTCTATATGCTAACAATGAAATCTCAGATAAAGAAATAATAATAATAAAAAACAATTCCTTTTGCAATTGCAACAAAAAGAATAAAATACCTAGGAATAAACTTAACCAAGGATATGAAGGACCCATACATTGAAAACTATAAGACATTTTTAAAAGAAATTGAAGAAGACACAAAGAAATGGAAAGACATTCCATGCTCATGGATTGGAAGAATCAACATAGTTAAAATGGCCATATTATCCAAAGCAATATGCAGATTTAATGCAATCCCCATCAAAACCCCAATGGCATTTTTAAAGAACTAGAACAAAACATCATCAGATTTGTATGAAACCACAAAAGACACTGAAGAGCCAAAGCAATCCTAAGAAAAAAGAACAATGGTGGAAATATCACACTCCCTGACTTTAGCTTGTACTACAGGACAACAATAATCAAAACAGCATACTATTGGCAAAAAAAACAGACACACCGACCAATGCAATAGAATTGAGAATCCAGAAATAAACCCACATAAATATGGACAGATAATTTTCTACAAAGAAGCCAAAAACATACAATGGAGAAAAGACAGCCTCTTCAATAAATTGTGCTGGAAGAACTGGAAAGGCACGTGCAAAAGAATGAAACTAGACTGCTCTCTGTCACTATGGTATCAAAATTAATTCAAAATGGATCTAAGACCTGAAACAATAAACTGCATAGAAGAAAACATAGGTACTAAACTTATGGACCTTGGGTTCAAAGGGTATTTTATGAATTGGACCTCAAAGGCAAGGGAAGCAAAAGCTAAAATAAATGAATGGCACTATATCAAACTAAAAAGCTTCTGCACAGCAAAAGAAACCATCAACAAAACAAAGAGGCACCCAACGGAATGGGAGAAGATATTTGCAAAAACAATCTCCAATAAGGGGCTAATATCAAAAATACATAAGGAATTCATACAATGGAACAACAAAAAGACAAACAACCCAATTGAAAAATGGGCAGAGGACCTGAATAGACATTTCGCCAAAGAGGACATACAAATGGTAAATAGACATAAAAAGATGCTCAATATCACTAATCATCAGAGAAATGCAAATCAAAACCACAATGAGATATCACCTCACACCAGTCAGGATGGCTATCATAAACAAGATAAATAATAACAAGTGTTGCAGAGGCTGTGGAGAAAAAGGAACCCTCATACACTGTTGGTGGAAACGCAGACTGGTGCAACCGTTATGGAAGGCAGTGTGGAGGTTCCTCAAAAAAGTAAGAATAGAATTACCATATGATCCAGCAATCCCTCTCCTGGGTATATACCCCAAAAACCTGAAAACATTTATCTGTAAAGATATATGTGCTCTGATGTTCATTGCAGCTTTATTTATGGTGCCCAAGACATGGAAACAACCAAAGTGTCCTTCGATAGATGATTGGATAAAGAAGATGTGGTATATATACACAATGGAGTACTATTCTGCCATAAGAAAAGATGAAATAGTGCCATTTGTGACACTATTTATGGATGGATCTTGGATTATTACGTTAAGTGAAATAAGTCAGACAGAAAAAGTGAGAACCATATGATTTCACTGATAATGTGGGATATAAAACTGCAAACAACAAAGTAACAAGACAAACAAATAAAGAAACAAAAACTCATAGACACAGACAATATTTCATTGGTTGCCAGAGGGTAAGGGGGGGGTGGTAGAAGAGGGTAAATGGGATCAAATATATGGTGATGGAAGGAGAACTGACTCTGGGTGGTGAGCACACAATGTGATATACAGATGATGGATTACAGAATTGTACACTTGAAACTTATGTAATTTTACTAACCATTGTTACCCCAATAAATTTTGATAAAAAAACTAAATTCACAAATTTTAAGAAACTATCTCTTAGTGAGTAACATTTTTTTGTCCTTTGAACTTTGATCACGTCATCGAAAATGTAATAATATATTTTTCTCTAAAAGGTTCTGTTTTCTAAAGTAAAAGTAAAAGTAGAAGGCATACAGTGTGAGCTACATCTAGGTTCAAATTCTTCTGTGTCATTTCACAGATAGGTAACTTTGGAAGTTGACTTAATGTAGCTGAGATTCTGTGAAACAAGCATAATGCATACTTCGCAGTATGTGAAGATTTAATAAAATAATGTGTGTAAGGCACCTCTTGCTGCATCTGGACTATAATCATTGCTTTAAAAATGTGAGTTTTTTCCTTCTCTATGTGGTCGAGACAATTCTCCATGGGTCTCTTGTATTTCTGCACATCTTATAAGCACAACCAATGAAAGCCTTTCATTCTGGATTATTTTTTTAAAAGGTGTTGGCAAAATGCAGTCTTGGAAGTTGTAGTATTTCTTTCCAGAACAAAGGGAAAGCATCCTTTCTGTCTCATACGATGACACTATCTCTTTCTGGAGAAAAGGCTTTTAGCCCTTTATAAGTTGCCAGGCTTTCCGAAGCCAGGAGTTCTCCTCTGTACCTACTGCATGGACCCTTGATGCATGGAGTCCTTGTTGCATTGCCTTTTGGGGATTGAAGCTTAGGAAACGGGTATGCAATTGATGACACTCTAACTACCATGGATTTTGTAAATAATAGACTGTCCTTTGTCTCTGACCCAGGATTCTCTTGTCTTCTGCCTGCACGCAGGTAACTGGTGGGCTAACTGGTTAGCTTCCAAGTGTGGTAAAATCTCTTCCCAGGTTGTTCAGTTGTTGACGCCTGCACGTCTCATGTCCACAGGTTCTCTACCTTATATACAGCAACATTCTAGCTTCATCATCTAAGGTACTTCCTCATTTGGCTTTAAACCTTGATTGGTATAATGGGAAGCAGAGAATCTGAAGGCGTCAGCTTTAAAGTTTTACATAAAGACTTCAGTTTTAAATGGTATAGGTCTGGTAGGCAATAACGCTGTGTCTCCTAATTTCTCACTAAGGTCATTATGAAGGCACAGATAGTGATGAAACACTACCAATGTCTGTGCAAACATGCTATTTTTGAGTCAAGTTCTGTACTTCCAAATTAGTTCTGCTGGTAAAAGTAAAGATGTTTTAGAGTAAATTAGTAACACAAAACCAGTATCTATACTATGACCAAAGTGTCTAATTTAATTCAAGAAAAACATTGACAGTTCTCATTATGGGTATTTATTTTGTTATGTTACATAATGTCTGAATGGTAGGACACATAAACTATATAGCCTGAAACTTTTACTCAGGCTTATAATTCATGCACAAAAATCTTGTTTAGGAAGTCAAAAAAAATGTATTTCTTCTCCATTTTTGTAATTTAGCCTTATTTGAATAGTTTGAAGATAGGTTTAAAATAATTACATATGGAATAAGAATAAATCTAGAAAAGTAGAATTTAAAATATGCCTATCTCTCCATTTAAATAACAAATAGTGATACTACTGTTTATCTCGAAGAACCAAGGAACGTTTACTTTTGCACATCTGTGGTGAAACGGTCGGTGACTGCAGGAGAGGAGAGAGGAGTGTCCCCGGCTTAGAAGCCCCACTTACTTGCATGTGGAGAAAGAGTGTGCAGTGAACTGGTTGCTGTGGGGAGGGGGGAAGATGGGTTTGAAAATCAAGAGCTATTTACTTAGTGTTTCGAATACCCAGTTTCTTTAAAGTGAAGAATTCGCAATACAATCGTCGGTCATCATTGCTTTTACAGACATTATTAAAACATAATCTCAAACTCAAGGCATGTTTTATGTAAATGATTTTTTTAAACCTCCAAAACTAAAATTCAGCTCCATTTATTTTTATTAGATGAGATCCTGGCTAGTTTCTACTTCCTGGGGTTTTTTATTCTGAGTTTATTTTTAAGACTAATTATCCTCACCTACATAAACTTCCTGGATTTCAGAATATATAATTGGCTGTTCAAGTGTCTCTGCTATCCAGATGACAGTTACCGATCAGGCACCCTCCAAACTCAGACCAGATACCATCTACTCAAGAGTACATCAGAAACTGAAGCATTAAATTGTGCCCGTATTAGCCCACATGTGTAGCTCGTCATGGCAAGCCAATGCTCGGCCAGTGGAGTGGTGTGTTGTCGTTGTGACTCGTAACTTTTGGGAGAGTTCCAGAAATGACATAAGGGATTATGCGTTAATATGGAGCAGGTGGCAGGTCACAGCCAAGGCAGGTTAAATGAATGTGTGCTTTGCTCTGGAAGTTAAATGAGTTATAGATTGACATAATTTGGATATGTAGGCAAATTCTGGGCAAAAAAAAAGTACATGTATAGGTTCTCATTTTACAGAAGTTAATCTGGAACGTATACAAAGAAATTGGATTTAAATGCTCGAAGCAATTAACTGTTGTACAAGATGTGCCTTTTTTTAATCACAAATTCAGAGTTCCAGGATAATTTTTGTCTTTTTTTACATAAAGGACAATATAGTAATTTTATACCTTAAAGAGAAGAATAAAATCTTCAATATTTGCCTTTTCCAAGTAAAACGATAGGGTAGCACCAGGAAATACACTCAGGCAGGAGATGCTTCTATGCTCTGCCATCTGAGTCATCTGAATAACGGAAAATCTCACATCCCTTGAGATTTCACAGGCTCAAGGAAATGTGAAATATTTGACATTTTCACCTTAGTGTTCTCACACATAAAAGAGACACCTTTCAAGGATAAGTGGCAATTTTTCTTTTCCTGTGGAAAGCTAGTGTTGCAACTCAAAGGGCAAATAGGGAAAAATGTTGCTTTAGGACTTCCTGACATGCTACAACTCACATGTGATGAACTTCAGTTCCACTGAGTGTGTTTGCACGTGGTCCCAAGTCAGAATCGTAGTTGCTGAATTGCTGAGAATTTAGAAATTACCCCTTTTAGCCAGTCTACCATGCATGTGAAAATCAGAAAAAGGTGTAAAAATTTTCCGTTGAGAATTCAATTCCTTCAATCTTAGTTCCACCTTCAGTTGTCACTTAAGTTTTAATTGGCTAAACTTAGGCTTCTTATTTTCAGTGAAATAAGATGTAGTTTTAATCATGCAGTAGTGACGTTGTCCACTCCGGTTATGAATCTTGGAAATGAAAGCCAAGGTAATTTTTTCATGTGCAAAGGGATGACAATTCAGTTAGCCAACTTGTTGCAATGATGTTGCTAACCTTTTTTGATATCAGAGGGATTATTCATTATGAATTTGTACCAACTGGATAAACAGTTAACCAAGTTTACTCTTTGGAAGTGCTGAAAAGGTTGCGTGAAAAAGTTAGATGAACTGCCTGAACTTTTCGCCAACAATTCATGGCTCTTGCATCACGACAATGCACCAGCTCACACAGCACTGTCTGTGAGAGTTTTTAGCCAGGAAACAAATAACTGTATTGGAACACCCTCCCTACTCACCTGACCTGGCCCCCAATGACTTCTTTCTTTACCCAAAGATAAAGGAAATATTGAAAGGAAGACATTTTGATGACATTCAGGACATCAAGGGTAATTATGATGACAGCTTTGATGGCCATTCCAGAAAAAGAGTTCTAGAATTGCTTTGACAGGTGGACTAGGCACTGGCATCAGTGCACAGCTTCCCAAGGGGAGGACTTCGAAGGTGACTGTAGTGATATTCAGCAATGAGGTGTGTAGCACTTTCTTTAGGATGAGTTCGCCAATGTAATTGTCTGACGTCATATGTATGTTGCATTTGAAAATAAATTCTGAGATGTGTGGCCTGTCAGGTGCTGAAGGTAGAAAATGTGCTGCATTTCTAAGGAAGAATGAGGTCCTGAATAACAGATTTTCTGTAACTCAGATGACTCAGACAGGAGCGCAAGGAGGACCCTCACGGGAGTGGGGAGGAAGGCAGGGACGCTGCAGGCCTTCCTGCTGAGGCGGAGCAGATATTCAACATGCATCAATAGGGAATGTGGTAGCAATTTAGGAACGGCTGTGGTGTGACACCGAAATGATTCTTCATGCACACCTATTTTGCTCTTACACAAATCACAGAAGAAGATAAAAGCTAAGTGATCGCAGCAGGAAGACTACTGCAGATGAGCTGAGAGCCTCTGCCTTGGGTGGGGGTGGGGCAGGAAATGAGGTCTGAGTGTGGGGTGTAGAGGAGAGCCCTAGAGATGAGGACGTGATGACAATCTCCACAGTCACCTGTCCAGAGGTTTGCTGTGAAGGTAGCAGAGGGCTGTGGTGATACTTAGGGGGAAATCGAGGGAACAGGAGGAGGCTGTTTTTGTTTTTGTTTTAAATAATAGGCCAAGACATGAAAACAACCAGTGTCCTTCAATAGATGACTGCATAAAGATGTGGTACACATACACAGTGGAATACTACTCTGCCATAAGACGAAATAATGTCATTTGTGACAATGTGGATGGATCTTGAGATTATAATGCTAAGCGAAATAAGTCCGATAGAAAAGGTCAAGAACCATATGATTTCACTGATGTATGGTATATAAAACTGAAAACAGCAAAAGAACAAGACAAACAAATGAAGAAACAAAAACTCATAGATACAGACAACAGTTTAGTGGTTACCAGAGGGTAAGGGGGAAGGGGGGGTAGATGAGGGTAAAAGGGATCAAATATATGGTGATGGAAGGAGAACTGACTCTGGGTGGTGAACACACAATGTGATATATAGATGATGTATTACAGAATTGTACACCTGAAACCTATGTAATTTTACTAACAATTGTCACCCCAATAAACATTAATAAAAAAACAATAGGAAGACTTCAGAACATGTTTATATATTCACGGAAATATTCCAGTAGAAAAGGGGAAATCAATAACATAGGAGAAAGTCCCAAGACATCTGGCAAACACCTTTTCTGACTTCTGTAAAATGTAGGGTCTAAAATTGAAGTCCACCAAACCACTTTTAGCTTAAAAATTCTGCAGTTTTATGATTCTTTATTCTTTTGGCTTTGGGGGGTCATTATCCAGCAACTGATATGACTGTATTACTATTATAATGTTAGAACTTCAACCTACCTTTATTCCTAACAGAATATGAAGCTGACATATAATAGAAGGCACTCTGATTCTATGTTGGTGGCCATATGTGTCTCAAATCATTAAAAAGAAGACTGGTATGCTCAGTGAAATTTCTTGGACATATAAAACAGACCTTGCAGAATATGTGACTCGAAATTTGAAGCCAAAGGGAATATATTTTAAGAGATAACTCGGTTAGGGTTCTTGTGAGACCAGCTCAGTCTACAAGGATGTAATGGGCTTCCATCTTACTCACAGCATGCAGTGGGCATTGTACCCTGCTTTTCAGGAAAGTGTTACAGAATCTGTGAAAAGGGGGCAAGTCCCCTGACTTTAGCTAAGACAATGCATGCATTTCTTGTCATTCCTTCAAGGGCAGGCTGGCCGTGGCATCTCCCTCTGCAAATTTTCCTGTCTGGGTGATTCCACCTCTACCACCTCATACAGCAAGATCCGGAAGACTGAACGGAACCATCAGAGTCCTGAAACAGGGTCTGTCTGACCCCTGGAGAGAGGGAGAGGAGTTTTGTTTGTTTGATCCCTGTGGCCTCCCTCTGTTCTGTTTTGGACAGGATGTTCTCCAAACCACACTCACCTTCACCCCCAAATTATGCTTCACAAGAGGGGCTGGCGCAAAGCAGCATCCCTGAAAATGTCCTTACGTGATCAGTGGTTTCAGTCTGGAATCTGGTACTGGTTTATGTAGGAGATGAGGAGGAAATTTTTCCTGTCCTGGGGATTTTGTGTGTTTTTCTGTCTCTTAGATTTTCCCCTTATAATGTGGTTGTGAGAAGCAGATGTTCAGGAAAGCTGACAGTCTTGGAAATATTCATCACAGCAAGGGAACTCAATACCTCAGGGTAGGCACTGTCTCTAGTAGCAAAATAGATCTTTTCTTCTATGATAACTATGGAATTGTAGCCATTGAACGGATGCAAAATATGCCCTCTAAATTTAGCCTGCACTCAAATCCATTTACTGTTTAAAGAAAACATGCAATGCCAATTAAAGGGTTTTTAAAATCTTCCATAAATCAACTGCATACTATTTATTTTGCTGACTGGAGAGAGTCAGATGAAAACACCAAAAATTAAATTCTGCCCTGAAATGAATACCAAGTTTCCCTTAAAAACCTACTGAGATCCCAACTTTGCCTCTAATCGCAGTATCCAATGTCTGGCATTTGGCAACACGCAGGGAAAAGTCACTGTCACTGCTATTTTGGTGTGACATGATAGAGAACTAGAACTGCCCAGGAAAACAATCAGAGCCATTGTTACAAAGTGACCTTGAATTTTACTGAGAGAGTTGCACACATTCAAAGTTTCTCACCTATGAGAAACTTTTAAAATGTGGAGTGTTTGTTCACATTATTGTTCTAGTGACAATACTGTGTTCAAACCATCTTTATGTTGTGCCATTTGTCTGTGTAAGGTATGTGATTCATTATATTGCTTTTATATTGAAGAAATGAATTTGAAACAAATATTTTGTTATAGCACAGGCTGATGATATTCATAACCGGCTTCTTGAAGACCAGGTGACTAATCAGTCATGGATATATTAACAAGTTATTCATGCTTTTCTTGTTTTCACCATGAAGTAAATAAAAAGAGGTCCTTTGGGTGGCGTGCCCTGTGGTCTTATCATGATAGAGTGCTGATAATAATTTCTACTGGGGAAATAGAGTAGCTGTCTTTATATTCACCAAAGGCATAAATAAGAAAACTCCCAACTTAGATACAATCTTTCCTCAGTGTGTTATTAATACTTTCTGAAAATTGCTTGGAAAGTTAATTAGAACTATATAAAATATGGCCAGTCCCTAAGAACAGCACACAACTGGAATACTTTATCAAAATACAGAATGTTGATTTCATGGCTTAGCTTTGGCTGTGAACTCTGTGGCTGCAACCCAGTCCTTCCTGAGGAATCCAAGCCCCTCCCCGCCCCTCCCCTCCCCTCTCCTCCCCTCCCCTTCCCTCCTTTCCTCTCCCCTCTTTTCCTCTCCCCTCCAATCCCCTCCCCTCCCCTCCCCTCCCCTCTCCTCCCCTCCCCTCCCCTCTCCACCCCTCTCTTTCCCTCCGCTCTCCTCCCCTCCCCTTCCCTCCTTTCCTCTCCCCTCTTTCCCTCTCCCCTCCAATCCCCTCCCCTCCTGTCTCTTCTCCTCCCCCCCTCTCCCTCACAGCCCCGCCCACCCCACCATTAATCTTTAATTTGTGCATTGAGCACTGTGGTTGCACTCTCTTGCATGTATATGTTGGAGAGCTATTCCTGGTCTCTGCTTTTAGTGGGATTATGCCAACTGTTTGCATGATGCATAACAAACCATGACAGTGCCTCCTCCAGGCATGTGTTCAGTCCATGATCGGACTGTACCTATCAACCAAAGTACGTTGTGCTGTTGAAATTGTCCCGTTTAGTCACAATCACCCTACACTGAATCGTCACCACCCAGGTTCAGGCTACACTAGCGATAATCCTTTGACGCGGACACAGGCCACAGAAAAGTGAGGACCATATGCGTTGCACACTGTAGGCCGGTGAGGGCTTGAGGCGTGAGGGTAGCACGAAGTGAGACAGGTTGCAGCCGAGGGGAGGAGGGGCAGGGGGAGTCAGGGAGGCAAAAGTGAGTGATCACAACCTCTGTCTACATGTCAGTCTTTGGAGAGTCTGATTAAAACTGTGATCAATTCTTTAGATACAAGCAAATATGCACATATACAACTTTCTGGGTACTATTTCTAGCATTTGTTAGGTGTCCAGAAGCCTCAGGCTAAGAACTCTCACTGGGATCAACAGGTCAGGGGTTTCAGAGCAGAAAAAAGATGAGGGCCGTTATATTAACCTAGTGGGACTCTCCAAGAGAAAAAGAAAGGTAATATGGCAGTAATGGCAGGAAGAACGAAAAGGGTTCATGTACACACAGAAACAATGGGGCTGAGGTGATGATGGCAAGATTTCATGGGAACTGCAACTGTAGAGAGATTATCTGGGAAATCTGTTATCATTCAGGGAATTAGACTGTTGGAAAAATTGTTCAGAGGAGCTGGAACATTTTCTGAACTCACTCTCGAGGAGATACAGTATGACAGACCTGGGAACCTTGGCAGACGCTTAGAAGGCCCCCCAGGAGGCTGGAGTTGTCGACCACGTTGGAATCCACAGGGCTGGGCTCCCTCTTGATGAGATACAGTCTGTTCTGAAAAAGGAAATTTCATGTCACCTCGGCTTTGGGATCTGCTAAGACAGTGAAAGAAGGAGACTGGGGTTCAGATCACAAGGGAAGTGTGTTTGAGCCACAGATGCAGATGCTCTGATTCAGGTGTCCTGCAGCTATTCGGTGTCGCCGCGCTCAGGGAGTGTGGAAGGTGGGGTCCTGGAACTGAGGGCAGGACGTGGTTTGGAGAGCAGGTACCTACGTCTGAGGCTGGTTTGGTGATACAAGAATCAAGAGACTCAGGTCATAGCTCTGGATTTACCATGACCTAACTCTGAATTTGAGTAAGTTCTCTGACATTTCTGGGTCTCTTTTTTCTCCAAGAAAAGGCCACAGGAGGCCTACATGACTCTAAGATTCCTTCCAGCTCAATAAGCATGTGGTCTGCAGAGAACGGAGGTCAGCGTGCCAACAGTGCTTGTTTTCAGAAAGATCTCTCTGCCTCCTCTGATGCTTTAGGTGTGTTGATAAATGGTTTTCAGTCGATTAATAGCATCGCTTTCATGAAATAGAAGAACAACAATTTTTCCAGGGAAAGCCTGACAAGTGTGTATTTCTACGAACAGCTGGAAATCAGCAGTTAGTTAACTTTTTTAAAAGCAAGTACTTATTTACTGTCTATGCTGTGTGGAAACTCATCACTGCCGGCTTCAGCCACAGAACGTTCTGTAAGAAGCAGTGGTGGTTTCCAGATGAGGCTGCTTCGGGGAGCATCTGAGACATTTCCATGCTTTGGTGTCTTGGCACCGGGAAGCTGGTAAGAATCCTTTCGCCTGGCTGTTGGTCTCCTGCTCCAATGATTACCTTCTGACTTGGGCAGACTCGGACAACTGGGAATTCATGTGGGATGAAAGCCGCTTCCAGGGATGTCGGCAGTGCCTCAGTCTCCCGGGGGGCAGATTCTTGCAGAATGAAGATGCAAGTGCCACTCAGAGGGTCAGATTGTAACCTCTGCAGCAAGCACAACCCCAGTCCTGTATTCCCCAACTCAAAGCTGGGCTCCCATATGCCACGGCATTTTCCTTAAGTGAGGCAAGGTTTGTGCTGATAAAAAGTGAAGAATACTTATTCCACAGGTATTTAAAGCTGACACGTGCTTTATACGCTGCGTTTAGTAGGATATGGCTCCAGCCACACTCCATGCAAACGTGATAGTCTGTGCTTCTTGTCAAAAACTTCCTAGATAATTACCCTCTTACATTTTAATAGGAAAGGATCATTTGTTATGATTGCTGAAAAAATATTTTTTGAGGGAACATAGCACCTGAGGCCCTTTACTTCATTAGGTGATTAAAACGTGGCACAAACACTAACAGTGATGTGAATTCAGACTGAAATGAGATCAGAGTCCATCCTGCTCCTTACTGATGGATGCCATTTAGAGCAGCGCCCAACCTGGGGTTTTGGGGGTTGAAGGTACAGAGTTACTTAATATCTGTTGCTCAATATGCACAACGCTGAGCAAATGAAAGGACCAGTCCTCTATTGTGGACGGTCCATACAAATGTTTTTTAAAGGAAATCCTCATAGTTCTAACATTGTTAGTTTCAGTTGCCATATTTAAAGTGTGTTAATATGCAGACAAATGGAAAGACATTTGGAAGATGATGAACGGGGCGAACCTAGGTTAACACAGGAGAAAGACCACTGGTTTTTGTGTCAGTACTTATGTTCTGGTCTCAGCTTTATCACCCAGTGTGCGTTTGACCTTGAGGAACTTAATTTATTTCTCTAAAATAGATAGCATCTGAAAATGGATAGCCCAATATGACAGGAATTAAAATTACCTAACTGGCAAAAAAAAAAAAAAAAAAAATTCATACAATTATTTAAGTAAAGCTGACATTAATTTGTTTGGAAAATGTATTGAAATTTTATTAAATATTTTGATTACCACTATGCACAGTTCTAGCACCATGTTCATCTAGCTGCCAATGAAAGACGAGCTCATGCTTCATGTATTTCACATCTAGTTGCACATCTATTTAAACACAAGAGTGATATGGGTTGTGGGGTATTGTAGACTATTCCGCCACCATCTGCAATGGATGTGAGCTCTGTGCTGACTCAGCAGTAGTCACAGACCCACCAATTGAAACACAAAAAGAAGTGAGAGCAGACGCTTGACACTACTACAAAATGATACTTCATTACTCAAATATCAAACTATCCAGGAGGACGCATTTTTAATTTATTAGTGTCTCTCTTAGCTCAGCACCACTACCACCCAAATCCCCTCCAGCGTAACAGAAGCATCATCTATTTCTGATACCTGCAAATGTCTGACCCACAAATCTTCACAGCATGCAGATGCAGTCACCTTTTGTTACAAGGATGCCTGGACCAAGAGGTCAGAAATATTTTGCTGGGGCCTGAGCAGAAACCAGAGAAGATGTTTGTGTTTAAGGACAGGACTGGCGGACACTAAGGCTTTTGAAAAATTTAACTTTTTGAACAGGAGAGATTCAAAATGTTATCCAATGCTATAATAAAGAAATGTGATTTATTGTATGAAGTAATACATATTTGCTATCTAAGTGCTGGTAAATTATCTGTCAATGCCACCATATTTATGCTTTGTATTTAACAGCAAAGAGTTGTTTGTTTTCTTCCTTTGCCTAAAGTACCCATTGCATTATCATTTATTTTCAAGTTGATACTTTTCATAGTGCAAGTTCCTGCTTATTAATATTTATCACAATAAAACAAACTATTTTTGCCTTTCTATATTTTCCTCTCTTTCATCATCCACACGGTAGCTATATTTTTCCTAATATGAGTTTCTTAGAAAAATGCTCCCTAATATTAAATATTGCTCCTGATACTGAATGTTGCTCAGTTAACACTCACAGAAAGGCGGCTTCTTTTTAAGGCAGTTCCGTGTTTTTCATCCTTTAGTATAGTCGGTAACCAGGACATTATGAGTAAGATTGCTCTAATTTTTAAATGAAAATGTGTCCATGATGTTATCAATGACTGAACTCTTTCATTAAGACATTAAATTCAGTTGGACAGTTACACAATTGGGAACTGCAGTTCCTGAGACCTGGAAGGCCATCGGCCACTCCCGGCCACGTGACTGCCATGTGTCGCAGCAGAGCCGCCCTCAGTAATGGGGGGCTGTGCCATGAGCATCATGCAACGAGAACACGACTGTTAACCTAATACACTTCGTGAGATGATGGTAGTGATTTCACTAGAAATGCGTTTAGCGTTCTTTTGTCAATGTTTCTGTTAGGAGGGAAAGCATCCACAAACAAGGTACTTCTCATCACGGAAGGCAGCCGGTGTCACTGGGTGAGAAATCAGAAGGCACGGAGGGCAGGCAGCCCCCTGGCGACCGTAGAGATGGGTTTTCCTTCAGAGCCTCCAGACAGAAGCACAGTCTTGCTGATGCCTTCATTTCAGCCCTGCGGGACCCATGTTGGACTTCAGAACTGAGACATAATACCTGTGTGTTGTTTCAAGCAACTGTGCTTGTAGTAATTTGTTATGGTGGCGACAGGAAACTCATATTTACCTGTTCTGCCCCACCTCATGGCTTTAGGACTGAATTCTTTGGGAAGGGAAGGGAAGAGGAAAATAAATGCATAGCTTTTAGACACACTATCATAACACCAAATAAATAATATAATAATATAAATATAAAGTAATAATATTAGTTGTAAAAATTTCAGGCAATGGAAGGCTGATTTCAGAGATATTTCCAGGGGTAGGAGGGACCTCGCAGCATCCCTCCAATCACACTTCCTATCATCTTCACTAGTGCATGAGGGTACACGTCATCACACATCGCGACCAAAGCTGGAACTGTCACAGTCAGAACCTCCCTTACACACGTAGGACAAACATCCTAAGGTGTGTTGAGGGGAAGAAATCGTCTTCAGACATAAAAAGGAATTGTCACTTGCACAGCGTCATTCAATGTGTGAAGTGTTTCTGTTCTTATTAGCTCATTTAACCCTCCTAATGAACTCTCCCCATTTTATTTTATGATTTGTTCATGAGGCTCAGGGACATAAGAAATTTGTCCAAGGGCTGCTAAGTTATGCAAAAGGAGGAAGAACAATAGTGTGCTGACTTGGAGATCAGAGCACTGTTTCTCTCCTGTGACATCCAATTTAGGTCCTACTTATGAGATTTCAGCTGGTTTTCTCTGCAGATTCACTTCCTACAACATTTCTGTATTTTTCTATGTGATTTATTTGTATATTTTATTTAGTCTGCTCTTTTACTTGAGATTTGCATTCTTTTAAATAACAAGCCATGAATACAAAGTTAAAAGAATTTACAACATACAAACATCGTTCTTAATGATAGGAATTTTGTGTTTTCTTAAATTTAATTAATGCATTCTGCCTGTCACTTACGCGCGTTTTCATTTCCAGTGCTCAGGAGAGAATGTGGTATACATTATATCCTTAAATTCTGCTAAAGGGAAAAAGTGTAATTCTGCAATGGCAGTGCATGGCCACCTGTGGCTTTTCCATTAAAAGACGATTGAAAGGCAATTTCATTCAGTGTCACTGCCGCTGAGCATTTTACCAGTTGTAATAAAGAAAGTCTCAAGGATGCTCATTGTCTCTGCATAATCTCAATAGCTCCCTTCAGAATTTTAGGGAAAATATTTAAAATCAGCAATTTACTTGCACATTTTCTTTCGGGGGAAGGTAAGTATACCCTAAAACATGTATTCATAGCCTTTGCAAAACATATTTTAATGGATAAGGAATATTACAAAGTGCAAAGAAACCAAATGTCCCTCAGTGTATAAAAGTGTGTGTGTGTTAAATTGAGGTACAGAGTGAAATTGGGAAGTATTTTATAATGTAACATTTTTTTTGAAAAGTAATCTGTTATAGTACAGAAGACTACTTCTGGGAAGGAGAACACAGTCCCACTAGTGAATAGTACCACGATGCCATTTTATCACAAGGCTATTTCTGTATCCAAAATGCCTATCATGACACTATATTGCTGATGTGGGAATTATACTTTCAGTTTATAAGATTAATGGTACATAAACAGATACAATTAATTATATAGAAACAGAAGTTACTTCCCAGAGCCCTGCAAACTCCTGATGTCTGCTGAGCAAGCTACAAGTAGAAAGTCCCTGTGCAAACTGATAAATCCTTACCCTTTTTTTTTTTAATTAAAATTTACTGGGGTAACAATGGTTAGTAAAATTACATTAAGCTCTCTTTTTCTAGAAAGTCTGGATACTATAGCAAAGTATTTTTCTAATATTGTATTATTATAATTTTCAAACATATAGCACAATTAAAAGAATTTTTACAGTAAACACCAGAATACTCACCACTGAGATTATACTGTTAATATTTTGCTATGATTTGTTTTATCACATTCCTATCCACATATTCATCCCATTATCTATTCGGACAAAAAATATATATACTGTATGACACTATTTATATAGATTTCAAAAGAGCTGGCTAAGCTAATCTATGATGTTAGAATCCAGGACACTAGATATGCTAGGAGAAGAGTTGCTGGAATGGGCCATAAGGAAACTTTTGGAATATGATAATGTTTTGTTTCTCGATGTGGTGACAGTTTCACAGGGGTGTTCAATTTATGAAAATTCATTGAGTGATATATATGATTTTTGCAGCTTTCTGGATGTTAGAATTCAACAAAAAGTCAAATACAAAACAAAACTATTGTAAAGAGATTAAACTTATACAGTAACATACAGAGATCATCAGAGTGGATAGAAAGCAAACAAAAAAAATCTAATATATTCTACTTATAAGAGAGATGTTTGAAGCAATTTAAAAATCAAAACTAGAAACAAGCAGGTGAAAAAATATAAACCAAATACTTATCAAGAGAGAACTAGCACAGTTATTTTTCTAACAATTAGTGTGGGCTATCCAGGATTAAATATTCTAAACTTATGTGAGACCCCCACCACACACACTCATATACATGCACATATAATTTATTGATGTCAAGTAGATTAAAAATTGGTAAAGATCACAAGGTGAACACCCAATAGACAATATGCATTCTTCTCAACCATGAACAGAACATTTACAAAATAATCATATACTAGACCATAAAACAAGTGTGTCAATCTCAAGTGTTCCATAAAAGAAAGATCACATTCTCTGACCATAACAGAAGTGCATTTCACACATCCCAATTTTAAATCTCCAGAACAGATCTATAGCCTGAAAGCCATGTACTCGTTTATTCAACTGTCCATTGGGCATAATCATTGACTAGTGAACGGACATCCAACACGAGATGGCTGAAGTGACACCTAACTTTCCTCCCAGCAGACTTGCTCCACCCATGGGGTTCCCTGTCTTCAGGCTCTAAGGCCAAAAGACTTAAAGTCATTTTGTCTCCTCTTTCTCTTAAACTTTTGTGGGGAAGTCCTGAGGATTCTCCCTTTAAAAAATGGATCCCAGATAAGACAAGCTCTTACCATGTACACTGCCACTGTCCCCCTGTAGGCCACCACTTTCTGTCCCATGGCCTTATAAGAGGTCTGCCCTGTCCCACTGTGGTCTCTTTTCAACACTGCAGCCAACAGCATCCCTGTGTGGCAAGTTGGATCATGTCACCACTTGTGAAAACCCTGCAGTGCCGTCCCGCTTCCTTAGAAGACAAGCCTCCCAGTGGTCTTCCCAGCCATGCCCTCCCCAGTCTCCATCCTGGTCCTCTCCCACTGCCCCCGCCCCCCCACCTCCAGCCTCTTGCTGGTCCCTGGAATTCACAGGACATGCAGTCCTCTTAGGACTATGCTCTAGCTCCTCCCTCTGCCCAGAACGCTCTTCTTTCAGAACACCTTTGGTGAATTGCCCCACTGTCTTCACATCTTCCCTACAATTTCTCCTTCTTACGGAGACCCCATTACAAAACCTATTGAATGTTGCAAACTGACCCCGTCCCCAGGCCCCATGGCCTTCCTGATCCATGAACCTGACTTGATTATCTGTTAAAAGAGCATTTATCACCTGCTAACACATTATAGACGTGACATGTCTATCATACATGTAATTCTGCTTGTGTGTCTCCCTCCACTGCAGTAAAGGCAGAAACCTTTGGCTGGTTTATACACTGAGAAACCTATGGTTCAGACACTGTCTGGCGTACTCGTATAGCAGGAATACCATATGGATTTGTTGAAAATCACAACTTGTAAGATGCAGCTAAAACAACACTCAACAAACCAATTATAGCCTGCATGCTTATTTTAGGGAAGAAAGATAGGAAATAAGCTAAGTATATAATTCTGGGTTGTCCAGCTCAGATTCTGACCCAGTTTTCCTGGTTATCTTCACTCAGATGTTCGCCAGGCACCTACAATTGTCACCTCCAAAGAGAAATCATCACCTTCAAGGTCTTGTATCCCTCAGACTTGGACAGTACCGACATTCACAGTGACCTATGCTGGGAACCTACAGAAACACTCTGGGCTCCACCCACTTCCTGACCCATACATCCAATGACAATGTTTGCAAATTTACTTTCCTACATATTGCTCCAATCCACTTATATTTTTATACTGCTATGTTCAAGAACTAAGAGCCAAGATGCACTCACAAACTTTCTCACCTACTGTGCTCACTGCCCTCATCACTGTTCTCTTGACTCCAACCCAAATCTCTCTCGTAGTCCATTCTCTACGTGGTAGCTGCTGCTGGTGGAATTGTGTCCCCTCAGATTCATATGTTAAAGTCCTAACTCTCGGTACCTCAGCCTGTGACCTTATCTGGAGAGAGGGTCTTTACAGAGGTAACCAAGTTAAAGAGAGGTCATTAGGGTGGCACGGTCCAATATGACTGGTGTCTTTATACAAAGGGGCTTGGTTACACAGGTGGCGTAGAGGGAAAGTGAGATGAAGAGATGCAGGGAGAAGATGGCCACCTGCAAGGCAAAAAGAGACCTGGAATGGACCTCCCCTTGCAGCCTCCAAAAGGACCTAACTCAGAAAACACCCACCGTGGTTTTCACTTCCAGCCTCGAGAACCATGAGAAAATAAGCATCTGTGTTTAAGCCACCCAGTGCATGGTACTTGCTGCAGCAGCCCCAGAACACTAATACAGAAGCCAATAATTATTTTTGAAATGTATTTTGAATATCTTTCAATTATTCAATTCATGTCTGATGGAAGCAAAAAGTAAGTAGAGCTTTTTTGTTATTGAGTAAAATCTATAGAACACGTTTAAAGCTTAGGACAAGTTTGAAAGACACATACAGATTGTCTGTTGGGGTAGAGGGGATATTGGTTAAACATAATTTGTGGGCTACATGTCACCTTCCCAGGGAACCTGAACAGAAATCTCTAGGATTTGGGTGCATTTCCCTACAAGTTGTAGGTGGAATCACAGTGGCTGTGGCTGAACACGGGAAGCTCTTTTGTCATCTGCACTGAGGACCTGAAGGGGACACGGCATTCTTTTCTCTCCATGATTCACAAGGAAGCACAACGATACACCAGAGCTTAAAGAAGACACACTAAAGGTAAGGGCATGGTATTTATTTTAAACATAGAATTTCAAACATTCTCATGGAGAAATATAGATGATGTCTTTTCCTTACCAGGTGCCAACCAAGTTTCACCACTTGTACCTCTGAAACAGCGACCTCAGCTCCTGCCCTCACAGGGGTGCCCATTCCAGCCAGAAGTGCCCCGCAGACCAAGTGTTCGGTTTTCATGTTGGGTAGCCCATAAAGAGTTTCCACAGTTTTCTGTTGCCAAGTGAGGCGATCTTACACACTTATTTCCACAGGTGTGAGATAATATCAAATGGGAGGAAAGATGAAACCAGGGGTCTCTAGAAGTGGATCTGACTTTTATAAGCATGAGAAGTACAAGACATATTTAATGCTCCACTCTTATCTGAGCTCACTTTTCAGTACAAACTCGTATATGTGGTCAAGGGCCAGATGATATCATTTAGCTAAAGGGGAAAAGGACAGGTGTGTTCATTGATGTGATAAAGGTGCAAAATAATAAAACAAAATAATTAGAGTTACTTAAAGTCTGTCTTTTGGAAGATACATATTGGAACAAACCAGGGAAGAAAATGGGATATATTGTATCATTGCCCATCACTTTATTCATGAGGTACCTTAACATTCGTTTTGAACTAGATGCATCTTTCTTTAATAGGGAAAAATGAAGAAGAAAAGTAGTAGACATTTTGACTAGATCTTGCCACAGAGTTCAACTGTGTTTCCATGGTCTCTCAAAGCTAAACCTACAATATTAGAAACATAGAAACTTCAGTGACTTTTTTGGCATTAGTAAATTGCAAATGATGGTTTCTGTGCCATGTAGCCAAATACTACAAAATACTGCAGGAGATAATTTGGAAAATGGCATTCCCTTGGAAAAGGGGTAGTTTTATAAGGGATGAAGCTTCAAACTTTGGTCCAAATACCACCTCGAATATTATCGTACATTCGTAGAATACAAAATACTTGAAGGCATGGACTATTTAGTATTTCTCTCTCTATACCCACTGCCTCACACAACATCTGCACATATTACTCAGAACTTGTGATATGAATAAATAATTATAAGCTATTGCTCTCATACATGCATGAAGATATTAACTATTGCAAGGCCACGTGTCCGTAAATAAGTGAGGAAAAAACTCAGTGTTTTATCAATTATTATTTCTATGTGTTAGGGAAGCAGACAGATGACTTAAGAGTGATGGAAAACCACGGTGCCAAATTTGGCATCGAGGGTATGATTTACAAATCATTACTCAGCTCTCCAAATTGTACTCAAATGAAAGTCAATCCCAACCCCAGGCAAATCAGGCCACTGACAAGAATAAGGCTCTCTCAGTCTCATTTTCTGGTGAGGATAAATAAAGAAAACAAAGCATAGTTCATTGATACAAGGTCAAATTGTTGTTGATAAAAATATATTACTGATAGGAAAAGCTGTGACCATTTAAACTACACAAACTCATCCAATTTGAGATGCACAATTGTAAAACCACATATATAAGCTGCACATTTAAAACAAATGTTGGTTAGAAGGCGTTAAACTAAGTATTGTTAAAATAGAACATACAGACCATACACAATATTTTTACTGAGTACTAAAATAAAAATCAAGAATCAGGGCTGGTATTCATTCAGTCATCATTCAAAAATAAATCAATATTTATTAATTATCTACTACAGAATATTTAGACAGTGTTAGAGTTGGAAGACAAAATGTTTGAAGATGGCACAGGCACTGCTCATAAAAAGCTTATGTTCTAATAGTGGGGACAGATAATAAGCCAGCAAACAAATTAACATAGTATTATAATTGTAGGTTATAAAAAGACTCTTCTAAGACGCATGCTATGATAGATATAAAGTGGAAGAATCTGTTCTGTAGTGGGCCTTCCTGAGGAGGTAATGTCTAAGCTGACCACTGAATGAGCTAGCTGTGACAGTTGTGGGGTGACAGCGGGTGGCTTCCGTATCTTGGACACAGCAAGGACTAAGATTTGGAAGTGAGAAAGACTCGTAATGTTCTAGTGATGGCCAGAACGCCGGTGTGCCTGGACAAAAAGGAATGAGAAGCAGGGTTTCACCAGATGGACTTGTAGGGGCTAGTTAGAACCTTCTAGGCTACGGTAAAAACACAGGGTTTCATTTTAGGTGCAATGACAAGAGATGAAATGTTTCAAGCCCAGGAGCAATGTATTTACTTTCCACTTTAGAGAGATGGCTCTGGGCTCTGTGGGGCGAGCGGAGAAAAGCAGGAGGGCAGGAGAAAGCTAAGGCATGGCCCTCAGAGAGGAGACTGGACAGAGAGGAGGCAGGACAGACAGTACATTCGAGATGCTCTTGGAGGTGACAGAGGGCCTGCTGCTGGGGAGGACACCGGAAAGGGACACTGGCCGGAGAAGCAAGGAGGAAGGTGGCGCCAGGTAGTGAGGAGAGAACACAAGAAGAGCAGCTCTATTGCAGGTGGAGGCTGGACCGTGCGAGTCCCGACGTGGTCAAGTTGGAGAAGTGCATGGATTGTTGAAGTTAATATACACGTTGGCAGCTAGACTGTAAGAGAAGTGCTTGCGGCTGAAAATTTGTGTGTCATCAGAATAGATGTGGTAGCTGGAGGCATGACGAGATGAAGAGAGCAAAGGGCGCCACGATGGGCAACAGGGGAGGGGCCACGATGGGGTGTGGCCTCGATGGGCAACAGGGGAGGGGCCACGATGGGGTGTGGCCTCGATGGGCAACAGGGGAGGGGCCACGATGGGGTGCGGCCTCGATGGGCAACAGGGGAGGAGCCACGATGGGGTGTGGCCTCGATGGGCAACAGGGGAGGGGCCACGATGGGGTGTGGCCTCGATGGGCAACAGGGGAGGAGCCACGATGGGGTGTGGCCTCGATGGGGCAGCGGGGGAGGAGCCACGATGGGGTGTGGCCTCGATGGGCAACAGGGGAGGGGCCACGATGGGGTGTGGCCTCGATGGGCAACAGGGGAGGGGCCACGATGGGGTGTGGCCTCGATGGGCAACAGGGGAGGGGCCACGATGGGGTGTGGCCTCGATGGGCAACAGGGGAGGAGCCACGATGGGGTGTGGCCTCGATGGGGCAGCGCGGGAGGAGCCACGAGGGGCACCGAGGAGCAAAAGCCATGGGCGACCTGCTGAGGAAGCACAACTGTGATGCGCTCAACAGAATGAAATCCGGAGCCCTGTTCAGCCCTATTGTTGACGACGGGATTCTGAGCTGTAAACAGCCTGCACGACACGGAGCGGAGGGAGCTAAGCGACTTCGTGCTACGCGGTGCCCAGGATGCAGAAGGGGCCATGAGAGGGGCCGCTGCCTTTAAAAGGAGTCTAGATAAGGGGGAGGAATTCATTTCCGTCTAGACATTTCTTAATAGATCGGATAAAATGGCCTTGTAAATATTTTGCCACAACAATAAAAATGTTGAATTAAAGTACATCGATGATAATATTGTTAATAATAAGAGATCCTCTGACCTATTGACCTTGGTACCCCATTAGAGATTCAATCTTTGGCCACACTTTTCTCTATCAAAGTGTGATTCCAAGTTACCCAACAAGCCATTTCAAATGCCACAGTCTTGTCAGCGGGGTCTGAGCTGCCAGAGCCGACTTCTGAAGTGACTAAACCTCGTGCCAAAGCACTTACTTCTGGCGGTACCTGTGCTTTCGTGAGCCTAAGGCTAAGTCTCTACAACTCCAGATGCAAAGACAGCAGAAAGACAAACAGTATCAAACTACACACACCTTCGAAGGCACTATGATGATTCTCAGATCACAAGTGGACGATAGTCAAGCTGAGGCTTTCCCTGGCAAGTGAGGTGCCCGAGGGTCGGCAGATGACTGAAGCCCAGGTACAGCCCCAGGGTCCTCCCCGCAGTCTCAACACCCCATTAGTTCCCTTATTAAAATACAATCGCTACCACATGGAAGGAAAGCCAGGACTTAGAGACCCTGGCCTGAGTAGTTAACTCTGAATAATTTTTTTTTTCCTGTTGATCAGGCCCCCACAAAAGACAAAACTTTTGTTTTTTCAACAGATTGGTCTTAAAAGTTAACCTGCCTTCATAAGGTTGCTGAAAAAGTATACAGTTCTTTTTAATAGGTAAGACATTTTCTTCAGACAGGAGGTGGTACCTTTTTTTGTCAGTGCACTTGGCAACTCTTCCCAAGAATAGTTAAAAGTTTTCTAGAAAAGGCAAGAAGCATTGGATTGAAAGTTGCTTCATTTCACGTGAGAGCACTCATTTCACTGTGGAGTATTTGAGGTATAAGAGCAATGAATTTTTCGATGAAAGTCTTTAATCTACAGAATTTTGAATGGCCGAGTTCCTCTCCTGGGGGAGGGGAGAGGGGGTGACAGCACAGTTGTTGAAGATGCCCCCCCCCAGAGTGGGCTGTGGGAGTATTTCTCACTGAGCCCGTGGAGGGACAGCCATGCAGTGACCTGGACTCGGTGGCATGAGCAGGCCGAGATCTATCTACCCAGGATGGCCAAAACATTCCAACTGGATGCATTTAATTTATTCTTTATTTTACTTTTCAGAAATAACCTTAAGATGTACTGATTGGGACCTACAGAATGCATGTGGAATTGTAATGCAGTTATCTAAAAATTGACTACATTAATGAGTGAAAACATCTTGTTCTCCAGTACAGAAAATTCACTGTTTAAGAAGTATGTTATTATTCTTTGCTGAGATGGATAAGGGAAGGAAAAACATTATCTTATTAATTCTTCTATTATTATTATTATTATACTTCATATATGAGGTAAGGAATTTATAAAAGGAAACACTAAGTGTCCTATTTCTGTCAATTCTGTGATACAAATCAATTGTTTTTATAGTTTCAAAGCCAAGCTTGAAAAACATCTCAGAAGAGGCTGATGACCCTATAAACTGTAAAATGTGTTAGCAGCAATAAATTCCGCTTCCTCCGATCAAAGGGCATGTGACCATATTCTGCACTGTTAGGGTCACTCACTCCGGAGCTCCTCTTGGAATGATAAATAAGGCAGGCCTGTAATGTGCACCAGAGAGTGACAAGACACACGTGTCACTACAAGTGTGGAGACACAGTAGGCGCTGCAGACAGCTGTGTCATCCATGAGCGGGGCCGGCAGGCAGGAGAGACCCCCAGTCAGCTCAGACCACGTCATAGGGTCTCATTGTTACCTCGTTGGTTTTTTGAGATCTTTCTGAATTGAGAATTAGGGCAGCGAAAGTCCACGTTCATAAATGACCTGCATATACTACAAAGAGCTGTTGATCTGGTTTTCTTTTGTGCACCCATTTTAATGTATTTTAATAAATTTTAGGTTAATAAATATTCAATTGAAAGAAGAACATGAATTATGATATAACATTTTAATAACTTGTCTCATGGCTTTTCTATTAGTATGATTTTTAAATATTCTAAGAATTGGAGTTACATGTCTTTAAGAGGGAAAAGCTTTTGCCCTAGTTGAAAATTTTCTACCTGAGAATGTTTTACTTTTGTCATTTATGTCTAATCATGCATACCTTTTATAAGGGACCACCTCAACAAAACAAATTGGCCTCTGAAATTCATTTTAAGGTGATTAATTAACATTCACTTTTTACCTGAGATTCTTATTTTCTATACTTGGTACTTACTTGTGCTGGTTTTTCAAGGAATATTTACCGAGCATTTGGTATTACTTAACTATTTTGAACATACATAGGAAATGGTTGCTTCTTTCTTGGTATTTGTGTTCTAAAGAAAAACTGTGTAACCTCTTTAAGTAAGATGGTGTTTTGTTGGTCTGTTTATATCTATCTTTTTCCAAAAAATAATTCGAAGAAATCTGACATTCTTGAAGAAGTGTTTTTTTGTTTGTTTTTTGTTTTGGTTTGATTCTCTTTGATTCTGAGAGAATTATGATTTAAAAAGCAATGTCATATTCTGGTCCTAAAAATTTTATCTTAACAAAATTGTTTTTTTTTTTTTAATTTAGTTTTAATTTCCTGTTCCTGTTATGTTTTGACAGAAATGATTAAATTAATTTTTAAAATTATGGTTTTCATTGAAAATGTTCCTTTTGAAATAACTAATTGGTAAAACAAACAAACAAAAAAACAAAAATAACCTCACAATTCATTAATTCATTATGAGGTCCATTACAGGGTCAACCATTCCATAATTATTCTGCATGTTTTGTGATGCATAGTATTGAGCTGGTTTTTGATGTGCTAATTTCTAAAATTTGACTCATAAGTAGATTTACGAAATTGCAATTGTGTTGAGAAACTGTGAACCAATTTATAATTAAAGAGGTTTCAAAATTTTAAATAAAATTAAAGAAGATGAGTATGACATGTTTAATATCAAACACCATCTCATGTGTAAATAAAATAGGACAAATGTGAAAATTATGAGAATTAGTACTCTCTACATATTTATGTTGACAAAGCTGAATATGTATTTCTTGCCACATGTTGTATCTTGATTAAAGTTATCATTGAATATGACTAAGGTAAGACTATCTATAAATGTACTTTATTCTAAATCTTGTATTTCTTATAGGAATACAATCTCAGCTGACAGTGTCACATTCCTATACCTAAAATTAAAGAGGACAATAAGTGTTGCTCTAATAAATGTTTACTCAATGAACACAACATTGCTGCATTATGATTATTTCATGGCACATTCTTCTATTTTCATTTTATTATACTTTAGACATTGAGAATACTCATGTTATTCCTTTTTAAAAAATTTTTAAATTAAAGTTTATTGGGGTGACAATTGTATTCTTGATATGTGAAAAAATGATGGCCACAATTCATGAAGTTCAGACACTGACTCTACCCTAAATTTTATAAGAAAACTTATCAACAGTCACCAGTCACGTTCTTTTTCCTAGTGATGAGTATTCCAATAGAATCCTTTCTACTGCAATCATTAATGGCCCGAGAAAAGTAGAGGCATACGTCTTTCAATTTTATGGAATTTATTTGTAATTCTCAATGTTTCCCAATTGTTACTATAAAGCTCTTCTTTTGTGTTAGTATTGAATTTGATTTTTTAATGTTTTTGTTCCTTGTCAGCAACTTTTCAAAAGTTAGACAATTATGTTCCTTAGGTAGATTTTGAAGGAAGGCAGTTGACATCTATGGCAAGTCACCTGGTAATATTAACTATGCCAGCTGAGAATAATTACGAACGTGAGTGTCAGATACATGTAGGAAGTGGGACTCATTGTGTGCAGGGATCACATCCCTGTCCCGTCCCAGAATCCACTTTCTCTGTTTCATGTGAATGGTGCATTCACGAGGTACTGCTTCTGCTGCATGCAATGCTCACCGTGTTTCTGGCATTTAGTGGATATTGAAATAATAATAAAAGAGTAGAATTGTTTTCTGTTTGAATGCATTAGCTTAGCAGAAGTTTTCAAACACTCAGAGTATATTGAAGCCATATACTTTTGTATAGAGTGTAAAATGGCTCTTTTGAATCTCAACAAATAATCTTTTAAATTTTTTGAAAAATTTGTAAACTAGGAATTCTGTCACTACTCAGAAGAAATGATTCTCTCTTTCTGTTTGGTCCTTGCAATGTAACAATCACCTCCTGTGCCAAAAGGGCTTACAATGCTTGCGACACACAGCTGTGGTCTACAGATGAATTTCTCATCATGTTCAGTCATAATAGGTGTAAAAAACCTAATTTCGGGCAATTTGTCATTGGAGAAAGTGAAAATAGTTTATATTAATAAAAGAAACCATGAGATACTTCCCACGTGTTCTGCAGACTATGGAGTTGTATGAAACTCTTGTAAAAGCAACATGAGTGTATCCAGATATAGTTCGATGGGGCAATAAGACCATAGCCATCAATTATTTAAAGAAAGCCTGTCTGGAGACAGCCGTGCCAAGCACCTGAATTCACTTTAATGGTGGAAGTGGACACATATGCTTAGGGAGTTCAAATCCTTTATGAGTAACACTCACTTATGATATATAGACAGAATGCAAAACTATGATTTTTTCCTTTAGAAATGTGGTGGTTCTGAAATACATGCTTTATACATCCTTTTGAATGTAGTAACATTGTGACTGTTATTTAGAAATGTTTTCCAGTATGATATTGAACACAAGAAGAATTGATGTTTTTATAAAATCTGGCAGGTATAGATGTTTCCATTTTTTGGAAATTAGGAAAAGTAGGAATATTAACTGATGAATGTTGAACACTAAAACTGTGTTTCTCCTGACAAACTTGGTTGGAAAACTTTCACCTCTGGACATTCCCAGCGGCACCTGCACTGTCAGTATTATATCACACTCTCAGCAAAAAGATGACAGAGTGAATTACATTTGACGGTAGAGCAACATAATTTAAAAGTTAATAATAAATTCTGATTGGCTGCGTTGACTCATTTTATAATGAAGAGGTAAGGAAATATACTGAATACTCAACTTAGATTCCAAACATCTCTGGACATAAAACACATTAATATTATATTATGCATGCATTCCTTTTTTCTCTTTATAAGAAACAATTAAAAATGGATTAAAATATGCAAATGAGTATGAAAGGGACCACATAATACATTATAATGGATAAATAAATCATCATTTACATCAGAAATATATGTACCTTTTCAGAAAATAGATGGTGATTAAATAACACCTTTTATTCTGATTTTTGCTAAATTAATCAAATGTACTTTGCACATATATATATAATACTTGGATTTTTATATATGCATAAATTAAATAATTAAATTTAAATTTTTGTCAAGCATTAGATACACTCATTATAACGCATTAGGAATAAAACATAAATGTTGAATCTCAAACTATATTATTCAAAGAAACAAAGCACCATTATTAAATTATGTTCACTTGTTCTAGAAACTAGTTTTCTAACATTTTTCTATAGCCTCATATAACCCATCATCATCCTGGGAGACTGATAAGTTAATTTAATGTTCTTTCCAAATAGTACTTTCTAAGCACATAATTTTGGTTTTTCTTTCATTGTGTTTTTAGTTTTGTTTTCTATTACCTCCATTTGGCGATGAAACAACTTGGTGGAAACCTGGGAAACACAGAAATTAGACCAATGGGATTTGTGGAATCTACTAGAGTCTCACTGCAGGGGATTTTCATGTGTAAATCCTACACGCAACAAAGAGGTGACAGGCCCCTAAAGGTTAATATCTGCATGGTTTTCAATTTTAAACAAACCAGTTTGTCCCCAAAATCTATAAATGCCTGGGTAGCACCGTAGTCTATACTGGGGAACAACAAAAAAAGTGAAACTAAAAGAGCAAAACGTACACGGATGTCTACAACTTCGATAATTATGGATAATTTTCCTTCTTGATCACCTTGGGATGTATCTAATCCCCCAAAGCACCTCCCAAAAACATGTCTTTGAATTTGAAGCTCACTTCCAAGCATCATGGGAGCTTGGTGGGGCAGGTCTGGACCACTGGCCTCGCGTGCCTACGCAGTCTGCTATCTGCTCCAGCCTGATTAATGCCTCCCGAAACCACTCGGTCACCTTCCTGTGCTGCCAGAATTCAACAATGTTTATATTCTGCCTCTTTTGTTCTTTGCTTCTCAAATCTTAAAACTAATATCTGAGGAAATCTTGAGATATGTAAGGAAAGGAAAAAAAAGGAAGTCACAACTATATATTAGCTAAAAAAGAAGAATATACAGAGTGCAGATATGTGATTTTTAGTACCAAGTAGTTGAAAAAACAAAATGTAATTCATCATATTAACATCTAGTCCAACTGAATATAAGACAGAATAAAAATTAAAACTGTACCCTGTAGGAGCACCAAACTGTAAAATTACTAAAAATGGTAGATTTCATTACTTGTGTCATTGAAAACCAGAAAAATTCTAGGGAGTGTGTAGATGAGAAAGTTTACCAAAGGTTTAAAACTTTTGTTTTCTGTATATCATATTGTGCCATGAACTTCAGTTAAAAGAATAGACCAGAAAGAGTCTGCAAAAAGTGTTCAAATTATTAGTCTTAAATATATTGAAGTAGGAATATCCTTTGAATGTTAAGAAATTCTTCCTCTCCTTATTGTTACTCTAAGCAATTACCTAAGTAATATAAACACATTTTAAGGAAAAGAGATTGACAATTTCCATCATCTATCCTGTCACTCCCCTTTTGTTATTTTCACTTCGAATAGGGAGCCAAGCCCATAAATCACTTTAATGTCTATATTTACGGCTGGTAATACACAAGCCATGTGGGACAGGGCAGGGCCCAGAGCCTCCGTGTCTAACTCTCACAATGATTGATGAAGGGATGTTTTATCTCTGGTGTAACTTAGGGACTCAGGGACGAGCAGGGCCTCTCTCTGCAGGAAGGGCTCCAGGCTGATCGATGTTGCACCAAGGTTATGATGCTAAAGATTGAAATAGAGGCAGAGGAAGTTTAGAATTGAAAACCAGGGGAGCTAGAGAAAAGGAAAGAACACTAGGCTGAGATTTACAAAGGCCGTGCTAGAGTGGTTATGCTTATAGTACCTGGGAACAGAAGAGTAAATGGTCCTCCTGCTGTACAATGTACTTACGCTGAAGGTTGTATTGACATCTGAGTCAACGCTTCTGTATGACAACCAGAGGCCCTTAAAAATGGAGCAATTTGGTAGGATTATAAAATGGTACAGGTACTTTGGGGAACAGTTTGGCAACTCCTCAAAAGATAGGCATAGTGTTACTATATGTACATATACATACGTATATATGTATGTATATATATGTATATGTATGTAACAGTGATTTCACTCAATACATTTTCCCAACGGAACTGAAAATACGGATACGCAAAAACTTGTACGTGAATGTTCATAGCAGCATTATTCATAATAGGTAAAAAGTGGAAACAACTGAAATGTCCATCAACTGAAGAACAGATGAAAAAGTAGTCTATCCATACAAGAGAATATTATCATTCAGCCATGAAAAGGAATGAAGTACTGATACCTGTGACAACATGGGTGCACCTTGAAAACATGTAAAGTGAAAGAAGACAGTCCCAAAAGGACACTTAGTGGGTGATCGTATTTACATGAAACACCAGAACAGGTAACTTAGGAGAGAGAGAAGTTAGATTAGAGGTTGCCAGGGGCAGGGCTGGGAGTGACTGCTGATAAGAACTGAACTTTTATGGGATGATCTTCCAAAAATGGACAGTGAAGAGAGTTGCAAAACTTTGTGAATTTGTTAAATATCATTAAAATGTCCACTTGAAAAGTACAATGCATTCAAATGTCAATGGGAGAAAGAAGTCTTGTAAGATTACAGTGGAAGATGGTTGTAACAGATCGTTGCATTTAGTTCTTTGATTTTCAAAAAACAGGATTGCAATTAATACGTTTTAAATATACTTATACTTTCAACGTCCCATAATTCTGTGTTATGACTGGTGATATTTCTAAGTAAAGCATGCTACATAATTGATGTGGATGAATGGAAAAATATTGCCTCGGAGGGAAAATATTTAAAAATGCCATAAGAACACAATATGATAAGTACAAAAATTACTACAAAGTTACTATGTAAGTATTCCTAGTTTAAATTACACAAATGCAGTAACAGTTATGTACTAGGAAGCATGTGACAAGGCCACCGATGAGTTTAAATTGAAAATGGTTCGGGGAAAACAAGAAAATAAGTTATATAATGATCACGATACAATTCAATACTCTAAAAGTATTTATTAAAGGAGAAATTTGGGGTACACTAACCATTTTTTAGAGCAAACATTTCTGAACGTGAAAGTAAGGGAAACATAGTATGTTTTGTCCTCGACAGGGGCCAGGAGGGGGTGAACTGCCAGAAAATGCTGAGTAGTGAAGAGCAAACGTTGACATCCTGCTGACATTCTGTCTGCGATTATGCACTTTTAGAAATGAGACTAAGAGAAAATATGGGCAATGGTTGGGGGAGAGGCATCTGCTGTGTTTATAATGCACAAAATCTTGGACACCAGGTGTAATCAGCATAACCAGTACAGTCAAGTCTCTTAGTTTATCCCCTAAAACGATGAAAACTGTATTTCCTAGACTCCATACACTTCACTCTTTATTGTGTTACTTCTGACAGGAAAACAAAGCATTGTTACATGGAAAAACACTATTATCACAGGTCCTTTTCAACCTGGATACAAAGTCCTTTGAAGTTCACATCAGCATTTTTTTCAAGTTATGGTCATAAAATCATGAAATTGTTTTAAGTCAGGCTTGACAAACATTTTTAAATGAGATACAATAGAGTAAAATAGTATCAAAAAGCATAATCTGAGTAAGGCTGAGTATCGCTTCATAACACTGGTTTCACTTCTACAGAAATTTTATGTGTGCATGCAGTGTGCGCGTGTACTCTGGGCCACAGTGTAAACTGAATTTTACGCTACAGTTCATGATGAGAAACTGCAGAAGTCACTTGTCAGAGAAGTGACAGTGAGTGCACAACAAGCTAGCCCTGTAAGTAGCTCAGAGCTATTTCTTACCAACTCCCATTCTCCTCTCTTTCTCGGGATCCATCACAACGGTGTACTACTTGTGTATTAAGGGAAGAAGAGCACGACACTTCCAGTGCCTTTCCTTTCCTCAAGCAAATTCTTGTATTCATAGTAGAACTGAAGGGGAATCCCCACTCCTCTAAGAGTTCAGCTGTGTACCCTGGATGAGTTTCTTCATCTCCTCATCCATAAAATGGGGATCATAAAATGAGACTATAAAGTACCAACGGTGCTTTGAATAAGGTAATAGAAATGAGGTGCTCAGTGCAGCGCCTGGCATATGGTGAGTCATTAATAAATATTAGTTAATATTATCATGATTTCTGTTATTTAGCATGAAATGGTTCAACAATTTCCACATTAAAATAACTCAGTAATTTACTTGGCTTTCCTTGATGAATCAGGAAAAAAACAAACAAACTAGTAGGTTAAAATAAAAATCTCTGGAAGTCTGCAAACTCCAACACCGCAGGTTATGAATATGCTGGTAGAGCCATGTGACCCGGGACTTTCAGCACGTTGTCATCGCTTCACGTCACAGAGGTTCAAATAATGATCTGAAATGGTAGCTAAAATCTGTTGGTAACAAGCTTATACCAGTGTTTTACCAGTGTTTTCTTCTAATTCTTGCCAGTATTAAAACTAACGGCAAATCATGCGGGTTGCAACGTATTCTCTCCCAAGGCACAGAACTGTGTGAATAATGTAATTATTTGTGGGAACAACTCAGCAGCAGAATACATGTATTATTCATTTACTCCGTCTATGCATATAACCTGTCCTGATTTCTGGGAAAACTTTCACCTGGATCATTTCTCATAATGAAAGCTGTATTTATTTTTAAACAGCAACAAGCATTAGAGATGTCTTTACTGTATACCTATAGGTATTCTCAGCATTCCTGTTCTGATTTGAGTGAAGAGCTAATAAAATAAAGTCTGGGTTCGTACCAGGAGACCAATATGTTTGGTGAGGTTATAAACCTTGGTCTTCCTTTTCCATGTACCATGATCAAAACAAGATGGCTCTCTTCAAAATATGCTTTATAAACAGAATGATGAATTTGTGTATAGAGACAAAGGGAACTAAAAAACAAGGAGTCAATGGTAAAAATTGATCTGCACAATAAACTTTTTAACACCAGATGCATTAAAAAAGGTTTTGGCTGTTTCATTTTGCACATTACTTTTGGCTTCACTGTTCCCATCTCTATTTATGTTTGAAGTCCAGTGGACAGGAGGGACTCTGTTTGCAAAGCACCTAGCAAAAATTGCCAACACTCTGTAAATGACCTCCTGCTGACCTCTATGAGAAAAGCTGAACTAGCAACCGAAAGCATATGCAAGAAGGATGCTTGCAGCCCATATGGGGAAAAAAAGGTGCTTGGTTGCCTTTTTTTTGGTTTTGTTTTTTTTCCTACAGCAGATCACAATGTACTCCTACTGAAAATGAAAGAAAAACACCATCAACAAAGAACTTGCCCATCTGTTAGCATTCTCCTTCCGCTGATGGATGCTCTTTGAGAGGAACCGCGTGGGAGGACCCAGGGTGGACACACCGACCTGACTGGGAATGCAAACGAGGGCATTTTCTGCTCAAGCAGTTTTTTGAAAAATCGGCGCATAAGACTTGGTGATGAGAAGTATGCACTGAGTTTCATGTATGGAAGGGACGCGGCTCCTCCTTAGGAAACGAGTAGTCCTATGCACACTAGTGAAGACAGGATGGGTAGTTAATAAGGTGTAACAAAGGGGAAAATGTGTGTGCGAACTCTGCTCTGAGAAAATAAAACCTATACAAAGATTGTCATCCAAGCTTTGCCACATGGGTTGCTCAGAACTCTGTAACTTGCTGGCTTAAATTACCCACAAAAACATAAAGTTGGAAAGTTAAGCTCCAGGGCAGAGGGAGAGAAACAAAGTGTTTGAACTTGCTTGCTATAACTTCAAGCTCACTTTTTAGTGAGGTAGGATTTCCTCATGATTAACTGAAAATGTCTCTATTTCAAAAATCATTAAAATACACAGAATTTCCAATGGAATGAGTTAATTTAGAAATTTCCATGGCAAGCTATCGAACTGAGGAATGAAAGAAGGCGTCAGCCTGCCGCAGGCACTGGACACAGATCCACCTCCGGGACTGAAGAGAGACGCCCCTTTCTGTATTACTCTGGGGACATTCTGACTGGCTCCCTGTGACGGGGCTACTAGGCCCATGCCTCTCCCAGAAGCTGCATCTTTCCAACTAGAAAGGGACCGGGGGACGAGCCTGGTGTGTATGGGGGCAGGAGGTCACTCAGTGCCTAATGAGGAGAGAGACTGAACCATAAGGAATGTTTTTTATCCTTTCGATCATTTTCAGGAAGATCAGGCCTAATTCTTCCCTGAGGTCTTCTTCCCTTACTGAATGGAGAAGAGTTCTTGAAATTAAATGGATTCTAGGAAATATTTGCAAAACAAAACAAAACAAAAAAAACAAGTGTCTCCCTTATGAACAGTATCAAGTCTTCATAAAATTCAAAATTAGGCACTGGAATGTCAGGAGACCGCTGTCTATCCTGACTGAAGAAGACAAGTTGGGAGTAACTTAATTCTCATTATGTGACCAAATGAGCTGGTATGAGATGAAGACAGCTAAGAACTTTCTATTGAATCAAATGGAAAAAACAAAAGCCCTACACCATCCACTCCATTTTAATTCATCCTCAGAAGGGCCCAGGGGATGACAAATTGGAGTGACTGCCCTTGGTCTTGCTCTTTGCCCCCCGTTCTCAAAACCCCTTAAAAGACCCAGGGGCTACAATGGAATTATCGAAGTGGATGAGGGAGGAAGAGGGGCAGAAAGACTATTGTCACCAGCTGGCACCGCAAACATATCTAAGGTCCACAGAGCCCCCCCAACAATGTCCCTGGGCCAAAGCTGTGGCCACCGCCTGCTTCTACCGATATCCTGACAGCATTTGCATGAGTCTTCCCTGATAACGCTCTTCCATTTTTTGGTTCGGTGTTACCACTGAGGTACATGTTTAGAAGATTTCACTTGTATGAAAAATAGGGGTCAAGTGCATGGTAACTGCCCCCAAGTCCTGCCCTTGCTCACCTCAGTTGTCTCCAAATATCCCACAGGAACCAGAAATAGTATTGATGTAGACTTACGGAAGTCCTGTAAGTTATCTTAAGTAGTTAACTTAGGTAATCCAGCAGTGATTACTCCAGTGCCTGCTCTGTACTGAGTTCTTTGTTTGGGATGGGCAAAGTCAGAGAAGATGCAAATTCTGTCCCCAGTGGGGGCAGTTTAGTTGGGGAGATTTATTAGTTTATTTGAGAAGTGTTTTAGTGTCATAAAACACTAAAAGTTTGGATAAAAGTTTGGAGATGGGAGAGCTGAAAAAATATGAACACAAAAAGATTGAAGGCCAATAATAATTAGAGTAACAAGTGAGTCTTAAAGTATAGCAAATCTCTGGTTTCTTTAATGTCTGAAGGCTTGCCATCAACAGTGTAATCTTTGAATACAGAAGTTACTTCTGTATGCAATTTGACTGAATATATGGAGATGTCCCAAATGTGTGCCTACGTCATGGAAAACTTACCAAAAATTCCACTGGAAGTACAAGAAAGTATGCCAGACAAAAATAAGTGCACAAAAGTGAGGAAAATATACAATGAATGAAATAGATACTCATTTTTGATCTGAATGAAATTTCAAAAGAATCTTCCTCTCCTCCAACGCACTATAGTCAAAGTGTATTTGCCCCCAAAACATAGAATACAAAACTGGGAGAAAATGACTGGATTTGAAAAGCCTGTACAAAATTAAAGAGTAACATAATATTTACCTATTACCCTTCCTTCTCATTATTTCAAGTTTCTAGAGTGTATATTAAGGCAGTTTTTTTCCCCCTTAGAAATTATTTTACCTTAAGCGACAGTTTGTTCATAGTTAAATAGTGCATCAGGCTGAATTCTCTTTTCTAATTTTATGTGAAGAGGAGACATGGGTGACACATGATTCTTGTGTAGACAGATAAGAAATGGTTGTCATGCTCCACCTACTACATGAGCTAAGTTCCCTGACAACAACAACGGTCTTTATTGAGCGTAAAGATTAATAACAATTTTACTGTTCTAAGATCTTCCATTGCATCAGGTTTGGCCAACCACAACTGTTAATTCTGAAGGGCATTGAAAACTAGGTGCAGATTTGGTTTGCTGAGTATAGAAAATGTGGGGTGTCTGTGCAGAAGCCCTTGACTCTTGTGGTAGTCCAGGTCATGTTTCCAGACAGTGAGCTCATTTGGCTACTTAATTTGTTGGTGTTCATTCAGAGTGAGATTTCAGATGGACGTACTGGCTGTGATGCTCAAATCACTGAACAAGAACTGGTATTTGCTGCCATGCTATCTTGCTGACATAATTTTTACTTTGTTCTGCTTGTTAACTTAGCAAGTCTTTATTGTATTGCTCAAAAACGAGAACTCAAAGTTTATTTAAAATAATGGAGAATTCCAGAACTAAGCTGAATAACTTGATCTCTAAGTCAGTTATTTATTGGGTACAGAATTATTCTGAATGGCTGAAAAAACATCCTTAATCATCAAGTATGCATGCATGTTTAGCAGGTAAAATAAAACGTAAAATACAGTAAAACAATACTAATGACCCTTATGAATTCTATTTCTGCATATGAATATGTTAAAAGGAATATAGGAACTAGAAAGATAAGACTACACTGTCGACTAGACACTGAAAATTTTATACTAAATAAACACAAATTTTTCTACGCCTGAGTGTTTCCATTTACTATGAAGAATGATTTTGTTTTTGCAATCGTCTCTACTTCTATAGCCCATCATTTCTAATATTTATTTTAGCTATCAATATTTGTTTAGTATAAACCACATGTCTAGTTACATATAAATAATAGTTTCCAAGAACTTCCAAAGGGGAAATGCCTAATGTACAAAGTGCAGACACCGATTTTCAAGGTTTTGGAAGTACTATGTTCCTAGAGTCAAAAGCTGTGATTGTCTATCAGATTCTCTGGAAACAAAAAAATACAATATTCCAGTTTTAACGTCTTTCACAAATTAAGCATAATTTGTAGAATACTGAGGATGGGAACCCAGGACTCAACATGAGGTCTGTGGATGGAAGGCCAATTTCACAGAATCAGGGTAATTTTTGAATGAGACGGAGGTGATAATCAAATATTTTCAGATTATCTTTATTCTAAATTTTCCAGGTGGCTTTTAATCTTTTTCGTTACTGGAATTCAATGAGGACATTTTTGTGGGCAGGGTTTGACTGGTGTATTGCTTATAATGAGAGTTTATTAATTCTGTGCAGAGTTCTGACCCACGTTCTCTAGGGTGGGATGCAGGATACGAGCCTGTTTCATAAATTTGGGGATTAGAGAACGTTCATAAGTGAATATGTACGTATTAAAGGACACAATCACATGTATGAGAGCAGTAATAACGGCCGTGGACCACATTAGAGCAATGCATTTGTCTTGCTGTATGTCAGCCTAGGTGAGCAAGACCAAACCCTCAGAAAGGGCTTTATTTCATGGTCATGCCTATAATCACAAGATCCCAGTTATCCCACATCAAAAGGTAAATGGATGCATCCTTGCTGTTCCCAAGGAATGTTTGGCTTTACTTAGGCAGTATAACCAATGCCTTGGAATGTCACATCAAGGGAGGGAAATGTGAATATTCTGATGGCTAGCCTCCCGACTCGATTTTAATGTTATTTCTTTACATAAGACTTATAAAAGGCAGACACTGGAAACGTAGGCAATTGAACGATTTAATGCAAGAACACTGGAATTAGACTCTAGAAATGTTTGTTCTGGCCCCAAAGGCTTGGACAAGTCATTCAGCCTTTCTGGGCCTCAGTTCTCCCATCTGGAAAATGTGGGGGCTCATCTCTATGGGTACTTCTAACTGTCCTTGAGTTTTTGAGGAGCAGCCAGGTCCCTGAGCTCGCTCTCACTGGGCTTCCAATCTGGAGTTGTCCTGGGGAATCACTCCTCATTAATCTAGTGAGCTAGTGTTATCTGACAAAGGGAATATGTTTCTGATTTCGGTCACATCTGAAAGGAATTTTTCCTGGAGAAAGATTACGTCTATACCCTGCAAAGCATTATGCTTCCCTCTGTATTCCAGATCTCATATTATTTTATTTATATGTGAAAAGTTAGGATTTTGTCTTTTGACATGAGAAAAATCCCTTGAGATCACAAGGAAAAAAAATTCCTGAATTACCAAAAGTCAGCCAAATAAGTGAGAAAAAAAAAAATCATACATCCAAGAAAAGTGGACATAGAAACCACACTGAAATCTGATTGCAACAGAGTCTCTCTCTTTCTCTAAGATTTATATTTAGCCAACAGCTATTCCAAGCAACAAAGTAAAAAATGTAAGACTCAAAGTCTTAAGCCTCATATCACTCAGGAGCAAAAACGAAGCAAAGCCATGACTGTGGTTTAATATCTCAGATGTTCAGTCATACCCAGGATACGTACAATCTCACATATTGGAAAAGAAGATGCAATGATTTCACTTTTTCTCCCCTTTAGGTTATACTCAAAACCAAGAATGTAGACTAAAGAAGATAACACCAAAGGGAGGGGTCCTATAATTTGCACAGATGTGCTTTCTCAGGATAAACTAACTTTTTTCCATTGTGCTCTTACAGATATTTTTGAAGTTATGTGGTTTTAGTTTATTCACAACTCCACCAATTTCTGTGATCCACAGTGTAATGTGAAAAACAATTGCATTATCATTGATTTCTCCACCCATGCGTTTAGCCTGTGAGCTCCTATGAAATATTTTGGTTGCATTTTATAGTTCTTACAATTCTCTAGCTTTAAAAAGCAAAGAATCCCTGAGTTTCCTAATCTATAAATGGGGAATGCAATTTCTACCTTGCTGAGTTGTTGTGAATGCTGAAAATAATGTAATTGAAAAATATCACAGCATCTGGCATGAAGTTAGTGCTGTAAGTTGTTGCATGTACATGGGTGCATTCTTGTGTGTGCTTGTGACATGCGTGTGCACGTGTGTGTGCCTATTTTGGCGCCTCTTTGGCATTCATAAGGTTTTGATGGTTTCTCTGTTTTGCCTCAAATAGTGCTGACATTTTTCAACCACCACTGGGTAAAAGACCTCAGCAGGATGATTTTCCTGAACTGTTTTAGAATTTGCTTTGCTTACACTGCCCACATGTAGTAGGAAATAATCTATCACTAGTTTACATTCATTCTTTATCGATCTCCCCACAGTAGTCCTCTTAGAATCTCTCTTCCTTATTTGAAATGGTACAAGTCATCAGGCTGTTTATACGTATCTTTTGGTGGCAGTCTAATTGGATACAATCATCTTCTGTCAAAAAAAAAAAAATTTGGAAATGTGATTTGGCTTTTAAAAATGTTCAGATTTCTAGGTTACTATGACAACGAGCTATTAGTTTCTAATCACCTCTGCCCACCTTCTCACAAAAATATTAAGGCACATAAACACACTAAAAAGGTCATAGATGAGGGACTAAAGATAAGAAATGGCAATAGAATAAACTCTATAAGTAATTCCCACACACAGTTGCATGCTAGTCTGCCCTTGACCAGGAATTGGCTTTCCGGGCTCTGCCTGGCTGAGTGGAGAGGCCCCTGCCTGCGCAGCGATGCCATTCTGAGGCTAAGCGTGTCTAACTCAGGCCTGCAGCACGAGTAAGCCCGTTCAGCGGATCTCTTTCTGGCTGTTTCGCTCTTGTGCGTGTGTTTCCGCTGGCTCTAAATTGAGAGAGGTACAAAGGTACGTTTGCTGCCCCTCTAAAATCCTAACGAAACCAAAAAGTAGTACAAGTAATGCGTATTTAAAAAGATGGGCTAATAAACGTTATCAAAAACATATTGATGCATGACCAATAATCTGTTAGGACATAAAATGGGAAAATACCCCATGCACAGTGGTAATAAGGGATTAAATAAACAATGAATAAGTAAGAAGAGAACAGACAAATTTCCAATGTAGAAAATTTCCAAAAAATGTTGATCCTCTGCCCACACAGAGGTGAAACCACAGTCCTCCCTCCTTCAGTGTGGGCTGTGTTTGGTGACTTTCCTCCAAAGAGCAAGGTACAGAAAAGGAGAACAAAAGCAGCAGCAATACAATGGAGAAACTCGACAGACACTGCCCTTGCCGGGTGGTCAAGTTTAACAAACACTGATAGTCATGTTCGTAGTACTCGTATGTACCCTTGAAATTCCACGATGAAACTGGTATTCTCTATGGTCTTCTTTCCCAAAATATATATTCCCAGACTTTTGGGAAACCATCAGGCAAATCTCAGTTGGGGAACATTCTTCACAATACTTGACCAGTAATTCTCAAAACTGTCAGGTTTATCAAAGTCAAAGGAAGTCTGAGAGACTGCACAGCCAAGAGCTAAGAGGTCTGACAACGAAATGTAACATGGTGACATGGATGGGATCTTGGAACAGGAAAAAGATATTATATAAAAACTAAGGAAATCGGAATAAAGTATGAACTTCAATCAATAAGACGTATTATTACTATTATTACAACCTAAATATAAGTAGTATTAATCCATTAATTGTAATAAATGAAGCATACTAATATAAGAAATTGATAATTGGGAAAGCTGGGTGTGGGGGCTTACATGGGAACTCTTTGTACTAGTTTCATAATTTTTTTATACACTTAAAGTAGTTCTAAAAATACTATCTACTTAAGAAAAAATACTTCGTGCACTTGGTTTATTACAAGGATGCAAGTATAGTTCAATATCAGGAAATCTGTTAATATAATTAATAAGACTGATAACACTGAGAAGAAAAATCACATAATCATTTGCAAATATGCTGAAAAGCATATGACAAAATTTAGCACCTATTTACATTGACACACTTAAATTATTGATGCAGTCTACAATCCAGAATATAACAGAAAACTTACAACTTAATAATAAAGACAAATGACCCAAGTAGAAAATCAACAGAAGATTTGAATAGATATTTCTATAAAGGAGATGTAGAGATAGCCAATAAACACAAGACAAGATTTTCAACATCATTAGCCATCAAAGGAATGGAAACCGAACCAGTGATGAGAAATCACTCCATAGTCCTGAGGATGTAAAACTATGGCTAGAATCAAAAGGCTAGTCCATAACAGGGCTGATGAGGAAGGCAAGAAGCTGGGTCCATCACAGCTTGCTTGTGGGAATGTGAAACAGGGCAGCCACCTTGGAGACCAGTTTGGTGGTTCCTCTAAATGTGAAACATGGAGTTACGATATGATTCATAACTCCAGTCCCACATGTATACTCAAGAGAACTGACAACACACATCCATACAAATAAACTGTACATGAATGTGCATAGCAGGATTTTGCATGACAACAAAAAAAAAGTGTAAAAAAATCTCAATGTCCATCAATTGGTGAATAGATAAACAAACTATGGAATCTCCAAGTGATGGAATATTATTCAACCTACAAAATTAATGAAATGCTGAAACAGGCTATAATGTGAATGATCCTTGAAAACATTGTGCTAATTGGAAGGAGCCAGACCCCAAAAGCCACATATCTATGATTCCATTTCTATGAAACGTTGAGAATGGGCAAATCCATAGAGCAAAAAGGTAACTTAGTGGCTACCATGCACGGGGGTATGTGAGGAGTGGGTGTGACTGATGGAATACGGGGTTCTTTTGGGGTGATAAATGTTCTGGGTCTCCTTATATACATAAATACGATCTCTGACTACGTCTTACATCTATCACTTTGTATTGAATCCTTTTCATCTCTTGGTGTCTGATTTCCTTTCTTTTCTTCCTTTCATCTTTTATTTTCTTTGGATGTTACCCTATCGTCTATTGTGTTACTTCTAATTTTATTTTCCTCTCTGAAATGTTGCTTTTTTCCTTTGACGTCGGATTCTGGCTGAGATCTGTTGGCCCTATTCGTATTTCCTGTTTTCCAGTCATTCTTGTGTTTTTCTAATTCTGTAATATACAATTATGAATAATTTCTCTTGCTTTCCTAGGTCTTCTCATTTACTTTCTCTCTATTTGAAATACTGGATCGCACTTTTCATCTGTGTTGTAGACACATTTTCCTGACATGCCTTTGCTGTTTGTAGGAATTCTTTTTGATTCATTGTTTTCAGGATTGTAATCCTGTTGGCAATTGTCAGGGTCCCCTGTCTCTCAGAGTCTTCTTCCCTTCCCTGTGTTCCATTTTCATTTTTATGCCATGGGGACATTGTTGCTCTTCGTGGCTTGGCCCAGGCAAATACTTTTCAGTATGTGGGAGACCTGGTCCCTTGGTTTCGTTGAAGATGTTTTAAAATGACTTTTGTTTGTTTCTTTTTGTTAACCTAGTTTTTCTGTTTATTGGTTATTTTGGGAGCCTGAAAAATCTAGGCTGCTGCTACTGCTGTCATCTTGCCTGTCTCTCAGACTTCTATTATTTTTTTAAAAAATGATACCATGCCACCAGTTTAGATCCCTAGGCCAAAATCAGGTATCAGAAAACACTGCAGGTCAATTGACCCAGGTAGCAGCACAAACACGGCTGCTCAGCAAACACAGGGCTCATATATTTTAGTTGTCAATGTGGGACATACACAAGGGGGAGTTTCCTTTCATTGGAAGAAAATTATTCACATGTTTAACTGTCTGCCTCACTAGAAAGGAGGATACACATATTTAAAAATGTATCTTAGCTCTATTTATATAAGTGGGGTGCTTAGAGGACACACTGTCTGAACAGCACCACCAAAAGAAAACCTAAGCATAGGGCACGCGGCCTCATGATACACTTATGTCTTGGGATTGCATACGTGTATGTGCATGCCGTGTGTGCATTTCCTCCCAAAGAGAGGGCACCAGACAAGAGAAGGCTCCAGCTCTGAAAATAGAACACTGAAAAGCGTGACGCCTCAAAGGTTGTTAGCATTACGGATTCAGCAGTTTCTCTCCCCTAATGGTGGCAGTGCAATCTCCTGCAGCCCCATCCGCAGCCTTGACCTGGATATACCCAGATGTCATCATCAGTATGCAAAGGAAGTTGGTGGTCCCTTTGCTGTCCCTGAGTGACTTCTCTTGCAAGGTGACATGGGACAAATCCCATCTGACTCACCATGTACTGCAGCTTATTTTATCTCCAAGTGGATTTGTTTAAAAACTACAGATGCCTTGGAAAAGCACATCCAAGGAGAATGCGTTTTCCTCTTGGCCCAAACTCTGTCCAAGTTATGCAACTCAGTGTCTCACTAAAATTGCATGGTATTCATTAACGTTTCATATGTCACTAAAACTTCATTTGCAAGATGTAAAATGATCACAGTATGCAACCAAAGTTTAAATGTTAAGCAAAGAGGAGCCTGCATAGAGAAATAGAGACAATCAACCGACTGAAGATCACACAAATTAGCTCACCATGATTTGACTCAGAACGACATCTTATTTGCAATTAGCCCGTTGGGCTGTATTTTTGTAATTGAAATAATTGAAAAATACTCTCTCAATATAGAGTTACTGCTGGTGATCATTTTGTGATATATACAAACATCAAAGCATTATATTGTACACCTGAAACTCGGGGACTTGGGCTGCCCCAGAATAAATGGGGGTAGGTGATTAACTCAATTCAATGAATACTCTCCACCCCCCACTAGTTCATTTCCTCTTCCTTCTTTCTTGTGAAAGACCATGGTCTCATTTTAGAATTTTATTTTCATTTTGTGCCAGTGCTTTGATGTCATTGTGCTGGCATTAAGCATCATAATAGGCTATGCTTGGTTCAAGTTTTCAGCCCTTGTGCTGAACAAAATTAATAAAAATCCTGGTTAAGGTAGGCAGAATAATGGCCTCACAAAAATGTCATATCTTACTCCCAGAAACCCGTGCCTATGTTATCTTGCATGGAAAAGGGGCTCTGAGATGGGGACCCTAAGGTTTAGGACCTTGAAATGGGAAGATGATCCTGGATTAGGATTAGTGGCCCAACCTAATCACATGCGTCCTCGAAAGTGGAGAGTGCTTCCCAGCTGGGAGAACCAGAAAGATGCAATGTGAGAGGGACTCAGCTGCCATTGGTGGCTTTGCAGATGGAGGGGAGGGGCCACCAGAGGAGGAACGCAGTCAGTCCCTAGAAGGTGGAAAACACATGGAAACACTTTCCCTAAAGCCTCGGGAAAGGTATGCATCCTCACTGACACCTTGGTTGTAGTCCCGTGAGACCTGTGTCAAACCTCTGACTACAGAATAAATCAATGTGTATTGTTTGAAGCCACTAAACTTTGGTCTTTTGTTTGCCATCCCTAGAAACCTAACACAGTGGCTAACATTGCATGACTGCTTGGTATGTACCAGGCACAATGCTTAGTCACTTACACGCCTTCTTTACTTCTCACAACCTTACTTTACGTGAGAGGAAACTGAAATTTACAGAGGCTGAGTAACTCTCCAAGACTACACAGGAAGACATGGTGTCGTGAGCCTTGGAAGCCGTAGTCTCGGCTTCAGAGTTCCAGCTCCCGCCTGCTCCCTACAGCCCCTCAAGGACTCACTTTAATGGCAGTTCTGTCACCTGGAGCTGTAAGGGCTCCTGGATTTTCTCTGGTAATAATTCACTGAAATAACCATGCAATGTTGTTTTGGCTCAGGCTTGGCATAGTTCAGGGCAGATTTGAAAATATTAAATTACTCAGTAATTATTTTGTCCTCACATTAATTATTGCAGAAAGGGGAGGAAGGCTTACAGTAGGAAGGATGCTCAGATCATCCTCCACGAGCCCTGCAAGCGTCTCCCAAATATTTATTTTTCATTAAGTAACAGAGTAATGGGACACCATATCAGTTACATAAAGATCAATGACACATTTAAAGAGACGATGGGTCTGGAAATTTGGCAAGTTGTTTACCTGCAGAAAACAAACTGAAACAATGATAAATACTGCAGGGGGCGGGGGAGACAAAACAAACAACAACAACACACCTCTTCTTAAAAACATGAAAGAGCTAATAAAGTAACAAAGAACCACATGATCAATATCTAAATGAGCAGAATCCCCGGGATTTAAATGGGGCCCCCGAACCAGCATCATGTGGAGGGTTTTCAGCAGGCTTGGAGATGTGAGCTGTGGCTTGGGTGGCCTTGTGGGACTTACGGGGTTCTAGAGACAAAGTCTCAGATCTTTCCCAGTTGGTGTTCCCTGTAGAGCTGGGACCTCGAATGCTACATACTCAGGGTGAGGGTGAGGTGGATGCAACACTGCCCTCCCAGCCCCCGGGGGACACAGAAAGCTGACTTGGCACTGGGAAGGCCAGCAAGTGGGAAAAGCTCCCCTGGAAGGTGTACCCCAAACCCAGCTGGATTTGTACAAAACAAATCCACTTCACCGGGCGTGCAAGCCCTCATGGCAGGAACTTGCACTGGGGCCCTGCCAGAAGCAGCCACAGATTCTCCTTGGAGGAAGTGGCCTTCACTTTGGCTTTGCCTGCACCCTCCTTCATCTTAGTTACTGGCACTGTTACTCTTTCTCGGTATTGTTCTTCACCTTTCTGAGTCTCACCCCACCTCCACCCCACCCCTTTGTTGGCAAATCCCGTTTACCATTATCTCCCTGTTGGAACACTGCTATTAACCATCTTTGTCTCCCTAAAAACTACTTTCTATGTAGTGGTCGGAGCAGCCCGTTAAAATGTAAGTTATGTAATCCCTGTGCTCAGGACGCTTGACGTGATTCTGACCTCACCCAGAGGCAAATCGAAAGTCTTTGTAATGATCTCCACGCCCCAAATGTCTTACTGCTGCCTTCACTATTCTGCTCCTCACGGGGTCAGGGCAGCAGAGCCATCAGTACCCCACCCACAGCCTCTCCAGTTTCCCCCCACAGGCCCAGCTCCACATGCCAGCACCAGTATTTCTTTGCCTGGGGCTCTTTCTTTCTGATAGAATCCAAGTGCCATTTCCAGTGGGAAATGTCAGGAACGAATGCCTTGTGGAAGCAGCGCTCAATCAATGGCTGACAGAATCTTCGTACAAATACCTCAGCTCCCTAGCCTCAGTTTTACTCCATCTCCCAGAGCTCTTTCTTTGGGATAAAGCTCCTCCGGCCACAATATTAGCCACTTGAAAACATACCCTTTCATATATACAATGGACACTACTCAGACATAAGCAAAGATGAAATACGCCGTTTGAGACAACATGGATGGATCTTGAGATTATCATGCTAAGCGAAATAAGTCAGATGGAAAAAGTCAAAAACCATGACTTCCCTCATATGTGGGATATAAAACAGAAAGCAACAAAAGAACAAGACAAATAAAAACTCATAGACATAGATGACAGTATGGTGGTCACCAGAGAGTAAGGAGGGGGGAAGGGAAGGTAGAAGGGGGTAAAGAGGGTCAAATATATGATGACGGAAGGTGTCTTGACTTTGGGTGGTGAACACACAGTGCAATATACAGATGATGTACTATAGAATTGTACACTTGAAAGCTATATAATTTTATTAACCAATGTCACCTCAGTAAATTTAATTAAATTTTAAAAATGCACCTTTTCTTTCCTCACTTCCTGTCTCTCTACTGAATGTTTCTACTCCCAAATGATTTATGTGGACCTGAGTGCTTATCTCAATTTCAACTAAAACATCCAATCAGCTTCAATCACACTGGTCCTTTCTGTTTTGTTAACACTCCAGGCATGTTCCAGCCTCAAGCTTACTGCAGTTTTTGTCCCTACTCACTTGTCTGGCATGCTGTCCCCCAGAAATACACAGGACCATTTTGCAGCTCATCCTTTAGCGAGGCCTTCCCGGGCCAGTCTATCTGTTATTCATTCAGTCATTTCATTTTTTTCCCAGATTATTTTTTCTGTTAACACACATCATGACCTAATAAAGCAATTGTGAATGCACAGTTGTGCACGTGTGGTGTATCATTTACTTGTTTATTGACTCTTCTCTCACTGGAATATACGCTTCCTGAGCAACGGGATTCATGGTGGTTTTGTCCACTGCTGTATCCAAATGAATTACCTATCACAGAGTAAGTGCTAAGCAATTATTTGTTAAATGAATGAAAAAAAAATCAAAGAAAATACTATTCTTAGGATAATAAATACCTCAGAGGAAAAAAAAATACCCAAGGCTGTTTCCATATCTTGGCTACTGTAAATAATACTGTTTTCATTTCCTTTGGGTAAATACCCAGAAGTGGAATTGTTGGATCTTATGGTAGATCTATTTTTAATTTTCTAAGGAAGTTCTGTATGTTTTGCCATAGGAGTTGGACTAATTTGCATTCTCACCAACAAGTTATGAGGATTCCCTTATCATCACATCCCCACCAGCAGACCCTGTCTCTTGCCTTCTTAATGATAGCCGTTCTATTATTAATGTCTTTCCATTTATATTCCATTGAGTTTAACCTTTTCTTTAGTCTACTGAAGCCAATGAGAAAAAAAGTATATATCTAACTGATCAAAAGCATCAGCATAGATGCAAAATTCTAAAATAATTAGCAAACTAAATCCAGAAATATATACAAGAGATAATGTGGTTATCACATTGGGTTTATCTGAAATAGATACCCAAAACTGCTCCGAGTAGGATATCTATGAATACAATTCACTGCAAAAACACCTTCAAAGAAAAATGTATGTGATCATCTCAATAGATGCAGAAAAAACAAACTTATTTAAAATTCAACCTAAGACTCCCCTCCTCGAGTTCTGACAAAGCACATAGGCTTCCAGCTGGAGATTGCATTTTCCAGCATCCCTCGTAGCTAGGAGAGGCCATATGACTACGTTTTTGACAACAGAATGTGAGCAAAAGTGGTGTGTGTACCCTCTGGTCTTGCCCTTGGAATGACCTAAGCGCCCATCCTTCTTCTCTCTCCCTCCTCTGGCTTCTGTTCTACCCAGACCTACCATATGCCCAGACTTATTCTTAGCTCACCGTAAAACAGAGCCCCTCAAGGAGCACCTCTTAAGTTTCTCTTCTGTATTGGCGTCGTGGGTGTTCTTTAGCTGTGATAGTCAGATCGAAGCTTCCGAAAACAGTTTTACTTACTCACCTTCTACAATCTTTTAGAGCCTGACACAAAATGTAGCACACAGAAAGTATTCTTAAATACATATTGCCCTCAACTTTATTTCCTTCTTCCTGCTGCTAGCTACGTGTGGTGCTATTTAACTGAGGCAAATTCTTACCAAGCTAAAAAATTAAGGTACAATTTTGAAAATTTGAGTCCATTTAAGTCCTCACATTACACCTAATTGCAGACATTTAATAACCATTTGTCTTCCCAGTGGAAGAGAAACAGCCTGAAGCCCTTGGAAGCCAGAGTTAGAATGTCAGGAGCTGACAGTTTTTTGCTGAATTTTTTCTGAACTCAACTCTGACATTCTTATAACACAAAACAGGCAGATTATAAAAATCCTTTATTTCTTGGCAGTCCTAGACTACATTATAAAGAGGGCATGTGTCAATTTAGGATAGTTTTCCATAAATGTGTTGGAATTTGTCAATATATTAAAAAAGGTGAGGTGCTCCTCTCCTTCTAGAATCAATTAAGTAATTATTTATTTATTATTAAAATTATTTAATTATTTATTATTGAAAATAATTATTTATTGAATAATTACTAGTAGTGATATGAACTTCAATAATTTTTAAAACTCTCTATACCTAATTTCTTCATCTGTAGAAAGGTTTTGAATTAGATGACTACTAACATTCTCCCAGTTATAAAAGTCCAAATGTTGAAAATATCTGTAGAAAAAGCATAAGGGTTGGACTCTTTAATAGCTACTGGGGGAGCCATCTAGGCTAGCAACCCATGACAGAGGGAAGGTGTGCGAGACAACCTGAGTTTCCATGGGCGGTCCCCATGTGGGAAGGTGCCAGGTGCTGCCAAGGGGAGAGGGGAGAATGAGAAGAATAGATCAAAACTTGGTTGCATAACATTTCCCGTGTTGAAGAAGAAAGTCATGACAATAAAAAATACGTGTGGTGAATGATTCAGTACAAGTCAGCTGGCACTTACTGCACACCTACCACATGCCACACGCGGGTTAAATCCGTGAGCACAGACAGATCCTTGTGCTCTCATGGGGCTGCATGCAAGTGGGCTGACAGCTGTACCTATTGGAAGACCGCAACCAGAGGCGACACACGGGAAGGGGGAAGAACCAATAGGTGCCTGCGGTGAGGAATTGGTTTGAAATTCATGACAGCAGGTGAGATGGTCATTAATAGAGATGGCCAAGTATTAAACAAAAGGCCACATGAAAAGGCATGTGCATGTGTCGTTGTGTGTGCAGGACTGACAGGCGTGGGCGGCCTCAGCAGCCACGAGCATGGTCAGTGACGTGTGATTTCAGGAAGTCAGAAAGTTTGCAGTGTAGGGTCTGATGACTAACGTTCCCGGAGTGACGTCATTTTCTCTTCCACCCTCTTATCCAGTGACCTCATCAAGGCACTGCCAGGATTTTAGAAGCAACTACAGTTTGGGGCCAGTCCGCGTACATTTCACCTGCTACACAGCAGACAGTACAGACTATTTTAACATGGTGCGTACTTCGTACTGGAGCAATTTTATAAGAAAAATCCATCTGGACACGGTGGGCTCCTCATGTCCCTAGTGTGCAATTTGCCTCCACACGGACATGTGGACGTATAGGCTCTGCCACCAATAAACAGAAGCGATAACGTTGGCAGTGGAGGAGGAGCCCTCTCTCTCCGCAGTCCGCCCCCAGCCGGCTGGCGGGTTCCCCAAGGTCCGGAAGTGCCCTCACTAACTGGTTCTGCGCCGTAACCGGCCTGACAACGCCTCTGCCTTCCGTGTCCGGGAGCGTTCAGTAGGCTCCTTTCTACGTGGCACTACTGAGAACCATGTGGCCAGACAGTGCTTCAACCTACCAAACTTAAAGGACTTTAGTCTTGGTATAAAGTACACTGGGAATTTCCAAACATTGTAGCTCAGGCTCTCTTAGCTGTTTCACGCAATGTATTTATTTTAAAAAGCAGGTTTTCCTTAACATATTGCTAGAGTGCTCCTAGATGCATCGGTGTTCAGTTCCTTTTCTTTCTTGAATTATTCTTGTTAGGTTGCTCATGATAAGAGAGAATAAATTGCTATTGAGAGTGTGTGTAGGACGTGTGTGTGCGTGCACACGTGTGCATGTGTGTGTGGGGGGTGCCCGTGTGTGCCCGTGTGTGTGCACGTGTGTGTACGTGTGTGTGTGTGTGTGTGTGTGTGTGTGGTGATGATGCCCGAGCAGAAGTCTGAATCTGCTTCTAGGAGAAGAGGTTGCGTTTCTGCTTTTTTGTCTTGTTCCCTTTCCAGCCAGTCCTGGCACAGAAAACCTATGAGATTTCCCAATTCGGTTCAGTTTGTGGCCTTTCTTGCTCTAGAATTGCCAGATGCTGTTGTCTGACACATCTTTGAACCTGAACTGAGCCAGAAAATTAGGGCCCTGGAAACAGAACCCAAGTGAAGGCACTGACTCAACACGACCTGGCCAGGCGTCTACGTGGCACCCGCACAGCACCTCATACGGGCCAGACAGGTGACTTCTGCCAGTGCACAAAATCCCCCTGAGAGATGTAAGCTCAAAACAGCACATTTTAAGCAGCTATTTTGAATGAAAACTGGGCCAAATAATCTTATAAACAAAGCATGAATAACAATAATAGTGCCTTACATTTGCACAGCTCCTGGCATTTTGCAAGCGTGTTTCTATGTACCTTTGTATGTGCTGCCAGAACAGTTGTACATTATGGGTTTACGCCAGGCAGGCTTTTCCCTGATTCGGGTTCATATAACCTGTGTGCACAGAATACTAGGAGTTTGCCTGGTTCCACTTGTTTTAATGCAAGACACGTCAGAAATTAGACACAATTTGAACGTGTTGAAGACAAAAGATCATACATTCAACGAAGCAGAAATTAGTAGACTCAGAAGGCATGGGATCTGTTACTATTCTTATCACCATCTTTACTAATGATGTTCATTTAGGAGCTGTGCTTCCTGATGTCAATGTTGCACCCCCAGGTCAGGACCAGCTACAGGGGCTACCCAGCCGTTGCTTAGGACGCCTACACATTGTGCACTTGGGCCACCAGACACTGCCGGCAGGTTGTGTGGTTATGCGGTTTGTGTGCCCAGCACCCCTAAGGGCGTGAGTCACAGTAGCGAGCAGGCAGGTCTGAGGCGCGAGGGGGACGACTGTGGACTGGGCTTAGCTGAGCATGCTCGGATTCTGCTCCCACACTCCTCAAACAGATACACAGTTCTGCCTCCCTTGGGGGGAAACCAACAAGGAGGCCGGGAGAAGCTGGCTGGAACCTTTTATACTTTTCCCTCCCAGAGAGAGGCTGGAAAATTGCCCCTCTTTATGGAATCAGGAGGAGTGGGAAATACACAAATCGCACTGCTTTACCAATGATATTTATTTGGTAACTGCATATTGCTGCACTTTAGCTGAGCTCATTTTGCTATATGATCATTAGTTCCTATTAATCAATTTTAATAACTATGTTTGAATTTATGTAAGTCATAGCAGGAACCCAGATTCAGTACTAATTTTGTCAAATGTTATTTACAACCATGCCATTGACTATCCATCCACACAGTACAACAGGGTGGATGGACATGCGATAAATCTGATCCACTAATTTGTTGTTTGCAGAAATTCCACCAAGAAAATATAAATATAAATATATATATATATAAAATATATACATATATATATAATTTTGCCTAGGACACTTATTTTCATATGCTAGTAAATGTTATAAACCTCTGTAGTGTTTCCCCATTTATTTCATCAGTGTCTCAAGTGAGCAAATGGTTACAAAATTAGTATTATACTTCAGCTAACAAATTATTTTTATTTAAAATTGAACCATGAGCCAAACTTTGTCTTTTAAAGTTATATTCTTTGACCCAGTGGCATTAAGTAATATTTAATTTTTAGGAAAAAAACTGCATATACACAATTTATTAAAACCTACTGTAACATTTTGTTGGGACATAAAGTCGCAATGAGTGCCATGTTCTTGTATTACTTACAAACAACATGGCATATTAGAATTATATATATATACATATATATATATATATATATATATATATATACATATATATATATATATATATATATATATATATATATATATGAAATTAAGTAAAAATAGGAAAATATTGAGCCAAATTTTTGGCATAGCCTCAGACTTTTTTCCTAATTAAAGTTTTCCAAGTAAGCATATGCAACCATTAATTTACGTGATATCATGATGTAATGTCTGCTATTTTCTATATTCTATTTAACACACTTGCATTTTTGTTATATTACTTTTATTGCTATGACTAACATGCAAAATTTATTGAATATTTTAGGAAAACCTCAATTTTACTTTCTCTTAGTTTATTCATAGATTTTATTCATAAATAGCAAGGGTTTTGTTTGTTTTTTTCAAATTGTCATACACTAGAAATATTTTTAAGAAATTATATTTGACTGCCAGTTTCTATTGCCATTTTCTGATTTGATTGATATAAGAAGTGCAGCTGAAAAGATGGGCCTGAACTGTACTAACTTCGGCACTGGATGGAGCCTGAAGGCTAAGCTCAGAGACATGCTGAGCACAGGTACCGTAAAGATTTGAGAGTTCAGGCCACGGACATTTAACATGACTCACAAAAGAGGTTCTAACTGACTATAGACACGATTGAAACATGTTTTACTGTTAAAAAATAGCAACTAATATTGAGAATGGACAGACTATTACACATTGTTCTAATACTTTATGCATTTTTAACCATTTGATCTTCCTAACAACACGTTAAGGTAGGTACTAATAATAATTAACCCCATTTTATAGATGTGAAAATGGAGATTCCAAGTGATATAGTAACTTTCCCAGGTTCATTTAGTATGTGGTGAAGCCACGATTCAAGCATAAGCAGTATAATTAAAAAAAAAAAAAAATAGAAAGAAAAAGAAACTGAAGACATACAGGTTAGAAAGAGAGAAGAGAAACTTTATTTGCAGATGACATGATCTTATTAGTAAAACTCCCAAGGAATTCATTTAAAAAAATACTAGACAAAATATATAGATTTAGCAAGGTTGCAGGATACATGATCAATATACAAAATTTCATTTCTTTTCTATATCCTAGTAATGGAAAATCTAAAAATAAAATTAAGAAAATAATTCCATTCATAATGGCATCGCTAAGAATTTAGGAATAAATTTAACAAAAGAAGTACAACACTTTTACACTAAAACCTATGAAACATTGCTGAGATAAATTAAAGATCCAAATAGATGGAGAAATAATATATATCCATGGATTGGAATACTCAGTATTATCAAGATGTGAATTCTACCAAAATTAATGTACAAATTTAACATAATCCTTATCAAAAGCTGGTGGGTTTGTGGTTTTCGTTTTTTCTTGTTTTGTCAAAATGGACAACTGATCCTGACATGTCTGAAAATATGAAGGACCTAGCCTAGCCAAAATAATTTTGAAAAAGAACTAAGTTAGAGGACTTATACCACCTGACTTCATACTTATCATAAAGTCATAGTAATTGAGACAGTGTAATGTTGGCACATAGGTCAATGAAACATAACTTTAAGTGCAAAATTAGTTCTTACATTTCTTATCAATTCATTTTCAACAAAGTTACCAAGATAACTCAATGGGAAAACAGACAAGTTCCTTTTTTAAAATTGTTGGGTTTTTTTGTTTGTTTTTTGTGGATATCCGATTGGCTCAGTTCCATTTGTTGAAAAAGGTATTCTATTCTGTATGTCTAAAAGTATTTCAAAGTTTTAAAAAAGAAGAAACACAAAGATTATGTAAGCCTTTCAGCCCATTTTTCTCCTCTCCGGCTCATGTCTGAGGCTGGGCCATGTGGGGCATGTTCATATCTCAGGACAACCTCTGGCCCTGTGCTTTCACTTCACAATGCTGTGCCAGGGAGTTGCCATAGTGACATTAAGCAGTGAGCTATCACAGATTGCTTATATGCCACTGGGAAAAAGAGAAGGGGCTATTGATGCCGTGGGAGAGAGGAGATGATTGCAGGAGCAGGTTCTGAGTGTGGGCGGGGGATGGGATCCATGCACAAGTGACAGGATTAGAACTGGACAGGAGCACGCGCCCCCACTGTGTCACTCCAATGGAAGGGGAGGCTGTGTGACGAGCAGAAGACACAGGAACATCAAGAAATATGGTGTCGGCAGGATGAGGTCATTCTTTTTGCTATCTTTTCATTCAGTGAAAGAAGAAGCAAGGCCATTAACTGTAAGTGGGTGGATGATTTGACAAAAAGGAAGGTGTGCAAGTGTCTTCCTGGAGAAGCAGAAAGATTGCTCAGCCCAGGTGAAGGGTGGTAAGGTTTGCTGTGACGAACTTAAACAACACCCAGTCAGCACGTCCATATATCAATACAGTACTCACGAAGCAGATGGGGTTTGTGCAACAGATCTGCGGTTTTGCCACTCCAGTGTGAGGGAGACAAAACGGAGCACAGGAATCAGAGTGTGGGCAAGAAGAGAGCGTTATCACGGGGTATGGAAGCCCAGCCCAGTGATAGAGGATGTGAGAAAGAGGGAGACGTTAAGAAATGACTGAGTCGGGCCATATGACATTTATAGCTGGAAAATCATCCTACTATCATCACCTAGAAGTTCTAGAGGAGAGAAAACAAATGTTTTTAAAATGCAAACCTCTGCTCCCAGGATGTGTAGACAATCCAGAGTGGACAATCGAAAGAGAAGAGGGAACTGAGAGCGGAATGGTTAGACAGCATGAAGCCAGGGTCCACTGCACACTTCAAACCCGAGGCCTTATGCTTCAGTGGCCATGAGGGAAGTAGAGACATGCCACCACGGGGATCGGAACTGAGACTTCCATGTGAAGTTGGAACCCTTCAGTGACTGCATCCTCAGTGAAAAGGTCAACTTGTAAAAAAAAAAAAAAACCAAATAAATAAAAATTTTTTAAATAATTTAAAAAATTTAAAATCTGATCTCTGCTTGGATTGAAAAAAAAATGAATTCATAACTTACAGCCAACTAAATGATCATTCAAGCTCAAGGGTAACATAGAGACATTTTCAGATCAACAAAGCAGAGATGTTTGCTTTTTCCTTCAAGAATACAGAAAATAAGCCCAGAAGGAAATATGAAATGCTGCTAGAAGGAATAGTAGTAAAAATTCGAACTGAAGATAAGTACAAACAAAAATTGCTATATATACCAAAAATAATAAAATCCATGAAGTGGGAGTTAAAAACATGATACAATTAAAATGTGAAAAAGCAATGAACAGTACATTGAAGAAAAATGACAGAAATTAAAATGCTTTCTGTTTTTTAGATCAAGGGTAGAAACATTGATTAAATTTAGACTTTAGTAAATTAAAAGTGTGTTGTTAAAATTTCAAAAGACCGACTACAGTATAAAGCATCTAAAGGGGTGCAGACAAAAAGGTATTAAAGAGTTTAATTTTAAAGAAAGCAAGAAAAGAGAAATGAGGTGTATAGAAAAACAGAGCAAAGAGAAAGCACAAAAGGGGCTAGAAAAATTCCAAATATGTTAGTAATAACAATAAATGCAAATGAACCAAACTAGTCAGATAAAATTCTGATACATAATGGAAAAAATAGATAGGTATCATTTCTAAGATACCCTCCTAAGGTAAAGACACATATTTTGAAAGTAGGATTGAATGACAATATCATGCAAATATTAACTAAAAAAATCTATGGTGGCTACATTAATATCTAACACTGTAGTCATTAAAGTAAAAAGAATTCTTAAAGAAAAGAAGATTGCTACATATTATTGTGGTTCCTAAAAGTGATGATGAAAGTATCAGTGAAGAGAAAAATTGTAAGTTTTGCAAACATTTCAGATGCATCCTTTAGAGGTATAGTAGGTGGAACTGTATGTAATAGTAAGCACTTCAGAGGAGCTAAAGTTTTTTTTTTTATTGCTATATAATTGACATACAATATCCTATTCGTTTCAGGTGGACATCAGAGTGAAAATATATATATATATATATATATATATATATTACAAAATGATCTCTATGATAAGTTTAGTTACTATCTGTCACCATATAAAATTATTACAATATTATTGACTATATTTCCTATGCGGCACATTACATCCTCACGACTTACATATTTTCTAACTGAAGTTTGTACCTCTTATTCCCCTTTACCTATTTTGCCTGAGCCCCAACTCCTCCTGTCTCTGATAACCACCAATTTGTTTCCTGTGTCTATGAATCTGTTTCAGTTTTGTTTTGTTTTGTTGGTTCACTATCTGTTTGTTTTTCAGAGTCCACATAGAAGTGAAAACATATGACATTTGTCTTTGCTGTCTAACTTACTATACTCAGCACAGTACCCTCTAGGTCCATCCATGTTGTCACAGATGTCAAGATTTCATTCTTTTTTATGGCTGAGTAATATTCCATTGTGTGTGTATGTGCGTGTGTGTGTGTGTGTGTGTGTGTGTGTGTGTGTAATCTTCTTTATCCATTTGTCTATTGAAAGATCACTTCCATATCTAGGCTATGGTAAATAATGCTGCAATAAACACGGTAGTGCGTATATCTCATTGAATTAGTGTTTGCAGTTTCTTCAGTTGAATACGAATATGCAGAAGTGGAATTGCTGAATCATATGGTATATGGATGCATTCTAGTTTTAATTTTTTCTGAACCTCCCTTCTGTTTTCCATAATGGATAGACCATTTACATTCCCACCAAGAGTTTTCAGGGCTTCTTTTTCTCCACATCCTTGCCAACACTTTTCATTTTTTTTTGTCCTTTTGATAACAGCCATTCTGACAGGAAGGAGGGAGAGCATCTATCAGTGAAGGAAAGCAAGGGGGCGTGAATCTCTGTCTTTCATGCCCATAATACTCAGATTGGACAAGGAAGAGGAAACTACTAATTGAGAGGGCTGTAAGTGAAGCAGGCCACGAGTAGGTTCCAATCTGCCTATAACTGAGAAAAATTTACATGCGAGATTTTGTAAGAAGTGAAAAATAACATTAGAATTTTAAGTATTTGTTTACCTCAAGCTTGGCAAAATGACAAACTTCAAGAGAGAAGAAACGTATTCAGGGCAGGGAAAGCCCGATTTCTTAAATGAAGTTTTACATAAACAGGATGAGGTGAATTAATGACACTGATTTACCCAAGTTGCTCAGAAACAGGGGTCTCATGTTTTGGAATGGTATTAGGGTAATAATACTGGATATGTGTTCCTTGAGGCAATTTTGAGAGCGACTTTTGTTGTAAAAGAGCCTTCAGATTTAAGGAGGAATAGTGATTTGTTCTAAATTATTGTTACATTTATTTTTTTTTCTCCTTGAATTAAGAGAAAAATATAAGCACTCTTTGTGAAACACTATGTCTGAATAATTTAATATTAGTGTAATTGTTGTTCAATGTAAAATCATTAGAAATGGAACAATGAGTATTTACTTAGTCCTACCCACATGAGAACTTAGATATTCTTTGAATTTTTTCCAAAAACAAAAAAACAAAAATATAGATGCCAAAAATAGTCTAAGAAAGCACTGATGTCCCAAACTTTATTATTTTGCTTCATGTTATGTGTCAGTTTCAGTTTTTTTCAAAGTATATTGGTTTCTGATTTTATTCTGAAAGACCACAATAATAAAACGGTGTTAAAAATAAAGCAAAATGAGTTTAGGGAAGGCTAGGCAGTTTTCAGATTTTAGTTTCTTTATGCATTGAATCATCTGTGGTCTTTGATAAATATAAAATGAGCCTGAATAATTTTTGCTGAATTATATAGATGTTATTTTTGATTACAGTGAGCTTCATGGCTTATCATCTTAAAAAAATAACAAATAAACACAAACTAAGTTATTATATTGGAAACATCATAGCTAAAACTATAAAAAAAATCATCATTCAGCTTAAGTGAACATAGCTAAAAAGAAAATTAATACCTTTGTTTGAAATGGGAGGAGTTACCATAAATACTTAGGGCCATATTTTTTTTTTTCTGATTACTTAGTGAAGTATAAAAAGCCAAATGTTCAAATAAATATCTCAGCTTAGTCAATGTAATTATTATATTTATATCTGGTTTCACATATTTTATTGAGGCTTATAGTAAACATCATATGTATTCTTATTAAACATGGTTTGAGACTTAATTAATTGAAAAAAATTCTATGACCCACAATGCCACATTTTTAGTGGTTTGCATCAATATAACACTCTCCTATATCTGCATTTTCACTTGCTACCACTTGTCCACTTTATAACAAGTCCAGCAATTCTCTTCTCCATTCAAGCAAACAATTCTAAAGATTATCTTCTCTAAGAAGACTTTATAAATTAGAAGAGAGTGTTTTTTTCTGTATCTTTAACTCTTGGACCAGAATAATACTTTTGAAACATTAACATATGCATAGATTGCTTTTGCTTCCTTGCTGTTACCCATGGGGAAACTATAACAAGGCTGAGGGTAGATTAAGAAAAAATAATTTGCTGGCTTTATGTTTCTTAAAATGTCTAAGTTCTTGGAATTCCTTTTCCAGTTAGGTTATACACAGTCCCAAGAGACCATTGCTCCCACCTTAAAATGCAAAAGTCAGATAATGTACAAAATGATAGACTTTGCTAAATTGTCAGCTAGTTTAGAATGTAAAGAAGGCTAACTAAGCTGATTTCCAGAAAATAATGAACTCTTATTAAGAAAGAGACACCAACAGCTACAATCATCTTTACAGGAGCGACAATAAGATCAAAGAAGTGCATCACAGGTAGGGGTGGGGAGAAACCAGCAGAATAATCTCTCGATTGAGAGACTGGAATCCCAGGGAGTCTCAAGCACACAGGCGGTATGAATCTACCACTGATTCTCTCCCATGGGTCAAACAAATCAATGGAGCTTGTTTTCCAAAGATTGGAAACTGGGCTGGGAAATGAAACAGTGCCCTTGAGGTACACAAGGTATTTCCCTAGTATGATACAGCAGCATGCAGGAAGAAGAAGGAAGGCCAGGAGACCTGAGAGAAATCATTCAAGGTACACTAGTTTTTACAAAATGCAAAGCTGAATTTCAAATATACAGTGTGAAAACTGGTCATAACAGAGGAGCTGAATTTCTGAAGGATTTTGAGGCATACAGAATTAAAATATAGGATAAGAAGAGGACAACAGGTAGGAAAGGTAAATGTAATTAACTGTTATCAAGTTCTTACAATGATTGTGAAATAGTATATTATTTGAAATATATACTATATAATACATAGTCGATAATATAGCATATGATGAAAAGTATATTATTTGAAGAATATATTTATACTTGAAGTATAAATATATTACTTGAAGGCAGTCTCTGATAAGTTAAAGATACATTATAATCATAGAGCAACACTTAAAAACAGCATAAAGAGAGATATCTAAAAGTCAATATGAGACATAAAACTGAATACAAAAAACTATGTGAGTCATCTAAATTATTCTAGGAAAGGAAGAACAAAGAAAGAAAGGACCAACAGAATTTTAAAAGAAAAAGGAGCCACAGCAATAGCAATACTACATTAAATATAAATGGACCAATTACTTCAGTTAAAAGGTAGAGATTCCCAGGCCCAATAAAAGCACAAAAACCAAATATATGGTATTTACAAGAAAAATATTTCAATGTAGACTGTGGCAGACAGACACTTAAAGTAGTCCTATAATTCCTGCCTTCTGGTGTTCACACACATGTGATTTCCTCTCCTTGACTGTGGGTGTTCTTCTAAACCATAGAAAACAAAACAAAACAAAAAGATAATGAGATGTATAGAGAAGATTTGAAAAACACTAACAATGAATTTCATCTAATTGATATTTATAGGCAATACGAAGGTATTTTTAATAGCATTTCCAAATGAACATGAAATATTCACCAAGAGAGACCATATTATAGATTATAAAACATGTCTTAGCACATTTCAAAGAATGGGAGACATGCAGAGTATGTTTCCTGTCTACAGTGGTAATTATTCAGAAATTATAAACAATCAGTTATAAAATCTCCAAATATTTTTAAATTAAGCAACTTATTTCAAAATATCCCATGAGGCAAAGAAGAAATCACACAAGTAATTGGAACATGCTTTAAACTAAATGATAACTATTTGGTAATGAATGCATATAGCAAAATATGTGGGATACAGCTAAAGCAGTGTTTTTAAAAGTTATAATTTTAAATGATTATTTTAGAAAGGTGTAAAATCACCTTATATATAATATTTATATGTTAAACAAACAAGCAAACAAAAAACAAATCCCCAGCAAATTAAACCCAAGAAAGTAGAAAAAGACAATAACAGCATTGAAAAACAACATCATTTAAATATAAAAGACAAACAATTGAAGAAAATCTACAAATCAATTGTTCTTTGAAAAATAATGTGATTTTTAAATATCTAGCAAGCTTGATAAAGCATTACTAATATCAAGAATGAACAAAGGGATAGCTATGGACTTTAAAAAAATAGTAAGAGAATATTATGAACTTTATATTAATGAATGTTGCAACATTCCAGAAATGGAAAAATCATATGAAAGAAACAAATCACCAAAATCAATTTAAAAATAGAAAATATAAATAGCCCTGTATATTGTAAATAAATTAAATTTGTTATTAAAGATTTTTCTCAAAGAAAACTCTAAGTCCAATTATATTAAACTTTTGAAGAATAAACACTACCAATCTTAAACACACTCTTTCAGGAAATAGAGGATGGTACATTGTTCAACTCACTTTATACAGAAGTCTTTACCTACCAAATCAGAGACAGATAGTTGAAGTAAAAGAATTACTGACCTATGTACCTCATGAACACAGATGCAAAAATCCTTAACAAAATATTAGCAAATTAAACCCAGCAATACATAAAAACATAGTACATCATAGTTTACCCTAGGAATGCAAGGTTGGTTTAAATCTCAATCACTGAAATCCACCATCTTAACAGACCAAAAGAGAACAACCACGTGATTATTTCAAGAAATGACAGACAAATAAAAGCATAGACAGCCTCTCAGAACCGTCAGAGCCCCAGTGTGGATCAAAGCAGAGTAATTCTCAGTCTCTCAGATTTAGAACCAAAGTAGCAGAGGGACTGAGACAGTGGACCTGAGAAGGTCACACACAGGAGAATGAGGAATGAAACGTGGCAAATCTCCACAGACACAGGACTAAGTGTGGCTGGAAAACCCAAATACCAGGTGATTCCCAGATCCTGAGATGTACTGTGAGGCCAGGCACACAGCCACAGCCCCTGCAACCGAGGCAGTGGAACCTCAGTTTTGCTGAGATTAACATTCACTTTCCTCAGCGAAGAAGGAGATTATAAGTATGACAAATATTTTGGTGGTAAGTTAGTAATGGGAACACAGAGACTAAGCAAGTGAAGAAACAAGAGATTACCCTTACCTACAGGGGAAAAACAGTGAAAAATTGGACAAGCTAGGAAATGTTAACGTCGTATCTTACATGATTCAACAGTGAAAATATTTACATCTTTAGAATAAGGTCACCCAAAATTATAATGTCATTGCATTGAAAAGATGGATGGAGTGTGTATGTGTGTGTGCGTGCACGTGTGTGCATGTGTGTGTGAGTGCACATGCATGTGTGTGTGAGGTGTGTGTGTGGTGTGCATGTATGTACGTGTTTGTGCATGTGCGTGTGTGTGTGCGTGTGTGTTGTGTTTATCTTTCATTGTAGGAAGTCAGTAGTTGATATTTTTACTGGGAAAGCAAGAGATAGCACCAAATTTATGTTGAGTTTTTTTCTTCTTCTGCAAGCATTGGAAACTGCTTTCTAAAACTCCGTACATGTATAACTGATAATGTTTTGCATTAACATATCAGCACTATAATATGGAATTTACGCATTCATTAAATAGTTTTGAAGAACAGTATTAATGACATATAAGAATATATCAATGCATATACATATCTGCGTGAATAAAACAATAAAGTAACAGATATCAGAATTTAATTGTGGTTATTTGGGGTAGTTTTCTTGCTTTTTTGTTTTGTTTTGTTTTGTTTTTTGGCAGCTTACAGATTTTTAATAAGGGACACACATCACTTTTTTTTTTAAGTTAAGGGGAAATACCTCATAAGGTTATTTTATAAAGAACAGAAATGAAATGGAATATTGACAGGATAGAAAACCTTTTTGTCAGCGTTTGCACATTTCTAAATATCACACTCACTCACACGCCACCCCTTCTGCCTAGGAAGCACAGATGAGCCATGTAACCTTTAGTGAGACCACAGAGCAGAGGTTCAATGTTACAGGGCCTGAGAGTCAGTCCACACCGGGCAAAGCACAGTCTTCATGTCACTGTCACACATTAAATCACATACGGGAGCCCCTCGCGTCCCTCAGCCTGATCTATAAAGGAGATCCCGAGAAAGTCAGGGGACTCAGAAAGTGTGTTTGGCAGACAGCTTCTGCTGCTGTTCAGATTCAACATCATAGGATCCTGTTCGTGCTGAAAGCTGTGAGTAATTGTAAGACAGAGCCCTCTTAATAGGCTCCTCGGTTAGTGGGGGCTATCTTTGTGTTCATGACTGATTTTCTGGAAAACCAGGAGCAAGTGACTCTATCCTAGACTCCACAAGCACCATTTCAGCACAGCCCTGACTTATGTGTGGGAGGAGAAAAGAAATGGAAGGACTATTTGCAAAGTGCCAAACTACAAAGTCACCAAGCTCGACTAAAGAAATGTTTGTTATCATCCATTTTTTTGTGACAATGTTTTCCCCTTTTGTGACTACGGTTTCCCGTGGGGAGATCCAAGGCTATAAGACCAACTCTGTTTACCAGCAGATGTCTCCCAGAAAGGAATGAAAGGCGGGTACCATGCTATCCGAGAGGAGGGAGCCGGGCAGTGTACCAACAGTGGGATTCCAGGGGCCAGAATATTTAAACTGTTACCAAGAATCGTTCATTTTTGTGTCAAAAATAAATTGGTACTTGGAAGTGTGTTTTAAAGCTCTGTGATCAATAATCTTTCTGATGATCTTTTTATTTCTTTCAAGCCCCAAAGCAGTTGATCTCTCTGACCAAAGTTAAGTAAGGTTTTCAGTGATGGAAACTAGAAACAGCCTCCTTTTCACTGATTTCCTTAGAAGATGGGATTCTGAAGGGTGAGGAAGAAATTGGTTTTGGTCTCACGCTCATGAAACATTTTCTATTGAGTGAAATTAACTCAAAAGGATGTCAAACAGCAACTCTGAGTGCAGCCCCGACTTAAACGACTACGTTGTACGCCTGACATCTAACACCGAATTCCACCAGTCCTCACACCATTCTCCATTTAAAAAGACAACATCTGACTGTTTCTTGGAGTGATGGCAAATTCCACTTGGACACCTGCATGCCAGATGTGTGTAGCTACACATGCACCCTGCTATTCTGCCTGCAATATTTACCACAAACTACTTTTCCCCTTTGGCTGAATTGAGAAGTCGAGCCATCAGAAAGCACCACAAGTCTTAAACATTTTTCCTCACTCTCTTTTATCTTGTCATTCACATGTTTTCAGTTTCCCTTCTAACCCTATTTTTACATAATAGCTTTTATTCCAAATCCACAAGTCATTTATTTTGTCCATGTTTTAAAAATATTGAGAACTGGGGATTCATTGTGGCCTTTTAAATTTATTTTTATTTTTTACAATACAGGCAGGGACAAATGGAGGGGTATTATGCTTCATTTTTCTGTTGGGTTGATCATAGGCAAGAGAACAAATAGATTTTCAAAGTTCTAATGAATCTACTCCAAATCTCTTGAAATTATTAGACCATGTCTATTTTTAAACATTATTTAATAGAAATAATCAGCTTTTCCTGTTAAAGGAGGGGGTGTTCTTTCTCACACGTCTGTGCTTCAGGCTGGAGGGGAAAGTCATGCAACAGATGGACATTAAAAATGGAAAGATCAAAGAGTGACATCACGGGAACTCAAGGAGGCCAGGTGGACACCAGAAGGATAAAGTTAAACAATATTTTGCTGCTACCTACAGGCAGGAAAACCAGAGCAAACGCAGCTACATGTACAGAAATCCCCTCTCAGCTGCTGGTGATTTGCTTGGATTATCCCAAATGGTTGCTTAAATCCATCTCATATAACATCGCCATGAGAGTCCATGGCGGTCCTTGTACCAAATCAATGTGCTAAGTTTTAAAATGCGCTGTGACTTAAACGTCAAAGGTATTTAGGTAACACTGCTAGGAAAGTCTCTTATAGGTTGCCAAGGACCAATTTTAGCACTGTGTAATTCCATGGGTTTCATTTTTACTCTGAAATATTAAATTTTTTTGTGAGTACAATACTAATAAAAACAAACATTTACTGAACACAGGGTTAGGCACTGGTCTGAGCACTCTACTCTACACACGTCACATCACTTGACATTCACAAGAGTGGACATGGCAGGTACTAATATTTTTATACCCATGCTGAAGATACGGGGAACAAAAGACAGAGGTTAGCATTTCCTAGGTGACCTAGGACACTGTGACATGGGAAGCTGGCTGCTTGACTCTGGAACGCCTACAACCACACTTGAAGGGTTGTACTGTATTTCAGTGAGATTTGTATGAGATGTGTCTCACTAGTAGGTAGCAAGTTTTGCTTCTTAATATTCGTTATGCACAAAGTGCATCAAAGTGATATCTGACCCAAGTGGAAAAGTAGACTGCATCCCGGGTCTTCGGATGTATAGTTCCATTCTTTCTTCACTCTAATATAGTATCAGTAATATCTTGTTGGATTTAAGTCATGATCCTCGCCCTGTGCTGCTAAAGCCTCTGAACTAGTCAGAAAAGATCACCAAATCACTTCACCCCTGAAGAATGAAATTCAGCTAAAGAAATCTGCACCTGTGGGCTCACCATTCATTATTTATCGGAACACAGCAGATGGACTTTATGCAAGTAAATCTGAAATATTAATAATAGAAATCAGAACTTTCCAATCATTTCATTCAATTATTGAACTATCCTCATAGCTACCCCACTGTCTTTCAAGTATAATCCTTTCTGTACCAAATGAAAGTATCATATAAAAATATTTTCAGATAAGCAATCACTCTCCAATTATACATTATGTTGCCTCTTATGTGATACTTGCAATTCTAACATCACATATATGCTAATATCCCAAATTAGCAGATACACTTTGAAACTCAGAACTTATATTGGAAGATGGCATGATATATAACACAGTGTTTTTCGTGACAACTGGTCAGGCACACACATGGGATCCAGAAAGAAAATGTCTTTTATTTTAAGTTTGCTTTATTATTCTTCCCAACACAGAATCCATGGCAGATGGCAATCTGCTACAGCTTCAACCTAATGTTGGTCCTTCAGGGTAACAAGACTTTAGATCTGGGTCACAGGTTCTCACGCTCTGGCATGCTTCAGACCGCTGAGCACAAAGCCCACAAAGCCTTCTGATTCAGGAGAAGTGGGATGGGGTCTGAGGAGTCATATTTCTAACGAGGTCCCAGATGACACTGCTGCTGCTGGTCGGGGACCATTCCTCCAGAATCCCTGGTTTAGAGTATGGGGAGAACCCTCCTATGGTCCAGGGGACATTTCCTTGCCTTGAGTGTTCTGTCTCCTCTGATGCTTCCCTTCCCCTTTGCTTCTAGTTTTGTTGGTCCCTTTCAGCACCTTTTTCCCTCCTCGATCCTCATTCACTCATCTCTTTTTGTGTTTGGTTTAGGGAATGGGTTGTTATCCATTTAGTCAGTCTTTTCCACTGCCGGCAGCAAATTAGTTAGGGGCTGGGGGAAAACGCTCCTCATAGTCTGATGCAATCAGACATTGCAAATCCAAACTTCTCTTACCCTATTTGCTCCCAATTACTGTGCTAGAAGAGTTTAGAGCCTTTTTCTATTATTCCAGTCTGTCCGTGCCACAGGCTTCTCCTGGAATGAAATCAGAGGGGTTTTCAGCATGGGCAGCTAGTGAGAAGTGGCGCTCCCGCAGGGGTGCTCTCTGCTGCATGGGACTGCCCACTAGTTAGAACGGACACCTCTTGTCTCCTCAGCCCTGCCCTTCTGGAATCCTCAGGGAGAGCCTGCTCACAGCACAGGGGTGGGTCCCCGATGTCCTCGGGCCTGTCACAGCTACAGAGCCTGCTCACAGCGCAGGGGTGGGTCCCCGATGTCCTCGGGCCTGTCACAGCTACAGAGCCTGCTCACAGCGCAGGGGTGGGTCCCCGATGTCCTCGGGCCTGTCACAGTTACACCGCAGGCCTGCTCACAGCGCAGGGGTGGGTCCCCGATGTCCTCGGGCCTGTCACAGTTACACCGCAGGCCTGCTCACAGCGCAGGGGTGGGTCCCCGTTGTCCTCGGGCCTGTCACAGTCACACCGCAGGCTTGCTGACGAAAGAGCAGCAGATCTCGCACAGCCTGCTCTGTGAAGCTCCCCGCGTGCTGACACACGGGTGTGTCCTCGCATTCTGACACGGGTCTGCTCTGTCAAAGGCCTTGTACCGCGCCTTGGAACACGCCCCCGGCCCCCCACACACTTTCACCTAGTCAGCTCATAGTCCCCCTTCTGTAAAATCTCAACTCACACATTTTCAGTGAAGCCCCAACCCTCAGAACATGATCAGAACCCCCTCCTTTACCCTTTCTTTGTTCCGATATGTTTTCTCTATTGCACCTACCACGATTTTAAATGATATGTTTCAGTGATAATTTTAGTTTTCGTCTCCTCCCATTAGCCGCTGAAGTCCAGGAAGGTAAAACCTCCGTCTGGTTTGGCTCACTATTGAATCCCTAGGAACCAGTAAAGTGCCTAAGAAATAATTAACACTCAACAGATGTGAGTTTGCCCGAAGGCACTGCTGAGGCTGGACAAGACTCTCTTAGGATGGGTAGCGCGGAAACAGTGAGGCGTTTTTTCCTTGCATACACCCATCACTTTCCACAATCACTTAGGCCATGCCACTCCACATATCGGAAATCTGTGACAAGCAACACATTTAGGAAGCTATTCTCAGTAACAAATATGACATCATATCATGATGGCAGCTGAGAAAGCTCCTCTGATGAGAGGAACCAATTATGTTTTTATCCTTGTCTGATCTGCAGTGTTTCCCCTGAAAATTATCCCCTGAAAATTTAGGTGAATTGCATTTTTCCTGTTACTCCTTGTTTCCCATCTGAGTTACTGGATTTGCACTGTGGATATAAGTTATCTCTCTCTCTCTCTCTCCCTCCCTCCCTCTCTTCCTCTCTGATTCCATTCTGATATTGGGGTATTTATCACCAAGGCTTTCTAGTTAATTTTTCCCAGTTTCTCTGTTCAAAGCTTTCTATCAACGCTTTCTCAAGAAACTTTTCCTTCCATGAGGAACACAAAGGAATGTGTAAAATTCTAGGGGCCTGAGAAGATGATTCTAAAGTTGGTGAAAAATCCAACAAGGTGATGTCACAAAGAAGAACAAGACCTCTCAGATCAGACGATACACCAGTGTCCCCAAGGACCACGGAGTAATTGCTTCATCCTTAGGAAAAACTCTCTCTGGCTGTTAACAGCCTACATTTGGAGTTTATGTTGGTCAGAATTTGAGGTAAGGAATTATTTAAATTTACTTTTCTCCATCTTATGTAATGATTCTCATGGAAGGTTTTCAATTAATGGCTTTACTTTCTAGAATAACCAGAGAGAAATCACCAAGGGATAGAATTGTCCTGGAAAATTTCACATATGTCTTCATAATCACTGAAAATACAGAATTTCTGGAACCTCTAACCTGCAATGGTTTATGGCATTACAAAAAGTTTTAATTTTTTTTTAAATAAAATGAAGAACAATTATGGAGGGAAGAATGTTTCCCTGGCCTCCCCAGGTTACTCACTTGCCAACTGGACGTACAGTGCTGCTACTGACGAAGCCTCCTACTTTAAATGAATGCAAGAATGCCTGTGGTTTGGTAGTGAGCATGCTTTATAAAATAACATTTATGAAGATTTAGCTTCACTAAATGTCGTCCTTAACTTTTTCCTCTGTATTTTGTCAAGCTTAAAGTGCAACAAAAAATAATGAAAAAGTTTCCATAATTATCATTACATTGACACTGAAATATCTGAATGTCTGAAAGATCTAATGAACATTTATTGAAATGTTCCCAAATTCACTGATCTGATTAGCAATTAATCTAAATTTATCACCTTTTAATCTTCTACATGAACCTGGAGTGGGAGTTCTGGATAGTGCATGTTGATAAGCATATTGCTTTTTAAATTTCAAATAATATATGTTAAAATAATTGATTTTCTTAAATAATTTTCTCTTAACTCACTTCTAAGAGTGCATTCTTAAGGACCCATGAAATGCCAAAAATATAAATAATAAATAAATAAATAAATAAATAAGTACATTTTACACCATTCTTGCCTGAGTTTATTCATGATTACTTGGTATTGGAAACTTGATATTATTTCTGGGTCATGGAAATTTGTACCTATAGTTTAGTGAAAGAATTCTCACCCCAATGTGATAGTTTTATTTTCAGAAAGATTTCTATGGTAAGATTTAAAGAAAGTGATACCATTGGACATCAGCAAGTACTTGTAGAAGTGACATAATGTTTCAAAATAGACATGTATATTTCACCTCTCTTTCACTAGACGAGAGAAATAGCCCATCATGGCTGATGGTAGTCTTGAAAAGTTACATGTACAGTGCTTACATGAGATAACTCAGAAAGGAAGGCAAATTTCTAGAATGAGCAGTGCTCCCAGTCCTTAAAAACTGGGGTGGATAAACCAGTCATTATGGCTATAAGATCATTCCACCTTACTCTTGCGCATACCACTAGCTCTCTCCTATTCCGTATCCGTACCCTGTGATCTCAGTCTATTGATATTAACCAGTTTCCACAGATGTTTCTAATGCTCTACACCAGCCTATTTGGAGGCAAGAAACTCCATTAACGCTCATACTGAGCAGTTTGACAAGTATAACATCCCCAAGTGAAATAGCCAGATGAGAATAACATTAGCGTCGCTGTAATTGTAGAGCCTTCCCCATCAGCAGGGTCCTTTGTTATAAACTCCATCCCTCCTGACCACATGAAAATACAATACGATGCATCTCACACATGACTCTGTGTGTAGCCTGATGCTTTTTCAGTTACCAAACCCATAATAACAAGGAATGCCAGTGCTTAGATCACTCACAGATAACGGCCTTTATGCCCACATTTCCTCTCTGAGTATATATACACTCCTCTCTCCAGAGCTCTGGCTGCCTCGTTGGTTCCAGATCATACCCTTTCTTTCCAGCTAATTTGATTAAGGAAAGAATGATACCAAATGCTAAAGGAGCTATTTATAGCCTAATGTGCGACAGTAAGATTCTCTCAAATATTTGGACTAAGAAATAAAGATTAAAGTACGTGGATGATTTACTAATCCAAATCAACCTGAACACCAAAGTTGTGGGGGATCATACACTGAGAATCTTTTACAAACAAACAGAAAGCAAGAATAATAGGATAAAAGTACAGAAAGAGGTAAGATGAGAGATCTTCAGTTCCTGAGACAAAGAAATGGAGAGATTAGTGTCTAATGACTTTCCAAGCCCCATCGGAGCAAGGTGTACGTCCTCAAACTGGTGTCTCCTGTATCTTCTCAGTAAACTCAATTTTTCTTGAACTTGAGTGGCTTTCTGTTCTTTGTAAAGAAATAATTCCCTAATACAACCCATTGTAGTCTCTTACCATTCAAAGCAATTGTCTGAAGAGAAGGCATAGCAGGATGTCAAACTTCTTGAAAGATAGAAATTTTGAAGAGTGTATATCTTGGCTTTGCATGCAATTTGGAAGTTGGTCAAACCTTTACCATGTTATCACTTCCTGCAGCATTGTGAAGTGACTGGAAGGAGCAGCTCTTCTTTGAATGAAGGACCCAGTGGATGATGCTTTTTAGCTTCTTCAGGAGAGATGCTGCTCAGTTACTGAGATGTTACAATCTGAAGCACGAGTGAGTTTTATATGAATGTTTTCTTCAACTTGGTTAAATAAGAACTAATTATCCAATGATTATTGCTCAGTATTTCAAGTGGAGTCACAGATGTCCCGTCTTTGGAAAACAATAGCTGAGGATTAGGGTGACATAGTGGAAAAACCAATGGGCTTGACGTCAATTGCCTCTTACCAATTATGTGAGTACGGAAACATTACTTAACGCTTTGGGCCTTATTGTCATCATCTGCATAACTGATCCCAAAGATAACAGCTTTACAGGCAGATGGGATTCCATGGCAGCTCCTGGCACAGCGGCCGCAGTGCGGGTCTCACCTTCTACTTCACGTCCCTCAGTGAAGCCCCCAGTGTGTGTCGAGACCAGACAGCAAAAAATGCTAAGGAGGAGAGAGTCAGGAAGAAGCACAAACACATGAGCAGTTCTTCATAGTGGAAGAATTCTGGAGAGCCTTTTTAGGTAAACAGATTTTCATCTTTCTCCCTCTTTCTTCCTCTAGATGTCCTGAAATTTCTTTTTTGAACGAGAGTGGTTTATGTTGCTGTGAAGGGGTGCCTTCCTTTAGGAAGCACATTTGACTCTGAAGTAATTTAGGGATGAGGTAGAGAGGAAAGAGGGTACTCAGGGCTTGACGTGTATTGATGATATACACTACAGGCTTTTGCCTCGGTGTCACCCTGAAGTTCTTTCCTGAGTCCCCATACTCACCCATTCTGCAGTCCCTATTCTCTGTACGGAGTACTCACAGACAACGTGGGGAACCCTCTGGGACATACTGTTCGTATGGACTATCCATTTGCCTCTGCAGAAGGAAGACTGCATCTATTCCATTTTTATCCCCATCACCTAACCTACAGGGCTTGTCACTGAGTGGGTACTCAATAAAGGGTTCTATGAATGAACTGATTACATTATCTGTGTTTGAAAAGCCAGGGTGGAGGAGGAAATGATCTGTGAAGGGCAATACGGTAGAACTCTGTGTTTTAGCCTAGAGGTCAAGCACAGGTAAGAAAGGCAGTATGAATTCGGGGACAGAAACCCAAATTAGGAACGAGGAATGTGCCTGTAACTAGGGAACTTCTTATGCTATAACTCTCGCAGTCCAAGAGTAAGTAGCAGGTGATGAATGTTTCAGTTACAATGTTTCCATTTGCAATGATATAAACCATATTAACTCGGAAGTTGACATTAATAATATAAATTTATCTCACATGTTAAGAAGTTAGACGATAGGGCTATTTCAGGGTACTAAGTTTAGCACAAATAGTTCACCAATGGTCATATTTTAGCTCTGACACCCTCAGGGTCTTGATTTTTGGCTTCAAGCTTGTTCCTTCATGGTGATAAGATGGCAATACCAATGTCAAGCAGCTAATCTTTATAGAAAAGCTTCCGGAGTCAGAAAGAAGTACTTTTCTTCAATATAATATATACTATTTCCTTTCCTGAAAGACATTCAACACAATCCCCTTCACAGCCCATTGGCTAGAGTAGGGTCACATGAGGGTAGCTATTCATAAACCAATGCCAGCCAAGGAGAAAGGGATTACAATGAATGACTAAAACTAATCATGATTTCCAGCTTGGAGCTGTCCAGTTTCTCCTGAAATATATGACCCCCAAATTAATGACCCAAATCTAGGTTCCGTAAGAAAAGACGATAGTGTGAAACTTCTGTATATAGGCAACCAAGTGAGTGAGAAATCCAAACATTAAGCTTTCATCTCCCGGAGTGTGACTCTAAACCAAAGATCCCATAGTTTTATTACGGTAGTAGAAAGGCCAGTCAGCCATTCATTTGGACTGGGTGTCTCTGTCAGTCATATTTGGGCCACCACAGAAATCTCCAAGATTGTTTCTCTTCCAAGAACACTGTATTTTATGATTAGGCACCTGACCTACCAGCTCGTCAGTTGATTTCTGAGTCCTGACCATGATCACACTTTTGGCCACGATCCACAGAATGTATTTTGAAATCCTGGCACTAGCCTCACGTGAGGCAAAATTTCTCATGTGGTTCATACTGATAAATGAAGTCCCAATTCAGGAAGTTTAGAGGAATTGAAAATATGTTCCTGCCAAGTAGAGGACAGGCATTATTCCACTTTCTCCTCTAATCTAGCCGCCCAAGAGGAATAGCAAATTGATCTTCATATAAAAAATGCACTGTTAGTCATAAACATGTCTTCAACTCAAATAAAAAGTGTTTGTAAACTACTAGCAACTCGGTGACTCACAGAGTTCACTGTGAGAAGCTTCGGAAGCCATTAGGTCAACTCTGCACAGGTGGGGAATGGACATGTTGCCTGGTGAATTATTTCATAAACTGCTCACTTGAACATAATGTTAACCTATCAGGATCCACAGAATTCCACTTAATGCAAAAGCTATAAATAAAAATAATTTTAGACTTTTTTCAATCTAATATAATAAGTCCTAAGAATTTCAATTGTGTGACTTCCCTATAAGAAACTCATTCAAGTTCTAGCTCAGCATCTTACAAAGCAAAAATTCTTTAAAGTGTAGCCTGTAGCCTAACATTAAATATCACATATGGTAAAGGAAATCATATGTGGAATGAAAATAATAAGTGTAAGATTGACCTCTGAATCACTGAAGAAAATGTGGTGAGACCTGTCCCTCCCCCTTCCATTTCCCATAAGGCACTGGTTTCCTACACTGCCCCCCACCCACAGGTTGATTATGCAAATCTACACATACCTATAATAAATCCCTTGTGTGTAGAATATAGGAATCCAAGATAACGTCTTAGCGTTGTCTAGTGACAGCTCTGAGCCTTCAGATTCATTCTCTCACCCATCCCTCTTTCATTCCCTCCCCCTTCTTTCTTTTAAGATAATGGGCTTCCTAGGTGGGTAGAGTTGATTTGAATTCTGGCTCTGCCAATTATGACCTTTTACACCTTGGGCTAGTGCATTAGTTTCCTCGTCTGAAAATGACAGTAATATTACCTACTTCGAAGAGTTGTTCTGAAACTATCAAGTGCACAGCACCAAGAAAGTATTGATAAGTAAGCTAATATATTACTGGGTCACAAATCTATTTTTTTAAAAATATTTTAATAACTATTTTAGTGTAATTTGCTTTCTTTGTAAGTCTCTGAATTTTATTTTCTGAGTGCTGATCCATAGTCTCCTTTAGATGACCAAGGGATTTGGGCAGAAAAGTGAAAGTCCCTGCACTAAATAAACTCGAAAAGTCTTTTCATGTCGAAAGGTCAATGACTGTAGCTCTAAAGATTTACTCTAAATTCACTACGTAGAAATTATATTAGACTAAAAAGTAAGAATTGTACAACAGATAAAATCTATTTCTAAACCTGACTGTATAAAACAAAAAGACAACTCTCTTTAAAGATGCAACTAAATGTCCCTTAAAAACATTGTCAATTGGACCGTGCCATGTGGATTTGTGAAGGTTTTGATGAAGGCTATTTGGATGATAAATTCTACTCCTTGACTATATTTGGTTTCAAACATTAGTTAATGAACAGACTCAACGCTTATCCACATTTTGTCTTCATTTGAATTTCTTGCTCTAAGCACAAAGGGAACATTCCAGAATGTTAGAATACGATTAAATGAGTGAATTACTAGGGAATCAATTATATCCATATTTTTCAAACGATGAAATAGGCAGTAAAAAAAGTAACTGGCAAAACAAATGGAATGTAAAATTCTGACTTTGGTCCATTTCTACCAGTGACAATGGCTACTATAGATTGGTACTAACAATTCCTTTCCCCAACGAACAGAAACTTATCTTCAAAGCCTGAGGGGATAGAAGAGTAGGTTCAACAGGTTTGGATGTAAAGGACATGCTTTCCAAGAACGTCTGCTTTGTAACAGTCATGGTTGTCACCATAAATATGATTAACTGGCTTTTTGTCACCAATACGCTTTTTAATTCTGAGACAATGGCAAAGATGAATAATGAAAAAAACTTCATCATTCTGTAAAGCTACAATTTTAAGGAATGCAAATCTTATGATGAAAGAAGGAAGTGGGCTGAATTATGTGCAAACTGCAATTTGACCAATATTGTTTTCCATAATAACAACTCTTAATGTGTCGGCCATATTTCTCTTTTTGCACTGAAGTCATATTTCTTTGAAGTGACAGTAAATTATTTTTCCCTGTCCTTATTCACTTCAATCAGGTGGTGCTGAGTGATTAAAATGAAAACCCACACATGTCAACTCATCCATTTTCTTCTCTTACTCCCTTCGGAGTTACCATTGGAATCAATTCATTTCGGTCACAAACATCTTCTTGCTTTTGCCTAATCATTTCCAGTACATGTGAAGTAGTTACTTTGCTTAAGACCTTTCAGACCTAAAAATAAAAAAGACCAAGGGGTGCTTTTTATTTTGTTACTTACACTTGTAAAGACGCATGTTATTAACCATGAGAGATTCTCCTTCGATAAGGGGTGCCAAGTCACACTCTGTAGGTTTGGAAAAAAGGACTCACCCACATAATTTCACGCACATAATGAATCCTTTTGTACACTTTTATATTCTGAATACGTATTTTGGACTTGGAGCTTACGTATAATTGTATAGCTATAGTTTTTAGATATTTAACATCTTAATATTTATGCTTGTTTTTTTCTAATCTGGAAAGCATGATGTCAAAGAAATAATCACCTTATAGGGTTAAAGAAACTAAACACAGTCATTGTCTTCCTTTTAACTCATTAAACATTCTACAGTAGTTTTCAATGAAAAAGTATCCAGAGTAAAGCCTGACAGATGGTTATCCTAAAAATAATTGACAATTAGCCGTAACTAATAATTACCAATAGTCCTTTGGCCGAAGTTCTTCTAGTCGTCTTCTGGTTGAATGGAACTTATCTCCGAATAGATTTATCAGCAGCGGCTCATGATTAGTTTTCTGTGAGTTCTTGCACGTTGGAAAATGGTTTTCTATAGCCCTGACACTGAAATGACAGACTGGATATATAATTCTAGGTTAATTATTGTCTTGACTTTTAAAAATATTTCCACACTGTGGTTTTGATATCTATGTTGTTGTTGAGAAATCTTACACACACGTGATTTTCTTTTTATTTGTAAGTGACTTGGTCTTTTTGCCTGAAGTTATTTTCTCTGTCTTCCAAGTCTCCAGTTGATTGTTTCTGGTCAATTTTTCTAACTACATGATTAAACCTTTGCCTAGATTCACACTTTTGACTTATTTCTGGAAATTTTCTTAAATTATAGTTTTAAATGTTAGTTATGTTCCATCTTTGTTTTCCTTCTTCAGACATTCCAACTATATGAGGTTTGGATATTCTTTGCCTATCTTCTATACCAACCACCGTCTTCCTGATTCTTTTACCTCTTCTTTTATTTTATTGTTACTATTTTGCCTGTTTACATGCCTTTCTTTAAAAACTCTGCCTGTATTCTTCAATCAAATCTATTCTCCCCTGAGCATCAAGGAATTCAGTATAATTTTTTAAAAAATATTGTTTTCTATTTCTAATGTTCTTTTTCCCCTAAGTTCAATCAACATTTGTCCTTTACCTGTTTTTATGTTTGTTTTTTCTGATTTGTTGAATATCTGATTTGAGCCTTTTTCATGTGTGATAATTCTTGCTTAAGTACCTTGATTTGGTTTTTGATGTTATACTTTAATTTTCTTTTGTCTCTGGGTTAGTATTGGAAGTATAACTCTTATCAGCTCGAATGTTTTGCTTCTCATTTTCTGTATTCTTTTTACAATAATTTTGTATGAATATAATCTTCCCTTAACTGTTTATTTCACAAAGTCTTAGTTTCCTAGATTAGCAACAAGATTGTGTGCAAATGGCGGGGTTGTGTGTGTGTGTTCGGTGTACTGTGATTCTTGCTTCAAGAATACTCTCTTCTGTTAATTTAGTGAATTGTACACTCTCTAATAGATGGCACTTTTTTATAGGGTAAGAAGAGAAGGGATATTATGTGTCTATGTTGTGATTTTCTTTAGTTTCTTCAGGACATGTAATTTCCACATTTTGCTTCCTTCTTTTCCTTTATCACAAAATCTCACCCCCTTTCAACTCCTCCGTTCTCCAGATTACTGCCTCCTGTTGAATTATCTTTTATTTCCTTCCTTTTGAACAACAAAACCAAGTGTTCTGATTTACCAGGTCTCACTCAGTCTTGTTCTTAGTAACCCATTCAGGGTGGGATTTCCTCTTTCTAAGTATGACCTTATGGATGCTTGGTAGATCCCTCACTTTCCTATCCTCTTTCCCACATGATGTTTGCTGATTGTTTTGATCTAGCATGTGTGGGTTTTACAGATAGCTTTGCTGGATTTAGGTGTTTATGTGCTTACTTATATGTAATATGAAATTTTTTTTAGCAGGCTCTGATCTGTTTCCTGGGTTTTCTGTGCATGGGTCATAACCCATCTATGGATTTACATGCTCTACTTAATGATTTCTGTGGTTTTTGGAGGATACCTGGGAAGAGTTGAACTGAAGTGGCTTCCAAGAACCCACAAGAATCTAACAACTTTTCCTCGTTTTCTTGCTGAACGCAATTTTATGAGTCTGAACTTCTTTGAATGATGTATCTATACACCCATCTGTATTTGTTTACTTTCAAATGTTCTAAAAAATTTTTGTGTGCTGTCTTTCATTATCCATACCTCATCTGGTACCCAAATTTAATTGTGCCCTTCTAAAAATTATTAAGATTGCTCTTGTCTAATGCTTTACCATGTAGTCTCATTTTGTTTTGTGATCATAAATGAGAACCATAAACAAAATCTGGTGGGAGCAAAAACAACTCTGAGGACAAACATCAATAGCAAAGGGAACCCTCCCTAAGTCTAGAACTTGGCAGCCTCCCCCATGGCCACCTTCTGGCGTGTTCCCTTTGCCTGGGCTTCTTCTAAACCTTCAAGTTGTCCTGTTCTCCAGCTGTCCAAGCTGTTACGTTTTCTACTCACAAAGAAGCAGTTCCTTTGTTCCTAAATAAAGTAAAGTTAGTCCGTCCTCACAGTTGAGGAATTACCAGGGATTCCTCTCACTGATGATGAACAGAGTGGTAGAAACCTATGTTCTCCTTTCTTTATTGAACGCATTTATATGTTCTACATTTTAGACATACAAAAGCATCAAAACAGTGACTCTGGACTTGATACAACTGAACCATCTGAAAACGGTACTGCACATAAAATAGTAACTCTTTATACTCCACGCACAGGCATTGCCTCCTTAAATTATTTCATTACTCTGAATGTGGTCTATTGAAGATGCCATAAAAAATACCCCGCTTTTCTTTTTCTCTCAATCCTCTAAGGTCAGTTATGTGATATGGCAAACACTAATTCCATATTTAACTGGTAATTTTCTGAAAATTGAGATTTGCCAATATAGTCAGTAGACCAAGTGCTTTAAAAATATATTTAGCCTTCGTACTGCTCACAAAAGCGTGCTTGGAAAAACATGCCAAAATTGTAATAGTATGCAGAGGTTTATCTGGCAACCAGCATTAATGAATGTTTCATTACTGTGAAGCACTGATGGATACATCATGCTCTGAAGTTTGTACATTCAGACCTCAAATACACTGTCCCATGTTTTCTATTAGTTTAATTTTGTGGGTGACATGTTGGGAAGTTTGCTTGAATTACAGGCACATGAAGGCTCCAGGGGTGAAGAATGGGTGGGTGGGGACTGTGTTTAGTTTGGTCTTTGGGCACAGGGATGCTATTAGTGTATTTGGAAAAGCTTTTTCTGTTATTTATATAACTTTGACTATAAAAATAAATCTGTCCCTTTATTCTCTCATTTTGTTTTTCATCATCGGCAAGGATTCATAGCTATTTTTGGGGGTTTTAAATGACAATTCAAACATCGGAAATAAGTAGGTGTTGAAATGCTATGCAGCTGTTAGATTCCTTTAACTATTTATGGTTTTATATTTGCATGCGTCCATGCAATTAATGTAAACATCACTAAATTATTGTATTGGGTGCTTACTAAATACCAGGATTTAAGTCTTAACATATTTGACTTAATGTAACATTATTAATGTAAAAGATTGTGTTGCAATCTTTACAGCACAAGGCAGACACTATTATTAGCCCACTGTATACGAGTGAGCTGAGGTACAGGATTTCAGTAAGTGACCAGACCGTGTCTCACTGAGTCTGCCCCTCAGTCCAGACTGGGGGGGGGGGGGGGGGCGCGAGCTCATCAGTTGGACTAAAATTCACCATGACCCCTCTGAGATGAGCTCTTCAACTTGGGTCACATGGTTAGAATAACTGTGATTTATCTTTCACACTAGGATACATTTTGTGAGTGAAAATGTTAAATTCATAAGTTTTGAAAAAATTTTACACTAAAAATTAACTGTATTGGTGGGGTGGTAAAATAGTTCTAGTCAAAAACAATTTTCAAAAATTATGTTTATAAATTAAAAATAGCATGTATCCATACATGCGATACTATAAAACATATTAATATTGGTACATTTCCTTACGTTTTAATGTTACTTAGCAAATCTAACACCATGTCATCAATAGAAAATTCTAATACCAAGTCATCAGTATTTTGCTGCAATATGTAGTGTTTTCAATAGTTTTAATTTTTTCATAAAAATGTTTTCAAAATTTTTCAAAGTAGTACATTATGGTCAATAAATTCAACATTTGTAACAAATTTCATTGCCTTGTTTTCTGTAAAGCATGATATTTCTAACTGAAAAATAAAAAAAAAAATCTCTCCAAAGGCATAGGTTAGGATCAGAGAAAATTCTGTTAAATAAAGTTTAATATTATTTCCTTTATATACAATTCATTTAAATTTATATTCCATTAAGTGTATTTTTATTTGAGACACATTTCATAAGATGAAACTCATTAAATTGCTTGTCTCTTTTCATGATTTGTTTGAAACCATGTGATATTTTAGGCCTTCTTAATACTAAATTCTGTACAAAATAGAAATTTATCCAATTAAAAATCAAAACTCCATCAAAATATTTCCCCCTCAGTTGAAATATTCCAAAGAAAAATTATAAAATTTCAAAATGTTATTTAATATACCATGTGGAATAATGATTTACTCAGTTGCTCTCTTGCTTTTATAATAAAAATATTCAATATGTTCCTATTTTCAAATATGCTTTTTAGTAATTGCAACTTAACAAAAGCTTCAAAAGGTGAGTTCTTAGCAATCCATTTGCTGAAGCTTTTGAGTAATAATTTCTGATTTGAAAAAATACAAACAAGAGGATTTATTCACAAAAAAGGTGAATATAGTTATAGAACACCTGGGTTGATCTACAAAATAGTTCATCAGAAGCTCACACATTTCTAAAATCCAAATGATGATGGTCACAACGAAAGTGTGCGCTGTCACACTGATGTGTGATAATTAACTCAGCTTCAGCTCTGTGTTAAAATTTTTGCCATTCAGTTAATCTAACTAACGGTTTATACACAACTAAATTTTCTCAACCACAACTTCTATTTTTTCCAGCATTACTGATATATCATTGAAATATAATATTGTGTAAGTTGAAGGTGTACAATGTGATTTGACACACTTGAAATTACAACACGATTACTAGCTTAGCATTAGCTAACACCTGCAGCATGTCACATAATGACCATTTCTTTTTCACGGTGAGGATATTTAAGATCTATTCTCTCAGCAGCTTTCCAGTATATAAGATGGTAACTATAACCACAGTGATGCATATTAGGTCCCCAGAACTGACTCATCTTCCACCTGGAAGTTTGCACTCCTTGACCAAAATCTCCCCATTTCCCTCAGCCTGCAGCCCCTAGGAACCACCGTTCTACTCTGTTTCTATGAGTTCAGTCATTTTAGCTATCTGTGATAGCATATAGTATTTGCATTTCTCCATCTGATTTATTTTATTTAGCATAATGTCCTCAAGGTCCATTGTTGCAAATGATAGAATTTTCTCCTTTCTCATGGCTGAATAATACCCTACTGTGAGTGTGTGTGTGTGTGTGTGTGTGTGTGTGTGTGTGTGTGTCACATCTTCTTTACCCATTCATCCATTGGTGGACATTTAGGTTGTTTCCATATCTTGGTTTTTATGAATAATGCCAGACTTTATATAGGAGTGCAGATATCTTTTCAATATCCTGTTTTCATTTCCTTTTGATATATGAGTATATCCTGAAGTGGGATTGCTGGACCACATAGTAGCTCAATTTTCAATTTGAGGAGGAAACTCCATATATCTTACATAAAAAATGAGTGTTGCAATTTATAGCCCCACTGACAGTGCACAAGGGTTCCCTTTTTTCCACGTCCAGGTCAAAATGTGATCTTCTGTCTTCTTCATGACAGCTCTCCTAACAGGTGTGAGACAATAACTCACTTGGTGTCCGTTTGCATTTCCTTGATGATTAGTGATAGAAACATGAAACATTAGTGATAAACATGAAACAAGCATCTTTTCATGTTTCTGTTGACCATCTGTATGTCTTCTATGGAAAAATGTCCTTCAGATGTTCTGCCCATTTTATAATCAGATTCTTTTTTTGTTATTGAGGATATTGACCCCTTATCAGACATGTGGTTTTATATTTTGGATATTGACCCCTTATTGTATTGATACTTTTTTTAGCACCTTTATATCTTCAGGTTTTCCTATGGCTGGTGATATGAGGGTAGTCCCCTGAGATATGTTAAAGGTCAATAAATTATTTGTGCAAGTTACATGTTTGTAATCAAGCTCTTTGAAAAACAGAAATTCAGTGCTTAATTTTTATTAAGCATGATTCTCTGAGACCACAGCTGCAGAGACATTTCATGGCAATAAATAAATAAATAAATAAATAAATAAATAAATAAATAAAAGTTAGAAACGATGGAAGAAGTACAGCTTGCGGATGGTCGTAAAGCAGTGGCCTGTGCACTGCTGTGCAGGGCTCGGGTTCCCCTCTGTTCACCATAAGGACGTATGTTCAGCCTCCATCTTCTCTTGGTTCACAAACCCCTTAGCTTTTCTCTCCGTGTTTCTCACCTGAGGGACTGACAGCTGGCACTTTTGCTTTTGTGATGGCACAGCTGAACGGGACACCAATTGAATCCTTTTCCCAGGAATTAGTTTGTGTCTGAACGCTGTTCATTTTATCAGTGGGGGCCCTGCATGCTTTTCTTATAGAAGGTGTTACTTACATGTGTACTGAGTTTGATAAGGGTTGGGAAATGAGAGATTTCTTTATGATCACCTTTCAGATTTGACAGCCTGTTGAAGAGATAACTGTGCCCTGTTAAACAAGTCCTTGCAGAAGCAGGAAAGGTGAAGTGGAAGCCTATCAAACCTATCCTGGCTGATTTTACCGCACTTTTAATTATAATACTTTGCTAAAAATTTTAGAAATCCTGGATAAATGCTACACGGACAGGATATTTCACGGAAGGCACAAACTACAAGTATCGCTGGTGAAACAGGATCAGGGTCTCCTTAGACACATATAATACATTCACAGAGCACCCAGGTTCCCAGACAGCAGAGTTGGGGAGAGGGAAGGCCGTTTACACTACAGGAGAGGGTTGGCCAGGCCGGTGTCCGGGCAAATGGTCCAGGAACAAGGTATCGTCCTAATTCAGAGTACGGTGGACACGAGGCAGAGGGTGGCCATGGAGTGGAAACAGGCTCTGAACGGCAGAAAAGCTGGGAGTGAAGATTTTCAGTGAGAAGAAAAGCGGACTTTCACACAGGGAAGAGAAACTCCATGCTATGTCCGAATCATAACTTCTGTCTTCCCAGCTAGCAAGGATGAATCTAGCCTCCTTTTGTTTATATCCTAAAATCCCATGTTCAGCAACTATCAGTGTTCAAGATCCGCTTCTGTTTTAACTGTGGAGATTATTTGCTTTGTTGTCATGGCTTTGGTCCCATTCTTGAAACTTTATTGTTATTAATTGAATCAGTATTTTCATGCAACACTGACTTAAAACATAAATAAATATTGAAGGACAACACCTCTCATTTCCATAGCAACAAATTAAAAGCAAACACTGGTCATTTAAGCATGTCCTTCCTCCATGCATGGGTACTTACCAGCACCATGTATCTCTGCCTGCACCCTAAGTGGAGACAGACTGAACAAGGATCTTGTGTGTCTAGAGAACATTGGAACATCTGCTCTGGTGGGGCAGTAAGGTTTCTGAAGCGAGTGAGTGACGCTGTAAGTTCTGTTCTGTTGGAGCCAGATTTGGGAGGAGTTTAGTTTGTTGGTAGTGAGTAAACGCTGGTGGATTTTGAGCCTGGGAGAAACACAAGAAAATGATTTTCATAGAAAATCCACCCAGCATCCTTTGATGTACGCAATTAGAAAGGTGACAAAGGGACGTTTGGAAAATTGCACAGTTGTGCAGATACCAAGTGAGCAAGGCAGCTCAATGAATGATTTGCCAATACACTGGACGCCCCCCCCCCCCCCGCCAAAAAAAAAATTTTTCTTTCCAGTGCTTGAAAAAGTTCTCCAAACTCTGGACTGGAGTGTGAGTTTGTGTTTGAACAAAGTCCATGACTTATTAAAATTAAATTATATTTATTACCAAGAACATCCCCCCCAAAATCAATTTTTAATGGAAACTTCTCTTCTTAGAAATAAGGCATTTCTAGATTCTTTGGGTGATTCTTTGTCTCCTTCCTTACGTTGCTAGGAAATATGTCAATTGGAAATTCGGTGGTAGGAAATATGCAATTTCTAAAACAAATGAGTATTTCCATGTCCAAGAAGAGAATCCATACCTATATATTTTAATGTCTATAATTCTGTATTGACGCCGTTGAAGAGCTGTTCTGGAAGGAGCTGATCCTATCTCATTTATCTTTGGCGTCAGCACCAGCATAGTCCTAACTCCGCACAGGACGCAGGCAATAAGTAGTGTAAACTGAATGAATCAAAGAACCACCCCTCTTGAGATAGTTATCACTGACGTGGCAGTTTAACCGTCTAAACCATGCTCCCTCCACGCGTGTGCAAACGTGCAGAGTGTTTCCCAGTTCGGTGTGGATATGGGGTGGGGCTTTTGGATCCCATGGAGTTTTAGGCTCTATGACTTTATAATCCTACTCTCAGCAACACTCAGGAATTATCAAGATGCACTATATTCTACATTTTTACCATGAAATTTATGATTTGTAGCAAAGTCTTTACAAAAATAGCTGAAGGAATAATTTCCGCTTCATATTATGATATTCTATTCTTTTGGGGACACTAAATGTTTTCCATGTGAGAGAGAAGAGGAAAAAAAATGTGGCTTTTCACATGTCAGAATGACTCAAACATCACTGAAATGAAATAGGATAAAAAGGCATCATGAATTTATGTGAATTGCCTATCAGTTAAAACAATGCACGCCAGCCAACCAGCCGCAGCACAACCCCCGACGAACAACCCCCCTCCCCGCCCCGCCCCCGGCTGGTCTCTAGAGCATGGGTGAGATGCCTACCCACCCAAACAGCTAAAATTAAAGTTGGCATGGAAGTAAAAGTGAATGAAAGAGCACACAGAATTAGGCCCAGCCCTGCTCAGTGTGGCACCTTGAAGAAAACCAGGTCTGAGTTTGTCCCCTTCGCCAAATCGTCACGCTGGCTCTGTTCATTAAGTTGCTACAGGGCAATGGTGTACCTTGACTTTCCCCTAAAACAAAACCGATGCTTTTCTGTTGAAGTGACCCAGATGCATGTGGCTTGCCCTTACTCAGCAATACACATTCACATATGACCGTGCTTGATGACGATGCCAGTTTGCTGGGCTTCTTCACAGGAAAAAGATGGTTTGGCAAGTTGTGTTGGTAAACAGATTCCACCAGCAAACACCCTCCTGCCGGAGCACACGGGACCCCCCACGCCCGGCTTTGGTCCCCTCATCTCATTAGGGGCCGCGGTGCTCAGAGGAGTTCTGAGTCTCCGCGCATCACCCTGTTAGGGGCACAGACAGCATTCACACGAGGATGCTTTCAACGTCCTGGGCAGCTTTTTCCTTTTTGTTCATGGAGAGATTCTCCTTCCTCCTTTCTTCCCACTCCTCTTTCCCTTCTCCCCCCACCCCCACCCTCCTCCTCTCCCTCTTCCACTCTCCTTCCTCCTCTTTTGCGGCTTTTAAGAAATACTGGCACCTGTGTTTGCTACAGTGGCGACACACCAATGTGTATTGATTGAACAACCCCGCACAAGCGCTAGAGAGATGCGGCAGAGCGCGTGATCCTGCGCGTCCTCCGCCCCACGGCCGAGGGCCTCCCGCTCGCTCCCAGGGCAGCCGTGGTTCTGAGATGGCCCGACAGAATGTTCTTCCCCAGGGATCCCTAAGTCTCACTCCCTCCCTCCTTCAGGGCTGTCTATACCGGGGCCTTCTCAGCAGGCTCTTCCTTGAGCACCCTATTTAGAAACGCACCTGCCAACGGCTACTCGTCTCCTTCCCTGATGCAATTTCTAACCCTTGCCACGACTTCACTTGCTGTACGCATGTGTAAGTGATTTCATGTATGGTCTGTCTCTCTGAACTAAAACTCCATTTCCATAAGTGTGCAATCAATATTTGTTCAATTAATGAACATTCATACTCACCCAATAAGACAATAGAAATGGTATAAAAGCTATCTTCATACGTTTTTATACTATTCCACAGAGGATACATATCCTTAGACCATGTTACACACACACACACTTATCCACTAAGGCCATTTAAGAGATATATCAATTTTGCCTTATGTTTCTTACATGCTTACTAGAATTTAACGTCATATTAAATTCATTTCCACCATACAAGTCCCAACACCTAACAATCTTTACCGGATCGCAGCAATATCAACCCTTTTGATGTGAGTAGTCTGAAGTGTATGGTACCCGGTAGGCACTGTTCTGTGAATCAGTGGTCCTTACACCAGGGGTAAGCAGTGGTGGTCAGAGGGATAGTGCATCAAAGTTGTGTGTATATTTATATATGTATATGCATTATGAATATACAATGTGTGCGAAATCACATCTAATTTAATAAAATGAACATTTACCCACAGCCTATACAAAAGAAATTGATTTTTTTTCAGTTCCTGTCTCTTTGAGGGTAACTAATGTTAATTCTTGAATTTTTAGTAAGAGACTATAATAATAGGATCTATAATTCCTTTCTTTTTCTTGTACGTGAACCTCACTAAGTCTCATGGTTTCAATTATCACCTCTATTCGTTTAATTCCCAATCTATTTCTTTAATCGTGACCTCTATCATGAACTCCAGTATCACATTTCTAATTGCCTACAGGGCATTTCCTTTTGGGAGTCAGTGTATGACTGCAAATTCAACAGAATCTATTATTACCCCACATCTATCTTCTCCTCCTCTTCCATTTACTTAAAAAAAAAAAAAAAAAAAAAAAGTGTGTCCTGATTTACCTTCCATATATTTTAGGACTGGAAATCTCTTTTACAAACAGTCTAAATCTTCTGCTAATTCCTCCTGAGTAATTATTCTCTTAAAACCCTCACTAGCCTCCGACATCCGTTTGCCGATACCCTCGTATCCATGCTTGTGTTATTATAATCATTTTTAACTATTCCACTTTTTCCTCTTCTCTCCTCTCTCCTAAACACCTCCAAAACTTTTAGATAGCTTTATTTTCAAGAAATACATGACTTTGATCATGTTACTACTTTGGTCAGAATTTTTACAAATTATTCCTGGAAAAAATTCTAACTCTATGGCAAAATGTTTTAATTTCTAAATTTATCACATCCTATTATAAACACAAACTGTTGTTCTAGCCACAAAGTGATTCACACTGTCCCCTGGACATATCTAGCTACTTCCCATTTTGCACTGCTGCCGTTATAAGGCAGTGCTGGAATGTCACTTCTGCTGCGAAGTCTCCCTGATCACCACAGCCCATGATAATTTCACCCTCTCAGGACATCTGGGTCTAGTTCTGAATCTGTCATTAGCCACGTGGCCATAACACGTCATTCTGTGTATCCTACATTTGCCTCTGCAAAAAGGGAGTTGGGTTACATAATCTCGTGTTTTCGATCACTCAAAATTATACAAATTTACAACATTCTATTTACATAATTCATTTGCATTGGACTATTCAGTTTCTTGTTGCTATTTAAATGTTTGACTTTCCCAAATTGCAAGTTCACTAGAGCAGAGATATAATTATACATCTATCTTAGCAACATATTCTACATGCAGAGTAAAGGCAAATCAAAAAAAATTGAATTAGTAAAATATCAAAATATATCAGCTGCCATATTTAATAAGTTTTAATAAGAGTTGCTCACTAATTAATCCACTGATTCCAAGATACCGAATCTGCTGAGAGCTGTATGTCTGAAGGTTTTCACAGAGTTATGATTTCTGAGGTCCACATACTCAGGAAACGCTTTCTTGAATCATAGCGAAAGTTTAACCAACACACAGAAAAAGTGATATGGGAGATGAAGTGGTTGCCTTTTCTCTTACAACTTGTTTACCCAGAATGGCTAACTTACACATCCATCATTTTGATCCCCTCTTTTGTCAATTTCTTCATCCCCACCATTCCTGCCTTTATCCATTCTGATTATTTTCACACACAGCTGTTTCTTTGAACTAGAGTGATTATGAGCTATAAGTATTCTAACACTAGCAAGTATTCCAACAAATATGTTTCTTTTACATAACGATAGAACAGATGCTTATGAGCGTTGTCGAATTACTTTAGTTTGGGGAAATTCATTCACTTACACATCCCATTGCTGAGCACATACTATATACAAGGCAAGATTCTAGCAGCAAACACAAGGTGATGACTCAGCCTTATCCTCAAGGACTTATCTAGTTGGAGAGTCATTAGATCTATAGCTCTGTAGTCATCAGATTTATACCACGCACTAGATCTATGTAGACAAAGGACAAAATGCCATGAAGTTTCAAAGAATCATGATCAGAAACAAACGGGGGAAATCAAGAAAGCCTAAATGACAGACTGGAGGTGTCCTGATGGGGCCAGGGGATGGACAAGATGCTAGAGGAGACAAGGCAGCCGAGTGCAGGCTGACGTGGTCCCGTCCTGGGCACTGCCTTTGATCTAGAAAGGGTTTGAAATGCAATAGATTTCACACAGGCATTTGTAGCAGGCGTCACAGCCCAGTCCACAGCTCTCTTCAAACTTTTGATACAGTCCACGTTCTGGATTCTGCATCCCACGTGGTTGACGTTCACACCATTGTCTCACAGGTTGCCTGATGGAGTTCGTCCTGTTTCACTCTGTGCGTTGAACTTGAACTCCCTCTTTCTTCCCAGCGTAAGCTATAAGTTTGGTTGTAACTTTCACTAAATAGAAAGGAATTGTTTAATTCAGAAGCTAATGCTGTTGGAGGTGTTTTTTTTTGTGTTTTTTTTTTCACATTTCAGTTTTCCACTTAAAAAAGAACCACACACAGTGGAGAGAACACAGAGGAAGATGAGTTGCTTTTTTTGTTTTTAACCCCATCTGATTTCTAAGGTCTTATCTCTATTTACCCCACCTTTGCATTTCATGCTGTGTGTGTGTGTGTGTGTGAGAGAGAGAGAGAGAGAGAGAGAGAGAGAGAGAGAGAGAGAGAGAGAGAGACTTAAAGTTAATACATATTAAGAGACGACGAGTCTCAAAATAGGGAAAAATGATAAATCCAGGATTGAAGAAAGACAATGATAAAAGTTCCTTTCCACTATCAATTCTTTGCACTAGCGGGGTGAAGAGAAAGAGTGACTAATGCATTCTTAGTGCATTTACGTAGCTTTATCTTAGTTTTGAGAAAGTCTCCTGAAGATCATAAAAAAGCTTTAGGGGCATCATGGAAGGCTGTCCCCTTCAGTTTTTCCTGATTCTTTCCACATTGCCTCTAAAATGTCTGTTGTAAAGCCCTTCCTCTTTTTAGGGAATATTGTTCACAGAGTGCCATCTGGGCAGACACAAAAAAGAATAGATGAGAAAATGCCCCAGGGTGATTGTTGATTTATTTTTGAGAGTTCATTATATAGCTTTTTTTTTTTTTTTTTTTTTTAAGTAAAGTGCTAGTCTGCTATTTAGCAATCCTTTACTTTTCTGTTCTTGATTCCTCACTGATCAAGTGGAACGACAGTGCTTCTGGATTTTGGAAGTTCCTGAATTTATTAGAGAAATTTTCCCTTTTAAAGTTTATAGAAAGAGCTAATTACGTTCATTATCCTTGAAATCCCGTGATAATGAAAATAATCTCCTTACCAACAATTTGAGAAGTCTCGAATGAGAATTATAGCATAGATTGCAAGTTTAAACAGTGAAATGGACTATTAAGCTTTCTGATTTCATCTAAGGATTCTGCTTCCCGTGCTCTTAATTTGATCCCATTGCTTATGACATTTTTGGACCTCAAGTGTGGTTTCACAGTTTGGATGAGCTGCTAAACTTGGCACTGAATAAGTTACAAAAATAAAGACAGAAAGAAAAAAAAAAAACATTTTTTCTCCTGGGGATTAAGGGAGTTTGAAAGACTATGGATGTATATTATTCTAATATGTGTGTGTAAATTTGTGAAGGGAAATAGTTAACATTTACTCGTTGTTAATTTGTTTCCATGGAAATGAGTGGAGATACCCCATCTTCTTCATTTGCCTTGTTAATGTCAGAAAATACTGCCTTAATGGATAGTCAATGTGCAGAAATAGGAGCAGATTGATGCTGATCCAATGAACTGGCCTCAACTCAACTAGCATTCTGTCTATCTTAGAAAGCATACAGAGAGAGCTGCATCTTCCCTTTCGGTCAGGAAGGCAGAAGTCTTATTAGCCATCATATACAGCTTTCCTCCCACTTTAGCTGCAAGATTTCCTCCATCGTGCCCGACTCAGCTGTACAGACAGATCCAATGCCCAGGGCGTGACGTCATTGTAAGTGTACATGCAAATTACAGAAGCACAGCACGTTCTCTGCATGGAGTCCCTGTGAACAGTAGAGATCTGTTCTAGAAGCTCAAAGGTAGTGTGAACCTGAACACAGCTCATTCCCCTTTTCTAATGAGAAGACAAAAAACACTGTGTTCTCTTTGACAATTTAAATCCATCAAACTTCAGGGTAATACGTTCAATACTAAATAGAACACAATAGAAACGTTGAGGTTATATTTACATAATAAAATATGGTACATAATGATGAATTTACTGAATTAACTCTACATATACATTAAATAAATTATAAAATAGCATTAATTTCCTACAGTTGCTTTCCCCCCAACTTCTGCTCTATCATACGCGTACATTTTGGGATCTCGCTAAGGAAAAGTGGAGACGGTATATCTAGGCTCTGTCGGATATGCCCATGTGGTTAGCAGTTACTTCCATGTGGAATTATTTCTAGCCAGGCTTCACAAGCTGCTCAGTGGCAGAGCTGAGGTTCAACCCTGTCTGACTCAAGATGCTAGTCATCTGATCCCTACAGTGCATTACCTTTCGGACATCTGGTGACCCAGTCACAGGCCTCTGACTCCGTAACAAAGGCTGATGCTCCGTCCTCAGGCCCTGTCAGCGGCAGTCGCGGCTCTCACGTCCCTGTCTGGCTCCAGCTCTCTACTCAGCCTTCACTCATCATTGCCCAGGTGATCAGCAGCCTCCATGCAAGTCCGCCCCCTGCCTCTGCAGACATGTTTGCTCTGTGATGCCCACAAACTTAAATGACCCTGCCTAATCACATCTGTACCGCTTCTTGCTAATTAGTGCATGAAACACTGACATGGGTAAAGAGAAGATAAAACTCAGAAAACCAGTTCAAAGAGTCATCTGTTCAAAGAGTTTTCAACTTACTACACATGAAAACTTCAAATACCCTGAACTTACAGTTCTTGTATGAAAGAACTTTGAAAGAAGTAGTCCCAATTATGACAACAATCCTACTTATTTACTTAAATATTTTAAAATCTTAAATATTTATCATTGACAATAAAGAGTTATGATGGCACAGGAAACTTTTTTAAACCAGTAATGATAAAAAATAAATTTTTCTAGAGAAAAAATATTTTTTTTTATATTTTCTCTGTTGAAAATTACATTGTAAAATCATTGTCCTGTGAAAAGATGAACAAAGAGTGTGCAGGCCAAAAAAAAAAAAAAAAAGAAGAAGAAAAGAAAGAATATTATATACGACTAGGAGGCAATTACGAAAAATTTTGTGTTAGTTTTCTGAATTTGTCAGCTTTTAAAATTTGTACTTAGTAGGGAGGATATTTATCATTCTAAACAGAACTTTGTACCTAAGTTTACCTGATAATTTTATGTATTCCTTTTATTGAAGAAAGTTCTCAAAATCATGTAAAATTCAGATCTCACGAACTTTGAATCAGTCCCTGGATAGGTACGATTTTATCCACACTGCAGCGAGGGAGAAATGAATATGGACAAATACCACATAAGTAACTTTCCCAAGGTTACACGGCTAGAACGAGGTCAGCCGGATATATATTGAACCTAGGGACTGTGGCTCTAGGTCTTGGGCGGGTGACCAGTAATCCAAGGCTCAATTCTGACATTCAGATCTCCAGGGGAGCCAAAAGCTCCCAGTGCCTGGGCCCCAGCCTTGAGCAATGAAATCATAATCTCGTGGGATCTGAACTTCAGCGTAGTTTTAAGGCTCCCAGACGATTCCAAGTGTGAGAATCACTATATTATACTATGTCTTATCAACAAAAAGTGTTGGCTTTGTGATGGAATGTTAACAGTTTTTAAGGCAGTCATACTGTATGAGCAGTCTGATTGCAGAAAGCGGTGCCAACACATTTTTCAAGGTTTTGGTAATATCGTCCCTGGTTTGTGTCCCTGCAGCCCTCTAATGCTCACAGCTGGCAGTACTTAGCCTCCACGTGCAAGCTCAGCTCCACCCAGGTTATGGGACCAACCTTGTTCTTAGTCAGAAGCTTGAAGAAGCAGAGATCTACGCTGTCAGCCATGGGCGCCCCTCACCCACAGCCAACCCACTTTTCACTCTCTGCCCTAGCGGTCTATAATCACAGTTAGTAATTACGCAGCTCATTTGGGCAACATGCTGTTCAACTTGACTAAATGACAAAAATTATTGCTTAATATTTACTTTTTCAATCTCACCTTTAATATTCATCAAATTATTGCATACACCATGTTATGTCCCTTTATTTCCTGGATTTCATATACGAATATACAAATACTGTGTAACTCACAATGTAATTTACCTTTAATGTGTGTATTTTTTTTTGGATTATCTTGAAAATCAAAAATTTCATTTTATTTTAGATTGTGCACGTGAAGATAGTATTTTAAATACGAGCATGTAATGAAAAGCAAGTGAAAGACATTGGAAAATGATGAGGAAAAAAGGTATTATTAACTAATAAAATATATTTCCTTTGTTTCTATGTCCTTGCTGGGTATCAATCTCTACTCTTTGCCAATGCAAAAAATAATTTTTGTTTTGAATGTATGTGTTAATTATTTTATACTATTTACAAAAATGGGGAAAGAGCCTTGTCAGGACTTCACTTGTTTTCTCCTCAGTGTACTTAAAACATAAATGGGGCAATCTGCTCTGTATCCCTAGCAACAGCACAGGTCTGTGAGGTGTCAGGACCTCAGCAGGTGTAGCTGGACTTGCCACAGTGTTCTCACTCCTTTCCTGTCACCACCCAGGCCCAGGCATAGAACCTCTGAGCTTCCTGTTGGGACAGTCACAGTAATTCCAGAGTGTGAATTGCTACTCGGCAGAGCTCCATTCTCCTGCTGAGCTGGTATCTCCTGACTTCCTTTGGCTTTTTCACTTGGTTTGGATCTCTATTGGATACATTGCCTTCATTTTCATATGTACTCGATGGTAGGCCATCAGTCTTAAGAACCACATTGGAAACTCCCACCAATTTCGATACAGGTGAACTGCTGATGTGCACAGTGCTGAGGGGAAAAGCAGTAGAGACAGAAACCCCGGCACGATTACACTGATGGCGCTCACTCTCCTGGGGACAAAACACGTGTGTGCAATAACAGACACGTGACGGCTCTCAGCTGTTTCAATGATTATGGGTTATATTATGCCAGCCTGGATGGTATGGCTTGACATCAAAGGGAAAAGAGATGGCGAATAAGATTTTCAAGGTAAGATATTTAATTAGTTCTAAGAAAACTCTAAGGAGTATTGTCAAGAGCTGTAACTATGAAAAACTAGTTATTTGGTCATGTAATTCATTTGGGCAATTGGCTGATGTTGGTTGCATGACATTTATAAGCATCACTTTCATGAAATCAGAGGAAAATCTCTAACTTTTGTTTACTTGTTTCCCTACAGGACATTGTTACATACATTTAATAAAAATAACATTAAAATATCAGTATTTTAGTTTGCATCATTTCTGGACTCCCAACAAGACAGATCAAGACAGGGGCTCTGGAAAAACGGGGCTGGTTCTCAGCAGAGCAGGCTACTGGGTGCTCACTGCTCAAAGGATTCAAAAGAAAGAGATGCCCTGATGAAACACCAACGTGCAGCCTAACCAGCTTTGCAAAGTGGCTAGGAAGACGGCAGGATCCAGGTAGACGGCCAAATGTTGGAGAAAGCATGACACTGAGCCAGAGGAAGAGTGTTAGACCATAGGAAGGGACACGGACCATACAGGTTCCCTTGGGTTTAGCTGTCCAGGGGCCTGCCACGACATAAAACATTGCATCTAGGAAGCCCAGCGGGCTGGAATTTATCTCGGTGGAACACATATTTCTTATCATTGCCTTTTACAGATGAGAAAGCCGCAGCTGGGGACGTTCGCTTATTCACGAGCCCACACAGCTAGTGAGGGGACTTCCAGGATTCTGAGTCTTCAGATGCTCTCCCCAGAGTCTCTGCTACTTGTAGCTATTTGGCCTACCTCTGCTTATTCCTCCACACTGACCTCAGACTTATTCTAAAAACCAGGACTGCTCATATGAATCCACAATTTAAAACAATTTACTGGTCCGTTCCCATCATACATTTCTACACACAACCCGCGAGGACTTTGAGGCCCTGGCCTTGGCTGTGAGTGCAGCCTCACTTCCTGCCTGTGTCCACTCCGTGACCAGGGTCAGTACAGCTTGCGTCCCTCACACACACCCTGCATGCTAAATGGGGGTCACACAAAACACGGATAAATGGGGGTCACACTGCGAGTGCTGAGCGTGTGTCCTTTTCAGAGAACATTACTTGTCGAGGCTTCTCTATCCTTCCCATCACAGTCTCTAAACACTTCACTTGTATTATCGAAGCATCACGAAACTCCATGACTGTACACAGACACTCACTACAGAATTACTAGAATGAATGAATGAATGAACGAATGAGCATAAACTCTACATTCCTTTTTTCTATGTATAGTGTCATCTACTTGGAGAAAGGCCATCTACGAAACTAAAGACAAGCATGAGTAAATTTCTCAGTCATAAATACAGTTTCACCTGGGGCATTGTACCCCAAATACATCACTTTGAACATAATTCCTTTAAGATGCTTATTTCTTAAGGCGGATCATCAGCTGCTTATATTTTCCCAGGACAAATGTGCTCGTAGGAGTGTTTCCTAATTGAGCAATTGATTAATTAGCACCTTTCTACCTTCACCAGGGAGTGAGAATTTAGAGAGTATTACTGTGCTAATAAGCTCACACTTTTCCTATTTTAAACTGTTTTCAATTTGGGGAATACAAATCCCTGAGAGAAGAAAAAATAAATTTTAAATCTCTTCATCGGCGCACAATGCAAAGTAGGTCGCCCCACCCATTTCTACTTGGCGAGTCTGCTTGCTGAGGAATGAAATATTTCCCTCTCAGGTTCCTCTTCAAATCTACAGTGTATTTGATGAGGAATTTAATATTGCAACTTATAAAATAGCCAAGAGGGCTAAGTCATAGGCAGATGAAAAAGGAAATATAAGGGACTACATTTCTTTTCCTTCTTTGGCAATTCTCTTCAATAAGGAATTCAAATTCATGTGCCCCCAGAACGAACAATTTCTACTGGACCAGCAGTAGAAATGGTGACTATCTGCATGTTCACAGAACTATTACAGAAAAACTTTGTGAATATACATTTTTATATTCACAACATAAATTTATATGCAAAGCGAGTCCTCTGACACTTGACCAAAAAAACACACAGAGCGCTAAGGGTTATATGGAACAGAGCCAGTTCTCACTGGCAGAGACACTCCGGAAGGGGTCTGCATCACGGGTCTGTCACGAGCTGTGGTGGGGGTCTAGGGCCATGTGGAATGAGGAGGCTATAAATGGCAATAGAGACAAAAGCTGGTAAACAGCAACAGAGTTTAAGAGCACTTTGAAAATGGCTTTGACCCCAATGAGACATTTCCGGAGCTATAAAAGAAGTAAGATTTTTCAGCGGGGAAAATAGGACATTTTCTTAAATACATATTTAATGTATAAATATATAAATATAAATATGCATATGCATAATATATATTAGTACGAAATTGCCCTGCAGAACTCAATTGTTTAATCCATATTTATGATGCTCATTTTGGAAAAGCAAAAATAGCAATCCCTAAAATGTTCTATTAAAAAAGTGACTCATAAGTCACAAAGTCTGCACATCATATATTACTTTGCATTATAATGTTACTCGATTCATTAACTTAAAGTGAGTGTATTTATTATAAACTGACATGCATATATTTCTTAGACTTTTTTCCAAAACTGAATGTCTAGAAATTATTGGCAATAGGCTAATATGGTACTCTCATGTTGTCTATTACTTCCTTCTCTTTGTAACTTTGGAAGTGGAACTCGGGACTAAGAGGACTCTCCCATAACTCTATGGCTAACTAATAAACTAGCCACATAAGGAGTGAGATCACATATCTGCAGAAGGCCCCTTACAATATAGCACCATTCAGGCCAAACGCTGGAAGAGCACAGCTAGAGAACCTAATTACAGCGTGTGTATTGGAAACCAAGGTATCGTACGCACATGTGAAGACAGGTGTGTTCACGGCTGCGTGTGGTGTGCAGAAAAGAGATAGCCATGGGCCCAGCGTGTGTCAGTGTTAATCCAGCACTACCAAGCGGAACAGGCACTGCATCCAGAAAACTGGACAGAACCAAGCACCGTGTGAAGGTATAACTGACAAAATGACTGTTGTAATCTGATGCCACCAACTGCTGGTCACACTGTCATTGCTCTAATTGCTTGCTCTCAAAGGCCCCTCAGAGGAAACATTTGCCTCTTCACATTCATTTCTCACTGACCCTGAAGGAGCTGACCAAAAGGAAAGTTAGGATGCTTAGGGCGGAGCAAGCACTCTTCAATGTTTACTGAATCTCTTATAAATTTGTTATAAATTTAAAAATTGCTTTCGGGTTTACTTATCAGTCTCGTTTTGGACTAGGCTGGAATAAATCAGTCTTCTGAGTGACCACGGTACGAGCAGCTGTGGGTTTGAAATGCTCAAGACAACTATGTATCATGGTCACTTCATAACTGTGGTGGCATTTGTTAATATCCTGCCCGAGCAGCAATTTCCTAGATGATATCTTTATGTCATTTTATTCTAGATGGAATACTCAAAATAAAATAAAATAATGCAAGCCAATTCAGTTCCTATCATAATGATGTAGACAAATCTTTCTACTTTGTTTTGGAAAGAAATCTAAGGTTAGGTTATCATCAGCATAATAGAAATTATACTTAGAAGAAGTGATTACACCTTAACCCTCCCTACTGGCTCTGAGCACAAAATTGTATTAACACAGAGGAAGTATCTTGTATAAAATACAATACATAGGTGATGTATTATAGAAATGAACACTGGAAACATATAATTTTACTAACCAATGTCACCCTAATAAATTTAATATAAATTAAATTTAAAATTTAAAAAAATAAACATAAAATGTCAATATTGCCAAAGTTGAGAAACTCTGGCTTAGATAATTGAATTATTTTTTAAAGTGATAATTGTTTTGTGATGTAAAAAGGAAATCAAAATAAACTTAACAGAATTTTTTTTACTGCAGTGATAAATAGAATTAAAAAATCTCTTAACTTTAATTTTTTTATAATAGTTGCTCATTTAAAATGTCTTTATTGTTATACTTTTATTTTTCAATTAATAAAAACTTTAAAATGAAAGATTTCATGAAACATTACTGATTAATCAGACAGCTGAGACACGCTCATTGCGTAAACCTTCCTAGATGAAGTTGATTCTCTGACAAATCTTATTTGCATGCCCTTTCCTCTGTCAGTGGGGCCAGAAAATATAATACTGCTCAGTATCTTCAGTGAATCCCAACATGATCATGACACTTGTATCTTTCTTTTGTTAGTTACTGCGCTCAGTGTTTAGCAGTTAATAAGATGATCTGGTGGGAGGGAGGCAAACCCCTCTCACAGGAAGTGATCTTCAGGCAATCACAGTGTCTGATCAGTCCACCAACCGCACAGTGAGACAGAACAGCCTGTGTTATCACAAGTCGTGCTGATAACAGCTCTGTTCCTACTCACGAGTTTCAGGTTACCGCTGTGGAAGGTCGGCGTCCTCTGTACTGAGACATCGCCATGGCTGTATGAGATGCATGTGTGCACCACCAGCTCCACCGTGCCTGGCCCAGGGAACAGAAGTTAGTCTGCTCCTGTTTCTCCTTTGTTTGTCCACTGATTCAACACGCAAATGTAAGTGGTACTTATGTATTAAGCGTCTCCACAAAGTAGCCACATTCCTGTACATTTTCTGTTTCAATTATCGTAGTGCCTTGAGAGATATTAGCATCAACGTTTTACTGTTAGCTTAGGCTCAGTGACTCATCATGTCCCTGCAACTTGAGAGCTTGGAGACAATTATGCTCCATTTTCCCAAGTTTGTCTGCCTTGCTCTGTGCCCTGGGAATCTGAATTCTACAGATCCCATCACCCGGGTTCCTGTGCCTTCTGAGTTCTGCTTGGGCTCAGCCAGTAGAAGGTACCAGCTCAGAGGGTGGGAAGAGAAACGGGGGATTTGCTCCCCCTGCCTTCCCAGTGTCTTGTGGGGTTCTGGCCATTGCCACACTCTCTGCGATTCTAGGTCCTGTCCTGTCGGGGTCCCTTTCCCAGGGCTCTGAGTTCTCTCAGGTCTGGGGATAACAGGACCTTCCTGGCATGAGGACAGGAATGGTTCCTGTTGCTGGTAGTCCGTGGGTGCTTCCGAGTCCTCTGGCTCCCTTGAACCGCTCACACTCTGCCTATGACACTTTTTGAGTGTTTCTGCTGTGACCAGGCCTGAGCAGCAATGTCAGGATTTAAGCTTGAGTCTCTGACAGCAAACCCGGAATCCCAGCTACTCTACAAGGGTCTGGATACAGGGCAGGCGCTCTGTGCTCAGTGGTTCCCCGTGTGTCTCAGCTGACCTGCACGAAACTCCTACAAAATATACATACAGTAAATGCCACACTAAAGGAATACGGAAATATCAAAATGTATCCTGTACCCTGAAAATGAAAAGTAACAAATGACAGGCATGAATCTTTAAAGACTGAATATTCACATTGCCCACGACAATGGGCCTGAGGGATTCCCAAGACTCACTCCCTTTCTTTGTGGAAGGAAACTGAGACTCCCTGAGGCGCTCTGGAGACCAGGTAAGTTCTGCGAAATGCGTTAGTAACCAAGTGGGACAAGTACCCAAGTCTCTTCCTTCCTAGCCGAGTGTTCCTTCTTCTTTACTAAATGACCCACAGCGGCTCCTAAAAGAGAATACTATGAAAGCATCGCAAATATCAAGTGATATTCTACATGCACTCTCTACAAATTAATCAACAGTTTCTCTACTTGAATACTATCAAATTGCAAAAAACCAAAATGTAGCCTTTTCTCTACCTTCCAAACAACCCCACAAAACAGAGAGTATGTGAGTAAGCTACAGCGTGCAGAATCAAGTCCATGCAGAGAGCCCTCAAAGCTGCAAACTCCTGCAGAGAAAGACTTTTTTCCAATTTAATCTAAATCTCCACTGTTTTTGTTTCCTCATTTAAAAGCAGTTAGAACTAACACATCTGCATGATAGCAGAGAGCGATGCTATCGGAGGCTCAGCCTGTCAGCTTCGAAATCGGCACTTGGCCAGTGGGTGGTGAACTGGTTTATTTCAAGTTGAGAATTTATATGAAAACCCTTTTGTGTTTATTTTATTCAGAATAGCTTCCTCACAAAGATGCAAAGCAACTGAAGCACCAAGCCCCCCACTGCTTCTCCACAATGTTGTTTCTTTTTATGGAGCATAGTTCTGATATTAGAATTAAATGTTGTTAATGTTGCTTGGTTCCTGTGCATTCAAAAATTTCAGATATCAGACTGTTTCTGCAAGTGTTATTTAAATGAAGGCCATCAGAATCACAGGCAATAGAGCCAGCCCAGGGCCCCACATCACCCAGGGCGGCTTTGTGGGTTTCATGTCGGTCCTTCCGTGTGTTCCTGGGGACAGCGTGCAAAAGCGGGTGGAGGAGGTTGCTACCCATTAGTTTACTTTATTTTCACTTAAACACTTAAGTAGATTCAACTCAACTGAGATTTAGTTTCCAGCTGCTGGAAGTAATTTGTTATTTACTAGGATTCAGGTGATCTAGAAATCTTCCTATGCCACACATTGTTTTGTTCTCTTCTCCTTTCCTCTAAACCAGGGTGTCCAAACTTTTTTCAACGTTTTTCACCAAGGGCCATATGCGGTAAAATATACAAACAGCTGGGCCACGCATTGGAGGTGAAGTACATATTGCCTCACCTGGTTTATTTAGGTAAACTAAATATGTTTTTGGAATTTGCTGCGGGTCAATTAACAATGGACTGCGGACCGCAGTTGGCCCGCGGGCCGCAGTTTTGACACCCCTGCGTCTAAACTAAAACGTATGTCTTTATACAAAGTGCCAAAGAGAGCTTTAAAAGACTATTTTACACTGATGGTTTCCAGCCATATCGGAGGCAAACATGCCAGACTTTTTCAGGAAAGGCTGCCTTGGTATATTTTGGGCGGGATTTGAAAGGCAAGCAGTAGACAGAATACAGACAGTCTTACTCTCCTGTGATTTCCCTGGTGATTCCAAATGGACCGAGATTTTAGACAAAAATTCAAACAATGTCCAATGTAACTTTGCATGCATGCTCTGCATAAGATCAGGGCCAGTCAGCTGCCCCAGTGGAGCATATCACTCAGAGAGCAGTCAAGGCACCCAGAGAAGACAGATGAGCCTGTGCCATGTGCCAGATCTTGTGGAACACACTGCATATCACAAGACAACTAAAAGTGAAAGTGTCCCTTGGCCCGGGAAGAGCTCAGAGCTAAAGGGAGAGAGATAAAGGTCCTGGGAATTAAGGAAGAGAGGAAGAATCATGACAATGAAATACACTGGGCTGTGCAACATGCTAAGAGCATTAAGTGCATTTTCTCATTTAATCTTCGCAGTAACCCTGCCATCTGAATTCTTCAGATAAAGACATCAAGGCTTAAGAGAGGTTAGTTAATGTGCCCAACATAATGCTGGCATGAAAGATCCCAGCCAGAATTCAAATCCAGCAAATCATGATTATGTTCCCCGAAGAAGAAGAACCTCCTACTATGACCACCACCCAATCCTCCCAGCCCAGAAAGCAACATTGATACAGCACCACCGTCCAACACACCTTGTTCAAATTTCATCACCTATCCCAACAGTGTCTCTTTTTCCATCTGCTTCACGATCTGCATTAAGAACATCAATTGCATTTAGTTGTAGCAATAGGCTCCCTCAATCTGGATAAGTTTCTAAGGATTTCCCTGCCTCTCACACCTTAGATGCTCTTAAAGAGTAAAGACTTCATCCTGTACGATGACATCCACCTGGTCCTCTGACCTTCCTCATGACGCGTTGGTCTTACGTGCCTGACAGGATCCCACAGACGTGGCACTGAGTCCTGCTCAGCGCGCTGTACCAGGAAGCGTAGCACAGCGATCCATCCCACTACAGAGAGGGCGCCCTGCTCATTTGATCAAGTTTCTGCCTATCAGATTTCCCCACCATCACTCACGATTTCTCCTTTTTATTTCATTAGTATTTTGTGCAAAAATGTTCTTATGCGACACCAATGTCCTGGTCCTCAGCCCACCTCCAACCACCCCTTGGTGTCTACTAATGATTCCTAACAATATCGACTACCACTCGATAACATTCAAATGGTTATTATCTGTTTAAACTATTCCTTCTGCAGTTATGAGCTCACATCTCATTGTCAGAATCAGCTTTCCCTTCTCTCCTATTTGTTTGTATCTGCAGGAGTTCAAGGATTTCTGTTTTACTCAGTGAGTTATCATCCAATGCTCTCACTATTTATTTTGAGACCAAACTGTCGTATTGCCCAAGAAGAGCCCTGCCAAAGTAGCTCCTGTGTGTGTCCTTTTGATACGTCCCCATCACTCCGTTATCACTTCCTTACTTTCTGGCATAAATTGTTCCAGGGTATTTATATACTTTCCCTGACCCTGTTCCGGAATCAGGTATTTATCCCCAAATCCCTGACTCCTTTTACTATAAGATACCATTTTCTACGCAGATAGAGGCAGATGATATATATTTATATACAAACACATGAATACACATACATCTATTTCTATGTTTCTAGGTATGCATTTATACATTACATATATGTATATATACACACATGAATTTATACTGATTATTTCCATTTCCAAATCAATAACTTAGGGTTATTACTAGCTCTCCCATTTCCATATTTGTAAATCCCTTTTAAGACTGTGAGAAACCTGGTTGCCATCATTTTCTATACTTCGCTTATTTAAATCCTCAGGGTGTCCCTCCTCTGAACCATTCGTACTGCTGCTGCGCCCACCATCTCTGTTCCCTTTCCCAGCACTGCGCCTCTTCCTGGGACACTAGCATCTCTGCATCAGGAGAGGAAGGAGTGAAAGATGGGAAGGGATGGGAAGATGGGGCTGGCTATGTGGCTTCAAATGACCTCATTAAACTGTGTACTGGTAGAGACAGAAAGCATATAATGACTAAGACAACTCACAACTTTAATATTTGAAACTTGAGTTCTCAAACTGGTGATGTGTGATTTCAGTTAAAGTAGAAATAATTGTCTGTCTTGTCATACAATTTAGGGACTAAGGTCTTAAAAAGATGCTTAGAGTATTGACAGGATATTTTCATACTCGTTTTCATGGCAGAATTATTCACAATGGCCAAACATGGAAGCAATCCACATGTCCATCCACAGATGAATGGAGAAACACAATGTGGTACATGCACGCAATGGAATATTAATTATTCTTAAAAAGGAAGAAAATTATGGCATATGCTATACCATGGATGAAGCCTGAGGACATTATGCTAAGTGAAATCAGCCAATCACAAAAGGACAAATACTGTATGATTCCACTTACATGAAATATCTAAGGTAGTCAAATTCGAAGAAGCAGAAATTAGAATGGTGACTGCCAGGGACTAGGGGGAAATGGGGAGTTATTTAATGGGTTTAGAGTTTCAGTTTTGCAAGATTCATAAGTTCTAGAAATTGGTTGTACAATAATGTGAGTATGTTTAACATTACTCAACTGTACATGTAGAAACGGTAAGATGGAAATTTTTATGTTATGTGTATTTTATCAAAATTAAAATAAAATTTTTAAATGTGAAGAAACAATACTTAGAGATAGAAGTACTTATGTTAAAAAAAAGTCTTCTTTTCTTATGATGACTTTGATTAGATTGTGACACTTACAAAAAGTCTAGAAATTATGTCTAAGAAAAGATTAGTGGAGGATGGGTCCTTCTGGTGAGGACAATAAGGATGAGGCAATTTGCTCTTTTCTAATGGTGTATAAAGATGGCCTTACTATACCTGTGACTTGAGAATATTACACCCAAAGTGATTACTAAGAGTCTACTTAATGGTACGTGAGGGACAATTTTAACTATTGTAATCAGGCTCTTTCTATTGGGTTGATAAGACACCAGGCAATACAGACCCCAGATCTTCAAAGACAGGAATAAAAGCAGCAATATACACATAACTAGTTAACGCTTATATATTTTACAAACTCTTCATTCTGTGTAAGTTCCAATATGAGTGTGATTTAAGTTACAGAGTGACAGGGTGAAACATATGAACTGAATGTTCAAAATACATGACACTGGGAGAAATGTACCCTGTACTAAAATCAGTCTGCTCCACCACAGCACCCTTCAATATAGAACTCTTCCAAGTTCATCCTGTTGACCTCTTCTTTTACTACCGGCCCCTCTGACAAGCTCCATGACATGGGGGGAAAAGCAAACTTCAATTACCAGGCAGCCATTATTAACCCCAATGCCTCAGCCAGAGAATGTTTCACGCTTTTCCCTAGTTTCTCCAGTGATATGAATTTTTGAAATAGGTGAGACCATGAGGAAATGAAACTGCATGGATTCCTACTCACATTGACCTTGATGAAGGTCACTGAAAGAAGAGCAGATAAGTACCGTACCTAGAAGTTCTTCTAGCACACAAGCCCAAGACAGTATGACCTATCGGTCTTCTGTGTACATATTCTTATTGTCTTCCTAGGCTTTCCACAAAAGGAAGCTCGCCAGTTACTCTTTCTAATTACTGCAGTTATTCTTTATTTCATGTACTTGTTTTATTGCCATGGGAATTTCTTTAGAGTACAAGTGGCCATCTTATTTGCAGTATAACCAGAAATTGTACATGTGCATTGTCATCATTGATGAGACCCTAAATCTATTTGGTTAAATTCTGCCTATGTTTTGCAAAAATGTAAACATTTTTACATTTTTGTAAAAAACGTGATAGCAAAAATATAAACATCCCACAGTTCCCCATTTCTTATTTTGCCTATTTAGCCTCAAGGTTTCATTGAGCTGTATATATTTTCCCAGACTCACTTACTTATATTCTATTTCTACTCACACATCTTAATAAGTGATATTCCTTCAATAGAAAGGATATCTCTTCAGATCAGTACTGTCCACTCAGTGTATGAAACAATGTGTGCCTTTCAGAGGGGTTTGCAATCTTGAAGACTGTAGAGATCTTGAAGCCAACTAGATACCCTAAGCGTTATTACATGTGAGAAGTCTTACGACACCAAGGTCAGAGTGACAACTGAGGAGTGATGAAGAGTTTCCAAAAGCCCGTGGACTTCTCATCAATGTTCTTTCTTTTAAAGTGCACTTAACATATCTTCTTATGCAACTCATCAATAATTAATACCACCCAAAACTACTTTCTAAAAGTTTATACATTTCCAAACAGCGATCCATTTTGTATACCAACACAACTTACAGAAGCATAAGCAAATAATGGAAAACTGAGAATACTTTAGACCAAGATTTTTCTTTGAATTGAAAACATAAAATTCTGGACATGAACACAAAATGATATATATATTTGTTCAAAGAGAAGCATTTCTCAAATAATGAAATATAAGTCACCACTGCATCATTTGGTCAAGGGGTACGTCTGTTTAGGTTCGGATATTTAAAGTCCCAAATTCCAAATTCCCCACATGACCTTTATGATTTTCCTTAAAGATAGAATATTTGTCTAAGAATGTTTTAAGGGAAGACTAGAATATATGATATGAGAGAAATACTGTATGATCTTAAGGAAATAAGCCTGTGCGAAGGGCTCTGGACCAGCTCTGCTCAGTCCTCCAGAGGCCCACAAAGAGCCGTGGTGTATTTCATTTTCAGGCTCTGTCACGGCTCATGCCCCTACGGCAATGCTCTGGATGATGACAAGAGGCATTAAATCTTCAGGGGCCTCTGAACTGCAACAGGGCCTGTGCACCACATCCCAGGCCCCCGAGTCAGACACCAGTGGCTAATCTCTGAGTCACTGGCCCCTTTGACCTGCTCTCCTCACACTTGTGTCCATATTTCATCTGCTCTGAGCTTTATGATTTTGGTTAAGTGTGAAGAAAATCAGTGTGGCAGATGGAAGGAACTCAAACTATTCTTCACCAAACACTAAATTTCTGCCAATATGTGTTGTGTTTCCCATAGCAAAGTCCCAGTCATTTTTCAGCCTGTCGAGTAAGCCGTACCCCTCTCCAGTTTAAGCACTATCAGATGGATGTCTCCCTGAAGAGGACATAGAAAGGGACTCCACGCTTGGCTCTCTGTAAAGCACAACGTGGCTCACAGTGCACAAGCTCGGCGACACCGGACGAAAGCAGTCATGCCAAATGCCAGGCGTGGCTTTGCTGGTGGCCCTGATTAGAGAGACACAGCTCACACTTAGGCTGGCAGTGGCCGAGACTCTCATGAGGAGCATGAGACTTGGGCCCGCCGACCCTGACTCCAACCCTGACTCAGCCAGCCTGTTCCCTCCGCTGCTGACGGCTTCTCACAACCCGAGTTGTCACAATAGTAAAATCAAATAAGGCAGACCTGGGAAGATTTAATTAGGAGTGAGATGGTAAGCATAAACTTGTTTGTGGGCTAAAACTGCCCTTACAAGGGGTTATGATTCTCTTGTTACACAGCGGTAAATCTATTGTGCCGATTTCATCTACCTATTGCCAGTAAATCGATTACGTCGCTGCTGTGGCATTGACTTTTACTTCTTAATAGATCTGTGTCTGACTTGATGCCCAGAATCTAGCTAGAAACTGAAATACTGAGTCAAGAATCAGGAGTGCACAGCATACACACATCTCATTACTTTATATACAAAAGAGCTACACTTGTGATAGGGTTTTTTAAATTGCTGTTTAGCATTATGGGCACCCAGACTGAGAAGCTTTTTGTAAACTATACCTTGTAACCTCAGAAATCTAGGGGCTAAGTTACCACACACCAAAATTATGTGCAGTTTTAAAATACGGCAATTTTTATGAAAAACTGAGCACAATGGTTTGGAGTTCCGATCCAAATAAATAGCTGTCGTTGTCTCTGTGTACATGTACTTATATATAGATATGCTAGTAGGACAGAATGAGAGCTATATAGAGAGAATGTAATGAGATAATGACATACAGTATAAATGTGAATACATATGTTCCTACGTATGCACATATATTCATATGTAGGGAGCGGTACACACACGTCTGCCTGAGACCAATGCCAGCTCTCCATCCCAGGACAATTCAGTCAGAACATTCAGGGTGGGGACAGCACTAGTGCATATTAACGGCTCCCCAGGGCTCGGAACCACTGTTCCACATCTAAACCTGAAAGCCCTTTGCGTAGCTGGTGTTCTGGATGCACTTAAACTACACTGGCCCATATGTTTCTATTCAGCCAAGACGGACAAGACCAAGGCAATATTAAAAGTCTTCATCTGATGCAACAATTCACTGAATTTTTTCCCATCAAATCCTAGAAAATGAAAACAGACTTCACTTACCTCTGCTTTCTCATGGGGATAGATGGAGACATGGTATGCTCGATGACGCTGACAAATAAGAGACAGGGGCTTTCCCCTCTCTTGCCCAGTCTTTATGTTGCTTTTTGTGTTATTGAGTGCTATGAATTAAATTTGTTGGAAGAATGGCCAGGTCTTAAAAAGACAACGAGAAGAAAACCTAACTGGAGGCAGAGATGTGAATGTTGAAGCTAGGAAACCAATACAGAGACAAATGGGGAAAGTGGTACATGCATCACAGCATCACCTGACATCCAGAGAACACGGGTACATACCTGGGAGTCATCACGAATGCCACCGGGTCCAGGAGCGATGAGGTGAGTGGACACAGCCATGGTGCTTCTCTCCACAGAATCCGTCCTGCTCAAGAGGGACAACCACTGTGACTTCAGGGCATCGGGACTTGTCTTTGACTTCATGTTTCCAATCAGATGAGAGTTTGGTGACAGGTCCCATCTGTAAACAAAGAACCCACTTGAAATTAGTTTTGGTTAACTCAGTCTTTGCGTGTGTGTGTGTGTGTGTGTGTGTGTGTGTGTGTGTGTTTAATATTAAAATTTATTGGGGTGACAATGGTTAGTAAAATTACATAGGTTTCAGGTGTACAATTCTGTATTACATCATCTATATATCACATTGTGTGTTCACCACCCAGAGTCAGTTCTCCTTCCATCACCATGTATTTTACCCTGTTTACCCTCATCTACCACCTCCTTCCCCCCGTTACCCTCTGGTAACAACTAAACTATTGTCCATGTCTATGAGTTTTTGTTTCTTTGTTTGTTTGTCTTGTTCCTTTGTTGTTTTCAGTTTTATATCCCACGTATCAGTGAAATCATATGGTTCTCGACTTTTTCTGTCTGACTTATTTCGCTCAGCACAATAATCTCAAGATCCATCCCTATTGTCGCAAATGGCACTATTTCCTCTTTTCTTAGGGCAGAATAGTATTCCATTGTGTATGTATACAACAACTTCTTTATCTACTCATCTAGTGCATGTGTTCTTGGAAGTGTGATCTGCCCAATTTAAAGATAAATGGCCCTCTCTCCACTGGAACTTGAGACATTTGAAACTTAAGAGGGAAAATGTCACAAAATCTATATAGAAGGTGGCATGTCCACTTGCACAACACTCTAGTATCTCTACCCTCCTCACAGGGGGCCTGGCGCAGAGTGGGGCTGACGATCTCTGTAAGAGACCAAGTAAGTCAATCATACTATTAGTCAGATCTGTAAATCATCCTTAGCTTCCTAATGCAACTAGTTTTCATGTAATTGTCCTAATGTCCCATGAGATTTTTTTTTTTTGTCAAACTTTATTGTACTTACAATAACATGGGGATCTTATTAAAATGCAGCCTCTGATTCAGTAAGTCTGGTTGGGACCCTAGAGTCTGCATTTTTAAGCCACTACCAGGTGATGCCAATTTGCCACCTATTATCTACTCTTTAGTGGCAAGGATATTTAAAAAAAAAAGATACATCAGAATTTGTATCACTCCTTTTGAAAAACAGAGCCTGACTACATAGGCTTTCTCAAACAAAACATTTAAGAAATAATATAGAGCATCTGCATGAGAAACTGAAAAAGCAGAGAGAACTCAGCCCCCGGCTTTGGAACAAAGGCACTGCTTGCTTCAGGGTGCCCCCCAGCACGTGCAGGGTTCTCTGCTGCCTCAGCTACACTGCTGCAACTGGTAAATATGAGATACATGCCGAGGTTTGCTGGTTGGTCCAACTGCCAATCACTCAAGCTTCCGGGAGGAAAAGCAAGCACTTCCATGCACCGCTATGATCTGTAGTTTCTTAAACGTTGTTGCAATCCTTTCCTCCCCGTGAGCAAAGCAGGAACGCAGTACGCCATTGTACAACTCCCGGGCATCAGCAATCTTGGCTTCCTATTATAGAAGACGCTACCTGTGAAATTAATCAAGTGAGCCACTTTTCCCTCCCTCCCTTTTTTCCTGTTTCATCACTAGATCCAAGACACCAAAACACAGATATCCAAAACAATCTGAAATTCTTTACTTTCACAGAACACAGATTTTTCTTTACTCATGTCAGAAAGGACTAACTATTCTGGGCCTCCTGCCTCCTGCCACTTCTAACATGACTGACTTGTAAAAGTAAGGAGAAAAGACTACTTGATTCCCAGCTGTTTCATTTAGGGGTCTAATGTGACCTGAGATAGTCACTGAAATGTCTGAGCCTCAGTTTCCCCATATATGAATAGAAAGTGGCATTATTAGTAATAGAGACATTATTTATTAGTACTGTCATAACTATGGAACATGAGCTAATGCACACTTTTGATTCAAAAATATTTTGAGTGAGGCTATAAACCCTCATATGAGACACACATATGGGTCATGCTTCCTCTTTAAGTCCCTAACTTAAATGTGTTTGGCAGCTGGGAATCTGGACACGTGGGGACAGGCCTCTGCCAATCAGTTGCATTCTCTGCATTTAGTTCACAATCTGGGGATCCTCACATGGCTGGAGTGACGTGTGTCATTTGCTGCTGGGTCACAGTGCCTCCCATATTGCCCGATGTGGAAAGTGCCATAAAAGTTGGTTAAAACACATAAACAGATATTGTTTGCCTAGGCTCATTTAGTTCCTTCTGAGTACAGAAGGTGAGAAACGGACTGGAATTCGATTTGGAGTCGAAAGAGTGAGTTTGAGTTTTAAATCTGCACGATGACAACCAGCGTGCTAACATATGTCCAACCATTGTTTCACTGTAACTTTTCTAGGGGAGGACTCGGTGGGAGTGGGCAGTGGGAGTTGGCAGAGTTCAGTGGTCCTGAATTTTTTATGTAGGTTTGAACCAGCCGGATCGTGCTGTTTCCTTGGGGATGAATAGCATCCACCTCTTCCCTCTCCGTGTCCCTCTGTCCGCCTCCACACCTGTCCTCCTGTACCCTGTCACCTCCTTCCAGACCGGAGCTTACACAGTCCCAGAGAAGGTCCAGGTGTGCAGGGTCGTGGCTTAAGCAGACTCACTTGGACCCCAGGACCACGGGGAAGGAGACAGCGGCTGGGTAGCACGGAAAGACAGTGGGGACTTAACGTCCCAGCACTAGAAATAACACCTAAAAATAGAACTGTCAGTCCTGAACTGGGAGAGGTCTAGGAGGTGGCTGTGAGAAAGAACGGGGTTCTGCCGAAGAGGAGGCTAATTAAGGGATCGTGTCCTACATAGAACACTCTCTGATCTAGGCTTTCCCACCTAGAGTACCTCTGGCCTCAGTCCGGTCTGAACTCAACTAAGAGTTAAGAGTGGGACAGAGCTATTGTTTGTGCCTGTTTGTCCTTCTTCTTCCCATTTGTTTGTTTGCCTGACTGATTTTAGATTTTCTGCTATAAGCTTTTATCCTCAGAAATCTAAGTAAATCACAAACTGGAGAACAAAAAAAAACATATTTCTCAGCTGTTTGTGTGACTGGTGAATGTTTATAACTCACATGAGCCAGACAGAATGCGCAAACTGTGCTCTGACCAGCCCGCAACATAAAACAGAGGAGGGTTGGCGTGAAAGGACCGAGCAGGATTTTGTCATCAGCTGCTCCCTAACGTGTTTCACCCGAAGGTCAGGCCAGTTCTGATCCCAGGATGAGGCAGGTACCTTCGGCACTGCGTTTACGACTCCAGGTAAGGAGAAGCGTGTTATTTCCACGCCCACCCCCAACAGTGCATATTCTGGGGAGCGCCAGCCAGTGCTACGGGTTCACAGCAAGCCAAGAATGGCACTCATCTTACCATTCTCTTGAGATTAGAAGTTACCCAGACGGCTTGGCCCATATTTCTCGTTGACTATTGAGAATTATGAAATCATTGGAACAGCACACCAAAGGATGGTCAATGGAAGAGAATTGACTTATGTGCCACGTCTAGAGTAAACAGATTTTAGACACAACTACGATTTTAAGAGTCAAAAAGACAAATTTCCTAAATGGTTCTTTGTAAAGGTTCTTAAACTCCCTTTCTCAATGTTCTGTGTGGATTTTATCTTTTTAAAGGAAAAACAACCAAAACCAGCACACATTTCTGTCACTATGTAGTCAAACACGTATGTATTTCTTTACATTCCTCTTTGATTTGCGGAAGATACCTCATTGTGTCCTTTCTTTCTGCACTCCTGAGGAACATGTTAAGAGAAGAACTGGGGATTTGGGCAAGTGGGAGTTGTGATTACAGGTCTGGGTCTCTGGGGATGAGCCCATTTAACCGGAGTGTGTAAGCAACACACTGTGTGGTCGTCAGCAGCAGAAAAATGAGAGCGGCCTGTGAAAACTGTCCTTGGGGGCTGGGCAAAACAGAGACTCTCTCAAGAGAACAGACTCCTCTTATTAGAAACTACCAATAAAAGCACTTGATACAACACCATCTACAAACTATTTTGGGAATAACTCCATGGATCCTTTATTCATTGATATTCTTGATTAAAATAAAAAGCTAATCAGTGTTCTTGACATAAAAGGGGAGTAAAATGTTTGGAGGAAGAAGTGGCCTTCATTGCAAAAGGAATATCAGTGTTTCATTGTTGTTAAGAAAATAGTTTTCAGTCAGGAAGGGCAGGAATTTAAATCCTATTTTCAACATTTATTAACCCTGTGAATTTCAGCAAAAAATTTATCTGCAACTCAAATTTCTTGTGGGAAAATAGAATGAATGATATTTACTCCTTAGGGTGGCTGTGAAAAACATTTGGGATATATTTAAAAGCACATAGTATAGTTAATTCCTATAATATAAGTGGCCAAATAAATGGCAACTATTGTTTCAGGCCCTGACTAATCAGATAACACATTTTCCAAGATTATTGTGGGATTGATTTATTTTTCCACAACTGCTCATTTTCATAAGAACTCCACCAAAGTAGTATTTTATTCATTTCTATTATGAAACCTAATCAGGAATTCTGAAGTAATATTTCTGGATAAAAGTGAAATTTTAGAAAGAGAGAGAGTAAAATGTCTTAATAAGAGTGGGCTACTGACCAATCACTATCAGACAGGAATTAGCCAATCAGAACAGTTTCAGGGGTAATCAGGGCCGATGCCAGCGATAACCACATGGCACAGGGATGCCACCTGCCTAAATAACAGCAGCCGTATTCCTGGACCAGAGAAGAAAAAATATCATGGGCTCTCAATTCCCAAAAGGGAAGTAAGATCCAAACTAAACACCTTACAAAGAAAGGAAATAAATGTGCTTCTTGAGAATAATTACAGTTGAGACGACATTTAATCTCTAATCTAAAATGTCTGATATTCACAGCAGCGAAGTGCTTCACGGATCATCACTTTAAAAGTGGGAGTCACGGCAGTAATACTGACAGGGCGCTTCATGGAACAGCCACCACGTGACATTGACTGCTGCACACTGCACACTTTCACGCTGCACACTGCACGTTTCACGCTGCACGCTGCACACTGCACGCTGCACACTGCACACTGCACGCTGCACACTGCACACTCACTCACTCACTCCTTTCATTCTGTAAAAGCCCTGCGGTACGACTTACCTCTGTGTTACAAACAAGACTAACAGTGATTATCAGTGTAACTTTTGAAGGGCACACATGGCTCACATAGCAAGATGCAGACTTTTTAATCCACACAAATCTATCTCCAAACCCATGTTCTCACACACTTGCTATGCTGCTTTTTGCTATAATCTAATACAGCAAAACTAAAGGATCACATTTCGATCAAAATCATGTGAACAATAACAAAATAGTATTAGCCTGTTTGATAGCCACCATCAGTCTGATGCCAAGGTGATGGGATTTCATGTAGTGGATACTGCCAATTCGACAATCAACTTCAGAGAAAGTTTTGGAGGGTAAGAAAAGCAGAAATATTGCAAAGGTTTTGATTCTTTTCCCAAACACAGTATAAATAAACATGTTTCTGCTTAACCAGATGTGGAAAGAAACAGCTGCACACCAAGCACCCCCTGCCCTGGACACTCCCCTGTCAGCAGCCATCCTGGTGCTGGAATAGCTGTGTGGAGGTGCCAACCCTCTCCAAGTACTGCATGATTTTTTTGGATACTATTTTTGTCACTTTTTTTAAAAAAAGATTTGTATTAAAATATAGCTAACATACAATATTATATTAGTTTCAGGTGTATATCACAGTTATTTAACAGTACCCACCTAGCACTATACATTGTTATTACCACACTATTGATTATTCCTTGTGCTAAAGAAGTGATCACCGTAAGTCCAGCAACCATCTGACAGTGTACCACGTTATCACAATATTATTGATCTTCCCCCTTTTTAAATGTTTCAATTAGAGTTGACAATATTATTTTATATTAGTTTCAAGTGTAGAGCATAGTGGTTAGACATTTATATAACTTAGGAAGTGACTCCCCCCGACTGGTACCCTCCTGGCACTATATATACAGTTAGTATCCTATTATTGATTATATTCCCTATACTTTACATCCCCATGACTATTTTGTAACTACCAATCTGTACTTCTTAATCTCTTTACTTTTTTCACCCTACCCCCAACCCCCTCCCATCTATCACCCCGATAGATCTAGCACCCATCTGACACCATACATAGTTATTAAATATTATTGTCTATATTCCTTATGCTACACCCTACATCTTCCCAGACAAGAAAAAGCTAAAGGAGTTTATCACCACCAAACCACTATTACAAGGAATCTTAGGGGGACTTCTTTAAGATGAAAATAATAATAATAAAATTGCAATAACTACATACCTATCAACACTTACTTTCAAAGGAAATGGATTAAATGCTCCAATTAAAAGATGGGGGGGGGGCTGAATGGATAAGAAAAAAAGATTCTTATATATAAAAAAGACCCTTATACAAGAGATGCACTTCAGATCGAAAAACACCCACAGATTGAAAGTAAAGGGATGGAAAAAGATATTTCATGAAAATGAAAAACGGTGGGGTAGTTGTACTTGTATCAGACAAAAATAGACTTTAAAACAAAGACTATCACAAGAGACAAAGAAGGACCCAGCCATCCCACTTCTGGGTATTTATTGGATCAAATCCAAAATGCTAATTGGAGGGGATGTGTTCATCCATACTGTTCATTGCAGCATTATTTATAATAGCCAAGATATGAAGGCAACCTGGGTGTCCCTGAATGGATGCATGGATACTTTTGTCACTTTTCAAAAGCAGGTATGTATTCTTTTGTATACTATTTTTAACGGTATTTAAAATTGTGGACGCAGCCATGACTTCCGCTGGTTGAATCTGCATATGGGCTGGAGTTGGTTGTTTCCCAGACTCCACTGGGACGCAGGCTCATGAGAAATCCCAAGGCCGGCACATCAGCCTGCCAACCAGGACTATTAGCCGTGGCTCCCAGGGCAGTCACGTGAGTGAACCGCCCCGAGCAGGCCACGGGGACCCGGTGTGCCCTGGGCACTGTCCAGAGGGTCTTCGGAGGCACGGCTGTGACCAGCGGGCAGACCCACAGGGGCCTCGCACCTTTTAATCTGCTTCCGCCAGGGACGCTCCACTTAGTGAAATGTCGTGACTTCTGTGTGATAAATGTTTTGCAAAGAAAGTTTTATGGCTAACCGTATTTGAAAACTACAACATATATAAAGACACATAAAAGAAAGGGGCGGCAGAGACTGCGCGTTGCCTACCCAAATCCATCTCCTCCTTATTTTATATTTAATGCGATCTATTGTCAGGAGCAGCAGCGAACTACTTAATGGGAAATGTTCCCCTTGCAGCCTCCCCCCTCCCTGCGCCAATCTGTGCAGACACCGCTGGAGCCGCTGTGTCTGTCCTAACAGCCACAAGGAAACCGGGGTGGCCTCCAGGCAAGCCCCTGGGTGGCAGGGCAGAAAGAGGGCATCCGGGCAGTAAGGAGAGCACACGCCAATTACACGTCCTGGCTGCCACCCTGCCTGTCTGCCATGTGAGAAAAAAGGAAAAATCCAGTTCACATAAATCACACTACAAATAAACTAACAAATGGGTCAATAATTACTACCCAATGAGCTGGAAGTGTCGCTAAAATATTTATACAATATTGTTTTCAAGATGTGGAAGACCTCATGTATAAAATAGTTAAATTTCCATTAATTTGCATAATAGGACTTATTTAGTGATGTTTCATGTACGACTTAAAGAACAGCGTGACTCTTACATACTCTACTATCAGGTTCTTTTCTGAAGTCTGGTCCTAAAACTACTGCTGAAAGGCATCTCTGAAGATGGCCACTTACAATTCGAGTTTGGCTCCTTTGATACTCTTTTTAACTTGTTTTATCTTCAACTGCCTAGAGTGATGAATTCCTTATTTTTTTGAAGAAACATAAATAAGCAAGAGGTCCAGGTGACACCAGAACACCGCTCAGACCAGGCTCATGGACACTTCTCCAGTTCTGCACCAGCGTTCCATCCGTATTCTAGCGATGGACAGCAGGCTGTGAGAGTGAACAGAAATCTCTTTGGAGACTTACATGCTGTCGCATGTCGCTAGGGCTTAGCAAGACTGAACAATTTTAATAGTTTATCTCCATGTATCACAACCCAAACTATTCTGGGCTGTGAGCCCACCTTCCCACAGCAGAAATGGACTATGGGGAACGTTGATGTCTCTGTGATAAACATGGGCATGCATACCCACAGAAAAGGTTCCAGTAGTTACTGTCCATTGCAACAAATAAATAATCAAAAGCTACTTTGTAGCTGGCCTTTTAGAGTATGTATGCATTCATGATACACACACGGGCACACACACACACACACACACACACACGCATGCACACAATCTCATATATTGCATGAACTGCTCGGCCACAAAGTCCCAGCATTTCCATGGTAAAACCTTACATTTAGCTGTTTATGAGAGTGTGAAAATCTGAACCATGGATGCATAGAAGTGTTCCTGGATGACTTCTTCCTTTTTTACACTATTACTACATATGGAAAGAAAAACATACTCTTAATGTTTTAAATAATATTTAAGATATAAATAAATGATGTTCTATTATGTCACCCTTAGTCACTGTAGGACGTAATAAAAATAGGTATTTAATTTTTAAAAAATTGAACCTTAAGTATAAATATATCATTCAGGGGTGGTTAGAGGTGGTTTGGGCAGACTATCTGTTTATTTGCCGCTGTACTCAAACAACAAGATTTCTACCCAATAAAGAGCACTTATTATTTAGAGACACAGAGAGAGGTGGAACATGAGCATCTTCCTTCTGCGTAATCCCCACTTTGAACTTGGGAGGAAGGTGCTCGTTGAAGAGCCTGCCTTGCTTCCTGCACCACGGGTCCCAGGCTGTGGGGACACAGTCATTCCATCAACCAAAGAAGGACTATGCGCCTTCTTTCTTTAAACATGGCTGCATTAGAGGTACAGAGAGTGCCGCTAGCAGGACTCATTTTGTGAGATACCTCACTGATCGTTCTAGGAAGAACCACTCAAGCTTGTGTTTAAACCACTCTAGAAATGGTGCTCTGGTGGTTATCATTCAGAGCGTTAAACAAAGACTGTTCTTGTTCAAAGCAAAGCCATAAAGCTTGATGGGAACAGTCAGCACGTTGTCATTTTCTGTGATCAAACTGAAACATGTTATGTATTTGGAAGTAGATGTAGTACAGGGAAGGACTGAACTAAAACAGTTCTTCCTTTTACATTTTTTATGGAAGGAGGAAAGTAGAAAATAGGAAACGATTCCTTCTCTAAAGCACAGGCATCCGTGCCTGGTGACGAGTAATTGCACTGGGTGAAATGGACACGGAGAGATAAGGCGAGTTAGGAACAGATGTGGTGGGTGGAAGGATGCCGCCCTCGCTCCACTAAGCCCCGTGACAAAGCAGATTGATAGGGTGTGTGTGGCCCGGTCGCCGGGAGGCCATCGGATGATCAGAGGTCTGCCTGGGAGTGCTTCCCTTGCCAGCTACCCGAAAGTCCCAAGTCAGTATGCTGTCCTGTGGTGTGTCACGGAAAAGTATGGCTCAGTTAACGGAAGAACTTGGGTGAGCTCTTTCCAAAGCAACTGGGAATGAAACCAGAGTTAGACTTCTTTAAAGAGTTAAATTTGGTGGATCAGATAAATATACAATTATTACTAAATTATCTAATATTGTGATTAAATAGGATGTTTTCCAATTCAATTACAAAAATTTTGGCAAAATTAGCTAACGTTGCTGTTTAAAAGCCTAAACACACAATTCTTCACCTATCCAGAGAAGACAGCTTTTTCTAATTCACAAGGTGGTGTTGTTGTGCTAGAGGCAGCCCTGGGTGGTCTGGACTGCGAGAATCTTGAGGGAACACGAGCTCCCCTGAAATCGCAGATTCAGAGGGTCCAGCTGTGTAAGAGATGGACAATGTCCTTGCTCCCGTCAAGCTCACACTCTAATCATGGTTAACAAGATGACCCAGGTAGACTTACTACCATGAAGAAAATGAGGAAAAGTAATGGAACAGAACATCCTTCAACAGCCAATGCCTCCCAGCAGTGCCCTATACTTTATCCCCCAGCAGTAGTTTTCAACCTTGAAATTAGGACTGCTAGCAAAGCTTTTAGAACATTCTACCTCAGGGCATTCTGTTTTCATTGGCATGGACTGACGACTGCCCATTGGTATTTTTACAAAATTCCTGTGGCTTGTAGCAGGCTCAGAAGAAGGAGCAGTAACTGTAACACAGCGGTAAGTGATCTAGAACAAAGCACTTAATAGGTGCTGAGTGAACACCCCTACCCCAATCTCAGGATGTGGAGTAAGGTAACTCTACCCGGGGGAAATGATTCTTCAGCTGGGCAGAAGGAAAGGACACCCTGACAGCTGAAGAGGTGAGGGGAAGGAGGAGAAAGAACTTGCAGGTAAAGAGCAAAGGATTTATGGAAACATGCACAGTTTGGAATCACCTAGCTAGGTGAACACCTCGGGAACACAATAGAATAAGAGGCTGAAAACATAAGCATGTGCTGAACTTGCTGTGCCAAGCTAAATGTTTGCATTTTCATCCTTCGAGATTCAATGGATTAGTAGATTACATCCACACTTTGGAAATCTCACCCTGTGAAAATTATGATGGATGAATAGAGGACATCTGGAATGACGAATCACATCAAGGAGTCAGTAGGATGTTCTTGCAGTAATCCAGGGGGAAATGAAGGAATGGGGATGAAGGGAGGGATAAGACAGATTAAAGGGATGAAAGATTGAGAGGAGTCAAACAGGTCTTCAAAGTCTCTGGCTTGAGCAATTAGTAAAGTAGGGTAGCCATTCTGCAGGATAGAAAATACGGCGTGAGGACAAACTTTGGAAAGGAGCTGATGATTTACCTTTGTACAGACTGTATTTCAGATATCTGACGGACACCCAAGTGGAAAGATAGGCTTAACAAGCAGTGGATTTATGAATCTTACCTCCAGAAAATCCTGAGCTAACTATGAAACATAGGAGTTGTTTAGGAGGTTAATGAATCTGTTTGGGATGAAACTCCTACAGGAAAAGGATTCAGACTGAAATGAAAAGAGAGCCAAAATCAGAGACCAACAGAACACCAACATTCAGTTGTTTCTATGTTCACATGTGCACTTGTCTTTCTGTGTCACTGGAAAGTGGGTGTCCAGCCAGCGATTCCGTTTCCCATGCTCTCAGGAGTGGCTGAGTGAGCGGCTTTCATCGTGGAACATGAGTAGAACTCATGTGTGTCATGTCTGCATCAAGGCTTTAAGAAGAGCGCTCACCCCCCGGAGTCAGTTCTCCTTCCATCACCCTGTATTTGACCCCTTTTCCCTCATACCACCCTCCTGCTCCCTTACTCTGGGTGGTGAGCAAACAATGCAATACATAGATGATATAGTATAGAAATGTACACTTGAAACCTATGCGTGTATCATTTTACTAACCAATGTCACCCCAATACATTTAATAAACACATAAAAAAGTGTGAACTCTTTGGGGAGGAGTTTTTTAAAATTTTTTTCCCTTCTTCTACCTTATTTCAAGCATTAATAGAATCCTAAAGGATGTCAGAGCCATAAAATGAAAGGTTCCTTGGACTCTGAGTGACCACAGAGTAGAAAGCCACCAAGAAGACCTGTTACATGAGGAAGAAATACACTTGTCTTGTGCTAAGCCACTGAAAGGTCCACAAGTGTAACAGTGATTCTTTACTCTGTTGCTCATCCAATCTAGTCACCCGTTTTACCCTAAGCACACAAATTCTATTCCTCCTTCAAAGCTCAGTTCAACATCTTTCCTTGTATGAATTCATACTCTCACTGATGACTTCTTCTTCTGAAATCTTAGTATGATTTCTACTAGTCATTTGGCCAATGATCCTGCTTTTTGACATGTATTATCATTTTAATTGACTTTTCATGTATTTTTAGTTACTGTCTCTCGGTAGACAATCAGGATTGTATTCAGTATATTTTTCATATATTTTTTTTCAAATGATGAAAAAAGTTTTCCTTTCTCCATCAAAAAAACAAAAGACAATTTCTAAACTAAACTCTAAAATACAGAATAGGGGCGTTCTGAATTTTAATGTTGACTAAACAATTATGTAGAAGTTATTTGCTTGGCAAGGGAACTAAGCCTGTCTGTGTTTGTGCTTTGAGTAATACGGACTATATTCTCAGAGAACAATAAACTATGGGACCAATTAGATTTCTGTGTTCCTGGAGCAGGCGTCCCGAGCATGTACCTCTATTTTTGGGATAATCATAGAACCCATCAGACACATTACAAGCTATGGCACTCAGTTTTTGATTTTGTAAACATTAGCTGAAATTCATAGCGAATCATTTACATTGTTTTGTATTATGTATACTTTTCTTCGGCTTACTATCTTTACACTTTCAGACCAGCAAGTTTCATTCTCTCATAAGATTAGGATGAAAATACATATTCTATGCAACATTAACGTTATCTTTCAAACCTATCAAACACATGCTTTATGGTATAATGCAAAGGGTTAGATTTCCCTGGTTCTGGGTTCATGTTTGCAATTAGGGTCGGACAACAGAGCATTCTGTCCCCTTTGGACCTTTCCCTGCCAGGTCTTACCACATCCTATCAGCCATCATCTCTGAAAGGCCCTTGGCCTAGAGCCCGACAAGTGTTTTATTCCCAACTTTGCAGCTAAAATAAATGACTCTACATCTGAATTTCCCATCTATCAACCGCACGGTAGACTACAGGCCTAATTTGTTACTCTAGCCCTTTGGAAAAAGAAAAGGTGATAAATGGTTTAATTAGGTTTCTTTGTAGAAGAAATCATTTCGGCAAATGTGAGGCTGTGGAAAACATGCCTAAGGGACAGAATTAGGGAAGGAAAATATTTTTCTAGGAAAAGCATCAAAGTGTTATGACCACAGCCCAAGAACGATGAGACAGAAAGAGCAGAGGTTGTTTATGAGCACACTGCCGGGAAGGCTCTGACTCCATGACAGCCATTTCGGCAAACAAGAATAACGGGTCAGAAGGTACTTTTAGACTACTTCCCTGCTTCTACTGCAATGTTAAGTCTTTATTTGACATCGTTATTTGTCACACAGAAGTGTGTACTTCAAAAGAAAAATGGCATAACGTTCAAATTGCTCTTCCAGCACATATATTCTCCCTAGCAGGGTAGGGCACCAGTGTGTTTGTAATCGGGGTATAGCACCGCTCGCCTCCCAGTCTTGCCCTCCCAGTGTGGGGAGGGAAAGCCAGATGAGAAGCAGGCAGCCACTGCGTTTCCAGTTTTCTATCCATAGCATCTGAATCTAAAGCTATCTGGACTAGATATAAGGGCCAGGACTCAGTATTTTCAAACTGTCAAAAAAACACTGACAAATGCTTTGATTTGATGGTGTTAATATATTAATGTTCATGAATTCTGAGACATATTGCCCCATTTGGTGTACAGGAAATTAGTTTAACTTCTAAGTGTAAATATAGAATAGGGTTTCTATGATCCTAAGCATACAGATCATTTTTTAAAAATGAAATCTATGCTTAGAGTTGAACAATATTCACAGGTTTATAGTAATAGATGTTCAAATCACTTTTTTCTAAAAGGAGGAACGAAACTTGGAAATGACAAGTTGTAAAATGAATTCTAAAGAAATTTCACATCTAATAATTGAACATCACTTAAAACCACACTGGAGCTGAGCTGCGCCCTCCACAACTAAGACTGAAAGAACAACAACTTGAAGCTGAACAGAACCCCCCACAACTAAGATTGAAAGGACAACAATTTGACCATTGTTCCCCAATAAAGTCCTGTTCCCCTTCCCCAATAAAATCTTAAAAAAAAAAAAAAAATTTGTACCTAAGGCCTTTAAGTAAAATTCTAAAAAAAAAAAAAAAAAAAAAAACACTGTAAATAACTGATTCATAATTCTAGTCCATTTTATTCTTGCCACTGAAAAAAGCTGATACCCCTTTAATCACCCCATACAAAAATGTACTTCTCAGTGTTTTTGAAACTTTCATAATCTGTCGACCACTTAATGGATAATGACATACATGCAGACAACAAATTTTAAATTTTAAGAAGAAGACAACAGGTTCATCATAACTTTTAATATAAAAATTGTGTCTCGGAAGTAAAATTAACAGTATCTTTTTTAAATCATGGGGATGATGTAGTTAAGAACCCTTTACTAAAATATTTTTTTTCAGGCTCGGTAACAAGTTCTTTGGTCCAAAACTCAAGCTCTACATATTATGTAAGAATCAGCATAGCGTATTTTCTTCCTCTTTATTTCTATTAAGTTAAACAATTCAAAGTCAAGATGATAGGTCAGAAATGGGTACAAGGATTGGTGGGGGAGGGTGTTGAGCATAACAGTTAAGAGATTGGAGCTTGGTTCTGCCATTTATGAGCTGTGTGAAAGAAGCCAGTTTATCTCTGTGCTTGTTTCTTCAGCTGTAGAGTGAAGATAATAATAGTGCCTAAAATCTGGGGGTTTGGGTGCAAATTAAAGCAATTAATACATGTCAGGGCCTCAGAAGAGTGCCTGGCACATGGTGGGTGCTCAGGAAACCTTAGCTCTGGTTATTTGTTGATTCCGTTAAGTCAGGACCAAAGCTGAGCCTGTGCAGGATGAGGTAGCTTGTAACCCATGTCCATTCATGTCCATGGTCAGTCCCAAGCCACAATAGTTGTGGACCATTTTGAATACCACCCTTGGCAAATTCTTGTATGTCACACATGGCATGGCTATAAATGTTATGGAGAGATTCCTCATCGTGCCCTGCTCATTAGCATTCCGGTGACACTTGATACAGAAGCACTTGAAAGCTGGATGCTTGTCAGTTTCAAAATAGAGACGGAAGCAAACAGATTCCTGATCTACTTATCTAGTAAATTCCACTTTGCGAAGTACTTCTTCATGTCCATTTGATGAATTTGAATGTAATTTACAATATATCTGAAGAATATTTTTTCTCTAAAAAGTGAATAAAATCATTTGTTCAGGGAGAATTTTACTCCAACCAGTTAGTCGCTTCGCATTTTGTCTTTTAAAGAATTATACTATTCTGAACATGAAAAATCAAGTTATCCCATTCCTGAGTGCTGGGTTCAGGCTCTTCATGATATTACAATTTATTTTGTTATAGCACTTGAGCACGTCATTGGAATTAAAGAAAAGATCTTTGCTGGAATTATAAGATATGAAGGAACGTTTTGAAAAACTCATCTGTTGGTTGGAACAGTCATGTGCATAAGGGAAGGATATTTCTGTTAGGAGATGTAGTCAGATGAACCAGCATATTAGCACATAATGAAAAGTAGTCGCAAACGTGTACAGTGCACTCAGCATAAGCACACCTATGTGTTAATATATTTCCTTCTCACCGTAACTCACTAACGCAGGTACCATGATTGTCCCCACTCTGTAGATGAAGAAACAGAGCCATGGGGGGAAAAGTGACTTGCTCACAGCTAGTGACCCAGCCAGTCTTAAAGCACAACCAAACCTGACTCCACAGATGCCATAAACAACCTCTCAACACAGAAAACAACTCGTTAATCTTCCACACCCATTCTTAACAAAAGCTTTTAACAAGATATGCATGAACACATTGTCATCATTATATACATATGCACATGTGCGTGTAGCAATAACGGTACATAAAGAGAAATACTGTATTTCCGCTAAAGTCAAGAAGATAATTTAATATTTGATCTGCATAAAAATTGGAAAACAGTTAAATTAATCATTATTTGCAGATGATATCTTTGTTTACTTAGAAAATAACTCAACTAAAAGACCATTAAAAAGGACTGTTCTGGTGGGTAGGCAAGATTCTGAGATGGTCCCCAAGACGCCCACCCTCGGGACACAAACCCTCGGGACACAATTCCCTTGAGTGTGAGGGAATGTGTGAGCATGACGTGAAGTCACTCATGAATTAGGTTACTAACCAGTTGACTTCCAGTTACTGAAGAGGGTGGTTATTCTGGGTGGGCCACACTGATTATGGAAGGAGACATATCAGAGAGAACCACTCCCCGTAAGCAGCCCTGCTGTGATCCGCTTCCGGGGGTCATGTGGTGAGACTTTAGCCCCCCCCCCTCAAATAATTGCTAGATTATTTAACCCTGCTAACATATAAGACTTAAGCATTCATAAGTATATGTCAGAGGCTGGGATAAACAAACAAAAACAACCAACAATCAAATATTCTGGTCTTAGTCTCACAGTATTTCTAGTTCCATTGAGCTTTCAATATGAAAAATAAAAGGATGATTATTAAAATATTTCAATATATTTCTGATAAGTGCTTTTATGTAATCAAACTTAAGCTAATAAAATAGATATTTATTACCAATTCTGATATCCATGTACTAGAGCTAAATGTAGAAGTAAAAATAAAAGCTAATTTTCTTTGTTCTTCATTAAAAGAGCTGGCATGCATTTCATTTTTTATAAAACTACATGCCTTTCAAAATCAATGCCTGTTAGGAATACATGTTAAATCAAGGCTGGGTTTGCCCTTTTGCCTACCAAAGAGACTACAGCAGTAATAACGTCATTTCCCTGATGCTGAAAAACTGCTTCAAATTCGGTGGTAAGTGTGGCAAACTCATTTGTTATCCTTTGTTCACAGAAGCAGAAGTGACAAAACTATTCTTGCCAGTTGCTCTGATAAATGTTACTCCTTTGGGATTAAACTTTCAGGAACGCTTTTCTGCTTTGCTGATCTCTTTCATGCAATCCCCTTTGACAAAGCCTAGATTCACAATTGTGTGTTTGGTCTCTTTCCACTGTCTGGAGATTCTGGTTACATTTTCTGGTTACTTTCCAAATCTGCTCCACTGCTGAGGCCTTTGTGTCCCATTGTCTAAAGGACAATAACGATTCATGTAGATGAAGAACATAGCATTATTATAAAACGAGACGTGCCTGAGTATTTTATTAGTTTTGTAATCCCATCACTTATATAAACAAGTTTTGCTTTTCAGATGGATTTCCTTTAAACAAGAAAAAATTGATCATTGTTGTGTTTTAAAAGGAACTTAACAATTTAAATGTTTATAATCTTGGGTTTGGGTTGAATTGTTAAGACGTAATAAATCACATTCTTCCTTCTGGTTTCTGGTAAGGAGGGCAAGACGTACGCCAATGCAGTGAGATGACTTTGGGTGTAATGGTGCAAAGCTGGCAGAATCAGTACTGAACATGCATTCCTCTATCTCTTAGCCTTTCCTTGCTCAACTAATTCATAACTTATTTTTAAAAACCAAGCATGTTTTATGTTTCATTTTTTGCTGGTTAACAACTGACCCTCCCCCCTAATAAATTTCAATGTGAATTTAAAAGTGCTGCATTCAGATTTCTGAGGTTACTTGGAATTAGTTGACTGTTCATAAAAATCTTTAGTATTTTTATCATTTCAACTTATTGAAACTTTATTGATCAGGACTAATGTATATATTTCTTTGCTCTGACAAAGCAAGGTAGGTGATCTGACCAAAGCTTCAAAAGAATGCACCCAGGGCTAACTTGAAAATTCTTATGAATATAAATAGAATTCCAGTGTAAATTCTTATGAATTCTTTCAAATTCACTATCATTTCCTATATTCACTATAATTACATAATTCACTATAAATTCACTATATAACTAATTTACTATAAATTCTTACACATTTTTCCATTTAGTCTTTTGTTCCTGATTCTCTGAATTAAGAAATAAAATACACATAGAAAAATATACGAGAACCAAAAAAGGGCAGAAAGAAACACTGTTTTTCCCAAATTACTGAAGAGTTGAATTTGCATTATGCTTGGAGATCAGTGCAGTTCAACCACATTTGGACATGGATTAAGAAGACGTTCCAAGAATATTTCAGAAAAAAACAAAACAAAATAAACGTTGTGATACTCACCCCCAGGCTCAAGGGACAAGTTCAAAGCAAATTAAAGATGCAGATAGAACAACCCAAGTGGGATTGAATAAACACTTATTTTCCTGAAAGCTCAGAAGTCAGGGTTTTCCTGCCTAGTGTGTTCTCACAACTTGACCTATGTCAGCCAACGTTTCTAGTGACCGCCCCTCCCAGGACACCCCACAGGCTTCCCATATCCTCCTCCAGTGAACAACCTACACCTAATTACAATGCACTGTTTTCAAGGGCATTTGGGAAGGTGTTTGGGGTCAGCAGTGCCTGCTTCACATTAGTGATGGGAAAGTGCTTTCACGTCTCTGTTACGTTATAAAGGCTGAATGAATGTGCTCTCTGCCTCCATGCGTCATTCTTTGAAAGCCATTTTAAGGATTTTTACTGGTACCTTAACTGTAATGGATTGTGTGCATTATGCTTCGGTGTAAAGGACTCATGGAAAACAGGTCTAATAGTATACAGACTCACACTTCCCCAAATGACAGAAAAATCAGGTTTTCAAAAAGGAAAAGTATACTGTTTATTTGTGATTCAATTTAGCTCCCTATTCATGTTTTAAAATGTGAAAAGATGCTATTCATAATTGTTTGTCAATATCACTAATACAGTCTGATGTTAGAGAAAAGTTTATACTTTTGCTGTACACATGTAATAAAATACTATTAATTTATTGTAAAAACTTCTTTCCTACTTTTCTTCCTTCCCTCTCTCCCTCCCTCCTTCCTTTCCTGACATATAATTCCTGAATATCCACTGTACACAAAACATAGATCTGGTTGCCGCATGAAATACATATTGATTAATTAAAAGGATATGGTTTGTTACAGAGCTGTTTAACTTAAATCCAGGATTCTTTCATCCTCTAGAGCCCACAGACGGATTTCCCCAGACATCTTGGCCCCAGGGCCACTGCTTTCATGGGGAATGTGGAGCTTTTGTGCTCAGAAAAGGTGTCATTAATGCCCCGAATGACTATTGCCCTCCCCCAGCCCAGAACAGATCTGTTCCTCTAGGAATTACTGTTTCCTTTCTTGCTTCTTCCCAGTGACTATGAAGACTGGTCATCCTCGCTGTGGAAAACACAGATAGATTGAGTCTGCACCCAAAATTAGCCTTGCCAATTTCCACATTTGTAAATGGATTTAATCCACCTAAACCAACCTATCCTCGTGATCCTTCTCAGTGTCACTAACCTTAAAAGTCTGCGTGACAACCCTGAAGCAGAGACTGAACTGTGCCACCTAGATAGAGCCGTCTACTTCAACATGTCTAAAAGTAGACTTTTCCTTTTTCCTACACGGGAATCCTCCCCGACGTCTAAATCTTAGCACTGTCATCATTTCTCAGGCTCCAGGGCTCAACCTCTTGGCATTTTCCTTGCGTTTTCTGAAACTTTTATCTCCATCCCTCCAAGTATGTGCAGTTCTGGCCAATGATTCTTTACCTGGTTTCGAGCTGTCAGCATTCAGATGTTTTCCTACTCCTGCTGCTTTGCATCTAGAGCTGCACTGTCAGCATGGCAGCCACCAGCCATATGTGACTATTGGTCACTTGAAATGAGGCTAGGAAGTGATAACTAAAATTTAATTTAATTTAGTTTAAATAGCCGCTTGTACTGAGTGGCTATTTTACTGAACAGCACAGTTTCAGAGAATAAAATCCTACATTTAAAAAGTAAGATTAAAATAAATGAGTTTTTTAATGGAAACTAAAGAGCTCTTTTTAAAAATGCGATGATAAAAACTTGAAAATTGTGCAGCCTTTGTCCCGAATATGTTAGGGAAGAAAGTAAACAAGGCTCAGTCTTAAGTGATTTAGATCTGTAGAGTCCAACACAGGAGCCACTAACCACATGCAGCTATTTAAATGTAATTATCCAACAAAATGCTAATCCTTGCAAAAATAAATTTGACTCAATTAAAGTGATAAATGCTATTCCTGAATCACTCCTGCCACATTTGAAGCTCAATCGCCACAGGTGGCTGGTGGCTACATACCGCAGTGCGTTTTCCAGCACTTTACAAAGTGTATCTGGGCACCACTGTTCTAACGTCTGTCAAGCCATCTTTGTGTCAAGTACACACAGTTACCATTGTCCTGGATGTTGCCTCTCCCTTTAAATAAATTATAAATTCAGATTAATTTTGTGTAAGTAGTGCTTGGCATATACTCTGACCAAAAAAATCTTTAAAAATATTCTCCTCACTAGGAATTAACGTCATAATTTTTACCACCCAATCTTCAAAGCTCTTTTCAATGGACTGCTACAAACCTCTGTAAATTTACCACCCTGTGTTCCCCAAAATGAATAGACAAATCAAGAAAACACTGCCGAATCTATGGTTCCCATGAGACACCAGATCCAATCTAAACTACGATCTTTTCCTCACATCATAGTAAGAATGTCCTCTTCCTGTGGTTTACCTAAACCCTGGCCTCATTACACCCCACCTTTCCATGAATTCTCTGTGACTCTCTTGCCTTCAGGGGTCCCTCGCTTTGCTCCCACCCTGAACTCCTGCAGCACCTCCGGGGTAGGAAGCAGGCTTCCTTGGTTTGTCATGGGAGAGGGCTGATAGCGTCCATGTGCAGGGCAGTGTGGAGAGAACCTGGGACCGCATGTGGGAGAGTGACGAGATCACCTGACCATCGAAGCCATGGCTAAGATCGGGGAGCACGGCAACGAAGCCACGTTTCATCACCAGTTACAGGTGTCTGTAACTGACATCGACTTGACCAATTTCTCTTGATTTATTGCCAAAAATGTCAAGTTCTTGCTATTACAATGTGTCACTCCTCATTTTTGGCGTAATCCTCATAGATAATGTCTTCAAGTTTAAATACTCTTTTAGAGTGAGGTTTATTGAGTTCCCGTATTACACACGTCAAAAATCCCCCGGGGTGTGGGGGAAGTGAGGAGATGTTGCTCACAGGGGACAAACGTCCAGTGATGAGATGAGCAAGCCCTGGGGCTCTCACACAGCACGGTGACTGTAGTTAACAACACTGTGTCGTGTGCTTGCAAGTCCCTAAGAATCAACCTTACATGCTCTCATCACACACACGGAAAGTTGTAAATACCAATGTGAGGTGATGGTTGTGTTGACTAACCTTATGGTGGTAACCATTTCAGAATATGTATGTGTATCAAATGATCACGGTGTACCTGTTAAACGTACACAGTGTTATATGTCAGTATATCTCAATAAAGCTGGAAAAGGATCCGTAGACCCACCCAGGAGGCTTCCCAATGCTCCAGGATCTCTGGCCAGATGTCTGCCGGGAGAGCTGAGGGTGGATTGCAAAACAATTGGCTTTTGCTTTTGGCCTCACAGTCTCGGTTCCCTGAGTGTTTGAACACGGCAGGGCGAGCCCTACATCAAACACCTGTCGGGGGGTGTCCACCCCCACCCAGGCTACCCGCACCCTCCTGCCCACTGCAAACCTGCCATCCTTTTACAAAACTACTCCTCACGAGACGGCAAACACAATGTTGTTTTCTGCTGCCTCCTTACTTTTCTGCTTTGATCTCCCTTGCTTTTATTTCTATGTCGATGTGCAAATCATCCTGCCAGATGTAGAGCAATTGATAAACCATAAGCTGGATTCCACCATCTCTTAAACTTTGAAACATATGTAAGAGAAAGTTCACATCGATGTTCAACTTTAACATTTAAAGTGGTTTTAAACTTCAGACCAGTAACCCTTACACTCCTACCTACTTACATTTTAATCTGAGTATAGGCAATAAAACTGGGATAGAAACTACCCAAACTGTGGCCTGAGTTTAGCAAAGGCACAGGGTTGAACATAAGGAATTCTAAGGTTAGACACTCACAGACACAATCACACACACTCCCACACACTCATACCTCCTCCCACTGAATTTCCTAACACTAAGCATAGCAATTTTTTTTTTTAAATTTTCATTTCTGTTTGTTTTCTAATGTCCCAGATCAGCAGATACTTTAAATCCTAGGTAAGGAAGAGGCCAAGTTCTCAATGAAGCAAAGAAGAACCTCACTGTGGTTTTCCACAAATGTAAGTCTCCCCAGTTCTTCAAGAAAAATATCATGTGCTAACTGTGGAAGATGGAATGTGAAGTCTCTTGTCAAAGAAATTAATGTGACATGAACTGGAAGAGACAAACATTAGTTAAACTGCAGCTCTCCTTAGACGAAAGAAGTGAATAAAACCCAAATACACTTTGAAGTTTATTCATTAGTTAAGGTGTTTTTTTTCTCTTTTTTGCATGAGCTGTCTCCTTTTCTGTTATTCAAAATATCCATATATTTTCCCATAGAGATAAGAAAAATTGCACATACGACTTTTTGCAATGATTGGTTTCTAAGTATCACTCTGATAGAGACAAGGTACTGCTACAAGAGCTTTTGTTTTGCAATATACTGGCCTCAGTGTTGGGCTGGACACACCACAAGTTGGACTACCAGAGGCCCCTAAAATTACTTGTAACTGTAAAGTTTATCATTCTAAGACATTAAAAGCGTGGCTAGCTTCTCTCTACTCCAGCAACTTTCACCAAAGGAGCATTTCCCCACATATGTTACTTAAAATGCATATTGTCAATAGATGTTTGTAAAACAATTGGTCAAACTGAGACAGGTTTCTGTACTGCATATTGACTCAGAAACTTTGTTAAACTTCTGTGCCTGCGGATGGAGAGCAAGGTATAACAGACGTGATGGGTCACTGTTCCCAGGCTTCTTTGCCCATAGAAAACATTTTTCTTTTCCTGAGCCAGCTGTCTCTCAGAACATTGGCCTCCACTGGTGTCACTCGGGGCAGGGAAGGGACAATGTGTGAAGAAAGGCATGGTTGAAAAAGGGGAGGAGGGAACAGAGGCAGTGAAAGGAATAAAGGCTGGAAGAGAAACCAGAAAGTTTGCATAGGGGTAAAATGCGGGCCCCAGGAAATCAGGCCCATTTCTTTATTAAAATTATGAAGCTTATGGTGTGGGGTAAATATCTGTTTTCGGAGTTGAGAATATTCTTCTTACTGTTGGCTAGATTCATCCTGTTACAATTTGTAAGCAGGGTGACATTTGGATGTACTCACTGATGACACTTTCTGTGCCTGCCTTGTCCTTTTTTTTAAGCTCTGTGGGCCTTCCCCATTCAAACCATCATCTAATGTGGGATTGTTATGCCAGAACCAGGGGGGAAGATGAAAAGACCTGATTTTCTGGTTTCAAGAAAATATTAGGAAGGATTCTGACCAGGTGAGAGACTTTCCCTTTCTCAGGGACACTAGACAGGTTGGGGATTCAGAGAAAGAAATGAGAGATGTAAAAGCTGGCGAGTCCTTCACAAGGTGGGTGCTCCACTCCCCGCAGCTTCGAAGCCCGTGGGAAGATCTGAGTCCCGGCGGGTAAGAGCAGGGAGCCGCTGGTGCCGTCCCCTTCCTGGGGAGGACTTAGCAAAGGTCCCCACAGTCTCCCAGGCCCCGGGGGAGTAGGGGCGGCTGCTCTTAGGATGAAGTTCCTGAGTCTATGGCACCGGTTTCTGGAGCCCGGGATGCTGGGGGGCGCAGGCGAATCCTACAGACCCTGAGGTGAGGCAGAGTCCAACCTGGAGCGCCTGCTTATGTCACAGCTGGGGGTGGAGCTCAGCTTAGCGAGGGGTGACAGCACAGCTCCAGTCCTAGGAGGCATCCCCCTTGGGATTTACTATTGTATTATTTCGCCTCTTTGCTGGTGAGATAACCAAGGGATGCAGAGAGCATGCGTCCTGGAAAAGTCCACGTGGCTACTTAATGGCCACACTGGAGCTCGAACCCAAGTCTCTTGAATCTGGGCTCCTTCACCACTTGCCAGCAAGTGGGAAGAGGGTTGGCTCGGGGAGTAAATGACGCACTGCATTTAGAGATCATTCTGTTGGAAATCTCGTCCAGCAATTTAGCAGCTGGAAATTAGAGACCGGATTTCAGAGACAAAGGCTTAGAGAGAAGAGCCCTGGCTTTGTCCACGGGAGCAGAACGTGGTGATGGAGGGTGTAGGCGACGGTGAGAAAGAAGTGACAGGGCAGGACAGTGGGAAAGCCCGCTGCTGGGCAGCTCCAGGGAAAAGCGAGGGGCGCTACGAAGAGGATCCTGCAGGCAAGGAAAGTTTCAAGAAGAAAGCGTCTCCTACCTGCAGTGAGAAAGTTAACTAAGAGAGAAGTAGGCCCTTCTCCAGGCGTAATGTTGGGACAAGCATTACACTTGAGCAAGCGTTACATTCTCTCACTAGGAGCTTCTCTTACTATGTATCCAATATAAACCCTACATGCTTCTTACAGATTTTCCTAATAATCCACAGATGGTTTAGAGTAATAAATTAGGAGAAGTAGGCAATGTTCTAGAATTAAAATAAAACGGGAGTAAGTAACATGTGAAATCATGTCTACAGTAAAGAATGCAGAAAACTACCCAAAGAGGAGAGAAAACCCTAAGAAATGCATGGTGTTATATAAGAAGGGCACAGAAACAGCCCTACATATTCTCATAGCTCTGAACCTGTTACCTAGAAAATAAAGGATACAAATCAGAGGTATTTTTTGTGTTGTTCCAGAATCTGCATAAAAAATTTCTAATGAATGAATGCTGGCAGAGAAGTCAGGAAAATATGCGATTCCTTCTAGAATACATTTTCATCAAAAGTATTGGCAACTACCAGGACTATGTTGGAGCAACCGGAACATTCACTCACATGGAGCACTCTGACGCCAAAGCAATCCTTTGTTTCCCAGCACGTCAGGCAATAAGGATTCTTTTTTTAGATGATAATAATGTGAACTAAATCTACTTGACAATGTATCTGTAACTTAGTGTGTCAGAGCTTGGCCTCAGAAGCCAGACGGCCTGGGTTGGCATCCCAGGTCTCATCTCACTGACTGTGAGTTTGTCAAGTTTCCTCACATCTCTCTGCCTCAGTTTCTGATTCAGGAAAACAGGAAGAAGAAATACATTATTTGGTGGGGATTCATGGAAAGCACTTAAAATAGTGTCTGGGGATCAGCAAGCCAGCATACAACATACCTTTGCTGTTTTTACACGTAGGTACCATGTGGTTTTATTAATTATAGCTTTCGTGAGGTTATCAGCGCATGTAAAGAGTAGAATTACCATGAAGAAATTTAATGAAAATGTCCAGAAATCATTTCCCTTTACTGTGATTTCTTTTGATGATTATCTTCCCATGTTTTAGTATAACTGCTTTTACTTATCCTTAAGAAAAATAATCCTGAGTATTATAATGATGGACGGAAACAAAGAAAGACTAAAGTTTTCTAAATACCATCTATGGTGACTTTAGCTACATATCTCCTAAACTTTCCTTCCAAATCTGAATCTCTCCCCTGGAAAACCAGTGGAACATAGACGTTTACAATTTGTTGGCACACCATATGACCGTGTGAGCTTCTGGAGATAGATACACAGCTTTCCAACATAAATCTGAGCTGTCCCATAAGTCAAACTGTTCTATTGTGGACCAAGGTGGAGACAGGTAGAAAACACCTCTAACACAGGTACGCAGGAATGACCACATTCCCATCTGGGAGGACTGCCAGGATTTCAGAAAATGAGCCCAATAGTAATTTTTAACATCATACATCTTTCCTTCTGGAAGCAATACACCAATGTGCAAATAATCTTATATCCTTTTGCAGGTTTTGGCATTTAAATGAATTCAGTTTTCTGACTCTGATAAGGATTATTGACCTATGGAACCGGTTACTGGAAGTTTTTGACTTAATTTTCTGATGGTTCTCCTTCCTGAAAAGTCACACCTGTTTTATATATAGATGGATATAGTTATAGACGTAAATATAGATTATATAGATTAGCCAATTCATTCTCTTTTGTTTTTGTTGGCATTAGCTTTTAATTTTGTTCTAGCTTAAATGAAATTCTTGAAAGTACTCCCTTCATGGTTTCAAAATGGAAATGGCCGCTAAACATCCAGGTGAAAAAGTACCACTAATAGTTTAGTCCTAGAAGATAACTTCTGAAATTTAGCATACGCTTCTTCTTTCAGTTTTTTAAAATTAAGCATCAACAATTTTTCTCCTTGAATTTCATTTATATTGCCTTCATGATGTGAAAACTTTGCATCTAAGAAGTAACTAAAGATTTCCTACCCCTTCCTTTCCATTGTGTCTCTGAGACAATACAAATTCCAAATAAGTGGATATCCACTATTTTTTGAAGGGCATTTCCACTGTACTAGGGACTTTCCTGTAAGACGCTGGTGACTCCTGGAACTGTCACTTCCTTCAAGGCAGGGTGGCTTTCTGTTTTGGGGAGGAGACTAACCTGGTTTGGAATTCCAGCTCTGCCACATGTTAACTCAGTAGTCACTGGAAAGATATCTTACCTGCATGAATTTTGGTAAGATTCAAAATATTCGTGAAATCAAGGATAATCATGCCTTATTTAAATACCTCTCCTATGGGTTACATGAGATTCATTCATTCTTCAACTATCGACTGAACAGCGCATTGTGTGGTAAGTCCTATGCCAGGAGAGGGTGCTCGTATCTGTGTGAGGGTGATGGGAGCGATCATTGTAGTCACAGATCAAGGTAAGAAAATGTCAGCTAGTGCTAAGTGTCGTAGAGAAAATAAGACGGCTGAGTGTGGCAGTGACCGTACTGCTTTCAATGGGGTGGTCAGGGAGGTAACTGAATTGAGGTCAAGAAACCAAAAGACCAAGGCATAAGAAGACCTTTCTGGGGAGGAACTTTCTGGGCCAAAGGAACAGTAAACACAAAGATCCTGAGACAGAAAAATATTGTTTTTTTCGGGAAACAGAAAGGAGTCCAGGACAACAGGCAGCTAGTGACCAAGACACAGTCGTGGCATTGAGATCAGAGAGATGGGAGGCAGTGCTCTGAATGAGACACATTTAGTTTGAACCCCATCTGTACCACTTGCCAGATCTGGGACTGTGAGAAAAGTACTTCAACTATTGGGCCCTTGAGTCCCTCAACGTATACATTATTGAGCTGTTGTCATTTTCTGTAAAGGGCAGAGTACATGCTAATTCCCAGTGAATGGCAGCAGCCATTGTTGTCATCCTTACCATTACTATGATTTCATTACCTTGCTGAGGTGCTCCAGCACATTCACATGTAAAGGCATAACGTGCAACCCAAGCACACTGCTGCGGGAAGTAACTATTTCAGTATGTAGCTGGGGCGCACAGCATTTCAAATCCATTTAGATGAAAGGTTTTCTACAAAATCCTTTCCCCAGTCTTTGCACAGTTCCAAGAGCTTTGTGCCTCCAAGCATTATTTTTTACCACACGAGCGTAGCCAAGTTAGATACTGATTGGTGAAGGGCAAAGTGATTTATAAAGTCACTTCTATTTTTCAATGTGTTTTCTTCCCAATGATAAGTGAGAAAATGTCATTGGGAATGTCAGCTGGGAATAAACTAAAATATTGCAGTTGCTTGTGGGTTCACTAACTTATTGTCTGTATCCTGTACTTTGACATTTGATCAAAAGCCACATCAATCTTGGTTTGTTTCCTCCAAACCGAGTTTATTTCTTCTGTATCCTGGATTTGATCCCTCTCCCCCTGATTGTTTTCTTTATCACCCCTGTCATTGCTGGTCCCCTCGGAATCTGCGTTCCTCTGCAGCTGACTGTTCACTGGAATCATTCTCCTTTCAAACCTCTCCTGAACCTCTGTTCAGTCGCTCAGCATTTGGACCCCCAATATATATTCATATAGAAGAAATTTCATTAAAAGCTAACAGTGGCCATGTATTTGAAAGAGTACAAGTCATCATTCTTCCCGTATTTGGAATACAAGAAAAAATGGTCAAAAACGGGAGTGAGGAAGCAGCAGAACTATGTGCAAATTACAACTATTCTGTTTCAAAAAGTCAAATGTTTAGATATTTCTAAATATGTGAAATACTGTCAATTAGATAAAGCATATGAATGCTTCACTTAATTTCCCGTTTTTTATTCTGACATACTGTATTATACGTATACTGTTGAATTGCACTTAATGGTTTGTTAAACAAAGGCACTTCTGTGTGACATAAAGAAACATTAGCTGAACTTAAACTTTGTAAACTTAGGGGTTATTTTTTGTTTGTTTTTAAAATTGACTTTTTTAGAATATAACAAAATATATTTGAATTATAGAAAAATTTGTTCATAATGAAGAAAAGTAGAAAGAAAAAAATATATACACCGTCAGTACACTTAACTGCATTCCCACGCATACATTGTCAGGAGGTGGCCAAACTCGCCCAGCGGATGGAAGTGTGGGAGGGGCCAGTGATGGGAGTAATCACCCACGGTAACTGTATTAGCCTTCTCAGGCCGCCATACAAAATACTACAGACTGGGCAGCTTCAACAAAAGAAATGCATTTTCTCCCTGTTCTAGAGGCTAAAAGTCCAAGGTTAAGGTGACGGCGGGTCTGGTTCTTCCAGAGGCTTCTCTCCTTGGCTTTCAGATGGTCGTCTTCTCCCTATTTCCTGGGGTCTCTTGTGTGTCCAAGTTCCCTCTTCTTATAAAGACACCGGGAAGATTGGCTCAGGGAGCACTCTAATGGCCTTAGTTTAATTTATCACCTCTTTGAAGGCCATATCTCTAACTGCAGTCACATTCTTTTTTTTTTTTAAGATTTTATTGGGGAGGGGGAACAGGACTCCATTGGGGAACAGTGTGTAATTTCCAGGACGTTTCATTTTTTTTAATTGGGGAACAGTAGTGTGTTTTTCCCAGGACTCATCAGCTCCATCCAAGTCAAGTTGTCCTTTCTGTCTTAGTTGTGGAGGTCGCAGCTCAGCTGCAGGTCCAGTTGCCATTGTTAGTTTCAGGGGGCACAGCCCACCATCCCTTGTGGGAGTCAAACTGGCAACCTTGTGGTTGAGAGCCCACGCTCCAAACAACTGACCCATCCAGGAGCTCAGCGGCAGCTCAGCTCAAGGTGCCGTGTTCAATCTTATTTTCAGGGGACGCAGCCCACCATCCCTTAAGGGAGTCGAGGAATTGAACCGGCAGCCTTGTGGTTGAGAGCCCCACTTCAACCCACTGAGCCATCGGGAGCTCAGCAGCAGTCACATTCTGAAGGAGCTCGGGCTTCAGGATGCGAATCCGGCGGGGGAACAACTCAGCCCATTACATTGACTGTCTATTTTCGAGCCCCAAAGATTCTCTCTTTTGTGCCTGGGACAATTAGGCCCTTGGGGGTTGGCTACTAGTGAAGCAAACAAACAAAATAAAATCTAAGAAGCACCAGAATATCCATTGTTTATTCTGATGACAACTAAGGATGTCAGACAAGAAATTCTCTTTTGGCATTACAGTAAATGATCCATGTGTTCAAGCTGCATGAGACTTAGAAGGTTATCTGGTCTGCTGTTTGTTTTCCAACACCATTGAGCAATTAACTCACTTCTGACACTTTCTACCTGAAGACAGCATCAGATGCCACAGGTAAGGGTCCCACAAGACAGAACCCATTTGTGACACCAGTAGTGAATCCAGGTTGTTAGTGGTGCTTCTGACCAACTGGCTACATGCTGGAGTTTCCCGGGACCCCTCCATGGGTTCTGTTAATTTGCTAGAGCAGCTCACAGAACTGAGAAGCACTTACCAGTTTATTATAAAGGATATCATAAAGGGTACAGATGAATAGCCAGATGAGGAGGCACATAGATTAGGGTCAAGAAGGGTCCCAAGCACAGGAGCGTCTGTCACCATGGAACTGGGGTGCAACCCCCCAGCCTTGTGGATATGTTCACCCACCCAGAAGCTTTCTGAACCTGTCCTTTTAGGCTTTTGATGGAGGTTTCATTACATAGACATGATTGATTAAATCACTGAGTATTAGTGAATGAACTCAAATCTCCAATCCCTCTCCCCTCCCCAGAGGCGGGATGGGGTGGGGGTTGGGATGAAAGTTCCAACCCTCTAATCATGTGGTTGGTTCCCCTGGAAACCAGCTGCCATCCATAGGGGCTTTCTGAAATTACCCTCATTAACATAAACTCTGGTGTGGGCTAATAAATGGACTTGACAATAGCAAAAGACACCTTTATAGCTCTTATCATTTAGGAAATTCCAAATGTTTTAGGAGCTCTGTGCCAGGGACATGACAAAATCCAAATACATATGCGTGTTTCTTGTTATAAATTACAGTATCTCATCTGGTTAGCCTGGACTCAGAAATAGGCTTAGCTAATACTAGTCAATCCCATCTTTTGATTAATATGTTTTTCTTTACGTTTGTTAATATAAATATGCAATTTACAAATATTATGAAGTCTTACTGGCATATAAGTCACCTTGCCTCCTAAGCTGGTTTTATAAACTGACCAACAGTATCTCTTTGCTTTGATGGTTTCAGGACACCACAGGATGGCCCTAAAGATAGGATTTACAAAGACCCATCTAGAGTTTGGTATCTTGCGTTTTCATACATGCAAATGAAAGATGAATAGTTCCCATGACATTAACGGTTCTATTGTCATTAAACAATAACTTGCACTTCTACAGATGTACATTTGTTGACTATCAATATTGTTTACATTTTATTAGTTAATTAACCACTTAATTATTATAGAATAATTCATGGCTAAATAACATTCCATTATTCATTTATAGTGAGATGTTGAATTTATGTCTTTTTTTTTGTCTTTTTTTTTTCATGGTAAACAACACTGTGAAGGAGATTCTTTTAATATGTCTTAGCTTATTTTCATTTATTAATTTATTAGTAAAAATTGCCCCTCAAAATTTACTGTGTCAAGGATATGGCACATTCTTAAGGCTGTTGATATACACTGTAAAAACCACACTATACAATGGTGGTACAGATGTTGGGAAGCTGTTTCTCCACAGTTACTATTCATGAATAATTTGGTAAAATATGTTATTTTAAAATATATATTCCATATTGATACGTAAAAAAAATCCATGTCTTATCATTTTAGTGTGAATTTTAGTAACTAACTAGGTAACTTGTTTTTACCTATGTTTAATGTACTTCCTTTTTAACTGCCTATTCATGTCTTCTGCTCATTTTGCTGCTGAATTATTTACCTTTTCACTGGTTTATATGAGCTCTTTGTATATTAATTATATTAACCGCTTGTCCTAAGTTTTAAAAATTTTATTGATTTTTGTACCTGATAATTTATGATCACCTGAAATTCTTATTTTTGTGTACTCAAAAATCAATAGTTTTCCATTTAGAAATACTCAGGTTTTTCCTTTCTTATGCAAAGGATGGACACACACACACACACACACACACACACACACACACACACACGATCAAAGGTCAGACAATTAAGTTCGCGAACTTTCCACTATGTAAATGCACGTGTGTGTGTGTGTCCCTCGTGTATATTATGCTGTCTTTTCAAATGACATTCTCTTTATTTTTCCAATTAGTTGTATATGCTGCACAATGTCTATAATTCCTCCAAATTAAATACCTGGAAACTCAGCAATTGGACGGTCGTTTATCAGAAGGTGTGTGGTGTTGGAGTAGAATGACTAGATATATGACTTTGGGCAAAATTACTTGTCATTGAAACTTACTTCCTGCAAAATGAGGATACTAATATTGCTACTAATATAAGGATACTAAAATAACTACATATTGCCAGGGAAATTGAACACTAAATCCTTCTAATTATTTCAGCAACATAAGAAACACTATCAGTGCCAAAATTATTGGCCAGGCTACTTTCAGTAATTGGTAGCATTATTCAGTTATTTGTAACATTAAGATAATTTGGAAGAGCTTCAATAAGAAAAGAATTCATTAGTTTTTGAAGTTAAGGTGTCTAAGAATATGGTTGGCCTCAGGGACCCCACGTCAGGAAGAACTGTCTTGCTCGCCTCTCCACACCCCTCAGCCCCAACTGCTTGTTTCTGTCCATGTGACAAGGTATCTGCCTCCACTGACTTTAGGCTACTTTTGTCCCTTCTTGATTCAGCTAGCAAGAACACTCTCAGCTGTCTATAACTTGGAAACACATCAGGGCGGAATCTAACTGTCCTCAGTCATCCTGTGGCCATTGCTTGTCTGGCTCCAACCACTGTGTGCACAGTGATTCAGCGATGTGATTGGCCCAGCCGAGGACACAGGATCAGTCTCGTGACCAATGGTTTCTCCGCCTTTTAGCTGACACCAAGTGCAGTGTCGTGACCCAAAGGAGGGTACTGTCCTCAAGAGCCTTCCCAGGACCACGGAACAAGGGAGAAACACTTCCCCAAAGTAAATGATGGTGAATGATAGGGAAACCCACTACTATCTCAACAGAGTGTTTATTTTTATCACATCAAATCACTTCTGTTAGAAGATAATAGAAGTTGTTACAAGGAAGATTTCTTTAATCCCCCAAATGTATTCAAGTGCCCAGCAGTGCTGACTTCATACTATATATTGTTCATTCAGATAACTCTGGCCTTAATCTGTAGGATTATTATTCAAAATGTTCTTATATCCAGATTTGGTGGTACTTCACAAAGACATAAGAAAGGGTAATTATCTTAACTGAAGTACATTTGGCACAAAAATTAATGTCGGGTATATACCTTAACTATCGTTGTCTCAAATCAAGTTTACTTTAGCTCCTGGAGGTTTTTTTCAGTGTTTATAAGTGCCCTGTAAATTTCTGAGTGAATGATGCATTTGTATGTTACGTTGATGGCATAATTGACTAATAATTGTATTTATATGTGCTTTAGCATTTTGAGTCTTGTGAATTAAAAAACTTGCAACCATGAAAAGAGACCTTTAGTGGCAAATGATAGAATCTAAATTCTTCCCACCCAAAGGGTAATTTAGCAATATTGACCATTTACAGGGCCAAATGAAACAAGATAATGAGGGCTAATTCACTTTGCTCTTTCTGGTTCACCAATCCAGATTTGAACAATATGGACGACAGAATAATGCCTCCATAATTATTATTTGGCTTTTGGAGTTATACAAATGGATAATCTTTTTCAATGCTGCTTCCAAAAAAAGTTCTAGCATTGTTATTTAACTACATTTTCCCCTTGCCTTGGCTATTTTGGTCTTGTTAAAATGTTGTTTTTGATCAAATAGCCTATACACGATTAGCTGCAGTATCAGGGAATGAATGAATCCCAGCTGCACTGACAAATACATGAATAGGGCCAGAGAGTGATAAATACAGAAACAATTTCAGCTCGAGCTGGAAGTATCCTGACAGCAGTAATTACAGAATGCAGCAGAGCCAGTGTGCTCATCACACATTAATTTGACTCCATTAAATAATGCTGACAAAAATTTAAGGAATAACTTAAAATATATGTTCAATTACATTGAGCCTATATATCTGCTCCTGAAATACAAGGAAATCTCTAATATAATGAGAGGCTATGGCATTTGAGCATGGCTTTAGGTGGTAGAGCTCTTAAGTAAAATTTCATGTATACGTGTGTGCGCACGCATGCGTGTGCTTTGTAGATTTTACATGATGTCCGTCTCCCACTTTTTTAGGCCTTGCTGCTTTGAGACATTCAAAGAGACATTCCTGGTTATTCCAGTAGGAATATACTCAATTCACCCCCAGATATACCACGTATAACTAAGTACAACTTGCTTCATTATAATGGAACCTCATTATGCGATTAAAAAGCAATTAAATAAAATTAAATATGAGAGAAGTGAGATAAGACAAATCTTCAATGAAAACAAAAACAGCAGTAGATTTTAAATCCACTCTAGAGGCAAATACAAGCAGAACTGATAGTTTGAAAAGCTGATTCAACGAGAGTGCTAATTGACCTTAATTCTCTGAACTTGAAGAGAAAAAGATATCTTACTTTCCCTGAAAAAAACAAAAAACAAATGTGGTGGATGAAACATAGAAGCCCCACATGTCCTGTTCCTGAGAAAGGTACAAGCTCACATGTGGCAACTACAGGGACAATCTAGATTAGGGTTTCCAGGAGGGAATTCTCACCCGTTCTCGGGAATTTTTTTGGCTTTTCCATTCCCAAATCCCGAGAAAAGTTGGTTGGGAAATCAGGAAAATCAGCTCCTTGAACCCAAGTGGTTGGTAGTATCGGCTGTCACTTTGTGGAAACAATTCATCGCGGAGAACAGAAAACAGTTTATATCTCGGGATTCGGGAAGAGGAAAGCGAAAAAAAATTGCTGAAAATGGGTGGGAATTCCCGGCTGGAAACCCTAATCTAGAGTAAATGCTGAAATGCAGTGTGTGCTCAGGTCAGATCCCCTAGACTGCTTCTTTCAGGCTGGGGCACCTGGAACAAGTTCCTGAACCTCTCTGTGCCTTAAGTTTCTGATCTGCAAAATGTGCACACTTCTAATACCTGCTTCAAATGTTCTCAGTGAGGACATAAAGAGTTTTACTTACAACAACCTGGCACGTAGAGAGCCCTCAATAAATTTCAGCAATGATTACAGAAAAACCCTAAAACAACTTTATGTTATCCATTTCCTGCTTTCTCACGGTCCACCATGCTCTGTTGAATAAGTGAAAGATTGAAGATAGAAGAAAACAGTCCTAAGCTAAAAAAGACCTACGTACGAGTGTGCAGAATGAAGGGGCTCAACGTTTTCTAGGCAAAATTCAAGAAAAGAGACTTAAAATTATAGATATAGATAATTTTAATATCTTAAAATTATAGATATTTTTGAAACCGCATGTGTAAAGAAAAATCTCTAAAGTTGAAAAAGTATAAAAGGCAGAATATTTAAAACCCACACATTTTGATGTTTCTTTCACATTAGGCAATTTGTAGAATTATTCTCTGACCTGCTTTTTTAACCTACTATGTCCTGGAAGTCTTTCCACGTCACTGCATACTTAGCTATCTCATTTTTAAACACCTATAATGGTATTTAAATTCTGGTCCGAATTTCTCTGAACATTCCCATTCGCTGACGTTACAAGGGAGGGGGGACATTTTAATATTTTAAATGAGCACCTGGTTAAAATCTGTTCTTAGACTACAATATAAAAATGCCTTTCTTTCCTTCTTCCTTTTATGAGACATTAACTGTATGCACTTGTTATTGATCAATTTTGGAGAAATAATTTGGAACTTGGACATAAGTATTCTTAGTCATTAAAAAGGGATTAGTTTAATTGCTCCAGGATGTATGCCATTTTGTTTGCAAATTGCATTGCACTTCTCAATGTCATCCAAAAACTGGAAAGCCATATGGCCCTCACTTCAATAATACAACAACTTTTTAAGGCAAGGGCATCCCTTGTAAACATACACACACACACACACACACACACACACACACACACACACACACACGAAGGTTTTAGCAGATTCTAGCAAAGAAAGTTCAAGAACAGTGATCAAGATTTGCATGTACCAAGAAAATACTGAACTTAGAAACAGAATTGACATCTTAGGATCAGCTGATCGTCCATAGCTCCACATTTTCCTTTAATTGGTCTTTTCTTCTAATATCTGAGAATTCTAGGATTTTTTTCCAAGGGAAAACAATCATCTCTCATAAAACCACCCACAAATTGTGGGATTTACAATAGGAAACCAATTTATTGTCCTTTCCTTTCCATTGTCATTGTCACCTTAACATTGTACACCACATTTTGAAAAGGCAGAAAAGTTAATTTTACCATATAAAAAATAATTACAAATTTTGCAAATAACTCCATTCATAATAACATCCGTATATTTACTGAATTCACACTATGCCAGGAGCTGTGCGAAGTATTTCATCTGCACTAATGTTGTAAATCCTTATCACAAACAGATGAGGATGGTGTCTTTATAAACCCATTTTATGATGAGGAAACAAACCCACTGAGGTGTCACAATTTGCTCTAGGTCACACAAACAGCAAGAATTATAGCCAGGACCTATACCCACATGGATCTGATTTGAAAGACAGATTCTTTTTTATTATTGTTTGTTAGTTTTTGAAATGTTCTTAAAAATTAGAAAATCTCATATTACACTTAAAAATTAAACATTTAGACTTGTATTAAGTCAAATTTTTCATCATTTGCAGTAACCTACCATCATACCCATTCTCAAAAACTAACCAACCTGAAGATTCTGGTATGCATCCAGCCAGATTTTTTTCAACGCATACATAAAATATTTGATACATAAATACAATGCCATTTTTCTCCAGAAACAGAAACACACAATATATAATAAACCTTCAATTACATGTTTTATTTAGCAATACGTTTTTATTTTCTTTCTATGTTAGTAAATAAAAATTTTCAACACGTTTTAATGGCTGCATATTATGTCATTGAATAGATGTACCCAATTTTTTATTATCAGTCCACCATTAATGGACATTTTCAGTTTTGGGTTATTTTCATTTTTCCTATTTTACATCACAGTCCTGTCAATAATTGCGAAGGGTCTAAACTCTTACTCTAGTTTCACACAAACGCCTTAGCCCGCTGCAGTTTCATGGTTGCTGGTAGAAGACATGAGTCGACTGGGTCAGAAACAAAGGTCTTTCCTACACATGTCACGACAGGAACCATGAACTTCACATCACATCAGTTCCTCTTGCCCTTTGGCTTCCACGGCCGAGTGGAGTGGCCCAGTTAGATGCTGTGCATGCAGTGGGTTTGGGTCACAGCTACAGCACCCCAAGCTTAGGAGGCCCCTATTTCTTGTCCAATTCCTGCCAGCAAACCTGCCTAAACTTTTCCCTGGAGAGATATGTTGTCTTTCTTATACCTTCAAACCTCCCCTCTGCTGCTGGAGGAAACACTCCCTTCCCAGGCCGTTTGCTGTACGAACACGCTTTAACAGATAGTCCAGAGCAAAAGGTGTCAGCGCCTCTTTCCTCCCAACATGTGCAGAAACCCAAGAGCAGTCTTTCAACAGTTACAGAGAGTATTATCTGGGTTCTTAATCACTGCACCCCTAGCCGTGATGATTGTTGCACTCCAAAACGTGCTCTGCATGCAGTCTACATCCTTCTTCTCCTGCAACCTGGGCTCTGAGACACTATGGTCTGTTGGAAGGAGCATGAGAACTGGTGTGAAAAACATGTAATGTCTAATCTCAATCTATTATGTTTATATCTAAATCTATATTCATAGATTGTTAATAACAGCTATTTTTTAACTGTAGAATTTGGGATGAATTTTAACCTTTTCACTTTTCTGTGTCATTTTCATGTTTAAATAAGCTTGACTTATTCTAGCAAAGCAATGCCATTTTATTACATCACTAGTACAATTTTTAGATAATAATTTATCTACCTTTCTAAAATATCTTTCATTTCTGCAATAACTCATCCAGCAGCTTGATAACCATTATTTTGGTCAGGAATTGAGATGTAACCCAGCATGGCTTCAAATAAACAAAACGACTTCTGATTAACATCAAGTTAATTCCCCTGGAAATACGGTGGCGACAAAATTCTATTATGGTTCCTTGTGAAAACCAAGTTATATAACTGGTATAAAAAAAAAAAAATATATGCTTATAACCTTTTAAAATGAAAATCAACAGTTATACGAAACTATATGCTAGTCCTAAATAAATTCTTTGGTTTCTTTACTTCAAAACTTGACTTTTAAGTAAAAAATATTATTATATTCTCCATGCCTTTGTACTGGTTTGAGTTCTTTTTTGAAGTTATTTAAAGACAGGTTTCTAGTTGTATCTCCAACCACCATAGTCATAATTTTCTTGAACTTTCAAAGTGGAATGTGCTTATAGCATGCTATACATAATTGAAATTGCTGAAAAGATGAATTTCAAAGACCTAGAAAACCCCTGACCTCTTAAGATATAAAAAGGTACTAAAATATATTGGCTGAAGAGCTGCATTATTGCAAAAGCATCAACAGGACCACAGCATTCCTTCCAAAGCACTGTATTCATCTCAACAAATACTGTTCTGCCACAACAGAGCCTCGCCACCCAGGGGCGTCTGGCAAATATGTTTACTGAGGTGAAGCACACTGGGTTTGTATAAGTCAAAGAGCACATATAATTTGCAGCAGACACAGAATGAATATGAGACACCAAGAATTTAAACCATGTTCTAAAACAAGACTGTAACATTCATTCACTCAGAAAATAGTTGTCAAAGGCCAACAATGGGTCAGGAATAAGAGCGACATGGAATTTAAGTGAGAAAATGATGACCAGGGTCTTGCCATTGCTAAGCTCACCATCTGCGCCTCACTGGGAAAAATCATGGAAAATGAGCAATACGTAATTTCTCCTTTACTATAACACTGAAATTATGGTAAAAGAGTATTTGGTAATATACTGGAAGAATAATTTCATTGATAGTGTGCCCCCCTCTTGAGAGGGGAAAAAAAAAAAAAAACTAAGAAGAAGAGGGAATTCTTATTTTCAGTTTTGCAACCTTACATGATTTCCCTATAATATTTTAAAAATGAAAGTGCTATATAGGAAGAAATAGTCTTTATCTTTCAAAATATTGAAAAATCTATATAATTATTATGTTGTAGCCCTCTTTTTAAACATTAAGACATACTAATGGATACAGTGCTTAAAGACAGAAATTGTTTCACTACTATTAGTTTTCTATGCCACTTTGAAAATAGGAAGAAAGTACAAGGGCTTTAGATAACTTCAGGAATCCTTCTAATGTTTTGAAGACAATATAACATATATTTCCTAACACTGTGTGGAGACCTCACACGGGTGAAACAAAACTATGCTTGGCTTTTGGAAACTTCCAGACTGCTATAGGATGTTGAGTATGATTTATGTCCCAGAACAGTTATTTTCCAGGTAATCCTCCGGGGCCAAGGAAAATGTTTATGCAAATTAGATAAACTGTGACACACTGCGTATAATTTAAGAATGGTCCACTCTAAAAGCAAAATGAGAAAGTGTCCACGTTTTTTCGTGGTGCTTAGCTCTTCCTTACAGCATGGCTTCCCTGAAAACTAGCCTTGAACGCACACCCTAGCCCAGTCCGTGGGCTGCGTGGAGGAGACTCACACACCCTAAAACTCCTGGTCTCTTCACTCACAGTGGAAGGATCCCTATGAGGCCGAGTGGTCGTGAGGAGAGAAGACCTCACTTACTGCAATTCACCCCCACCCTCCACACGTACACTTTCCACCCTCCCAGGATACTTTTAAAAATTATATTTCTGGTATAGATGAGCCAGAGATACATTACTTAAGAATGTAGATTTGCTATGTCTCAATAGCACTCCCCGGTAACGCTTTTTACTCAGTTCCATCGTGCTTTCAGCTTCTCTAACGGGCTCTGAAACAGTCTAACATCACTTTTTAACTTGCCTCTATACTTAGGTAGGATCCACAAGGACCATGACCTGTCTTCTTATGTACTAGTGTACACACACACATACACACACACACACACACACACACACACCTTCACCTCTGCAAGCAACTTAAGATGATAACGGAGAAAGTATTAACTAAAAATGAGAACAGAGAGAATTCGCAAGTGAAACTATCTTCATACTAAGATATGTACCAAGACAAGTAATCCAGACCTCAGAGAGCCTGTGTGTGTTTGCCAACACTGGGCCAAAAAGTGCATGATTGTGAATATTACTTCACAGATCGCAATGAACCAACGAGGCGAGCACTAAGGCTGAGTACGGCACGCGAAGGGTTTATCTCAGCTTCAACAGCCACTACGAATTTGAGCAAGTTTTCTAATTTCTCTAGTCCAGTTTCGTCATCTCAAAAACGAGATGATGTTTTTTGTCATGAATCTATAGCATTATATTAGTACATGTAAAAAATACTTACACAGTGCCTACAACTATTCAATAAATATCTCACAAATATTAATTATTATCAATGCTTATAAATGTACATTGTTCTCAATAACTAGAGTTCACATTGTTATTTCCATTTAATTATTTCAATGATCAAAAAGAGTGGGAAGAAAGAAGCAAAGCAACAAAGTCATTTTAGAGATGTCATAGTGCCACGGATGTCATGCTGTTCTACAACATTTTGCTCTCCATTCTACAGCCTTCTATCAGGTGAAATTATATACCCTTGTGTCTCCAACTGCTCCTGAAATTGTTATGCAAAGGACTTTATCTCCAAAGCGGACCTCTCTCATCAGATTCGCAATCTATAAAAAATTATGCCTTGGACATTTCTTCTTGGATGTCCCATTGCAACCCCAAACTCAACAGACTTTCAAAATGTTACTCTGAACATCTGCTTTTCCTCTTGGACTCATCGAGCTATAACCCTGCTCCTCTGTCTTGTTCCCCACGGACCATCAGACCCAAGTCCTATCAAGTCTACCTCTTTAATCTTCATCACCCATGTCCCCTCCGCTTGTCTCCATCCAGCATTATACCATTCAGTCCAGACTCTGATCATCCTCTGCATGGGGCTGCTAGAGCCTCCTACTCATATCTCCCTGTCTCCATTCTTGCCTCCATCCACTGCTCCAAAGGAATCTTTCGGAATTTCAAAAATGATCAGTAAAGTCTCCCCATCGCCTTCAGGGTAAAATTCAAAGGCTTGAGCATGGGCCAAAGTCAAGCAAAGCCATCGTCATGTACAGAACGATAACTGCAACAACCAAGGCTAGACAAAGTGCCTACCCCTTGAAAGCCCCAGGAAACACTTGCGAGTGGAATTATTGTTGCTTTGACTGACACACAGATGTCAGGTGTGGGATGGGGTCAGCAACTCGTACTGAGAATTTTTAGGGAATCAAGTTAGTTTCCTTTTTTGCTAAGTCATAAGGTTTATAAAATTTAAGATGGCAATAAAACGTAACTGGTTAGAAGGTATTTTGGGAAATGATTTACACCCTAAATGCAAGGTGTGCGTTAATCTATATGATGGCTTAATTGGCATGTGTGTTAGGAAGCCAACGATGTAGTGCAAGCAAGCGAAGGAAACTTCCTTAGAACTTAACCTCCCCCAACATACACAACTCCCGAGCAATGAAATGAAATCGTACTGCTTGCCGGGTTTATGTCATCTTTGTGAATATGTGATATTGTTTACTTTGTCAGTTTTGTCAACATGGAGTCCTCTGTCAGGAGCCGTCATCCCAGCAGGCTCAGGTCTGGAGGGAATCATTGGCTTTGCTAATGCGGTGAGATGCTCCAACACTGATATGCTCATGAGACACTCCTGTGTCCCCTTCTATACTGAGAGCGTCTCTAACTGAACCTGCTGCTTCCATGTCTAAACCGAAGTCACAGATCGTGGATTCAGGAAAAATTGACCTGACAACAAAAGTTAATTTTTTATAATGCTTTTTACAACCTTCCTTTTATAATACCAGAAGCCACTTACAAAGTAGTTTAACAAATTAGTCATCAATGAGGGGTCACAAAACAGTTTGATGCTTTTTACGAACAGAAGTAAATTTTGATTTAATATCTGCCTATTTTCTTTGTTTGTCTAAAGCGTAAAAAAATATAGAGCTGTACTTGATTCCAGGACTTTTGAACCAGGAGTGTTTTAATGGTAAAATGATGAAACATTCCTGACATTTTCCCAGCTCAGTAAAAGGTAAGCCAAGCCGTGCTGTGAACACCAAAGCTTTGGGCAGATTTCCACCAAGAGGGCAAAATTGTTTTTCTTTCTTTGGCGGAGTAATATGGCTCAGGAGGAACCATGAAACTGGGGGGAAAATGAAGAGGAAACATTAAATCTGTGGGGGGAATAGAAAACGTGGTATAATATACACATTGCAAATCACTTCAAACATTTGCTACAAAAATCTAAAACAATTAAATGCTTTGAAAAAAATGGGCATAATTTTTATGCCAAAAAACTACTTAACACACCCTCTCTAGTTCATATACCACTTTGTCCCCCCACATTTGCTGAAAATTGATATCCTTACAGGTGTCATTTATAGAAATGGATTTAGTATTTATATGTAAGAATATTCCTGATATTCCTTACACATGCACATATTGAAAATCGCAGTTCCCTTAATTACTATAAAACTTTTGCAAAATAGGCTTATACTATACACAAAACAGTGTGAAACAATCTATGTAGTAACTGTGGTAAGCCTGAAATAATTCTGACATTTTGGAATAAAACAATAACGTTGTCTTGGAGTGGCAGGAGAGAGTCTCATGTCAGCCTGGAGTTAGATACATCAGCGTAGAGAGTTTTAGAATCTTTGCATATAAGAAACAAAGCTGAGATCCATCTGACACGCCTCTTTAGTTGTCATTTTGAGTTTCCAGACTGCACTCAGAGTCACTAATTTTAACTATAGTTCCCCCACATAGATCTTCAGTTAATTAGGAAGAATATATGGAGAAACGTCCTTGGACTGGAGCACGTGCCCCGTCCTGCTGTCACAAGGGTTGGTATCATGTGGGGAAGAGTTAACTGAGCAAAGTGTGTACTGTTTTCTGAGGCTGCTGGCCCGTCATCCTTAGTACCCTAGAATAAGCTCTGCTACACCATTTTAATAACTTCATCCCATCTGACCAAAGGAGAAACACACAATTAACATGTATGTTTAGGCACTTAGGAAACATCCACATGGATGTATGCCGACCTTCATGCATTCATCCAACAGTGGCTGAGCACCCACCGTATCCATGAGGGATAAGCGGCGTGCTGCCTGCCCTTGAAACTCAGTGGTCTCAGATCAGGAGACAGCCGTGTACGAGGTCAGCAAAACAGTGTCACACAGGAAGCGGAATTCCCATAGTGTGCGTGCAGCTTTATGCCGCTGAGGAATCCCACAATTAAAGAAAACTGTACAGAACAAATAATTTCTCTGGTAAATTTAGAAAGTCTAAGTTCCTAGTTTCAAGTGAGTTTTCTATAGTGACCACAATATACCAGTCTCTATCTATGACTGTGAAGTCTGATCCAAAACAGCTCAGCTTCTAAATTTTAAAAACGTTATTTAAAATGCATATTTTTTGTTTTTCAAAACCTTTCTTTAGTAAACAGATCATCTTAAATGTTTTAATATCAACCTTAAAATTTAAAAATAAAGTATATACTGATAAAAGAATTTTAGTTTGGCAAGAAAATGTAGAGACAAGACCTCAATAATATGGAATATACAGAATATAATTTAATACATAATTTGAGTAGCATACCACATATAATTTCAGTAATACTTAAATATTCATGTACAATAATGGCAATTTTTAATGAGAGGGCTATAGATATTTTAAAGCTGTAATACATGGCTTTTAAAATGAACCATTGAATGATTAAAATACATTTCTCCTATTTCATGCAGCAACTGTGATTATATGTAAATTTCTCTCCAATTACAGAAAATGAGTGAAAAGTTACAAAGATTGCTCTACTCTCATTTATCAAATGAGTCCGGATTTTTTCCAGTGCCGACCATTTGATTATGTATGCAGACGTTTATTTCTCCATGTTTGAATAATGCATGGGAATGATGAGACGTTTATTTTGAGACATCAAAATGAACAGTGACTGTGCTCTGGAAACATAGCATTTTGTTTGTTTATTTATTTATTTTAAACGTCTCTGTCTTCTGAGTCCCCAGTGGGAGAGTTTGGGACCTCCAAAGAGTCTCCTGATCTCTATCTGCTATCATGTTTCAACTCAGTTGACTTTGAATGACCACTTCAAAGTAAATGACTTAAGAAACAATTTTTACTTTACGTCATTTAAAGACTTTAGGGTACATACAATTTTAAAACTTTTTAAATTTAAAACTAAGACAAAGAAAAATAACCAAATCAAAAGGTAAGCTATAACCTGGGATTATCAGGATAGTATGATCAAAAAAATGACTTATGATACAAAAAGAGAATATGCTAACAAATATTATGTGCCATTATTTTACAAATGAGTATATGGGAAACGGAAAAGAGCCAACACAGAAAAATGATAATAACGATGGTTAAGAATTGTATGGAAAAATTTTCAACTTCATTAGAAATAGAAAAAAATAATTAAATATATATACGTATATGTGTACATGTATACATGTATTTATATCTATTATATATACACACTCCTGTATGTATATACATTTTTCTATACATTATATATATTTATATGTAGTATACACACATGTACCCACAGATATGCACACATATATATACCTATATATATACTTACATACCTACACCTCTCTGCCTCACTCTCTGTATCTCTATATGTATATCAACTGAGCAAAGCCAAAGAAATCTGAGCATACCTAGTTTATAGGTGAATTTTTATACATATTAAGAACCACAGAAATTAGATGAAGAATCATTCTCATGTCCACCTGTTCTGACTTTTTAACTCTTGGCATGACAGAACATTTAAACATACTTTGGATAAGCATAGCAAAGCATTTTTTGGTCCCCCAAAGTAATGTACTATTTGCACCACTGCTCATAAATTCATATTAAGTGATAGAGGTTTATACCTTTCAAGGTGCCTAGTAGATCTTTGTATCAGACAATTGTTTTCAGGATTCAATAGTCAGGTGACAGGGAAGCACATATCTGTTAAGTGACCTCTTATGTCTTCACAGAAAGGCAGGAATGATTTCTGGCTGAGCTCGCTTTCCCTTACTCTGCCTGGGTGTGTGAGGTGTGGGGAGGAGGGGAGTTAAGCTGGGGGTTCGTTCCAAAATTCCTGAGCACACTTAGAACAACTTTCAGTCAAGCTAGCAAGAGGCAATCAGAGACATCCTTTTCAGAGAACTGCAGGTATTATAGAGGGGGGCAGAAAACAACTCGTGGAAAAAGAGAGTAATTCCTCTGACTCATAAAAGGTTTATAACAATTAGTAGAAACTCTTGGCAGAATTTTGGAAATAGATACATCTTCTATATTCTTTCTTCTACACAGTTCTATTTCCCAAAGAAGTATCTTATTGTTGTTCTTAATGTATGAAAAATAAATTTAAAATTAAACGGAGGATTATATGGTAAGCACATTATGCCACAGAAAGTAGTACAAAGTGAAGTGGAACACGTCCCACGTGGGCAGTTAGAATTAACAAGAAATCAAACATTTCTTTGCTAGACTATGTCAAGTGTTTCCTTTTACTAGTATAGACAGGGCAAATGAATGTTTAGAGTAGGACAAAAAAAAGAAAAAGATGTCGTCAAGCATTTTATCAAACGGCGGTGACAACATACGATTGTGTATTTGTAGTAATGGATAGTGTCAGCCACAATAGACATCTGGAACTTTTGTAAAATATGTTTCAATTAATCATTAAAATACAACTTTTGAAAAACCAGTTTTCCTGCCAAAATTTGAATAATTTGAAACACTTGTATCGTCATACTCATATTTATCAAGTTACCTTCTAGCCAATTATGTACTTAAGCACTATGACCAGTAAATTCGGAGGGTCTTCCAGTAGCCAACATGCTCCGTCTCCACACCATCAGGGATTCCCATGACAAGTGAAATGAACTATTGGCCTTAGCTAGTAAAGTTTATTTTATTTCACCCAGATAACTAAATCTTTTTAAGTTGTAAGTTCAAGTATGTCATCTCTCTAACTTAAAGTCTTCCAGTGGCTTTCTATTACACTTGGAATAAAAATCCGACCTCTTTTCCATGATTGTTAAATTTATACCTAATCTCGGCCTGACCTCTCAGACCTTATTTCCCTAATACATGCTTTTCCTTCCACGTGATCCAGTCACACTAGCTAGCTTTGTTGTTCCCGGAAGAATTATTTCTGCCATTTCAACCCAGCTCATTTTTAGCTTGGGGGCTTTGCAATCCATTTAGAATGCTCTTCCTACCTGCACGGCTCTGAGCTGTAGCAACTGGTCGCATGGCTCCTAGTGATCCCATCCCATGACACCTATGTCCCCTGCAGCCCCCTCCCCTTGCAAATGGGCCAGACATATGGTCGCAGTTGTTACGAATAGAACATGGCAAATTAGTGAGACGTCTCTTTTGAGAGTGGGCTGGGTGGTGGCTTCTGTTCTGGGCTCCCTGTTTCTCACCCTCACTCCCTCCAGTCCTTCACTCTAAAGGAAGGGAGCTGTGAGTAGCCCCTTGGAGGAGCCCACATGGCAGGAATGCCATGTCTCCAGCCGAGTCCGTGAGGACTTGAAGTTGCCCACAGCCTGTGCGAATGAGCCTGCAAGCAGGTCTTCCTCCAACCGGACTGGAGACGCCACAGCCCAGCTGGCAGCTGTACTGCGCTCTGCTACAAACCCCCGGCCCGTGGACCCAGCCAAGCCACAGAAACCTAGGTCATCAATGTCCGCTGTTTGAAGATTCAAAACCTTGAGGTAATTACTTATGTGGCACAGACAACTAACATGTTGTTTCAGTCAGGCCTCTGATCAAGTATCTATCGCTCTAAGATGAGCTCAGCAAATGTTTTCTGTAAAGAGCGGCAGTAAACAGTTTAGGCTTTGGGGTCATATGGTCAAACTCTGTCACAACTCCCCGACCTGCATTATAGCAGGAAGCCAGCTGTAGATAGTATGCAAATGACAATCACTGGCTGTGTTCCAAGCAAATTCTATTAACAAAACAGGTGGCAGGTGTGTTTTGCCACCCCTACTGAGAGAGAACATTCTAGGCCCTTGATCTGATGTCACTTTTCCCACACTAAAGTCACTATCGTTGTAGCTTGTCTGGTTCATGCTGTCACCTTTCTCACGGGAACTGAGCTGGCCCAGGCACACTGCATCCAGGGCCCAGAACAGCGAGCACGTTAGGCCGTGGCTGCTGAATGGCGCTGTCGATTGCTCTGGTGAGGTTGGCGGAGGACTTCCCAAATGAGGAGCGAAGTCACCAAATAAAGACATAAAAAGAGAGAAGAGGAGGACAGCACAGGGCACCATGTGATGCCCGTTCAGTGGACATGGCGTTGTTTGATCTGCGCTCCTTCAAAGGACAGAGCTATGAAACATCACGCTTACGGCAACCTCTGCATAAAACTTTCCCCTACCTCCCCCTCTCGCCCCAGAATATTATCCATTTCTACCTCCTTTCTTCTGCTTTTCTCATTGGGACATACACAAGAAAATTAAATATGTATTTACTGAAGTAATTATTTCTTACAATCCTAGTCCCCACTTTGGAGGCAAGAACCATCCCTTTCCACCTCTGTATGCCAGAACCTGTCTGCCACTGCCAGTGCTCAATAAATACTGTCTGCCATAGTGTCTACACGACAAATCAGTCCTGCAGAGCGGGACACAGGGATGGGGAAGAAGGAACCAGTTTTGAGGAAGGGCTTTTGTTCACCTCCCGATCTCCATAGAAAGCACAATCTTCAAAACATGAAAGACGTTCAACAATTAAGTACTCAGCCTCTGCAGTGTCTTCTAGCAGGAAATATAACTGCTTCCATGTGATTTGTCTAGATAATTCCCTTTATTTTGCTGTAGCAGCAAGCATTAGAAAACATCAGTGAGTTATTGAGTATTTGCTCGTTACACAGGTGTTAAGCCCAGTCTGCCTTTTTCATTCTGCCACATAAACACTGTATTTTATTATGGCATGGTGTACATACATGTCCATCTTTCTTCCAGAACAATGTTGTTTGTCATTCTCTGTAACATTTTAAAATATTAGAATATAAAACATATGATGGAACAGCTGTCCTTGGATAGAAGTTTGTGTTTTGCAAAAGGGTAATGAAGGCATCGTATATTATTTCCAAGGTTATGGTTGCACAAAATACTTATTGGAATTTATTCATAAGCCTGAGTCAGTGGGATAAGAATGAGTTGCATCTGGCTTTTCAGCTATGTACTAATGTATTAGATTATGCCTTATGGGGATGGTACATGTACTTTTATCTGGATAATCACATGTCTGGCTCTACAATAATGTATGTTTGTTCCTGCAGCTTAGCTAATTACAACATGGCGTTTGGGGGCTGGGTCTGTTTTGGATGCTGATCTAACTGGCAGCCAATCTTAATCTTTACTGTTTTTGATTATATATAATTTATTTTAGCTGCAGAGAAGCACAGATTTCAAATTTAACTTTGGTATGGTTTTCAACACAACATAATAAAACTCAAACTACAATTGGTCTTTATTGATATGTTTTGGTCTATGATAAGCCATTTGATCGTTAATAACCTGGGTTATAAATAAATCTGAAAGGAATGAAAAAATTTGATGCCTTACATTGGACTTTAAAAAAAATCTATATATCTAACTCTTGTACTTTTTTGCATTCATTGTAGAAATAACTTTTTAAAAACAAGAAAAGCACACAAACTATGAAATTATTCATAATTATAATGTTTGGAAATAAGCACTTTATATTTTGATATTTAAGTTTCCAATAATACATATATATATATATATATTTCTATATAAAAAAATCAAGAATGAAAATCAAAGTCAAACTGGCAATGTTTTAGGTGTTAACACATATTATTCTCTGAGCAGTTAGAGAAACATGAATATGTATAGAAACACACATTTACTTGTTTGTCTCTTGGCATTCCCCTACTAGATTGTAAGCTCCATGGGGGAAGGATTTGTTTTTTTTAAAAAAAACATCTTCTATCACAATTGCCTAAAACAGTGCCTGGCACAAACTTAGTCAATGGGTTAATTAATAATTAACATTTTTATATTATAATATGTTATAAACACATTTCAATTTCTGTATTCTTGTTTTTTTAATGCCAATGAGACAGTACTTTTAATTCACTTTTAACCAATCTTCATTTGAAGAACACTTTAGTTTCTCTAATTTTTTACCTTTTCAGAAATAACCTATTTTTTCATATTCCAATAGTTGTCCTCTAATTTAATTGAAAAGACCAGACATTCCAGAGGAATACTGAACCATAATGATTGCAATAGGAATTTTTATATAAATCCTGAATTAAATGGAATGTCTCTGAAGTTTTATAATTAAATTTGTGTTGGCATTTAATGTTAGAAATATATTCTTATCGTTTTGAAGAAACACACATCCATTTATACTTTACTATTTTTTAAAATAAAAAGTTGTATGAAATGTTATCAAAATTCTTTGTCATTTGATCTATTAATATAGATTATCAAATTTTTCTAATATTAAACAATTTTTAACTTACAAAAGATCTTTATTTAGTCATGCAATGTAGTTTATATACTATTGTATTAACTTAGCTGGTATTTTCATTTGAATTTCTGTATGTTTATAAAGTAGAGTTGTCTCTAATTATGTTTTATAGAAAAACGTGTCAGTTTTTAGTTAAAGAAGATTGGCCAAATTCACCGAGATTTATTTAAATTCTTTCTATGCTCTGGAATGGTTTATTGAAAAGACTATTACATGTTTCTTGGAAGTTTGAAATAAGTTATTCATAAAACTCTTGAGAACCATGTCTTTAAAAATAGCTGAGTATTTAAAAATACATTTTCTTTATTCGGTAGCAATCATTTTATGATGGTGGTAATCTCATATAATATGGTGTTTTGCAAGTTCCTGAAATACTGTTTTGCAAAACTGCATAGATATTTTTAAATTTCAGGACACAGAGCCTTCAATCTGAGCTCATCGATAATGTGAATTAGGCACAGGAAGAGAGAAACAACTCTAACTAACACCGTGTTTTCCTGAAAATAAGACCTAGCCGGACAATCAGTTCTAATGCGTCTTTTGGAGCAAAAATTAATATAAGATCTGGTCTTATTTTACTATAAGACCAGGTCTTATAATAAAACATAATATAATATAATATAATATAATATAATATAATATAATATAATATAATATAATATAATATAATATAATATTAATATAATATTATATTATTTTTTGCTCCAAAAGACGCATTAGAGCTGATTGTCCAGCTAGTCTTATTTTCAGGGAAACACGGTAATAAAATAGAGCAATTATAACAACATACAGTAATAAAAGTTTTGTGAATGTGGCATTATTAAGTAACATACAGGCTACTTGAACACAAACAATATGATACTGCGACAGTTGATCTGAGGATGGAGAAGGCCACTGAATGATGAACAGGTAGGGGGCGTCCATGGTGTGGAGATCCTGGACACAGGGGTGATTCAATCTGGGTGGGTCAGGGTGAGACAGCGCGAAATTTCTCCATGCTAGTCAGAACAGCATGTGATTTTAAACTTATGGATTGTTTATTTCTGAAATTTTCCATTTAATATTTTCAGACCACAATGGACCATGAGTAACTGAAACTGCGGAAAGCAAAGCAGCAGAAAGAAAAACCTCAGATAAGGAGAGACTTCTGCATTTATCTGAAGAGAGTGAAAAAACTAATTAGAAAGATATATGCATCCCTATGTTCATTCTAGCATTATTCACAATAGCCAAGATATAGAGACAACATAAGTGTCCATCGTGGCCATCGCTGGATGCACGGCTAGAAGTGATGTGTGAGTATATGAAATGGAATACTGGTCAGCCATAAAGAAGGACGACATCTTGCCATTTGCGACAACATGGATGGACCTAGAGGGTATTGTGCTAAGTGAAATAAGTCAGACAGAGAAAGACAGACACCATATGATTTCACTTACATGTGGAATCTAAAAGACAAAACAAATGAACAAACAAAGCAAAACCCATAGACACCAAGACCAGATTGGTGGTTATCAGAGGGGAAGGAGGTTAGGGGCTGGGGAAAATGGGTAAAGGGAGTAACTATATGATGAGGAATGGCAACTAGACTTAACTGTGATGATCACTTTGTATTATATACAAATACCAAATTATTGTGTTGCACACCTGAAACTAATAATGTTATCAACCAATTTTACCTAAAAAAAAAAAAATTAGACCAAAAAAAAAAAAAAAAAATGCAGTCCACAAGCCAGCAGTATCTGCATTATCAGGGAGCTAGTTACAAATGCAGAGCCTTGGGAGGTATCCCAGATCTGCTGAATCAGAATCTCATTTTTCCAAGATCCCAGGTGCACTGACATTTGAGAAGCACTGACGCAATGTCTGAAGTGAGGATGGAGTGAAAGTGATGAGGTAAAAACGGATCATCTTATTTCAGAACTCTACGGCGATTACGCATTTTTACTTCCATATTACTTTCAGGCTCAGCCCTACTTACTGATAGAATTACACACATCAAAAGCCGTCCATGTCCTCATTTTACCGGCGACTTCACCCCGGGCCTGGAGACTGAATTCTAACTATTCGAAGAACTTACTTGTATTAGTGTGAGCAGACGTTAAAACATTAATGTGTTTCTTGAAGTAGGTAATGCATTATCTTATTACACATAAGGAAAGGAGAGAGAGAGAGAGAGAGAGAGAGAGAGAGAGAGAGAGAGAGAGAGAGATTAAGTAATCATGAAGCAGGGTCCAAGGAAATTGGAATCAGAAGTTCGCATCTGGGGAAGGGATAAATCTGAACTATGAAGCATTACTGTGGGGATCATCCCCATGGGGGGCACAGAACAGCCCTGGGAAACTGAGAGGTGGGTGTTCCAAAGAGGAAAGTTAGGGGGGACAACTTGGAAGCAAAGTTTACTTAGGGTCAGCCCCACAACCCTACCTACTTCATGTATATGAACTGTTCAAATAACACAGTTGATTCCCGCAGCAACTCTTTCCTGAGACAAGTATCACTCACAGTCTTCCAGCCTGAATTCCTGAAGAATTAAACAAAGCATCAGCTTTCAGAATATTCTTTCATCAAAATGGAATATCTGAAATGTTTTTTTATTTAACTTTGGTTCTATATCAGAGTGAAGCTTTAAGATTACACTATAAATAAACAAACCGAAAACTAGATGTCTCAATGACAGCTTAGACTAAACCTATTCTTTTTTTATTTTGTAGTGAATTATTTTAAAATGTTAGGAAAAAAACTTTCATTCTAAATTTCAACAATGATATCGAAGCATCTGCATTACATAAATGATTTTGCTCAACATAAATTATTATTTTTTAGGTCTACCTTTTTTTTTTTTCCCCCACTAAGAGAGATGATGATATTATTTGAATGCTTTAGGTTTCTGAGACGGAAAATCAATGCTGCCATCTCTGAGTGTTTGCTGTGTGCCAGCTCCAGCACTAAGATGCTGCAGGTAAGTCCTTTAGGAGGAACAGGAACAAGCTCGGCATTTGCTTCTGTTGGTCGCTGCTTCCTTCATGAATATTCTAACTGGCCTCTGAGTCTCTATGTTCTCAAAAGATTTTACCAACCATTAAGTCTAAAGTACCTACCAAGTCATCTACTCTACAACATCTCGTGTAAACTTTCAAAATTTAACGAATAATTATGGAAGAGCAACGTGCACATAAAATTCCTGAGTGCCAGGAAAATAAAGTTCTTGGTGACACGTGGTATGCCTGTGCCCCTGTGACCCTCTGAGACCACAGAGAGGGTGTGACCCGACTGGACCAGGAATGAGACCGTGAACTGCAAGCCTAGCCCTGCGGTCTTGAACTGGGAGTCCTGGCTCCAGACTCCAGCTGGGCCAATGGCATCTAGCAGAGACTTTCATAGGCTGCAATGGGTGGGGGCTGGCCATGTCCTGCACACCAAGCACACCTGGCAGAGGCTGCCTGGGAGCTGGGCACACTGGGAAGCACAGAATCTATGAGGAAGAGAGAGGGAGATGAGAGACATCAATCTCTGGAGCTCCTCCAAAGGGCTGAAGTGAGCTGGTCCTGAACCCTTGTGGAGACCTTATGTGCATTTACAACAATGTTCGCCTCATTGTTTTCTGAAAAACTTCAAGTCTCTTTCTTACAGAAGAAGAACCTTGACTAAGACATGGTGACTGTGGGTACCTGACTACATAAAGGGGGCAGCCTGATGTGATACATGAGAAAGAAGAGTCGTGATGGCCCCGGATTCCAACAAGGCACGTAGAAGGTCACCTAACCTCGCTGAGCCTCAGTTTCCTCATCAATAAAATGAGGAAAACCATCCACTCTTCATAGGCTTATCACCAGGATTTTAGAAAGTGAGTGTCCATTTGTCATTTTTCTAACACAGAATAAGGGCACAGTAAGTCACTTGCTCTATCATTACACAATCAGGTTGCATATCCTTCATGTGGCCTGTGTAAACTTCCCATTTTTCCATCTAATCAAATGTCAGGGACTCGAAAGGTGCAGCTTTCCTATCAAAAGTTATAGGCTACAGTTCCCTTATGTGATTATTTTATAGCCCGCAAGTTTATAAACGTGAAACATATAAGCCATGAATATTGCATTATTTTCTGTGGTGATTTTTTTAAGGAAATATGAATTGGTAAAGAAAAAAGGTCTATTCACTCCTTGCTTTTTTTCATCCAGCAGAGATATAAATGTTTTGGTGGTATCTGGCTATTATTTAGTTTCAGAAAACCTTCTTCAAAAAGATTCACCCTTCTTTTTCAGATGGTGAAAACCAATGGTCAGTATATAAATTAATCACTGCGTGCCTTACCTCAAACACGTACACAGCACCAGACACATACCTGATGTAAACCATCATCCAAATACTATTTTATTCACTGAAGTGTCAGAAAGAGTTTCTTATAAACAGCATGACTGAATCCATTCTGCCCATTTTCTTAGGCAAGAATCTAGCTATTTCACATAACGTTCCTATCCGTCCATGTGAATAAACAAAATGCCTGGCCTTTCCAAAACAGATCTTTAACAGAAGAGAACAAGTTAATTCTTTCTTTTTCACTTCACAATGAGAAAAACAGCTGAGGATCCTTAATTGAAACAATGAGAGGCACACAGAGTCCACATAACTCTTTCAAGAAGAACCCTTAAATGCTTTCCAGTAGGAGGGACTTTGAGAAAATAAAATGGATAAATAAACGTTTGGTGGACAAATTCCCAAACAATCTTCTAAATTGAAACCATCAATGCAGAAAGCCAGCAGATCCCTTTTCTTTAAAAAAGTCAGTGTCATTATCAAAAGAAATAGTAAACTTTCTTTGCTTATCTTACTATTATTTTAGTTATTGGACCTTATACAAGTTCCTTGCTCTGTGCCAGAATTTCAGTCATTTCTGGTTTCTACCTTAGAGATAGTTTATGATGACGACCTGAAACAAAATGCATTCCATCTTCACTCAATGCTGGCTTATTCCAAAATAAGTGATACGTTCAACAATAACTTTTAAAACATTGGTTGTGAATTTCGTAATCCTATGAAATTCCCTCAGTCACTTTAATTCTTTTTTCTTTTTTTCTTACAAGACCAGATCATCAGGTCAAGTTATCTGCTATTTACAAAAAAGGAACAATGCAGTCTAAAAACAAGTCCAGAACCTCAAAAAGGCCATAATTACATGCATCCCCATCTCACATTGCCTGCCTGAGACCATTAAGCCACAGGAATTTCTTTATGGGTCTGAGGATTTTTGTGGAATTGTTTTTTTAAAAAAATACTTAAACAAAGTTGTTTCAACAACTAGTAATGATTCATGATTTTTAAAAATTTTAATTTACTAATATAAAGGATATGTTTAAGTAAAACTTCTAAAAATCACACCTGTTGTCCCAGGAAAACGATAAATGTTCAAAATATTGTCACTGCTAAATGCTGTGAAAATAATTTTGAGAGAGAGTGGAATCACTGCCTTGTTTTAGCCTCTCAGTCCTCTAGGTAAGTGTGGTACTAACTTACCACTTTTTATCCAATGTTTTAAGTTAAAACAAAACTCTGGATTTGCTTTTGTACTACCATATGCAACCTCAAACAGCTACCAGAAAGCAGTGCAAATATAAGAAATCAATAAGCAAAGGTTTCTCCAGACTTGCTCTTGTTTTACTAAGAAATAAACAGGTTAGCGACCTAGGGCGCGGTGTGTGTGTGTGTAAACTCTGAGGACACTGATGAATAGCTTAGGAAAGGGTGTCTTAGTGGACGCATGATGCACACACACATATTCCAACAGCAAGTTCACGAGAAGTGAGAATTCAAAGCAGGTCGGTGTATAAAAATCACTCTATTGATTTGACAAATGATTTAGTACAATTGTGTAGTGTTTATCTTAGAAAGCAGCCAGAAAACATTTTTAAAGAGACTTCCAAGAGAACTTTCCCATCTGTTTTTGAAGGTCCAAGACTGCCGTTGCTTGGTTGGAAAGAACTATTCACTTTTTAGTACACCCATTAAGGACAGAATTAGTACACCCATTAAGGACAGTTTTTGGTATGTAGTATAATTTATGTATTTTCAAATACATTTTGATAACATATGATTTCTTTTCCCTATGACTTCTAAGTAAATACCATTGAAATCTATGTTTGAGTGGAGGGCATGGAAGCAATTTAGTTAACTGAATTGGAAGAGAGTGAAAGAAAGCAATACATGAGTGTGCCCCCAACTTAATGTGTGTGGGGATTGTGGCAATGATATAATTATTTATTAGGGAAACAAAATGGATATAAGAATTCAAGAGAAGTGGAAGAATATAAATAGCTTCCACTTTAAGATTTATTCCTTAAATTTCTTACCAAGGTCGTTATTTAAAAATTCTTGTCTTGATGTTTGTTTATATGTGTGTTCAACATTTAAACCACTTAACCATTATGGCTTTAAGCAACAAAGTTAAGCAGTGCCTTTGATTTGCTTCAGTATAATGGACACCTTGACTTGGGTTTTAAATTTTGTTTGGATAAAAGTGAGACATGTTAGGATTGCGGATCTTATCTTCACTTCCCAAATCCCTTAATGCTGCAAAGCTGGAATGAAAACTGAGCCGAGAAAGGGCAATCTGCAGGCCTTTCCTTTGGAATCTAGCATGAAAGGGGCCTTTTCCACAGACATAAAAATAAGCCCTGCAATATATTACTGAGGCGACCATCCCTAGTGAGCAAAATGAGTCATAAAAATAAACATGGATTCAGTCCCCAGAGTTATGGGTTGAAATGACATGGCCGGTGTCTTCAGAGAGGCCTGGATTATTCTGGATGGCTCCAAGAAAGAGCTGTGAAGGCTACGAAACAGGAAGCCTGCCATTCATGGAAGGTCCGCCCTTGTGTAAATAAAACTCCTCTGGCTGCTTCTTTTCCTCTGTGAGTCAAGGAGAAGCAGCTCATGGTGTTGCTGGCCTCACACAGATACAAAGAGTAAATGCAAGTAGCCTGAGGTCTTCTCCATCTAGGAGGAAACCCAGGTGGCCCTTGGATTTTCTCTTTTTCTTCCATCAACCCAGCAACTTTAAGTGACTTTCAGGAGACAATACCTTCGTTGGAATATGGCAAAATCCAACCAAGTATTTTTCTTTTGAGTGTTAGAGAAAACATGGTGAAAACTGCATGGGGTTAGGAATAATGTCCAAGTTTCTGAAATCGGTGACCACATCCTGAGGATATTTATTGCATGGATACCACCCTCCACTCCTCCACCCCCCTTTGATTATCGGTAGGAACAGCTAATCAGTTTGTTTACAAATAGGAAAGGGGGGATGTGAGTGCCAATTATAGAAACCAACAATAAAAATATTTTTCTTCCCTGATGAAAGGGACCAAGAGATAAGCCCATGCTGGGCCACGAGGTCACTTTCCGAGGCTTTCCAGCACCACAATAGTGGCAGACTCCAGCAGGCTGCAGCAGCTCTGCGCCCTGTGACAGGCCTATCAGATGGGGCACAGGCCAGACACACAGGGCCAATTAGCACTTCCCACAGGCCTCTAACCTGTGACCCCTCATTCTCTCTTGATTAACACCCGGGACTCTGATCCACAGACATTGGTAAACAATCAAATCTAACTTTGGTACCTCTAAAGGATGGAAAGGGATTCAGAAAGTTGCTAATCACACTCAACTTTGCCAGAAACTGAAGGATATGCTGGACCCTGGGGAAAAACTAGAGTACAAACTCGTTCTGCATCGGTATGCCACATGCTAAAAATTCCACCTCTGGCCAGCTCTGGTACATTAGCATATTTATAATGGAAGTCTGGATTAACAGTGTTTGACGTCCTCACTGCGTTTACTCTGAGCTCTATTATTACTCTGAACAGTTCCTCCAAACATATTCGCTGGCTAACTGTAGAATTGTGAGCAATTTGGGGGGGGAAATGTTTAAAAGCTATTTATATATTTATTGAGTTCCTTTCTGGAGAATGATCCTAGATTAATTATAGCATTCTAAAGGATGGCATAATTTTAAACACTCTTTCCTGTATTCAATCACATGTAGAACTAAATTCGCAAGACTCCTTCATAAGTTTCAAACTGAACACAATGAAAATGTTTTAATTTTTGATAAACTAACGCTGATGTTCTTGCATAATTTCACATCTCATTGAGGAAGCAAAAGAAAGCCTAAAGTTTATTCATGGAGCACTGCTTCCAAAGACGATCTTTTTATTTCGAAATGTCTCTAATGCACTTTCTAATAGAAGCCACACTTGGGGAATGGGGCCAAATGATTTAACGAAAAAAGATCCACTTTAGGGAAAGGCAAGTCTGGGCCTGAATATTTACTAGTTAGGTTGACCTTGAGCAGCAGTCTGCTTCTTCTCTTCTGGTCTTTTTCCTCACCTACAAAAACAAGGATGATAATACTTTGCAGGGATGATTTAGGATTAAAAAACTAACTGTTGCTAGTCTTGTATCTAATTCAAATATAAAAATTCTTCTGAGAAAATATTCTCAAAGTTTCCATCTAAATTACTAAAACTAAATTAAGTGACCCATTAAGCGTTAGCCTCTGTGGAAACATTTCCTGATCAGACCATCCTGTTTGGCGAGGCATGGGATGGTTGATGACACAGCTTTGCATGTAAGTCTAAAACTCAACTTGAAGGCCACATGCTTCTAGAAGCCCCTGAAGAATTCCAGCTAGTCACCATCCACCACTGGTTCCAAACACTTAGAGACAGAAGCAAAACAAGCCACCCATGAATTTAACCACAATTGTATTTTTTATGAAGAGACTTGACATTTTGTTCCAAGCAGTATTTTTGCATGGTGAGGCCATTTCTGGCAATGTTTCCACATGGTCGGTAAAGTTTCTTTCATGAAAATGACTGATGGAAAGTTTTCCTTTAAAAGTCAAATACTGCTTTTACTTTTAAATGTATATGAAGAAAAATAATTGATTTAATTGTACTAGAGGAAAATAAGTTATACCTATACACATACTCACACCTGGATTGGAATTATTTTCCTGAACCTTCTGAATACAAGCTTGTTTTCTAACTGAGGCCAACTTATGAAATGTCAGTTCAGAAGAATTGGTATTAAAGAGTTCTAAACTGCTGCATACAGGGAGAAATAAAATGGTGAATATATTCTTACACTGTTTGAATCCTTAATTTAGAATAGGCTTAGTGGGAATTAAAATTTATGACATGTTTGCAATAAATGTCAAAATATTCACATACATCTCTCTACTGTATATCACCAAGAAGATAATAGGATCATTAATTTAAATAATTCGAGAGTGATACAGGGCAGGCGTTTTTAAAGTACAGGTTAAAATACCATCAAATTTAATGAGATTCTGAAGTCAAATTATAAGCAAATATAAACTCAGCTTCTCAAGCAAAAATGTCTCAGCGCTCTGCCCTCCGTGCTTATCAAGCACTCATCACTCTCCACCCCAACCCTCTTCTGAATCCTGAGTCTTGGCAGAGCTTCCATTGCTCAGAAGCCACACTTAATTGCCAAGGATTTATTGCATGCTTAGTACCAACTTGGCATCTGTTTTCCAGAGATTACAACTAAACATATATATTTAACAATATGTATCATACAAATGCATGACCCATCAAATAGCTGCCAAGCAAACTTTTGTATTTTGCAAACTCAAAACTCCTCTAATTACAGCTGAGGGGAAGGCATGTCTAAATTGATTCTTGAGCTACAGAACCTTGAAGACACTGAAACACAAAGGTTTTAAGCATTGTTTTGCATTAAATTCAATCTAACTTTTCAAAATTTTTAACTCACATTTTCTTTTTAACAGTTTCACTCCTTTAACTACAAGAAGAAACAACTAAGTGAGAAACCTGACATTTTAGTAGAGCATATTTATAAAGATTATGGGACTATCGAACCATTATTTCTTCTGGCTTTGATTTGAAGGCCACTTTTTAGTCTCTTTAGAGAAAGGGAAAGTAGTATGAATATTTCATTAGAGAGGAGATAAGAAAAAATAAAAAGTAGTACGTGAAGACATGACAGAAATAATCAAATGGGAAGCCAGCGAGAAGAACATGGCGCTAACAATAACAAAGGAATGAAAACATGGGACTTCGTGGAATGTTGCCTTCTTTTCCCAAAAAATATAAAATGAAAGGAGAACAAGGAAAGGTGGGCACTTCCAAGCACCCAGCAGCCCGTGCCTCCGCCTACCAGTTTCAATTGGCTAACGCACGTTGGAATACAATCGTTTTGCCTGATACTGGACAAATTCACTGCTATTTTTTAATTTAGAATTTTTAACATTTGAAACAGTTCCTCTTTTAGAACTGTTGCCTTTCTAATAACAAGGGATGCATTCACAGAATCTCTTACCAGTTGGTTTATTGTGCAAGCAAAGTTACTATTGTTTTCTTACTATGTATTGAATAAATGAAGATATAGTAAAAATAATTAAGAAATTATTACAACATATATTGCTCAAGTTGGGTGGAGTTCCACTTTCCAAGCTCCCAGAGCCTGAGGGTCAAAAATAATGACAGTTTTGGGGGAGGAGGGGAAGACATTCCCCTAATTTAAATGTTTATTCCTCATAAGGTAAAAGTTATGTTGAGAAACCTTTAAAGAAAGGTTGTTTTAATTAGTTGGCTTTTAAACAGCCCCTGGTTATTTTTGCTTTTCTAAAATGAAAACACAATTAGACAAGAATGTGAAATTACTCAATAAAATTTTTAAACGTTTCTGTTTTAAATTCATCAAAAGTTTTAAATGGATGTGCTGGACAACATTATCCATCAGAGACCACGGGTCCTGGAGAAAAGGTGGGTCACTACTTACAGCTAGTGTGTTCACTCATGCAATCCAAGGACAATTGCCTGAGCTTTAAAAACATTCCTATATACTTCTAGAAAACCCCAAACCACCACAATTGCGAGTGGAGGCAAACTAAGTCTTTAGTTTGCTGTGCTGGTTTCAAAACGCAGAATAGAAATTCCAGAACTCATTCAAATGGTAACCCCTTGTCTCCACCCATCCCAGTCATTAGTTGCACTAGGAAAAGGTCCAGGAAACCTGTTTCTGGAATTCACCAAAACCCCAAATCATATACTTCTTATTTCAAGGTTACACTCAGGTTGAACATCAATAAACGTCTTTCTCGGTTAACTTTGTTCCTAAGTTGGCCTCCTCCTTATTTTGAATGACCATGTTAGAACACCTCTGTGGACATGTTAGTCTGGGACTCAACTTCTGTCTATCTCATAAACACATCGATTAAGTGCGTGTGTGAACGTTCTCAACGTTGGGGGCAGGGGGTAGCTTGAGCAGGCGTGGTGTCCGTGATTGGTCTTGAATATGGTAGATGCACTGGGGGTCAACATGCATGAGAGCCTGAAGAGCTTGCTGGAGAGTACGTTTCCCAAGAGAGAACAGAGGAAGGCAGACAAATCAGTACAGTAACAGATTTTGGCAATCAGAGAAAAGAGAGACTTTACTGAGTATTATATGGTGACCAGGAATCTGCCCCTAACCGTGTCCCCCAGGAATTAATGTGTGAGTCTCCTGGTGATAACTGTAAGCTGTAGGCTAAAAAGAAATAGTCATTTCATTAATAAAAAGAAAAAGAAAGCACTGGGGAAAGCAGCGCTGTTTTAGTACCTATGTGATTTGTATAGCATGAGAGAAGAGAGAGCAAGAAATATAAACAGACTTGATTCCAGGACATCCAGAACGTGAGAAAACACAGAATAGCATGAATAGCCTGGGATGGAAAAAGCACATCATTTACGGGCACAGCGGTTCTCTCTAGGGAGATGTTGGGTCGAAGTTCTCGATACCTGTTGGGACGGCTGGGTACCCGTGGGCATGCATGGGATCGCGGGCAGTTTCCGTGTCACACTTCTACAGATACAGTATGTTTCTCCATGGTGGGCTACGTAAAGAAAGAAAATAATGGTAGGTGCCAGGTGACAGGCAATATGCCTGACACCCCAGACCATGTCAGGAATAACCGAGCGACCTGGAGAACTTTGGGTGGACTACACACTCCACCAAAGAAGAAGGTGTCTGAGCTGCAATTCATGAATAGCATATCATTTTAAACCCAGAACTGGCAGAACCTTGGGAAACACAATGTCGTTCAATATTATATATACTTTATCGACGACCCTCAAGTAAATGTGCCAAAACATTAACAGCTGGTGAATCTCAGTGAAAGATGTGGACATGTTCATGCTACTCTTCTTTCAACTTTTCTGTAGATTTGAAAATTTCCAAAATAAAGTATTCAAAGAAGAGACGCATTTCTAGTATCCCAAAGTTTCCATTTTGAGACGTAATAATTATTTATAAAAACTTTAATAAATTTATTTTGTTTTGATCCATTGTGCACTAGTAATAAATATAATGATCTAGAAATAAATTCAACACTTAGACCTTATGATCAAAGGAAGTTTTTTAAAAACACAAACTTAAATGTAACACATATTTGAAGACAATGAAATATGAGAGGCTAATCAATAAAGGATTTTCAAGCATAAACAGGGAGAGGTAAAATGGAATCATAAATTGAAAAAAAAACAACAAAAGGAAAGAATGCACAATTTTGAGCTGCTAATGAGCCCTGTCAGGTAACTGGTTTCCTGGTGGCGGTGGCTAGCTGGCCAGTAAGGAACTCAGCTGGCATCACTCTGCTCTGACCCATCGGATCACCTGTGGGTAATCTGTGCTCCTGACGTCTAACCTCCCAGGGAGACACCTGCAATAGTACATGCACATTTCCTCGTTGCCCTCAGGTTAATATGTCTTTAAGGACTTGAATGACTTATATGACTTTAAGATTTTAAGGTTTTTCACCACTAAGTTTGTAAAACTAGTCCTGTTGTTTCAGTTCTCCCACCTCTCCCTTTGCACATCCTCTTCTTATGGAAAGTCCATAGGCCTTCCACTATTTTTAATTGGAATGACTTATTATAATTACAAATAATTTTATAGATAACATCTGAAAAAGCCAAGCTAAAATGGTGAGCATTTCTCAAAATAAGCACTTTTTAATGACTTATTTTGGGTTCTGAAACCTTAGACATCGTCATCTGAATGAAACCCGTTCAGCTTTATTAGCTGACAACAAAATTGTATAGACCCAGCGCCTGGAACAGGACTGAATTGGACTCACTCCACTGGGACAGAAGGCGACTTTCTTTTCACTCAACCAAGTTGGCTTGTGCCGTCCACCCATGTTTCAGGAGGTGGAGTGACAAGGAAAGGGCTCGCTTTGGGACAGAAACTGTCAACCTAGCAGCATGCTGAAGTTATTCCATGAGAGGTGATCAGCATATGGAGATCCGTTTGTCAGTGGGTGTTTCGGTGGATCTGAAGGACTTCAAGCCCTCATCAGTGATGGATCAGAGCAGCTTCCAAGACAGGACCGGAAACAACTATCAGTCGCAAAGACCTGACACGACTAAGGAAGAAAAGATGAGAGCCACCTACAGGAAGGTGGGAAGGACAAAGGAAACCATGGAGAGAAGAGAAGGAGCAGACAGCAAAGAAGCAATTTCCAGATGTCACACGGCTGAAATTTGATTCAGTGAGAAACGGGAGCAGGGGGTATGAGAAAAACTTATCTGTGAATATAAGCATTAAATGTAACAAGAATGAGAATAAAAGCTAACAGTTATTGACGTCCTACTGTGGGCGAGGCAAGGGGCTGAGCACTATGCGTGTGTTAGCTCAGGGACTCCTCACGGCCCTATTAGTTCATTGCCATTATTAGCTCCATCCTGCAGTTGAAGAAGAGAGGCTAAGTAACTTTCCTGAGGTCACAATAAAGGGCACAGCTGAAATATGGCCCTGAACCATCTGAATCCAGAGCTTCCACTCTGAATCACTCAGTTGTTCTAGGAAAAAATAATAATAACTTTATTGATTTTATGAAACTAACTTAAAAACTTTAATGATTCATTAATGTTACTTTGCTACTTTATCAATAAACTTAAAAATGTTTACAAATAATTCATGATCAACGTGAAGATTCACTTGCCAGTTTTGTACTTGTCGCTACGTACTGCACTCTTTTCGAGCAAAAAATATGTCAGTGAGTTAGAAAATATTGCACTGGAAGCTATTTGAGCCAACCTCTATTTAACTGAGTTTCCAGATAATTGAGGTTCTCCACTTCCCAGTGAATTATATTATTTCTGCCCAGAGGACGTGAACTCCTTATAACTAATAGTGAACTGTGCCCATTACTACCACCAGTTGAGTTACATGATCACCAAGAACTGTTTGTTTTTATTTTGTCTGTGTGCTTTTTATAAGTATTAAATTTAATCAAAGATTCTGTAAAATTGTGACAATGAAAATATGGACTTGTTTCTATAAAAATTACGTTGAAATCTTTGGAAAGACTCAGTAAAATCGAGTTCCTAAAAAATACAATTGAATTAAACATGAGTAGAGAGCTATAAAGTAAGAGCTATAAGGGAAACATAATAAAACAGTGAACGATTTCTGAACTAAACTGCTACACCACTTTCTTGTTCCACTTTCAACAGTGTGTTTTTAGCAAAGAAGGAAAATTCAGTCTGTGCCACCTGGCCGTACCTCACTTAATTAGCCACATAACTTATATACGTATACATTTTAAACACATGTGTATCATTTTAAAAAATAATTCTCCATTTCTATGCCTTTCCATTTTCCTGCAAACTACTCAGGCCTGATTGTTTTAGCTGCCACTGTATTTTCAAGTTAAAATCTAATTGGAACAATGGTGTTTTGAAATTCTTAGAACAAAAATTAAAAAGAATAAGAGTCACTCGAATACTACTGATTTTGGATTAGTTATAGGGAGGTAAAAGTTAGTGGAAATACTTAATATGTAGCAATCAAAACAAACAAAAAGCTTCAGGATCTTGACTTATCCACCTAACATGGAGGGGAGATCTGACTTTGACCCATAAAGTAACAGACACACATTGTCTCTCAATGAATATCGATACAAGCAAAAACAATTGTAAGCTTTTTTCCAAATTCTTCGGATACAGACGCGTCCCTGGGGAGGCAGGCAGCCTCGGCGCGCAGTGCGCATGTGCACAGCCTGCGTTCCTGAGCTGACCAACCGCAGAGACCTGTGGAGTCGTGGAAACTCTGAGCTAAGCGTTGTTTCCAGCCCTGGTGGAAACTTTGCGCCACACTTTATTTTTTTCCTAGCCATTGTTTATTAACAGAATTACATGTTTATAAAAACGAAGGCTAAAAATATTGTTATAATCATAACTCTGCTAACCACTGGCAGCTTTTCATGCAGCAGTTAGTCTCACTCCCCAAGTACATTTTTACTGCGGCACCTGATCCTTCCTTGATGTCCAGGCAGTTTTAGAAACTATACCCCGCTGCCTACTCCACTTCTTTCCTTAGTTCACGCTTTCCTCTGCTTACAGGTATTTTAGGGGCACCTTCTCCTTCCACCTGCCAAGGCTCTGCGTTACAGCTTCCTCACTTAAAATGCGTGACACTGCCTCAGAGGAAGGCTACTGACTACTGATAAAAGTGTTTGCATTGAAGGGCCAGGAGAAATAAAATGCCCGCAGACATTTGGGGGTGAGACGTATTTCCACGTCCCTAAAATGCTGGGCTGGATAAGAACAAGGAGGAAATGTGCAAGCACAGGGATGAAAAGGGAAATTGGGGGCCAAGTATTGTGAGCCTATTCAAACAAATTCTACCCTAGTGAGTCCATCTAATTGCATATATTTTAAAAATACCAGAAATTGTGACTGCATCAAAAATTATGCTCCTTCATAAATACATTTATATTTATGAAGTCTTTTTTCATAGCCAAGAGCTAAAAATTAATGGTGAAAGTAAAGATAAAAAATACATATGGCTTTTAGGCAAATTTAATTTAGGTCAAGTTCCAAGATAAATAAAATCTATTTATTTAACTTGCAAATTACAATATTCTCTTTCTTCTCGGTATTTGTTGCTTCTCCGTTTTTAAGGGGCCCCTGGTTGTATACCTGGATCTTTTCTTCCTTCCTTTCTTTTCTTTGTTTTTTGTTTTTTGTTTTTTGCTTGTTTGTTTCTATCTCTGCAAAATGTAGGGCTTGGGAATTTCCCACCATGGTATAAGATAGAAAACTCTATGGACAGAGAGTGATTCGTGGATCTAAAAAGAAATTATTCTTAGAGTTATTAATATTACCCAGTATCATTTAACGCCAATCTAAAATTTCATACTCAGTGGACATATGTCCGGCGATGCTTGTGACAGAGAGGCTAGGTCTGAGCCTCTGCCGGACTCTAAGGACCATGACTTCTTTGGGACTGAACTTGGCCACAAGCAAATTAAGGCAATATACTCATAGGTCATATAGGTCAGAGTCCTCTGGTTGATGGCCTATCATTTCTTTGTTTGGTATTCACATATTTATTAGTTAAAAATCTTGACTGGCTGTTGTTTTTATTGTGGAAAACAGAAAAAAGTTGATTTAACTTTTTAATTTTGGTTTCTCAGCCTATCCCTATTTCATCATTTCATCCCACCCACAAATCACAGCAGTCCAGAGAAAGCCTGGTGAGATGGGAAAGTAGGGCAGAATTCTACTTATCACACATAGATTCAAGTCTCTTCTGGCATCTGGCCTTCAATTTAACATAATCACTGATTTCTTTGTAGAGCTCAGGTCAAATGCCACTTCCTCAGAGAACCTTTCCCTGACCTGCCTATCTGAGCAATGCAATGCACCCAGCTCCAGTCTCCAGCTTCTCATCCTGCTGGAGTTTTCTTCAGAACATTATCCCCTCATAAAGTAATAGTTTATAGTTACTCATTTCATTTAATAATAATGACAATGATAATAATAACAACAAAAGGTAACTTACTGAGCTCCCAGTATGAGCCAGGCACTGTTTTCAATGCTTTACATGTACTAAATTACTTGATCCTAATAGCCCCCTATGAAGTAGAAACAAATGCTCTCCTCTGTTGACAGACAACAATCGCTAGAAGTTAAGTTAGTGCCCGAGGTTACACAGGCAGGGCGAGGCTTCCCCTAGGAAGTCTGGCTTCAGAGGCTGGCTCCCCACTGGAGAGTTACACAACCTCCGTAAGGGCAGAAATTTTCTTTTTCCACCAATAAGTTTCCTGTGGTCAAAACTGTACCTAGCACAGAGGTTACTCAGTCAATATTGTATTTGTAGAATGAATGTATGAATGAATAAATGAATAAACGAAAAAATGAACGAACTTGATGGTGAAAGTGTGAGTATAAAGGACTTGGGAAATAAGTTAATTCCATACTGCAGGGCCAACCTGGATCAAAAACTTCAAATTAGCAAAGACAGCCAGGGTCAAGATGTGGGCAATTAGTTACATGTAACAAGGGAACTGATTTTGTTCTGAATTTGTCCTGTAAGAAATTTGTGCTGAATACCTTCTTCCTTTAGCAGTTGATATCGCTAATCCTTTCTGAGCCTTTTTGATGAAGTGTGTATTCCAAGGTCATAGATAATATGTTTGAGTATTGCTTTTATTTTTAATCACAGAGGAGGGAAGCCTACATCAGAATCCTGTTCTCACATAAAATAGTATTATTAATGTGTCAGAAGGACCTCAGGAAATGTTTGAGGAAAACGTAAAAGAGATGCTGTTGGTGGGAACTGGTAAACCTTAGCATGCTGTGTAAGAGACACAATTCTTAGGAGAAGGTACAATTTCCATTTTAAATTATCGGTGATGGTTCACATGCATAATTTGGAGGGTGAGATAAAGGACAAAGCAAGAAAGTTTTGGAATAAAATGAACCTGCTAAAATTGAAGTTATGTGTCTGGTTTAAAGGGAAATGGGAAGTTAAAAATGAAAGTTTTTGCTTTCATTCTCTCTTACACAGACCTGAGTTTGCTGACTGGTGCTTAGAAGATGTCTATGTACGTGAATATATTGTGAACTGCAATCCTTATAGTGGTGGCTTTCAAGTTTCTCAGACAGGCTGTCATATTTCAGGGAATTACCATTTTTGGAAGACTGTTGAAATTTAGGGCTCATACCCATCGCAGGCTTTAGAGACACTACTTGTATCAGAAAACTTGTGTAAACCATACTTGACATGGAACAAAAATTAGTCAACTTATGAAAATCAGAGCTATTGAGATTGCAGTCAGCGCCCTACCTGCTCACGGGCTTCTCCTGAGGCCTCTGCAGAAGTTCCAGACCACGGACACAGGCACCGCGAGCGATAAGGTGAGTTAGTGGCCATTTCCAACATGGAAATGGTATGAAGCAGAAAACCACTGCAACTCATCTAATACCATAAATATCTTTTCATTTTTACCTATCCTTGGAGCACAAAAACCGACTTGTGTGAAACATATCCAAGATAAAATTATTTTTCATATCAACCGCCAAAAGCTTTATAAGACCCTAGCAAACTTCTCTGTGTGGATTTGGAGTCTCCACCCCGAGCACAGGACCTGGCACATATTAAACACTCAATGACGTTGATTCTGTTATTATCTTCTTCCATAATCTCCTCATCTGCGTGGATCACATCTCCTCTGCCGCTTGTCACTCACGTCTGTTCCTGATGAACCCTCCCATCCCTGCCTTCACCACTCCGAGCTCCACATTCTTTGTCTTGACTCTCGGTCCACAGGAGCTTCTAGTGAGCAACTGTCAGTCACCACGTTACGATAGTTACGTGTCATTAGAGGACACACACCGCATGCACCTGTCCACTGAAGCTCGGAGCAATACCAAACAGAAGGAGGCAGATGCTCTAATTGCTCAGCACCTCCTGGAAAGCTGCGTCTGCCTCTTTCCCTGCCTTTGTGTCAGTGTACAGGCTTTCTTAGACCATCTCGTCCAGACATCATATTCTTGCTCCATAGCACTGACCACGGCTGCACCGAATAGCAGACCTGTCCTCTCTACCTTTCACAAGGTATGTGTTCACCATGTTTCTTACCACGTTTCCCTGAAAATAAGACCAGGTCTTCTATTAATTCTTGCTCCAAAAGACACATCAGGGCTTATGTTCAGGGGATGTCATCCTGAAAAATCATGATAGGGCTTGTTTTCCAGCTAGGTCTTATTTTCAGGGAAACGCGGCAGTTGTGGGGTATTCGATGACTGTCTCTCTCCCCAGCTAAACTGTTTGGCCTATGAACAGAAATGTCCTGTGGCAGTTTGGTCCCTCCTAGAGTTGGGCAAAATGGTGGCCCTGTGTTTGTCTCATTTATCTTTTTGTTGTGTATGAAGTAGACAGTTGGCATATATTTGTGGAATAATGAATTGAATGAATAAATGGATATCCCTACCCTGAAAAATGTGTTACATAATTCAAACTACTTCTCTCTGAAATCTGAAATTTCCAAATAAATATCCTCCTTAAGTGAAATCTTCCAATAATTCCAATTTGTCTTGGAGTACATTAAAACTCGTCAAAAACCTTAGATGGCTTGTGAAAGGCCATGTAGAGATAATAATAATAGTAATTGATATTTGTTTACTATTTCATATTTTCCATAGGACTTTATATGCATGATCTTTTCTGATCAATATAATCCTGTGAGGTAAATATCCAATTATTCTATTTTTAGATGAGAAAATTGAGGCTTGGACAGTAGAGGATACCTGCCATTGATCACTATTTGGCCAGTAAGTGACTGGATAATTCTAGAATATAGACTTCTCTATTCCAAATCCTGTATCTTTTCACTACATTAACCTAAGATTCTTGACTTAAAACAAAATAATGTTAATAATATAGAATCTAATTAAATTGAATCAAATCACCGAGGTCTCATAAAACTAATAGAACATAGAAGGGCTGAAAAGTCAATGAAACATTTACTTTATCAATTCAACATATTTTATTGAGCATCAGGAGCTACTGGTCACTAGTTTTTTCAGTTGTCTCCTAGCTTTATTTTCCTAGTTAGGAAATTCCAGAAGAACAAGAACCAGTTTCAAAAAAATATATATTTGTACTATATTCCAGTTTTTAATAAAGAGTAAATGAATGTCATTTGTAGTTCAGCAGTGCATGGATTCTAGCTAATGTGCTAACGTTTAAATAAACCTGTTTTGTTTTTGGTGTTTTTTTTTTTCCTATCCCATCCCAATCCCAGCCCTTCATTTGCAAGCAAAATATATTATATTTTTTCTGCCCTCCCTTCTTCTTTTATGCCCCAAAAATAGGAAGGGAAAAAAGTACTTGTACTTAAATCACATACTACTTGCTGTACCTACTAATTTGCACAATGGCTGAGTTTTAGGTTAAATAAATATGCTTAAGAGCCAAAATAAAAATCCATCATTTGGCATCAAACTAATGGCTGACTGATATGCCACTAAGACTTTGAGTTCCATTGCTCCACAAACTTAGGCTGGAATTCTAAATCTGTCATTTGTGGTGAGAATGGTATTCTACATCAGGCCATCACTGTTTCATTTCTGATATTCAGCCCTTTTACTTTATGATCCATTGCCTCAGAAATTTGGGAGAGACTAAGTGGGAGAGAGAGGCAAAGGGAAATAATTTAGAAGACGACGTCATGGAAATGAGATATGGCAAAGAAAACACACAGCCATCAAGCAGATTTCTCACTCTTATCTTCTCCTCTGCCCTTAGTAATGGCTAAATGAGATTGTATTGAGTTTACAGATTTTAACCTCAAATGTTTTAAGAGTCTTTCCCTATATTTGCCAAATAAAATCTCTGAAGTCTTTACAAGTTTGTATATAATTAAAGTTGATCATAAGTAGTTTAAAATATTGCCTGACCATGACAGCACTGACTGACAAAGCACTGACTGAGAAAACAGAAAAAAGAGCAAATCTGTTTCAGATTCAAAGTAAGGATTGCTTGTCAAAGAGTTAGCAAAGATGGGAAACAAATAAATTTTAATATAAAGGACATGGAAAAAAATGAGAGCTGACCATTTTAGGAGATACACTTATTTCTATGACTGCCTGCACTTGGGACGGGATAAAAATCCTTCCCGCTGCCCTGTAAGAATGTAAGTGTACCATGATTCGACTGCTCAAATAACACAGGAACTGTCGCATCTGCATTCTCAATAGCCTTTCCCAGCAAACGTCGTGTGTCTTACTAGAAGGCCCCAGAAGCCCTTTGGAAGAGGGGAGGATCTACTGAGCCCCCATCTTGATCACATTCCCATGTCTTTATGTTCATCTAAAGTCAGATATCTGGATCATTACAAACTACTCCAAACTGACTTTTCTTATGGAAAGGGAGATGAGTAAGACCATTTGAGTGTCAAAATGCTGGACAAGTGGGTGTGGTGTGCCCACTAGCCCAGGTCCTGGGTACAGAGTAGGGGAGCAGTGAGCGGACAACATGGGGGGTTAGCGGTGAGTGGGACAGCATGTGTGTGGGGGAAGCGGTGAGCAGGACAGAGTGTGGAGGGGCCGTGAGTGGGACAGCGTGAGGGGGTAGCAGTGACAGCGTGGACAGCGTGGTGTCTGCTCTCACGCACGCTCGGTCCAGTGGGGTGGCATGTACTAGAAAGCTTAGTGAGATCACATGGGTTTTCAAAAAGACTGACAAGTCCCTGAGGGAAACAGAGAGAAGAAAATACTGAGTGGGGGTCTTCTTGGCAATTCACCCTTGGCAAACCCTACATTGCCAAGCTGAATTTGGGTGATTTTCATATCCCCTGATGGATCGTGAGCTTTTCCGTGTATTTGAAATAATGACCGCGATAATTCGATCATTTCCTTCATAATGTGTTGGTTCCCTTGCCTGTATATAAAGGCTCCTGAGGAGGGCAGAGGCAAACCCAGAGCAAAGGTGACAAGTACAGGTTTTGACTTCGAAAGCTAACACTTCATACTCTTCAAAGATGAGGGACCTAGGCTTTTTAGAAAAGAAGAAGAATCTTCTAAATCAAAATAATAATAGTAGCAGTAGCATTCTGAACAGCAAGAAGCAGGCTGCCAACCAAGGAACATAGGGTTTTTACTGTAAACCAGAGTAAGAAAGAAGCACATATGACCTAGGGGTAGTTCCCATGCAACAGAAGAGACTGCCTCAGAGCTGGACAGAAAATGCCTGATGGAAGGGACAAGAACACACAGGCCTCTTCCAGTGTGTAACCCCACTCCTATTCTGGACTAAAACCCCAAGATACAAGGGGCCTCCCTCCCAAAAGGCCCAGCAGAGAGCAAGGGCAGGTGGAATGCAACCGAGTCCTACAAGGTCAGATAGCACCAGCAGTGGCCCAGAGGAGAGGCCACCAGGTGGGTGATGGGGCCATGCTCACCATCAACAAACTGGATTATCCCCCTGGGAAAGAACACAAGCTTCTACACACATGGACTCGGCAGCAGGGATGCCGTGGAAACAGGCTGCTGCCCAGAGAGCAGATGGGAGCCAGGTAGGGACAAACCCTACCCCAGCCTGGAAAACAGGGGAGCTAAGCCCACACTGAGTTCAGGCCTTGAGAGAAGGGCGGATGAGGGGGAAAGGGACAATGCTGAATGAGACTAGATGTTTACCCATAAGGGACTAACTTTATACGCCAGCAGGGTCTGCGATGCCTTGAGACAATAAATCGGTCCTCCCACCACCATCTGTAGGAGAAAGAATTCGCTTACTGAAAATACTGAGCTTCTGCATATGTGATTTCCAGTGCATACACTCAGACCTACTACTCTGAGGGCAGTTATTTCACGCTGCTGAGCCTCAGTTCAGACATGACGAGCACAAGGAGGAATGCCAAGGTCTGCCTACGGGGTGAACCCACTCATTTGTAATATTCGCCAAGGTATATATTCCACCAGGACAGGACTTTTGTCTGTATTGTTCATGGATGCATCTCTATTATCTAGAACAGTAATGGGTACTCTATTCTTAAGTAAATAAAACATAAAGCCCATTGTTCTTTAGTTAGCCGATAAAACTTTTCTAGGGATTTAAAGATCTTTAATTTTCAAGATTTTTATATTGGTAGCTTTGGTTTCTTCCTGAATTTAATATGAATAACCAGCTTAATCCAAAAATTAGGCAGTTCTACAGACTGAAATGTGCCCACCCCTGCCCCGCACAAAAATTCACATGTTGAAGTCCTAACCCTCCATGTGACTGTATTGGAGATAGGTCCTTTCAGGAGGTGATTGAGGTTAAATATGGTTAAATATGGTGGAACCCTGATCCAATAGAAGAGGCACCAGAGCTCTGTCTCAACCCTGTGAGGACAGAGCAAGAAGGCGGCCGTCCATACACCAGGAAGGGGCCCTCACCCGAGCTCCACCCTTCCAGCACCCTGACCTCAGACTTCCAGCCCCCAGAACTGTGAGAAAACACACGTCTGTTGTTTAAGCCGCCCCGTCTGTGGTGCTTTGTAATGGAAGCCTGAGCCGCCGAAGACAGGAAGTGATGGTCTGTCATTACTGAAAATCATCATTGCGGCCTCTCCAAAATAAAACACTAAATAGCAAACTTCCTTAATACACTTAAAGTAGGATCTGGTTTCATGCAAACTGCCAAGATCATGTCTACAACTGTCCATACCCTGCACCAAGAGAACGTCACTTGAGGCTGTACTGTACATCCAGCCCCTGAACTAAAACAGGAAATGACGCACCATAAAGAAGTTGGTGGCTGACATACTTGAAATTAACATTTTGGAACCCAAATAGACATTTGCTGGTCAAACACATGTAATACTATAAGTAAACAAGTCTAATTTTCAAAGGTATAAAATTTCTAATTAAAAAAGCCTTGACCTTGCCTCTTCTTTGCTTTATGATTATGCAAAGTTTCATTATCATGCCAATTTCCTACCTTCTTTTCCTCCCACTGAGATTTTCCTAAGCCTTTTCTTTTCATGTATTATGAATAAATTCAATGCAGTTGTCTGGGATTTATTCCAAGTAAAGAACAATGAGACTTTAGCTTTTGATTTTTATATTCATAAGTTGTTTTTGGAAAGGGCCATTGGAGAAACACTAGTAGTAACTGCCTGCTATGCAGAGTGGTGAAGGACCAGTACCCACAACTGCAATTCACTTGAAAGCAAAGCCCCAGCAGCTTTCAGTCTAGTGCCAAACCTGAAATTCATTCTCTGGAAAAAACTGTTCCTTCCAGTGGAAAAGACGGATAGCAAACTGAGAACCAAACTTCCCTGCACTCGTTTTGGGAATGGCTTAGTCACTGGGCCCTAAATAAAATAATTCCTTTGGAAGGGGGGGTTAGAGATGGTGAGCGTTAATATTACTTTACACAACTAAAATGTTTTACAATCCAGGTTGTGTTGCAGTAACAAACAATCTCCAGATTTCAGCTGCTTACAAACAAGGGTTTATATCCTTGTCTTGCAACTGAGCACAGATCAACTGTACATTGACTCCCATCTTCACAGCAGAAACCAGGCTGGTGAAGCAGCTGCTATCTACATTTTTCTGATGAACATGGCACAGAGAAAGGAAAAGGCCCCCATTCAGAGGTTTTGTGACCAAGTGGCACATCCTACTTCTGTGCATCTTCATTGGCAAAAGCAAGTCACATGGCCATGTCTGATGTCAGTGGATCAGAAAAATATAATCCTCCACTTGAGAGCTGTGCAAATATCTGGGAACAATAGTACAATTTACCACAAAACGTTGCTACATAACGAGATGCTAACTTATGATATATTCATTAACAATTAAATATACTTAATAAAAACAATATTTCATATCTACTGTATTTCTGTTCCCTGCCAGGATCAATGAGAAGATTTTATATGTGTTATTTCATTTAAATTTATGAGGCTTCGTGAAGCTAACTTGTTCTGTGTTGCATAGATGGTAAGTGACAAGCAGAGCCCACTCAAAGCTGTTTGCATACTAATGACAATTTGCTGGTTTCGAAATATACTTGAACCTGTACTTGAACTTAAAAGTACTTTACTATTTTCCTTTTAATTTTTTCTTTATAGATTGGGTTATCTCAAGTGACAGAGGTCCCTTGAATCAAACACTGATGTAGGGCCCACGAGAGAGCAGCGCACCTGAGAAGGAGGTGAGGAGAAGGAAGCAGCTGCCTGAGTGAGCTCAGCGGACGTGTAGTGTCCAGTGGAGACCTGTCCCTATAAACCATGAAGGCTCCAGGGCAATGCAAGCTTAGCTTCTAACAGTGGCGAGTCACTCCAGTGTGAGGTCCGATCCGTTAAAACTGAGCACAACTGATCCTATTATCGCTAACATTGCAAATTCGTTCATTTGACTTTGGGGCAGAATGAAGAGAGGAGAGACAGGGAAACAACAAATCCTGATGGCCTTCTGAATAATTAATAAATTAATGCTAGGAAAACAACCTAAATGTTTCTGTCAGTTTGAAGAGTCTCCAAGACGCATATGCCTGGTGCTGCCATCTGTGTCCCCAGGGTGATGGCAGTGGCAGCGTCCTACGTATGCAGGGAGAGCTAACACCCAGGGCTTTCACTTACTGAAAACAGTAAGTGGACCTGAGATGCTTCCCATCAATAGTTCCACAGGGAATTGCTTGGCTTTTGTGTTCTGTCGGGTTTGTGGTTGCTTGGAATGGCTTAAACTGCCAGACCCAGCTCTGGCAAAGGACCCTACCCTGTGGTTGTAAGGACTGATTTAAAGGTGGGCACCTAATCAAAGTGCTTTTCTTCTGGAATCATCAAGAAAGGCACTTGCTTATCCTGCCACTGTGGCATGGAAGGACAATGTACCTGGGACTATTGGCAGCATTGTCATCCGGCTGCAAGAGATGAGAAAGTCACTTTAAGAAGGAGAAAAGGAGGCCAAACCATAAGGAAAAGTGTCACCAGAAAGAGGGTGGAAATTTCCTGGTGGCATTGTTTAAGCCTCTGGAGCCAGCCATGCATCAAAGCTAACTTCTAAAAGAAAATACAGGAGAAAATCTTTGTAATCTTCAGTTAATCAAAGATTTCTTAGATAAAACACCAAAAATACAGCATATAAAAATAATTGATTGAACCTCATCAAAATTAAGAAGTTCTGCTATTTGAAAGAGTATTAAAAGAATGAAAATGAAAAGCACAAACAGGGAGAAAATATTTGCAAACCACATATCTAATAAGGGGTTTGTATTCAGAATATATATTTAAAAACATTAAAATTTAATAAGGAGAAAATAAGCAAAAACTAAACCAAAAATTGGAGTAAAATATTTGAACATATGCTTTACCAAAAAAGACATACAGTTGGCACATAAACATATAAAAAGATGCTAAAATTATTGAGCATTATGGGAATGCAAATTAAAACCACATGAAACACTACTACTCACATATTAAAATTTCTAAAATGTAAAAAGACAGCCCTTACGCAGTGTTGGCAAGGATGTGGAATTCTCTTATACTGCTGTCGGGAACGTAAAATGGCATATCGTTCTGGCAAACATTTTGACAGTCTCTTAAAAATTAAACATACTCCTACAAAGCATTCCACTCCTAGGTATTGACTTCAAGTAGTGAAAGCGCACATACATAGATGTTTATTGTGAATTTATTTGTGTAACTCTCAGGTGGAAAACAACCTAAAAATCCATCAACAGGTAAATGGATAAATTGTGGCCTATCTGTCCAATAGAATACTACTTAGTAATAAAAAATAATGACCTATTGATGCACGCAACATGAATGAATCTCAAAATAATTATGCTGAGAGAAAAAATCCAGACAGAACAAAAAGAGACACATACTACATGATTCCATTTGTATAAACGTCTAGACAATGCAAACTAATCTACAGTGATAGAAGGCGGATTAGTGGTTACCAGGGAGACTGGTAAGATGGGGACAGAAAGAAGGGTGGGGTTCCAAAGGGCCTGAGAAACTTTTGGGGTACCAGATATGTTCATTATCTGGATTTTGGTGATGTTTTTCTTACATTATTAAATAACCATAATTACTTGCTAATGAGATGTGTGTACCAGTCAGGAACATTGCACAACTTTTCAAACCTTGAAATTAGTTTGAGCGTCACCACTGTCATTTCACACAACACTTGCTTTGGTCACAACTACCAAAACCCCAGCTTTGCAAAGATATGACATCATCTAAAGAAATGTAGTTCAAACTATTGTTGCAATTATGTGTTACCTCAAGCCAGTACTTGACATGGTCTCCAACAAATGTTGTTAAATTGGATTGAACTCTCCAAATCCAAAATTTCTAATTTTTCTGAACGCAATTTCAAAGGTTCCCTAAGGCTATGGGAATTCAAAGTCATATACACAAAGAATTATTGAATTATTATGGTGTGACCTCAGGCAAAATTTTTGGAATGTTTTCCAATTCTCAGTGGAGCCATTTCGAATATCCACTTTCTGTGATTTATTTTTTGCTTCCATTTTTGCTATATATACTAAAAGTAACACACGACCTATTGTTGAACTCTTCAATGAAGCTCTGGAAAGAGAATACGGAGACTCTTCTGGTTCTTTCTTTGAGTGTAAACATCTTTGAAATCTCAAATGAAAGAAATTATAGACATAAAAATAATCTATTTAATAGGATATGTGGTACTGTCTGTAAAACAATTATCTTTGCTTCTGTTGGAGTTAATAAACCATTTCAGGTTATATTTTTCCTACATTTTACAGCTGAATTAAGAAATCTTGTTTACTTATTTTGAATTACTGTCAACCAGACCACTTTGGAACTGTAATATGAGCTGTTTTAGGATTTCAGGACTGCAGAAGACAGCAGCGTGTTCTTAAGTTTTAATATCATGGAAAGTGTTCATTAGCAGGCCTTTGCCTAAACTTGCCTGGCCTTCAATAGGGTTCAAATCCAGTTAAATCTTTATTTCATCTAAACAGCTGCTATCTTCTTTTTTGCACATCTTTGCCTCAATACAGCAGTGATATAAATGTGTGTAATGATTGGACCCTGTCCCAAGAACTTGAAGTGTGTTCGAGCCAAATGCAGATTCAATTGGCTAAGTCATAATGCTTTGCAAATTGCTGTCTGTATCCTGCTTCAATAATGAAGCGAACTACAAAACAAGTTGTTCTACAGCTTCTATGCTCCATTACTTTGAGATATAGTTTGAAGCTTTGAAAACATCTGCAGAGAGAAAATGGGATCAACAATGATCCAGCTGTGACCTCACTACTGGCTAATCGCACCCTTTTTTGGCAGGAGAAGCACTAATCCACGGATCCATCACCCTACCTATTAAAAGGTGAGCACAGGGGCTTTCAATGAAGGCTTTCAATGAAGTTTCAATAAAATCCACCTCTGCACTCGCCAGCTAGAAGTTTTAAAATTCAAGGGCTCAGAATTAAAGATCATAATGTGTTTGAGTTCAAAAGAAACCCTGATATCTCAGGTTATCTAGCGAAGACCGAAGGCATTGTGAATACCACTTGCTCACATTTGGCTTTGCTTTGTCAACCACTGACTTTACTACATGTGAAGAACAGAATAAAAGATTGCCTTTTTCTCACTTTTAATGCTAGTCCTAAAATGGGAAGGCTCTTGCACGATGAAATCACCAGGCTCAGACTGGCCCGTCCACAGCAGGTCAAAGGGAGTGGTGATGTCACCAACAGTCAACCGCCAAACACATACAGGCTCAACAAGCCTGGGCTCGGTTCTCGCCATCCCCAAATTCACAGTCCTCTTGGGACGTGTACGAGTAATGCCATGGAGCTGCAAAGGATGAGAAATTACACCCCAGAGAATTCTGTTTATAAGAAGTTATTCACATCCAATAATCTCAGGAGACATGAACACAGCAATGTTGAAAATTACCTATTAATTGTTCATTCTTGAAGGAAAAATTAGACGATTATTTTTTAAAATATGCAAAGCCTTGTATAATAAAAATTAGACTCCCATATGTGATTCAATTTCTACTCATTAATTATGGAGACGTTAATAACTACTAAATTGCTAGCAGTAAAAAAATAATCATTCATCACTGGAGAAGTGCTGAGTTTTTACAAAAAATGATCAGAAATGTTTTATGGGCTTTGGAGCTTTTGGTGTCTTGGACTTTTCCTGATACGTACACACAGCTCATCCACCTGCTTAACTTTTCCAAGGTGTCACTGCTACACTTATTCCAACACGTTATGTCTCCCCAACTACCCTGTTTCCCCAAAAATAAGACCTAGCCGGACAATCAGCTCTAACGCATCTTTTGGAGCAAAAATTAATATAAGACCTGGTATTATATTGTATTGTATTATATTATATTATATTATAACATATTATATTATAACATTATATTATATATTATATTATATTATATTATATTATATTATATTATATTATATTATATTATATTATATTATATTATATTATATTATAAAGACCCGGTCTTATATTTATTATAGTAAAATAAGACCAGGTCTTATATTAATTTTTGCTCCAAAAGACACATTAGAGCTGATTGTCTGGCTAGGTCTTATTTTCGGGGAAACACGGTAAATAAAAGTTTCTTAAGGATTTGGTCTTATAGATCGTTGAATCCAAACATTTAACCCCTTGCCTCTGTGTAGTACAAACTTATTCAAAGTTAGTAATAAATAATCAAGCTCTCGAAAAATATTCGAGACAAAAACATTTGCTCTGTAGAACCTGGAAGGATATGATGAGAAACGGAATGCTTAATAAAAGTTTATTGAGGATTATCTGCATAATGATGTGTTTAACAATTAAGCACTTTAAGATGTTTAGCATCGTGTTAGGGAGATATTATAAATGCCTTCCCGAAATTAACCTGGGACTCCAAAGAGTTACATATGATCGAAATTCTCTTTGTGCCCCCAACATCAAGAAATGGCACATAAAGCTGTCTTGGAATTGAGCACAGGTGATAAAGGAAAATAAATTTTTAAAAAAGAAAGGGTAAAACAGTCCTGCAAAGTTATAACCACACATTGTTCTTAGATGAATTTGTCCCCTAAGTAAACTGATTCTGGATGGACCACACAACCTGAAGTTGTACAAATGATTTGAGTTTGCCCCAACTCTAAGCATCCCCAGCAAACTGGAAGCAGCAAACGCAAACTCTCTCTGGAGGAAACCACATCTAATCTTTGACTTTGATTAACTTTGCAAATAATTTTCTGGGGGCAAGGACTAGCAGGCAGCCAGAGATAAGAAAGCTTACAAAGAAATAAGACAATATGGAAAACACCAGAAGAAAAAATTACAGAAACAGATCTGCAAGCACAACAGATACTAGAATTATGAAATAAATATTAAAACAAATATGCTTATCATGTTTAAAGAAAGAAATGAAAATATCTGCAGAGAATTAGGAACTATAAAAAAGATTTGAGCAATAACTAAATTAATTGTAGAATAATATAATAACTAAAATTAAAAACAGCCACATTTGGACATTTGCACACACGGCAGAATTAGTGAACTGAAGACAGATGAGAAGAAATTACCACAAATGTATCGAAGGTCAGTCTCACATGGATTTATCAGTAAAGTCTACCAGACATTCAAAAGTCAGAAACTAAAAATGGGAGGGGGTGGGAATGAGAGAGAAGGGGAAGGGATTAGAAAGTACAAATTGGTGGTCACAATATAGTCACGGGATATGAAATACAGTATGGGGAATATAATCAATAATGTTGTAAAGATCATGTAAGGTGTCAGATGGGCACTGGACTTATCAGGGGGTCACTTCATAGACTGTGTAGGTGCCTGACCACGGTGCTGTACACCTGAAGCTGAAGTAGAATATTGAATGTCAACTATAATTAAATAAATAAATAAATAAATATATATATATATATATATATATATATATATACACACACACACACACACACACACACACACATACATATATATTTATATGGTCACAGGATGTAAAGTACAGCATAGGGAATATAGCCAATGGTATCGTGATACATATATGAGTATGAGTTATATATATATATATATGAGTATGATGTCAGAGGGGTAGTAGATTGGGGTGGGGGGCATCACTTTATGAGGGGTGTAAATATCTAACAATTACGCAGCTTTGTACACCTGAAACTAACAAAAAAGAAAAACATAATGTCGATCTCATATAGCTTCTTCCAGGAGATAGGAGAGGTGGAAACACTGCCCGACTCACTTCCTGAGGGTCACTGCTAAAGCTTGACAGAGACAAAAGAAAGAAACCATGCAGCACAATCTCATTCATGAACACAGATACAAAACTGCAAACCAACTACTAGAAAATTGAGTCTTGCTACACACAAAATGAGTAAAACCATGATTAAGTTTATCTTAGCACTACAAGATAGGCTGAACAATGTAAAATCTATGAACAGATATAAAATAGGCATAAAAAGGAGCTTAGTGAAAAAAATAACTTTTAGCAAACTAGAACTAAAAGGGAACTTTCTAAATACACGTGTTGCCTAAAAGTACAGTACAGTAAGGTACATGATGAACTATTGAAAGCGTCTGATACCATGAATATTACTATGATCCTGCTACCAACACTTTGGTTCCATCTTACATTGGTGGTTCTGTCCCATACAGTAAAAGGAGAAATCAGGTATACGATGGTACTGATATTACGGTCACTGGAGGAAAATGGAGTATCGATTTACTGAATTGAGCGCAAGGCTCATGACACCAGCATGGGCCAGGGAGCTGTGTCCTACACAACTAGACTGAGAAACAACGGCTTGAACCAGAGTGGGGTGGGGGAGGCGAAAAAAGGGGGGAAAAAAAAAGAACTTATATGGAAACGTATGTTTCAATAAAGTTAGTAGAAAGGTAAGCTATAACTGGGAGAAATAGTTATAGAACACATATTACTTATGAAATATTAGTATCCATAAAATATAATATGTATTACAGAATGTATTTGAACAAGAAAATAAAAACCATTAAAATAAGACAGAGGGCAAGTCTTAAGACAAAAATGACCAATCAACTTGTGAAAAATGCTAATTTCATTAATAATTAAGTAAATCCTAATTAAAAACACAATGAGATATCTTTCTAATCTACAATTTTGGTAAAAATTATAAGTCTAACAATTCCAAGATTTGGTGAAAATGTGGAGTAATTGGAACTCAAAAATATTCACCAGCAGTAGATGAGATTATTAAATTGTTGCATGTTTATACTACGTAGCAGTGAAAATAGACAACTATAGCTATGCAAAGTGACATGGAAAATATAAAAAACAATTATGAATGAAAAAACAGACGAGCAAGACAGAAGAACATGGATAGTATGATTCCATTTATATAAAAGTGAAAAACAGGCAAAAGTGAAAAGTATATTGTTTAGGCGTACGATTGCATGCGGTAACTTAGTTCCGGAACCAGTTACTCTGGCGTGGGAAGTTAACAGGCTTCAGAGGTATCCATCTCACTGGGATGTGTAAAGATTTTGTGAGGCTGGGCTGAGTTTCCTGAGGGCAGGACGGGGCTTTGTCTTCTCCGTTTTATTTCCCGAGTCTAGCAAAATGCATGGCACGTTATATGTGCTCAGTAAACATTTACTGATTAAATGAATGAATACAGGGCCTTTGTGAACTGTGAAGCTATGCCAATCGAGATATTTTTATTGTCACTTGCTATAATTTAACTTGTAGAATCATGTTGAATGCAATGGACAAGAGTATTCAGGAAACACAATGGAAAGTCTAATGTTAACCTGACACTCTTTGACAAAATTAACTAAAATTTTTATTTTCTAAAATCAGAATAATTACAATTACATGTAAATAGTCACAGGAGAATGAAACATAAAATCTGAATCCAGTGGAGCATAATTTGAAAGGCAAATCCAAGAAAAAGGATGGAAAACTTGAGTTGGTCAAAGCCTGCAAGTTCCACCATCTAAGTTTTTTTAGAAAATAGTTCACAAGTTGGAAGTTTGGAAATGTGGTTAACATGGAAGTAATTGAGGGTGTTTGTGAATCCAAATGCCCCTCTGCCAATGTGTCTCCAATTAGAAAAAGACAGCAGATGAGTTAAATGTTCATTATATTTGAAGTGTGGAAACTCGCCATAGTAATCCACTGTACATTTGCCAGTTTTCTAATTTTTTGGCTCCATTATCCAATTGTCCTGCTGCGATGTTTGTATATTGTATGTGAAAAATATGTATTTGCATGTGCATTACAGCAAAGTCATTGAATCCACACTGTATATCGCTCCCGGCTGTGTTTAATGGAATTTATCCAACGAGGGGGCAAAGTCTTCAAGTTACAAACAATACTCAAAGAGGACTTTTATCTCAACCAGATACTATGCTTTCTTCATGTCATTTCTATATACATATAATTTGAGCCAGATCGCCAGTAAGGAAGATTTGTTTAAAGGAAGAATTGCAGGTTTTGAAGTCCATGCTTCTTTTAGTTTTTTATTTTATTTTATTTCTTACTTATTTACTTGTCACATCTCTGGAATTATGTCCACATAAAACTTTGAAGATAAAAACTCCATGAAAGTAATCTGTTGAGAAAACATGTTTTATTCTTGGGGTGGGCAGCCAACACCTATTAACAAGCTCCCCTTGCATTCACCTCACCAACTAACTCTGAATCCACCTCCTGGATGGATTTAAGAGACAAGGTGATGAAAGATGAGAGAATTGTTTTATTTTTCAGAAGACAGGCTTGCCTAAGAAAACACCAATATCTAAAGAAACTATCTCTTTAAAGCTTGTTTTCCTTCTGCACATACACAGAACAGTGTATTGTACTAAAACATTAGGATTTTTAAATGGCAGGAGCGGTTACTATCCATCAGGACGTATTTGGGGGCTTTGTATAGTCTACGGAACATTTAAAAACCCTACTGTACTTTAGGCGATATAAAATTGATGAACAGAAACAAATTTTACAAATTTTTATAAGGTTCAACAAACTATATATACAACATGAGTTATACCGATATCTCTCCTTTTTTTAATATTCAAAGTGTTTCTTGGAAAAGATTGTTTAAAAAAGTAATCACAGATTCAGGCTTATCTTCATGAGGCAAATGAAGCACAGAAATGAATACTACTAGTTCACCATCCAAATACATCACATTATATCCAATATTTTAACCGAAATTATTTAGATGGTAGATTTAAATGGCTGCTTGATTTTTTGACTACGCAGAGACATACTTTAACAACTGTTTCATAAATCAAATGTATTAATATTGATGCTTTATTAGTAATATATCTATATGAAGTCAAATATCCATTCAAAATGGATATTTTTCAACAATAATTTGGTGTTTCAAATACTCAGAAGTCTGGTTCAATCAGATGAAGTCTTAAGGTAGTTGACTGATTTTGTTTCCTGTTTGTATGGTATGAAAATCTTCCAGCTTATCCTAATTTTGACTGATAATACATAAACACATCAATGTTTTTCAAATCTCATAGACCTGTTAAATTGCTGAAGTTGTTTTTAAGAAAAGATTTTCTGTCTTTCCATATTTTTTTAACAGAGATTTAAGTCTAGTCTAATCTGTTCAACCTGTGAATCACTGTCAGGTGCCAGATTGCACTGGTTCTCAGTGTGTTGCTGTGGCTTTCCGTTCCATATTCTTTGAGTTAAATTTCTATTACTTATTTGAATGTTACTTAATATAGCTCATACATCTGCAATAAAACCACCAGGTAAATGAGTGCTGATAGTATGAAGAAGCTGTTACCAAATCAGTGCTACAAGTAAAGCTGGACGTGGATCAGCAACTCCAATTTAGACAAAAGAAACAGTGACTGGAACCGACGTGACTCGCCATGAGTCCGCCCTCATGCGCGTGTGAATAAATCCAGGTTTTGGCACATTACCCGGTTGCCTCCGTGCCTCTAGAAGGTGGTCTACCAACGTCCCCATGCTACTGTTTGGAAAAACAGATTCTGCTGTTAAATCGCAAAGCAACTGGAAGGCATTTTTATACCACATTAGGAAAAACTGAAAAGTCTTACTAATAAATGCAAACTGTATGAGTTGGAAAAGGGAGATCCTGAATATCACTTTCAGTATTTGAGTTTTTAATAAAATACCTTCAGTTTACCCTCAGTATGAAGGTGGGCAGGGGTGGGAGGAGGGGTAGGGGGGAGGGGGAATATTTAAAAAAGAACCACTACCACACAGACACACAGACACACACATACACACACACCACACACACACACACCACACGCACACCACACGCACACCACACACATATCACACACACACCACACACACACACACCACAAACACACACACACCACACGCACACCACACACATATCACACACACACCACACACACACACACCACAAACACACACACACCACACGCACACCACACACATATCACACACACACCACAAACACACGCACCACACATGCACACCACACACACCACACACACAACACACACATACACACACCACACACACACACACCACACACATACACACACAAACATCCTCACACCCATCGATGCATACGTATTGATCTTTGTGTTGAGAGATCTGAAGTGGAGCATTTTGGTGAATTTGACACAACTCTTGATCGCATAGACATGCTGATAAAACTACTTAGATTTACTCTGAGTGAGAAATACCCACATTATAACAGTACTGCTTCGTCCTCTCAGTGATATACGTCAAGAGTGGCCTTGATCTTCAACCCAACGCAGATGGCAGCCCTTCCCTGTCTCTCCCAGACTAGTGTCTCACGAAGGCCCAGACGGGGTGAGAGGAGCCCAGCACTGGAACGAGAGGGGCCAGATAGGACTGCCAGCTCTAAGGCTCAGGGACTGCCTGGGGCCCACGGTATGGTGATGGCAGGGACTTACGGAAGCTGTCAACTGTGCACATTACAGGACAGTAATAAACGTAAGAAGCTGAAAGCATCACGGCTGCATAGGGGGGTAAGGAGTCTCTGGGGTGGAAGCAGTTGTCCCAAAAGGACCGAGTCCATCACATGTAGCTAAGAATTATTCAGAGAAATGTTCACAAGTCTATAAGTGTGTGTTCCTAATATTATTAACAGCACCCCTTTTTATAGTGTGAGATTCCCCAAGCTATCATAGCTACAGAGAACCTAAGACAGAGGCTAATACACAGTGGGCAATCAGTTCTTAAATTTAAAAAAACGTGCAATGACTGCAGGATTTTGTTGCACTCAGTCTCCTGTGTAAGTCTCATCTAAAGGCCTTACCTAGCACCTCCTTCTTCAGTCTTTTTTCTGACCTTCCCTGATGCCTAATCCTAAACCATAGTTAATTCCAGCCATTTCTAAAGCCCTAGATGAAATAATAGAGAGCAGAAATAAACCCTATTACCCCCAAATAATCCATGTTTTAACGTATAGAACAGATGCACTCTCAACCCCACAAGCCAAAACATTAGGTTTAAAATTCACCCTGAATTCTGCGATAGCAGAGAAAACTGCTATAATTATAGTCACAATGTAGAAATCCTAAACCTGTTACTGCAGGCAAAATAATGAAATTCTCACTTTGTCCTTTCAGGAAAGGATACATATATTAAACAGAATAAAATATACCTAATTAATCACAATAAAATATCTTTTAAATACAATTTTTTTCTTATTTTCATATATTTACTATAGTATTTTAAAACAAAGACTTTGGGTGAAAAACATTCCCAACTACCACGTATAAATCAAAATAGCCCTGTGGGAGAAAATTAGTACTTTTATTAATAATAAAGATTGAAGCTCCAAGGATGTAAAATAATTTCTCCGGGTCACACAGCTAACGACCCAAAGCAAGCTCAAATGTGTTGGTCTGACTCAGATTATGCTTTTCCCACCGTGGACAGTAATGATGTGACACCTGGGTCTTGGTTTCAGGATTAGTGACTAGGAATACATCACAAAAAGTACTGTCATTTTTTGTTTAGTATTCTTTCTCATCAATATTTTCTGGGGCAGCTGGTTAGCTCAGTTGGTTAGAGCGTGGTGCTCATAAAACCAAGGTTGCCGGTTCGATCCCCGCATGGGCCAGTGAGCTGCACCCTCCTTAAAAAATAAGTAAATAAGTAAGTAAGTCAGTAAATAAATAAATAAATAAATAAAATAATTTTAAAAACTGATTTAAAAATATTTCTCCTCTAATATTTCCTCTGTCAATATTCACGTTGAACCCAGTCAACCATACTTAAGTCTACTATAAAACAATCTTGAACTGGAAATGGAAATTGTCACAAAATTGTCGTGAAAGAAGGTATGTGTCTCAAGTTTAAGCTCCATGTTACACCTCTGATCAATTCAATTTTTTAGAATCACTTCTGACACATAGTCAAATAAATGTCTCAAATTGAATGTTTCATTCATTTCCAAAATTATTTATATTTCAATTCCTTGTTATAGTTACTTTTGGCCAAATCTGACTTCGCAAAGTAAAAATTAAAACATTGTTTCAGAGGTTCAAGGAACGGAAGCTTATACTGGCATCCGATGCTCTTCAGTAAAACCAACTGACAAAGAAAAGCTCATGTTTTTATCGGTAATAGATCGATAGTTTTATGCCTAAACCCTTAAGCACCGACGATTTGGGATGATACTGTCTGTTTAAATCATCAGAATCTAACAAGTGATGGAGAAGGCAGCACACTCTTTGATAAAACTATTCAGAACATTTTCCAAACAAGAAGAGATTATAAAAGCACGCACTACTACTGTAAACTATCATTCTCCCTAATTTCAGTCTGTGTGCTGCACCCCACAACCGCCACGTACTCACACACCCAGAATATGAAAATTTCACTCCTGCTCTGGAAGGGAACTTTCTCGCCTTCATTTCTAGGATATCTGCCTGGCATGGCTGTGATGGCGCCCTTGAGCCATGATTCTTCACCAGAAGGTCACATGCCTGAATTTGAATAGGCGAACACTGGAAGGGACCAGCCCCACACTCCATTGAAATATCCTTTAGCTTTTCAGGCAGTTCAAGTGCCTTTGAAAAGAGTGGGAATAAAGTGACTGCTGATTAAGCAGAGGGGTTGACATGGGAAGAGGTTTGTCAATTGTTTGAAAGTCACACTGCATAGGCTACAACCTTTAAAATGGAAATGCATGACACAGATACGCACACACAATAAAATGAAAATGAGGTGGTCACAAAGGACCGCCAAGGCTTTACTCCAGTAATAAAGAAAAAATATGTATCTGCTGTCAGAGAGAAGTCATTCAAAGTATTTCAGAGATGTCATCAATTTAAGAATCTAAAATTATTGTTAGTTTTAGCTCCTATAAAAATTGTTTCTTAAGAATTTTCAATTTCCTGACAAGATTTGCAAACGTGTGCTTTGTCAGTGTCTCAAAATAATTTTGAATGGAATGAAATACTACCAACCAAAAATCAACTTTTCTGGCCGTGGGTAAGTTCAGTTTCCAGATTAAACAATTTTCAAGTTTGACATAATTCTCTGCTGCCCAGTTTAATCAGAAGTCTCTCCATACCAGTTGGGGAGCTGACACAAAGCATCTGGGTAGGAGAGGGAAGGATTCATCACCAGTTGTGCAATCGTCCTTTGACTAATCAAGGTTGATTTGGCTCAGGGTTTTCTCTGTGTTCCTAAAGATGTAAACAATAGCCTTGCCCGTAAGAAACTGTAATGCCTACTTTCTTCAATCAACCAAAATATTAACCAAAAAAAGTCACGAAAATGAAAGCATTTAACATAATCATAATTTTATTTTAAAATTAAAATGCTTTCAGAAATAAAGACAAGGGAAAAGAAAGATGTAAAGATAAATGAAAGCAATCGAAAGGAGGGAATTTACTTGAAACTCCACCCCACATGCTTCATTTTCCACCTGTCCTACAAACACAATTTTCTCTATTACCTAATTCAGCATATTTTGTGAATTTAAATTTTAGGGAAAAGAGAAAGGAAATAAAATAGATCTCCCTAATCCGGAATTCTGCAGCCCCTAGATCATTCTGTTTCCAGATCCCGGCATGTTTTTTTCTGTTTTAGAAGCATATCAAATCAGAAACAGAATGCATTTTTTGAAAAGAATCACAAAAGCATTAGACAGCAGTGTACAATGAACTGGATATTTTTCAGGCAAGCTAAAGGAGAGGTCTATATTGCACAACTCATCACAACCAAATTTGAACTTCTGTATTAGGCATTTCTGCGTTTCAACCATCCATCAATCAATAGACCGAGCCAAGTACTGCATGTCACCAGGCTAGTGATTCCAGCCCATTTAGCAACTGTTCCTCGCTCTTCTGTATTTTCTCCCAGCTCTGGGTCTAGGCCTTCTGCACCGGCCGCTAACCCACTCACAGCTATAACGAGACTCAGTGAAACAAGATGCCTTCTAGCTAAGGACCCAGAGCTGGAGGAGGCACTGCAATTGCTCCCCAGAGACTCATGATTTAAATGGATATGTGATTGACTAAAACTCAGATAAATGGCGAAATCTAAAGCAAAGGGACTCAAAAGTGTCTTCCCTATATTGCTTATGTATTATCTCAAATATATTATTACATTTCTCTCAGTTTTAATTCCTCTGGGAATTGAATCATATCCTGAGCAATTGAAACTAAGAGAATAATATATTCATTAAAACAATGCGAGCTGCTATAACTGATAAACACTGAGCTCTCAATGGCTTAGCAAAATAAGAATCTCTTGCTCATGTCACCATCTCCTGTGGGTTTTCCTAGTTAAGAGGCCTTTGTCATGAGCTTTCAGGGATCAAATCTCCTTTCATCTTGTGCTGCTTCCTCCTCTCTTTCAGCCAATGAACTGGGGTAAAGATGTGGAGAAGACACTGTGCTTCTTATTCACACACCATTTCCACTGACATTCCATAGAGGGAAGCTGTTCATGTGCTCCCAGCCAGGTACAAGGTGAGGAGGGCTGAGAAGGCTGTGCCTGGACAGCCCCTTGTCAGCAACACGTCTGCACGATGGAAGAGAAGGTAGCAGGTTAGCCAACTCTTCTCCATGAGCAGGTGCACAGACTGTCGCGAGGCTGGAACTGTGTCCCAGAATGTCCTCGGTGCATATTTCAGGTTGAGTGGGCCCCCAGAGACGGTCTGCATGAGCTTTGGAACATGCAGGTTTAGCTGCAGACGCTTTTTGTTTCACACGGTCAGCATGAAGTACAGGTGAAGTTACAGCTCACAGGCTGTCACTCATTTGGTGTCACCCTTGGTGAGGGGCAGCAGCCGGGTCCGCTGCGCCCCAAGTCCCTCCATTAGCTTTCCTGACCCCTGGGCCAGAGGCATGTTAGCTCATGTGAAAGGCGCCTACTTCTGCAGACCCCATCATTGAAGGCTGGGGCTGGCAGGGCGGTGGCAGGACTGGCATGGGTTTCAGGTCATCCTCACAGGAGACAACTTCATGGAACTTTCCCCACTTCATGCCCACATTTGTGATTGACTGTGATTGACACCCCAGGACCAGAAAGAGCAGCAACAACCTCATGGCTGTTTGACCAGCCTCCAAAATTGCATAAGGGTAAATCTATATAACACATCTTTATAGAGAGATATATACATATCTATCTCTTATAAATGGTTCTGCTTCTCTAATGGAATCCTGATGGATGCTGCCTTAATTTACAACAACAGCAGTGAGAGAAAATTTTCTTTCAATAAGCTGTGCTACAGCATGTGGATATCTTTATGGGGAAAATATAAATTTGACTATCACGAATCAATTCCAGAGTGATGTTAGAGTTAAATCAACATACACATGCACATATGTACACAAATGTGTATGTACATAACGACTGATAAATCAGATTACTTTAAAATTGAATACTTCAGTTCATCAAAGGACATTGTAAGAGTCTAAACGCAAACCTCTCAGTGGGAAAAGATAATCATAATGTATATATCAAAGGCCTTATACCCTGAATCTATAATGGTGTCCTGTGTAGCACTAAGAAAAAGGCAGCAATGCAGTAGAAATATAGGCAAAAAAACTGAATGAGCTGTTCAAAAAGAAAATATCCAAATGTCTAATAAACATATGAAAAGGTGTCCAATTTTTTAGACATCTGGAAAATGAAAATTCAAACCATAAAGAAATACCCTCACATACTTACTGGATGATTAATACTGAAAAAGTCTTAACAAAATCAAATGTTGACAAAGATGGGGAGCGACAAGAACTCACATTAATTGCTGGTAAAATTTAAATCATTTCAACCTATTTGGAAAACTGATAGAATCTACTAAATCTAGACATAGGCATTCCCTTAACTCAGCAATTCTAACCTTGTGTATATATTTGACAGAAATACATAAATATCTGAATCAAATGACAGGTACAGGAATGTCCATAGTAATACTATTTGGAATAGCAAAAAACAAAACAAAACAAAAACCCTAACTAGAAACAACCCAACACTTCATCACAGTAGAATAAATAATAATTTCTGGTATATGCATACACAGACTTACACATAATAACAGAATTAAACAAACTACAACTACACGTAACAAAACGGACATGCAAACATCACATTGATTAAAAGACTCCAGCTAAAACAGAATACAAATGTTATGATTCCATTTATATGAAGTTCACAAACGAAGGGAAAACTAAAGGGCTAATTACTGGAACTGGGCACGAGGGAGCTTCTGGAAGGTGGTTAATATTCTATTTCTCTGTTTGAATACTGGTTATATGCATGTATTACATTTATGGAAATCCATCAAAGTGTACACTTAGGATTTATGTACTTTTACGTAGGTATGCATGTGATATGTAAATTGAAAGCTTCTGTTGAAAACGAGACCATTTATTGGGCACACGCATAGGTCGTATGTCAGCCCGCTGCGCACAGGGCAGGACGACGCGAGGCTGAGCCGCTGTCCACACTCGCACTCTACGGTGTCCTCGTCAAGTCCCATCTTACTAACAACTAAAGGACTTTTTTACGAGGTAGAGAAACTCAATATCCACTAGAAAACAGAATTTCTTTGGAAATATCCGCTCCATGTTCCAGGAAATCAGCATCAAATAGAACTTATTAGAATAAAATATGATCCTAAGTTGGGAACCACTGGTTTCAATATTACATAGAGTTAAATATAGAATTACTGTTTAGGGCAACACAATGGTACTAATAGCAAATATTATGTGGAAACAAAATGCATATTTCAACCACAAAAATTTGGAGGGTCTAGTATGACATTTTCACACGTTTCCTATTCTTTGAGAGCTGTCCAAATAACAAATATGTCTCATGCCATTTCCTGATGGAAAGCTATAGGGACTCAACACAAAACGCCTGGTAAATCTGAACACGAAATGATCACACGCCACATGAGCTTTCTAAGAAACTTTGGAAGTTAATGTAGTCGAGAATTCAGAATGTTTTAGATTAAAGGAGATCTCAGTTGCTGATGTGTTGAAAGGTTCATTTGAGATTTTTGGAGAGTTTTGAGCCAAGTTTATTTTTTGAAAGTGTGTCTAAAGACTTCCATTCCTCTAAAGCTCTCTGAATCTTTCAAAATCATAGCCATCCGTGAACTGGAGAATAAATCTCTCAGTACAAAACAAGTCTGTTTTCCTTCATTTATCCAATTATCCATTCCGCCATCCATTGACCGCCTTCTAAGTGGCAGGTACTGTGTTAAGAGCTAGACACAAAGGGCTAAATAAAACATGGTCCCTTCCACGAATCATCTCCCGATCTAAGGAGAGCAGCACTGTGATATAATGTGAAGAGTTAGAGCTGAAAAGCAGTGTTGAACACCGTCTGTAAATGATAATTTCTGGCAAGTCACATTATCATAGCATTTAACATTTATTGAGTGCTTACTATGGGTCAGACATGGAATTGAGATTCCAATAGATTGAGCCATGTACCCAATGTCACCAAACTAGTGATTCCAGCACACGCTGTGTGTCTAAAGTCTTTATTCTAGACTGCTATCCTACACTAACCCTGAAACCCACCGTAACATGGGGTTTGGTGGCTAAAACGACAACATCGAAGTAACTGCTGCAGATGGTAACAAAGGGATACATCTCAGCATGAGAATTCCATTGGGGTCCTCGCTGTAAATAACTGTGCTTTGGTGACATGGTTATTGATCCTTCATTTTCTCATTCAGTTCCTAAAGGAATATTCTACCTCTATTCATGCCATCCAGATTGACACATCAAGTCTAAGGGCTAAATGACTAACTTATTTCAAAGTGTTACCTTTTAAAAGAAAATAGTTTCCATAGTGCCCTGGCTTATGACAGCAAACTGCCACCTGCTCCAGCGCTCGCAGACGTGGGTGCTGGCGGTGGCCTCCTGGCAGCTCGCAGTCACCAAGCTGGGTGAGGGAGAGTATTCCTCTCTGACTTTGATGCACCCACCCCTAACTGGGCTCTCAGGTGCTCCCATTTACAAGGCTAAATCCCCGAAAACAGAAGGTCACAGGAGGCATGGGTCACATTAGCTCTGTTCTGCCCATTTTCTAATACACCTGCTGGCTTTCAATTTCCCCATCTTTCTCCTGGCTTCCCTCCCCCTTCCTTCTGCAAATCTACTCCTTTCTGCCTTATTGCTGCCCCTATTGTGTTACTGTCCCTGTGAAACAAAACTTAGCAAGTAGGTGCATAGGAAAAATTCTAATGGTTGCTGGAGCTATAGGTGTGACGCTTTGCAAAGCGGACAGGAAATCAGCAGCTGCCTCCTGCTGAGAGATCCCTGCCAGCATCCTCACAGGCACAACAGACCTCACGGAGACCTCGGGATTGGAAAGGTCACTCCCGAGGGGACCACCCCATGGTAGGCCTCTCTCATGGAGAACTGGGGTGCACACCATTGGCACACGTACGCAGTTAACACCGCAGCGCGTGCTCCTGCCTCCTTCACACTGCTCGTGTTCCACGCCTGTAACCAGGCGTGTGGTATCTGGGTGTTCATGCTCTCGCCCAGCAAGTCAGTGTCATGAGCAGCAATTGCCACCAGTCCACCTTAGTGAAATCACCAAGTCACACTTCTAGGAAGACCGCTAGAACATGGAGGAGAACTAAACTTGCTCTAAAATGTATCCAAAAGGTGAAACTCTATTTACATAGAGCTGTGATGTCACGTGTGTTCAGTACACCGGCATTCCCCGCCAAGGACAGCACGATATAAAGAAGACGGGTTTGCGTCCAGGACACAGGAAGAGGAACTGAATGCCTTCAACATGTGGCGAAACAGTGCCATTACTTCTGCTACCCCGTCCTCCTGGTGTCTGCCCGTGCATAGCTACCAGACACTCCTAACTCGACTCTCCCCAGTGACACACAAAGAAAAATGGAGTTAATTACTGGATGACAAAGATGGAACATGTTTTTAAGATTTTTCGTAGGCAATTTTATGACTATTCTTTGCATTATTAGTTGCTTGGTATTCAGTGATTTTCCTACTTTAAAACATTAGCAAAAATCTCTCAAATCCTGTGCTAATTTTTTTTCGAGAAAGAAAGAAAGTGACACGTTTTGAACTTTCTTTTAAAACTACAGAATGGGCTCCAAACAAAGCTCTCCCTGGGTTATTTTCTCCCATCCCCCAACTTATGCCCAAATGTCCTTTACAATTTGGCACATTTACATTCAAAGTAAATATTTGAAACTATTTTAAAAGTCATTTTAATAGCCGTAAGTGATCTTTTTAAAGAGATAATTTAAAAGAAAAGTCTCATAATGTTCTGCTCTTCATGTAATACTTTCAGAGTTTGTATTAAACCATTGAAAGCAGAGATGCATGTGCTGAGAAAGTCTCTATGTAGTTACACGGGTAGGGAAGACATAGCATTTGCAAGACTTTGAACTATTTAGGGAGTAGAGTTTTTATCGGTTTCCTTCAAATGGTGAACTCCATATGTGAGTACTTCTTGTTTTTTACTTAGAACAAATAATAATTTCACATACTTCTAAGCTGATCCTGAATATATCTGCAAAGTTTATATTCTGTGATGAGACACATTTCCTGCTAAACCAGGATTTCTCTTCCCACTTTTTGATGTTGGGTTGCCTTGATTGGATGAAAAAGAAAGAAGTAAGGAGCTGTCAATCTGTTTTCTTTTCCTTTTGAAATTAGTTACGGCCTGCTTTTGGTAGCGTTGTAACCAGCCTGACCTAATTTAATTACCATGACTTGTGTGGCTTCAAGATAAATACTTTTATTCAGTCTGTCTACATTGTGTATGTCCCCTCCTTTCACACAACCCTCTACATTTTAGCATTCAAACTCCCTGCTACTCCTGTCTGTACTGGGCTAACACAGCGTTTGTTTTTATGGTGGTGTCTACATTCACAAGTTTTCTTTGATGCCACGTTTGCTTTCTCCCTGCTTTGCTGTATCTGTGTCTGTGCTGGGAACCGTGGGCCTCTGTGGGATCCAGACCAAACATCCTTTGCTCTGTATCACGGAGTATCACTACCGTACGCGTTTCTGTGCAGACCCATTGCTCTAATTTAGAAACAGAAGGGGGAAAAGCAGACTGGAAGGAACGTGGCCGGGACTTGGGACTTCGAAAGACTGTTCTGAAATATTCCACTCCATGGAGTGTACCCCCAGACCAAGGGGAAAATGAGACATTCACCCAAGCTTTTTAAAGTGGAAAACCTATTTCTGTTATTCCAGATTCACTGCGAGTCTTGTCAAGGGAATGGTTACCGTTTTACTGGTGCTTTCTTCCCAAAGAAAGAAGACATGCAGAAAAGTTTTCACAGTAAAAAGATCATGTGCTCTGGCTATTGAGTGAGCTATGTGCTCTAATAAAATGAACATCATCACACCAAGGGGAGTGAAAACCAGCATTAGGGTCTCACGAGGGAGTGTCTGGACCAATTGGAATTAATCTATTAACGCCGTTGATCTCACTTGATATGTACCATCTGAGGGAGCCCTTTATTTTTCACAGAAAAAAACATATGTGGAATTCTTAGGGGGAATAAAACAGAGTGTAAAATCAGGTCTGAGTCCTGAAGAGACTGTGTCGTGCCACAGGTGTTGTGTGGCACTCTGCCCGCCCCTGCAGGCCCTCCTCTTAAAAAACATTCCCACAGCACGCTGCCTTTGCAAATTGTCCCACAGAAAATGTGAATGGGGCCTATTCTGCCACATGCACCGCCATCTGAAATGGCACAAAAACCTGCTGTTCCACAAAACAGACCATTCTACTTAAAAAAAAAAAAAAAGAAAAGAAAAGAAAAGAGAAAAAAGAAAAGAAAAGAAAGAAAGAAAGAAAAAGAAAAAGAAAAAAAAAAGTCAGGGAAAAAGGGACTCAAGAACACTGTTTGCCTGCACAAACTCTGGTTTGCTCTGGCACATGAAAAGAGATTTTTATCTTGCAAATGAAGTAAAAAAAATTACAAAGACATCATTAAGAAAAAAAGTTGTATTTGAACTATACAAATAATATTGTACCTTAAACAAACTGAAGGAGGCTTTCTGTAAATGTCAAAAGCCAGAACCCTGCAGATTAGCAGTGAAACGGTTCCGTTCCTTGATTTTCACAATGCATCAAAACTGCCAAGGAAATGGTTTCCTGTCACAGTGGTCTTTAGATAGTGACAAATCCCTTTAAACTAATCTTTAGCCAGAGAATGCTGAGCGCAAATGTCATAAAACGATGCCAAAACTCCCACCACAACAGGTCACAGTTTACACCCAGTTAATTAGTATGCTCCTGTATCATCTATTTTGGGGTAGCAGGTATCTCTGTGGTATCATAAGCAGTTATGAATACTAAATACTTTCTTCCCTCAACCATCAATGAGCTGTATAATTCCTTTGTTCACTGGAGTCAGTTAAAGATCTAGAGAACCGGATTTCTGAGTTAATAACGCTGATGTTAATCACAAATAGTACAGCAGGAACCTGGTACCAACCAAAGATAGCAAATGCTACCACAAAGAAGGGACCAGGTCCTGGGCTACAATCCCTCGGACATAAAGGGAACAGAGACTAGATAGAATTCATCAAACTGCTGAAAGAAGCTGCTGTGTGATCGCAGACACCAAGCTATGCAAATGCAGAACTGCATTCAGTTTGAGATAGAAGTTTGGGATGATTTTCAATGGTGACTACCAATCAGTTCCAGTTTAACTATATAATTTAGCCAAAGTTTAGATATTAATAAAGCCAGTATTAATTTGTTAATCTTTCCAATTAGTGACCAGCTCCAGAACATCTATCCAAAGGATTATTTTAAGAAAACATATAAATGAATTAGCACTAGCACCATCAAAAAGAGAAGTAAATACATCAACATGAAAATAAAAATATCTTAATATTACTAGAGTATATAAAAAGAGGCTACAACTATCTCAACAAAATTTTCTCCCTGAAATTTACATGAGATACCACACATTTAGAATTAGAAGAATTCTAAAATAAAGACATTAAAGGGAAATTGAAACTACTGAATATTAAAACATAATTTAAAGTTAGAGCAAGTAAATGTTCTATATTAATTTCAAGATACATGGACTAAACAGTGAAACAAAATAAATAATCCAAAAACAGAAACAAACATATAAAATTTGGTTAATAGATCACATAGATCTAAAGAGAGACAAGGGTGAAACAGATGAAGAGACAAAAACGAAATGAAGTTTCACCAATATAGTAAAGTATTTATCTCTAAATAGAGGAGTCTATGATGATTTTTACTTTTTTATTTATACTCGTCCACATTATTGGATTTAATTATAATGAGTATATGTTATTTGTGCCATCATATAAAAATTGTAATTTATTTCCATTAAATCAATATGTAAAAGACTCAAAGCAAGATATTGCTGCTCCCAATACCAATTTGATTTTTACTACATTGCCTCAGTTTCCCTGATGTTTATCAATCTTTGGAAACTTAAAAGCAGAAGTAGTTCCCAAGCCCAGTAGATGGAATTTATCACAGAATGTATTACTGAGCTTTGCTGTGAAGAGCCCTTGAGGGTATTGCCCCAGAAACATGAATGGACAGGGAGGCCATCTGGAGGCGTGCTTCACCACAACACTCTGGAGTCCCGTTTTCTAGGTTTGAATCCTGCCGGTGACAAGTAATGTACCATACCCGTTTTACTAGGCATCTAACTATTCCCAAATACTTTTCTTTAGACCACTAGTGCCAGGCTCACTTTGGGGGCAATGAAACTTTGTAGCTTGAAAAAGTACAATTGTGTGTTCTCCTTTGGTATTTTAATTTTAGGCTGGATGCTGCTCAAAATACAAGAATATCTGCAAAGAAGTAATGGATTTAGTTTGAATATACATAAACATGTAAATAAAACCTAATAATACTTAATTGTTAACAACCACGTTATAGTCTTGATAAATATTCTTATCCTCTTGGAGCACAATGACATTGAGACCTAACTCATTTTTTTTTTTTTTGCATAATATGCAAGATTAGATAAATATTCCTGAAGTCCTCAGATGGGGAATTATAAACAGAACATTCATTTGATTTCTGTAGTAAGAAACCTATAACCAAGTCAAGATGGCAAAGTAGGTAAACTCTGTGTTCACCTCCTCTCAGCACCACATCAATTACAACTAAACCACAGAACAACGATCATTAAGAATCGCCTGAAGTCTCACTGAACCAATGCCCTACAACTATGGACATATAGGAGAAGCCACCTTGAGATTGGTAGGAGTGGCAGAAATGTGGAATGGGCAGCCTCTGGGGAAAACACACCCAAATGGGCAGACACCAGAGCCCTGCTAAAGCGAATTCTACTCTGTAAGCTCAGGCCCTGCATCACAGCTCTTCCACTGTACTCACAGCCAGTCCTCACAACAAATGAGCCTGAGGATCAATCCCTCCCACTGATGTGCAAACAGCAACCAAGGCTCAACCACAAAGGAGGGCACATACAATCCACACAAGGACACACCTGGAGCACCTGGTTCAGGTGACCAGGGAGATTGTGCCACTGGGCCCCACAGCACACCTACTACATAAGACCACTCTACTAAGACTGGGATGTATAGCATCCCTACCTAATACATAAAAACAAACACAGGAGGCAGCCAAAATAGAGAGACAAAGAAACATGTCCCAAATAAAAGAAAAGAACAAAGCTCCAGAAAAAGAACTAAACAAAATGGAGACAAGCAATCTACCAGACCCAGAGTTCCAAACACTGGTTATAAGGATGTTCAGTGATCTCAGGGAGAACTTCAACGAAGAGATAGGAAACATAAAAATGGAGATAGAAAACATATAAAAGAGCCTGTCAGAAATAAAGACTATGGTAACTGAAATGAAGAAGAATATATTAGAGGGAATCAACAGATTGGATGAAGCAGAGGATTGAATCAGCGATTTAGAAGGTAGCCGGAAACACCCAATCAGAATCCAAAAAATGAGGAGAGTTTACGGGGTCTCTAGGACAATATCAAGCATAACAGCATTCGCATCGTAGAGGAAGCAGAAGGAGAAGAGAGAGAGCAAGGAACTGAAACCCTATCTGAAAGAATAATGACTGAAAACTTCCCTAACCTGGTGAAGGAAACAGACATACAAGCCCAGGAAGCACAGAGTCCCAAACAAGATGAACCCAAAGAGGCCCACACCAAGACACATCATAATTAAAATGCCAAAGGTTAAAGACAAAGAGAGAATATTAAAAGCAGAAAGAGAAAAGCAGTTACTTACCTATAAGGGACCTGCCATAATATTATCATCTGATTTCTCAACAGAAACTTTGCAGGTCAGAAGGGGTTGGCACAATATATTCAGAGTGATGAAAAGCAAGGACCTACAACCAAGATTACTCTACCCAGCAAAGCTGTCATTTGGAATTAAAGGATAAAGAGCTTCCCCGACAAGAAAAAGCTAAAAGAGTTCATCACCACCAAACCAGTATCACAAGGAATCTTAGAGGGACTTCATTAAGACAATGTGTGTGTGTGTGTGTGTGTGTGTGTGTGTGTGTGAGCACGCTCACATGTGCACACACACACACATACCAGGGCTGCCAAAGAAATGTATACACATGGACACTTTGGTCAATGTTGCTCAAGCAGTAGTTTGCTGTAACCAGAAGTGTCTGGATGCTGAGTAGCCACTTTGAGCACCTTTTATAATTGCAGAAGTCAAACGTGATTTGTATTCATCTCTTGTTATCGTTATATACTGAGTATTACAATTTTAATACTTTTTTTCCTTTCTGAAAATGTGTATACACTTTTTTTGCACCCTCTGGAGATATATATATATAGTAAAATAGCAATAACTACATATCTAGCAACAATTACTTTAAGTGTAAATAGATTAAATATTCCAATCAAAAGATAGGGTGACTGAATGGATAAGAAAACAAAATCCTTACATATGCTGCCTATAAGAATCTTACTTTAGACCTGAAAGTAAAGGGATGGGAAAAAGATATTTCATGAAAATGGAAACAAACAAACATAAACAAACAAAATAAGCTGAGGTAGCAATACTTGTACCAGACAAAATAGTCTGTTAAACAAAGGCTATAACAAGAGACAAAGAAGGACCCAGTAATCCCACTTCTGGGTATTTATCCAAAGAAACTCAAATTGCTACTTCAAAGGGACTAGTGCATCCATATGTTCATTGCAGCACTGTTTACAATGGCCCAGATGTGGAGGCAGCCTGGGCATCCATCGATGGAAGAATGGGTAAAGAAGAGGTGGTACATATACACGAGGGCATATTGCTCGGCCAGGGAAGGGAACGGGTTCTCGCCATCGACAGTGGCAATGGATGGACCTGGAGGGTATTGTGCTGAGTGGAGTATGTCAGACAGAGAAAGACAGATGCAATGTGATTTTACTTATATGTGGAATCTAAAGAACAAAATAAACAAGCAAATAAAACAGAAACAAACTCTTAGATACAGAGAACATTTTGATGATTTTCAGATGGGAGGGGGGTTTGGGTGAGTGAAAAAGGAGAAGGGATTAAGAAGTACAAAGTGGTTGTTACACAGTAGTCATGGGGATGTAGGATACAGCATAAGAAATATAGTCAATAATTTGTAATAACTATGGTGTCAGATAGAAACTGGATTTATCGGGGTGACAGATGGTAGGATGGTTGGGGGACAGGGTGAAAAAGGTGAAAGGATTAAGAAGTACAAATAGGTAGTTACAAGATAGTCATGGAGATGTAAAGAATAGAGACTACAGTCAATACAGTAGTAACTATGTACAGTGCCAAGTGGGTACTAGACTAATCAGGGGGATCATTTCTTAAGTTATATAAATGTCTACCCACTATACTGTACACTTGAAATGAATATAAAATAATATTAAGTGTCTAAATAAATAAAATTTAAAAATTAAAAGAAGAAGAAACCTACAACCGGTAGAACATTCCAAGAAAAGGTCTAGATGTATTAGAAAACAAAATTAGCCAGACAGAAAGCCTTGGCTGAATCTAGCCTATCTAAACACCTAACACGTTATACACTTTAGAATGCATTGGAAATCTACGCAGAAGAGTTTAGAACCAACCCAATCTTCTAACGGCTTTCAGACATCCCGGCTAAATTAGCCTAAATATTATGGCAAGTAGCCCATGGGGTCATAATGGCTTAAGACAGTATACTCTCATTTGGAAAATTAGTTTAATATTAAATATCAAATAGGTTTCTTTTGCAGATTAAACGATAAAAAGCATGGAAAGCACCTAGTACGGTTGATGGTACATAATAGGTATTTAATAAATATTAGTTCTTTTTCTTCATGATCATTTGATATGTATTGAGTGCTATGTTCACTGAGGTATGGCTCATCAGGAAAAAATGCCTTTGAACTGGAGACATATGAATATTGCATGTCTAGAATCAAAATTTCAGCCAGGATTAGGGCACATAAACCATTTCTACCAAAGGGTTCCTAGAAGTCAGTCACTGAGCTTGTAAATGATATTACTACTGTTATTGTCGCAAGCCAAATGCTTGCTAAGTGTCCTCTGGCACTTGCCCTATAAGCAGACTGCAGACAGATGTGGTTGCGGGTAGGGAATTGTTCTTATTGGGCTCAGGGCAAAACACAATTTTACCTCTCCTTCATGAATACTAATTATTTCCCACAAGAGGGTTTTGATAAAGCGGGAGAATATCAATTTTAGATGGAGACCTTAGCACATAAGGACTTGGGGATATGAATGAAACCAAGAGGCTCTGTTCAATTAGGTCTTTTCGTAATGCCCGCAGTGGCACTGCTGCGTGCAGGATGCCTTGGAGGTACGGAAACGTGAGGGACACACATGAGATGTATAGAGAAGTGTCTCCCGTAAGTCCTCAGTAATGACACTAACCAACTGCAACTCACTGTACTCCATGGCTGGGCCCCTTGCTCAGCACTTTGCTTGCACACCTCACCTCACGCTCCCGTGAACCCCATGAGGTGTGTACTATTATTAGCTGAACTTTACAAATGAGAAAACTGACTACAGTGGTTATGGGACTTGCTGAAATTCACACAGCTATTAACTGTCACCAGCAAGATTCAAACCTAGAAAACGGGACTCCAGAGTGTTGTGGCAAAGCACGCCTCCAGACGGCCTCCCTGTCCATTCACGTTTCTGGGGCAACACCCGCAAGGGCTTTTCACAGCAAGGCTCAGTAATACATTCTGTGATAAAGTCCATCTACTGGGCTTGGGAACTACTTCTGCTTTTAAGTTTCCAAAGATTAATAAACATCAGGGAAACTGAGGCAATGTAGTAAAAATCAAATTGGTATTTGGAGCAGTTGTATTTTGCTCTGAGTCTCTTACGTACTAATGTAACTCTGCCAGTATGTTTTAAACCATCTGAAATGATTTGTACCTTGCATGACAAGTTCCTAGGCAGCAAATGGTGTAATCTAATTCTGAAGTAAAAACTGAAATAAGGTTTCCCTTCAGTCAGCCCTTAAAGCATGATAAAAACATATGTCAACAATAACAAAACTTGTCCGTTTTCAGATTACCTGTGATTTTGTCACAGAGCCTAATGGGGAATTGTCATCCTGATCTTTTTGATCCCTCAGTCACTCAGCCCTCCTGACCATGTGCTTCTTTCAGTTCTCTTTTCCTGAACCTCCTTCTCTGTTTTCTTCCTGCATCTGCGGTGCCTTCTTCTCATTCACCTCTTTGAGAGCTCAGTCTCCTTAATCCAGCCAGTGAATGCTGCCGTCTTGGCTTTTTGTTAGTTACTTCTTCTTCCCACACTACGTTCTTTCTCTGGGCTAATTCCATCCATTTTCCATACTTTCACCAAATTAATACTTCACAATGAACTTTCTCCTAAGCTCAAGACTTACCTTCAGCTACCGATGAAATATTGCAGGTGAACTTCTCAAGGTCAACAGTCAGTACATCTTAGACCGAAGCATGAGCTTAACTCCAGAAACCTGATTCGTACAGTATTCAATTTCTCAGTGAATGAGAACATCAACCATTCGATTCTTTAAAACCTAAGCTGGAGTCAAGGATGCTTGACACGTCCCACTTCAAAGAACTTAACCAAATTCAGGGCGACTCACATATCATTTCTAAATGCCATTATCTTCTCTCCATCTTCATCTTTCACCTGGATTGCCAGTAACTGGCCTCCAAGAACTTGTTTCTAGTCTCTGTTCAACAGATTCTCTAACGTATTTCAACTTTTCAAGTGTAAATATGATCTTATCACACCCCTAACCTGTTTTTCTCCCTCTATAAAACCCAATTATAATTTTTTTTCCTGTTTTCTTGGAATAATGACCAAAATCCTTAACACGGCCTACAGGACGATATTATAAGGTCTGGTTCTCGCCATCCTCTCCAGCTCTGTTTCCCCCTCCTCTGTCTTCCTCCCTCTTCTCTGGTCACCCTGGCTGTCTTTCCAGGCTTCCTGCCTCCACAGGGACCTACACGTACTGCTCCCCAAGTATAGGATTCTCTTCTGACTCCCTACTTTAACCTCTCTACTCAATCCTATGAGCTCGGAGGAAGGACCATTTCCTTTACGTCTCCATATTAGCTCAAGTTTGTTGGTCATATAATTTTCCAGACTTGACTTCTTTTATTTTCTTTGAATTTACCATATTTTCAGTTACACATTTATTCATTTGATTAATTGCATCATACTAGCTTCCCCTCTAAAGTGTAAGCTCCAGGAACAATGTTTTAGTTCATCTCCACACAGATAAATTTCACCTGCAGGTACTATTTCTCACAACTAAGCTATGCCTCTGGAAATAGAGCTCATCATGATGCTCTGTAAGTCCGACAATGATGTTTGTGTTGTTTAAAATGTCCTGATGGGTAACTGATTATTTTTAATACTCAAGTGTATTTGTAAGTTTTTATAAAATATGGATCACAAAAGGCTTTCATTGAGGTAGGTGTCCCTATCAAAGCACTAGAACACTCTGTTCCAGACTGATATTCTCCTGTTTTGTTTTTTTAAAGATGGCCTGTTGTCCTTTGATCTTGCTCTGACACCTGCACCAACCTACTTCTTTCTTTGTAAGAAGTCCCTGTAGGATCCGAGGTCATGTGTATAAAATTAAAATGGAGAGCATATGATTGGAACTATTCTTCACAACTTCTCCCAAAACATACAGACACACAGTCACACAAACACTTGGATCTGATTTTCAAAGGGTCCAATTTGGCTTTCAAATTTTATATCTCCATTGGATAGATTTTCTCACACCAATAACAAAACAGAAGGTGCCTAAATTACTGGATTTGTGGTACAAAATTAATAGTTTGTGACAGTGCACAATCATTTCCCTTTCACTGACATTCTAATATTTCCTTACTTCTTTATACATTTCCATTAAACTATTTTTTAATTCCTTTCTTATTCCAGCTGGCTTTTCGGAAAGGCTGTATCATCCATCAATATGAAGCAATCAGATAAATATTACAATTGCTTAATGTTTCCTCTGAAAAATGTAAACAAATGGGGGTGGGAAGTGGGAGATTAGGGGATCCAGCTAAGAATCATGAATTCTTTTCCATCTGTTTCTTGGTAATATGTTTTCTGTTTTCAATGAAGCAAAAAAGTAGTTTCAGACAGAAGTCAACAAATCCCTTCCAAAGCAAAGGAAAATTATATTTTCTGACAGTCTTTAAAAAGAGTATTAGTTTAGAACTATTACAACAGAAACGTTACTTTTCAAAAAGATTATATGATTTGAAATAACTGTGAATTTCAAAAACATACAATAAAATTTCCCCAATTATGTATCTCTGCTTCCAGGAGCAGAAGCATCATAGGTCTATGTATATTCTGGTGACTATGTATTGAGTAATCATCAGCTAATGTCAACACACTTCAGCAATAATTCAGTAATAAATAGTTTCTGAAGAGAAGAAAAGGAATAGTAAAATTAATGTTGCATCCTTCTTTCTTCCCCGCCTAGCTTCCCAAATCACATTAATATCTTCTTGAGCTGTTTCCAAAAAGGACTCCTACAAAACGATCCCCAGATATCTACCTTTGCTTATTCTTTATCAGGCCATTACCTCTGATGTAATTCAGCCACATTAGAAATTCAAGATTCATTTAGAATCTCTTGTTTTCTTACAGCCTGAAGAAAAGATAAAGGTCAGAAGCAGGCTTAAGAAGGAGGACAGAAGTCAGGAGTTAGAAATAAACAAAGGAAGTTCCTTTGGGGTACGACTATTTAAAACATATGCCAATAAAATGTTCAAAGGATTCCTACAGGGCTCCAAAGATAAACACACGCAATTTCTTTTCTCTTAAAAAACTCCACTTACCTGAAGCTGTAAACTCCAATGTATAACATGGTTTTGTGCAAAAATATGAAAAGTAAAACATTTGGTGTTTTATTCACCTACTAAGAATCACGGCTTTTAGTGCACATGACCATGAAGTTTTACATCCCAGCTCTTCCTGCCATTTTAGTTGTGTGACTTGGGGCAACTCCCTCAAAGTCCCCTTACCCCAGATGCCTCATGAAAGTGTTAAGGGAAAAACACATGTAAAATCCTTAAAACCATCTTGGCCACACTGGAAATGCTCATTAAATTTCAACTATTATTACCAACTTTGTTATTATCATCATTGTTCTAATGAAGTCGGGGCATTGAAGGGGCTGAGCATTAAACACCCCAACCTGTAAGAAACTAGCGGCGAAAAACCTGTGAAAAATGCTGATACTTGCTTCAAAACACAATGAAAAAAACTGACAGCACATAGTCCTCACGTGATGGGAAAGTTAAGATTTTAAATACAGGTCTATTTCTACTATGTCTATTGCTGGTGACCACAGAATTCAGGAGTTTGGGGGAAAAATAAACAGGAATATGTGGGGGGGGGGGAATGTAAGACATATAAAATAACCAATCCAGAAGGCCCAGAAATGAAGAGTAGAAATTAGAGAGGGAGGGAGGATTATTAAAAAACTAATGAAAGAAAACATTCTAGAATTGAGGACCACTCCTTATCTTCAGATTAAAAGGACCCATTTAGTCCCTTGGGACAATAAATTCACAATAAAAAAGCAAACGAAAACATACTCAGGAAACTTCAGAACATCAAGAACAGAGAGAACAAATTTCAAGTTTCCAGAGATTAAAAACAAAATAAAATAAAAATTGTCACCTACCAGGAACCAAGGAATAAGAATCAGTCTAGTTTTCTCACTGGCAAAATTAGATGCCAGGAAGCAATGAAGTAATACTTTCAAAGTTCTGCAAATCCCCAAACAGTGAAAATTGATTGTGTTGTGTGTTCCGTATAAAACCCTGCATAAACATTTGTTTATTTGTAAATTTTTATCTCCTACCCTGTGGTCTTACTGGTTAAGTCTGTGGTGCTACGACAAACGTCCCTGAATAACGGCTTTCGGAAATATGAGACAGGCCTAATTCCTGCCTCAGAACACAGTGTTGCAATGCAGGACCCATAGGACAACTCTGGCATTTTCTACATGTGATTTGCATCTCTACAACCTTGGTGGTTTCTGCACATCTTCCAACACACCCATATCTCAGAGGGGAAGGAGTGAGAAGCAGAAAAGAGAAGGTATTATAGAAGACATGGGGTGCTGGGGTGGGGGTATTGGTGACAATAAGCAGGTGGCCAGCTCGGTCTCAGGGGAAATGCTGCCAGCATCCAAATATCTAAGGGAGTTCTCAGTACAGGAAAAGCCTGTGGAAAGGCCTTAATTTGGGAGACTGCCTGGTATGTTCCAGGAAGCAAAGAATGACCTGAACAAAATTACCTGGCCACCATAGAAAGGCTGGAGGGAAACGTCCCAGGCAGAAGACCCTGCGGCTGGAAAGAACACGCCAGTGTGGCTCTGGCTCGAGAGAGTGGATGGCGTCTGAAAGGAAGCCCCATCGCAGAAGCTGGAGCCACAGGGAGGCTTCCTTCCACATGTGGTGAGAAGCTAGTGCAGGTTTGTGAACAAGAGATTGACCTAATGGGCTTTAATTTTACAAGATAATTGACTGCTGAGTGGACAATCAAATGTAGGGGCAAATGTGAAAGTGGGAGGGGGGCATCAGAGCTGAAATGCTCTGGGGTAGGTGGTCAGCAGAGGTCAATTGAGGGTTATACTTTTAAGGCAGAGTGAACAAGACTTGGTGATGAATTGAATGTTGGATATGAAGGAAAGAGAAAAATCAAGGATTGTTTCTAGGTATTCACCTAAGCAACTAAGTAAACCGAGGTAATATTTATCAACCAAACCTTACTTGTTTTGTAAAAGAATTCACCACAGGCCATATCAATTACAACTAAACTACAGAACAACCATCATTGAGAATCACCTGAAGTCTTATTGAACCAAACACCTACAACTAACAACACACAGAAGAAGCCGCCTCGAAATGGGTAGGAGGGACAGAGATAAAGAATGGGCTGGTCCCACACCCACATGTAACCATATATATTGGCTTCGGAGGTTCCCCCCTGCCCCAGAGGAGTGAGGGGTCCCAGCCCCTCTCCAGCCCAGGTTCCAATGCCGTGGAGAGAGGACCCCATACTTCTGGCTGTGAAAACGAGCAGCATTTGTGGTCGAGTGAGACAGAGGGCAGCTGCACTCCCAGGTGCTCCTCCTAAATGGCCGGCGCATGGACTTACCTGTTCAGGGACTCACTCGCTCTGAGCTCCAGTGCTGGGGCAGTGGCTCAAAAGGCGACAGGGACATATGGGGAGGAACTGAATTGCCTGGCCTCAAGGCAAAGGCTAAAGGGGCAGCTTTCTCCCAGACGGAGGAGCTGGTGGAAGCCGTTGTTTATACGTTGAGCCCGCCCCCTTCCTGGCATGCATACGCAGGCTGACATCATACCTGAGTCTCCATTGAACTTTCACCCTTTCATCTGCCTCGCCCTAATGATTCCCTGAGGTCACGCCCCACTCCACTTTAAGGCATACCCAAGCTGTTTCTAGTGGCTTTTCTGTATAAACAACCTGTCTTGGCTCACTCTGTGAACTTTCAGAAAATTTCTCAAAGGTTCATAAGACCCAAAGAAGCATCATCTGTCTTTGGTGTGTTCCATACCTCTAGCTGAGCAGCCCTAAGCCCAGCACTAGCGACAGCTGGCTTTGGTTTCTAGACTGGCCTCTCAAGGTACCTCCGAGAGGGACTTCTTTAAAATGAAGTAGAAAAAAAAATCGAAAATATGTGTAATAAAATGGCAGTAACTACATATCTATCAACAATTATTTTAAGTGTAAATGGATTATATGCTCCAATCAAAAGATAGAGTGGCTGAATGGATAAGAAAACAAAACCCTTACATATGCTACCTACAAGAGACTCACTTCAGATCAAAAAGCACACATAGCTTTAAAGTAGAAAAAGATGGGAAAAAAATATTTCATGAAAATGGAAACAAAAAACAAACAAAAAAAAGCTGAGGTAGCAATAGTTGTACCAGACAAAATATACTGTAAAAAAAGGCTATAACAAGAAACAAAGAAGGACCCAGTAATCCCACTTTTGGGTATTTATCCAAAGAAACCCAAAACGCTACTTCAAAGGGACAAGTGCACCCATATGTTCACTGCAGACTGTTTACAACGGCCAAGATGTGGAGGCAGCCTGGGCATCCATCGATGGAAGAATGGGTAAAGAAGAGGTGGTACATATACACGAGGGCATATTGCTCGGCCAGGGAAGGGAATGGGTTCCTGCCATCTGCGGCAGCATGGATGGACCTGGAGGGTATTGTGCTGAGTGGAGTATGTCAGACAGAGAAAGACAGATGCAATGTGATTTCACTTATATGTGGAATCTAAAGAACAAAATAAACAAGCAAACAAAACAGAAACAAACTCTTAGATACAGAGGACATTTTGATGGTTGCCAGGTGGGTGGGGGATTGGGGGTGAGTGACAAAGGGGAAGGGATTAAGAAGTACAAATTAGCTGTTACAAAGTAGTTATGAAGATGTAGGGTCTAGCATAAGGATTATAGTCAGTAATATTATAATAACTATGTATGGTGTCAGATGGGTGCTAGATTTATGGGAGGGGGGTTGAGGAACAGGGTGAAAAAGGTGAAGGAAATAAGAAGTACAAATTGGTAGTTATAAAATAGTCATGGGGATTTAAAGTACAGCAAAGGGAATATAATCAATAATATGGTAATGACTATGTATAGTTCAAGGTGGGTACTAGACTAGTCAGAGGATCATTTCTTAAATTATATAAATGTCTAATCACTATATGTATACCTGACATTAATATAAATAATATTGAATGTCAAAATAAATAAAGTGTAAAAAAAGAAGGAAAAAAAATCACCACATAATTATTTTACGATACAAATTTTACATTCGCATTAGAAACATGAATGAAGTAAAGGTTAGGCTGTCCTTATCATATCAGAAATAAAACTCCAAATTGAATCAAGGTATATGTATTCTTATTTCATATTTATATATAATTGCTAATGAAAAATTTCATGGACATTATCAATAAAGCTACTGACGAAGAAGACAGAAAGAATCTGAAGACTAGATCTAATCACTAAACTTGACATCGCTAAACTTTCTACTTAATGAGAGTGAGAATGAAGTAACCAACACTACAGACTTGCTGTTAAGCTGAAGAAAAGGCCATTTTACAGCATCAAGCTCCTGTGTCTGCCAAATGTTCCTATTCACTCACCTATTGGGAGGGTAATTACTAGTCTAAGATTGTTACAGCAATAGAATATGCCTCCATCTAGTTTCCTTCAAGTTGAAAATTTTGAATGTTTTTAAAAGTTCACTTTCCAGGCTCCTTATTTGACTTATGAGAAATAAGGTGACATTACTGCATCACCTCAATCAAATCTAATGCAGTTCTTAACCTAAGAAAATTCCCCCCATAATCATAATAAGTTTATTTTGCTGTGAGGCATTTTAAATTGCATAGCGTGTATGGCTATAATTAAATTGTACCAATTTTTGGTTAACATTTTAATTATGCCATTAGCCAAAAAATAGATATTATCAAACTTTGAAAAATAGTCTTTGTGATTTAGAACCAACTGCTTTTAGCAATTCTTAGAAACCCTCAATTAGTCTTCTCCTAAAATACTTTAAACATGGGAGAATTTTCTTCAAATTCAACTTCTTTTCCCTTAATGCATTTAGTATTTTTCCCTGAGGTATTAATTTCCCTCCTGAACATCTCGAGAAAAATCAAATCTTATTACATCTCTCACCCTTAATCTGCCCTTCATTTTGGAAGCTTTCTTCACTCTTGGTTTTGTACGAAGATTCCCGCTTCACATGGTTCAGAAAACCTCCAAACTTCTAAAGCTCATGGCTTTTGATGTTGACTCTGTGGCCACGAAAAATCCATGAGAAATATTATTTTGCAAAGAGGTCCCAAAGATCAGAAAAGTCCAGATCTAAATGAATTTAGGGATTTCACCCAGGAGAAAAGGGTCACCTAGTAGTAATCAGGGAGTAACCTTAAATGAAGCTCTAAAAACAAGTGTAATGCCACCCAGTAAGACGTTACTCAGACATGGGAAGGCAAAGCTTAGCAATGTGGAGATGTTAATTACTTCCCAGAGAACAGGGTGTGTTGGGGTCGGCTTGGGAGTGTTGTCCCCGTGGAGGAATGACGCCACCGCTCCTCCCACCCTCTGCTGTGGTGACATCAGACCAAACCAAGAATGATCCTGGGTGTCAAGGAGAAGAGGAGAGGGAGCACTGTAGCTGTTTCACAAACTCAGTTTCGTAAATTATTTGAAACTTTTACCACGAGGAAAAGGCAATGGAGGTGAGCTAGTTTCCATGTGGCTTTAGTCCCTCACTGAGGTGGCACCGGAGAAGCCTGGAACCTTCCTCTCCTCCATGGCTTTCTGTCGTTCTTAAGTCTGCTCCTCTATCATCCTAAATTTTAAGATTCAGTCCTTAATCTTTTCCTTCTTTTTCTCTATACTCTCCATGTCATAATATGTCATTCCGAAGAGCTTCAATTGTAAGACACAAGATCAGAAAAAAAATACCTATACCCAAATATTAAAATGTATCCCAAATTCAAAATTATGAAAATGTGAATTATAGGTCCCTTTCAATCAGGAACCATAATATTGACTGTGCATGAATGATTCCCAAGCCCATAGTTTTATTCCCATCTCTCTCCTATCAATAGGCCCATTAGTCATTTTCAGGTGCATATCCTGCCTCCAAACCTGTTTCTTCTCTTCTACTCACTGTTCACAGAAATAGAAAGCAGGCGCTATCACTGCCGTTCAAGTCAGAGATCCCTTCTCCCCACTTCCTATACTTCATGTCCTCGCCATCAATACTTTCTTATGTGCCTCATATGTGTGCCTTTTGCTCCTTTCTAAGTCCCAGCCCTTATTGCCTCATGCTTGGATTTCTGGGTTCCTGGATTCCTGGAACACCGTCTTAGTTGCTGTTCTTGCTTCTGAGCATGGACAGGACAAGAAGCAAAGGAAGTCACATGACAGTAAGAGCTCTGAAGTCCGATTTCCTGATCTCACCTCACTGATCCACCACTTAATATGTGGGTGTCTTTGGGCAAATTATTTCACCTCCTTATGGCTCTTTTCCTCATCTATAGAATTGGTATAAAAATAACACCACATGGAATTATTATTAATATTATATGAAGGAATGTTAATTAGTATTAATATTAATGTTAATTATAATTAATTATTATGAATATTATATGAAGGAATATTACATGGAACGTGTTAGAAAAAACACCTGGAATTCTAGCCATCCCTCAAAATATATTAGCTATTAAGACGCCACATTCCATTAATTTGATACAAATATGTTACAATCAGCCTTATTAAAATACCAATTAATTCAGCCATTAAATATAAATATATCAGCAAATTAGTGCCTATTGTGTTGGCATTGACCAGGCATTGTTCTAAGCACTAAGAATACAACAGTAAATAGAACCACCAAATTCACCGACAAACAGGTAGGGTAGGGGGAGATACAGACAATAAACAAGAAAACAAATATATGAACAAATAGTTTATATCATGAAAATGGTCATAATGTTATGATTATGATAAAACCAGGTGATAACAATAGACATGAAGGTTGTGGCTACTTTAGATTGGGAGGTTAGAGAAAACATAAAGAAGGTCACATATGTCTTTTTAATAATGTCACATAAATGGTGTTATAAATTTTTGAGACAGGCTTTCACTCAGCATAGTGCCTCTGAGAGTCACCCAAGTTGTTAGAACTTGTTATTTTAACTGTAAAATATATTTTAAAGAACTCAAGAGAAGACTAGTCAATTATATTTACACAAATATTTGCCATTTCTGTTGTTCTTCCTTCATTCTTGATGGTGCAACTTTCTGTGGTATCATGTTCCTTCTGTCTGAAGAATTTGTTTTAGCAATTACTTTATAAGAGTTTTGCTAACAACTTCCCTTAGTTTTCCTTCATGTGAAAATGATTTTATTTCAGTTTCATTCCTGAGGGATATTTTTACTGAATATAGAATCCTGGGTTAATATGTTCTCTTCCTGAAATACTCTAAATTTTGTTCCACTTCCTCTGGGCTCCATAGTTTCTGAAGAGAAACACAAAATCATTTGATCATTGTTTCCTAAAAGTAATGGGTCATTTTTTCCTGAGTGCCATCAAGATTTTTTCTTTGTATTTAGTTTTCAGCAGTTTGATTATGATGTGTCTAGGGTTAGATTTCCTTGTATTTATCGTATTTAGAGTTGTTGAATTCCTGGAATCTGTAGATTTATGTCTTTAGTCAAATTTTAGTCATTTTCAGCCACGATTTTTTCAAATATCTTTTAACACCATATTCTTTCTCTCCTTCTAAGACTCTGGTGACATGAATGTTATGTTCAACATCAATTCTATTTTAAAAAATTTTCCAGTGTTACTCCTATCAGTCCCATGTGTGAGCCACTTAGTGGTCAGTTTGGTACCTGGGTCACTGGTGGTCTATCTGTTGGCTCTCAATGTCTGTATGTGTTTACGATCAGACGCACAGATTTAGAGCTCAGGAGTGAGCCAGGAGTTTATAAATGACTTCATGTCTCCCTTTGCCAAGCTCCTTCCCCTTTTAGTCCTTGACCAGAAAGCTGAGGTGTTGGTCACTCTGCTCTGCTTCACACCTTCTGTCACTGTGTCACATCTAGGACCAGTGGGCAGTATGACAGAAAAGAAAAGCAATGGGTTTATTCCACCTTCTTGGGACCACAGCTCCTCCAAATAAAGGGGAAGCTCCCTCTTCCTCTGAATTTTCACCACCTCTGGGCTCTCACTGCCACCGTGGATACTGCTGTTTCCATAGCCATGTGGGTTTGTCTGGAAGCCTGAGTGTGAGAGAACTGAGGAAAAAGGGGTGGGAGATGGAGCATACCATCTGCTGTCTGCATATTTGGAGACCTCTATTTCACTCCCTCAGGTATAACAGAACTAGAGGGTTTCTCCTGGAACCCTCTGTGTGCACCATGGGCTGCCTCGCATACAGGCCGGGGGATGCCAGAGAAAACGGGAAACCTACTGCCAATTTGATGGAGGTTGACTTCTGGTCTCCTTCTCCAGTCTGCCAGCTAGTGTTACTTTTCCAACACTTCAGATGACTTCTGCCTCATGAATTCTGTCCAGGTTTTAGAGCTGTATTTGATGAGCTGTAAGGACAGAATATACTTACTCCATCCTACCCAAAATCAGAACTCCCACTTTACTCTTTCAAATAATTAATTTTCAAATACTAAGTCATCTATTTGCTGCTGACTTGGGTATTTGGTTCCTTCATATGGGAATAATGCATGTGGCCACAGGAAGAAAAAAAAAAGGCAGAGGGATCCCGTGGATTGAGTGGCTCCTGGCTCCAAGAGCCACACTGATGTGCAGATAAGGAGGAGCAGGTCAGGAAGCTAGTCCACGAGGCACGTGACCCTCATGACAGCGACGGAGGTACGTGTTCCTATGCGTCCAGCACTGCGTGTACAGGCACATACGCGGGACTGATCAAGCTTCTGTTGCTTATCGCGCTGGCTCAAGAGATGGGATGGAAATAACAAGGCAAAATGTGTTGCCAGAATTCCTGGGGCTTGGTTACTCAACCAGCAAACAATTTACCTAATCATATAACCATCTGTAGAACATTTCTACTTCTCATCATTTACGAGCGAGCCTTGTCTAAAAGACTTTGTCAATAACATGTTTGAAACAGACTATGTAGTTTGCATGTTATTCTCCTGATCTAAAAATCTAGTGCTTATTTTTAAAGGAATTTTTATTTTGGAAAATTTGCATTAAGGAATACATTTTGGCTTCTAGAGATGATGGTGTCATTTGAATGATTACCCACCAGCTTTTTAATTATTCCTTCAAAGATTTTACAGAAGCTTATTTATGGTTTTCTGAATTTACAGTAACCTGTCATTGTTGAAAATATGAGCAAATTGTATTGATCTCTATACTTATGGCATTCCAACTAAAATAAATACTTATCTTCCAATGTTTTATCTAACTCAATGCCCTTATTTTAGAAATGGAAAAAAAAATAATAATAAGACTCATAAAGATTAAGCTACTTGCCCGAGACTACAGAGAATTTCAATAAAAGGAGCAGGGTCTCTTGTTCCCGCTCTGACTTCTGGACTCAGTGTTGTCTCGTGGTTGTTCTAACAGCTCTTATGATAGACGAGAGATTGGAATTACTTACTAATTTTTACCTTACGACGGGAAACTAGCTCTTCTATTTTACACTTTAGAAAAATGTCAGTGTTTTAGAAAAGTCAGTCCTTATTGTCTCAAGGTAACTACAGCTCCAACCATCACGTGTTTATGCTGCATTTGAAGACACAAATGACTCGGAAGACACATGACTCAAACAATCCTTCTAAATCACCAGATTGTAATCACTCTCTTCCTGATGTTCCCAACACCTATCCCTTTCTTGCTGAGTTCATGGTCTGGAAAACATCCCAACTCTAATGAAACAAACCTCTGCCTTTTACACCACTGTGCGCTGAGCCCCTAACTGTATATGGGAAGAAACACACCAGTATGCTGCCTCCCAAATGTTTATTAACCCCTGGACTTCTGTCCTGATTTCTGCATTCATCAAGTTACAGCTACTTGGTCTCCTGGATGTGTAACACATCTCAGTGTTAACAGTCCCCAAACTAAGCTCTAGTGTTTCCCTCTAAACCTTACACTGCCCTTGGTTGCCCTTTAATTCAGCCTGTTAAATTTTTTTATCCTCCATATTTTTCTTTTTTTACTTCATGGGGTGAGTGTTTCTATTCTCTGGCTTTCCTGTCAGTAAATGTATTTACATAGTTGTTCTATAGTGTAACTTGATGGTTTCAGTATCTGAAATCTCCATGGGTCTGTTTCCGATACCTGTGCTCCTGCTGAGCCTTGCTGTTTCCTGGTGGGTCTGAGCATATTTGTGCCCCACTCATTACTCTGTTCCAAAGTTACACACAAAATTGGACCAGCTGGGGATAATGGAGCGTTGGCTGATCTTGTCTCTTTAGCAGCTTCAAATCTTTAATCTTTAGGAAATTAGAGTAAGTCTCACATATCTGTCTCTCTTCCTTTATTACGGTGTTTGCATTTAGACAAATCATTTATTCATCAACTATTTGTTATAGTGAATGTGTTTCTTAACATTTTGTTCTGTTGTGGTTTTTGCCACACAATATTTTAATAATTGTATATAAGACCTTTCTTTGTAACAGAGTGTTGCTGAAAAACACAAAGGTAGAAATCACAAAGTATATTTAGAGATTTCTCTTCTCTTCATTTTGTTTATGCTAAGTCAAAATAAAAGACAATGTATGGTTAGTTTCATTTAACTCTGAATATACTTAGTCATGCAAGCATGTTTTCCAAAACGTACTGATATTTATTATAAAATAGCCAGTGTCAGGACATATGAGATTTGAATAAATAAATATACTAACAACATTCCTGGTTGGGAAAACTCAACATTGTAAATCTGTAAATTCTCCAAAATTGTACTTAAAAATTTAATGCATTACCAATCACTCTCCCATGAAATAATATTTCAGAGCTTGATAATATGACTCCAAAATTTGTTTTAAAGAATGACTAATAAAATGAGGAGAAATGCTGAAAAAGGATAAAATTAAGGGACCCTATCCAACCAAATGTTAATATATATTCCTGACTCAAGAATAAATAAATCAATGGACAGAATAAAAAACCCAGAAACAAAGTTAGTATATGACACAGAAATCATTTCATATCAATGGTGAAAATATATAATTACTGGTATTTAGTCAACTGTTTAACCACCTGGAAAAAATTGAGTAACCAAAATACTCACTAAACATTAATATAACTTGTAGAGACAGTAATATTTAAAAGGAATAAATATGGTAGATGTAAGAATGGTACCTAAAAACTTCCGTAATGCGGCAGCGATGGAATAAAAGATTACAAAAATGCTAGAAAAATACATGGGCAAGTAATCATCCATGTGATTGCTTCGGGATTCTACACCAAAAGCAAAGATTATGAAGGAAAAGGAATGATTTTACTATATGAAATTTTAACACTAATAAAAGATAATGAAAAAAACAAAAAATATATGTAACATTTAAAGATAAATGATAAACAGAGAAAACACATTTCTGACAAATTTGTCAGACAAAATATTTATATATATGTGTGTGTGTGTGTGTGTGTGTACACCACGTTAAAAGTTTTTACAAAACCTCAAGTAAAAAGGAAGAAAAAGATATGAATGAATTTGCAAAGAATAAGCAACAAATAATATTATGCAAAAAATTATTTAGCATTATTATTAATGAAGAAATGTTTGCAGACTACTGTTTCCATCATAAAATTGACAAGTATAAAATATTTATATTCAATACTAAAATTGATGACTTTTTAGAGAAAATAGGCAATTGTCTAAGTTCTTGTTGAATAAAATGTTTTAATTGTTCTGAAAACTTTTATAATGCTGTTTCATCTTTAACTGTCAATTTTATATGTAGAAATGTGTTCAAAGGTAATAAAGAAAACTTTGTTGGCATTCATGTTTAACTATTTATGATAGCAAATTATTTTAAAGCAATTTAAATGCACAGTAGATAATTTGTCAAATAAAATGTATTGGATCCGTGCATGGATATATGTTGTATATTAATTTTTATTTCTAAGAAATATGTTTAACTATCATCAAGTTAAAAATAGGTTGCAGGCTGTATTTATAGTTTATATTTACTCATGCATGATTAGTTTTAAGGGTAGGATTAAATTGGGTAGAGGAAAATCTAGTAAACCTGGTAGCAAACCTGAACGGAGCACTTACTAGCTATATGAATGTATTCCACAGACCCTAAAACTCTACTTCTTTGTAATCGCATGCACACGTGTTCCAGGAAAAATGTACAAAGTTGCATTGTTCCTAATGGCTCTATCTATAGTAGAATAGATAGAAAAATGAAGCCTATTCACGTAACAATGAAAGTAAACAATAGAGCTTCACAACAAATACAACTCACATAATCTTGAGCAAAAGAGACATTACACGAGCACACAGTATGATTTTATGTACATAAAGTTTAACAAAACTATGTTATTTAGGCAAGCAAATGTATGTGGCCAAACTATGAAGAAAAGCAAGGGAGCAATGATCACAGAAGGATAGTCGCTTCCTCTAGGGAAGAGGGAAGAGGTATTGTAAGCAGTGATGCCGAGGCTTGTGGAGTGCTCCAGTGTTCTCGTTCTTGACCTTGGTGGAAAACAGGGCGATCACATTATAATTATTCACTAATCCACACATTTATATTTTTACTCTTTGTATATATTTCATAATAAAATAAGGATTTTTAAAAGTTGGCATTCTGTTTCTCTATTAGAAGTTTCCAGGCTCTTTGATAACCTGGTTAACGGGCTATGACATGTGATGGGTTAAGAAGGAATGTGTTGATCCCCTTCACCATCTACCATTCCATGCTGAACCCCTATTCAGCTACTTGATTTGTCTCCTGTTGCAGGAAAGCACTGGAGTTTGTCCAGTAGTGGGATGCGTTTTGCTGCACTGTCCCCACTCTTTAGCCTGTTGTCATCAGGATTAACAGGAAGCGGTCACAAAGCTGAAGGCCAGGTGTGCACGCCATCACTTTCACAGACCCAGATGTGACCTCATTAGTACTGACTGTAGAAAATGGAAGTAACTAACTCAAGCTAGTCCTAAAAGGAATGGTTAAGTGGGTAACAAAACGTAAGAAAAATGGGAACGCCCTTTAAAGTAATTAATTAAAACTTCTATTAGTTCTATAATACAAAATAAGGAAATGGATCAATAAAATCAAGGCAGACAATTCTCATATGGAGTTAAACTATAATACTGAGTTTTACCTTTCATGTGAGCAAAGGAAAGAAAAGAAAAATGAAAAACAGGTTAAGCACCATCTTTATATGTGAAGTGCAGTACATTTTTATTATTACTCTCTATAAAAGACACAAGCAGAATATAGATACTGGCATTTAAAATTATTTTATAATATATAGAGGTGAAGGAAAGGAAACAGGAATATTAGTAACTAAGATATTTTACAGAATAATGCGATAGAACAATCTGAATTATATCTATATACTCTTTAAAGTTAACAGTTAAAATTTTTAAAAAGTAGAAAACACATGCAAGAGAATAAAAATAACATTAAATATTCTACTATTAACTAAATTCCCAAATAATGCTGTAATTAAATTTGGGAATAAGCATTATAATTGCCTCAATAGCTCAGGACTTAAAATAAGCTATCTCTGGAAAGCATGCTTGTTTATATAAAATATTGAATCCTTTTTACTTTTTGGCTTTATGAAATAACTTATGATTAAGCAACTTGAAGACATTTTCTTAAATGGAAAATTACAAAATTTAAAACAAGTTACTGCTTTTTACACACATTACACCGATAATTTCTTCTCCAGTTTTCATTGACCATCGGCCAAATTTTTATCCATTTTCATCCTTTCCCAATTTCAAAATGCTGAGTGTCTTTTGTATTTATGCATTATTATAAAAATAGAATTTTCTTCTGATTTGAATTTATTTAAACATGTTTGCTTTAGTGTTGGCCTCAGTTCAGCCTTCAGCTCCCCCTCAGCCCTTTGATGCAGAAAAGACGAAGGTAGAATGAACCCTGAGAACGAATCCCATTTCTATAAGTCTAAATACTCAGGAATGGACAATGTTCCTTTTCAAGGCAATGACCCTTCCTGATTTATTAGCTTCTCCTTCTGGATTGATCCATGTGGGAAAACATTGCCAGAGCTCATTTGTCTTTTCCTGCCTGAATCCTCTTGTCATGACATTGAGGTACTTTGTTCTGCAAAAGTATTTTTAAAAGGTGACAAGCCTTTCCCTGTGGGACATTTAAATAATAATAAAAACCACTTTTAATTAGGATCTGGGACAACTGCTAAGAAGCACGTGGGGGGGGGGGGGCTAAGCTGGCCACACCCTCCCAGCAGACCGCCCTTACTCTTCTTGGGTTACCCTCTGGACACCAGCATACAGCTCTGGTGGACGGAAGTTGTTTGTCTTTGAGAATAGCCAGCTCTTTCTTTGCACAGCTAAACATTCTCTTTATTAAGGACATTGAGGGTCATATTTCATTGTTCCCAGTATTGTTTACCAAACTTTTCCTTGTTGGCTCTCAATATCATTGTTCCTCTCAATATTCAATTCAGAACATCAAGAAAACAGAATACTCAGATATTTTTTTATCATCCTAATATTTAAAGGAATGTCTTAGTACATGTATAGTTAAACATTTAGAATATTTTTGTTAGGAGAAATAAAACGGGATTCTATAATACATGTTATCCATTTTATGGAACCAGAAACCAAGGCCAAGAAACACAAAGCAGACGATTCAGTACAGACAGTGCTAAATCCCTTTGCTTTCCGTTGCAGTACACTCACTTTATGAATCTAAGTAATCTAAGACTGTATGACAATTCTTACTTTCAAAATAATAATAAAGGAAAGACAAAAGAACTTAGAAATAATTTAGACCGAGGTAATTCAAAAAAAAAAAAAATCAGAATCAAATGTTGGTCATATATCGATAAAACAGTATCATGAACAAAATTACTCAGACATTTCTGTTCTCTTTACAAATGGTATTTCTTCACCAAAAAAAAAAAAAAAAAAATTCCTTATCTCCTCTCATGCTCTCCACTTGCAAGGGTCTCATGTCCCAAATGTCCCAAGTACAGGTGGGGATGCAAATGATTGCCTCATCTGTGAAGCCATCCCAAACACCCCCACATGTTCCTCAATAACACTCCATACTTTCATCGACTCCTACCTGACTGCAATCACCAGTTCAAAAGTTTGTCTTCAGGACCAAAACGCGAGTCCCCTAGGGTAGGGAACCTGTCATTTGTCTCTGTACCTCTGGTGCCAGCATTATGGTAGTCGTTCAATTACTATTGGCTAAGTAAATGAATATACTGTAAATGATGGCCTCGTGGTAATTTTCCAGGTTATTCTTAAACTTCTTACACATAGTTTTTTTCCCCCCAAACGTTCTCAATGTGAGTGAATGAATCCACCTACCTAAGTTTTAGAACAATAAATCTGTTTTCCCTAACCCTCTCCCCTGACTATACCATAATTTCAACCTGCAAAGAGGATTATTATAGGGCATTCACTTAGGAATTACACTTTAGCACGTTATGGGATTTCAAATAGGCATATAAGTTCACTACACCTTTCATTATGCTGTCAAATTATTTCCAGTATGTGTCAAAGCTTAATAACATGTATTAATTGATATTATGATGGTTTAAAAGAATAAATGTAGCCCTCAAAATTTTAATGAATTGCCAGAGAATAACAAAGGTCCAAAGGAGAAATATATTGAGCCAATATTAACAATAACAGCCAATAAAATATTTTATCCGCCTGGGGTTTCACAACACAACAGAGGTATAAAGAGCTGAGAAAGGGCACAAAAAAGGAATACTAATGCCAGAAGACCAGAGATTAAAACCTGGGATGAAAAAGAGAACTTGAAGGAGAAGGAGGAGGAGGAGGAGGAGGAGGAAGAGGAAGAGGAAGAGGAAGAGGAAGAGGAAGAGAAAGAAATATGCCCAGATATTTCATTTTTCCAACACATGTAAAACTAAGGAATATGATACCAAGAGGAATTATGTAGCTGTACATAAATTACCAGTAAGATTACGGAAGTGGGGATGTTCACTGTTTATTAATTTCTGTACGTTTTGAAACATCAGATGGGCACTTACTACTTTTATACTTACATGAAAATAAAATAACTAGAGAAATTATTCAGTCCTCACAGTTCTGAGGCACTGAGATCTTTTACTGAAAGAAGTCCTGAAATACCCATTCCAGGAGATTATCAGAAATAGGATAAAGACAGATTGCTTTGGAACAGGTCAAGTAAAACTTCCTGAAACGGTGACCTCTGCATCTGCCTTCCATTCCCTAATGTCTGTGATTGATCCGAAGTGTTGTTTCAAACAGAAAACCTGCTATTTCTAAGAAAACATCATCTAGCATGCAAAAAAAAAATAGAACTTTTTGTTTGGGGAACTGGTAAAAATCTATAAATTCATGCCTAACTACATGAACAAGTAAATCCCTGTTCTCCGGTTTTCTGAGATTTCCCTAAATATAAGATTATCTTTTCCTTTTCTCCCTTCCAGTAAATGTCTCTTTTGAGGAAATTCAGAGAAAAAAAGCCATAATAAAACCACAGTTGATTATTCAAAGCAAATGTCTATAAAGTACCAGAGAACAGGTAAATGGTCTTAGCCACACATTAACGTAAATTTATAAAACACTGTGCGTAAGACACAATATCATGAGCTAAAGAAATCAAGGATTTTTCAACGTCCCAAACCACTCCCCAGTGGAGATGATTCAAGAGCAAACAAATGAATCTCTGGTACATATATAGTTTGAATAGCTTGAAATTGCTGATATTTGACTGTTTGAATGGTCCAAAGGAGAAATATATAGAGTAAATATTAACAATAACAGCCAATTCGATATTTTATCCATGTGGGGTTTCACAACATAACAGAGATATGAAGAACTGAGAAACGGTACAAGTAACCATCGTAATACCAGAAGACAAGAAATTAAAACCTGGAATAAAGAGAACTGTAAAGAATAATAATTAATAACAATGACTTGGAGAAATATGCCCAGATATTTCTATTTCCAACACATGTGGTAGAACTCAGAACATTTTGGCAAGCCTTAGCCATCAAATCAGTCCCTGCCAGAAACTCTCAAACTGAAGAAAGTCAGGCTGGATGGGACACTAAATAAAACCAGGGAAAGGGGACGCTGAACACTCCCCTGTACTTTTTTAACATACTCACTTTTAGGACAAAGTTTGACATTCTAGTCAATGTTCCTTTTGCTTTCCAACCTGTGTTACATTTTCTATTTTTTTCACATGTGTAAAAATGAAATTTCTCTTCTGCCTGTTCTAGGGCACGCACTCTGATTTCATACCTTCTTTTGCATTGTTTTTATTCCTGATACCTGGATACTTCCAAATTCTTTTGCCTATAGAAATGGTGAAATCACTGTTGATTACAAAAGAACAGACGATGCCCAGTCTTCACTAGTAAGCAAACTGCCTGGTCAAACATGCCTCTCCTGCACTCAGGGGTCGTGTGGGAGGAGGAAGAGAAGGAGAAAGAGGAGGAGAGGAAGAGAGAGGATAGGGATGGAAGGAAGGAAGGAAGGCAGGAAGGAAGGAAGGAAGGAAGGAAGGAAGGAAGGAAGGAAGGAAGGAAGGAAGGAAGGAAGGAAGTTTGTAGGCAGATTCATATTTATTTGTATGTTGTATATCCAAAGAAGGCTAAACTAATTAATTACCTGAGACCAAATCTCCTTTATAAGAAGCATGGACTTTGTGTGAAGTCATGAAAAGTTACACAATAACAACCACAAACAAACAAATCATAAAACTTGAAAAGTGTAGCAGCTACAGGACCAGAAACACTTCAGCGCAGACCTTTAATTTATCTCCTGCCTAAATGAATATTGAATATACAATTCATACAAAGTTTGTAAAACCTCTGAAAGTTTCCTTAGCGTCCAGCCTTCTCTTTCTCATCCTTCTTGCTCCTTTCCTTTTAACCTCCCTTTCAGAGAGAAAGGATTGTTTGTTTGTTTGTCTCTGCTCTTCACCTTTCTGATCAGCCTCAGGCTGGGAACGTGAGAATGATCACACTTAACTGGGCTGAACAGAAAGAACAAAAAGTTCGTCATCAGAACAGAGTTTCTCAAACCACAAATCATTCGAATGGGAATTGCCCAGGATCTTTGTGAAAATGCATATCCCCAGGCCTCCTTCCATACCCGCTGCATCCTCCTCTCCATGGGGAACTCTAGTATCCACATTTTACAAAAGTCCATATGATTCTCACACAGCTGAACGCGAAGAACCACTACCTGACGGCCATTACTCAACTTCTATTCACATAAAACAGCAATGTCACAGCTAAAGGAATATTTTTTTTCCTAAAATGAACTTTTCCTGAAATTTGTGCTTAGTTTTTCTGCATTGTGCTCTTTCTATGTTTTAGTTCTCTGTAGTGTACTATTTAGTGTAGGAAAATTGTTACCACAGTACTCATTAAATAAAAAAAAATAAAAAAACTCCCACTGGGCTGGTTTTACAACTAAAAGACGATGTCACTGATATTTCTCTCAGCATCTCTGATCTCAATATGTAATGGAAATTAAATTAATGAAAACAAAGGCCATCAAAGGAATTATAAATTCATTTTCTCTTTACTTAAATGAACAGCAGGAGAAAACATTTTTTCTATGATTAAAAATGACATCATGCTGTCTTCTACAAAATAACATCTTCAAAAGTAATTTTATTCAAATTTTTTAACTTAGCCCTTCATTTTTTAAACTATAACAGATTGTTCAAAGAGGTTTTTTTTTTCTTTTAAAAAAAGTGAAGTTAAATATTGTTGGTTACATCATCTTGTGCGTAGAGTTGGAGGAACTAATGGGTTATGTGACTTTCTGCTATGACATTCTTCAGTTTTGGGGTGAATCATTGAATTGTAATTAATGCTTTAACTTGGAAAAACTAGTATTAAAGGGGCAAGCAAGTATTTAGCCAATGTTTACTTCCATCAGATCACACCTGGGCTTCTACTTCTGCTGGTGGACTCCAGGGGAGTCACACACACACACACACACACACCATTCCCGTCATACAAACTGAAGAGAGTTACAATTTCCAGATCACTCCTCTCACTACATTCTCTAATCATCTGCAAAGTGTAAAGTTTGGTGTTATGACTGTGCGTGTGTGTGCGTGAAAGAAAGAGGAGGAGAGAAAAGAGAGGCAGGAAAGAATCAAAGAGCAGAAATAAATGCAACTCTTTTGTTTCTCAAAGGAAGAAAATGCGTTAGAATGAACACACGGAAAGTGCTACGGCCTCCTCCACCTGATCAAAACCAAAGTCATCATTTCCTCTTGAATGTAATGCAGTGTGGATGACTGACACCTTAGAGCCATCCAGGCTGCCAATGTTGGGGGGACGAGGGGGGTACAGAAACGTGCCATGTGTTGTTAGGATTGCTTTCAGAGTTGCGGCAGAACTGAAACACACACACCCAGCACACAAGCAAGGCCACACTTGCTTTTAAGGTTAAGAAGCCACTGTTCTCAGATTATGCTGATGTTAGAGTCTTTAAACTTTCTACTCTGGCTAAATATTTGTGAACAGTTCCTTTTTCTCAGAGGCTGGTGAACAGGAAAGGAGCTCCAGGAAGGCTAATAATTTGCCTTCAAATCAGAAGCTATCTTTAAAAGCAATGGAGCCCCAAGCCGATGTAAGCAAAGAAGGAGCCCGAAGCTAACCGGACACACACTCCTTAAAAGGCAATGAAGTTGTAAACGATTGTTTATTGTTACTGCTGGGAGGCCTCTGGAATTAACTCAACCCTTCCTCACCCGTCAACATCCCCAAGTATAATGTCAATTATTCCTGCCACACATCCCGTGTTGGAGTTAAATGTGTGGTTGCTACTCTCAAGTGGGCTTTTAATGCTGCCAGTTAACCTGACCGTACTTCCCTAATCCAGTCACTCTCTCGCCCCATCATCCATCAGTGGCTGCTTGCTCAGCTCCAGGTACCATTCTAAGAACTGTGGTCCAGCCACAGTTAACACAGACAAAACCCTGCGCCCCTATGGAGCTGGGGTTCCAGCATGCAAAGGGGATGTGTGCTTTGCTGGAGGGTGTTATTTGCCCATTTCAGAAAGTAGGTCAGGCACTTGGTTGTGCAAACATCTGCGGGAGTGCAGGCCCGTGGGAGGAATGGCAGTGACCACAGCGAGGCAGAGTGGCTGCAGAGGACGCCCCCGAGGGAGCATGGGCTGAGGCCACGTGAGCACGGCCTGTGAGCACGGCCTGTGAGCTTGTCGTAAGGGCTGGGCTGAGGTTCCGAGCACAATGAGAAGCTGCCGGAGGCTTTGAGCAGAGGGTGAGGTGCTCCAACAGGTTCTGAATGGGTCTCTCTGGCTGCTTCCATCAATAGACCGTAGAGGGCCCCACGGTAACAGAAGAGACACCAGTTAGGAGGGGGCTGCAGAATCCAGGGGGACTGGGGTGGCAGGAACCTGTGAGGTGCTGGTGCAGGTGACGGAAAGTGGCTGGATTCTAGGTGTATTTTGCCACAGGACTGCACGATGAGTTGAAAATCAGATATGAAGGTGAAGGTGGAGTCTCCGAGGCCCCGCCGTGTGGGCCTGGGGAGCTGGTTTCTTCCCACGTCACCGAGTACAGTCCACTCTCATTCCGACTTGGTGACCTTGCCTCCTGCTTCACTGAGAGCTCAGAGCAGAACTTAACCCGCCACCTGCTGCCCTGCCTGACCTGTGCCCACGCTCTCTGCCTCTCCCCATTCCCAGGGGTGAGCCTGGGCCCCCAGGCCGCCTTTCATCATGCCCTCAGCCCCATTCCGCCTTTACCTGAGATCATTGCTGCAGCTCTAGCTCCTCTCTCTTCAGCCGCACAACCAGAACCAGCGCTCTGCTTATACTTCGTTTTAGAGGACAGCCATGTGTTAGCAAGACTCCACGTTTTTACTAAGTGTGCCATTATTTGAAAACATTATTTTAATATCTTCTAAGATGTGTGAAAGTCAAACATACCTGTCGATTACATTCCCTTTACAGATGCACACCAACAATTTCAATGCAGGCAAATTAATCGACCCCAATTTCACACAGCCGATATAAATTTTTAGATTTAATTTTAATTCATTAATGTGATAGTTACTTTGCTTAAAATGATTAATTATCCTGACATGTATTCATTTATCAACTTTAGCCATTATTTATTTATTGACTTCCATTAAACTGGACGAGGGTTTAATTCTCTTACACCATCAACTACTACTTCCTCTACTATATTCCTCCCAGTGAGTGATACCACATTTTTCATTAACTCGATACAGTCGTCAGGGAGATATGCTCCAAGACCCCCAGTGGATGCCCGAAACCATGGATAGCGCCAAACCCTATTGATACTGTGTTTATTCCTATACAAACATACCTATGATAAAATGTAACTTATATTTATCAATTAGACACAATAAGAGATTAACTATATATAACTAATAAAAAACAATTATAACAATATACTGTAATAACAGTTACGTGAATGTAGTCTCTCTCATCCTCTCAAAATGTTGATAACTGATCTGATAACTGAGCTGGCTACTAAGTGAGTAATAAGTGGAAGTGTCTTGACAGATGGCTGATTCACGACTCAGGCAGGACGGGGAGAAATGGCGAGAGATTTCATCACGATGCTCAGATCTGCGGCACAATTTAATACCAAAGAATTGTTTATTTCTGGAATTTCCCATTTAGTATTTTCAGGTAGCAGTTGACGGCAGGTAACTGAAAACTCAGAAAGTGAAACCGCGGGTAAGTGGGCGCTGCTGTAGTTACCGCTGTCATCATTGTGACTCTCTTAATCGTGTTCATTACAGAGTCTACCAGTGTTTCCTTTTTTGTTGGATACTTTAATTTTTCCCGAAGTCAATTATTATTTTTCCACTGTCTTAGTTTTCCACATACTCTAATATGTTACCAATTTATCATTTTCTCTAACGCATCTATCAAATACCTACCAGTGTTATTATGTGACACTCACATAGATCAGTGACCTATCAGTGCTTTGTCGCTCTTCTGTTTCCCTGAGGTCCCCGAAGTCTTATCCGCCTACAGTCGTCACTGTGGTCTGCAGCCTGCAATCTCCTGTTCGCCCGATCCCATAGCTGCTTCTGCTGTCCTGATTGAACCATTTGCTAGAGTCTGTCCTTTGATAGCTTCCTTGGCTAAAATACAATGGGAGGTTGGTTCTTTGCTTGTGTGTGTTCCTTCCTCAGGAGACCGTTCCCTGACCAGCCAGACAAGGCCAACTCCTCCAGCACAGACTCTCCTGGGCGGCTGTCTGTTAGGTGTAATAGCACTGACTGTGGTGTGGTGATTTTTAATTGTGCAACTATTTCATTACACATGAGAGAGAGAAAGTTCGCCTCCATGAGGCATTAATGGGTGCCCGTGGCCTGGCTCGGTACCTGTCATGATATACAGGTTCGTTCTCCATAAACATTTTCTGAATGAATAAATGAGTAGTGCAATCCAGCAGAGAGCTGTGCAAAGGCCACAGAGCAGAGAGCAGTCCTTCCATTCCCCACACTGTGTGTCGGCTTCCAGCCTGACTGCACAACCTGCTCTCACCTTGGCCTGTGGGAGAATTTGGTAGCTTTGCACAGTGTTACCACTGATGGGTATTTTTTCTTGATGTGCTTTCTCTGTAGATTTGATTCAAAGCAGGCACAGGTTTTAAACTTCCAGTGCTGGCGTTGTCCCTTTGTGTGAACCAACAACCAGAGAAAAGCAGCCTTAAATCTTCTGCATTGCTCGATTCCATCCTTTTCACTGTTACATGCCATTGAAACATTGGTCTCTCAAGAAAAGTCTTCTTGTAACGATTTCTGAGAGTTCAAACAATGGACCTGAAATGGCATGTCAGGTACTTCACAATAGTAAATTAATTCTCATCTTTAAAAAAAAAAAAAATTAAAAATTGACTATTTTATTCCATAATTGGAAACAGAAATCAAGTTCGCTCCAGTGTATTGCAGGAATTCAACATCAGCATATTGGGCTGTCAACAGTCTCGCACTTTGTCTATCAGTGCATTTTTGTGAAAAGCACTGATGACAAAAATCTTATTAGGACATGAGCTAATGATAGCATTAAAAAATGAACCATCATAAGCTGACCTTACTCGCTGAAAATATAAAACAAGCATATGTAACTGTGGCACTGAATGAATGATTTTGTGTCTCTGCTACTCCCGTCAGATATGTAAGGAAAGTGAGCAAAAGGCACTAGGTTTGACCTTTTTACGAATACTCTTCCTCCCTTTTCTCATCTAGTAGTGATCCATCCATGAAGTAAGTAGGTGAACTCTAAGGAGAAGTTGCTGGATGCTTTGCAACCCATCGTTTCGTGGAAAATGCCTTCCTTTTTCTTTACACAGAGGAAATACAGGCAAGACAGATAGCCAGTCCTTGGGTTTAAAATTTCATCCTTGAAGAAGGTAATTTTAAGCAGTGAAGATTTTGGATGGTCAAGTCTTTATTACTATATGAAATTATTGTATAAGACAGCGCCAGCAAGGAAAAATGAGTGGCTTTGATTAGGAAAGCTGTCGAAAAGCCTGTCATTTTCTTGGTTTCTGTTTACTATCTGGTATTTTCTAAGGAAGAAATGAGATGAACAGAGAAGTGAACTTATTGGAGGAAGTGTCTGTTTTTAGCTATTTACCTAGTTTTTAATTGCTAATTTATTTTTTAAATCAGTAGACCTTCTTCCTATCGTGATTACATCCAAAAGTCACTGAATTACATGGCAACCTTTCTTAGACCTTGACTTGAAGATATCGATGTGTAACGTAACTTGTCTTAAGTGTAAGTCTGAGTTTCCTACATTGCCTATTTCATTAGTACGTGATAATGTTATTCTTTCGTGCGACAGAAATCTTGAGTCCATTACAGACACATCCTTAATAAATTAATAATAACATCACCTGGGAATAATACTCAATGCTGCAGCTTTGTATTTTAATAATGTAAATCATGTACTTGGCATACTTGCATGTAATCAGTCTGTAATCAGATAAGAAAAAAACTAACACTTAATTTGAGAGCTCACTTTTGTGCCGAAGATGTATTTGTGTAATGCTCAAAGCCTGCTTTGTATGCCCTCCTCTGAAATGATAAAAGATCATTGGGGTAGATTTCTTTGTTTAGCCTTGAAATTTTGCAGAATGTATAACTTTGACAATCATAAGAGAAAAATAAACTGCGCTTGATTTGTGGATTGTAGTACGTTGTAGTTACAGAGGAACACGGTTCCTGAGCCCGCGAGGGCCGTGCAGACCACTCCATCATTTTCCCTCGCCATCTGACATCTTAAAGGAAAGGTAAAGTGGAGATGAAAGAAATTACTCCAAGGAAAACTCCAAGGTGAGTATCAAATGCTGCCAACTCTCGAGGAAGGTGAAATATTATTTCTATACAGATTTTTCCGATAGAATTCTGCCTTTCTAAGAGCGCAGCATTTGATCAGGTAATCTGACTGTTGGTCGGCCCCATGCAGTGATATGTTACCCAAATGCAAGGCATCGCGAGAAAACTAATTAACTTTGACTTCACTGCTCTATCCCCAGCAGACTCAGCTCTCTTGTTTGGGGAGAATAATTAAAGAAAAATAAAATTTCCCCAAAGACAGGATCTTTGGGTTCTATTACTGTAAGACACAGAAGTGAAATAAGTCGTTACCTTGGAACGAAATGAACTGCAAACTCTTTCCATCTGTTTATTTAGGAAGGAAAGCAGGTGACCTCATCCTCACTGCCACAGACGATTAGCTCTTTTGTTCTGGCTTCTGCAGCAGGACAGGCTGTCTGTCAACAGCTGCACACACCAGGCCTGGCTGTGCCTATCTTCGCCAAATGATGAGCCAGTCAAGTGTGATGCCCACCGTTGTAGACAGTAGTAAGCTAACGTCAGGCAGCTTGGTTACATGTGTAAGCTGCTGCTCAGAGGAAGACATGAGAGTTTAAACCTCCAGGGTAAGACCCAATCACTGAATCTCTCCAGCTCAAAGCTTGAAATGTCAAGCCCAATCACTCAGTTGTTAGGGATCAGAATATTTTCTTAGCTTTCAGTCTGGAACTGGCTAGAGATTGAGTATTACTTGGAGAAACCAGAGCTTATCACACATTCCATCAACAGCACATTTGCAAGTGAGATAACCAGAGGAGAAACTCTGACATGGGTGGCCGAGGTCTTGTTAACTGGAAGTAGCCCTTAGCTGTTGGGTAAAAGATCAATCATTTTTCTAAATCAGAAGCAGTTTCACAAAGTTAAAGTCGACTTTGTAAAAACCTTTGAAAATCTCTAATCTCTTTTCACAAAGTCCCAGGAATTGCAGGGCTTTCTGGAATTGTTAGTTGCAGATGGTACAGAAGGTTTGTGAACTTGATGTCTCTGATTTACTTTTCAGGCTATGAGTAAAATTTACACAAAACAAACTCACCACCCACGTTCAGAATGACTGACAAAAGTGAATACAGACCAAAGCAATTTCTACAGGATAAAAAAATGACCCTGCACGTTTCAAAAACATTTCGTTTTTTAAAAATTGTTAAGCATTCTTATCTGAGACTGGCAATAACTTGAAATGATCAGTCTGAACTGATGACAGATGGCAGGTTAACGATTTTGTCTCTGCAAACATTCTGTCACTCATGAGGTAAGATGTGAGATCTCCGCACAGTGGCTTACAGTTTCCTAATTCCTAATCAACTCACAATACATCAGAATAAGTGTTGTGCTCTTCCTCACGGTGCGGTTACAGGGAAGGATGGCATTAAAACTGTGTTTGATCCGTGTCCTCTCCACTGTCATGGCTTAAACATGAAACAAGTTTTCGACCTTCAAAGAATAGAGCAAAAACATCATGTCTTTGACATTTCATGCTCACTAGGCAATGTTTTCTGTTTTTCTGTTCTTAATTTTCGCAACCTTTTCTTATTTAAGGCATGCTACTCATGGGGCCACATTCTTTTGCTTTTGCTCACAAAAACCAAGGACCCAATTAATTAATGGAGTGGGTAAAGTAGAAATCGATGCTGGCAATTCATAATTTAAGCACAGTTACAGGGTATGTTAACTTTCAAAGACAAAACTAAAGAAAAGCTATAAGAACGTTTGGCTATCTGCCTCCTTGAGAGATGTGGCAGGGACTCCACACATTCTACACATATTCTTCCATTCTAGGGTTTACATTTAAATGTTGGGCGCTCATGGGAAACGTTTCGAAGGGCCTTTCCAGTGGATCTGAGGCAGCCTTCAGCCCACTGCTTGCCGGCGTAGTCGGTTCCACAGGCCGGGCAGCTGTGCTGACCCTGTCTCGCCGAGGGATGATTGTGGTCCTGGGACTTTTCCTCCTTCCACACACCAGAGAGGGTACAATCCCTCCTCTGCATCCTCGGGATGCAGCCATTAAAGCAGTGTGCAGACAGGGGTAAAGCAGGGTCAATGTGTCGCATCTGATCTCGAAATCGACTTTGGATACGAAAGGGGACAATAGTTTTAAAGACAAAGGTTTTTGAATCTCACCAGGCCAGATGCTAAAGAAATCAGAGCACAAAGTTAATGCCAAAAAGGACATATCTAGAAGAATACATGAGATCTAAGAGCAAATCTGTGCTACTCCAGTGATTAAGAAATATCCCTCTGAACTGGAGGTGAAACTGAACTTGAGAATAGTCAAGTGTGGGAGGGTGATGTGGGCTCTGAGAAGAGGGGAGCATGTGGGAACAGAACCCCCTAACGGTTTGGGGTCCAAAAGTAGAGGGCACTGCCCATTATGAGCCCTGGAGATTGCAGCCTTGCAGGACTCCCGCCCCACTAGAAATGGCAACACAGATGACAGTGCCAGACACAGAAGTGTTAAGTCGTCATAGGCCCATGTGATGTAGTAGAACGAACGGTTCAGCATTTCACAAGCCCACAGAAGTGGGTGCAAATTAGATGAGAAAGAGTTGAAGAACTTGAAGGGGCCTCAGATGACATGTGACGGGGTTGTAGAAACAAACAGAGCTTTCACAACGGATGAGATAGGAGATTGGATGCCCGGCATGTCGTCATGGAGAGTCGACAGCAGCCACAGACTGTCACTGGACCGAGGACCATGCCATTTCAACAGACGCCAGTATGACCAGACAGATGCCACCCGAGAGCCAGGCACTGCCTACGGTGCTGTGCCTGGTGCTACCCAGTTCCCCAGGCTGAGTATGTCCTGGAGCAAGGGGAGAGGGAAAATCCCAACTGCACGAGACAGTGTCCCGGCCCATCAGAAGGATTTTAAGGTATCGGAAAAGTTCAGTTACAGAGAATAGATATATTTACACTGAAGTTGAAGTTTCTGCACATGTATGTTTGTGGCCCCAAATCCCCTGCTCACTTCACGTGTGAAAGATTAACTTGAGTAGATCAACTGTCATCTCTACTAAATACAGAAAACAGCTCCATACGTTTCAAGATACAGAGGTAAAGAAAAAGGGTGACATCTGAGGAAGGAAGTAGTGCTTTTCCAATCATGAGATGCAGTGTTTTCCACAAATGGTTACTTAGCATATCCATCTTTGTTCATCTGACACAAGATTTGTCAGTCGATGGCCCCTGGAGCAAATCCAGCCCACCGGCTCCCTGTTTTCTTACTGCTTGCCAATTAGAATAGCTTAAATATTTTCAAATGGTTGACAACAAGTCAAAGGACTGTTTTGTGACATTTGAAAATCATATAAAATTCAAATTTCAATGTCTGCAAATAAAATTTTATCAGGACAGAGCCACATCTCTTTGCGTACGTAAAGCAGTCTGCACCACAAGAGTAAGGTGAAGTAAGCAGACCATACCACTGACCAGAGCAGCCCAAAATCTATGCCATCTGTTCATTTACAGCCTATGTCTGACAACCCCAGACCTAGTAGCAAACGGCCAGGTTGAACAGACACAGAACCCAGAACGCGCCTTCCAACTCATCAAATAGGTTTGCTCGAGTTCGCCAGCAGCTGTCTAGGAAATGAATTCAGCTCGTTGAACCTGAGTGAGTCACTGCGTGGACGGTCTGAGGTGCAGAGCCGGACACAGAGTCAGCACCATCCAAGGGAGGCCGAGGCTTCTCAGTCGTGCGCCTGCGCAGTTGGAAATTGTTCCTCTAGCTGCAGCTCGATTTACTTCTATGGTTTCAATATTGTTATTTTCTTTTTTAAACTCAAAAAGCCAAGTTTCTAATCAATTTGTGTGTCTGCTAAAGTAAAAAGTCACCCCTACTTTACAACCCAAACCAGTCAGTGTCCATCATCAGGCCTGTTTGCTCTGAAATACGGACCTAAATTATGAAAAGAAGGCACTGTTGTTCCACAGCGAGTCTCTTGCCTTGGATAACAATGACAACAGTAGTTAGCATGGACCGCGTGGCTTCCAGTGGTAAGCATTCTAAATGCACGTTTTCACTTAATTCTAATAACATCCCCACTGGCCGTGCTGCTGCCCTCAGTCTACAAATGAGAAACGGGCTCAGAGAGACAAAGGGCCTCGCTTGTGCTGTCGGTCATGGTGGCAGACCCAGACCCACACCTCGTCCATCCCTGTGCTCTCCCCACTGCACCGTACAATTTCCCCACTGCTTTTCCTTACAGTTTCCAGCCACACAGACCAGTCGCCACCCCTCCCCTTCAGGGCCACCTCTGTGCCACTTGCCTCCGCTGACTTCCAATGGTGATCTTTTGGAACACACCAAACATGCACGTATTCTGATTTGTTTCTCGACCTTTGCTTGCAGAGATGGTCCCACCACCATGTTCGTCCCAAGAGGGTTATCTGACTGTAGGAGTAATGAGTCCTCGTCTCCCTGACTTGAACACATAGATCGGCTACCCTTTGCTACACATTTGGTTTCTATAACCCTGTCTCTCTAACCCCCATGTGAGCATATTCTGTGCATGATATGTCTCAATGTTCTCTCTAAAAGTTTACTACTTAAAAACTGAAGATAACACAATAGTTTTAGCCTAATTTTCCAAACTGGCCAATTTATTAGCCCATCTGAAAGTATATCCAACTGATAATTACTTTCTTCCCTCACTCATGCCTCCCTAAATTGAATTTGCCTCTGGGGGGTGTGTTTGGGACTTTTCTCTCTGCCAAATTGAGTTTTTTAAATGTGTTGATTAACAACCACCACCATGGTTGAGGCTTTATAACACCTTACCTATTATTATTGATGCTTAATCCATTTTTCTTGGCAGCTTTGGAATATTTCTTACTGTCTTTCCAAGTATGTTTAGATGAACAGTTTGATTAAGTCCAGCATCGGGCTGAACCATGACCAATGGTCATGTCCAAAGCAGGTACAAAACGAAGACGGTATCACCCCTGTGTTTTAAGATCCAGAATGGTACTGTGTTAAAGGGGGAAAGGCTCAGTGATTGGTCAAGGGCACTGAGGACATGAGTTGGACTGTGTCCCCTTTTTAAAAGATGTGTTAACATCCAAACCCCCAGTACCTGGGAATGTGACCTTATTTGGAAATAGGGGCTTTGCAGATGTCATCAAGATAAGCTGAGGTCATCAGGATGGCACCAACCCAATACGACTGGTGTCCTCACGAGAAGAGGGAAATTTGGACACATACACAAGGAGATTGCCAGTGAAGACAGACACACAGACAGGAGAAAACCATGTGAAGACAGAGGCAGAGACGGCAGCGATGCAGCCACGAGCCAAGGAGCTCTGGAGCCACTGGAAGCAGGAAGAAGCAGGAAAGGCACCCCTCCACGCTTTGGAGGATGCTGACCCTGTTGACAGCTGGACTTCTGACCACCACAACTGTCAGGAAATACGTTTGTGTTGTGTTAAAGCATGCAGTTGGGGTACTTTGCGATGGCAGCCCTAGGAAACACATACTGGGGATACACAAGTCCCACACAAAAATGACGATGGTAAAAAGTAAATACTCAGAATCCTGAAAGTGAGGAGACTCAGAATTGAGAATCACGAAGTCTCCTGGGGCAATACCCACAAAATCCAGAAAGGCTGGGATGGCAACATTTAGAGATCTGGAAATGGGGTGCAGGGTATTCCCGACGGAGAGAATTCCAGTTGCAAGGATGCTGGATAGCAAAGAGGAAAAGCATATCATGAGGAAAAAGGAGAACTGAGCAGGTAAGGGAGGAGGAAGTTTGGGACTAGCTGACGGTGGAGGGTTTGAACGCCAGGCTGAGGATTTGGGTTTTAGGGAAATAAGGGAACCATTGAAAACTTCTGCGGAGGCAAGTCGAAATGCTAAGACTCTGTTTGAGGAAAAATACCTAATCACTTTTTTGTAGGTAGGCTGAAGAGGAGAAAGATTTGGGGGCAAGGAGACCAGCTAATAGGCATGACAGTAACCCAGAACACAGGCAGTGAGGAATTGATCTAGGGCAGCTGCAATGATAACAGAAAGGGACAGAAACATGAATGAGCGTGAAATCACAGACGTATAATGGGCATCACTGGACTACCAACTTGGATCTGGAAGATGAGGCACAGACAAGAATCCTATCTGCCTCTCTTGACACAATAATCCTGCGTAACAAACCCTTAGTGACATATGACAATGAACATTGATTTTGGCTCATGTGTTTATGGGTTGGCTGGATAGGTTGGCTTTCTGGGCTGGGCTGGTGGAAGGGAACAGGTGCTGACTCAGGCACCTGCTCGTCTTGGTGGTCTCTCTCACACATCTGGAGCCCGAGCTGGCAGATGTGTGAGCTCGGTAAAAAGTAAGTACTCAGCCGAGCTCGGGCTCCAGGCCGACTCTGCTTTTCCCACTGACTCACCTCCAGGAGGCTGGCAGAGGCGCGGACTCGTGCTAAAGGCACAGAGGCAACAACGTGAACTTCTGCAAGTAGTTTTTTTTGTTTTTGTTTTTTTCCAAGTGATGTTGTTGTCCTTTCAATCTTAGTTGTGGAGGGTGCTATTCAGCTTCAAGTTGTTGTCCTTTCAGTCTTAGTTGTGGAGGGCGCAGCTCAGCTCCAGGTCCAGTCACCATTGCTAATTGCAGGGGGTGCAGCCAACCATCCCTTGAGGGAGTCGAACCGGCAACCTTGTGATTGAGAGGACGCACGCCAACCAACTGAGCCATCCGGGAGCTCAGCGGCAGCTCAGCTCAAGGTGCCATGTTCAATCTTAGTTGCAGGGGGCGGAGTCCACCATCCCTTGTGGGACTGGAGGAGTTCAACCAACAACCTTGAGGTTGAGAGCCCACTGGCCCATGTGGGAATCGAACCAGCAGCCTTTGGAGTCAGGAGCATGGAGCTCCAACCGCCTGAGCCACCAGGCCGGCCCACAAGTAGTTTTTAAGATGTTGTTTGCATCATATTTGGTCTCACTGGCCAAAGAAAACCACATAATGAAGCCCTCGGCCAGAAAGGGAGGGGCTACAAAGTTACAGAACAGAGAAAAGGGTACAGATGTAGGGAGGCCGTCAACTGGGGCCATCAGTGCAACCAGTCCACCACAGGAGTTCAATGTGGTCTCAAAGTTTTGTGGGAGGAATGAGAAAAGTGCTGTCCGAGTAAGGTCCTAGCCTTCCTTCAAACCTTAATTCAGGCATCACCTCTTCTGTAAAATCTTGCCAATAGCTCCTCTGGGTCTCACTGCTTTTCAAATATGCTTCCATTACTTACATGATCGCGCCTTACACTCATCTGTTTCTGTGTCTTCCTGGGGGCACAGGCCATACTACTCTGCAGTCTCAAAGTCTGGGTTCAAATGTCAGCCCCACACCTTACTAACCTGTCGCTATCTGTAGAAAGAGCATAAAATCAATGCCAAGCATATGGGTTGTTGTGACAAGCCTAAGAAATGTTAATATTATGATTATATTTTTGTATTTTAATTTTCAGTGATCTATACCCTTTGCAGCGCTTACTACAAAATACATTTTTATGGTCTTTAGAATGAATGAACGAATGAACGAATGACTGAATAGATAAAATATATGGGTTGAAGCAAGTACTACGGAACATGAAAGACAACAGGACGGGGATATTTGATGGAATGTGCACTACAGAGGCAGAAGAAGATGGAATTAGGGGAATCAGAGGAAAAGTCGGCCTTTGAAGGAGGAGGGACAATTTGCCCAACTAGCATGTGTATTTTGAAAGCCTTCTTTGAAAAACAAGACTTTTACTTAGTCAGTTACAGTTTTGGTTCTTGATCTTGCTCTTTTGCTGTTTTAATAGGACTAAAGATACACAGGACACATCTGACAGGACTTTCTCTAGATCCACGGGGATCAAGAAAAACCTACCTATCTCATCCTGATACCACGCTGTTCTACCTTCTAAAGGCAATGGGATGTAGAAGGTGTTTAGAAAGGTCACAGAGTATTTCTTAATAAAAATGCATCACTTAAATATAAGTAGAATTACATCCTTACAGATATTAAAACATCTCAGCCCTGGAAGGTTCTACACCAGGTTTCACAAAACACATTGCGATAATTGCTCTGCTTGACTTGTTTCAACAGCCACTTTCCTGCCCAGACAATCGGGGCACAAGTCTATCTGTGCCCCCGTGTAATCGGTCCACATTCCTTATAACTAGGCGAAAAGTTAATTAAGAGCAATATGCCTAACAAAGGCCTGCCAGGAATCATACAACGCACTATGGCACATGAACTGTCAAGGTGTCAGAGTCATGTTTTAAGACACAGTGCCATTTGAGTATCACAGAATAACAGAAAGTGCGAGTTGGACAGGCACTTACAGATTCCCTTCATTTCTCAGGGAACAGTGCTGGAAGCCAAGGGATTTGGCCAAGAGCGTGAAGCAGAAGAGCTGGGTTTTTGCCTGTGCGGTGAGGACAGCGCAGGGAAGAGCTGGTGCTCAGCGCGGGCTGACACAGGGAATCGCTACATGACAGACGTGACTGAGACACAGATTCCGACGCACAGCTCAAACCTTAACCCTAGCATGCTGCTTCCTATTTTGGTTGAGGAATTATAAAGAATGTGTAATATGTCATCTTTTTCATCAAGAGGAAATCGTTTTTATTTCTCTTAATATGTATCTTAATAGTGCTCTAAGAAAGAAACTAAAAAGTGCAAAAGTGAATTCAAAGGTAATTGGAGCTATAAAAAAAGACCATTTTAAGTGAGTCCACCTAAAAAGGGGCTGAAGAATTTGATATTACATCATGAAAAGAGATCAGTCATCCTTTAGTCTTCAAAACTGAAACTGAATTATGAAAATAAGTTGATTTCATTTGTATCTTTACAATTCAGGTTATAATTGCCATTTTGCACTAACTTTTAGAACAAATCAGCAATGAATCAAGTGTCCACTGATTTGCATAAGAAACATTTTTCCTAAGAAAATTGTGTTATGACACATTCTTTCCTTCAAATTTAAATTTCATATCTTAGAAGCAAAAAGGCTCGTTTTTGTTTTCCATATTCACCTCTTTACCTTCTGCTTCTTGAGTCATTGCCTCCTGAAAGCCTATCATGTACAAATGTTGCTTCTGTCCTCTGATCTAAGCCTCACGTGTTCCTGGTTGTATATGAGTCAATCAGTCTCCCAGCCCACTTTGTAAAGCTTCACTCTCAAGCATGTTCACTTTTCGATCAAACTGAATTGTCTCGTTGGGTAACGTAAGTGTCTGAGAATCCTCAAGGCTCTGGTAGACAAAGATGCTAACACTAATACTGGTGTCACAAAAGGAGGGGCACCTGAGTGGGCATTCATTTGATTGGTGCTTAGTTATTAATTAATATTTTTGTGCTTTGACGATTTGTGTTCCTCAACATAAAATGACTGTCTATTTTCAGATAATGAATACAATAAATGGGTGATACTATTTTTTGAGCACTTTCTACAGCTCAGTGGTTCTAGGGAATGTATTGGTCATGTCCAAAGTACCACAGATATCACATTCAAGTGGGATCTTCTGAAGTCACTTTAGAATCTCCCAGCTCAGCTCACCTGCTCCTCACTCCAAAATCCACAGCACAACGCTCCAAAGTCTATTATCTCTACCACACCTGACTTCTGTAGATTCACTCATCAGATTTGTTTTTTTTTATGGAAAGTCTCCACTTTTCCAGTAAAACCAAATTTAGACATCATGGGGGGGAAAAACAGGAGTTAAAGAACGTGACAGACTCTAAGACTAAAGCGTTTCCCTACCATCTTTAGTTCTGATTTCACTTTCAGGTTTGAAAGTGATCTCACAAACAGGTATGCATTCGCTGCCTTTGGGGACTAGATAAAACTTATATTATGTACTTTTTGCTAAATATATAAAATCATGTATATTATTTTCCAGCCCTAAGCCATAGTTTAAAAACGGCTTACTGTTACTTCTTAATGGTAAGAATTTTCAGCCTTCAAATACCTAAAATGATTACCTACGATTTACATATAGCACTGTTTAATCTGTTATATCGGAAACATGCATAGACTATAAATTGAATAAAACAACCTTCCTCCCTTCTTTATATAACTTGTCTTGCTGTGTAACATACAGAGAAAGACATTAGAAGAGTCCTAGTTCATGATTTATTCAAATTCTAGGAGCCATAATCCTAACAGCTGGAAACGCAAATCTCTGTGATTATTCTCTGTTAAGTGCGGGGAAAAATATTTTCTGATCAGTCTATTTTATACAAATTCTGATAACACAGTATCATTTGTCTTTTCACATAAATTTCAACATAAAATTTCTGCAAGTCTTAAAAAAATCAGTAGACATGCTAAAAACTGGTTGGTTCCACACAGAACATGTTTACATCGGCAATAATACTTGATGATTTTTTCTTATAAACGAAGAAGCGGTTACTTAATTCAACTTAATTTGCTGCCACCCAACAAGTGTTTCTTGAGCGCCTGCCCTGAGGTAGCAGTTGTGGAGATTTAAAAGACTGTAAGATGTATGTGCTCCCTTAATAAGATTACAAAGTTGAGGAGATAATGTTTACACTTATGAAGCTATCACAGATTTGAGAGATGGACTAAAGTTGGCTCAAAATTGTGAGACCCACATAGACAGCTACTAGGGGTCCCCCACTCTTTGGCACTACCTTCCATTCAATATTTAAATGCAATAACTTTGCTTTTCCTCATGTGCTATGAAAACCCCAGAAACCTCTCCAATGGCTAAGAATCACTGGGGAGGTATTTCTCCGACTTTCCTCCGCCTGCGGGCTTCTGATTCTCCTCTTTAAAACGTGCACTCTGGCATCTCACCTCTGCAGGGGCTGCCCTTGGCCTGTGTAGCTTTGCTCCCCACCGGACACAGCTCTGCTTCCTTCATTCCTCCAGAATACTAAAGACACAGGACAGAGTTTTACTGAAGATTCACGAGAGTGAAAGGAATGATTCATAGCATTGGACAGACATTAATTTAAAACTAAATGTTTGCACTCACCAGCCACTCCCAGCCATAGTAACTGCTCTGGGCCCGTGCTTCTCCAGGGCTACTGGCTTAGTGGCATGTCCTCAGCCTCCCCTGCCATCTCTTCTCCCAAGTATTTCAAACCTTCCTACACACTCACACATGATCTCAGACAATTCATACTTCTACCGTGAATTTTGAAGAACACTTGGGCACTACTTTCACAATCCATGCTGCAGGGAACCAACCCTCACTATTCTCAAAGAGCCTGTCAAGTCATTTCCCTAAGAAAAGGAATAATCTCCCCTTATCTGAACATGCCACTCGTCCAGTATGTGAAAATCATTGTAATCAGTTCTTGCTTTGAATAGATGTTTTAAATCTATACGTTACATGAACAAATGAGAGCCAATAAGAGAGAGCTCTTTGTGGCTTGGACTTGTCCATCAAATTTCCTGGAGAAATGGGATTTGAGCCAGACCAAAGGATTCTTAGAACATGAGTAGACTGAAAAAGGGAAGTATTCCTACATAGCAGAACAAAGTCAGTAAGGGCTTAGATACGAATTATGCCTGATTTACACGGGAGACAGAAAGAAGTTCTTGATTAGAATTGAGACATGGTGAATAGTAGAAGATGAGCTCAGAGTAAGAGTTTGGTAACCAATGACGGCATACCTAGAGAGCACGAAAAGAATTTAAGCCTGGAATGACAGAAACAAGAAATAGAGCCTTTATGGGATTCTTTAACAGAAGTGTGACATGGTAAGGACATATTTGGACGAGGTTCATCCGGGGAGGTAGCAGAAATACATTGATGCGATAAAAGCCTGGGGCAGAGAAGTCAGCCTGCATGATGTGGCAGAACTTGTGAGGGGGGGCTGAGGAAATGAGGGAGCCTGGTGACACCAGGAGGGAGGAGGGTGCTGAGCACTGAGCAATAATGGAAAGAATCCAGCACGCTTAGGCTCCAGGCTGCTGACCAGCAACATTACCCCATACACGTACCCATGGGCCAGGACAGGGAGGCGAGCAGGAGACCAGGGGATACCTACTGGCCTTGTGCCAAAGCTACAAGTCACAGGTCATTTTCTATGCTGGCTGCCTCTCAAGACTTCCCTTTGCTTCTCAAGACTAATGTACCACAGTTTACTAATATAATTATGGATAATTTAAAAATATTTATACATTTTAATCTTTTACAAATTATATTTATTGTTTTATAGCAAATGTAATGAATGATGATTGAAGACAATGTATAAAAGGAATATAAAATAAAAACCTCAATGGTCTACCACCTAGAGCGATGCCCTGCTAACAGTCTGCTGTTAGACGTACTGCATTTTTAATAGATTAACAAATAACACATTCAAGTCAATTTGTCTTCTGCCTAGTTCATACTGCTTTTCAAACTATGGCTTCTATGAAACCTTTTAAAAAAAGACAAATCCATTAAGCTGTGTTTTGTTTTCCCCATTTAAACCAATAAAGAAAGGAACACTTCGTCTTAGTATTGCCAGGGTCGAATGGCTGCAGAAAGAAAGCTGAGGAGACAAAAGATGGTTTCTCAGAAAGAACCCATTAACAGGAATGTGTTTCAGGTTCTGTGATTCCATTCCTTTTTGGCCCATGACATTAAGCTCCAAAAGTTCGTATTTTCAGATCATGCATGTTTAATAAAGATAGGCATGGGGAAAGTACATGCACTCTGAATTTACACTGACCCCAAGATCTACAAATACTTGTTTTTCAGGCACTAGTGTTTGAAAGAGAGGTTTTTCTTCTGCCAGTTATGGTAGCCAGGAATAAAAAATAAAAAAAAATAATAAAATACATTATTTGAAACCAAAGACAACAGAATGTTCTGAGATGTCATTTATTTTGTTCAGTAACTCTAGCTCTGTAACACTCAGCAAATCCTACAGAGAGCTATTCTTTAGGATGGAGAACTATTTTCTGTTCGTAAATGATGACATATTTCTAGAGAAGAATGACTTGCCATTATCTCCTTAGGATTCCAAACAGAACCAGAAGCCCATTTTAAACTCTGCTATCAGTTGTAATGTTTTTAACAATATAACCGTTGCTTTTCTAGTCTCAGGTCTGACCATAAAGTGCATTTGTTATTTTTACAAGTTTTATAGACCTTCACTGTCTCCTGGAAAGTAAGATGAATCGGACAAAAGGATACGCTAACTTAGTAAAGTAACTTGGGGATTTAGAGATGAGATCTGATGCATATGTGGCAACAACCAGTGTGTTGACCTTGGAAAGGTCATTCAATCTCTTTATGTTTGAACTTGACACTGATATGCTTTCAAACATTCTTCTCATTTAGCTAAGCCCTTACTAATACAGAAAACTAGAAAAAAATCAGACCAACATGACTTTCTAAGCACAGAGTGTGTAGAAGACCGTTTACATGTTAAGCAGTTACCCGCCCATCACACAGGGAAGTCAAGCTGCCAAGTGTCCCAGGGGATGGCTTCATTTTGCACATTTGAAAACAGATGCCTAGTGATCTAGGAGCAAAACCAAATAGGTAACACCTTTGACTTTTTCAGTATCTAAAAATGCTTAGGAGCAATTTCAACTGAGAAATACTCTGGGTACATTGCCTCATGGACAAACAACTTCACATCTCAGAAGAGAGGCCTAGTCCAGCGCAATGCAAGTGTGGTTTTACAGGAATATCCACTGATGGTTTCAAATTACAGAGGACTTTCTAGGCATTATCTCAGCCTCTTGTTTCCTCCTTACCTTCTTCCCTTGAAGAGTCGTCTGAGTCTAGTTCTCGGGGTCATGCAGTGCTTTTCTTCCATGAGGGGAAGAGGGCATCTGTTCTAGAGTATATTCGATCTGGAAAGGGAAGACAGGAACAGGAAAAGAGAAGCAATTATAAATTTGTGATGTGGTTCTGTGCCTAGTTGTATAGCCTTATAGTTTTAAGTTGCTACTCTCAGGCAATACTGCTATGTGAGTTGTACAGGTTGAGAAGAGGGCCCCGCGTTTCTGCATTCTGGAAGGAGACCAAGGCTAGGTCACCGGAGAGTAATGGCTGCACTCTTGCTGTGTCTTCTGGTGAGCAACCTATGTTTACCGAGCCCCCAACCAGATACCTAGAGCTGTGTAGGCTTTGCTGGGAAAAGATAAAAATATGTTAGGTCTCTTTCCTCAAGAGCTTTCATTTAATTCAACAGAGAAGATGAAAATATATCCCTCAGAGCCTGCCTGGCAAGCAAAGTGAGGATAGTGCACTGGCAGCAGAGGTCACCCGCGGCCCCACCCATCCTGACTGAATCAGAAGCTGTGTGTTACCAAGATCCCCACATGCACACGAAAGTTTAAGAAGTGCCGACAGAGAACAATGTTTCTCCCCACCCCCAGCCTCTGCAAGTCCATGGAAGGCAGGGATCACTGAAATGAAATATGCCTAGAAAGCTGGTGGCATGGTGGACAAGCTAGCAAGGCACTGCTGTTCATTTCTAGTGCAACTGGAGCACCAAAAAAAAAAACAGACTGATTATTTTATTTAGTATGCTATTTGTAAACCTCTAAAAGGTAAAGATGACTTCAGCAAAGGGGGGAAAATCTATTGTCTGAAATTTGTTTACGTTTGCCTACAAGGGCTAAAGAAGATAATACCTGGAGGTTGTTCAACTTTATTCACCAAAGATTTGGTGATTTAGTGACTAAGATTCCTGTCTCCTCATCCTTGTTCTAGAATTGGCATATCCCCAGGATATCAAAAAGAGACATATCAGCTAAAGGAAGATTTGACTCAGGACATTTCGGTTTGTGTGTAAGAAAAAAAACATCAGGCTGAGTTGTGGATGGCTAGAGCACGTCATTTAAGGACACTGCAAGTAATACAATACCTAAGAATTTTCATATTTAAAACTCATGTGAAATCAACAACAGGTCATTTTTTAATCTAATAATGATAAACTTAAAATCAATTTTAAAGTGATGAGTGGCATTGGTGTAAAATGCACATCTGCTTTGTATCATTGGACCACAAAGGAAACGCCTAAGAATTTTTAATGATTACTAATTGCTCTTCACAGGACTGATTACGCTTTGTACTATATTGTGCAATTAGGTCCATGTATAATAATTACACGTTACCATCACATTACTATTCTTATACATTCATTCTGTTAGATCTCTTAAAGAATCAACGACATTACTTGAAGCTAAAATAGATTTCATTTACATTAATGAAGACTTTGATTAGTTAATGGAAAAATAATTCTGTGCAAGTTCCTGTATTGAATTTCCCTTTACAATTTTCTTCACATGGCTCTACTCTTTGTTTGATATTAGCATTTGTGGTGGGAAATGCAGTTCAAAAGAAAAACGAAGGTGTTCTTGCTTTCTTCTCTTCTGACTTCTTTTGAATGCAGGATTAATCACATTAATCACCGGGTGTGATTTATGAACATTGGTCATTGAAGAATTACTTTTTCTCCTCCTACACGGATTTCAGTTCCCAATATTGATGAAGTCTTACCATTAACTATAAGAAGTAAAATATAGCAGCATTTCTAAAAGAAATTAAAAATATACTCTATCCCCAGTATGTCTGTATTAATGGAAATATAAATTTGTAATAACATTGCAAAAGCATTTGCTTCCATCCAAAGTGTTTGTCTTTCCTGCCTGGTGCTCTGGGGTCCAGGTTAAGAGAGATTGAAAAGGCAAGTCAGTAAATGACCGGTGCGTTCCCAGACTGGAGGGAGTTTTGGCGCTGTCCTATTTGTTCGACTTTGTTCTTTTAATAATTATCACTACCGCTAACACATTAGGTGGCTCAGAAATGCAATTTAGAAAATAAATACAAATATGTACATATGTGTGTGTGTGTGTGTGTGTGTGTGTGTGTGTGTGTATATATATATATATATATATATAGAGAGAGAGAGAGAGAGAGAGAGAGAGAGAGAGAGAATGTTTTCTATTTCTCTGAATGTATAAATTTATAAAATGTCAAACATTAAGACTTTCAGTTCCAGGATATAAAAGCTCTGCTTTGCTATATACCCTTAATTAGATACAAAGATATTTCTTTTTAAAGTAATAAATCTATTATAAAAATACAATTTGGATTTAATGTTCATTACGCATGTTTTACAATTTGAGACACATGAAAATTATTTTTAATTGAGTGAGTAGTTTATATTTTCTCAAGCAGACTCTCCAACATTTATTTCATAGCCATATTCTCATAGTTACCTTTAGTTATAAAAAAACATTCTAATATTTTGCTATATGCATGAAAAAACCAGTATCTATCTTTTTCAGTATGAAGTATCCAATTTGTGGGAAAGTCCCACTCAGACTTGTGGAGATGCTGGTAACCAAAATAAGGACAGCTTAAACCGATAGTTCAGCAAGTTTCAAGTCTTATAACAGAAAAGAATAGATTAGACAAGGTCAATTTTATGGGGACAGAATAAAACTTTAAAAATCACAAAAGAAAGACACTCCATTCCACAATCCGCTCCAATGAAGCCAGGATCAGGATAAGGAGAACATTCTGAAAATTATAGATTTCATGCTAAGGTTTCTCGGTTCATTTTCTTAATGTTTATTCAGGAATCAGAGCCAGGATTTTTCCATACATGGCTTTTGTGAGTGGGAGTCTGAACATTCACGGAAGGGCTACACATTCCCCAAAGCAGTGCCCTACCATTAGCGACCTCTGGGACGATGGATGGGAAAATCTGAGGACATAACGAAGACCCATTTGGAGCCACAAGAGCGCCTCATCTGCTGTACAGAAGTCAGGGTAAATTTCCTGCAAAACTATCATTATGTAACTGACAGAATCTTACTAGTAATATTCCCGCTCCTTTGGCTAACTGTCTTGCTTGTGTGAGGACTCATTCACATGTGTGAGACAGAAGAGCTAAGTGACACTCCCGTGTCCTACAGGTGGGGTCTGAAAGGATCTTTTCTGGAACACAAACTAAATGGTATCTCCTTTACAATTCAGTTAAGTTCATCACATATTACATACAAAGTACCTACTATGTGAGAAGCACGAGACCCAGCGTGAGGCCCTGCCAGGGATGCGGATATAACAAGACAAATGTGATAGAACAAGTAGCATCAGTTACTGCACTATAATCGCCCCCCAAGAAAGAGTCATGAGAAAGATTTAAACAAGGAGCAGACTTATAAAGGACAGAGGGAGGAGACACCTGACCCCACGACCTATACTGCAGTCCTGATGTTTTCAGGCACATATTCAGACACACACACATAAAAAACTGTCACCAGCTTAGTTCCACGGTTTTGGTCTTTGGTGTCCTACCTCACTGGCGTCTTGTGGGCTGTGAGCAACCCTCCTATGGTCTCGCACCTCCGCCCCACAGTCATTGCCTCCTCTCCCGGGATCCTAGGCCTCTTTCATACCCACCCACCCCCCTGCCGCCCCCACACACATGGCACCAAAGACTCTGGGAGGATCCCAGCCCTCTCGCCTTAGACACACACAGAACCGCCTCCCAGGACTCCCAGTGGGAAGTGGAAAGTGCTCCTTAAACCGCTCCCTCTATTCTTTGGAGGCCCCTAAGTTTCTCTGCAGTTACTATCACCTTTCTCTTACAGAGGCCACAACCTCAGGGTGGTGAGATTTGGCGGCGAAGGTCCTTTGTAGTGTGCACACCTGTATAGCTTGTTGGGAAAGGGCTAAGATCTCAGCGTGCTGAGACGATGGGATGAAGCAGTCCCTACACACTTCAGACAGGTAGCTTTGGAGGTCAGCAAGGTGTGTGGTTTGTCTCTGTGGGAGGAGGGGTCACAGGAGATGCCCCGGTCAGTTATGCTACATCATGGATGACAGTTGGTGTGACAGCCTTCCCTCACGGACTGTCCAGGGAGCCAGCACGTCTGTCTGGTGCATGATCCAAGCACTTTGAGGTCAAGCCTGATTCGTCCCTGGTCCTCAGCACCTCTGATGGGAATAGGTACTGAATTTATGATGTATGTTGATGACATCCATTGAATGATGGCACTCAGTAGTAAACCACTCGATACTTGGAAAGATTAAAGCCCAGCTCTACAGTGCTGACAATGTTGCCTACATGCTGCCTGTTCCATTTTGACCACCTCGCCAGCCAATCCTGTTGCGAAGCCTTTACCTTGGACATATAATGGACATGGACATCACTGCCTTTGTCCCTTAAACGGTATAAAAGCCATGTTATAATGAGAGTAGCTCGGTATGAATCAGTGACCAGTAACATTTAAGTATACAACACTTTTGCTGGCATTAACAGAGAATAGGTCCTTAAAAGACTCATTTAAAATAGTGTGTGCCTTATGAACACCGAGGAGCATGCAAGAGTTAATTTTTGAAAAGAATCCACCACTGATGAGCTCACACCCAAAAAGCTACTACGATACCCACTACTCACACATTAGTGTCTGAGCCACTAGTGACGCGTTTGAACACCACTGACACCCAGTGGGGCCTTGACGCCCAGGACTCCAGCACAGACACTTCGGACCGAACCAAAACTACTTGACGCATTGCACTTCTCTAGCTCGGTGTGTTCACACCTGTGCGTCCACACCTGGATCTCCCCTGCTCTCTTGTCCCTTTTACAGAAACACACCCCATTTTTCAATGTGCAGCGCAAAGCCCGGCTCCTCCAGAATGCCTTTGCCAATGAGGCCTCTCCCGAACCCCAATAAACATTTGTTCTGCTCATGATTGTTTGGTATTCAGTGAGGTCATGTGTGTGTGCATGGGTGTGCATGTGTGTGCACGTCTGGTTTGTGTATTTAAGTGCACATTTCTTCTCTCCCCAGTCAGCCTGGAAACTATTACATGACAAAATATATCTCTCTAACTTTTAAATATCCATATCACCTAACATAGATCATTTATTTACTAAATGTTGCTTATCATAATCATAGTTTCAAATGTGCCTTAGGAAACGCATCAGAAATCCAATGAACATTTCCTTTAATAGACTCTTCAAAAAAGATAAATTAAAACAATTAAGTGCATTAATCTCCCTAAATTTTATCTCATAGGGGTCCCTGTTCTTTCTCTTTGATCTTCCCTTATTTTTAATTTTTGAATTTGGTGACTTTTTAAGAAAACATTATACATACATCTCTACCGAGCTCCAAAACTATAGACCTTGATTTTTCAGTCTGTAAAGTTGTATATGCTTTGTCTAGAAAGCACTTCTTTACATCCTTGCTCTTCATGACTCAGTTCAAATGTCACCTTTCTCAGAACCAGCTCTGAAGGTGTCTCCACACCTTCTCCTGAAGAGGAAGAGTCATTACTCATACCTGTTCCGCCACTAGTTTGCACACATCTTAGTTCTTTTATATAAATAACACTTTCTTACACTTACCTCTGTACAGATTTAACTTCCCTTACTAGGGTTTAAGATCTGTGAGGCCAAGGATTACCTTTTTTTAAACTTTATCTCTTTAACTCCTAGCATGTTGCCTCTTTGTTTAGCAAGTGAATGTATCGTTGCATAAATCTTCAATGAGCAAGAACCAAGTTACAAGTATCCTTATTTTGAATACAGAGAAATCAAGGCTCTGATAGGAAAGAGAGCAGGGTAAGAAGTCAGTGACAAAACGTCACCAGGACCTGGGGAGAAGATGCGATGACTGAAGCAGAGCTTACCAAATGCAGTGTCTTGAGACTCTCTTTTCTACTTAGAGGAGCTGCTCAACCATCAGGGCCAATGAGAGCACAGCTGAACTTCACTTCACTATGGGAACTCTCTGGATATAAGATGAGACAACTCAGCGGAACTAAGAGAAGACCTAGCATTGACCCAACAGCTCTCAATTCAACTGTAGAGGGAGCCCATAGTTTAATATCTATTATGAGTGAGTGAGGAGTTATAAGAGCAGATAGAGGAAAGGTTGAAAAGGGAATACAATTTCTGAATTTCAAAAAGAATATAAAAAAATATATCTAAGTTTGGAAAAGGAAAATAGTCCACAAAACACCAGTATTGTATTTATGGTATATTTATAGTAATGGTGACCATGCAGAAAGTAAAACTGAATTATGAATAAAAACGTTGTTGGGACCTCGAGCTCTGGGCAGAGTCTAGTGAGCTTCTGCCATTCCCACATCAGGCCACCTTCACAGCAAACAAGGACAGTCACAGGACTGCCAAGGCCATGTCATGAAACTACCAGGAAGGGACTACTCGGTCACAAGTGGTCAAAACCCATCCTATACATGTGGACTTTTTCTCTATCCAATTTCAACAATAAAAATGATAATTTTATTGAATCCTTGACATATGCTAAGTGCTAAGCATTTACATTATTTAATATACTTAATAATTATAATCTTTCACTTATTGCATTTTTTTAATCCCCAATTTATAGATGTGGAAAATGAGACAGAAATTTAATAACCTACCCATAGCAAAACTGGGGCAAGTGAAAAAACAAATTACACCATATAGTCTTAAAATTAAGCCCAATGTTATTGTTTAGATTGTCAACAGACTATTTTAACAAAATCAGAGCTTCCATGGCCTAATATTTTCCCTTTATCCACAGACTCATCTGCACGTTTAGCTTAAAGCACGACGGGAAGACCAGGACAAAGCGTCTACTCTCAGTTCCCACCTTGAGCACATGAAACCTGTGAGCCGAAATGGGAAAACCAAATTACTGCTTCCTGAATTCATTGTATTTTTATGAGAAAATAAATACAATCAGGAAGGATTTTGTGAGCTGCAAAAGATCGTACACCGTAGATGGTATTCCTGGCTTAGACTTTCACTGTCGTTTTGAACATCATCCAGATGAGGAAAGTAGTAGTCCCAGGAGGCTAAGGGACTCTTTAAGGGCCACTGACCGGACCAGGGGCGCCACTGGGCTGGATGCCAGTGGTGTGTGTCCCCTGCCACGCCGTTCTACCGCACCTGGTCTCCTACCATCTGATGGAGTTTCACCGGCACATGATTCAACCTTCACTTTCGAAACAGAGAGAAAAGGAGCCTGAAAGTTTGTGATCTAACGTATCGGTCTGTGTTTTGGATGCACAACCGAGTCCAAATGACAGGCTTGCACAGTCACCGTGAGAGTGCTGTTCATGTGTCATCCAAAAGCACCACCGACCAGCTCTGCGAGTTCTCACATGCTACCAGGAGGCTCAATTTCAGGCCTCTCCACCAAGTGGGAATGGATTGGAAGCTTCATGCTAATTTAATCATTTCCTTCTCTACTGAGACTACTCACAAGGCCCCCGGGGGGCATCCTTTTGATTTAGCATTTAAAATAGCTCTCAGTGATAGCGAGAAATCCTGTCATGTTTCTGCAGGGCCAGTGTTGGTGGTTTCTGTGCCAAGTGCAGGCATTCACAGAATGTGCACGCCTGATTGGATAGACGGGGAAACACTTGTCTGTGCCTCTGACATGTCCTTGGGCTCCAGTTTCCCTTCTGGAAAATAAGGACAAGCACATTATGTGCCATTAGATTAACCACATCCATGTGTTTATATTGTTCACTCTTGCACACACAAATATAACATTTTTAACTTTTCACTTAATAAGACAGCAAGAAACAAAAGAATAGATCAGTTAAATATGTTTGCTTTGCCACGTCCCTTGAGAATCCTGGACTTCTATTTCCTTCTCGGTGTATCGTGTGGTGTCAATTTTTCTTTCTCTGACGAGGATCAGGTTTCCATGTTCATGTTCTGTGGAGTTTGGGTTCTGTCAGACCATATTATTAAAAATAAGAGATGTTAATAGCAGTAAGGGTGATGCATTCCATTTCCATGTCCCCCAGTGAGGAAATGGAAACACCATGTCCCCTAGGCTGGAGATGGGTCCTGGATTCTAGTCCCTGGTCCATGCTCACCACAGAGCCCTCTTGGCAAGTCTGTAGATTTGAGCTGTTCAGCTTTAAAGTGGGAGGATACAGTGCCATCTTCCACCTCTCCCACTTCTAAACCTGCAGTGAGCCTATGAAAGATTGAAGGCTCTACTATACAAATAACATACTATGGGGGATGCAGAGATGTTGTTACTGTCCTCAGAGTGGTGACGATAAACATCATGCAGAATAGATGTAAGAAGCTAAGGACAAAGAAACACTAGGAATGAACAGCTTAGCTCTTACATTAGTCTGTTCCGGCTGCCAAAACAAAATACCACACACTGGGAGACTTAAACAACATTTGTTTTCTTGCAGTTCTGAGGCCAGAAGGCCAAGATCAAGGTGCCGTCAGGGCTGATTTCTGACAAGCCCTGTCTTCCTGGCTTGGAGACAGCCACCTTCTCACATCCACACTTGGCCTTGCCTCTGTGCACAGAGAGACAGAGAGCTCTCTGGTGTCTCTTCCTCTTCTTTTAAGGACACCAGTCCTACGGGATCAGGGTCCCACCCTTATAACCTCATTTAACCTTTCTTACCACAGGAAACACCCCATCTCCAAACACCATCACATTGAGGAGTAGGGTTTCAACATATTAATTGGGGCGGAGAGACTCCATGCAGCCCATGACAGCTCTCTTTCATCTCCACCATATGTAGCTGAACGATTCAGACCAAATTATTTAACCTCTGGTTCTCATTTTCCTCATGGGGAAAATAATAATCACATATTAGGTTATAGGCTATTATATAATAAATCTCTCCAAAAGCTCAGTGGCTTAAAGCAACAATGATTTCTTCTCACGAGTTGGCTGGGTGTTGGCAGATGGAGGCTGGGAATGGGTGGCTAGCCGTGCTTCAAGCCGCTGGTCTGGCTGGGGTTCTCACCTTGTGCTGGGCTCATATATGCCCCCCATTTCTCTCATCCTCCTTGGACCGGCAATGCAGCTGGAACATGTGCCTCTCACCGGAAGGCAGACGTGCAGCTCAGCAAGCCCAACAACCTGAGTGCACTTCATGCCTCTATGTCACGACTGCTACAACTCTACTGCCGAAGGAAGTCCTGTGCAAGCCCCAAGCCGGGGGTGGAAAGTACACTTGGCTGCCATGAGGTCAAAGTGGTTCTCACATGAGATCAAGACCAAGGACGAGGAGGCGTGAACAGCTGTGAACAAGAATCCAAATACCACACCAACAAATACAAGTTTTATCTTGAAGGCAAATGGGGAAGGAAGCTCTGCAGTGTTTTTGAGCATCATGAGGAAATGGAGGGCACCCATGTGCTTCAGAGGAAAATCGTCTCCTCCAGGTGCGCTATAGAGACTGAGAAAGCAGTGGCAGAGCCTGGTCACACGGCTAAACAATTCATCCACCTGGGAGGTGACAGTCCGGGCTACACTGGGGTAGCATGGCAGTCACATTTCAGAGAAGGGACAGATACCAAAATCACTTCAAAGTAAGAACCCATGTGACTTAAAAATCTTCAGATACGGAAAAATAAGTGAATGTTGGAAGAGTTATAGAATAGCGATCTCTTGCTGCATAACCGATTACCCCAAATGCAGTGACATGAATTAACAATATTTGTAATCTCAGACCATTTCTGTAAGCTGGGAATTCAGGAACATTTTAGCTAGTTGGTTCTGTCAGATTCTCTCACGGGGTTGCCATCAGTTAGGCAGACGTCAGCTGGGGCTGCCACCTACAGGCTCCAGCGAAGCTGGCAGACCTGGCTGGCCTCAGCTCTGTCCCCATGGCTGTGAGGACTGCCCTCTTCATAGGGAGACTGGTTTCTCCCAGGTAGTGACCTCAGAGGAAGCAAGGCGGAAGTGGCAGTCATTTATGACCCAGCCTCGGAAGTCACACATGTCACTTCTGCCACATTCTGCTTCCTTTGAAAGGATTATTAAGCCCGTCTCTCATTCTTGTGAAGAGAAGAGTGCCAAAGCATCTTAGGAAGGAGGAAAACAAACACACCACAGAAAAGGCATCTATAGCACTTAGTTTTAGATTTATCAAGTTTGTGATAAGTAAACAATCAATGGAAATATCAAATAGACAAACAGCAAATTTTACATAAAAATCAAGGGTAGTGAATTCATTGATGTTCTCCGCAAGAGTAGTGACTTTCTTTGGTTCCTGATTAAGATGTGGCTAGAGGTCAGAGCAGCTTCTTTTATCGAATAGATTTCAGGTTTTCTCCCTCTGAAGCTGAGAAGAAGTAGTAAGGTAGGCAATAGGAGGTGAATCAGGAAATGGTTCAGAGTTCTGGACAAAGCAATTGAAATATTGTTAACACAGTACCACGTACACTCAAGACGATTTCATCGGGTATAAGTCATCCTTGAGATAGCTATCAAGGAATATGCAGAAAAAATATGTCTGGATTACACAGAAAAAGAAAGTTAATGACAAAAGCAAAACAATATGTGTGGTATTAAAGTGGAGTACGTTTGAAAAAGACTTTTTAGAACACAATACAGTGTAGCTGCTTGGAAAAATACACCACAGGTCAAACTGTGAGGAAGAGATGCCGCTAAACCTACATCGCACTCATAGCGCCTCAAAGAACATGTCAAATGTGCAGCAGTAGGTCAAGGCAGTAATAGAAAACGTGCCCTTTTAATCTTTGTTTCTTCAGAGCTTTGAAATTAACTGAATCAACATTCTAAACTATAAGGTAAAACTTTCTATTAAAATTCCCATCGGGAAGACGAAAGGATTGTCAGACAAAAAAATAAATGACTTTATCCAAATAAAGCTCCAGCAAAACTATAAACAGGCTGTGTGTGCTTCCATTTCAGAGGCAAAGACTGACAGCCATCAGGTTGCCAACCAGGTAGAAAACGACATCACCTTATAAAGTCCCGTCAGTACCCATGGCCGCGGGTTTGCAAATCACCGTGACATTGTTAGGGTGGCTTCTCAACAGCTGAAAGAACCTTTATTCTATACTATTTCTCCAGGGAAAAGGGTTCTGAGGATTTTGCTTACGAGTTTTGGTTCCCTTTGGTTCTTCAAGGAACAGTGCGCTGGCCCAAGGCCCATGAAACATAAGACGAGCTTCAGCCTCAACCTTCTAAAGAAGCTGCCTTGCCATAAAGGAGCCTTGTGACGTCTGTCTGTCTGTCTGTCTGTCTGTCTGGGTTCTGTGCAGGTTCAATCGCTTCATTGAAAACATCATAAAACTATGGAGAATGGGGCTTGGTGACCCTGTTTCAGTTTTCCAACCCGCGCGTACACACACACACACACACACACACACACACACACACACACACACAGAATGGAGGGCATTGAAAAGTGAGTCGGCACTTGATGGGTTTTCTTTCCCTGACCTCAGACACAGCATTGTCAGGATGCAGCGGTGTTCCTACAGGGCGGCGGCATTGACATGCAAATCAGACGACAAACATCCCATTGGGCTGCAGAATCCCTGTGGCCAGCACTGTCACACAAACAGTTGTTGCCTCTGAGCGGTTCATTCAGGACCATAAATATGTGTTTCACCCTGTGAACAAACTCTGTTTGCTCCCAGAGTTCACAGCAGTGAGACACGAGGTAGACTACACAACAGCCCATTTGATGGGGAGCGCCTCCAAGCAGATACTTTTCAGTGGGCCAGAATTTTACTCACTGCCCAAGATTTTCATGTACACGTAGCATACTCCAGATGGTAAGGGTTATTAAATTATGAATTTAAGGTGTTTTTATTGAAATAATTTACTTGCTTCTTAAAAATAAAATGTAAACATAATTTAAGTTCACATTGTTAGCAAAATCATAAAAGCCATACTGTTGTTTCTTAACGGATCAGTGATAGTGGAAAGAAGAAAACTAAATGTTACGCTATCTGAGGAGGAGCTGGAATTGGGGAAATGTTTTGCAGGCTCTTCCCCTGCCTCCACTCCCTGCAGTTAGAGAACTCAATAAAGAATTTACTCCCGGAAACAATGTAAATCAACTTTTAAAATAGTTTGAGGAGGCATCCCGACATTCAGAACTCTGTTCAGCTCACACAGTTTGTATAAGCTCTACCCACGTTTCCCAAGGCTATTTCCGGCTCCTCTCACCCTTCCCACTGGGTTCTACAACCTCTAGGTCACAGCTCACACATAGCAGACGCCGAATTCTCACCATTTCACCCCCCACCATGGGACACACAAGGAAGAGTGGAAGGCAGAGTACGGAACACTCTCTTTTTCTATGAGCTCCATCCTGATTCTTTAAAAGCACGGGACGCAGAAACATATGTCTATTTTCATAACAAATCAAAGCTGAAAAAATTAACAGAAAAACCTAAGATTTCAGAGGAAAATACGAAGCTTGTATGCCTAAATAGGTGAGACCAACAAGTACCCCACAGAGATGAACCGCGTTCAAACCCCTGCCACCAGTATGCTCTTCTTTGGAGAACTAGGAATTAAGTCAAGAACCTCAGGGTCTGCAACTACATGTTAACACTGAGAGCTCCATGGACTCGCTGTCTATTTTGACTTCATTTTTCCGTATGAGATTGTAGGGCTCCTTGTACCTCAGGCCTCATGCGTGGTTCTCCTCCCCTCTGTCCTTGTGGTGTCTGTCTGTCTGTTCTTCCTCCACTCCCGATGATGACGCCACACAGAGCAGTGGAAAAGGATGAGGCAGTGAGTCCCACCGGTGAGCAGGAAGAGGGAATCACTGAGAAATGTTAGGGAAGTCAGGACAGGCTACACTTTCGAGAATACAGCATTTCAGTCTTTTCTTTTAGCACCATTATTAAATTATAGAATTTAAAAATCAACAAATTTCTATCATTTCCATTCATTCTTTACATGTTAATCCTTAATAATTACCTTATTGCATCAAAAGCATGGTGGAATTATAAGCTCTCCTGATATAAATAGCTTCTTAAATCTCTTGAGTAAGGGTACTACATTATAGATCTATTTAAAGGCAAATAAAACATATTTATGTGCTTCCCTCAAAACATTAATTTGATCTAATTGAATAACATGAGACTAGTTATTATGTTAATATATTATCATACTGGTCATAATATATGAAGAAATCCTATTTCTTTTATATAAGTTGTTCATTTTAATCAGCTGATAAAATCCATGAAAGTAATGATAAAGCTACCCTAGTTGAAAGTTATAAATAACATCTAAGACAGTCGTATTTTACATAATAAAAAAGGCAATAAGGGGATTTTTAGAAAATAAAGAAAAACAAATGACATTTCAAGAAATTGTGAGTAAACATTTATTTGTTCGTTTCAGATTTTAAAAGGAGAGAATAATGGTTGATCACTCCACTGGGAAAAGAAACGTAATATTCAGGAAGGAGGATGTTGTGATCACGAATCAGGCTTTCAAGGCCAAGGAAACTTTGAACTTGGACTTAAACTTTGGTCAAATAATCTGGTCAAATTGTAAAGTACACTATTGATTAATGAGGATGATTGTATATTGGAATATACCCTGGCCATTCATTTTCTCTAGTTAAATTTTGGAAGTATTGGCTTGTCCGTGTTTTCTCCTCCAATTCTCAGCACTACCTAATGCATGTCTCTTCCATAGTTGTAAACAGTGAGCTACCAAAGTGTATCAAAGACAAGGGACAACTTAGGAAAGGGAGAAACTGAATGATATTTATTCATTTTTGTGATTTTTAAAAAAATAAGTTTTGCAGGGAACTTGCCAAAAGACATCTTAGAACAAATACATCCTGACCTTGCAGGAACCTTTTCTACCTTAATCCTCCAGTTTGTGTTTCTTTCTTTCTATCTAGTACCTAAATAATCCCCCAGTTTGTGTTTCTATCTAGTCTTTACTTTCCTAGAGTAATTGCAATGAATTAAACTGAAAAAAATGGAGAAACTTTTTTAAAAGATAAACACTTCTTAAATTATTTTATTTTGCATTTAAGTGTGTCAGTCCAAATAACTGTGTAATAGTCTCTTGGATTTTTATGGCATCTGCTTAGTTACAAATGTGTGCATTATGTTATACCATTGTTTTTCCTCAGACAGGGCTTATTTGAGGCACTGCTGCCATCTGCTGGGCATAAATAAAACTAAAGATCTGTGACAATTGTTCCACTTTGAAAAGTCCAACCTGGTATAGCCCTTGTTCCTTAAAATTTAACCTTTGTAAAAACTCTCATATTCTTTCCAATGTACCCAGAAAAAAAGTTATAGCCCTGTGTTTCAATTGGACATACCAGGAAGTATAATTAAAAGTCGTCTTGGAATATTCGCCATCACAAATAGAGTTTTTAAGTACATTCAACATTCAGCAAAGCATGCACTGAGTATTATGGGAACACGAGATGAAGAGGACCTGCCTTCAAGATACTGGTAGTCTCATAGGTGATAGGTTAAAACAATAGATACAATGAAATTAAAATGCTGCAGTAAAACAATTCCATCATTCAAACATGTGAAAACTGCTGTAAAGATATACTTACTCAAAGAATAACAGAAAATATTAGTTCTGGGATTTTAGACAACTGCTGACTTTTGCCGTTGATAAGACTAATACTAAAATGTTGTTCTCTTATGTTAATCGTATTGCTAGTTAGTGCCAAAGCTGAAAACAGAACCCAGGTTAACTAATGTTCTTCTCATGATTTCTTCTTTCTGTACAATGACTTATTACTGGTTATTTTACAGGTAATAAAGTGAAGGTAAAACTATTAAGAAAAATGAAGGCATATAGTATACCATAAAAATAATCCACAAAAGAAAACATGGTATGTATGTAGAATAATGGAATACCATGCAGCCATCAAACGGAAGAGACACCTACTTAGGCACGTGCAGTTAGAGCGCTAGGATAGGGATGTATTTCTCCACGCCTTGGAAGTCAATTAAGATTTTGACTATAAAACAGTGGTAAATGGAGTTTGAAAGGAATGTATAAAATGAATTGAAGATGCAAACACTGAATGTAGAGTAGACCAGAGAAACAGAATATAGCTCATTGAATGGAATAAAACTTGCTAGAAGAATGCAATGGATGTCCTATAAAAAACATTTAAGAAGTTTGGAAAAGGAAGGAAAAGGCTAAGAAATAATTTTTAACTATTTTAACTATATAAAACACTACTATGTAGAAAATAGAACTCAATTTCTATCATAATGCGTAAGTCCTCTTATGGAGAAATGGACTTAAACTTCACTCAGATAATTTGGTTAAATTATAAAGTAAGTTATTGATTAGTGAGGATGATTATTTATTGGAATACACACTATCAACAAAGTATCACCAACATCTCTCCCTGGAAATATAGTCACAGTTGTGAGCCATATAATTATTGGCTGTGGCACATATCTGTTGAGACGCAGGTTAGTGGAAAGTGTGGTGAGTCCCAGATCAGAAGTTCCAGCCTCATTATGCCATCTCGTACTTTCCTCATCAGTAAAACAGACACATTCTGGGTGTCTTTTTTTTCTTTCCTATTTCGTGTTTTTTATAAAGCCCATCTTGTACACAAAGGTATACGGTGAGTATAAAATACTATTCAACAATCAATGTTTATTATGATGCTGACAATGGCAACTCAGAAGCCCACCCATTACTAGGATCTACTTATTTATTCTTCTTCTACTCAAACACTTTATTCCAGAGTCTGGGAAAATACGCTGAGTAAACACACAAGATCTCAAAATAACAGCAACACACATTTTTAAGAGAAATACTTAGGTATACACTGGGAATCTGTTTGTTCCCAGGTCCATTACACTCACAAATATAAGTGTAAAAGTTACGTGGAGTGCATGTTAGATATTTTCTTGATTTTTTATTGTGTGATTTTGTAAAAAGTTTAACGAGAGAAGATAATTCCAAAACGATGGAAGTTACAGAAGTTTGCAATTTGTTGATGGGTAGGTTCCAAAAGGCACAGTATGTAGCCTGAATTTTATCCGGACAAAAATCACAAAGGAATTTATTAAAAATAAACAAAATCAAATAAAGCTGGTAATTTAATCAAGTTTTGTGGTTTATTTTCCTAAAAATTGACTCACATATGCTAAAAGATAATCCCCTTTGAAAGAATTTCCTAGATTTGCATTCTATCCTGTAATGAAAAGAGGTAAGGATATTGTATACACAGACATAAACAGAAATGCTGCTTATAGATAAATACATATGCTGTATATACATATCTGTAAATAGAGGGATTTATTTAGGTGAAATATATTACAGGCTTTTGAAAAATGTCTTCAAAATTTTTCTTTCCCATAATGAAATACAGTAGAAAAAAGGATCATTTTACAACAAGGTTTTATTGTTGCCATCTTTCATCATATTTGAAAACAAACAAGAAGTTAATTTCATGGCAATTCCAGGTTCTGATGAGCAATCCTATTTGGGTTCTCACAACAGAGGTAGTGATGAATAATAAGATTGCCGATCGCTACATCTGCTACATCTGCTACATCGCTACTTGTGAGCTGGGACTCACCACACTTTCCACTGCCTTATTCTGCTGGATAAGCAGATCCATCGACAGTAAGATCAATAACAAAGCTATTACAGTCTTTCCCCAAATACACAAACCCACACACAGAGCCATTTCACAAAGGCAGGTAAGCTTAAATCGGTGGAGAAGAATTCCCTAACCATCAGCTACTTGCAAAATAGAAAGAAAAACCCATGGACTTCAGCTAACCACTTTGTGACTGTATCACAAAGGCAGGCATATTTCATATTACAAATACCAAAGGAAACTCACTTGTTTCCTGCAGGTGCCAAAGGCAAAAGGGTAGTCACAGGTTTAACTTGTTCTGTGATATCGAAAATATTTTAATAACCATAGCCAATGTCTACATCAGCAGACAGTGGGGAAATTCTCCAAGCCTTTTTTACCTTTAAGAAAGTATCTTCAACTACATAAAAGTGCTTCATGAAAAACGTAAAACTAATGTACAAAAGCTCTATAAATTCCAAAGTTTTTCATTGAAAAATCAGTATTTACTGAAATTATTTTCTTGTACAGTTTTCACCTCCTCAAACGTATTTCTACTATGCATAAGGAATTAACAGATCAAAATAAAATGCTGTAAACTGAGAAGTAAAAAAGTTTTAAACTGACTCCGTTGGAGACAGAAAATACACAGTTTGAAATTGATAATCCAAATCTTCACCCAAAACTTAGTCATTTCTGGCCTTCATTGAGAAAATGAAGTCAGATATATTGGAATATTCATTTAATAGAGAAGTTACCACAGAGGAGAAAATGCCCAAAGCAGATAAAATGATCAGCCATAATTGTGAACAGCTGCATACCTACAGAAAACAGTACAACGTCCTACAGAAAAAGCAGAAAGAAGCATTTTTTTCTTATTAAAGCCAAATGACTCCCCATGAGGAATAAAGCTCATGATAATGGTCAAAAAGTCTATTGGCTGAGAGAAAGCTCAATGAATTAGAAAAGAAAATACATATGACGGGGGAAATGCAATGAGGCAGAGCTTAGAATTAATCTTAGATGAAAGGGGGCTTCTTATCACCTATGCCTAAGGTGGGGCACATGACAAAGGTCTGAGAGGACCACCAAGTCATCTTCTGGATTATCAGATCATCAAGAAAGCAGAACCATTAAACTATGACGGCAGGGGGATCGTGTGTCTGAATCCTCTGTCGATAAATGTCACCTCCATGGAATCAGAATCACAGAACGCTCCCTCCATCAAGTGGTTCTCCTTTGCCGGTGATTTCTCCACGAGAGCGATATGCAGTGTATCCTCGTGCGTCTAACTTGGCAGACTGTGGACCAGCAGAACCTAAACACTTACTATTCCTTCTCTTGTTAACACCATGTGATTATGCAACTTCCGAAATGGAACCCAGTAGAAATGACACTAAAGATGATCTTAGCCGTTCATAAACACCTGACTCAGTCTGGGCCTTTCTTCCTCTCCCACGTCCTCCAGTCAGATGTTGAAGAAAAGTACCAGGGGGCAGTTCATGAGTGTAGGAAGAATAGTTATCGTTGAGAGATGCCCCCGGCCTAGCACAGCTTCCATTAGCAACGAGAAATGTCTCCACACTGAGCATGAGCTGCATATATCCCGTGTCCCCACATCCTGAAAGTGGAATCCAGTCCTCCACTAAGCCGACTTCTGAAGACCCAGAACCACAGCAGAATTATTTCATTTCTTTTCTAAAGGGTGTTTGCATTTTCTCTCTTTTAGCTTCATTGTTGTTCAGTGGTTATACCATTACTCAAATGAAAACCTCATAAAACTTACAATTCAGGTAATATTTTACAAATGTAGAATATTGAAGTGTGAGTCTTTAGAGTAAATTGCTTCCATTTTTAATTTACTTTATCTTTTAAAATGATTTTGAAATTTTTCATTTTTTAAATTTTATTGCAATTAAGTCAATATACAATTGCTTATATGGAAGCTTAATAGAATTATCATTATGAAGGTATTATATTACAAATATAGGTGATTTAAGTATGACTTATGAATAGACTGTTTGCATTTTATTCCAGTTCTAGACAGTGCAAATATAGCATTGGAGTTTTAGTTTTTAGTAAGTTCCCCATCTCATGAGCAGTTCAGCAAATGAGACATTTGAGACTCAAGAGTGATGTCTGGATTCCAAGGGCTGTATTTACTCTAATTATAAGACAAAGTAAAGTAGCTTGATATCGAAAAGTGTACATTTAATTCATTTTAAGAGTATTATTAGTGCTTACCACTGTATCTAGTGCCGTTCTGCCCTGGGAAGTGTGTGTGTGTGTGTGTGTGTGTGTGTGTGTGTGTGTGTAAAACGGGCGGTCAACATCTTTAGAGAGTTAACAACAAAAAGGAGCCATGTTAAATTTTCTAGTTAAAATTAAAGTTTAAAATTTGATGTCACTGTCTCTGAGAGCACAGATCCATCCTCTACTTTTCTATACTAAATGGCATCAATTTTCCTGACTAAACATGCCTTCTAGGCAGGGACCATGGTGTAGTACAGCGTCTTTGAACACGGTAGGCCTATAAGCATCGCAAACAGATTGATGATAAGGTATTAACCTAACAAGCATGCATACAACACTTATCCTGTATAAGGTGTAGTCCTAAGTACTTTATGATAACTAATTTCATCTTTATAACATTCTTCTGAGCTGGGAAATATTACTACCCGATTTAAACATGAGAAACTGAGTCACGGGGAGCATAAGTGACCCACACAAGGACACGCGCGCGCAGGTGACACGGCTGGGATTCGAAGCCGGTGACCTGGGTCGGGAGTCTTCCCGCGGAAACACTGCCCTCTACTGCTTGGCTGCAGCGCAGCAGCATCTAGTGGCTGAGGCCCGTAGGCCCATGTCAGCAGCTACTGGTCCAGGGTCATTGTCACTCAACTTCTTATATGCTCCAGTCTGAATTCCTTCTGATCCAGCTAATTTATTTTACTCTCTGAGACCTTATATTTGGCTAGTTGTTTACACATGTGACAGAAATTTGCCAACAATCAGCAGTTTAGTATTTGAAAAGTACTAACATGGAACGTTCTGTCCCACGAGGATGGGTTCGTGTATATACTGTCCTTCTCCCTGGAGAAAAGTCCCTTTTTCTGCCACGTTCTTTAGGGGTGTGATCAAATTGTTTAGCTCTCTAGTAAAACCATTCCTCAGAAGTACCTTCTGATTTTCCAAACACGAACTAAATATCTCAAGGTAAGACAGAGTCTCTGAGGAAGAGAGAAATTATCCTAACAGAAAAAAACATATATACAACATTCTAAAACAACAGTGCATCAGAAATCTAAGAAAACTTGGCACTCTCCCCACCATAAAATCCTAAGGTTATCACAGAGGAATTATTAAATGCTTTTATCCCTCAAGTGGATAAAGCTGCCTGCCTGGAACTAAGTAGAAGACCCAGGCGCTGCACAGAAACTATGCAATATTTGTGACTGCAAGAAATCCAGCCAGTGGGGTCATGGTTCACAGGGGAGGGTCTCCTGCTTTCCCCTGGGAGCTAAGGCTCCCATGTATCTCCGGTTTATGACAAACGACTTGTTAGTCCATAAAGCCACAAAGCTTTAGCAATTATTTTACGATTCTGTCAGCACTTCAAGTTAGACTTGAAGGTGACCAGGAAGGCTCCAGCCTGAGGGTCTGACAGAGACCCTGATCCTGGGAGAACTGGGAAGAGAAGGAGGTTCCCATCTGCTGCTCAGGTATCCTGCCGGCCGAAAGCTGAATTAATCATTGCTCATCTTGGGAAACGCAGTTGAATTGGCCCTTTTTCCCAGGGAAAAAGGTTTAGTAAGGTAGCCATATAACACTGTGATTCCATAAATATTGAAAATAGTGTCGATAATAACTGTATGGAAAGAAAACGCATACATGTTGATTTTGGTTTAAAAATAAAGCCAATTAAAACAAAGTCAGAGGTCAAAGAACAAGAGAGTTTCATTATTACATATAAAAGTGGTGCTCTTCCTGAAGTTTAGTTAATAAACTGAATATAAAATAAAATAAAATGTAGATTCCAAGTGACATTTTTCAATGAGATAACTTAGAAGGTAGAAAACCAAACTTTTCTTTTTCTTCCTGTGTATTAAGAAGAAAAGTCCTTCTAATATTACAAAAGGGGGGGAAAGGTGGGGAGACACAAGAGGCCACTTCACCAAACCATTTATGAGTTTCTAGGCTAAAGGCAAATCCCCAGATAGATAGATAGATAGATAGATAGATAGATAGATAGATAGATAGATAGAATTCACAGACACATACATAGATAGATAATCTATTCTAAGGGGAAGGGTCGAAATGGCTAATAAATAGTGAAATTTATAACTTTTGTCTAATAAATACTACTCAAGATGTTCAACCACAGAACTCACTGAATTGTGAGCTAGTCACTCTTATAGATTAAACAGAAAAAAACTCATATCTATGCACATCTGAAGTTGGAGGTGTATGTATAGTACAGAAAAAAGCACATGGGTTGGGATGATAGAAGAACGTTTATTTAAATCCGATCTCTGCCACTTACTAGCTATATGAAATTTGCAAGTTCATTAAATATTTGGGAATTAACACAATAGTTCAGAATTTAGAAAATTAACATACACTTTAGAAGAAAAAACTCCTTAACTCAAAAGATATTTTCAATTTAATGTAGAAGACTGGCATAAAGGTGGTATGGATAAATTGTGTGGTGTTTAGAAAAGTCCCCTTCTTACTGAATTCCTAATTACATTTGTATAAAATCAGATAATGTTTGCAATAAACAGTAATTTAACAAAGTTCTATTGTCTCAAAGCCATCTGACCCACTGATGACATTTCTAACATTTACGACATCCGTGCAGCACATTCACAAGCATTCCGATGGATGCTCTCACATCATCCATCAGTTACTTTAGAAACGGGCTGAGCTCCTTACTGTGGCATCTGGCAAAGGTCTCCTGACAACCTTTGATCTCCTTATCTAGGGTCCACTGCAACCATCACAGCCCTACATGGTTTCCCAAGTTAACAGCCTCTTATGTCTGGGAAAATCCAAACTTTGTATCTTTTCAAGTATGTTGTTAATTTAATGGTTTTATAATCTTGGTGGGAGAGAGGTTTGGCTATAGAGATAAATTACATTCTTCTTGCCAGGTAATACTCAAGGACCTTCCAGAAAGTTCATTTTTGCCCTTTACATGTAAGATGGAAGGCAGGGTGGTAACGTAGAAAGAGCAGTGTGCAATCAGGAGCGAGGGGGAGAAACAACCCTACACTAAGCATCTGTGACATTGCAGGCGCAGGATTCTCCAAATGCAAACACTGTGTACTCAGCTCTACAGGTAGCTTGTAAAGATAGGTCTGCATCTGCATGTGTGTATATTCTCTGTGTGGCTGTGTGGGTGTGATTTAATGTAATAAAGATATGCCAATCTCATCTTCACTGCTTACCATGTGGATGGGGGCAAATGATTTAATTCCTCTTTTAATTTCTTCTATTAAATGCATATATCATAATATCTACTTCACTAAATTGTTCTGAGGATTAAATGGGATAAAGTATGAAAAAGTATTTGACATACTGCCTAGAACACAATAGGTGCTCAGTAAAATCATAATGGCTATTATGCAAATACTCAGCACTTAACATGGGCCCAAATTGTTGTAGGGGCTTTAGAAATAATTAACTACTAAAAGTTCTCGTAAAAATCTGTAAGTCAGCTATTATTATTATTCCTCCTTTACTGGTAAAGACACTGAGAACCTGAGAGGGTAAACAACTTGTCCACGGTCACCCAGTTAACAGAAACAGAATTAAAATTAAAACCCAGGAAATTCCATTCTAGAGTTTCTGCACCTAAGTGTTTGTTATGTTCCGTTGTCTGAGCTGACTCTGATCTGTCTAGCAAAACATTTAAAGGTTTCCCCTAGAGAATTTAAAATAAAATAATATTAATCCAGTTTTTAAAAAGAATCTCAAAATGACTATAAACAGCATGAGATTAGAGAGTTATACAAATATATTTCTAATAGCCGATTGCTCAAGAAGAAGATAAACAATACACAGGAAATGAATGGCACACAGGGCCTCTTGGCTGGCCATCCCGGGTGCTACACTGGCCCCTACAGGGCGTCTGCCTCACCCTGGAGATCTCACTCTCCCTTCTCTGACCCCCAGGCCCTCCAAGGCCCCCACCTTTTCTATCCTTATCTCCAGTTTGAGGGCCCATGGCATCTGCCTTTCCCTCCACTTCCTCTCTGGCCTTTACTTTGGCATACAAGCCAGCCACGTACTGCTCACCTCAAGGACTTTCCTTTTGAAATGTGAGAGCCCAGTTTGGGGGTCTTTTTCTTTGATGGTGTACAAGACGTGATGCTCCTGGAGGCCGCTGCCCATTTGGCAAATGGTCAAGAGGTGCAGGGCAGAAACACCCATGATAAAGGTGGAGATGCCAAGAATTTCTCCCACCACTCATGTAAACCCGCAGGGGAGTTTGCTGGTGAAAACAACAGGGCATGACCTCATAAACAGAGTTCCAGTGATCTTATATAATGTTGCTATATCTAGTGTGGAGATAGAAAGGGCGCTGTGGTATGTGAGACCTCCCGAGCTGGGGATGAGGTAATGCACCTTGGGGGCCTCAAAGGGTCGCTGCAGGATGGTAAGAACAGATACCTAGTAAAGAGCCTTTGCCCTGCCCTGTAGAAAGGTCAAAAGAGGTTATCTCTGATAATTGCTTATTGAGGGCGAAGCCCCTAATACAAGTTCTTCCTGGTAGTCAAGGGAGGGGCAGCACTTTCTCTTGAGCCTGAAGCTAAAATTGCCTTTAGCTCAGAGTAATCCACATACTACTGAGGCACATCTTGGGGTGGCTCGTTCTGGACCCCTACAACAAAACAAACACTTATTTTTGTAAAGATGGAATCCAGAATTTACCACTGAACCATTTAGAGTATAACATAGCTTAATATCCAGGAAGAGCAGTGAGCCTTGGAAGACTTTTTGGGGCAATCATCATATGATTTCTGTCACATAGTACGCAGATTAGTCCTTCTATAAGACAACTTGGATCACTAAATTGCTTTTTGCTATCTTATAAAATCCCTGAAGATGCAACAGAGGACGGTCTGGATGTATCGTATTGAATATTCCTTGCTTCATTTTTTGGGGATATAGAAACTACACAAATAATTGCGATCAGGCTTAGAAACTGGTAAACATATTTTTGATATCAATGTATATGCTATTTTGCATCACAGATAATATGCATTTAGAGACCTATTTTATTCATATATGTTCTCTTTATTTATGAACCAAGACACATGAAGAACACATCAAATCTTCTTACTGTAAACGAAGACAGACACTTGGGCTTTCCAAAGTAGTTACAGACTCAGAGGTACTCACCTCATCAAGAAATTGGGACTTAGAGGCATTTGTGTATCACTGAATACCAACTAAAATAACAAAGCAGCATGGGTTAAGGGCCCGGGTTCTAGACTCAAATCCCAGCTCTGCCCACCATACGAGCTTTGTGACCTTGGAAAAATGACCTATTTCTGACATTTATCAGGGAAATAATAACAGAAATTTTATCATGAGGAGTTTGTCAGTATGAACAAGATAATAAATGTGCAGCACATAGCACAGTAACTGACATAGTGAGCTCTTGACTACCCTCATCTATTAATATTATTAAATGGTCTGTTTCCTTCCAGGTAATCGTCAAGAAAAAAATGTTTTTTTTCCTCCCCAAATATCTTCTAATATACAATCATGAAACACAGAACAGTGTGATGTCAAAATCATTAACACTTGTAGGACTTTTAAGTAAATGAAAATTCATCTAAATGCTCATTGACGTGGCACAAATTAAGCTTTATGTTCAAAAATCACATTAATATAAGCATATATGCAACAAGCTTTTATACAACAGTAATGAAAGTCTACGTCAATACTCTTCTCTTAAAAATGCTTCAGGTTTATAAATCAAGATAGAATTTATGGAGCTAAACAAATCAATATTGAAAAACCCCTTAATTTTTTAAGTGCTGGACTAGTCAGTTTTGCTTCAAAGCAAATAATCCAAAATCTCAGTGGCTTACATACACATTTATTTCTTGCTCATTTTCCATGTCAGTGGTGGCGGGTTAGCTGCTCGGTTCTGTTTGTGTGTCCTCATTCCTGCATTCAGGCTAAAGACGCAGCCCTCTGTGAGACCATTGCATAGGTACTTGCAGAAGAGAAAGCAAGAGGCATCGCCTACGTGACATGACTGCATCGAAAGCTTCTGTTTCCATGTGGCACACGTCGTATTCCACTGGACAAAGTGAGCCCCATGGCCAAGGCCACAGGAGCTAGGGAAGGACCGTGTACTGCTGCCACAGGAGCAGACAAGCCACACAGTGATGTGTGTACCATCCTCTGACGTGGAAGGAGGAAGTGAGCAATGGTGAGTACAGTCCATCTCAGTTCCCCTTCTTGGTCACGGATACTCACTACCTACCTGCACGCAAACTTCACTCCCACCTGCAAGGAAGACATCCTGAGCATTCCAACCAGTCAGCACACCAGCCTTGAGGTTCGCCATCCTCCATCCAATCCCAAAGTCTCCTCTTCACTTGGCCACCCAGGAAAAAACAGACAACTCATGTTTTCCACTCGCATGCAACGTAAAATGGGGGGAGAAAGGCGGGATATACACGCAAACATTCCCATTTGAAGGTGCAAAGAATGGAGACCACACAGCACCACTGGCCCACGGAAGCTCTGAAATCCCAGTGGGCAGCAGGGAAGGGAAACTACTGTAATTGTGAGTCTTTGATCAGGAGTCTGTACCCTGGGATCAGCTCCTCAGAGAGCTGTCTCCCAGGGTCCTGGCTCCAAACCCTTCTTTCCTTTTCCTTTACCCTTGACCTCGTCTGGAGAGGAAACTGGACTGTGTGCACTCCTTGGAGAAACCTTTGGCCTGCTTCCTGCCCAGAGAAAGTGGGGTCCACCTGCCATTCTTAGCCATAAAAAGCCATGCACCTCTCTTTCAAGCTGGCCATACCCTTGGCATTAAGCCTCTTTTTAAAAGTGTTATCTCTTCTTTTGTCATGTTTGTTGGATCCATTCTGCTCCATGTGTACTCACAGACACCCCCACGATTCTTCTATAAATCTGTTTCTCTCTAAACGCAAGTACAGGTACTTGAGCTTATGGGGCTTCAGGAGATGCTCCTTTCGTTTCTTTTTCCGGAGCCGTTTTGTGCAACTGAGGGGACTTACTGAGAAACACCTTAATCCCATCAGAAGGTTTGTGCACATGCCAATCATTTGGTCTTTGTCCCAGAACTGAGCGTTAACCTGAGTCTTAGCCTGGGGACTCAATGTATTTATCTTTAACCAGTTAGAGATGACAGACTGATTTTCCAGCCCTGTGGGTCCTGGGGTTTCTCAGCTCTTTAGTTTCCTTTCACCCCTTGTGCTAAGCAGGTCACATGGTTGAGCTCATCATCCTCCTTGAAACATCTTAGCAAATGAAGCTTCTAACAGCCAGTTCACATCAGGAACATTTCAAATCTCTGCAGAAAGCCTGAAGGACATCATACACACGTGTGCCTTCCAAATTATCTCAAGTCACACCTTTCTGCTACCAAACTTTCTGCTACTGCACCAAATGCGTCACCAATTTTCCAGTCTCCTGAAGTTTCCTCACTGCTAGCTATCTGGTTCCCCAGATCAATGCCAGTATTTTAAGTTTTCCTTATGACAACACACCACCTCTAAGTACCAAATTCTTGGCTATCCAGATTCACTGTGTAATGGCCGTAACACCGGGGTGTACAAACCCCAGGACTGCGTTCTTGGTACTGTTTCATGCAGGCAGCTGTGGGTGGGTGTGGTCACAGTGGCTGGGCCCTGGCTCCAGTCCAGGGGTCTCACTCGAAGGCCCAGGTAGAGGCTGCAGCCCTTGTGTGCAGCACCCCAGTTGGGGGCTCACAAGAAGCTGAGCCAATTCTCAGAATTTCATTGAAAGCTTCTAACTGGATGCAACATAGTCAGATCTAGCACATTCCAATGGCCAGAGACAACCACATGGCTAAATCTGAAATCAGTGCCAAAGGAGGCAACATATATACTCCCCACAATGGGGCGCCAGCAAGGCCCATGGCAGTGGTCTGGGGTGTACAAGCTGCTGAAGAGGAAGGGGTGCCATGTACAATTAGGAACAGTAATACCACCTGCCAAGTGCACTGTTTAGCAATTTCTTCAACTGCTTTATGAAGCAAACATCCCCAATAAAAGCAGTAAAATAAGACTGTACACTCATGCTACCTTCCCAGAAAAGCAAATCATTTATTGACTTTCAAAAACAGCCTGTAATTTAAAAAATGGTATTGGGTCACCTTTTACATTTCTATCATTAGGGGGCACTGTTTAGGAAGTTGTTTCTCTGGTAGGAAAACCTGCCTTTCTCCTTCCCATCTCAAGCAGGCCAGCTGAGTGCAGCTGTGACTATAATTAGCCTCATTCACAAGGACCTCTGGCACACACCTGGAAACAGGGCCACCCAGCAGGAAACAGGGAAGTTCAGAGGCCCTCTCTTTATCATTCCTGTTCATTTGTGTTTTTGTGACTGTCACTGTCACTTTCGGTATGGGCACTGCCATACGACATGCCAAGGCCTGAGACCAGTCAGCCGCTGGGATACAGCAGACGATCTAGAACTATTTGTTGAAGGCGATTAAACAGCCTAACATTGCCAGGGCACGGGGATGAAGTCCTGACAGGGGCCTCACTGTCACCAGCCGGCTGGTTCTGAAAATCCCAGCAAGAGTCCCACCGTGGCCCTCACACAATACACCCCGTTCTCCCAACCGTGGTCGCCTGAGAAGCTGAGTACATGTTCACGCTGCTTACTTCCACAGTTAATTCATTTTAAGATGGGATTGATTTCACCCTCTTGAAAGATGTTTGACTTTAAAGGAGGAAATACTTTTACCCAAGTGTTTTTCGGGAGAAGGAACTGTTTTTGAGAGAGAGCTGCATTCCCTCCCTGGTTTCGGGGTTCTGGCCACCCGCACAGGGCGTTCTTTTCTGTCTCAAGGACGCCGTGCGCGAGGCTCTTCTTGCTGGGACTTTCTCCCCCCCACACACCACACCTCTGTGTGTGGTTAATTCCTAGTTATCTTCTAAAGCTAAGCCAAGGGAAGATTTTTGTGACCCTTTCCATCACCTTCTGACCTCTGAGGTAGACTTTTATAGAAACATGTTGTTTTTCATAATACTAACCATAGTTGAAATTTTAAATTATCTCTGTAATTGGTTAACAATTGACAGTCTCTCCAACTAAAATTTTAGCTCCACAAGGACAGAGACCATATCTAACTTCTTCTCAGCTGTACACACAAGGGTTATTCTATGTATTACACATCACGTTTATTATAACTATTTGTCGAATATAATGGCTGTAAGACTGAATAAATAACAGGGAATTTGGGGCCCTCATTGCATAATTCCTCCTTCTAAGGAGAGCAGCGACTTCCTACACAGTCTCCTGAAGCAGCAAAAAGGCAGAAAAGTTAAGTGCTTTCTTACTTCCGTTCTGAATTCATCTCCTCACTGTTGGTGGCCTCGCCCTCTTGGCCTACCCTTAAGTATCCCTTAGTACTTCCTGAACTTTCCATCATGACCACCCACGACCAAATACGTCCTAAGAAATTCCTGCAGTTGCATGATTTCAAGTTGCATTGTGTGTTTGTGCGGGTGTGTGTATGTGCACGCACGTGTGTGTGTGAGTATGTCTGCATTGCTTTACTTAGGACATGATTATCTCAGAGAAACAAATAAAAAAAAAGGGGTATTATATTTTCTTAAATGTTGCGATCTGGGAGGTACTGAGAATGATGTCATTCCCTAACGGCCTCCTTCATGATGGAATTGCGAGTGGGTTACGACAACGAAAGCAGTACTGGGAGAGCTTCCAAGTCCATCTGTCAGGCACCGAGCCTATATTTTAAAAAGTGCTCACTCAGTTCCCTAACGTGATGTGCCAGGATGCGATGTCGAATCAGTGGGAAAGTAAGCATAAAAGACAGCAAACGTAAATGATTAGCACAGACCCAAAGCAAAAGGATATTTTATATTTTGTAACTTGGTTGTCAAGGCGTTCACATATGAATGTCATGAACACACACTCATATGGTGCTTCTGTGCTTCTGGATTATGCTTCAGGAATTTACATTATTCTACTTTGTCCAATACCTTTTAACAGAATTTTTCCAGATAATGCGTTTTTTAAAATTAGCTTTGTTAAAGTATTATATAAATTATATACAGTAAATCAATTTCAAATGTACAATTCAATGATTTATAATGAAATTTTGACATTTTTTTCAAACTAGGTGTGTAAATTTATGGGAAAAATTACAAGATACAAAATGGCATTATATTTAAAATTATTTAAGAGTGTATTTGTGTGTGTATATATATTTTTATTTCACCTTACCATGGAATATGTTTCATTTTCAAACAAAACTAAGAGTATCAAGTGTCACATCAAAAACTCCTTTCTAAGTGAACTTAGGTCACTCCTTTCCAAGTTTCTAGGTCATTTATGACGCTGAGTTCATTGAGCCCATCCAGCAGAATCGTGAATATATTGTTTTCTCAGGCATTTAAGGTATGTCCAAAATGCTCAAATAGGCATAATAAGAAGTCCTTCTGCCTCCGTATTCTGGAAAATATAGAAACCAAGAGGCTTCTTCAGCTCCATCGTTCATAATTCCATCAGTTTGCCATTCCAGAGGAATACAGATGTGACACACTGTCCTACCTAGTCACATGACACGGTATCTTAAGATTATCAGACTTTTTCACCCAATACCCAAGAATTTAGGGGCATCTCCTTCAGTGTCAAACCTTAGGTCTTCATGGAGCCACACTGAACATATATACGCATATTGTCGTTTTGTTTTTGTTTACATAGTTGCCATATCTCCAGTGATATTTGGCCATTGTTGCCTTTGATTTTTAAACCTAAACCAAAACGAGGATGATGATGAGAATGCCAGTCAGGGTTTAGTCTCCCACCTTCACACCTACTCTGTTGCTTTGAATACAAAGTCTGGACTCGTGGGGCAAACACACAAACCCAGGAGCATGGATTTGTTTGCCGTGGGTCTAAGTGCCTGATATCCCTGCTGAAAGCCCCTCGCGCAGCATGAGGAAATAAACGCGGGCCAGGGGACCCACTGGGCCTTTTCTCCGCTCGATCAGTCGTTTCTCTTGTTGGCAAATGGTGCTGCATGCATGACTTTTACTGCTGCTTTTTATTTTTCTCTGGATGTCCTCATTACTTGAGAAAATGTAATAAAACCTTTGTTTTCCTGAGAGCAGTCTTAGCCTTCATTTTCAGCAGTACCTGGCAGTTCCTCAGACATTCCGCCGGAAAACTTACAGCCCTGTAGTTATCTCAGCTCACACACCCAGCAACACACAGAGGACACATAAGACAGACATTTCCAAGTATGAATTAGGAGTAACAACCCGTTTCCAACAGCATGCCTCAGTGGGGCCAAGTCAACACAGACAATGAAAACCCTGCCACAAGGTGCCAGAAACTGGTTTTACGTAAGTAATTCCTCTTTACAATCCACTGAGAATACATGTGTGAGTAACTTCCTATTCTTTGATCACAAAAGAAACAAAACTGAAACACTAAATTCTAGAAATTTCATAAAAATGACAAGTTGTAATATCATAACTTAACAGGAAGAGTCAACCATAAAAAGAGCTAAAAGGGATATTTCAGTTGCCAAGGATTGAAAGCAGTACTCATGTCAGTGACCGGGGATGTGCCTTTTAAAAGGACTCGCTTTGAAATGACTACCAGTCAATTCTCTCCTGACTTGAAGTATTGCTTAAAATCCATAACGAAAGATTGAAGCTGAAATAGTGTGTATAGTTTATATAGTTTACTCATCTGTGAAATTCTACATAAATAAAAGGGAGAAGAAACAAGAAAGGAGCAGCAAGACTGAAGAAATGCTAATCGGAATGAGACAAAACATAGGACTAGTTGACTAAGCTTTGGGGTTTCAGGTTTTCTAAAGCTAATACCCAGTGGCCGCCTAGCACACTGCACTGAATTGCCGTTTCCCCAGCTCACAGAGGACCGTGAGCTAGCTGCCTTCAATAGTGTATCAGTCAGCTTGAACTGTCATGACACAACGCCATCGACTGGTGACAAACAACCGAAGTTGGTTTTCTCAGTTTTGGAGGCTGGGGAGTCCAAGATCAAGGTGTGGGCCAGTTGGATTCTGGGTGAGAGTTCCTTTCATGGCTAGCAGATGGCTGCCTTCTCGCTGTCCTCACACGGCAGAGACAGGGGGAAAGTAAGCTCTCTGGTGCCTCTTCTTATAAGGGCACTAATCCCATCCTGAGGGCCCCACACTCACGCCCTCATCTGAACCTAAGCACCTCGCAAAAAAGCCTTATGTTCTACTACCATCCCACTGGGGGCTAAGGCTTCAACATATGAATGGGACGGGGGACACAATTCAGTCTACAGCAACAGGAACACACACACACACAGACACACGGACATGCACACAGCACAGCTCCAGGAGACGGCCTAGAGTGTACCTTCCCTGCTATCATCACCCAGCAAGGTGCATGGCCCCTCACTTTCCATCTCCTGTCCTCACAGGCGTCCTGGCCTGCTTCCGGGGTGAAAGTTGGGGGAACTATGGAAAATCCTCAGGGAAAACAGTTCTAAAGATCACTGAGTAACAATATACTCACTGGACAGATTGCAGATTGGGAAAACCGCCTGTCTATTTAGTGCCGGGCACAAGAAATGGACAGTATTTGGGGGCTGGAGTACAGCATAAGGAAACAATCAGAAACGCAGGCAAAGAATTATGTACCAGGATGTTCATAGAAGCATTATTTAAAATTTCAGAACAAGCCAAAAGAAAAATTGGACGCAAACAAAACAGCCCCAAATAAGGGAAGGTTAAATAAGATGGACCATTAAACAGACATGAAATATTATGTTTTCACAAAATATATAATTAAATGGAAAAGTACATATGACATACCAACAAGTTAAAAAACATGCACGGCTATATATATGCAGTATGTTTTAAATCAGTGTCAAAAGCATTATGTTCAAAATGAGCTGAGACTTCTGAAAAATACTTAGGACGATATTAAGGACTTTTCAGCATTTTAGGCAATGAGGAAAGAAAAGGCAGGGAAGGAAGGACCCCAGCTCTGGAGGGAGAGAGCAATGTGCTAACAGACAATAGGATTTATTTTTCTCCAGCAAGAAACTGATCATCAAGTACTAAAAATAGAATATACAATGAAAATCCACAAATTTCAACCCAAATGTTGAAGAAGGCTGGTTGATAAGCTAAATAAGGGTAGAAACCATGTCTGTGTTGTGTGCCATGCCTGTACCACCGGGCACATGTCTCTAACATCAGTGCATAGTAGTATCTCAGTTAAAACTGGGACAAACAAATGGACATAGGAATGAACACACAAGAGGAAGGGTCACGAGTGGTGGCTGCCAGGGAAATGCAGAGATGTTGGCCACAGGGTCCAAATTTCCAGCTATAAAACTAACAGTTTCTGAGGTTCTAATGCACAGCATGGTGTCTATAGCTAATGATACTGAATTATACAATTGAAGGATATTGTAAGTAGACCTCAAATGTTCTCGCTACAAAACAGAAATGGTAATTATGTGACAGGATGGAGGTGTTAGCTGATACTATGGTAGTAATCATTTTGCAATATATAAGCATATTAAATCAACACATTTTATACCTTAAAATTATAAAATGTTCTATGTCAATTATATCTCAATAGAGTTGGAAAACTTTTTAATAAAAAAATATTTTTAAAGGGTCAAGATACTCAGCCATAAAAAAAGGAATGAAATCTTACCGTTTGCAACAACATGAATGGACCTAGAGGACATATGCTAAACGAAATACGAGTAACTCAGAGAAAAAAAAAGACAAATACCATATGATTTCACTTATATGTGGAATCTAAAAAGCAAAATAAATGAACAAACAAAAAAGGATCAAGATTTTTAAAAGACTCAGTGACATCTCAAGTTGCTGGGAAAATGTATAGGTATGTCCTCCAAAGTATTTGCAGATAAGTTTTTAAACTTCAGTGAGTCTCTTGAGTGGTGTGAGAAGACTGTGTAGAGAAGATCCCCCAGTTATTGATCCTGGACTCAGAAGACAGATATATTTCATACATTCAACCCTGATGGCCAGGAAGAGGTTAGAGGAGGTTGCCACACACATGCCTGGTGGGAAAGCATGTGGTGCTAATTTCAAATAATTTCATATCCTCTCATCCGTTTTTGACCCAACAGAACTCAGCCTCTGCTGTCAATTGTCTTTTATTAATTGGTAAAAGAAAAAAACATTACACAAAAAAACAAAAACAGAGAACCGCTGAAGATATTTGAACAGGAAAGACTTCTCTTTGAGAAGATGAGTCATTTCTGTACCTAGTACACTGGAAATTGAAGAGACAGGAGGCCTAAAGATGGAACATAAGGCAAACTGAAATATTCTAGGCAAAAGCAATAATGTATTAACAAATTAAAATTATAAAAGAGGGTGTTGAGAATAGAGACATAAAGAAGAAACCAGAAGTACAGCAGACAGACCTAACCAGAAGATCGGAAATAAAGAAAATCCTAGGTTATGCCAACATGTCAAAATTGGATGGCTAAGTGAATAGTTGTGACATGAAAGAAGCAAGGTAGGAGGAAATGTGGAGTGAGGTGATGTGACATTTCATCACGCTGCTCAGAATAAATAGTGCACAATTGAAAATGTATGAATAGTGTATTTCTGGAATTTTCCATTTAATATTTTCAGACCACAGTTGACCACAGATAACAGAAGCCACAGAAAGCAAAACCGAGGATAAGGGTGGGGGGCTACTGGAATTAGTCTCATCTTCTACAAAAGTGAAAGTTCACTTAGTTTTGAGTGTAGTCACTCCACTAACTGCTTCCTCTTATCCCACTTTTCGCTTTTCACCATGTACTAAAGACCCATCAACAAATAAAGCAGTCTCACCCGTGAGATTTCCACATACAACACAGTTTTAGAGCTCCAATTTTCAGTAGTCTCTATTTAATAACAGAAAGATGTGATGTAGCAATATTTCTATCAAAAATAGTAAAAAAATAGGTTTTCCATTTAAATGTTTCTGCTTTGATTATCTGGGAAATTTACTGCCATGGAACAAAACTTTGTTGGGCAATTCTGGGAAAATGAGGTGTCACCATATTGGTTTAGCAATATTAAATCGCAGATTACACCTAGACAATGAAGTGATTCAGGGATAATTTTGGTTTCCTCTTCAGAAAGGGGGATCAGAGAGATTCTTTTAAAATAATAACCATCAAGTACAGTAATGGGAAACACTGAAAATATTGAGTGTTGGAAGCCACTTATTATGTCTATTACATTTTAGGAAAGATAATCAGTCAATATTGCAATCTGAAATGTAAACTTGCTGAGTGCTAAATCCTCTTCCAAACTAAACTTCAAAGCCATCCAAGATGATTGTCTATAATAAACAAGACAAAGTAGTTTACTTCTGGGCCAAAGTCAGTCTTTGAAGTTCGCTTTTAAAGAACATATTTGGAAGTAGTTCTCAGAAAGAATTTTATTTATGAGAATGAAAGGAAATAGTACATCCTTTTCTATTTCATTTTTCAATCTCTGTGAGAAATGCCTTAATGCCTCCTTTGATATGATACGATTCATATCACCCCTTCAAAAATCTTAGCAACAACAAAAAGTCCTTAAATTATCAATTCAAAAATTCCATAACCCCACAATCTATGTCCACCTTGGAATCATACTACTATTAGGATTGTAATGATGCAATTATTTTACCAGAGAAAGAGAAAAAAAATGACTGCTACCCATGTTAGAACGCAATGCTTTCTGTAACTCGGAACATTTACTACATACTTATTGGAAGGGCTTTTGAATAAATTATTTTTTTTAATTAAAATTAAAAAGCTTACTGAGGTACAGTTTTTTAAAAAATCTTATTTCATTCTTGAGCCTACATAAAAATGAAAATATAAGCAAAACAAGTTGGTTAAGGTATTCCTCAAGCCTACCGTCCAAGTCAAATCTTTGAGAAATATATCAATGTCCTAGTGACCTCGGTTCCCCACATCACCCTGTCACCTGTCATCAGTGCCGTCAGGAGCACTGGTGATGCTGTACTGTCCCCGGAAGTCACTCCAACAGGCTGACTTTACTCTGCAAGTTTTCACGTCCATGGACAAGCAAGGATGACATCAAGGCCACCACAAGACACAACCCTTTTCCAAAGATGTTAAAAGGTGAAGAATAAAATGGAAATATTAGAATCTCTGAAATACGATATCTCTTAAGAGCTAAGATATTGTAAGGAAATTTGGTCTATAGCTCTGGTTTCTCATAGGCAGCTTGCAATATCGTCACTGTTCATCTGGGCTTGTAAATCTGGAATTTGAAAAACTGTTAATGCCATTAGAAGGGTTAGGCTTAGAGCTTTAAACAAGAAAATGGCAGCCTTTCTAGTGGTTCTTTTACTGTAGCGGGGCTGTCAGCTTCAGCAAAGGAACCAGCTGCCCCCAAACCATTCATTCATCGTGCTTCCATGGAACTGCAACCATCCTATTCCCAAATTCCCAAAACTAAAAGAAAAGAAGTCCTTGCTTTTCAGAGGTTACAAGTAAAACTAAGAGAGATGGCATTTCTTTTTCTTGAGAAAAGATTGTCTTCTTTTTTCAAGTTTATAGACTGATTTCTGGAAATTAGCTTCAAAGTCTCTGGGGCTATACCACTGAGCCAACACATAGTCTTGATGTGAAATCCTAGCAGTGGAACTAGTGAGCGCATTACTCTGCTCACATTGGGACGTTTGTATTTAACCAGAGAAAATCAGCTACGAGATGAATCTAAACAAATCCTATGCCTGAATGTATTATGCACACCAGAATTTTAGTTTTTCAGATTTTATAGTAGTAAGAACTCAGATCAGCTTTGAGATTTTCTTTTTTTTACTTACAAAAATCCTACAAAGTAGAAAACAGAAATAGAGAAATGTTCTCTAGAATTTACATGCCGGATGCTTTTAAAGGTTAAATTATAATTCACATGCCAATAGGAAAATTACATAAATGTGCAACTAGATTTTGAGATACAAAGCTTAGGAAAAAAGATAACAGCAAATGATATGCTTTACTAGACACTTTTCTTCATGCATATATTTATTATCTCTTTAAGACATATAAATGTTATCAAGATTTGATTAAAGCATGAAAGTAAAGCAATCTGAAATGGGTCAACTAAAAAAAAAGAATATAATAACTACAAAACCCTAAAAATAAAACTACTTTAACATGTACCTTTATTTCAAACAGGAAATAGATTTAGCCAGAGGTGGTATTCCAAGTACCGTATTTTGCTGTGTATAATGGGCACTTTATTGCCCAAATTTGTGAGGGGAAAATAAGGATGCGCATTATACATGGATAGTACTAATTCTATATCTATATAAATGTTTTTAATTCTTTTATTTATGCTTAGGAGTTAAAAGTGTAACTCTAGAAATCAATAGCAATATCTGTATGCAAAATACTTCCCTGGAATATGATCATCAGTTTTGTTGAACTTATGACAACCTTGCAACGACAAAGAGTTGTTGGCCTTGCCTGGTGCATAAATATCGTAAATTTGTTACCGGTACATAAAATTTCTTGTCCCTTGTAACTGTTCTTGTGTCTTGAAATTATTTGTTACATAAAATTTCTTGTACCATAATATGTTAAAAAATAAATGCTAAAATTCCTTTATAATACAAAAAGCAAGTACCTAAATGTAAACAAATAAAAATTTGAATTAAAAAGTTAAAATGAAAGATTTTTCCCCTGAAAGTTTGGGCCAAAAACGTGGGTGCGCATTATACACGGGAGCACATTATACACGGCAAAATACAGTATTTAGGAACTGCCAGTCTGAGGCACCAATCAGTGACGGTGGCAGTGCCGTCAACAAGCAGACAACCTTCCCAGTACTGTCAGCTGGACACCAAGTCAGCAGTCAGCGACCACACAGTTGCTCAACCCCCCAACATAAGAAAGAAAGAAATGAAACATTTCCGTTATTTATTGTTAGTCTGTTGACTTACTAGAAGATTTTTGTATTTTCTTGGACTAATCAGTTAATGTGGAGGAGAGCGCTAATTTTGTTTTAGCAAAAATTCTGCACTTTTTCCATTGATGGGCTGATAGAGACACGGTGGCCAGTCACTTGAATTACGAGATGACAGAAGGATCAGATAGAGGGAGATAAAGGAACCCAGAAAATGACAACAAAGAAGAAAGATGGCCCATGAGAAATTCCTAGTAGCAGGCATGGACAGAGGACTTTTAAGAACTATTGTCCTGATTTTATTCGCTTTTTTATTCTTTCTGTCTTTAATCCTCCTGTATTAACCATCAAACCTAAGACACGTACATAGATAACCTTGTTGTAGCACAGCATGGGGGAACAAACACACCAAGGCTGAGTCCTATACTGAAGAAAGAAGCAGAATGGAAATAGGACAGAACCTACAGCTGATGAGAAATCCACAGGAACAGGAATGTAGAGCAGACTGGAAATCTGCCCAGCCCGAACCACGAATCGATAGAAATGTCAGGAAAAGTGGTATGCTTCTCACAGTTCTTAAGCTGGAGTTAGTCTAGAATATTTGGATCTATGCCCCCCAAAAGGAGGTAAATAGTACTGGGAAGCGGGAGTGCTCGGCACATCTCCGCTCTACTGTGAGACGATCCACTACGTAATAATGCTTGTCATAAGTTCTTTACTTTTCAGTGTCAAGAATTTGAAAAGCTACTTTAGAATAGTATAGATTTATTGCTTATTTGTCATATATATTGCTTTTCCTATTTCTATTCTTTTAGAAACATACTCTTCTCAATTACTCATATCATTGGCTCAAACATGGTTTTCTACCACGTTTCATCATTTTAAAACATTAAATTTTCCATCAAATAAACCAAAATACCTCCTCTTATCCAAAAAAAAAAAAAAATAGCTATATCAATCAGTGTTATTCTCACTCAAATGCATAGATAGGCTGTCACATACTTCTGGACCATTTGGGTAGACTACAGAAAAAGGTCATTCTTGATGTCAGTTAAGCATAATCACTCGTATGGACCATAATTGAGGCTGAAACCAATTTCTTTGTCACTGTTAGTATAGGAGATGACTGGGAAATGGGCCAAATCTTTAATGCCCACCTGTGTCAAATCAGATCCTGGGAATTGGTCTAGAGGTAGGAAGTATACAATGCAGATAAAACTTTTATTTATTTCTTGAAACTCTGTTCTGTCTAAATTCCTGACATGAAAATTCCTAGGACATTGCTATTTAGAATATTGAGTGACATAAGTTAAACCAAAAAACAAAACAAAACAAAGTTAAAGAACATGATGAATCTGCACATCAGATAATGATCCTCGATTTTTGTGATGCAATATATTTGCCCAAAACATAGCTTGGGATGCAAAAATTAGGTAGAACAAAGAAAGAACAGATATGAAATAGGACAAAGTTGAAGAACTGCAGAGTACTAGGAATAACTGCAATCAATGCTGTTTTAGAGGGACAAGCTATAAAACATTCCCAGACGGAAAACACAGTGTATTTTGGTCTCTAAATGGGTATTAACAACATGGCACCCATGAAAAAGTGATATATACTCACAGGGAGGCCCTTGACTTTCAACAGGCCCTTTACCCTCATTTGCTCATCCTAAAACAATTCCATTTAACAAAACTCTACTGGTAGAGGCCATTTTACAATTGATTTTTTTGTATATTGACTTTGCGTAGTGTAAACCTACAAAATTCACTTATTAGTTTGAATCAGTTTTTGTAGATTCCACTGGATTTTCTAGACCATCTTGACATTTGTCAATAAAGACAGTTTTACTTCTTCCTTTCCAATCTGTATGCCTTTGAGTTTTGTTTTGTTTGTCTCCATTTATTGCACAATCCAGAACGTATAATATTGAACAGAAGTGGTGAAAGACAACTTTTACTTGTTCCTGATTTTAGGAAGCAAAATACTCAGTCTTTCAAATGACTAGTGTCATTTTAATATAGTTTTTAAAAATAACTCTTTATTAGGTTAAGGAAGTTTCCTTTTAATCCTAGCTTTATGAAAGATGTTACTCAGAAACAGATATTGGATTTTGTCAAATATTTTTTCTGTATATATTGAGATGATCATGGTGTCTTAAACTGAGATTGCCAAATGTTAAACTAACCATACATTCCTGAGTTTATCTGGGCCACGATGTATCATTACACACACACACACACACACACACACACAGTTGAATTTGATTTTTGAAATTTCTGGTAAGATTTCTTGCACTTATGTGAATGATGGGTATTTGTTTGTAGCTATCTTTTCACGCAGTACCTTTGTCTGTTTTTGGTAGCAGGGTAATCCTGACCTCATAGAATAGTTTGGGAAACATTCACTCCTCTTCAAATTTTGGAAGAATTAACATGAAATTGGTATTAATTCTTCCTTAAATGCACTGTAGAATTCACTAGTGAAGCTACTCAGCCATGGCTTATTCTTTATAGAAAGATTTTTAACTACAAACTCAATTCCTTTAATAGATACATGGCTATTCAGGTTATCTTTTCTTCTTGAATGAGCTTTGATAGTATATTACCTTTCAAGAAATCTGTCCATATTATTTAAGATATCTTAATTATTATCACGAAATTGTACACAATATTCCCCTACTATCTTTATTGCGATATAATTGACATACAACATTGTATTAGTTTGAGGTGTACAATATAATGATCAGCTATATGTGTATGTTGTAAAATGATCACAATAAGTTTGCTTAACATCAATCACCACACTTAGGTACAATTGTGTGTTTTTTTTGTATGAAAACTCTTAAGATGTTATCTCTTGGCAACATTCAAATATACAATACAGTACTGTTACTTATAGTCACACATGCTATGCATTACATCCCCACGAGTTAGTTTTCTTATAACTAGAAGTTTGTACCTTTTGACAATCTTCAACAATTTCATCCAACCTACCCTACCGCCCACCCTCTCTTCTGGCAACCCCCAATCTGTTCTGCGTTTCTATGAGTTGTTGTTTTCTTTTTTTTTCTGTTTGTTTGTTTTTTAGATCCCACATGTAAGTGAGATCATACAGTATTTGTCTTTGTCTGTCTGACTTGTTTCACTTAGCATAATTCCTTTGGGGTCCACCTATGCTGTAGCAAATGGCAAGATTTCCTCCTTTTCAAGGGCTGAATAACATTCCATTGTATATATGAGTATGTACCATGTGCACTTTATCCATTCACCAGTCAATGGACACAAGTTCTTTCAATGTCTTCACTATTGTAAGTAATGCTGCAATGAACATAGGGGTGCATATAGCTTTTCGAGTTAGTGTTTCCATTTCCTTTGGATATATACTCAGCAGTGGAATTGCTGGGTTGTATGGTAGTTCTATTTTTACTTTTTTGAGGAATCTCTAATACTGTTTTCCAAAATGGCTGCACTATTTTACAATCCCACCAACAGGCACGAGGGTTCCCTTTTCTCCACATCCTCACTAACACTTGTTATCTCTTCTGCTTTTTGGTAATAGCCATTGTAACAGGTGTGAGGTCACTGTGGTTTTGATTCACATTTCTCTGATGATTAATGATGTCCAGCAACTTTTCACGCATCTGTTGGCCATCTGCATTTTTTCTTCACTACTCTTTTGAAATATCTGTATAATCTGGTGATTTCATCTCTCTTACTCCTAATATTTCCGATATGGCTCTCCTCTCTCTGTTTCTTTTTTTCTGATCAGTCTGACTAGAGTTTTAGCAACATCATTGATATTGTCAAGGAATCAATTTTGGGTTTCACTGATTTTTCTCTATTTTTTTGTTTATTTTTCACTTCATGGATTTTTGCTGGTATTTTTATTATTTTCTTTCTTCTGCTAACTTTGAGTTTTATTTGCTCCTTTTCTAGTTATGTAACAATAAAGCTTACATTACTAATGATCTTTCCTCTTTCCTAAAATATGCATTTAGTACTGTAATTTTTTATCTATGTACTGGTTAGATGCAGTTCATAAATTTTAACTATTGTGTTTTAGTTTCATTCAGACCCAAATACTTTTTAACTGTTCTTTTCTTTTTTTTCTGTGAAGCATGATATATTTAAAAGTATGCTAGTTTCCAGGAATGGAAGATTTATCCTAGTATCTTTTCTTTTCTTTTTTTTTTTTTTTTTAAGGAGGGCGCAGCTCACAGTGGCCCACGTGGGGATCGAACTGGCAACCTTGGTGCTACCAGCACCACACTCTAACCAACTGAGCTAACCGGCCACCCCACTTCTAGTATCTTTCTATTATTGACTTCTAATTTAATTCCTTTGTGATCAGAAAATATATATGATTTAAATATATTTTTTAAATTTTACTGAAACTTATTTTATGGCTCAGTGCATGATCTAGCTTGATAAATACTTCTTGTGTGTTAGAGAAGAAATTATATTCTTCTGTTGTTAGTTGGAAGGTGCCATAAAAGTTAATTAAGTAGGTTGATGGTGTTGTTTAACTCTATAATGTCCTAATATTCCGTCTTCTTATTCCATTAATTATTGAAAATGGGTGCTGACATTTTTAACTACAATTTTGGATTTATCAATTTCTCTTTACAGTCTATCTGTTTTTGTTTCATGTATTTGGTAGTTCTATTATTGAATATGTCAATATTTCGAATTGTTATATTCCAGTGGTACCAAAAAGTGGGCCCCGCTTTAACAAACACCTCAAAATGTGAATGTGGCTTTGAAACTTAGGAATGGGTAGAATTTTGAGGTGCTGGAGGAATTTTAGGTGCGTGATATGAATATGGGCATTAAGGAGAGCTACAGAGAAAGCTTCCATATTCTCAAAGCACACATACATAACCATGAACAGAATCTTGGTAAAAGCATGGGTGATAAAGGCCGTTCTGGTGAGATCTCAGAAGGAAATGAGGAGCATCCTAGTGGAAAATGGAGGAAAGGAGATCTTTGTCACAATTTGTCAGAGGCCTTGGGTCAATTGTGTTTACGTCTAGTGTTTTCATAGAAGGTAGCACTTGCAAGCAATGAAACTGGATATTTAGCTGAGGAGATTTCTACGTGAAGTATTGAGGAGCTGCTTGAGTCCTCCTGACTACTTACAGTCAAATGCCAAAGGAGAGAGAGAAACTGAAGATGTAATTGCTAAGTAAAAAGGAATCAGAACTTGAAGCGCTGGGAAAATCTGAGCCTACCTATATTGCGAAAACAAGAAAGCCAGTCCATAAAGAGGAGATCCTTATCGTTTGTCCAAGAGGCCCTGTATACTTTGATCCGTTATCAGACAAAAAACTAGCATCTAGTGTAGCCAAAGGGCATTGTTTATATTACCCTAAATCCCCTTTTTAATTAGTGCTGGCAAGAGCAGAAGCAGTGCAAGTAAAAATGGCATAAATACACAGCCTATCACTTTGGGAACTGTTAATGAATGTCCCATGGATTTTTTATTTTAATTGCATGAGAACAGACAAGGAAATATCTCCATAAAACTGTTGCTTATCAGGGAAGTGTTAATGCTATGTAAATTAAATGTGAAAGTCTACTTAAGTGGAATCAGCAACGCCAAGAGTGTGCATGTGGAAAACACAGTTCATCAGAGAACAGAGTCCTCCAGCCTGCAGATAACTGTCCATACGGGTCTCCAGCTTAACCATTTTATATTTATGCTCTTATTTTTATAACAATGTAATTCTCTTTATATTATTTCAATGTTAAAAAGGCAGTTCTATTCCCAATCTTTTCTCATTCCTTACGGGCTTCAGGCAAAACCTTTTCAACCATGTTTCCCTCTGGTAGCACAGTTAAAAGAAATTATTAGTCAGAGTGTGCGTAATCTTTATAAACGTTAGCTTGGTGTTAGCTAAGAGCAAGCCTGAGGCTTTCCAACCTAGAAATGATATATTGCTCTGTTAAGAATTAAGAGATATATATTGTGGATGTTTCATTGCTTTGGGTGAACAGCTAGAACACTGAAGGAAATTTAAAGAAAATAGGAGTGTTTTACATAGTAGTTTGCATTAAAGAAATGCAAAATCAATAAGTTTAAGCTAAAAAAAATGAGAATTTTCTTTTGTTGGTACAATATTTGCTACACAGAGTGATTCACCACGTCTTAGAAGTACACGTCACAGTTTCATTTATTCAAGAAACATTTATGAGCACCTGTCGTGTGCCCTCGCGCAAGGAGCTGTGCAACTTGTGGAAGAAACAGAGACACGAAGCTTGGTTTCAAGGAGGGCTGTTCAACACAGAAGAGCCATGACCTAGGCACCAGAGGAGATGGCAAATCATGCATGCTGCAGTAACAGCTCTTTACAAAACTCTGTGGGGAAGAGAGAAAGGAAACATTTGGGGATGAATGTGGTGGTGAATGAAATGGGTGTTTGAAGAAACCTTCATAGAGAAAGTGAGTGACCTTTAAGCCACTGAACTTGAAGGATGAGAATGACTTGATTAAGCAGAGAAATAAGGCGAGGTCACCGTGGACAGTGAGATCAGAGAGTTGAGAAGAGCCAGAGTTGCAGGAACTTCACGTACTCTAGTGCTGTGCTTCTCAGAGCGTGGTCCAGAGACCAACGGCCACAGCATCCGTTCCCTGGGAGCCAATCACACACGCAGGACCTCAGGCCTCACGCAGATCTCCTGAACCAGGGGCTGCATTTTAACAAGATCGCCTGGAAAGCTGTAAGCACATTGTAAGTTGAGAAGTGCTGGCACATGGAATAGTGATGTGAGAGATGACGCTGCCCAGACAGATCGATGTCCTGAAACATGCCGTGAAGTTCACACAGACCAGAAAGACTTAAGGGTTTTCTCGAGTGAAGGAGTGATGGGATCTGTGATTTATAAAGATAGCTCTAATAATGCTGAAACCAAAACCAAATGACGACATTACGAGAAAAAAAGGTAACAGACCGATATCCCAGATGAACACAGATATATAAAATTCTTCAACAGATATTAGCAAACCCAATCCAGCAACATATTAAGAGGATGAGACATCTGACCAAGGGGGGTTGCAACCAGTGTGTAATGCTGGTGCAACATTTGAAAATCAACCAGTGGGATTTCCACGTCCATTCAAGATGAAATAGGAGAGGCTAGATTTACACTCTCTCGAAACAACTGATAAAGTGGGAAACTACATGAAACAACAGCACTCAAAACACTGGCAACCAGGCAATGAAGGACAGTGATCCCTTAGAGATGGTGGGGAGCAGTGCTGAGGGGAGTCCTCTGATTACCTGGCTTACCACCTGAGAAAGTTTCTGGGGCGCGGCTCAGGGAGGGGGTGTCAGAGTCCAGGGAAGGGAACGTGCTAGAGTTTGCATCAGAGAACTGGAAGGGACAAAACTGTGCAAAGAGAGACCTCTTGAGATCTGCAGCTGTTTCACTGAGTTTTCAGTCGAGTACTGATCACTGCATATGTTTGGGGAAACTATCTGAGGTCAGGTAAAGAACCACACATAACGGAAAGAGGAAGCAGTGTCCCATGATCAAACATGGTCAGGAATAAAGCCTGTCCCAGCCATCAGAGCATAAATGTGTGTGTGAGACAAAGGAAGAGAGAATCCACATATAAACTTGGCTACAAGAACTCCATGGCAAGAAAGAATTTCAGCTTGGAAATCTCTAGATTCTGAAAATCATTGGAATCTGAGTAAGGAAGCTTTTGTATAAACCTATGTGCTAATTTTATTAAATCACATGTAAACTGCCTTAAATTAAGTTTTAAATCTAAAACGCGACTGAGTCACAGCTTGAACATTACAGTCTTCCAGTTAAAAATGTTAAGGTTCTTAATATACAAAAGCCATTCTAATCATATTAAAATGCTGTTATATATCAGAATAAGCACAAGTGAATTGTCACAGTTCTATTTTGATATTTGGTATTATTATGAATGCCTGTGTCTTAAAAATGTTTTCTCACTGGATCTCTACCTAATCTACAAATTTAGCCTTAAAACCATACTTTAAAAAGTAATCTAATCCTATACACCTATCGACATTTAAGTTGTCTGAAAGGTAAGAGGTAGTTATTAACAGCACCAAATGCTGCTTAAAGATAATCTGCTTTTATTTTTTTCCTCAGATGTCTCATTAGCCTTCACTATGGAAAATATTAACTTTCCACAGATTAGGCATGATTGAAACAATTCTTAAGAGGGGGAGAAAAATTGGTAGAATTGACCATCATACAATAAAGTTGAAATGGTAACATCCGGATTGTGCTGGTAAATGATTTTTTTTACCTACCTTGCAAATGTTTCAACTCAATACTTTTAATTATGTAATCTGCTCTCCTAAGAAAGGAAATAGGTACTTATGTGGCCTCCAGAATTATTTGATACATCACTTTCAGGCATCGCTGATGAGTTCCAGCAATCAGATTTTGAAAAAAATGATTATTTAAAATAATGTACTGAAGCCTCAGAGGTTTTTCTGTTATACCATATTGAAAAGTATTTCACTATATCTCCACGTATCTTCGATGAGAATCATGTTAACCTGTCATTGTATTTTCAGGTGAAAAATGCTAATGTAGCAAATTAGTGTCATTGAGGAGCACACAAGTGAACATGAAGATCACCTTGGTTTATATGTCATCAGATCAGTTTCATTCACAGGGACATAAAAATCTGGACTTGAAATACTTCCATTTATATGCGTGTAGCTGTTTCCACAGGCTGTCCCAAGTCCCCACCATGTTCACTTTAAGATGCATATACACAGCGTGTACTTCAGCTCACCAAGTGTGGGCAGAAACAATGGACAGAAGCCTTTGTAGGGGTTAAAAGTGTTCTTATCACCCATGCCAACCGCACTCCTCTCTCAACACAAAACTGCTTTTGAAACCAAGCATTCATTTGCTAAAACAAGGCATCTGTTGTTAAAGAGATTGATTATCCTGAGGCCTGACCTAATTGGGAGATTAGATATGGTTCTCTACTCTGGATGGCATGGTCTATAGAGAGAGAGAAAAAAAAAATCAGACCAAAAAAAGAGCAAACTTCTTTTCCACTCCAGTGCACTTTTATTTAATTCTAATTTTCTCTAAATAGAAACAAACAGTATTGCAAATGCCAGGTTGGTGACATTAGCGTGTTATGAGCTACAGATCCGTTGAGTTCACCATGTCATTTCTTTATTCATTTTCATCCCATAAACCAAACATTACCAAAAAAGTGACTTCTTTATCACATCCCACTGAGTTAAGATCAGTCTATAATAGATACACCCCCCCACACACACACACACACATACACACACATACACACACGATCTGGCCTTTGCTGCTGGTATACTTTCACTGTTTTCTATTGCCAGCTAGGTATCGGGGTTTTCCCCCTAACCACAGACATCACCTCATTGCTGTGGCCAATTGCATTTTTCTTCCTAGCCTTTGACAACCAGACCTTTGTTAATGCTATTCACCAATATATGGGACTCAGGTCATCCATTCCAAACACAACAAAAGACGCAGATGCTCATGGAAATCACACTCCCCAAAAGTCTGCCCTCTTCCTCCATGCAGATACAGACCCGTGACCCCTCCCATTTTTGTTCACTCCCTTTGTTTTCACTTAATCTGTCATGCTTGCAATAAGTGGTTATTCATAGGCTTTAAGAACTATTATGCTTTGTTTATATAATAAACCAAATAACCAAGTAAATTATAACGCTAGATACAATTTTCTGTTCAAACTTCAAAATAGCTTACCCCAGTTGAACTTCAAAAAGGATCCATTTTCCAGAAGGAAGACTTCTTTCTACTCACGCTTTTACCCTTTTTTGAAACTCTCAAGATAAAACCAATTTGACTGTCCCCTTTCGCTGAAGGAAAAAGGTTTCAAATAGGAGTGTTCGGGCAGAAGTGCAGGACTAAATTATACTCATAAACCATCTCATAATTAACAAGTTAGTTTTACTACTTGATACTTTCTTATTGCTTTCAGAACGATTTGCATTAAGCATCAATTATGCAGAATTTCTACATTTTAAAACCTTAAGCGACTTAAAAATAACTTTGAAATACTTGGAAACTACTTTAAAGAGGCTTTTAAAGGAAGGTTATTGTAGATTCAAGTGGACAGGGGCCATACTATGTGTCTAGTAGACACATCCATATTCTAGAATCAAGTTTTCTTTCTATTCACTTTTTAGCCTTTATATATTTTCACCTCAGACATTTTAATTGTCAGCATTGTGGACACTAAGTCATCATAAGAGATGGCAGAAATAGATCATTTATTAAATAGAAAAATGATTTTATCCAGATAGAAGCCAAGAGAAGTATTTTGGTGTTTTAAGGAAAGCGTAACAATCAAACTCGTGTATATGACCCTCTGATCTCACTTTTAAAGACTTTCAAATTGAATTAAAGTTGAGTGAAAATTTAGTAAAATCAACAGAAACTGAAGGTTACTGCAGCTACTACCTTTATCTTCCATTCACAAATACAACCACTAAATTTAATCTGCTCATCTGTTCATTGTAATACCAAAAAGGGCAGAAATACTTTATTGAACGTATATAATAAAGTGATATCAAATATTAGCTGCCACTAAAGCTTAGCAAATATGGAATACACCAGCAACAGTAGGAGCTGGGGGACGCAGGCCGTCAGTTGGTCGGAATTCTCTGCGGTGAGGCTGAAAAGGGCAGGCAACTCTCAGATCAAGTCAGAACAGACAGCAGGACAGCTCAGACAAAAAGAGCTGTGGAAGAGACACCAAAAAAGGCCAAGAGGAGAGGATGGGGGCTCAAAAGAAGACTGAAAAGTTGGAGTAGTTAAAGGACCAAAGACACAAACCAAAGACACTGAAGATAGGAAAAAAGGGCGGAAATGTACGAGTCTATGGTAGTGAGGCCAAACCAGGCGTTCTCGCTGGAGTTGAAACAGTGAAGAAGCAGCCCCACGCTTCTTGCCTAGGTTGTCACTACAGCTTTCCAGTCTGTACTTCACATCAGCTACGATAATGTTATGAAAGCATAACTTTACATTGTTTCCAAATTGAAAAACTTTCAGTGGCTCTCACGTCTCCTGGGAAAAGTCCAAACTTCTCAGGCTGCCACACAAAACTCTCTAGAAAAAGGACCCGGATGTGACCTGAGCATATGAACACTGCTCCACATAAAAGTGAGCTGGTTTGGTGCTGACACACTTTTGGTCCATTGATTTTTAAGTTCTATGTCTGTAATGTCATACCTATATATCTACATCTGAAAAGATTATTTTCCTACCTTTTCTTTATGACCCAAATCTGCCTTCATGTTCTCCAGAGTTCTCCTTGATTTCATTTGCAATGACTGCATACATTCACTTGGTTCTCACCTTATTCCTCTTTATTTGTTGCTGTTTGTGTCCTGGCTCCCCACCGGACTTCCTGGCAAAGAAAGGCTGGTGTTTCTTCCCCGTGTGTCCATAGAGCACCACATCATGACATAAACAGTGCTCACTAGATACCTATTGAGGAATGATGCTTGGTATTGTTTGTCCTCGTTGACTTCTCTTCCCCTTCCCACCAAGGCTGCTCCCCAAATCTTCCCAACTCTTTTCACTTGTTTGCCTATCTCCCCACTTCCCTACCTTGTCTCCTCCTCCCTGAGAAACTGAAATGTCCCTCACTTAATGTTTCACGACACATAAGAATTCGTCTACACTCTCACCTCTCCTTTCTTGCATATTTTCAAGCGGGAAGTGTCCCTTTCCAGGCTTCATCTCCACTCGGGTCCTTAATGCCTCCCTTTTCCGTGACCTCCAGTCTCTGGCGCTATTAGTTACACTTTTCCAACTTTCAGCTTCCGTTTTTATATTTCTTCTGGTTCTCTTTCCTCTGTATTCCTTAAAATGAAATTCCCAAGACCCAGCAACGGCTCATGTTATTTCCCCACTTTCCATTCTCTTACAAACCTCTTGCTTCTATCTCCTCATCCCTCATTTCCAAAGTCCTTGTAAAGACTTGCATCGCCTACCATGTGACGCAAAGTGCTTCTTCTTAGTTCATCAAAGATCTTTTAAGTACAGAATCTAATGATGTTTTCCCAGTCATTCTTATCTGTGCTATGTATTATGTATTGAACTACTAAAATAAGATTTCCCACCTAACTTAAATTCATTAAGTAGGTTTTTATGACGTTTATCTCTCATGATTTGCCTCCTACTTCTCCTTTCTTCTGAGTTTCCTTCACTGGCTCCTCCGTGTGTCATTTTTATTAGTTATTACCCCCAAATCCTCCCCTGAATCATTTCTTCTTTCTGACCTAATCTCACTTGAAGGAAAACCAATGTGACCCCACAAGCTTAGTTATCACTTCCTTGTATATAATACCACTATGACCACTAAGATTCCAGACTTACTCTTCAGAGTCCAACCAAACACATCTGAATACATTTTCAAAATGCCTCTTGGACTTGTCATCTCTTTACATTCTTACTGTACTGGACATTCTCATTTCCTTATGTGGGAACTACCTGTAGAGTCAGCAAGCTCAGCGGTAGGCTGGATTTCGATTACCATTCTGTCCCTTGGCCAGAGCATTTGTATAGTGCAAAAAATTAAAACAAAACAAAAAAAAACATTTCTGTTGTTGCAACCCTACTCAGGGTACGCCTTTTGGCTGCCTACTTATAACCAGAAGAGCCATTAGTCCACCCTGGACCCCACCTCTCGCCTCTCTTCCTCCACTTTTGACCTCTTTCCCTGGCTCCGACCCCTCTGCTAAGGGTCTTTCTCATGCTGAGTTTCCATTTGGTTTCCAGCCACTCAACTTCATTGTGTTCCACTGCTAGATGGGTGTCAGGAGTTTCACAGAAAGGACAGAGGGAGGGGCAGGGCACAAAGATCCACCATGGTTCACCTCAAGGTAGATTATTTAAAAGACAGTCAGACCTTCCCCACTTTCAGGACAATATCCTGCTGTCATCTAGATTGCTGGGACTTGACTCTGGTTCTCCTAGCTGAGCGACCTTGGATAAATTATTCAACTTCTTTCTGTAACTTAGTTTCCTCAGCTGTAAGGTGCAACTAATAACAGTATCTAACTCATGGGCTTGTGAAGGGATTAAATAAATGACTCACATAGAGCACTTGAAAAAGTGTCTGGCAAAAAATAAGTGCTCAGTAAATGCCAGCTATAATTATCACATCTCGTTTGTTGGAATGGCAAGAGAGTGTGTGTCCCATCTTTCTAGACTACACATGTACCGGGTCCAGGAAACGTGCAGGCGAAATCTATCTAAATAATAATAATAACAATAAGCATAAAAACAATGTAATAGATTAACAATAAGCCAACGCGTCACTTGCATTATCTCACGTAATCCTACCAAAATTTCACATGGCAAGTGCTAGTGTTACCTCCATTTTATAGATGAGGGGGAAAGTCCTCATATAATTTTTCTTAAATTGCCCAGACACTCTGCCTCTAAAGAGTTTCTCTGGAACATGAGGGCTGACATCCTGTGAACACTGCTTCTGGTAGACAGCTTTGGGGTTCTGCTTCCTTAGACAACACCATGCATTCCACCTCTCCGCCACCAGTAACAAAGTTCTTCCTCATGTGATACAAATGGACTTTTAGCACATTAAGTTGTTGAAACCCCCAACAGAGTTTTTACTCTGTGCTTTCAGTAGACTTAAGTGGAAAATGGATGAATGGAATTGAAAAGTCTGGGGCGCTCTTTCTCAACCAAGATAATGTGCTTTCCTCACAGGACTGCTTTGGCAGAAGCTGGCATGGGAATGACACCTCAGCATTCCAGAGCCATGCACGTTAGCCTTCCCAGCTCCACCTGTGCCGTGTCTGCCTGGGAGAGAGAGCAAGCAAAGAGCATCACCATCCCCAACTCAGGGTAACTTATCCCTCAGCCAATAGGATTTCTGCACACATCCTCTAAACCAATGATTTCCACTGTGGAATAGACAGAGGATGCTAAAAAATGCATGCACATTTGAAGACAGAAAAAACTGGATTAAAATTGTAATACTCAATATATACCGATAACAGCAGGTGAATAGGAGTCATGTGTATACATTTTTTTGGCATCCCCGGTATGTACAAAACAATCCACTGGGGTACAGGAAGAAATGCTACAACTTCTACTTACATTAATTTTTTTTAACCTAAGAAAATTAACTAAGCTGTACTGAAATGTGGCAGATGGACCGACACCAGCACCCTCACGCTCTGCATGTCAGAAAGTAACAAGTCACGACTGGTATCCTGAGAAAATGTAGGTCAGTCACTCCAAGTTTATTGGCCCTTTCTCTGTGCAGGTAACGATTGGTACTGTGCTAACAAGGATTTAAAAAAAAAAAAACTAACACTCATATTCTTTCAAAGACAAAATGACTTTTTAAAATAAATGAGCAAATGTTTTCCAAAAGACACTCATGCTACTGAGAGAGCATGTTTGTGTCAATTATTTTTTTAATTTCATCAGCAGAATTAAAATAACTTTTTCTAATCTATTTATATTTGTTCTATACATATGCTATTTGTACTATTTATACTATTTTTCTATTTTATACTATTCCTATACTTATTCTATCTAATCTATTTATATTTTTTAATTACAAACTAATTCCGAAGGCAATTAAAATACAAAGACAATTATTTCCAAACTAATAGAAAAATGTGTTTTGATATTTTAAAGAAATGGGTCAAAAATGCTTAAGCCTTTGCTTTTAGACCCATTTGTTAAAATTATAAAAACACAAATTTTTAAAATTAGTTTGTAAGAATATCTAATTGGCAACAGGAAAATGGGAAATTTAATAATCACCTTTCAACAGAAACTGCATAATTGCTAAATACAGGCAAATAAAGTGAAAAAGAAGTAAACAAAGCACTTTTATTTGGATCTTCATATATATTTCTGATGGTCAAAAAAAAAAAAAACACTCAAAAAACAAAAAAACCTCAAGTATTAAAATAAGCTGACGTATTAGGCTTTTAAATCACTCTTCACAAATAATTAAGCCAAGAGTTAAAAAAATAATAAAGCATATAAACCACGTAAGTCTTAATTAGCATTAATATGTTTAGTGAAAGCAAAAATAATTTATTTTTAGTGGTATAATGAGAATGTTTTTAAAAATATTTCTTTATATCATTTTTCTTAATTTCTAACATCTGTGTATGTCTTAAATATTTATATATGTATATATGCACGTATATATACACACTATACCTAATACTGTGGAAAATGTTTATAATTTAAAGATAAACCTATATAGGGAATGGTCATTACTATACTATTCCTGTTACTGATGGGATATACTACTTTAAAGAACAAGATCTCTGAGAAAGAGAAGAGAAAAGTACATTCCCCTTCCCACAGTCCTTGGAAAAACCTTCCTTGCCTGTCCAGTCTCCCGGAGACTTAGAAGCTGCCCAAGGCATACGCCCTCCCACACTCCTGGTCTCCTTGGGTGGCTCCTAGGAGGCAGCCGTCCTAGGATAGCAACACGTAACTTTCTAAGTCCCTAAGATGTTCAACTGTGTTATAGCAGTATTTTTGGCTCCTCTTGTGAGTTCAATACTATAATGCCTTGTTAATTTAATAGAGACGAAAGATAACTCAAAATTAATCAAGACTCTTAATGTAAAATTCCAAAAACAAAAAAAGAAACCTATCTTATTGATAATCCTTTAACTGCACAAACTCATAATCACACCTTAATTTTAAGAATAACAAAAACCTGTGAAAACATTTAAAATATCTAAATACTACAGTCCGTGTTTCTCATGCTAGGGTCTGCAAGAATATTCTTGGAGATAAACTGATTAAGTGTAACTTGATTTCTCTAATTTTTATGATAATACAACAAAGGTTTAAAAAAGCATATTCTGGATCAGCCTTAAAACACAGAATTGCCATCTATTTCAGTGTGAAAAGTTAGCATTTGTATTCACAACCATATTGGGACTATGCAATCATAAAAAGACACCATTTAATTTTGAATACACTTGATCTGTAACATTAAACCCAAAACTCTGGAGTTTAGTAAGCCTTTTTGTTGTTGGCTGATGTTAAATGGGTTATATACGTTATTCGAGAATGAAAATCACTGTCATATTCAATTTATAAGTGGAAAACCCCAGCATAAATGATAGAATTAATGTGTGTGACTGATCCATAACCGGATAAATATGGTTTGACTACTGTATTGTTTGAACGAGCTATAAACACAAGTGAACTTATAAGAGAACTGTTCCAGTTGAAAAGGCCAAGTTTACATAAACAGAAAAAAATACAAATGAATTTAAAGTATAGCTATATTTCAGGTTTTCACAAAACTTTTTCTTCCAATAAATGTTTATAAGGTGGTATTGACAAATATTTGAGAAAGACCCATATTTATGGTTTCTTTATATTGTTTTGTCTATGGAACTCCTCAAAAGATACGTTTCCATTTACTCAAACATCTTAGTTTTATCATTAGTTGGTAGATATAGCAGAACTAATTCATCTGTATTTTCATATTAAGCAATAATAAAAATAACACTACATACAAAATATTCAGATGCAACAAGCTAAAAAACTATAGGCATAAATTGATTGACAATATTTAATATATAAATATAAAATCATTTAACACATTAAATCTGTCTTCACTAGTTTAACAGCAACTATGGCTTTTTAATTCTTCACAGTGGCTTTGCGTAGGGAGTTTCCATATCTGAAACTGCTCTGAGTTGCTGTGAATTTCAATTATATTTTAAAATATAGCTATCAGACCCAGCTGATTACAGAACCCATTCCTTCATATCCACGTTATACACACACGTACTACATCAATAGTCTCTAGGAATTAAACATGAGTAAGATTATCACCTACCTTGCAAATTACACCTTTTGGTACCTAACCATGGTTGAGTTATCAAAAGACTTCTAATTGGCTTTATATCACTATCGTAATTATAATAAAATTATCAAAATAAAATTATAATAAAACATGGTAATGCTTTCTGATAAGAAACAGCCCACATTTTTCATTATAAGAACTTACAGAATTATGTTTTCAATAATATTTAGTACTTAATTTTTACTAAAGATAACATTTTAATATCCTATGGATGCAACTGGAGCATTGAAAATTACAAAGTATGCCAGTACAGAGATGTATTTGTTGCCTTTATTAAGCCACTGCTTATTAATAAAATATCATGATTCAAATGTGTTGTGCTATCTTTATGAACATATGGACCAACAATTAGGATCTTACGGGTAAAGTATGCGGAAAAATGGATCTTTAGAAGATTTACATCATGCGATTTAATTCTTAAGCCCCCAAAATATAAACATTCATTAGATCTACAAAATAAACCTTAAGTAATCAGAGCTGAAAATTTCACATCAAATGAGAAATGATCTATTAAAAAAAACAACTTCAATATTTATGACAGAATCCTTTTTTAAAAAAAAGCAAATACCCAGACTGACTTAATTAAATACCTGTATGCACAAGGATTGTTCTTCAAAATTTAGTAGACAAATGTCTTATTAAAAGTATCACAAAGGCAAGCATCTGTCACTGTTTTATCAGTTAGAATAAATTGCTCTATTTCAAGATGTTGGCCTCAAGAATAAAATAACTCCTGACAATTTGAAGAAAACCTCTCCTAAGTCTGTAAGAATCATGATTCAACTACCTAATTTTTTAATGTAAAACAAATTAATATGCAAATTAAATGTAAATATTAATATACATATGGGTAAGGTTCTGGGTGTGCATTTGTGCATGCACACACACTAAATGTTTAAAAGAACGATACCAGTTCTGTAATATATTATGGATTAACAATGCAAATACCTCAGAAACCACTAAATTCATTTTTCCTTTATTTTACTTTCAACTGAAGCACATATACAAGGACTGAATCTTTAAAAGGTATTGTTTCACATGTAAACAGTGCCATCTTCTGGCAGCTGGAACTGTTTGCGGATTAAGATAAAAGTTATTATGGATTGTAACTGCCATTTTCTTGGCAAGTTGTGTGTACAGGTTACTGAGTAAAAACTCTTAGTCTAAAATCTGTTGATTTTTTAAAATAATATTTGAAAAATAAGAGCATTGTTCAGAATTCCTTCTGATAGATATAATTTCAAAAGAGACGAGTCATAAACCTTAGATTCTGCTACTAAATCTACTAACTAAATACTGAATCTTAAACTATACAGCCACTCTGGACCTGTTTCCTCATGTATAAGATTGTTCAACTAAGCCTTTAATTAAGTTACTTTCAGTCTAAAATCCCCCTTGATTCTACCTGTAGAAATGTTTATGAGTATTTCTGGCTTTAGCATCCTAATATGGAACACAGTCCTGTTTATGACACGCACTTTCATAGTTATCTTTCATTAATATAGATTTGTTTGGTTATGCACGCTGCTTGAATTTTCCTCAAAAACATATCTTAATTTATACTTCTCCCTGTCCAAATAGACTTCCCCTAAACAAGACACATTAGAAAGAATTGACTGAATTGTAAATGAAGGTAAACTCGAGTAACTGAAAACAAGTTTTGAAAAAATATTTTGTAAAGTGTGCATGCTTTAGATAAGATGGGGTCAATGTCAAAGCAAGCACCCAAAAGTTAATGGGAAAGAAGTCCCTCCAAAGCTTCTAGAATCTTAAGTGTTATGACAATAAATAAGAGACAGAACAGGCTCAGAGTTTGGGCAGCTCTTCCTAACACCCTCACAGCTTTGGCCAACACTCCTGCTGAATCACTGGCCTGCCATCTTGGATTTATCTGGACTACCATTTCATTCTTCCTCTGTATCAGTCATCAACTCAATGCTTGTTTCCAAATGTCTTGCTCTGATGTATACCTTCTTATTCACACTCTCTGGCATCCATCTAGTCCGGGCGCTCAACCACCTAGGCCAGCACCACTTAAGTATCTGTCAGTCTTCTGCTTTTCAAAGAGTGATTCAAAGACTTGTATCAGAAGCATTCGGGATGCTAGTTAAAACATGTCTTCTCCGAGACCCCACAAAGTAGACCAGCACTGCCCAATAGAAATATAACATGAACTACATACGTAATTTTAAATGTTCTGCTAGTCAGGTTAAAACTGAAAACAAGTGAAATTATTTTAATAATATATTTGATTTACTGCAATGCACAGAAAATACAATTCCAGTGTGTAATCAATTGAAACACATATCAATATGATGCTTTATATTTTTTACAGTAGTAGGTTTTTGAAATCTGGTACTTTATACTATTAGCATACCTCTATTCAGACCAGCACATTTCAAGTGCTGGGGAGGCACCTGTAGCTACTGGCTCTGCTCCTGGACTGAATCAGACTTGGAGAAGGGGGAATAAAAGCCAGGAACCTATATATTTACCAAAATATCCGAGGGATTCTTTCACACTCTCAAGTTTGAGGACCACCACGCTAGACTGTCCTTTATGTGATTCATTCTACAACCTTTACTGAATTTACATTTGCAAAAATGCCCTTTAATTATGTCAGTCCTAAGAACCTACAAATCCCTGGTACCTCCTGTTCCATCAAATCAGATGGGCGTTCAAAGCTCCCTAGGAGTGGCCTTACTTCATCGAACCAATCTGCTCTCCAACTGGAAAACATTTTGGGCTCTTCCACGAAGTTTTCCTCGGCAAATATTCAAATGCTCCTCATTCAACAAATATTTGTGGAGCACGCACTAAATGCCATTGTGGGTCCTGCACCAAGACAGGGAAGATATAACACAAGTTCTCAGAGAATTATAACAATGTAACAATTAAATCAATGCTCTGAAACAGCACTGTGAGATGCTTTGAGGGGTTAAAGAAAATTTCTTCAATGCAGTGACATTTAAGTTAAAAAAGAATATAAATATAATTAGCAATTTGAGCAGATAAAATGAAATTTCTAGGCAGGGGAGAGAACATTAAGAAAAGCCCCAAGGTGGAAAAGTTGCTAAAGGACCAGACAGAAAGGAAAACAACCTGAAAGGGGCTGCTGAAGTAGGCAGAAGCCAGGTAAAGCCAAATTTGTGAGCCTTCAATTTTCTTTTACTTTTTTTTTTAGGTATGTATGTTTAAGTAAAACTAGATTACAAAATTCTCGAAAAGTACAGACCACCTTCCTAAACCTTATTTCTTATATCTCCTCATAGAACACAAAGTATTTAATAAATATTTCCTGTATGGAAAAGTTGTGTGTTTTGGTAAGCTTTTTAATTCTAGAATCTCCAAATTGTACTAACAAGTATTTGCATCTTCAGATAGACAATTTACAAAGCATAGTGTTTCCCGCAGTGCTGAGTATCAATGAAGTGCCCAGAAAAAGAGACAATCTTTCTGTGGGGTAAGGTGGCCATCGTGCTCTGCAAGTGTGAGGCCAGAATTCTGACTCTAACCCAATTCCCTGATGGAAGGAGTGAAAAGATGGTGATTTAAACACACACATACCACGTGCCGCCAAGACTAAAGGATGTAAGAAGAATATTATTGCCTGTTACACCTGTTTTACTCTTCAAACTGATCAAAATCTGATATACACCATTGTGACAGACAGAATTGAAGATGGCCCCCTAAATCCGGGCCTCTAGGGAGTTCACCCTTGAGTGTCAGAAGCTGTGAATTTGAGGGGACATTGCTTCCAGGATTAGGTTTGAGGCCAGATTACCTGCCTGGGTCTGACCTAATCCCATGAGCCTTTAAAACGAGACCTCTCTGAAGTTAGAGACTCCTGGTGACAAGGCCTACGAAGGACGACGGGGCAAAGGCACAAGACTGGACTCTGGCCAACGTCTGGCAAGAACCACGAGGACACTCGCTCTGCCAACACCCAAGGGGCTGGGGCGACCCGGCCTCAGATGAGACCTCCTTGCAGACGCCGCTCTTGCATCCGGGGAGACCAGCAGACCCCCCAGCTGTGCACGCCCCGGCTGCTGACCCACAGGACGCAGACAGTAAGTGAGCGTGTTGCAAACCACTGATTTGTGGTAATCTGTTGTGTAGCGCTAGAAAACGAATTAACTCACACATTCCTTAACTAAGTAACAGTACGTCTGGTAACCTTTCTCAGAGCCATTTTACACATACATTTTCCAGCCTCTTTAAGAATAGAATTATTTCACAATTGCTGTGAACATTAATGGTGCACCACCTCCTTACACTTCTCAGCCTAACATGAATCTGGGCGTCCCGACTCCCTGTGACGTCCTTCCGTGTTGATGCGCCCGTTGGGGGACCAGCCGGCACCTGCCGGGGGGCGGGGCGCAGGCCGGGGGGCGGGGCGCGGCGGGCGGAGCGCAGGCCGGGGGGCGGGGCGCAGGCCGGGGGCGGGGCGCGGCGGGCGGAGCGCAGGCCGGGCCTCCCCGCGGGGTCGGGGCGGAGGGAGCGGGCCCAGGACCGACGCAGACACGGACAGAGCGGCGGCTCCGGCTCGTCCCGCTGACCCGGCCCCTTCCCAGCGACAGCCGCGCTCCCGCAGTGCGCAGGCCCTGTCAGGCGGTGGCGGGGCGGCCGGCACGCAGCTGCTCTGCGAGCCCCCGAGAATCTGGCAGACGCTTCCACGGCCCGCTGGGCGTCCCTAGGGCCACTACACACGCGGCTGGCGGACGGCTCATGGCACTTTGAAAATATCCTTGCAACTCAGAAGTTGTGCTCCTGGTCGCTCGGCCCCCCGCCTAGGGAGCGGCCAGTAACACCGGGATCTCCCGCTCCCCTCGGGCCCATCCAGCCGACCACGGCCACAGGTGACCGACAGGCGACCGACAGGTGCCACCAGCGGCGGACAACCCCGGACAGCCGACCACGCCTCCCCACTGCGGCTGCGTGGTTCGCCGGCGCCCGCGAGGGCGGAAGGGCGGGCTGCGCCTGCGCGGAGGCGGCGGCGTGCGGCGTCGTTACTTTTGAAACCCGTGGCGGGAGCCGCCGCCGAGCGCCGTCTGCGAGTGTGCGCGCGCCGTCTGCGGGCCCGGCCATGGCGCTGCAGCTCTCCCGGGAGCAGGGCATCACCCTGCGCGGGAGCGCCGAGATCGTGGCCGAGTTCTTCTGTGAGTCCCCCTCGTGCGGGCCGGAGGCCGAGCCCGGCCGCCCGCAAGGCCCGGAAGACCCGCGGCCCGGCCCCGCGGCTGGAAGGCGAGTGGGCCGGAGCGGCCCGGGCTGCAAGCCTCCTGCCGCCGGGGAAGCCGGGGACGGGAGGACGCTGGCGCCTCCTTCGGACGCGACCCTAGTTACCGGGGGGGGGGGGGGGGGGGGAGGCCTGGTGTGGTCGAGACCCTGCTCGGGGAGCAGCCCCTTCTCCGAGCGCTTCTTTAAAGTCCCCCCCCTCCCGCCCATCGACTTAGGACGTAGGGCCACTGGGTGGAGTCGAGCGCGTGTTTTACCCGTCCCACCCCAGGTGACGGGTTGGTGGGTGCACCGGACCTTGGCAGCGCTGTCCTGGACCGGGCCGGTCGTACCTTATGACAGGACCTGGCAGGACTTGCGAGGAGAGGAGGAAGGAAAACGGGGAGGGGCTTGCTTGGGCCCAGGAGCCTGCTCTGACGTCCTCTAGCCACGTAACCTGAGCTTGGACTGGGATGACAACGAGGGGACATTTCGCAGTGGTAAACTGCATGTTGGCATTTTCCTTTTATTGCCACTTAAGTGCAGGCATCTCCTACTTAGAAACAAGATTTTGAGGCTGTTCAGTGGCACTTTGTACCTACTCTGCTTTCAGCAAGACACACAAAAGTGTTTCGGCATGTATAGCTTATTACTATTAATGAAAACATAGCTGCAACTAAAAATGTTTTGTTTTCCAGTGTTACAAAATGGTAATACCTTGTCATTATCATGTCTTTTGCTTTCAGCATTTGGCATCAACAGCATTTTGTATCAGCGTGGCATATATCCATCCGAAACCTTTACGCGCGTGCAGAAATATGGACTCACCTTGCTTGTAACTACTGATCCTGCGCTCATGAAATACCTAAATAATGTGGTGGAACAACTGAAAGGTATTTAATTGTTGGAAACAGTTTTGAGTGTTGCAGGCCTAGGGTGTACATTTTCCAAGTAGGATTTTGGTGGTCATTTTTCAACTTTGTACATAGAAGGCGTAAAACACACGACCATCTCAAATATAGTGTCTCTCAATTGGGAGGAAGCAAGTAATAAAAATTGAAAGAAATCCTACCCATCACATTTTGAGTGGGCTAAATATTTTGATGTTAGGAATCTGATGTGGCTTAACAAAGCTGTCTCTATTGACTTCCTTAGACATGCCTTTTGCAGTTTGGCCAATGGAACAAGTTCGAATTTTACATAATTATGATAGTGTTATTATTTGTGAACAAAACACTATGTATTAATGTATTTTCTATACCTGCTTGGAGTCTAAAGCCACCATTATTAAGATCAAGGAAATTAAATTGGATTCAACCTAGGAACTAAACTTCAAAATAAATAAAAAAGAAGAAAAAGAACTACTCTATAATAGAGCACCTGGTAGAGTTTTCTTCTTTTTCACCTATTTCCACTTTTGGTTTTGAAAACTCCTGCCTGTGAGTCAGTAAGCCGTTTCTAAACCTTCATTTTTTCTTTAGCTCAAGTAGTTGCTCTATGGTTGGATCAATACTTGTTTTCCATCTATGTCTTTTTCTTTCTTTCTTCTAGAATCCCACCAATTTCTCTTTCATGTTTCTCTCCACTCGTGAGTCTCACTTCTAATTTCTCTGGATTGTAGGATGTTTCTCCCTATCTTCCCAAAGTACTAGTTCCAAAAAGTGCTATAGTGGCCGTTTTCTATTTTTATTTTTTTTAATGTTTTAAATTCACGAATCATACTTATTTGTCTGAAGTAGCTTCATTTTTAAAATGAAGTGGCAGTCATCATATTTTTAATTAACCTCGGAGCTAAATCGCCCATAGCCCTTGTTAAGGCTGCACTCACAGAATCTGGCCTGAAACCTCTGGGCAACTAGGGATCTGTGTCTTCATCTTGATTTGATGGAGAAGCGAGACTTGCTTAAGCTGCTGGGTTTGGGGGTTGTCTCCTTTGAGACCACACTGGTGATATTTCATCTCAGGTATCTAGACTTTCCTATTTAACATCTCCCTTTTCTTTTAGTTAAAATGGAGGAATTACTCTTCCTTGAGGCAAATTGTCCGGTCTGCTTTGACTCCGCTCCCTCTAGCCTTATGGACTCCACCCTATTTCTTCTGTCTTGTATTTTTGACTTCTTTGTTTTGATTTGGATTATTTCCAGTTTTAGAAGGAAAAAAACCCTCTCAGTCCCCCCCCTTTTCAGAGCGAAACTGGTAAAAACGTGGATCCGGCCCACTTGGCTCAGCAAGGCCAAGAGGCCACACCCAGCATATGGCCTGGGCTGAGCTGTCTGCACGCCAAGAACAGGTTACATTGTTAAGGGGTTGCAGCAGGGAGCTAGGTGGCCACAAGCCTTAAATACTGCTCAATTATTATCTAAGAAAAAAAAACAGCTGCTGATTCCTGAACATACTATCCCAATTTCCAAGATGAATTCAGGGCTCAATCTCAGGCCCTTTCTCGGTGAAATCTGTCTAGATGATCTCTTGACGTGTACACCTGTGTAGATGACCTGGGTAGTTGACTGCAAACTTCTTTCTAACCCAAGCCTTCCCTCTCTCCAGGCTCATGGAGAATGGCTCCCCCGATACCCTTATGTGGCTAGCCCAGAGATACTTCAAACGCGGCATCTAAAAACTAAATGTAGAGTCCTCTCCACTCAGTTCTCTGTCCTCCGTGACTGAAGCAGCCAGACAGCCAGCGATACAAGCCAGAAACGAGCTATCCCTTACTCGTTCCTCTTCCTCTCCTGGGCCATCTAGCAATCCTAATAACAGTGGTAACCATGGCATCTCTTGAGCCTGTCTACTGCCCCATCTCTACCAGCTTATCCTACAGGCCTTCATTACCTCTTGCTTGAATTACTGATTAACTAGTATCCCCGAGCCCCCTTTAGCTCTCTTGGCACATCTCAGCCAGAATGACATTAATAGTTTCACTATACCTGCTTCAAACACAGCGATGACTTCCCTGGAAATACAGTGTGTTTCCCACACGGCCCCCCTCATCTCGCCAGCCTCACCTTGTTCATTCCCCCTTTCTCAACTGCAGTTTTGAGTATGTAAGACCTCTACCCTCTTCCCTGTCCTTTTGCATGTTTAATGCTATTGATTCTCAGAGCTAAAACTAGTTTCGCTATGACGACTCCCTGAGAGTCACATTTTCCCGTTTTATGCTCTCATTGCACCATCTCTCGCACCTTCCTAGCAGCTAAGAATGATAATTTCACATATATTTGGATTAGGTGTGATGTCTAGATTAGGTCCCCTTTCCTACGCTCCCACTGGGATTAGGACAGAAGTAGTGCACACTCACTACTCGGCAAACTCGGAGGGTCTGCAAAAGGAGCGAGGTTGGGATGGGGCAAGCTTTTGTGCAGGTTGAGTTCTGGAACGCCAGTGGTAAGAATCTGCTGAGGACGGGGTCCTGGGAAGAGTGTTCCTTTGTAAAGCAGTGGATCAAAAATGACGCCTTGTTGTGTGTTGCAGATTGGTTATACAAATGTTCAGTTCAGAAACTGGTGGTAGTCATCTCAAATATTGAAAGTGGTGAGGTCCTTGAAAGATGGCAGTTCGATATCGAGTGTGACAAGACCGCCAAAGAGGACAGGTAAGTGTGAATTAAATTATTTCCACTTTCATACGTTTTTCCAAACTTGTTTTCTTTACTAAAAGGAGTTCTGATTATATTGAACTAGTTTCATATAAGGTATAATTTTTTTCTAAGATACATTAGTTGGATCTTCAGTCTCCCATGGAAAAAAATTTAGCTCACTTGAGCATATTGACTTGTATAGATGGTGTACTTTTAACAGAATTGCCTTCAGTCTAGACCTGAGTGTTTGTGATGCTGTATGCAGAAGTACACACGACGTACTTCTGGCTGGACCATTCAGTGGGTTGTTCACAGGGACCTTTAACCGTCGGGATGATCCTAGAGTCTGTACCAGCTACAGTGCGGCTCTGTCTACTGCAATTTCTTCCTCGCCACAATCTTCCCATGACGCTTCATAAGCTGAAGTCCCCAGGGCCCCTGTGGGGGGTGCCCGTCATCCTATGCTGATGCCAGTACCCACCTAGGCAAGCTACCTGTAAACGCAACCATTTCTCAAAATGAAGTCAAGTTTGTTCCTGAAGCCTTTGGTCTATATTAGGAAATTTTTAGCTTACAAAAATAATTTGAGGCACTAGGGAATTAGACATTTAGGCATTACTGAAAATGCCAAAATGATTTACCAATTAAATGTTTTAGATATCACTTGTTATTTTAAGAGTTGCTGAAAGTTTCCTAACTTGAACCACTTGAAAGACAGAATTTCTAGTCATCTGATACTAAAACCAACCCTGGAAGATGATTGGAAGGATAAATGAAATAATGAAGATACATATTCTGCCTACTAGGTAATAGGTCCTAAGAATACACTTACACTCATTAAAGAAAAACAAACTTTTTAATGTGTTACTTGATTTTGGAAGCATTTAATGAAATAAATGATCTTACCAAGGTTTTAAATAACTCATTAAAACTGAAAATGAATTGGTTTGGTCTCTTTGACAGTACACCCAGAGAAAAGTCTCAGAAAGCTATCCAAGATGAAATCCGCTCAGTCATCAGGCAGATCACAGCTACAGTGACATTCCTGCCATTGTTGGAAGTTTCTTGTAAGTATTTTACAACTTCACATGGACTTAAATTTATGGGGGAAAAGACTAAGCTACTGCTTTAAGAATGATCCCTTTATTAAATTTTTTCTTAATTCTCAATATCGTACTATAAATGAAGAAAAGGGCATTTGAAGTAAAAGTTATGTTATATGCATTCTAGAAAATTTGGAAATGCTGAAAAGGAAAGGAATGAAAGGACAGTATTCAGTCTTGAACATTTTGATGTAATTCCTTTCACTTAAATACACATTTATATGCACATAATTAAGACGATAGCTATAACGGTGTCTTGCTTTTCTTGGTTACTTCTTCCTCACCAACTATTTCCTGAATACCTACTATGTGCCAGACCCTGTGCTGAGCACTGGGGACAGCAATCACAGAACCAGTTTGTTCATTTTCTGTACCTTACATTCATGCTATCCCATGTGTGTTCATACACTTTCTGCAAATATTTTTAAATGGTTTTCTCTTTAAAGAAAAAGAAGGAAAAAAACTTGAATTTTTCATAAGATAAAGGGAGTATAGCATTTTCTATACTAAAAATAAATTTCCATTGAGGGAAAGCCATAACCTAGTGATTGGAGACCAGGCTAACCTATCTTTTCTAACTGTTGGTGGTTCAAAATGGGAGAGAAACAGGGAAGGTAGTTTTACTTTTTAAAAATTAATGTACTATAATGATCTTATCCCCGATTTAGGTTCATTTGATCTCCTGATTTATACAGACAAAGATTTGGTTGTACCTGAAAAATGGGAGGAGTCGGGACCACAGTTCATTACCAACTCTGAGCAAGTCCGTCTCCGTTCATTCACTACCACGATCCACAAAGTAAACAGCATGGTGGCCTACAAGATCCCTGTCAGTGACTGAAGGTGACGAGAGAACAGGGATGTGCTTCTTCAGTGTGCTTTCCTGAAACCAAGTCAACTGTAGTCCATGTCTTATTTCATTGGTTAATTTTTAGATGGGGAACTTCACACAACTGTCCCGTTTTTTGGTACCTGTTTGACTTTGCATAGGGTAGACATAATTTTTGCACACTATTCAAAGGGGAACCAGGAGATGACATCAGCACTGGAATGTCAGTTCCTTTGGAGGTGGTAACTAGATGGAAAATCTCTTCCTACAATGCTAAATGCTTTCCTAAATGCTGTCCTAAATCAGACCGTTTGGTCAACTAGCTTGACTCAGAATGTAGGCAGGAAGATACTTAAACATAAAGCTGTAAAAGCAGTCTGAATAGTCAGAGCCTTTGTTTGTGCTAAAGTGACTGGTAATCCACAAATAAAACATTGCTTGTAGGTTTTTTTGCCATTTATTTCATTTGTATAGTTTCCATATTGAAAAAAATCTCCAATTATTTGATTTTAATTTATATAACCTACAAAGCTATTGATGTTTTTACTGTTTAAATTCTGGTGATACAAGAACTCTTAAAAATGTCTTTTTGTGTTTTATAAAATCAAGGTTTAAATGACAATGATAAATAAAAGTTAAATATGTATGTTTTAAATTTGTCTTAAAATATTACCTTGGTGTGGTGTTAATACAGTTAAATAGTAGTTAGGATGGATTCAGTACAATAGTTCCCCCTACCTGCGGTTTGGCTTTCTGCAGTTTCCGTGACCCGTGGTCCAAAACTACTACATGGAAAATTCCAGAAATATGCAATTCGTAAGTTTTAAATTGTGTATAGTGTGATGAAACTTCATGCTGTCTGGTCCTCCCAGGGGACATGAATCGTCGCTTTGTCCAGCGTCTCCACACTGTAGACTCTCCCCACCCGTTAGTCACTTAGTAACTACCTCCGTTATCAGATCGACTATTAAGGTATCGCAGTGCTTGTGTTCAAGTCACCCTCTGTTTACTTAATTATGGACCCAAAGCACAAGAGTGATGCTGGCAATTCAGATACACCAAAGGGAAGCCGTGAGATGCTTCCTTGAAGTGAAAAGGTGTGTATGTATAGGGAAAACAGTATATATAGGGTTTGGTACTAGGCATAGTTTCAGGCATCCACTGGGGGAAGGGGTCTTGGGACGTATTGTATCCCCCATGGATAAAGGGGGGACTGCTGTACAGCAAATGATTTCTGCAGGTTAGGTTGTAGGACCTAAGTACTGTGAATTTAATGGATAAGATTTGACCGTACTCCTTCATCTAACAGCAGACTTAAGCATTGTTTGTGTAGTGTGCTCTGTGTCATCTGGAATTCAGTTTAGCAGATTTGGGCTACAGAGCTTCTAGCCTCAGCCGTACTGCCCTCCTAGGTGTCCTTATATGTGGAAACAGCGTGCTTATTCCTGTGCCTGTGGCTTCAGGCACGTTCTTTTATCCAGTTCCCACCTATTTGTCCAACAGTCAGTTTAAGGTAAACTTCTAAAGTCTTCTAATCTAAATCTTATCTCATTTTGTAATAATTTATTATGTGGTTAGTATCAGACACTGTTCTAAGCTCTTCGCATGAATTCATTGAACCGTCAATATTAAGTACACATAGTCTGTCCATTCAGGTTACATACTGGGCATTTGTTTACGCGCACAATACTGACTGCCAAGTGCCAGGATAAGAAACCAAGTCCTGACCTTTCTGAAGCTCTCATGAAGGAAAAACCATGGTGAAGGACCACGGAGTGAACGCAGATTCCGATCAGTATGGATTTGTCTCTGTTCTTTCATGTGATCATCTTACGTCTTTGATCCAACTGTCTGCCCAGTAAGAGTGAAGAGCACCGTCTTACATTCTTGGACCTCCCAGGCTGGACAAAGGTGCCAGTGTTGGATGGTGGGCACAGTGACGTTGCTGGGGAAGCCCATTTCCTAAGCTGCTGAAGCTATCTAATGAGGTCCATGCACAAGCCTTTCTGTCCTAGATAAGGGAAGCAGGTGTGCAGAAATGGACGCGATGTTGAATTAGCTATGGTCAAGGGTCAGGTTTCCAAACAACATGAGGTCTATTACAAAGTGGATGCTGCTAAGATGAAAACACTTGAATTCTTGGGCTGTTCATAGCCTCATAACATTGCAAATACAGGTGGAGGAGGAGGAAAGCAGAAACAACCAGGGAAAATAGGGAGTAGTGAAAATTCTCCTATTTTTAGGAAACACGTTACAATCTTTATAGAAAGTAGTGGCTGCTTCAGGGGAGCACTGAATGCTGCTTTGGTAAACAATGGGGATGATCACATGGTTCTTACCCCCAAAAGCATCACTGTCTTACTAGCAACACTTAAATTTCTGTCATTTATGTCTTTGTCAAATTAAATGATCCTGATATTACTATTAATTTGTGATTTATTATGGTACTGACCTCTGTCCTTTAAGCGTTACATCCAGAATTGATGCTCTGGATTTGATTTTTACTCTCAAAAACGAGCTTCTGTCCTACAACTAGTGCCTACAAATTACTCTATAGTACCAGCTAGGCATCAGCTAGGCTCTTGTTTATTTGAAAACAGCAACAACTGGCTGTGGAAGAATTTAATGGAAGAATAGTTGCTGTCTAAGTTACCAAAGGGAAGGCTAGAAACCGGAGCAGGACAGCTTCAGGGTTCTCAGACAAATCTGTGATGTCTGCGTATCTAGGTAACGTGGGCCACGGTGCTGCCCGGTCATCCATCCAAAGGACAGGGTGATGGTTCCCAGAAAAGTGACAATGAAAAGTTTTGTTTGTGTTTTAACAATTTGAGATGTAAGACTAAGTCGGTGAAATTGCATTTTTAAATACTTTGATCACTTCGTCTCAACTAACATTAACAGGGTTAAATTAAATTTTTACGTTACTTGCATGTTACTATGTATTTATTTTGTGAGGTTTCTCGGACGCTAGTTATGATCTTTTTTACGCTTTACAGACTACGTGTATTAATTAAGGTCTATATTTCTTAATTGGAGTTGAGCAGGAGCCTAGCTGTGAGCTTTATTGGTAATGCTGGGTTGGAACAGCTCTGGCCTGACGTCCCACCACTTTCTCCACCTAGATGCTCACCTAAGGAGGGAGATTCTGACATCCACAGATGCAAGAATTGTGACTCACTTCCACACCACATTAAACACAGACGCCAAGATTCCAAGAGCGGGTGGTGGCCTCAAGGCCTGGCCTGGTCTCTGACTCAGTTCTGCTTGCTACAGGTGGAGGAATGGAAACGCGTTCCCATTCAGCCCGTAAGGGAAACAGAGCCCCAGAAGGGACTGAATCCTGCCCGTGCCATCAGTGGGACGGAATGCTTACACTAAGGACCGACATTCTCATGGCAAATGGCCGTAGACTGTCAGCAACCCATGTTCTCCCCTGAAAGTCTGCAGGTCAGCTCATGCTTGTGTCATTCTCCTGCACGTCTGCAGGTCACGTCTCATCTCCCACTCAGGGGCGGGGGCTGCCAGAACACGGACGCTGCCCACAATCCACTGGCCCAGGCCCAGCTCCTAGCAGAGCCAATTGTAATTGGCGTGGAGATGGGAGGCGTGAAAATCTGATGAACGCAACCTCACAGACCAGGGGTTGTGCACTGTTTCTGTAAAGGGCCAGATAAATAGTTGGGACTCTACAGGCACATGGTCTGTACCTACTCCAGTCGGTCCCTATAGGCTGGAAGCAGCCTTAGAAAACAGGTAAATGGATGTGCTTGGCTGTGTGCATCCCAGTAACAAAACCAGACAGCTGACCTGGCCCAGGGGCTGTAGCTGCAGGCCTCGTAATCCAGCACAGTTTGCCCTTCTGCTCACAAGTATTCAACCCCTCCCTGGCTCAGGGCATTGGGTCTGTGATACTTAAGGCTCACATTTAAAATGTCACCATCCGCTGTCTCCATCCATATATCTCCTATCGGATATCCTCTATTTTATCGCAATCCCACATTCTCTGAAACAGCTGGCTCTTGCTCTGAGGTCCTCAGGACACCCCACAGTGAATTTAGATCTGAAAACTTGGGAAGGGCGGTTCTTTGGCATCAGATCATAAAAGGAGACTCAGACTAGCATACAATCCCCATACCTCTGTTTTTAATCACCACCTAAACATATATGCTGAGTAAGCCTTTTTATTATTAGCATTCATTCAAGTTTCTTAGGTTAATTGCCCTCCTATATAGTTTAGAATATAGACTCAGAAATTCCTAGCTTAATAATATTGGCATCCATACAGGCATTTAATTTTTTTTTTTTACCTTCTGTTTTCGTTTTGTTGACTAGTCTGTAAAATTTATCTTAATTTTATTATACATCAAAAATCAGGGAAGCTATAACAACCGTACATTGTAACACCTACATTTTCCACCAGATGTCACTAATGCTGTAATACTCCAAATAGGGTGAATGTCTTGACTCTAAAGACTAATCAGCTTTTCTTATTTAAATAAAGTTAACATTGAGATTTCTGGCTACAAAAATATAAAGACATCAAAGGAAAAATATAGCACCTGTTATTTGCTCAGCACTTTACATGAATTATTTCATTTAATTTTCATGCTTTAGTGCACCAGTAGAATTGTGGAATCAATGGACATGCAAATTACATTGTTTTTTAAAGTTTAGATGGTCTCTCTGTGCATCCTCTTAGCATCTGAGTGTCTAGAACAAATTGGTTTTCCTTTACTGTCCTTTACAGAACTTGACTATGTCTCACTGGGTGAGTTTGTATGTACACCTTCCTCAGATGGCATTGACTGATGAGTGGAAAGAACTAAACGACAAAGAAGACTTTATCATAAGCTTTATCTATATCGTTTCAAGAATAAATCAGGTGTGAGTTTGTGAGCAGTTGTGAAACATTGTTTTCCAGCTAATCAAAAGAATTGTTTATTAAGCAACCTTAGTTACTCTTTGGGATATTAATTTTTGGCTTATCTTGTAAACAATAATTTCTCATTCTTTTTTTATTAAATGTATGAAATTACATTTCCAGTAATTTTGTTCAATATAACCATGATAAAACTTTGTGTTGCAATAACTATGGAATAGAACCTATCTACTAAATCTCAAATTTTATTAGTTATATTATCTAAAAACAGATCTTTAGAGATATTTCCATTCTTTGTGAATATAGCTTTGAAAGCCAGCAGTATTAACTGATGCTTATTAAAAAAAAAAAAAAAGAAATCTGGTTGGGAAAGCTACTTAATCTCCATTAGAGCTGGCAGTTCTGTTCTCCTCTGGCAACAACATTGTAGCCCTGGCAACAAAACTATTAGAAAAGGTCTAGAGAGAAAAATGTCAGACTTGACCCTTTGATGACACAAGTCAGTTTATGGTACCATTTCACCTATTTTTGTCCTCTTACCATTTTATCTATTTTTATACTAGAGAAACATAATATAGTTTCATTTATTTGTATAAAGTCCATTTTCATCTCCGTTTATCTGCATCATTTTGGTATGCAAGGCTTGTTTGCACAAAGGAACTGACATCAGATCAAAGTCTTCATTGTCTTGGAATTTTATCTGTGCTGAAAAGGCTTCTGAGTATAAGCAGTGTGACCTACACTGCATTTCCATGCAAGAGAAAGACCTCAAATGCCTTTAAAAACCACCTCGATATGGACAGCCAGTGGATGCCTACACATGAGTATGGATTTCTTTCTGAATGGCAGTCTCACGGACGAAGCACAGAAGTCAGTCATTTTAAAGATGGAGTCTGTGATGTCCAAACTATTTCATGTCTAACATACAGCTCTGGGATCACTGCGTACTCAATCTCGGTAGCCAATAAGCTCTGTAAAAACTGGTTCACAGCTTCTAGGTCTAGGACAGAAAACCCATAAGCAATGAGCTTCTGTAGGTGCTTCACACCTGTTCAGCCTGGTTCCTTCTAAGTGAGGGGAGTGGGGGTTGGTGGGGAAGTGCAAGACTTGGGCAAGTCTTCGAAATGTGACTGGGCATGGGGAGAGCCAGGCAAAGAAAATGAGAAAGTGAGTCCCAATGAGGAGTCCTCTGGAGGAAGGAATAGCCAGAACCCTCAGTCCAGGGTTGCGACAGAAGAGTGTGGAGGGAGAAAGACTGGCTCCGACGTGAAGGTTTACAATTTGCCTGCTGCCCAGTGGATCCCAGAGGATAACCATAAACACCAACGAGACAGAAAGAATCCCTCATGGAGTATCTTTGCCTCAATTGGTGCCAGGGAGGGGCTCAGGCATCTAATTAGTTCATGACTGGCATGACCTCAATCCTCACACCCGCCTTATGAGGTTCTCTCTGCTTTACAAGCGTAAAAACTGAGATTCAGGAAGGTTAGGTAATCTGCTCAACCTCAAACATCCATCCAGAACCCAGCCCTGCCCGGCTGCAGAGCCATTCTTCTTCCTACTCTGTCATGTGGCATTGCCTCTTGGAGACTAGGGGACAGGGAGGGACAGCTCCAGAGTGCACACACTCGGCCAAGAGGACCTGGCCAGCACACATCTCACCCCAAGCCGGGGAAGTGAGAACCTCTAGTCACAATATTTGAGTATCAAGTTGCATTAACTTTTTTAAAAAGACTTTTTCATAATAAGCTATCATTAAATGTTTATAAACCCAGAGTATTTTGCTGTATAATAACGGAAGCGTTCATTTCCTTCCATCAACATTTTCTTCTCTCCTTCTTTCGCTTGGTTTTGTTTTAACTCGTTGGAGAAACAGACACAGGAAACAGGACATTGCAGTGTATGTATTATCAAATTACAGGGTTTCCTAGTAACGTGTACGGAGGAGAACTAAAGCAGAGATGGGGTTCACTATGCCTCCCGTAGGGGAAACGGGGACCGGGTCAGACACCTCCATTCCTCCCGTTCCAGCCCAACGCCGCTCAGGGAGATTGCTTCCTTATCACTTGCGATGGAGTGAGAGACAAGGTGGAGAGAGGGCCCCAAATATTTCTCCAACACCAGCGTCTGGCACCGGGATTATAGTGGAAACCTGAAGACTAGAGTAGCAAACATCTCCCAAATTTGCCAGCTTTCTAATCTTTTAGCACATTACAGTGTGTCCCAATGGCATAGGAGTTGATTTATGTAGCACGCTGACAGGCATCTTTTACATTTTTTACGTAATTATGCAATTTAGTTAAGTCATTAAGTAATGCATTTATGTAATGCAATTATGTATGTATTTTAATCTGTATTGAAAAAAAATACATAACACGTTATAAGGAGCAAAAATTCTTCAAAGTACACACTGAATATTTAAAGAAAAACAGATGCGTGTTAGTAAGGGTGATATGCAAATATAGCAAAATCACGAAGATGGCTCGCGTGTGAAGGAGGCTGGGAAATGTCACCGCCCGTTGGCTGGGAAATGTCACCGCCCATTGCAGTGAGCCAGTCAGTTGCAGGCCAAGGTAGGCTGTCCTTCCCGCAGGGCAGTCTGCAGGCTCTCACCACGTGACCCCTGCTCCCTTCTACACAACTGCTCTCTGAAGCTGCTGGTGGGCACTTTGCCTTCTGCACAGAGACCCTAGAACAAGAGTCAGCCAGGGCTCTTGAATAGAAAACGCACTCCCCGTCTATTTCGTAGCACGAATGATGCCCAGGCATGTCCAGAACAGCTCACCAGGCCGGGAAAAATGAATCCAGACTGTGTCAACAACATAAAAATGTCCCAAATGTGGATAATGCAAAACTCTCCTCATTATTCATCTTCCCCATAAACTAAATCCCCTTGCACATAAAAGCACACAGAAACTAAAGTCCAAATGTTTCCGTTCCCACTGTTACACCCGGCTCTGTCTCAGCCTCAGCCTCAGCCAGAGGGTCTGCCTCAGATGCCCGGGTCCTGTAACAACAGCTATATCCTGGGTTGTCTTTCACAGAAATGGATGCAGCTGCTTCAGCCTCTTCAAAGTTCAAGTCTCTAATTCTCTCCAAGGGCCAATAGTCACAAGAGACATGCATCTCCACGATAAAAGTTTTCAAAAGAAAAATTATGGGTCCAAAAGTAAGTGTTCAATGAAATAATTGAAAATGGACACTGTCGTTCTTATTTCATTTTAGAGCTCTTTCATGAAATTAAGAGAAATACCTACGAACCAATCACTCACAATCCCGGTTGCTTATAAGAATCACTCCCAAAGTTTTTTTAGAAATATGGGTTTTCCTGATCTGATGAATCAGAACCTCTGGGGGGGGGGGCCTGAAAAGCCAACCCGCCCCCCTTTCCCCACCCCCAAGTGAGTCTGGAGCATGTCAGAGTTGATTCCTGAGACTAGATTCTAGAAGGAGAGAAGGATGAACAAAATATCTAAATGCACCCTAAAATAGTACTGCTAGACCTCGCCATCCATCTTTTCATACCACACGGAAAATCATGCTACCAATATGAGGCAACCTTTTTCATCATTCATATACATACATTAAAAAACCAGAAACGTAGAAGAAACTGTCAGCAAAAATGAGAAGGTCCAAGTGGAAAAGATAATAGTTGACTCCAGAAGAAAACAGATAATTAAAAGAAGAGGGAAAAAAATGATTTAAAAACAAAACAAAAAAGAACACACATCTTCAGAGTCAAGAAGCCAAAGAATCGGTGGCTGTAGAACAAGAACAGAGAAGGAGAAAGACTTCTTAAAATTAAAGGTATCATTGACCAAATGTGTAAATTAATAGAAAGTCTTGAAGATGGAATTTAAGGAATCCCATTTGACCTTGACACTTGGAAAACTCACTTTTCCGTTGTATTAACCTAAGATTACCTGTCTTTTTCTCAATAGGTAGAGCTTTGTCCTTCAGTGAGGAGTGGTTTAATAATTAGAATAATGTAAATGCTGTTTCAGTTTGTAGAGAGTCAGCGTGTAAACAACACTTGGACGACAATGAACGATCAGAGAATCTGACGAATATTAACATTGATAATGTGAAGAAATGGCAGCAGAGAGACGTGGACGCTAATGTCAGACTCAGATTTTTCTCACCTTATATAGCAAGGAATCAAGATACACCCCCTAAAATGATGCAACAAAATACAGAGTTTAAGCATATTCTTTACAATTACAGACAAGCACCGGGAGAACCAAAATAATGTAACTGGAAAAACTCAGGAGTAGATGGATAAAGAAACACGAACTCAGTTTCTCCTTTCTCTGCAGATATGATCTAAAGTTCATAAGTCAGGAAAGAAAGCATTGATCACCACCACAGAGCAGAAATGCTTCAAAATAGGAACTGTGCTAGGTACCGGGAGCGGAGAAAGGAGGTCGGGGGGAAAATTCACTTTTCATTTGTACCACTCTGTCCTGCTGGATTTTTTTTTAAACTCGTGTGTGAGTCCAGCTGGACTCGTGAGAGCCGCTGGAACTGAGAGGCCGCAGAACTCTGCTGCTGAGGTCCCTGGAGAGCCCGTGGTTGGTGCTCGTCCTCCTGAGGCTCGATTCTTCACATCTCCTTGGATTCTCAACACATCCGAGTACCTTTATTGTAAATTCCCTCTTTCAGCTTAAGCAAGCCCAGCGGTTATCTGCTGCATATAATTTAAAGAATCCTCATTTATGATTTAAATTTAAAAAAAGTAAAAGATACCAAGGTTGTCAGCGATTTATTAGGCTTTTGTATGTCTCTAATCATATTAAATACAGAATTAGAAAGATAGTATGTTTTTTTTCACTATAAAATCCATACTACTTATTCGACAGCCAACAGGTAGGATTAATTACCTCTTGAAGATTGTTAGAGAAAAACTGTTTGATTTTTTAAACACGCGTGTATGTATGAAGTTTACGCTACAGAAGTTAAAGTAAAACAAAAACAACAAAATCCTTTGAGCAGCTGCAGAGCTTGGCACACTGCCCCCCGGAGTGTCAGTTCCTCGCAAACAGGGAGGGGTCCAGAGAACAGAGAAGTGTCTGCCCCAGAGGCCAGCTTTTCTGCGCTATTTCTGTTTGTTGTGCTACATTCTGTCTTTCCAATGGCCCGGTCTTTTGGAATAGGAACTTCTGACCATTTTCATGTGTCATAGCTAGACTGTCCTCTAGGATTTGCTCAACTTTGGTCTTTCTGTTACTTCTGGACACCACGGGTCCTGAATCCCAGGCCCTGACTGTGATCCTGGGATTTCAATTTTTTTTTTTTTTTTCATCTTAACTCTCGTCAACTATTGGGCCCATTTCAACCTGCATAAGTAGGAATAAAAAGTCTGTGTGAGAGTGATGACAATCCCTACTGTCAGAATAAACAAAAGGTAGTGTATTATTAAGTTAAAACCCAGTGCTAGGGGAGTGGGGTCGTCATCCCCCCCCCCCCATCATTCCTCATGTTTCCAGAGAACGCTGTCCTTCACTCCACTGTCCCGGAGAGAACACACCTGGAGAAGTGGGGACCAGAGCTTCTTCTAGACTGAGCGCAATCTTGCACTGAAGCTCCAACAGCACAACACACTAGACACAAGGAAATGAAGCAACTGGAATATCTCAATTGTCTAGACAGCACTCGTGTCTCAAACGTCACACCCTAGAGTAGGCGACATATAAGGGAGAGCCCCACAAGCATCACCAAAACAGAACAAAACAACAAAGAACTGAACACACACATTAACCCTGAGGAAGCACAGCTGTTGATAGGCGATTCCTGCTCAGTGAAGACAGAAATCTGAAACACAGTATTCGAATGAATTTTTGAAATGTGACTTTAAAAATATTGCACTAAAATACTCTTTATCTTCTTCACTTCGTCTCCTGGCGCACCCTAACATTTTGTGTGCCAGGCTTCACCCACTCGCTCGCGTATCTGCCTTGGGCCAAGGGCCCCACAGCTTCAACATAATTTCCAGGGATGGTCAGCAGAGGGCAGCAAAGGGTCGCGCAGCAGACACTCTCTGCCAAGGCCTGGGCATCCCGCCTTTCCCTCCGGTGGTGGTAAAGATCAACTCATGGTAGTGGAAGGCCCAGCGTGCCTGAATCAGGAACGAAATTCCTCACAGGGACAATGACCCACTATGGGGATCATAGGCTGGTATCTGTCACAGAGATGTGAACAACTACACATTGGGGGGAACCACCACTTACAGCCCTTCACTGGCCTGACTGCTACTCCCAGTCTGTGCAAACCCCAAGGTCGGCTCCTTAAAGCCACAGGCGAACGCCACCCCCTTGGGAGCTGATGCAGGCTTCCTGTCTGAGAGGTGGTACAGGCGACCAGGAGTGACTCAGGGCTCCCTAGCCAGCTACTGCTGGGGCAAGGGACTGAGTGGGGTGTGGGCTCAAATGCAGTGGTGATGAAAACACTCACATACGCGCCAAGTAAGTAATTTTGGAGCCAACCCAAATGTAATGTGGCTTGAAATATATTTTCTTCCCTCTTCCAGAGGAGAAACATTGTTTAGTTGTAGAAACACTACATATCTGCCTTTGAAGATAGACAAACTAGAACCTCTGAATTAGGTTTGTGGCTCTCAGTTACTTCTCTTAGCCTCAGTTTCTGCATCTGCAAAAATCGATATAATGAATCTCACCTCACAAATCTGCTGCAAGGAAATGAGACGATGTCCATAAGCTGCCTGGCAAAGAGCTTGGCAACTTGCAGTTTCTCAGCTGTTATCACTCCTGCTCCCTCTCCCTGCCGTTGGCCATGGAAGAATACCCATGGCCTTGCTTGCTCTTTCCGAGGAATGTCGCATGTCCCCGAAGCCTAACTAACATTGTCTGAGGGATGGCTGCATTAGGTGCTGTGCTAAGTTTCTGTAGTATTGTCTCATTTAATTCTCACAACAACCTCCTGAGGCAGGTACTTTTACCATCGTCTCTTTTACAGATGGGGCATTGAGGCCTGGTAAACAATGGGGGGGACCCTACACGAGGCAATGGGCCTGCAGAGCTCGTGCTCCAGACAGGACACATTCTGTTTCCCAATACCGATATTTAATCAAAGAATTAAAAACTTAAGGGGCAAAACAGAATTAAGAAAATAATCGTGTCTTTGCAATGTGCTTAAACGTCGGTATTATTCCCAGAGGATTACCTTACACTATCACTTGTATTTGATATTTAGGGTGAAAGTTCAGTATTCAATAAATAAATGCAAACTGACACTGTCACTGTTACCCATTTAGAGCTCTCTCATGAAATTAAAAGAAATGACAATGGCATTTTGGAAGACATCAGGCTGTCACATTACATGTGAAGGTAACATGAAACATAACTACCGAACCATGACTTGCCTACGGAACGCTCCCTTGTTCTTTCGAAGGACAAGGTTTCTCTCCTTTCCTTCACTACAGGGGAAAATGGTATCACAACACGACTTCTTTCTCCACGAATACTAACAGCCAGTCACTCACAATCCTGCTTGCATGTAAGAATCATTCCCAAAGCTTTTCAGAAATACAGGCTTTCCAGATTTGATGACTCAGAAGCTCTGTGGGAGGCGGGCCAGAGAAGCCCCCGGCGAGTCTGGTGTGTGTCAGGGGTGATTATCAGCCACGGATTCTAGGAGAGCTCTCCTGCACCAACCCGTCTGAAAGTGAGAGGCCTGGAATGGCGGATAATCTGGGAATTGGGGAAGGTCCAGAGAGAAGTCTGCCTACATTTCTTACCTGAAATAGATACTGACAGATGCCTGATGGAGGCCAGCAAGTGTTGCCCACTGAGTGTCCGTGTCCAGACTAGCACTGCCCTTTACAAGTCATCACAAGTCCCTGGTTTTAAGAAGAGAGGCCGAGGCCTTAACATGACATAAAAGGACCCAAAGGACCTGTGCTTTAGCCTCTCTGCCTTGTCAGGCTTATTTCGCTTTCTGTACCTTCTCTTAGTGTCTCCAATTTAGCAAACTTTCTTGTCTCTGAAATTCATGTACTCAAATTCTATCCCATCAAAAAAATGAAGCATCCTCTCTCAATTCCTTCCTTCCTTCCTTCCTTCCTTCCTTCCTTCCTTCCTTCCTTCCTTCCATCCATCTATCTCCAAACTACCCTTTAAGTTCATTTCAAATGAGCTCTTCAAAGAAGCCTTCCTTGACTGCCCGCTCCACAATAAAAATCAGGTGGGAGGTCTCTCTATTAATTTCTCATTTCTTTGTGATCCTTGTCAGAATCTGGCGCTACAGTCACTGGTGGGACTCTTTGTTTAATTTCCATCTGTCTCCCCCATTCAAATCTAGGTTTTGTGAGAGTTGGGCCTGTGTCATTCAAAAAAAAAAACACAACTTAAATTCCTCCAATATGCCAATACCTGTGAGAATTAACTGAGAAATCAGATATAGAGTCTTTTTTTGAGGTCTTTATTGCCTAGTGGAGGATAAAAGGGCATGTATTACAGTAGCTATAATATTTACAATAGCCCATAAGGGAAACTGGAAACTTTGTTATGGGATCGTGTTTTCATCCCCCCAGTTGTCAAGCAGAGACTGTCCCTGTGAGAAGAGGGTGGGGGACTCCAGCTGGAGGCTGTGTGACCGCCTGAGGCAGCTGGATGTGAGTCCTTCATACCACGTGTGGCTGCTCAGCATCTAAGCAGCTCACCTGTCAGGGCAGCAGCCTCACCTGTAAATGGTCAGTTTTCCAGTGGAAAGGGACACTGTCTTTACAGAAAGTGTTCTCAGCAGAGTGCTGTCATTTCCATGACACTGCAGAGGACAGACAGGTGGCAAATAAGCACATGAGAAGAAGTTCAGCACCATTGAGTGTTAGGGAAAAGCAAATCAAATGCCCAGTGAGATGTCAGAATGGCTGAAATGAAAATGGCCACACCAAATGCTGGTGTGGACGTGGGAAAACTGAGTCACTCATACAGAGTTGGTGAGAATGAGAAAAGGTGCAGCCTCTCTGGAAAACAGTGTGACAGTTCCTTAAAAACAAAGTATACAACTACCACACCCCGCGGCACCACCACTCTGGGCCTTTAGCCCAGAGTAACGAAGACGTACATTGACACACAACCTGTAAAAGATGTCGGTAGCAGTTTTATCCCTAAGAGCCCCAAACTGGAGACAACCCAAAGTCCGTCAACAGTGGAATGGTTACACAGACTGACACCTCCACACCGTGGGCCCTGACAAGCGACTCAAAGGACTGACCTCTCCGTGGCAGCAGCAATGCAGCTGACCGGCCAGTGACGCCTTTTCCAGTGGAAAAAGGCAACCCCCCAAAGGCCACACACCATGTGACCCCATGGGCGTCACATTCCTGAAAGGGCCACATCCTAGAAACGGACCCCAGGCTGCTGGCTGCCCGGGAAGAGAGAGGTGGGAGAGGTGGGGGGACGGTGTGTGGCGTAGATGGGCGACGTGCAGGAACCGGAGCGATGAGGTGACCGTCGACACTAATGTCCCAGGTGCGATGTGGCACCACAGCTGAGCCATATTTCCACTGGGGGGACCTGGGTGAAGACTCATGGACCCTCTGTGTATTGTTTCTTACAACTGTACGTGATCCACAGCTATCTCAGAATAAACACAATTCACTTCAACAAATCAAAAGATGGCGGCAAAGGCAGGGACACACGTCAGTTAGTGATGGCGGGAGCCTTAGAACCTCGATGTCACCATGGCCAGCACCCCGAGGAAGCGCAGCCCGCAGGCATCAGGGATTTCTTTACAGAGCTCGGCCAAGTGCTGTACACACACTCAGTTTTCAGTGCTGAGGATTGAAGGTAAAAGGGTGTTCCTGTCAATGAAAACCCCTCCAAGCTTCCAGGTGCTCATTCCAGGCCTCACTGCACAAGCAGTCTCCTAATATACTGTTTCCGGTCATCCAACCAGACTGGCAGTTGCACGAAGTGTTCTGCTCTGTTTCCTCTAAACCAGGGGTATCCAAACTTTTTTCAACGTTTTTTACTAAGGGCCCTATGCGGTAAAATGCACAAGCAGCCGGGCCACTCACTCGAGGTGAAGTACATATTGCCTCACCTGGTTTATTTAAGTAAACTAAATATATTTTTGGAATTTGCTGCGGGCCAATTAACAATGGATCATGGGCCGCAGTTGGACCACAGGCCGCAGTTTGGACACCCCTGTTCCAAAACATAGGGGCTGATTCTTCACTTCGGCACTGGTTTCATGAAAAGCTACGTTCTCAGATTCAGTGCCGCTGAGCACGAGAGCAGGCTTTACATTCTCAGGGGGCTGGGGTGCAGGTCCTCGGCCCCGTGGGAGGTAATTTTCTGTGGGTCTATGAGAATACTGTCCGACTACTCACAGAGTTTTTAGTTCTGTTCAATTTAGTTGTCAACTTTTATGACCTCTGAGGCCTGTTAGAGCCTAGTCATAGCTTAACCAAATCAAAGCCAAGCACTTTCTGGTATTTCAGTATTATTTGCTGATCTTTGAACATTTCCCCCCAAAATTTGATTATTGATTTCAATAAGACTGGGGTAAATTTTGCATAATCCTCAATTATGTAAATATTTATGATCACATGAAACCAAATTGCAATTACAAACGTCACCACATCATTTTATTTAATCTGCGTCAGGCCACAAGTTGCCCTGTTTTGTTCTTTTGCCTTCTGGAAATACCCTCTACATGGCCTCTTGGTTCTCTCCTCTCAGCAGCTCTGACTGGCTCTGCTGCTGTCTCCTCTCCCATCTCTCATAGCTGGCAGGCCGCAGATACGTCCTGGAAACTGATCTCCATCTACGTCACCTCCCACAGGGACTCTCATTAGCTTTCTGTAATTGGACGCCTCCTGCATCTGAGCTGTGGCGCTGTGTGTGCGGATGGGGACAAATTGTTACTTTTGTGCCAACCTTGCCATTTGGCATAAAACCCATGGTACGTTTGACCAGTGACTGGCTGTTCTGTGGCATTTGTGTGTTGCAGGAGAAGCCCTTCTGCTGAGGTGGCCACCGGCAGTAACCACTGTCCATCACCCCCGGAGGACACCGGCCGCATCCTGCAGCGCCACAGCCCCGTGGAGCTCAGAAGCAGCACCTTTTCTTGTTCAGTGACTTCCTGCTCATGTCCAATACCAAGTACATGGGCACTATCCACTCTCCCGATTCCCAGAATCCTGCACTCCCACCAACCTTTACTGTAAAAAAGTCCATTTCCTGAATCCCATGGAGGTCCTGGCTGCCACTGGTCCCTGAGTCAGTGGATTCGGGTTTTGCACATGGGGTTTTTGGGTCTCATTTCAGCTTCGGGGTTTCCACACGTGCTTCTGAACAGCAGGGAGCCCCACAGGTGTGTCCGAGTCCCCGGGCAGCCTGCAGAGGGCCTGTACACCTCAACCTGAGGCCCACCTGGGCATGACCGTTGCGGATTCACCTAGAGATACGGTGGTTCCCATGTCAGAGGTCAAAGGCTGCTGCCACAACTCTTAAGAAACAGGATAACACAGGTCCTGTTTGCTTCTTTCTCTGGGTGTGAAAAGACTTTTAAGATCAAAGGTAAAATCCCCTGGGCAGCATGTGGACTGCCCACTGCACGGATAAGGTGGGAAGGCCAGCACGGCATCCAGGAGGTCCTTCGTCTTGGGCTGGCCCACGGGGAACTTCGTGGCCACCTTCTGGTAAGACCTGCAGCTTGGGCCTGTATTCACACGGCTTTGCAACAGAAAGCACTTCAACCTGACTGTACATGAAGCCAGGGACGCATGTGTTGAGCTCCCATAAAGACATCTATACGCCTAGTACTTTCCCCAAAAAGTTTCTTGTGTGCAAATGTATGCAGATTGATGAACAGGAAGAATGACTGGAGTGATTTCCTTTGATGAGTGGTTTTCCAAATGGGCTCCATGACCCGTTTGGGGAGAGGGGACAAGGAACTAGAGCCCCTCTCCAACACCCTGCCCGCTCAGCCCCAGGGAGTGCCTGTGCTTTTAACTCACTGGGATAGCTTTCTTGAGTAAGTATTATCCAGTGGTCCAAGTAAGTTTGGACGATTCCTTTTACACTCCCAAAGTCACTCCCTCAAAAACAGTATCCAATCGTACACAGGGGAGTAACCACGTCGTCAAACACTGGGGTGGCTGAACTGCCGTCCACAGATCATCACTTTGGTGTCTGCAGAGAGCTGACAATCTACAACAAAAGTATGATTCCTGGGGCACAGCTTCGCTTTCCAGGACACGTTCTTAGGCTGGCCTGAGGGTGGGGAACGTGGCCCCTGCCTGGACATCCTGAGTCCACACGCCCAGGCTCACAGGAGTCACACAACACTCCCCTCTGCCGTGCATGCCACCACACCCCGAGTGCCCTGCTTGTTCTTCTCACTGAGTGTTCATCGTGTTCACTCACACTCTCGTTTCTTCTCCTCCTGGCCCCACTCCACCGAAATCTCGTGCATCACCTAAAAGGTTTGCAAGTTGGTGATTTACTAAATTTGAACACGCAGCTGTTGATGTAGGAGAATGTTTCAGAGCCTATTGGGAAGAAAGACGTATTTGTGTCATTCTGGGCACCTCTTCTTTGACGTGACGTATTTCCCTAAAGATTAGCAGTTCCTGTTGCTTCATGTCTTCTCCATGCTGCAGGTGGAAGGAGGCACTTTCAGTTGGGAAAACAGAAAGCCTCTGACAAAGAAGTTCCCAAGAAACGTCTTTTCCTAATGAGTGGAGATGTGGAAGCCAGGTTTGCACACGTTCCGTGGGTGTAAAAACTATGTAAAGATGCAGACGCATTTACAACGGATGCCTGCACCTCGGTCTTTCACTTGTCGTTCTTCTGACTCTTCTGCATATTCGTAGAGTAATGAGAAGCTGGGCCCACTTACACGTGCAGTTGGGGAGCTAACCGGGCCCTCCACTCTCCTGCTGAAACCCGTCCTGAGTGGGGAAGGAGCCGGCGGGAGAGTGTGGCAACCACTGTGGGAAGTCTGATGGCTCTGCAATACGTTACACACAGATGTTCCATGTGACCCAGGAATCCCACCTCCAGGGACACACCCAGGAGGAATGAAAACACATCCACACAGAAATGTATACACAAATGCTCACGGCAGCCTTGTCCATTGTAGCCAAGGAAAAGTGGAAACAACCCAAGTGTTTGCCAACTGATGCAAGCAAACAAAATGTGGTACAGGACTAGAGAGAGGGGCATGAGGTGGGACTCCTGGATGAATGCAAGGCTTGCTTGGGGGCAATGAGAATGTTCCAGAACTAGATAGTGGGCATGGTACTAAATGTCAATAATGATCAATCTTATGTTATGTGTCACTTGCCACGATTAAAAAACCAGTAAGTGGTAAGTCTGTGTGTTGTTGAGCCATAGAACATGTTCAACCTTGGATATGAAATGCTGCAGTAACTTTAGCAGAGAAAATATTCGTCTTTAGTAATTTAGTGACAGGTGGATTGAGTTTGATCCAAGGATCACAGCGATGCAGTAAGTTCTCCAGGAAATAACTGTGTGCGTTACAATCTGCTATATGTATGAAAAATAAAATATTGTGGGTTTTTTTCTAAAAAGATGTCTTGTTACTGGGCCAAGATAGGTCCACCCAAGTGCCAAATTTCAGAAGTATGATTTAATCTGAATAATAATGTTCTTTAGAGTTGGGTTGCACTTGCAGACGTAGGAATACTCTGAGATGTAATTCACCCTTTTTCAGAGTAGTAAGTGACTTGCCCATGCTCACATAGCTTGCACCAGCTAGTTGCAATAAGTGTTTAGAGTTCAAACCAACTTCACTTCCACTTTTAAGAGCTACTTCCCCTCCCTGTGATACTGCCTGTCAAAGAGCGGGTCCATCGAAAGTCCAATAACTAGGAGGGTGTAACTCACACATGCACCCACATCAGTAACCGCTAGCTGCTGATGTTTTTATTTGGAATGGCAGTCTTAATAGTGTTAATATTTTATGGAATTTAATTTTTTTCTCCCCTATTTAATTGCAGTTCTTCAGTATGAAAGGAAAAATGGCACTCTTTCTTTCAAAGGTATTTTATCAGCATAAATATCTTAAACCTTTAATCCATGATAAAAGAATGCAAATCTCTACAAGGTAGTGCCCCCAACTAGTCTCCCTCTCCTTGGGAGAAACCCTTAGACTAGCCTCAAAGAATTTCCTGTTGAGATTGATCCTGGCTGCCGGGGAACGAATGCACGCTCATTGACATGGTATTTGCTTATTTTTGAGGAAGCTCTGGTCATCATGCTCATCTTTCCCTTCCCTCCAACCTCTGGATGAGCGCTGACATTCTCAAAACATGTAATAAAGTTCTGTAAGCACAGGTTACTGAGTGATTCTCAAAGCAACTGCTGCCTCCCACCCTTGAGCCCAGGAAAGTGCTGGGCTTTCCAATCTAGGAAGGAAAGCTGTGAGGACTGGATTTGTGGCCCAAATCTCACATGACAAGGACAACCTGTTATTTTATTGGGTCATCTCATATTTTCCTGAAACAATTATGCATATTATCTTCCAACCTGCATTTTTATTGCTGAGTCTATTTAAATACTTTTTAAGAAATAGCAAAGAATATTGAAAATATTAGCAGCATAGATTGATTTGAAAATAAGCTAATAGCTACTTCATCCTACTTGTTTTTTTTTGTTTTGTTTTGTTTTTGCTTTTAAAAAAAAATTAATTAGGTACATCAATCTAGCCAAAGATAAGGACCAACCGAAAAGCCTTCCCATTAAAATATTCATGAGGATATCAGTGAATGTGCTCGTGTAAGTGTTTTTAAGACCAAAACTTAAATTCCAAGTTCCTGATTTAGGCACAATAAAAGAGAAAGAGTTAGAGACAGAGACAGAAATAAATAGATTAATACGGGGAGAATGGGAGGGAGAAACGAAGGAGGGGGAGAGTATTTAGAACGTAACATGTGGGAAAATGTATTTTCCTTAATACATGCATTTCGTTTTATATATAAAAAGTGAATCCCAGGCAATATGAAGGAAGAGGAATCCATGATAGCTACAGTGCTTACGGATGGAAAGAATATTGCATGTTAAATATCTATCATATTTCTCTGGATCCTTCTACATTGGTTTGTAGTAAAGTGAGTTTTCACAAGCAGGTATTTCCTACTACAATTAGACTTTTTTTTTTTTTTTAAATAACTGTTGCTACTGACATACAGAGTGGTTTGGGTTGCTTCTGGTTGTTATTTTCCTATACTGTTTTATTTGGAATAATTGAAAACTTACAGAAAAATTGCAAAAATAAAAATAGCACAGAGAATACCCCATATGCCTTTTACCTATGTTCTGCTATTTAGTAACATTTTACTCCATTTGCTTTATCATTTATTTTCTCTCTGTCTGTCTGTCTTTCTTTCTATACCGAGTTTCCCCCAAAATAAGATCTAGCTGGACAATCAGCTCTAATGCATCTTTTGGAGCAAAAATTAATAAAAGACCCGGTATATATTATATCATATTATATTATATTATATTACATTGTATTATATTATATTATTATAATACATTATATAAGACCCGGTCTTATATTGTAGTAAAATAAGACCGGTCTTATATTAATTTTTGCTCCAAAAGATGCATTAGAGCTGATTGTCCAGCTAGGTCTTATTTTCAGGGAAACACAGTATGTGTATGTACACTTATTTTGAGGGTCATACGTACACCGTGGCCTTTTATCCTTAAGCACCTAGATATTTCCAAAGGATGAGGCTATTCTCGCACATAACCACCGTACCGTTATCATCTTGGGTCAATGTAACATGAGTGTAGTGAGTCGATCTATTATCCATGGTCCCGTTCTGTCAGTTGACCTCCATGACATCCATTTTCCAGTACAGGATCCCACGAGGGTCAAGTGTTGCCTTTGGTTGTTGTGTCCAATGCAGAGGAGTGTTGAAAGGTCTTTCATGCTGAGAAATGTCAGGGCTGAACTGAGCCGACAGGGGCGACGTTTTAAAGGGATCAGCATATTTCTACCTCATTTTGTGTATGCTGTTTGGGAAAGACATTAAACTATTAGCTTCAGCTATTTGTGCATAATTTGATTGCTGAAACAGTAGTGCCGTTGCCAAGGCATTTACAATGATGAACAAGATACTCTGGGTGTTTTTTTTTTATCACACTTTGTTCAGTCATACTTTATGGCCACTGGGACAGTTATTTCCTGGCCAATAGCAAAAGCCATACAACTATTCTGATCTGTTTCCGAGTGCAGATGCATTGCTTGAGGGAGATGAGATAGAGTGTTCTCTTGAGCAAAGCTCCCTCTTGTCTCTGCCCACTTTGATTTCAATTGTGGCAGGGGGTTACCTTCAAAATTTTGCATGGAGAATCACCTGGAAATTTTGAAAAGTCAACTTTACTTATATATAGTTTACATAAAATAAACATTTCTAAGGCTCTTCTTTCATTCCTGAAGATCCAAGTTTCCAGCTAGTACAGTTTGGTTTCATCCTGAAGAAACTTTCCTTAGCATTTCTTGGGCAGATCTGGTGACAATAGATTTTCTTAGTTTCTTTTATTTGAATGTCTTCATTTCACCTTTACTGTTGAAAGATATTTTTGCTGGATACAGAATTTTGTTTGCATTTTTTTCCTTTCAGCACTTCAAAAATGTTCCACAGTCTTTAGCCCATCCTGCAAACTTTGTTTCTACGCTTTCTGATGAGTAGTCTGGGATCCTTTGAGCATTAATCCTGTATGTGATTTGTCACTGTTCTTTGAGCGTTTTTAAGAGTTTCTCTTTATTTTTGGTTTTCAGTAGTTTGGCTCTGAAGTGTCAAAGCGTGGTTTTCTTTCAATCTATTCTAGTTGGCATTTTTGGAGCTTCCTGAATCTGTAAATTTATGATTTTCACCTAGTTTGGGAAATTTTAGTCATTATTACTTCAAATATTCTTTCTTCCCCATTTTCTCTCCTCGCTCCTTCTGAGATACCCATTATTGCATGTTCAACCCTTTAATACTGTCTATAGATCCTGCAGGCTCTGCTAATTTTTTTCAATCTTTTTTTCCCTTTGTTCTTCAGAGTAGATAATTTATATTGATCTAGTTTCAAAACCATGGACCCTTCTATTTGTCAACTTCATTATGCAAGTTAACCAATCCTATACATTTTTTCTATCAGAAATGTTTCAGATCTAAAATTTCTATTTTTAAATATTTATAATTTCCATACTGAGATTTCCTATATTTTTATTATGAGCATATTTTTGTTGTTTATGACATCACTTAGTATAATCATACTAACTGCTTCTTGTCTAATGATTATAACATCTAAATCATCTCAGGCTGACCTCAATTCTTAAGAATTGGTCACATTTTTCTGGTTCTTCATATACCAAGTAATACTAAGGGGGAAATAGTCACATTTCCATGCTTTCAAATTATTTGATAAAATAGTTTATATTTAAAAGTGGTTTGTTACAAAGAGCTTTATCTATTGGGATTTACCTGTTTTGTCCACAAGGAGGACAGACGGCATGCAGAAAGAAATTAATATGTCCCATAATTACTATTTTAAACATAACATGTTCCTTATGCCATGAAAAAAAAAATCATACAGATGAGTTAAATTAGGGAGGGATTACTAGTATCTCAAAAGAACTTTTTTCACATTACAGAAGGTTAAAGGAGAGAGTTTTTAAATTGTATTGAAGGGTTTTTAGAACCTTAAAAAACAGCAGAACCATTCATTATTTCTAACTCAGTCCCAAGCTAGAACCCAGTGTTTGAGTCCTCCTAGCGTAGGCAGCCCCGACTCCTAGGTTTGGGTGCTCTGAGCCCTACTGCTGGGTCCTGAAGCTCTTTTTCATAATCTTCAGGGCTACAAGTAGCATACTTTGAAATCAGTGAATTTAAGAGGCTTTTGCTTATAAAAATCCAATTACAAAACAACTTTTAGCTCTGTCATATCCGGCAAGTGATCCGTAAGAAGGAAAGTACAAAGAAAGGGCAAGTGAGGGATTGTGAAAGCGTTTCTTCCAACTTTGTTTTTAACATCATTGTTAAAGTGTCTGTGTGTCCATCAGGCGCCATGCTGCTGTCTCCTGTGAGCGTGGGTCATCAGAGGACACAGCCTCATTGCCTGATTATATCATAAAACCTCTGTGCCTAGTAAATGTTCTTGGTTACGCATCGTCTTGTTGTAAAATGGCTTTTGGAATTCAGATCGTTTGATAAATACCGTCTCAGAATCCCATTATTCCCTTTCAGGCCATTTTCTGTAAACTGTCTTCCTACTTTGAGAGAGCAGTTTCTCAGCGTGAGGTATGGTGGACACATAAATACCCTACTGACTGGCAGAGTTGGGAATGGAACTTGAAATTTCTAAAATTTTCAGTCTTGTTTCCTAAACTCTTTGGTTTTATTTAATTGTCTCAACAGAATTCAACAACGAAAATCTTAGTAACCATAGTGCCTGACACAAAGGAAGCACTCACTAAATAGTTTTAAAAAGGGCTTGTATGGCCATTTCTTATTCTGATTTTACTGAAACTCAGTATGGAATTGCAAAGCACTGAAGCCATATGACCAAAACAGCTCAGGAAGAGATAAGGTGCTGAGGACGAGGCCTTGTTCCTGGCCTGAAGGCTCAGTCGTCCTTTGCCTCCTTCAGCTCCCACATTTTGTGTGACACAGATCCTCTAGGAGAAATATGCTTTCTACTAGCGTCATGTTACAGAAAGGAATGAAAAGTTATAATGAAGTGTCCATGCCCCACATGTGCTTTACTTTATCGTTACCTGCGGATAAGCTTTGACTTCAGAATATGGATAATAATTTGGCAATGATTATTGACTCACCTACTTTAGAAATGTTCATTTATACCAATTTTTCTCCTTTCTTTTTTACAGTCTATAACTATAACAGTAACAAATTCAGACAGCGAATGATATTATCAACAGGTCAGTAGCAATGCTGGGAATAACTGTAAGTCACTGGCAAGCCATTTTTAGTTAAAAACCATCATTGGTATTGCAGATTCCTGTGTGTGTGTGTGTGTGTGTGTGTGTGTGTGTGTGTGTGTGTGTGTGTGTGTTTGTCTCTGGGGCCCTCCTTCATAAGGACAAGCCTGTGATTTTTAACTGAGAGTCAAGGCAAGCACAGTACTCATCACTAACAACTCCATTTCAAACAGTCTTGTCTCTCTCCTAAGGGACTCTCTAAAATAAGTCAGCAGTCTTTATAATTTAGACCTGTTTGTTTCCAGTGGGATTTCCAGTGTTACTGAGCAGCTATTCTGCCAGAAGCAACTGTTGGCTGCATCTCACCTGTTCCCTGGGTCAGACTACTTGTCCCTTGTCTCCCTAGAAGGGGGCTGGTCTGAACCAAGGCCAGTGGGCTGCTTTCACTCTGCCATCTGTGCTAGGCCTCCTGGGCATCTGTCTCCTTTCGCTCATGGTTGCTGAGATCATGATGCCTTTCCAGCTTTACTTTGCTCAGGAACAGTCATGGTAAGGTGTGTGGCTCAATGGACAACATGCTTGTTTGGGCAGGGACATCCGAAGGCAAAACCCCACATTTTCCAAGGAGCCTGGGGATAGCAGGAGAAGACAGACCTCCTGAAATTGGACTTTTCTTCCTTTGTGACGAATCATAACTGTGATTTCTTATGCCATGGGCCACCCACAGAGCGAGGGGCTGACTTCATTGCGGTTCACAGATCCCCAGCCTACCGAAAGGGACAAGGAAGAATCCAGAATGGTCTGTCGGAGGCTGCGAAGGGGACGAGAGATTACCGAATAGGGACAAGCCAATTACTAAATAGGCTCAACATTGTTAACTCAAAAACTATAGCCACCCCCATGGACCAAATAGCTTTTATACTGGTCCCAATTCTTTCTCTTTTTGGAAACACAAATGCCAAGGAATTGTGTTCTTCACATCCCCACTGTGAACGATTTGTTGTGACACACAGTTCTTTTTGTGTCCAAGGGTTCTGAGAGAGATTACCAGCTGTGTGTCAGTTCTGGCAAAGAAAAGGCCCCACGCCTACTCACCAGTGAGTGTCAGGGAAAATCTAAGTTGGGCTTGATTGGGTTCAAAACGGTAACTCTACAGTCCCAAAGTAATCGTGTTGGGTTCTGAGCTTCAATAACTCTTACAAGTGAACACCTCATGCACTATCCATCCATCCAGTTCACAACAATTACTGTCTCTGCCCCAGGCACTGATGACGCTTCTCCATTCAGCAGCTTATGGTCTAGCTGGGGAGATAAACGTGAATTTTTCTTCTTTACTTTTTATTTGACAATGTTTTGAAAACCCTCTATGCATGTATGTGTGTATGTATATTTTTGTGTGTATGTATATGTATGTGTGTGTATATGTTTGTATGTGTATGTATGTGTGTGTTTATGTATGTATGTATGCATGTGTGCATGCATGCATGTGTATGTATGTGCGTGTTTATGTATGTATGTATGCGTGTAGGAAAGCAACACAGATTGGAATTTCTTTCTCCCCCACTTTTCTTTTTCGTATTGCAGTTTTGAATTCTTGTCCTATTTCCTAACTACTAAATAGGCTCTGCTTTGTGAGAATCTTCTCACTAGTTCTGCCTCTGACTCCCAATACAAGCACCTCCTTTGCACCTGCTCTGTGCCCAGCACTTCTCAGTATCTGAGAATACGAGACCCTCACATTTAGATGCCTCAGGTCTTCACTGACAGAACGGCCTACACTATGGTACTTCTCAGGCTGAGTTTCCCAGTGTTGTTCTTTTTTTTATTATTATTATTTCTTTTTTAATTTATTGGGGTGACAATTATTAGTAAAATTACATAGATTTCCAGTGTACAATTCTGTATTACATCATTAATGTTCGACTGCATAATAAATCGCAACACTTCAGAGTCGACCCTGTACTGGGACCACAGTGACACACAGTAGGTGTGCAAACCTCAGGCTGGGTGTTGCCCTCTGGCAGGCGCATGCCTGCAACTGCCTTTCCAGCGAGTGGCGCTGCTGATCTGTGGATTCCTTCCCATTTCACTGCTGTCCGCACAGCCTAGCAAGAGGGTAGCTTCTGTGGGCACAGTTCTCACACACTCCTACTTTCCCCAAACTTGACTGTTCTTGGTTGGATCAGACTTTGCAACTTTGGCCTTGATGATGCTGTGTCAAATGAACTAGAGAGCTGGCCCAAAGCCAGAAATAGATCCATTGCCAGGACCACACCAAGTTCACCACTGAGGTGCCTCTAAACAGAGGTCCATCAGCAAAGCCCCTTGGTGCACCCCACTGGGGTCATGTCCCAACTCCGCTGCACTCAGCCTCACCAGTGGACCCCACGGCACAGGGTCCAGGAAACGGAGAGGAGGCGTGCACTCCAAGGACAGGCATTTGGGACATCAGGTGGGGCGCCCCTGCACCCGCGCGGACTCCCCAGCCCAGCCCCCTGCCTCCAGGTGTACTGGGACCACTCCGTCGGAAACAGTGAAAAGCGCTACCTGCTGTGGGTGGGGACTGAACCCCAAGAACACGTGGAGGTACGCCCGTTTTCTTCACTGCTCTACCCCCAGGACTCAGACCAGTGCCTGTCCTTCATCGCAGCTCAGGAAGTATTAGAATGATGAACAACCACTGCATTGTAAACCTGACAGCTGCCTAGAGACATTTCCTGAACGAGCCACTAGGAAGAGAAGTCCCGGGCTATTTAGTGAGACCCGGGGAAGCAAGGGGTGCCATGGACGCGGGCAAGGCCTGTGCCAACAGCCCCTCACTGCTGCACACCAGAAATCCCAGCTCCATACATGTTCACAGGCCTGGTTCTGTGGTGTCAAGACTTATCAGCTCTCTGAAGTGACAGACTTCCCAGGCCTCCCCTTAGGAAGCTTACATTTGTTTATCTCTTGTGCTGTTATTCACAGGCCTGAAGTTGTCATATATCGAAATTTTGACAGAGTTTTCTTTTGGGGGAGGATATGTATGTTCCACTCAAGGGGTTGCAAGGGCTACCATGTCGGTACCCACTGGGGATTTCGATACAGTTCTAAACCTGCTGCTTACAAGTCTGCAGAACTGAACCTTTGCAGAGGGAGGGAGGAAGGGAAAGAGGGAGGGAAAGGAAAGGAAAGGAAAGGAAGGAAGGAAGGAAGGAAGGAAGGAAGGAAGGAAGGAAGGAAGGAAGGAAGGAAGGAAGGAAGAGTCCCAAGAAGCCCATATGCCTTATTTCAGAAGGCCTGGTTCTCACTTCATGTGTGTGCAAGCGTGTGTTGGGTGTGTGTATTTTGTTTCAGAACTTCTCTTGCTAGGAGTTAAAAGCAAGCACTGTGTCTAAAATGCACAAGCAAAATAGGTACGTGTATTTCTTTGTAAGAAACTAATAGTATTTAGGATTATTTATCACCGGACCTTGTCAGTCCGCACTGGTTTGCTAACATGTACACAGAGGAGGGTCCAGGTGATGGGGGGCAGATATCTTCGTTCCCACCACAACCCAGGCTGTTTCTGTGCTTCTAAGTGTAGCTGGAGCCTGTCACAGGCTGCGTGTGTCATTGGGGACCTGGAGCCGTGCTCCCCGTGGGTCACACTTTGTGGACCTGTGAATTAAGTGGGGACTGAAACTAAGGTTTTCAACTAAATGCTCTCTATGTAATTTCTCCAATACATATTTGCCATAAGAATAATATTACTTTTTTTCAAATCTATCTAAGGATTTTCTTTGAAATATCCAAGGAAGTGTATTTCCCTCCAGTGTCCATGATAAATGGCTCGGTGTTATTGATGGAGGGAGCGAGGAAATCACTACAGCCCAGAGGTAATGATACAGGATTAATCTACTCCGGTGACGCCTCCAAACACAACCCACACACTCTCAGGGAAACGCCAGCTCAGAGTTTACAGCTCTGGTCACTGTTTCATTTGCCATCACCCATGGAGGCAAGTTTAAAACCAGATGTGTATCTACTGCTGTTACTGATTCTTGTTCTTCTAATCTTATTAATATGGAATCTTTGACCATCTCATGTCTTCTGAATTTGTGGAACTGACAGGAGAAGAAATCCATTGGTCCAAGAGAGATGTTGGAGGGAAATTCCGCCAGCAGTACACTCTTTGTCACACACGTACCTAACCAGAGCGGTTCTTACCTGGGTCAGGAACTGAATTCAATGGAACACTTTTGTGTGTTTTCGTACCTGGAACTCTACTCATCTCTTAGATAATAATAATGCTTAGGCTCTTACCATGAGATAGCAGGCGTATATTGCTACTAAGCGAAATGAGTCAGACAGAAAAAGCAGAGAACCATATGATTTCACTGAGATGTGGGATATAAACCAAAAACAACAAAAGAACAAGACAAACAAATGAGAAACAAAAACTCATAGTCACAGACAATAGTTTAGTGGTTACCAGAGGGTAATGGGGGAGGGAGGTGGTAGATGAGATTAAAGGGGATCATATATATGGTGATGGAAGGAGAACTGACTCTGGATGGTGAACACACAATGGGATTTATAGATGATGTAATACAGAATTGTACACCTGAAATCTATGTAACTTTACTAACAATTGTCACCCCAATAAACTTTAATTAAAAAATAAAATAAATATAAAGGGAGCCTCTTAAATTTAATTGCTGTTTATTTAATCAGTTGGCTTTTGTGAACTTGGGTTGAGTACATTCCGAAATGTTAGCTTTAAAATATACTTACATTAAATTAGATATTAATAAGGTTTCCCCAAATCAAAACACACTGTAGGGGTTTCAGGGACATATTTCAGGCAGTAGTTTCAAGAGACATATTTGTGTGTCCTTCTGCATTTTCCCTGGGTTTTGCACATGACATCCCCTGAAGTACTGTTGCTGTCTCTCTGTGTCCACTTTCCTAAGCAAATGACTGGCTCTATTCCCACGTGTGCTTCTTGTGTCTTGGGGTTTGTAGAGCAGCTGCCGCAACAGCACTGCCCTCCTGCGACACCTGCGTGGGACGCTGCAGCACATCCAGCAACACTCCTCAGCCAATCAGATGACAGCCTAGAATCTTCTTTGTGTGCACAGCCCCAAGCCTTCTTTGTCTGCCTACCACCTGCAGCTCAGGATTAGAAGAGGACCTCACCAAAAAGGTACTGTGATCGCTCACTTTTAGGCCCTGGGGGGCAGAGTCCCACTTTGAACCCAGCATTTGCAGTATTAACTCTGAGGGACCAGTGTTTTGAAGTGCACACCTTAATCACCGGCCTCTGGAGTGACAGAGTCATTTATCCTACTCAGATGGGGTACAGGTAGGCGGTGGTTACGGGGAAACAGAGTCACGCCTTCTTTCCCATGCAGGAGACCAAACACTAAACAATAGAGCGATACGAGTGTCCTGGCATGACGGAAAAGAACCCGGGCTTTCGAGTTTGACAAGCCTAATTACTGAGGGATGTGTGACCTTGGGCAAAGTTTCCCAGAGCTGGTTTTATCATTATGCAGAGGTGAGAGCAGCCACTCCTCTGTTCATTCCTGGCACGCACTCCTAGGTGGCTTGGGCAACAGGGGCACCCACGGCTCCACACACACGGGCTTCCCAGCCAGTGTGGCTCATTCAGAAAAATAGCTCGCTACTATTTCACCTCTGCCGCGGGTGAGGAAAGTAGTAAAAGATTCCAGAGCATCCTCACAGCTGATGAGATAGATGACCGCTCTTCCCCGAGCTCAGCCTGAGAGCAAGCGTGAGGCAGGCAGTGGTGAGGGCACACTCGAGTTAGACACATGGATGTTTCTCTCACACCAAACACAGAAATAAGCCTCTGCTTCCCATGTCTAAGATACTTCCTCACTTCAGAAGTGAATTTCACAAGTTCTGTCTATTGGATGCTTTATGAATTCTAAAAGGATGTTATACGTCAATTATACTGCAATAAAACTGGAAAAAATAAAAATAAAATGAATAAATAAAAATAAATAAATAAAATTTAAGCAGAGAATATATATCTTTAGCCCAAACATCCTATGTGGGTCACTTGGAAATTATCCTAATTTTAAAGGTGTAACACTGATATAAAATGTTAGCTATTAAACTAGGCCCCAGATTTTAACTTTAGCTCACTGATTGAAACTATTTTAAAATCTGTGCCCAAAGTACTCTTGAAAGTATCAGTTATTTATCAGATAAAAATGGTCTGTATATTTTTTTTTTATCAACTCTGAATTTTTCTCAGAATTCTTTCCCATTGTTTGTTAAATCCAGGACTCACGTGTGAGGTGTGATTTGCATGATATTAATATGATCTGTATGAAAAGAGCCTCTTTTTTTGCCCTTTTGTGCTACAGATTTATTTTGTACAGTTTCTCATTGACAACTGCCTCCAGATATTTGCAGAAGACACCGCTTCCGTCTTGGGGGCGCGCTCTGTGAGCTGTGACCACAGTGAGAAGGCTGCAGGTAGCGCACATGGCGGAACTGGCCCTGGGGGAAACAACAGTGAGGCCCCAGGGCTCCTGGGAGGCGCTCGGACGTGCTGCGCTGGGGGCCACAGCACATGTCCAGGGCAACGCCTCCCGTCCGCTCCTTCCTGCCAAGGCTGGGGCACCGGGCAGGGCAGGCTCCCACCACCCTGAGACCAAGGGTGAGGTGAGGTCTCTGACTTCAGCAGGTTACAGCGCAGGGCATCACAGCATTAGGACCTCCTCAGGTCCTTCCATGGCCGCGCTTGGGAAGCTTATAAAGCAACACTTGACACGGAACCTTATAGGGCTCAGAGAGGTGCCCTGGTTGAACCCAGAGGGAGAGGCCCAGAGAGCTGCCTATTTTATCCCCCACCTCCTTTTTCTGCTCCGTGTTACTGGCTGTTTTATCTTTGGTCAATCATTCTAGCTCATTCTCAGTGTCTTCATCCCTAAAAACGTTGATAAAGGTAATGTCCACGCCGTAGGATTATTGTAAAGATTAAATAAGATGTTGGATGTAAACTAAACGTGCAGCTAAACAAATAGGGCCAATGGAAGTTCCTCTGACACTAGAGCTCGTATCCTCTGAGCCAAGCTCACCACAGCTAACTGGCCGCAGGCCATTCTGCCAGGGCGAGCTGAGAGTCAGAATCTGGGACATGGAGCACGAGTCCCTTCAGATTTTTGACATTGCTTGGTTTTATGACACACACACATATATATATATATATATATATATATATATATATATATATATATATATATACAGGCCTCACTGCTTTCAGGAAACTTTGAGGACAATCCATTGCATGAGGCATCAGGATAAGTCTGGTACCCGGGAATACGCTCATACTAAGAAAACTGTTTTCATTGCAGTGGTGCCGACAAAGCCACCTCTGCTCTCCAAGCCCGTGAGTGTGACAGTGACGTACAGAAAGGCGCTGGCAGGATGAGGCCGAGGCCCCAGCGAACCAAGGTCCTGCCACCCGCGCAGTCCCCAGGACAGTTTCTACGTCACTGAAGATGAGCAGCTTCACAGTTGCACTTGAGCTTCTTTCCCTGTATTGCCTGATACCCCACTGGGAACAATTCCCTGAAATATTTGAATTGGGATAAATTCCTCATGTCCTCTCTAGCAATAAGTAAGTTTGCTGGCAGAAGAGTGAACATGAGATGCCTTAAACTAAGTCAGCCATTTTACGTCATTTATCTTTAGTGGGAACACGACACGAAAAGTCAGCACCTCCCAGGGTCCCAGCCCATCCCACTCGCTTTTCTTGTCCTCAAGCCCATATATCCACAAGTGAGAACCCCCCACACACAATATGCCTCTGTCTCTCCCTTCCTACCACATTCTATCACATATATTGTACAGTATTGTAAATGTTTATGTCGTTGCAATAAAAATCATTCTATAACTCGGCGGCGGCTTCATATTCGCTAACGTCCCATGGGTCACAGAAAGTCACACGGCCACACCCAGGGTCAGCGCAGCACTACAGAGACACTGAGTGAGAAGAGAAGCGGGTGGTCACTACTTACGGAAGCTACTGCTGTCATCTACCACATGTGACCATCAAGGACACGGCCGCACCACTAACACACACATCCCTTTATTCATGGGCTTTGGACCCTCTACTCTTCAGACCAGCATTTCCTAAAGGGCATTACAGGTGTGGGGGGACATGCCTTTGAAACGACAGCGGTCTGTTTCCTCAGGCATGCCTCGCCTCCACGCTTCTCCCTGTCTTAAGCTGTTGTAATAGACAGCTAGATCCAGTTCCTCAGGGAAGAAAAGTTACAGCGGAATACAAGGAAAAGGGAGTTCTTTGTTGCTTTTGAGTTTGAAAATTTTAGTTTCCTAGGAAACAGAAACAATGCAAGGCCTAAAGACGTAGGCGGAAATCTCATAGGAAAAGCCCCAAACCTTTAAGTGCATGGGACATGTGTTCCATTTCCTGGATGGAAGCCAGAAGGAAAGCTGGACGCCCTTGAACAGCTCCATGGCATGTCTAAGGAAGATGGGGCCCTGTACATTCACCCAGTCTCCTGTTTCTCATCATGCGATGGAGAACTCAAGTTATTCCTATCAACCCCAGAACGGTCTGAAAGTAATAAAGCCACTGCATTTCAATGAGATGTATCTTAACAACAGTTGTAAAGACCAACTTCCCAGGACCAGACTGCGATCAGAACATCTCAGCAGATGCCAGCAGAGAACTGGGTAAGTGCCACCCCGGTAGTCCACAACCTCCTAGCTCCTAGAAAACTCCCCGACATGGACACGCTTGTGGGCAGTGGAGAGACCCTGAGTTCCGACCAATCTGGGACAAAAGGATCAAACTAGAAATCAAATGAGTTATTTAAAAATATGGAAATATATATACATATATATTTCTTAATTATATCAGTTTCTTAATTATATCAGTTTGTACACTTACCTTGGTACCAGTACATATGGAATATTCGACCCATGCATTGTTTCTCAGAAAGGGTTCCCTGGGAAAATAGGTTTGCGAAATTCTGGGTTTTTCCTTTTGGAAGTCAAAATGTAAATTAACATATTAAAGTCTTAGCAAAGACTCACAGTATTTTCCTCTTTATTTGACCTGGGAGACTCCTTCAGAGGAACCCTATTAATTAATGGTCCTGGGACCATATATTTATAAACACTGCTCTAAATTTTTCTTTTTTTCCCAAGAAAACTGTCCTTTTTAATATCCTCCACAGTGTGACTTGCTCTAGTAATCACTTTTATCTTCACGATTCCCAGCGTAGCTCCCTTTCTTTAACTAGGCCAGACCCGTCCCTGTTCCCTGAACACGACGCGCTCATTTGTCTAACTATAGTCTTGACCTCCCTTTGGTCTGTACACATCCACACACTAGGTAGCCATTCAGGTTCTGCTTTCCCAGAAACTCACAAAGCCTTCCTAACCGTTCCAGCTCAGATCCACCGTTCATGTACAATGCACAGACATTTCACCTGCTGGAGTTATGCTGGTACGGTTATGCGTCATCCAGCAAACCCAAATTCCTCTGGTAAACAACTGTATCCTGTGTTAGTTTTATATTGCTTTTAACGCCTGGCTAAATGTTTACTAAAATATGACTTAGAACCCAGCATATGCAATTTCAGAGGGTGGCAACAGGACGTTGTATTGACTAAGTTTTTTAGATACGATTTCACAGATTTTACTTATTCACAAGTTCTGGGCTGTATACTATTTTTATTCATCATGCAGATAATGGGCTACTGGTGTGATATATTTGGAATATGATTACATTTGTGTGAAATTTCTTTTAAATTGCAAAATAAAAGGGGCAAAAACATAGAGGGGCAAGACATCTGTGAGTTTTAGAGCCTTCAGAGAAAGATATGCAAACGTCCGTGAAATTTGAAAAGAAGAAGAGACAGAAATAACAGGCGGTGAAGAAAAGCTGAAATTCAACTGTCAATTGCAAGTCCAGAGGAGATTTTTACCATGGGTAAATGATTAATGAATAGTAGTTTTCTCCACAGAATATTCAAGAATAGTATCTCCTTGAGAAAGACAATTTGTTAATTTGAAGAAAAGATTCTAGGAACTGATAAACAGTAAACAGATGCAACTGTCCACTCTGGAATGAACAAAAGACAATTAGATTTCTGATGTTGGCCTTTACCCATGAATTGGCACTTGGTGGTGTAATTAAGGTTAAACATTTCCAAAAGTAAAGCAAAGGTACCGAGGGTGAGTATCTTATTTTATTCTAGAAAGAAAGCTGTTCATTCATAGGCTACCTGTATTAGAAAACTAATTCTCATTGATGGTGGGGATTAATTACTATGACATATTGAATGGAATATATATTGATACACAATTATTATTCCACAAACGTAACATGTACAAATTTGTTGGATGGGTTATACACTGGGGATGCCAAAAAAATGTATACAAGTGGACACATTGGTCAACGTTGCTCAAGTAGTAGTTCTCCGTAATCAGAAGTGTCTGGACGCTGACGGTAACCACTCTGAGCATCTCTTGGAATCGCAGAAGTCAAACTTGATTTGTATTCATCTTTTGTTATCAGTATATATTGAGTATTACAATTTTAATACAGGTTTCCTTTCTTAAAACGTGTCTACTTTTTTTTTTAGCACCCTCTGTATTTGTACAAGAAGCCACCTTTTTTCAGAAAGCACTGAGCAATGCCTCTCACATTTTTCTACAATTCCTTCCATGCTTCATCCTGAATAAAACTCTCACTTCTCTCTTCCCATTCATTAATTCTTTAACTTTGTTCATTCTAGAATTTATTATTTCAGTGTTATGACTGATGTTGCTTTTTTAATGCCTATGGTATTTTCTAGGATTACTAATTAGATCTTTTTCCTACTCATATAATTTTATATTCTTTCAATAGTGATCATTCCTTCCTTCTCCAGTCTGATTTTGGTACCCAGAACTGGGGTGCTGATATAACAAATCCTAAAAGTATGTGGAATAGGCACTGCACCTGGGTAATGGGTAGAAGCTGGAGAACTTCTGAGATGTGTACATGCTAAGAAAAGCCTGGACTGCCCTGAAGGCGCTGCTGGTGGCACTACAGGTGTTTCCAGTAAGCGTGCTGACAGAAGAGAGTTTGAGAGACAGCCTTTATCTTCTGAGAAATTCCATAAATAATCATCAACAGAATATTAGTAGAAATATGGGCTTTAAAGGTCACCCTAGTGAGGTCTCAGATGGAAATGAAGAGCATGCCATTGAAAACTGGAAGAAAAAAGATCTTGTCATAAAGTGTCAAAGAACTTGGCTGACTATAGTTCTAGTGTTTTGTGGAAGGTAGAACTTACCAGCAGTACAACTGGGTATTTAGGTAAGGAAGCTGCTTGGCAAAGTGTTAAAGGAGCGGCTTGGGGAACCAGAACCAAAGATTTGGAAAATTCTCAGTCTATCCATCGCATGAAAAATGAGACAGCGTGTTCTGAAGAGAGCACTGAGGAGGTGGCTGAACAAGCAGTTGATAACGAGATGAGTGGGGGTGTGAACCACTGGTTTACTCAGCCACCTCAGCAGAAGCCAGAAACAGGGATGGGATTATACCAGCAGAAACACTGCCCATTTGAACTGAAGGGAAGGGAGACAGAATGGAATGAAAGGCCGCTGTGGGACTTCTTAAGTTTGACAGGGCGGGACCATGAAGCCATGTGACTGCAAATGTATGCTGTTCTTTAAGGAAAGGGGAGAATGACTCCAAAATCCATTCAGAGAGCATCAGGGCTGCCTCAGGTTTAAAAGTGTGGGGCCATCACCTGGGTTTCAACATGTCACACAGCCTCCGACTGAAGCTTGCTGGGACCCTCATAGGACCACCACCCCACTGGGTCCAGAAGGCAGGGCATGGAGACAGAGGTTATTCCTGAGCCTTAAAACCCAATGGACTTCACCTTGAATGGCTTTGGACTTGCTTGGAATCCGACACCCCTTCCTTTTTTCCTATTTCTCCTTTTTGGAATGGAAATGTCTAGGCCTGTCCCACTGTTGTATTTTGGAAGCACATAGCTGGTCTGGTTTCAAAGGTTCACAGCTGGAGAGCGATTTTGCTTCAAGATGAATCATACCTCGAGTCCCACCATATGTAACTTAGATGATACCTAGAACTTTAAACCTAGAGTTGATTCTAGAATGAGTTAAGACTTTTGGGTCTGCGGGGTTAGAATAAATGTATTTTGTACATGATAAGGACATGAATTTCAGGGGGATAGGAGCAGATTCCTCCAGAATGAATCGTGTGGCCCCAGATTTGTTTGTTGAAGTCCTAACCCTCATGTGATTATGTGGGAGGCAGGGCCTTTGAGGAGATGATGAAGGTTAAATGAAGTCAGAAGGGTGGGACTCTGATATATCACAACTGGTGTCCTTGCAAAAGAGAAAAAGACTCTCTCTCTCTCTCTCTCTCTGCCACAGGAGGGCACAGTGAGACGGTAGCCATCCGCAAGCTAGGAAGAGAGCCCTCATCAGAAATTAACTCTGCCAGCACCTTGATCTTGGACTTCCAGCCTCCAAAAACTGTGAGACAATCAATTTCTGTTGTTTATGCCATCTTTTTTATGGTATTTTGTTATGACAGCCTGAGCAGACTAAGATGATTTTAAACAGACTTATTTTAAAGTCATTTTTACGATTGTTCTCCCCCCCCCCATTTTATCTGGTATTAATTCAGCTCCTGAGTGGCTATTTTTTGTCTGTTTGTCCTCATAGCTCATATATTTTATTTTAGTTTGATGGCTCCACTTGAATAGGAGAGATTTTTTTAAAGCTCTCTCTCTGCTCTTGCCATTCGCATTTAATGCTTCTCATTTGCCCCTACCTGGCTCCCTGGAGCTTCTAGTCTAAAGGAACAGTGTTGTGTCAGTAGCATGGAGTTTCCTCAGCATGAATATTGGGAATGTCAGAGTAATTCCCAGGGCTGCAGGGCTAAGCCTGCTTCCTGCCATATGAATGCTTCCCTCGGCAGTGTCTGAATCTTTTTAGCTTTGTTTCAGGTGTATTTGTGACGTCTTAGGATTTTTTGGTCTATGGTTAGTAAACCAAGAGCTATATACTAGGTAGTCACAATTCCTGAATTGCACACTTGCATCATTATGTGATTGTATTGGCCATGTTTTTTATTTTCTGTATCTGATGCTTTGACATCTGAGTCCTTGCTGGGTTGGAAGGCCTGCCCTTCCCAGGGTTAGCCAACTTAGAGATACATAGCTTTCCCAGGAGTGTGCCTTTCAAACGTACTGAGCCATTCAGAGCCCACACACCCAGGCCACACCCATGGGCTCTTATACTCCCCCTAGGCCATTACCCTCTTGTTCCAGTCACTCCAAGGGCAGGTACTAGACAACTGGGGAGGGACGGGCCTGTGCCTTCCCACGGAAACCACAGCACAGGCTCTCACCCATCATCTCCCTCGCCCTCTGCCTCCTGACCAGCCTGCTGCTTCCCCATGTGGCCCCCACATCACGTGATGGGCCTCCTTTCTAGGGATCTGTGAGGGATCTTGCTTCCTAACGGTCATTTCTGAGTCTGTATGTCTTACCATACCTGATTAAAACAAATCCCAAGTACCACTAAAACAATTACGAACTGAATAATAGCAAAATAAAGTGACTTGTGGTGGTGGGAAACGTGTGTCTCTGTGCTTGGTTAACTCCAGTCCTTTTAACATCACAGTAGTTATGTAATAGCCTCGTGACCGTTTTCACATCATGTTTGTGAGATGTAGTGTTCACTCTAAGACACCTATCCTTTTTTTAAATTTTAAAATGTCTGAAAGGAAGTACCTTTGTGTGTGTATGTGTATTTTCTTTTCAGTGATTCTCTGCCACCCCTCAATGTTTTAAAATGGATAACACACTTAGAATCCATTGGTTCTAGAAAGTGAGGAAATAGGAAATCTTGACTTCTCAATGGTTCCCAGATGGTCCTCCCTGGCACCTGTGGAGCCACCAGGAGCAGGGCTGAAGCACTGGGAAACTGAGGTAAACAAGTGAGGCCTGCTCTGCTCACTCCTCAACCATGAACAAGCAGCTCAATTTTTTTTTCTGTTATTTTTGCTTTATTATTTTATTTATGGATTGGAATGAAAGAGTCTGTGAACCTGAAAGTACTGATGCAAATGTATGGTTTAGCTTTGTCTCTGTCATTAGATCACAGGCTCTTGTACCCAAAGGGCCTGGCACAGTTACGACTAGATAACTGGGTCAGCTTGATGCTGATTGGTTGGTGTGCAAACATGCAGACTATATCCACAGTGATCAATTCTCTTAATCTTTTCAAACAACTCTGCGCCAGTCTCCTAAATGTTGGTTCCTTTCTATGTTCTCATTTTCTTAAAAAATGGTGTCCTGGGCCTCCCAGAATAAACGTGAAATATATCCCCAGTATATCTTTATAGATAGTAAGTTGTAGGTTTCTTTCCAAAGCACACAAATGGATTTTAAGGAGATCTGTAAGTGGCTATAATTTAGGATCAGAGGGTATTATCCTTGAGATAAAATTTGAATTTGGCAGGAAAATAGCACAACTTTTATTTAGAAACTTGGAATCTTGAACATAGAATTCCACTGCTGCAGAATTTCAAGTTAGACACTTAGCTGGGATGCTAGAAGTAGATGTTGGAAAAATGGAGACAGGTGAAATTTCAAAAGACTACATAGTGAGTGAGGTTAGATCTTAAATCGTTGTCAATTTCCTCCCTTTAGTTTGAGTGAGTTTATATAGATAGATAGATAGATAGATAGATAGATAGATAGATAGATAGATATAGATACACATATATAAACTATATATATTATATATTATATATTATATATTATATATTATATATTATATATTATATATTATATATATTCCCCCCAGGCAGAGAGAATATGCACAAGCAAGCAAGAGCACTGTTTTATAAGGAATTGGCTCACACAGTTGTGAGGGCGGGCATGTCTAAACTCTGTAGGGCAAGGTGGCAGGCTAGAAATTCTGGTAGGAATTGATGCTGCCATCTTGAGTCTGAATTCTGCAGGCTGATGAGGCAAGTGAGAAACTCTGGCAGGTTTTCTATGTTATCGTCTGGAGGCTGGATTCCTTCTTCTTTGGGAAACTGTCTTTGCTCCTAAGACCTTCAGGTCAAGCCCACCCACATTAGGGACAGTGACCTGCTTCGCTCAGGCTACTACTGTAAATGTTAATTTAATCACAGCTAAAAAATACCTTCACTGAGATATATTCATTGTTGTTTGACCAAGCTACTGGGCACCATAACCTCACCAGATTGACATAAAAAATTAACCACCATAACGTCTTGTTACCTGCGAGGCTCTGTTTCTTGACATGTTTTCCTCAGTCAGCTCTACTTAATGTCACCTTACTCCATCAAATAAAATGCAACCGAATTTTAGCCTTTTCAGTGTTTCCCATTTGCTACAGGCCTGAAATCCCTGAATTAATCGGGATTTTGGAAAGGTCTCCAGATGACACAGCCACACAGGCAAAGTCGCTGGCAACCTTGTGTGTCAGGGGCTTTCCTGTCTGGGAGGTTTGATGCAGAGAAAATGAGTTACAGAAGCGGATTACGTGAGGCAGGGTGATCCCAAAATACTGTTACAGATTCGTCACTGAATTGATATTATTATGTTGGTGTGCCATTTGTGTCATTATTGCTCTAAGTCAATTATCATGACGTCTCTGAGGCAGTCCATTGGCCAGATACAGACCGTGTTTCCCCGAGAATAGGATCTAGCCAGACAATCAGCTCTAGTGCATCTTCTAGAGCAAAACTTAATATAAGAACTGATATTATATTAAATTATATTATATTACATTATATTATATTATAAGACCCGGCCTTATATTATAGTAAAATAAGACCACGTCTTTTAATTTTTGCTCCAAAAGACACATTAGAACTGATTGTCTGGCTAGGTTTTATTTTCAGGGAAGCACAGTATATACATCAAGCCTACAGAAGAGTGGGCAGGGGGAATCTCGACTGCTCACATCCTGTCTGTAATCTCATGGTCACGTCCATGGATTTGGTCAGAGCAGAACTGAGGAATTTAACACCACAGTTCAAGCTCTCAAAATGACAGGTGTACCGATGAATGCAAGTGGCCACATAAAGTGGGCACTGAAAAGTGAGGTTAACCCTTGCAGTGCTCTATGCACCCTTGCATGCTGCGTGAGTTTCTCTTCTGGCGCCATGGTAACAATAAAACTTACTTGTACAATTCATGCCTGTTTAAAAAGCTGCATATTTGCATTTTCACATCTCATCCTCCTTCCAAGTAACACCAGGGGCAAAATATTGTTATTCTACAGATAGGAAACTAGGGAGTCAGAATTCAGATTTCATTTGCTGAAGGGAAAAGAGTAAACACTGGGATCTGACCGAGATCACAGCTTTTTCCACTACATTCTCTAGTCTCTTAAACATTCATAATTGCTGTTCTGGGAAATAAAAAGTCATTATGTTTCTAAAGTAAATTATGGACCAACAGCAGCAAACTACTTGTTTTAGAGGTAGAAATTCTGACAAAGGGAAAAAAAACTATTGTGGCATTACTTTGAAGTCCTCTTATTATGAGTTGCCAGAGAAAAAGTAAAATTTACATAAATCTCATTAATTTAAAATGTTACATAAAAAAAACTGAAAGAAATAAATGTTTTTCACTAATACTAAAGGAAGTAATTTTCTTTTGTCCCTGGTAATTACACTGAAAACATAACTGTAACTCAAATTTCACTGGACCTTTGAAGGGTGGAGGAGGGGGAAAGGATTCAATTGTGGATTGAGGATCTGCCTGATCTTTCCTTCTTTCAGAGATCAAAAGATTCATTGTCAGAGAAGGAAAAATAGGATTTGATTACCACTGCGATGAAAGACACTGCAAGTAGAGGAGCTGACTTCTTAATACTTCCTACTTGGGTAGCCTACCTCCAACCAGATACTCTTTTAATTGATTCTTCAAAATCTCAGTTTCAACAATTAAGCCATTTAGGCATCGGAAGGATGGTAACAGAGTCCAGTAAGAGCAACAGAACTCAAAATCATTGCAAATGACTGAAGTGGCTTTTGCAAGTAAAGAAGGTACTGGAAAGGAAAAGAAAAAACTCTTTTTCCTGGCCCTCCAAAGTGAATCTGCAATTCTTTAAATGAGTTCATTTATCTCCCACAGGCCAAACAAGAACTTGTTCTTCTTTATCTACATAAACCCATGCTCTGTTTTAGAGACAAAGTCTGGTCATTCCGTCTTGGTTTCTCACTCCTCAGCAGCACCCTGGCCTCCCACCCTCCCCACGCAGGGAACCCACCCCCTGCTGCGTTCAGTAAGTCCGCACTCCGTGGTAGTCTACAAATGTCCATGGTTTAGTTTGATTTAAGACAGTAGCTCACAATTTCTTATAATGTAAGTTTTTAGAACTTTTTTCAAAAAATATTGGTCTTGAGAAATTACTTAGTGATATTAATCTGTGTAGAAATATAATATGGATAACTCAAACAAAATCATTAAATTTTTCCCCAAAGCACATTTAGCAGCTTGAGTTATGTGGAAAAATATTCTCAAGTTTCTTGAACTCAAATCCATCAAGCATAATAAAATAAGTTCTGGTGATTTAAAGAAAAAAAGAAAGCACAACCATGGCTGAAGTAGGTGATACAGCCCAGAGTGCTTTTCATTTGCATGACAGGAAAATTACATAATCTCTGTTTCTAAGAGAAGGTCATGTTTTATAGAAAGTAATTTAAGAAGGCAGATCTCGGAGCAGTACAGAAATTTAAATTTGAGCCATGTATTTAATTACATTTTAAACTGCAATGTTGCTCATTCTCAGTTTTTTCCCTTTGCTTTCTCAGTGACAAGCATATTTTCAACAGCCTTCATCTTTTTCAGTGTATATTATTATAAATACCAACCATACAGGGTAAGAGTCAGGAAGGAAATGAGTATCCCTTGAATACCAGGCACTTCCCTGAACGTTGCCTGTTGTAGCTACTTTAGTTACTGTCTTGTTGAGCTGTTGGAGGTTGCGTTTCCCCCATGAGAAGAAAGTTCCTTGGAAGCAGAGCTCTTCTCTGTCACGTGCTTGTGTAGATCCTGAGCACCAAGGAGTGTGCGTGGCACATAGTAGGTGTTCATGTTTTCTTAATGCATTCCAGGCCCAGGCCTAGACACATTGTGAATATTGCCTCATATAGTTCTCAAAGTGATCTTGAGATGTAAATATTAATATCCCTCTTTTACTGTGAGAATCAAGGCTTAAAGGAAATGAACAGTACAGATGACAATTTGGCAAAAATTGTGGAGGTGGTACATGACGTCTCGTTTCAAAAACATCTCACTGAAGCAAATTACAAGGCCCTGGAGAGGAACAAGGCGCTGCTGTGACTGGGAAACTCAAACATGGAAATTATTATCCCCAAACTGCCCTAGAAGTGGTGCAGTGGAGGAACTAAAGAGAAAGGTGACGAACTCTCGGCACACCTGGGGGAAATGCCACCGTGATCCCCATGCTGGGACTGCAGCTAAGTTAGAGTCCCTGACTAGTGGTGCCTAGAAAATAGTGGGGGAGACACACAAATAATCACAACACAAGGTAGGAAAAAACTGCCCAAAGAAGGAAACACACATGACGTGGGAACCCATAGTCCGACTGTTACCATTACATGTGTTAATTATATTAATCATACATTTTGTTTTAAATTTTACTATATAAATGATGAAAATATTATAGATTCACTAACTGAATAATAACTTTGCCATGCATGCTCAGAATAAAAGTAAATCTCCTCATTAATGCTAAGACATAGAAGTAGAAATGAGGACATACGCTGTCACCTGGCTGTGGATGAGTACCCCACACTTGCAGAAGTGTGGGCCACCCTTTCCTCTTATTGCTAGAAAAGCCCCAACAGGTTTGGCAAACATGACCTGCCAAATTGCCAGCCATTTCAAACTAACCAAATTCACAACCGTTCCGAAACTTACAATCTACAATGTGGCACAAGTCGCTGGGGTCTGGTGTAGCCTGTCACCATGTAGTGCACTTCAAGGGAAACAGGGGCGGGGCTGGTTTTCCTCTTCCATTCTTTATGCTGACATCTGTTTATGGGAATATCGGGTCCAAAACCCGGGCTCTGAGGCCACTTGTCAGTCCCTCGCTACTTTGCACAGCCAGCTGTCCAAGCCATAAGCTTCACAGGACACGTGGGCGGTCTTACTAGGGAGAGGCTGTGTGGTGTTCTCACGGAAATACACACCACAACACGGGCTCTGCGTTCAAACTCTGACTCCCATTTATTGGAGCAAGCTGCTTCATTTCTCCATGCCTCAGTTTCTTCAACCGTAAACCGAGGCAAGAATCGTGCCTATCTCATTAGGTTATTTTGAAGATCAAGAGAAATAAAGCAAGAGCATGTCCGGTGAGGAACCTGGCGCACAGGAAGCCCGTTCCCTGTGCTGTTCTGATCCTGGGTCAGGCAGTGTGCCTTCCTCTGGGCTTTTCCAGAGGCCTTGGGGACTTGGGGACACTGTCCTTTTAACCGGCCGGCCGGCCAGCCGCGCACACACCTCTGAGCTGCTTCCTCAGCTTCTCCAAGTGCAGGGTCCCTTTCCCTCCCTCTCGCCCTCCCCTCCGCTCTCCCTCTGCCTATGACCCTGAACCACACACCTTCCCCCATGACCCAGGTCCCCTTCCATCTGCTACAACAACCAAAGAGGACTGTGAAAACTCAGACAGGGACGTCCTGATTGCTCCAGACCTTGGGAGGTGACTTTTTGCCATCTCCTTCACAGAGGACTCTGAACATCCCTCTTTTTTTGCCATTCCTCTCCTTGGCTAGATCTCCTGGCTGTGATAACAAGGACGACCACGCTTGTCTAAATCTTTTTATAGCCACTGACAAGCTCCCTAGACACTTCTACATTTTGCCTCCGACAAACATGACGTTAGACATCTTCCCCAACAACATATGCACAGAAGGCTGGCACTCAGCCTGTGCTACTTTTGCATACCTTTTTCTTTATAGCCTAGCGCTAAGATCAAAGGACGCATAAGTTCAGTGAGAGTAAAAAAAAAAAAAAAAGAGGATAAGCCCCTCATGCTTGTGCATTAAACAAAATGTTTTAATTCTTTGGAATATTTTCCTCCGATTAGATATTAAATACAGGATTAGGAAGATAGTATGTTTTGTTGTGGTTTTTTTTTTCAATATAAAATCCATGCTACTTGTTTCAACAGCCAACAGGTAGGATTGACTAACTCTTTAAAAATATTAGAGAAAAACGCTCTTATACAGTCATGAGGCATATTAACACACACACACACACACACACACACACACACACGGCTTTTCAGATTTCTTCATTTTAACCTCACCAAAATGATCTTCTTATTAAAGTGACCTAAAGCTTTTGAATTACAATAATAGGAGTTTCTTGTGATATTCAAGCAATTAATGTACTTTTGCAAGTGAATATCATTTCTCTTAGCAACAGATTTTAAGCAATTTCATATATTGGATGTCATCGTCGCTGGTTTCCTTCTTACGGTAAAAGATATGCTGTGGAATTTAGTCCCACTTTACTTTCTCGCTTCTTCTTTGACTATTACACATACCTTTGCAACATACCATGAACTTCCTTATTTCTGCACCTTTTTTGTGTTGTTGAGGCTATTTAAAATTCTATGTCCACCTCTCCCCCTAAAGCTAAATCACAAGGAGAACTCGTATTCATCCTGCAGAGCCTACTTAAATATCACCACCTCTCACCTCCTCAAGCATAACCAAGCCTTCCTTCCAATTTAGTTTGCATCGTATCCTTTGTAAATGTCTCCGGTCCTTCCATGACCTGCTCTAGTAGTAATTTCATGTTGGTCACCTGAAGATAGCCAAGAATCCCTTTATTTGAAGGGCTATGTTTTGCTCATAATCGTGCTTTTGTTTGTTCTTTTTTTAGCACATTGGACAACTTCTCACTGATAACTGACATTCAGTACATGTTTGCTGCTGTAAACTAGAAATCTCACTTCAGAAAAATGTGAGGAAAACATGAGATTGTTCTAGAGTAATAATTTGGAAATTATTACAATGTCCTTAAATACAGTATTGGAGCCTTTATGGTTTAGATATATTTTTCATTTTATGATTTCATCAAAGTTTGCTAAGTGTTGGTCAAAGGAGTTTTTGTCAGTTTCTATTCCAAGCAACAGTATATGAGTTCCAGTTGTTCTGTACCTTATTAACACTTATGGTTCTCACATCATATTTGTATATTTATATACACGCACATACATTGCTTGATCTGGTTTGATATTTTAATATTTGTGCTTCTAAAATGTTTATACGCAAACCTGGCCTAATTTCCGTTCCAATTTGATCATTTCCTTCATTCTACTTTCTTTGTGTACACGCTGTTGCTTTTTTCTAGTTTCGTATATTAGATACATAGGTTCATACAGGGTTAATACTATCTGTGTGTGTGTGTGTGTGTGTGTGTATATATATATGTACATATTAGATTTTAGTAGCCATATATCTAATATGTTAATAGTATTAATATTACCATATCTGATTTAATATATTACCTTCTTAATATCTACTTTTAACTATATTAGATGTATACCTAATATATAATATATTCACATGTAATATAATTAATATATTATTATCTGCTATTTTAATATCAGGCAAACATATCTTAAAGGATAATTTTTTCTGAATAAAAAAGTTTAAGATACAATCACAGATAGCTAATATAAATTTATATTACATATAACATGTGTATATCATAGTATATAAAATATAATATATAGTCTGATATATTAATTATACACAATAATATAGTAAAATATATATTAATTATATAAAATGTATGTATATTAGATTATATATTAGATTATATGTACAGATCTATAATCTAGCATATAAACTGAAAAATTTGCCTGAATAAAGAAGTTTAAGATATAATGATATATATAAATCTAATATATATTTATTAGATTAGAACTGAAATGTCGTTATGTGGTGCATGACTGCATATGTTTCTCATACACACTGCTAATTGGCACAGTGAATGATTTTGTAAAAAATCATTTTCCTTTTCTTGGTAATGGGAAACTCTTTTCATTCTGTCCAAGCATAAAAGCTACCATTTATTAAGTGTTTACATAGGCCAGACTACACTAAATTCCTTACACTGTCTCATTTATCGGTCTCTACATATGTGTACCTTTGAAGTGGGTATTATCATTACCCTATTTTTTACATTTGAGGTAATTAAAGCCAAAAAAGTATAACTGACCTGCCCAGAGTCTCCCTGGCCCATAAGGGTAGGAGCCAGTACTGAGCCCAGGACTTGTCCCCAAGTCCTTGCTCTGAACCTGCGTCATATGCATAGGCAAGAATATGCTGTAGACTGCCAGAGGGGACTGATTTAAACCACGTGAGGTGGAGGATATTCTAACTTCCATAACTTCCACCTTCTCCCTCATATTCATCCAAGTCCTTTATAATTAAAGGATTCCGCCATTACAGAGTGTGGGGGTCTGTTGGGGTTCTCTTACCTCCCAGTACACTGTTTCAACAGTGGTGGAGATTAATTTTTAAAGAAAAAGGAGGAGAAAAGTGAGAAGTGGGAGTGATAGAGACCATTTGCCCTTCCATGTCCACACTAATGCACTACTCTGACAGGTCCCTTGGATCCTGGTGAAAGATACAGACACTCAGCAAGCGACACCACTGCTCCTCCCAACACCTGCTCTCTCTGTGCAGACACGGGAATCATCAGGGGAGAAGGTTCTACTGAATCTTCTGCACCACACGCGTCACTCAACGGGCACTGTTCTCAGACAAAAACATCCCTCAGCTCCAGAAGGAGCAGTTATACTGTAGTTTCAACTAAACAACAACAATAGCAAAAAATAATGATATCAACTGTGGATTTGTTTGCCTGCTAGGTTTTCACAAGTGTGAGGTCCGCAGGCCTGAGGTGTCTGTTGTCCAATGCCTTGTCTTCTATGGTACATAAAGGTCAAACGCTCTTCCCTGAAAACGTATGTGAAATTTACATGCAGTGACATTCACAGAACCCACAGTTTTTATTATCCATTTGGTCAGGGACTATTAACATATGATAATCACCCTCTATCAGCTACTTTGTTTTTTTATGTGTGGTGGTTTCTTGTTTATACAGTTTATTTCCCTTGAATATGGAATTCTAATTCCTCATTATTTAACCTTGACTCAAATTTCACCCATTTTTATAAATTAGGACACATTAGTTTTGTGAAAATATTCCAATTATCTGCTAGTATATTCTTTTCTCTTCTTTCACCCCCAACAGGAAACACTCAATCTTTATGCAAAGATATTTGATGATATAATACAGATTTTACAGAATACGATGATATGTCATTTCTATTGCATAATTCATTTTAGTGTTTCTAGCCATCAAAATGCAATATCCATATGAAGTTTCTCTAACCCTTTTCTTGCTCTTTGTGAATAGACACATACAGATGAAGTAATTGCATTACAGTATGTAATTGGGCTGACTTATGTATTTGTATTTGAGGATTTACACAATGATTTGTCTCCAAAGAGTAATTGAAGTCATTTTTAAAGATGTAAACCATAAAAAATTTAATGTGAAGACTAGAGGGAAGGTTTTAATTACGGACAGGGGGGATACATTTTCCTGGTGATGACAACTCTGACATGGCTACATTTCTCTGTGAGGATGCTGAGAGAAAAGAGGGGAGTGCTTTTGTCAAGTCAGCATTATTATCACTCAAGGCAATGAGCTGTTAAGTACAGGCTTAGTTATGAGCTCTGCTTGTCGTCTCCACACTGAGTAATGTACCAGATGCACCCTTCCCTCTCGGTGAAACGCCTGCTCTGTCAGCTGACAGCACTGCCCGCCAGCCATGTGGCCGTCTCCCGTCTCAGAGGGGAGGAATGGCTCACCCACACCGAGCCGCCTGGCAAACGCCTGCTCATCTTCTTCTCAAAATACCTTCTTCCCTGGGCCAGCTCCCACCAGAAATTAGACTGCAGGTTTGCTTGCTACTCACCACATCTTAGGTCAGAAGAAAGAGAGGGGGGAAAAAGCCCTCATCTCTGACTCTTCTCATGAGAAATGATTGAGATATGTCAGGTGACAGAATAATTTTGACATGGAGGCTTTCCAGAAGATTCACTAGCTCTAGGAGCCAAAGAAACGACTGTTCCGCACACAGATACAGCAAAGGAGCACAGCTAGCTCAAGTGCTGCTCTGCAACTAACAAGTCCTGGAAAATCTTTCATTTATTTCTAAGAAGAGATGAACTCAAGTCGACTGAAAAATTATATTTTTTAAAAAAGAAACAATGGTGACTGAAAAATTGTATTTTTTTAAAAAGACAGAACAAGAGAATATAAAAAGGAGTATTTTAGATTCATATAAATGAAAAGATACAAATTATCATTTTCAATTCTAAACTATCTTCCACTAATGAAGAATACAATTCTCTCATTTTCAAAGAGTAAAAATTAATACTAAATTCCAAATTTTCTTACCAACTGAATCACCCTTCAGCTGTTTCAGGTGCTCACCACTGTTTCATGTGTTGGTTTTCATAGGAACATTTTAGACCATAATTTAGGTAAGACAACAGCCTACAATTTTTTGCTTTGTTTTGGTTAGGTGAAGTAGTCTTTGTATGAATAACTCCAAAACTCAGTCTTCAGTACTCTACTGACAAACATGGCCCAGGGAACACAGACAATTATTTTTGTCTTTCAGAGTAAAAGACCTTTGTTCTTCAGCAGTTACACACACACACACACAATCACGCACACCATACCACACACACACACCACACACACACACCACACACACGCCACACCACACACCATCCACACACCACACACACCATCCACACCACATACCACACACACACACACACCAACACACCACACACACCACACACCACACACACATACACACACATACACACACACACACACACACACACACACACCCATGACTTGAAAACTGAGCTTCTGTCAGGCCCCTTCGCCATCTGTCTGTGGAAGAAATCAGTAATTTGATAGGCTTTGTCATGTAGACTAACCATCTGCAATCCCAGCAAGAGTATTTAAGCTCTGAGATCCCAGTAGGAAATCTGTTCTAATGTTTCCTCAGGTCACCCAGCGCTTTTTTTTCCAGCTATTTTAAAGCTAAATAAAAGGGAAACCTTGGCTATATTGGGAGAAATCTCCTTTTCAAGCAGAGAATGACACAAGTTATCACTTCCAAAGCTTATATCAAGTGTCATATAATTTAACATTGTGCATTTCTGGAAAAATATAAGATTAGTTGAGAATATCAGTCAGTAAAGAGAGGTTGTGAAAAATTATGTTATAGAAATTGACTTTGTTAATTTTAATTCAAAATTCCTCATAGAATTAATATTTTTGGATATAATATTACATAATTTTAGTTCTCTAGACTTAAAATAGTTACTTTCAGTAACTTTAATCCCCAGAACTGAAATAAGGCTGCCAATGCTGCATTATTAAATGGAGCATTTATAATATATAGTTAGCACAAGCAGAATGTGCTAGAGAAAAAAAAAATCAGAATATGACTTTATAAAGAGTTCCATGGAAAAAGTCATTCTTACAAATTATAGAAAGAACTATTAGTTTCCTCTCTTAAATATACAGTGAGAATATTTAGTTGGTTTAAGTTGTAAAACACACTCACACAAAGGGTACCCATTAAATATTTATAATTAACAAGCACATTTCACAAAAGTACTTTTTCATGTGTAGTACCTAACTCAGTATTATAAAAATGTCTTAGTGTTCCTCAATCTTATAAAACTTAATAGTCAAGAATGGTTTTTCAGAATAGTAATAATAAAAAAGATAGGTGCACATCACCGAGACGTGTTCCTTATCTACTAGGCCTCATAGGGTCACTGAAGCCCCTGCTCCGACCGGCCTGCTCTGCTCCAGTGGCCGTGGGCTAGCAGCACCAACGTCCAGCAGACAGCGTAGGGGGCAGCAGCGTGCACACTTGCCCTTCAGGACAGGTCACCAGCCTAGAACCCCTCCCAGCAATTCTCCAACCCCTCCCCATACTGGATCTTGCCTTCCTGCTTCTCTGCTCCTCCCTACCTCAGCCAAGTTCTCTGCTGCTCTTTGTCTCCTTAAAGCTTTTACAGCTTCCAGCCCTCTCCTCTCATCCAAATTCCCTATTGGACCTTCTTGGCCATCTTGCCCAATTGTCACTTAAGTAACTACTCACGATGATGGTCTGTCTTGTCTTTCCTTCTAGATTCAAAGTTCCTGGAGAGTATCAACGATATTTTATGCCTCATTGTGATCCATGTAACCCTACCAAGTTTTCTGATAATTAAATACTCAGTAAATTTATGTTAAGTTGATCCCAGGGTCATCCAATTTCAACATCAAATTCATTGCACTAGATCAGAAACACGCAGTAGATTTTAATTTGCATGACACTGTTTTATTGGAGTTGGCTGCCTGAAGAGCTGTGTGGAAAAAGACTGAGCAGCAACACCCGTCTAGTTTGTGGGAGATGGGAATGATGACAGATGTGTAAATGTTTGCTCCCCAAGGCTGATCTTGGCATGAATTTGATGCAGAAAGTTACAGCTTCTCACCTAAATGATTTCAAAAGATTTTGCAGGAGTTGCCTTTGCATGAACTTTTATAAGATATGTGTCTTGATCATGCTCTCCTTCTGTATTGGTCAAGTGAATATTTACTTATATCCTTTAGACCAGTGGGGCCTGCTCAAGAGTCTGGGAAATGGGCAGGGCATAGCCAGCCCCAAATGAATGCTGATGTGACACGGTGCATAATACTATCCTTCATAATTAGCCCCACTCCTAACCTGGAATAAGTAAGCCATGTGAAAGGATATTCAGCCTCCACAAGGCACTGACTCCTCATTGTTTCCTATTTTAGTGGAAAAAGCCACAATAAGAAGTTCCTGATCCAGAAACCTGATTCTTTGCTTCAAGCTTCATTTTATCAAATTTAATAGCAATTGCTGACATTTTTTATTACTTCTCATAAAACTGGAGGCCAAGGCAAGTGCACTTACTTGTATGCATTCTGAGAGTAGAATAAACAGCACTTCGCTCTCCCTAGAACTTCCTGAGCCCACATTTACTACAGGGACCCGAGTGTCACCAAACGTGAACCTGGGGCTCGCATCTGTCCATCTCCCGTCCTCCATCTGTACCGACAGATCAAGCCAATCTTGGTAAGTCCCTTCGTGGTGAGTTCTCATCACCGAACACCGTACTCCACACTAAAAGCCAAGACATCAGCCAAGTTACCATTTGCCTTTCATCACTGCCTTAACTCTTGAAAGTTTAGATTTCAGAAGACCAAACAGTACTGCACTTTAAATTGTAAAGCATTACGTAATAATTCCATTACCTAAGCAAGTAAAAGCCAATGTGACAGTTGCCTACCTGTGCCAAATGACCCACAGGTGCTTTACTTTCACTCGATTTATTTTCAGGACCTCTCGGCTGCATTTCTCAAGAGTTGCTGGGAAACACAGTTTGTACTAAATCTACAAAGCTCATAAAATATGGGTAATTTTCCTCCTATATGGAGTGTAGAGAAACTAGCTAATCAAAATCAGGCTCTCTACTGATGGAAGAGTAACAAAACAAAATTAAATATAGAAAGTTTTACACTAGAGAAATAATTATTTATGAGTGACAGGAAAAACAAATACATAAAAAATACAAAAAGTAATTAAGTACAGAAATTTAAAATATTAACGGCACATACAAACAAATGGGTTATCCCATATTGTGAAATGGTAAATGGACTGAAGAAAATACGTTCTGTTTTCTTTTATCCACAGTCATCAGAGTTAATACTGTGCAAAAATGTTTGGCTATTTTATGTGTTCCCATTTGTAAAGAAGACCTCTGCGCACTTTTCAGTGCTCCTGTTTTCTTTTTGACAGGCAGGGGGTTTCATATATACATTTTGCTTATTTATCTGTCAATAGTTTCTACAGGTCAGTGTAACAATAGAATGATTTGAGCTTTTGTAAAAGCATGTTTCATTTTGAGAGAACGTTTAAAGAAAATCACTATTTCATTTCTTTATGAGGGACTTGGCACAAGAAGATCAGGAAGGTTCAGTTTCCTTCCTTCAGCGTACTGAGGAGGTTTCATTTCTCTTTCGGCATACTGGGGTACGAGCCATTTAAACACTCGAATGGGGAGAGCGCATGGATGGCACAACGACAAATACCTTTTTGAACAAACAACTCGTTAGTGCTTAGCTTTGAAGGGGGAGTACTAAAGTGAAGGCAGAGAACTAGACTGCATTTTCAACATACGCATTGAATAATTGTGCATTGTATCCTCTGCAAGTGTCCAGGTCATTGGCCTGCCATTACAAAGTACAGTTTCATTTCTTAAAAAGTGTAAATCTAAGACACTCACATTTTTGTCATCACCTTCCCACTCATGTCATATCTCGCCCAGTAAATCCTTCATAGGGTTAATTTTTACCCTGATTTGAGAATGTTGGTACTTTGCATCCATATGATTTTTATTTTACATACTCTGTAGTGGAGTGAGGAAGGGGCTAGAGAAGTGGGAAACATCTTTTCCCAAACTGGATTCAAGCTCAGCTGGCATCCTGCAATTTACCAAAGAGTCCTAGGAACTTACTAAGCCCCAGTGCATGAAGGGACCTGGATTTCTTCAGTTGAGGATCTACCAGGTAATTCTGATTTAGATTCAAATACGCTTTCCAAGTGAATCTTTGCAAATGTGAATGATTCTATAAAATGTAAAGTTATGCTAGATATGAAAGGAATTTCAGAGCAAGAGACACAATACACTTTCATATAACTATCAGAACATTTGTGAATTGGTTTCACTTTTTCAGGTTTAACAGCAACTATCTCGATAGCTATGGCTTTGCCCATTACTAAGACGACTGAGTGAATACCGATAAGAAACATGGTATTTCGATAGACAACGTAACTTGCTTTCCTGCACACGCATAACATTCTGTGCCTGGGCCCCTTTTTATCCCACCATTTTAATTCCAAGGGTGCTTTGACATTTTGTTTATGCATGTAAATACTTAAATAAGAACTATATCTACATCAAAATTTTATTTAAAAATATTCATAAGGTTTCAATTACTTTGTATAGACATTTTACATTGAAGTTTTTCTTTGATTAATCAATTTGTTTTTCATACGCAATGTTATACCTTATAGCTTTTGCCTTTTTGAGTGTTCTTTTGCAGCCATAAACCTATGAAATCCAAATTTCTCCATTCAAATCCTGTAGTTTTGCTGTATATCGTTTTACTGTTGATTTACATTTGCATTATTTTTACTATGAATACTCACTGTGAATCCTCTCATATAATTGAGGATTTCCATATTTGTCCAGGATAAATCTACTGTAATACTATGTAATACAACCCACATATTCTAATATAAGCTTTTTTTAAAAATCAGTTTTTCAGTTGACAAAATATTGGTATGTCCTTAGATTGCCTCTCTTTTAGAGTCAATAAAAGAGTAATTCTTTCTCTGTACACTGATGTTCACTGTTACTGCTGCAGACCAAATGAGATCAAAACAGCAGAGACAAAGTGCACAGAACATCAAACCACTAGGAGCAAACTGCGTACGTCATCTTCCCCATTCTTAGGTTTCAGCAAAGCCGCTAGGAGAGCCTCGGTCCTCTCTCATTATGGCCCTTAGGCTCCACTTAAACACACATCAGCCAGTTAAAATGTGTAATTAGTCGAAGACTCAAGGAATCAGCTTTTGCACCTACGAGAACGATTTTCCTTCTTGTCAGTCACCTAAAAGAAGTTATTCTGTCCCAGCCCAGTACCAGACAGAGACCATGAGCTAAATGAATGCTGATAAGTCAGTTAAGAGAAGATTCTATTCTTGAAATGTAAGGGACTGTAGAAAGCAGTCGTTTCTAAGCAAAGGATGCTGTATGCATTCGTAACATTAGACATCAGTCTGGAAATACCATGTCATCTCTACACAGCAAGTCTTTCAATAAGCATTTTTCCTCAGTTTTAGTTTCCGATATGGTAAATAATGATAGGTATAACCCCCTACAAAAATAAATCTATTTGGGGTCCTTAATAACTTTTAAAGTTTTTAAAAGTCTTGAGATTTAAACAACAACAACAAAATGGAGAACTACAGCCTTCCATATTTGTAAAAGGCACACTTGACTAATTTTAGACTTCATTTAATCCATACACATGTATCCTCCTTTTAACAATCTGAAGGCCTTAGAATGCCGTGATGGCAATGGCTTATTGAACCTGACACTTATGTGATGATTTAACTAAGGCAGAATTCCAGGTTACAGTTATAGACTGTCAGCATTTTGAAGGTAATTTTCCATTGTCTTCCGACTTCTTTTATTGCACTGAGAATTAACTGTGCTGGCTGAAATTTGGGGGAATTTAATCTTGATGCTTCATTGTCTACTGATTCTCGCTCATGGATAAAATGTTTCCTCATGTGTTCTGTAATTTAAGTTGTGGATTTATCTTCATTGGGACCTAGTATTGACACAGCTTGGAATGAGAAAAGAGGTTTTGTGTACACTACACTCAAGAGCTCCAAGGTGACCGCCAGTCTGAGGTTACTTTTGTAAGAAAATTTGGTAAGACATACTCGTACATAACAAAATAGTTACCATTTTAACCGTTCGTAAATATATGGTTCAGTGGCATTAAATACATTCAGTGTTGTGTAATCATTACCACTATCTATGTGCATTTTCCTCATCTCAAACATAAACTCCATACCCATTAAACAATAACTCTTCGCTCCTTCCTTCCCCCCACCCCTGGTAACCTCTAGTCTACTTTCTGTCCCTATGAATTTGCCTGTTCTAGGTACCTCATTTAAGCGGAATCATACAATATTTGTCCTTCTTTGTATGGCTTATTTCATTTAACATGTTTTCAGGGTCTATCCATGTTATAATCATGTATCAAAATGGCATTCCTTTTTATGGTTGAATAATACTCCACTGTATGTATAAACCACATTTTGCTATCCATTCATAACTGTTGATGGACACTTAGGTTGTTTCTACCTCTCAGCTGTTTTGAATAAGGTTGCTATGAACATTGGTGTACAAATATCTGTTCAAGTCCCTGCTTTACATTCTTTCAGATGTATACCTTGGAGTGGAACTGCTGGGTTATATGGTATTTTTATTTTAATTCTTGGAGGATCCTCCATACTGTTTTCCATAGCAGCTGCACCATTTTACATTCCCACCACAAAGCACAGCGGTTCCAATTTTATCACATCCTCGTTAACACTGTTACTTTCCATTTTATTTATTAAAGCCATCCTAGTGGGTATGAGGTAGGGACCACCTACAATATTAATTTCTTGGCGTGGGGTTTCCTGCACCTAACAGGGAGTGCATACTCAAAATCCAGACTTGTGTGAGGGCTGATCCATGTAAACAAATCCTCAGGGGATAAGACTGTTTCCTTACAGAGCCTATGCCTATCTCAGCCACCATCTCACTGAGGTTCAGACCTTCAAGGATCCCATAAAAATGGAGAGTTTGATTCCAAAGTCCCATCAGCAACAGACTTTGTACCTATCATTATTAAAACCCAAATATCCCCTACTTCTCCCATAGGCCCCCTTTTCCAGGGCTCCAACAAAATCAGCTCACAGATTTTCTCCGAGGGTTTCACCGGCTCATACTGCAACTCAACAAACCCCACTCCACAAACCTACTTCATCTATGACCCATAAGGATTTTCCTTACTTTGTTGCAATTTCAGCTATGCTTTAAAAATACACTTATTTTACTTTATTTTTTTGGTATTTTTATAGGGAGCGTTTTTCAGGTTACCTAATCCATCAAATGTCCTCCAAAAAATCATGTTCCATCTTCTGGCTTTATTTTTAGAAACCAGTTATATTATGTGATTGGAAGACAAGAAACCTAGACATGATTCTACTTGTTCATGTTTTAAAGGTAAGTTCAATGGTTTGTTCAAAACATTACAGACCCTTACATGAGTAGATTGGAAATTATGTCATGATAAAAGTTTGGATTATTGACATATTGTAATATTTCTCAGAATGAGTTTAGTAGCACAGTTTCCAAAATAGACTAGCATATTAATTATGAAAATAATTGTTTTAAGATCAAGTTAGTATTGTATTAAACTAAACAGCTTTCATAACTGCAAGACTTATATGCAATGTAGATAGTGAATCTCTAAGAAAGTGTTTCTCAAACTTATTTTCTTGGACCATCGTGTAGTACTAAATATTCAGAGGCACACACCACTTCTGGAAACCTTAATTCCACATGTAAAAATTTTCCATCAAATTATATAAGTCAGACTATTATCTGGATCATGACATACAAGTAATTCAGTAATTTACAGAATTTAAGATGACCTCTGATTTTTGTTAGCTACAATATTATCTTAAAGAAAGCTAAACTTTGATTTCTTTTTCATTTTTAATATCACCATAATCTCTGATACGTATGTTTATATATCAATAATCATAATAAAATTAAAAATTAGAATATTTACATACTTTGGAAGATTTGGAAGAGTGGAAAAGGAATTAGAGATCTCAGTACAGAAGGGAAAATGCACATTTAAAGAATAAGTTTTCCATAACAACAGAGTCAGATTTGCCCCATAGTGATTGTACCAAAAATAACTTCTCTGAAAGCCCTGGACACTTTAAATTAATGGAAATACTGAAGAGAACATTAAAGTCTCATTTCCCTAGACGGTGATTTATGGATTGGGTTTACTAGCCTAAATATTCTCCCATCTGCTGATAAATATATCTTCAGAGGTTTAGCATTAATTTTAATAATTCTAGTTTTGAATGCAGTTTTCCACAAGCAGAACTTTTTAAAAGAATTTGCAACACTTCTGTGGGAAAATCCCTAAAGTTTCATACGATTGAAATCTGTTCAGAAGTATAAAAACAAAGAACCATTAAAATAGATGTAAGTATCAAAGACATGGAAATGACTTCATAAGACATTGCACAGTTTGTTTTCTATTAAAGGACTAATTTTCCAGTTTGTACACTAGCGTACTTCCTAGATTCTTCTTCTAATGTTTTTCTACGAACTAGTCATATCCCTGTTAATTAACAACCATATCAAAATGTGGAAAAAAACTGAACATTAAAAAAAAAATCACAAAATATTTGAGTTGGACAAGTTCTCAGAGGGGATTTAATGAAACCACTCAATTTACAAATGAGGAAATTGATGGCAGGTGAGTTGGAACATTTATCCAAGGTTACAGCAACTTGCAATTTCATCCCCTACTGGGTTTTTCAACATCATGAACCAAGCAACTGTTTATTAATTTCAGTGATAGGTAAATAGCTGAATAGGAAAATTAGATAGACAGACCACTAAACTCCCTCTGACATTATTTCATCCATGTGTGTATGTGTGCACACATACACGTGTGTGTAGCCACTAACCCTATAAAATTTCAAATCTAACATTATATGAATATTAGGCATTGTGCTATATGACCAACTAGTTATTCTCCCTGAAACAAATTCTGTTTTCTCTCTTCTTCTCCATCTCCATCCATCTCTATTCTTTTTCAATCTCTTAGTTTCTGCATTGTTTAAAATTTAATAAATTCCATTCTCATATATGAATAAAACTCAAAATAAAATGACCTCATGAGAAATCTCATTTCATGGTAATTCCAATCTGGCAATAGCAAAGAATGATTGCATTGTTCTAAAAGCATTCCATATTTGCAAAACATACTGACTGCCATTGGTCGCATTCCTTTTCCAAGGGAGAGCGTACTCAAACTGACAGGATCACAGTTCTGCTTCAGGTTTTTGTTTTGTTTCTGTTTTAAATCTTAAAATGGTGATAGATAATTGTACCTCTTTCTTAAGGTGATCCTGAAAACTGAATGAGATAATGGGATAAAGTGCCTAGTTCAGAGCCTAGCGTAACAGATGGTCAAAATAAACATTGCTTTACTTTGCTCTCTGCTTTGCAATTGCATCATTACTTCAATTCCATAAAAGCAGGCAAATCTCTTTGGTTGAAATATTTAAAAAAAGTACAAAAATAGATGGAAAATTATATGACCCACTTCAAATTACTTTCTCTAAACTAACTCAGGAATTCAAAAGGAATTGATGAAACATAAACATAAAAGAAACAGACACAAAGAAATGTCCCATCTTACTTGTGCTTACTTGGGAGAAACAAGACAGGTTATGCTAAGCTCCAGGTTTGTCACTGAAAGCTCAGGCTACTTGTCTGTCTTTTTTAGTACCAGAAAGTAATTTGAGGGACAATTAGACATTCAGAGATGACCCAGATGTGATCGCTTTTCAGTAGCTGTATCTTTAATCAGGCATTCATTCAACATACATACATCATTGAGCAGCTGCTGTGTACACTGGGATAACTGTTAGTAGACATACAAATTAATAGAAAACTGTCCCTGTCTGCAGAAAACCGACAAATCTACTGCAGCAACGAAGCTCAGTGTGGTGGATGGAATATGAGAGAAATGAATAGCGCGGAATGCAGTGCTGGGAGACCTTGGCCTGCTTGGAGCAGAAGGAGAAACTAGGTCTGAGCTTAGTGTTTACAGTTAGAATTGACGATTCAGGGGTTGTCTGAAGGGAGAACATTCCATGTAGGGGCAAGCAGAGACAAGCATCAGGGCTGTGAAATGGATGGGAAAGTGTGACTAATGTAAGCCTGTGGCACATATGGGAATGCTGATATTATGGGGGAGACTTGTTGGTTTTCCTTACTTTCATTGGCACTTCTTTCTCTTGGGAGTGAGAGGTGTTCAAAGCAGCTTGCCACATGTAAAAATGTTTAAAGGCAATTAAGTACAAATTTCAATACAAATTGTTAAACAAAGAAATCGAAGCGACCGATAAGATGTTCAGGACAGGCTTCGTAAGGGCAGGAAGGATAAAGGAACAGACATCAGGAAGCCACCGAAATAGCAAAGCTGTGGAGGTGTTGGAACAACCAGAAGGAGGCTTTTAGGTCAATGAAACAGAGTCAGAGGGCTGACATTACCCGACTTCCAGACTTACTAGAAAGCTAGTTATCGAGACAGTATGATGTTGGCCAAAGAATGGACAAACAGATCAATGGGCACAGAACAGAGAGCCCAGAAATAGACCCACATAAATACAGTCAACAGATCTTTGATGAAGGAGCAGAGGCAAAACCATGGAGGAAAGACAGTCTTATCAACAAATGGTGCTGGAACAACTGCACACCCACAGGGGAAAAAATGAATCTGTACACAGACTTTACATCCTTCACAAAAATTAAATCAATACGGATCATAGGCCTAAATATAAAATGGAAAACTATGAAATTCCTGGAGCATAACACAGGAGAACATCTAAGCGACAGGTATGGTGATGACATGTGTAATACAACACCGAAGGCAGGATCTATGAAAAAAATCATTGACAAACCGGACCCCATTATAATTAAAAACGTCGACTCTGCAAAAGACAATGTCAAGAGAAGCTAAGCCACAGACTGGGAAAAAATATTTGCAAAAGACGTGTCTGATAAAGGAGTGTTATCCACAATTTACAAAGCATTCTTAAATCTCAATAATAATAATAATAATAATAATAATAATAATAAAATGAATGATCTAATTTTAAAAATGGGCAAAAGGTCTTACAGATAACTCACCAAAGAAAATATACAGATGGCAAGTAAGCATATAAAAAGGTGCTCCACATCATGTCATTAGGGAAATGCAAATTTTAAAAAAAGAGAGATGCCACTACACACCTACTAGAATAGCCAAAAATCAAAACAACTGACGACACCAAACGCTGGGAGGACGTGGAGCAATGGGAACTCTCACTCACTGCTGGTGGGAGTGCAAAATGGTGCAGCCACTTGGGAAGACAGTTTCGCAGTTTCTTACAAAACTAAACATACTCTTACCATATAATCCGGCAACACACTCCCTGGTATTTACCCAAATGAGTTGAACTCTATGTCCACACAAAAACCCGAACAAGGAAGTTTACAGCAGCTTTATTCACAATTGCTAGAACTTGAAAACAACCAAGAAATCTTTCAGTAAAATAGATAAATAAACTCTGATACTTCCAGACACTAGAATATTGTTCAGTGCTAAAAAGAAATGAGCTAGCAATCCATGAAAAGACATAGAGGAAACTTAAGTACATATTACTAAGTGAAAGAAGCCAGATTTATAGGGCTACCTACATACTGTATGATTCTAACTATATGACATTCTGAGAAATGCAAAACTGTGGAGACATTAAAAAGCTCAGTGATTGCCAAGTGTTAGGGGGAGGCAGAACAAAGAAAACTTTCAGGGAAAATTGAACCATATTTTAAATATTCCATGAAGGACCTGGTATTCAAATAACTGTATAATAAATTAATTTGCTAGGTGAGGATGAAATATAATATATTGAGCTGAATGTGTGCTGAGATAAAGGTTTTTCTAGGAATACCTAAATGAAAAGAGAAGATCATCTGAAAATTAGAATCTTAACTAAATTCACAAGTGAATACATATCTCCTATGCTGCCTTCTTGGCCTGAAGAAAGTTGATTCTACACAAAATACACCTCAAAAGTATTACCATCACTTTCAAACCTACTCTTCTGCCTCTGCTTCATGTGCATCTGGGTATACACATTCCGAGTGTAGGACAATATTTAGGTATTTAACTATAAGGATCCAAACTGAAGACCAAATATGGGTACATGGGAATAAAGACTAACTTGCAAATCCATTCATTAATATGTCTATTTATAGTTCTGTTGTGAAAAGTAGTCATTATTTTCAATATGGCCTCTGTGCCATGAGTTCAAATATTGTTATGATCTTCCAGTTATGGCAGACTAAATAATAAGGACCAAGAGTCAGGAGAAGAAAGAAACACAGAGAGGTGAGCCTGGAGTTTCCCAGTGAGGTGTCTCCTGATTCTGCCAGAGGTGAGGAGAAGCTGAGCAGTGCGGTCAGCAGCCGCTTTGGGCCACAGTGGAAAGTGTAAGAATCAGTATAGTGGGCTTTTTGGAAGGAGGAGGGGAGTAAGGTTGAGAGGAGGCGATGATCTTTTTCTTGACCTTGATGCTGGTTATACAGGTGTTCACATTGCCATAACTCATTCAGCTGTATATCAGTATTTTGTGCACTTCTCTGTATGTGGGGTATACTTCAAATTAAACAAGGAAATAAATCATACTAAGAAATGTCAACTGTGTTTATGTCCTTAAGTTTACTTAAACAAATTAAAGCGTCTTCTCCATGTCAGCTGCTGTGCTAAGTGCTAGCATTGCAACTTTAAGTAAGAGAGGAATGTCCCTGCCTTCATCAAGCTTACAATATAGGAAAAATATGGCATCGGAAAATGCCTCAGGTAAAGTAAAGAAGTTAGCACTTCCATTGAAAACCACTAACTTAATAAAGGAAGATGATGTCAGTTCTGAATGGTAAGTGGAAACCTAATTTATAAATTTACTATTTAGTTTTCTATGGTCACACTTTTGCTGTGATTTCTAAGCATATCAACTAGAGGTTGGAGGCCATGTTTTACTTCTCTTTGAATCCTCTGTTCCCTGCACAAGGTCTAGCTAACCGATATAAGTAAAAGGTTGGATGAAGAAATACATCAAGATAGTACATAGAATGTCTTCTTCAATGTACCTGGTTGCCTATTTGACTTTGCCTTTTTTAAATATAAGCTAACTCAAGGCAGAGATTTAATTCTTTAAATTTTATGGAAAAAATTAATGTCATGCACAAACTTAGTGCTTGATAATTCTCTCCTGATTATTAAAGATCCACTGTTCAGCTTTAATTTTTTAATCTTATACTGACTCATGGCAATCACATAAAAACTAGTTTTCAAAACTGCAAATATTTGTAATTTAGTCTAAGTTTTCATTTCATAGATGAGGCAAATAAAGCACTGAGAAATTTAATGACTTGCCTGAGCTCATAAACTAATGCATAATATTTAGACAGTCTCACCTGCAAATTCTCTCTACATCCCCAAAGAAGAAAATTTAGTCTGAGATCATTTTATGTGTTTCCAAATATGTACTGCCTGGTGGTTCAATCAAAAAACGAAAAATAATTCATGTAAGAAAAGCAGTGTGATTCTGCTTTAAACAGGAAGGTAAAAGAAGGCAGAAAATACACAATATTTATGTAAAAAAAAAAAAAATGAAGATCTCCAAAGTGTATGTATTTAATACCAACAAATGGTTTCAATAAAGTCAAAGTTATTTTGTAGGGATATGAAATAGCAAGTTTTTTAAATTGTTTATTATAAAAATTAGAAAATAATTTACCTTCACAATTATTTTCAACCTGCAGTCAAGGAACATAAAGCCTACCCAAGACACAGATTTCACACCTCTTATTGTTGTTGTTTTAATGGTAGCATCATCAAATTGAAGAGATCCAGCCAAAAAATTGAGTCTCTGCCTTGAATATTCTTATATTCAGAAGGAAAAGTCAAATAGACAACCAAATACATTAGATTCCTAGACTCGGTGGCCACTTTCTAAAAGAAAACTACATTGCTACATTCATAAAGCAGAGAAAGGTTTAAGCTCAGAAGGCTTTCTCACAAGACCGGGCTGAGAATTGAGAATGAGAGCCTCCAGAGAGCATTTCGCTAATTAATCTCTCTGGTATCCAGAGGTTTATTATCTCCACTGGGGCCACTTAACAGGTGGAAAGGAATCCTGAACAGAGTTTCATTGTCAAGTTGTTATGCTAAACAACAAAACTAGTCATGACACAATGCATCGTTCATCCTTACTAAGAAACTATTTAAGAGATTTGATATGATGACTGAATGACATACAAGAGATTTAGAAATACGGCAATTTGATGAACTATCGTTTCAGTTAAGGGTATATGAAAGAAAACTGGTTATTAAACGATTATCTAAAGTTACAGATTATACAACTTCTTGGGAACTTTACCTTTTTAATCAAATTCAGTTAATCAAAAATAATGAGTCATTTAAAATGAAAAAAATTCCTACACCAAAGAGATAATCTTCCTACGGGTTTCTTAAGGTTAAAGGTTGATTTAGAAAGAGATGAATGTTTCATGAAGACAAGTGAATTATAAATTTAAAAAGTATATATATCGCTTTGCCAAAACATTTTATAATCTGAAAATTAAAATGCAAATAAGCATATGGAATATTTTTACAATCAAAAAGTTAAAACACAGTTTCTATGTACTTTCTTGTGCACTGAGTTCATTGTATTAGGCCCCAAATTTTCTCAGTAGTCACATTATATCATATTATTCTTCCATACATGACTATTTTTGGTGTTTTATATTTAGAAAAGTATGTTAGCTTCTTGTTTGTCACTTATAATATCCAGAGGGAGTTCAAGAAGCTGAAAATTTCATAATCAAAATCCTTTCCTGCTGATATAACTGAAATAATGCTTCTTTGAGTTATATATTCTGGCCCCAAATAATATTTCTGGAGAAAAAAATAAATACAAATAAGAGCCCTGAACGTAATCAGCAACAGAAAAGACTACTATAAGACTCTCTGGGAGCTCTGCTACTTTAAAGTTAAGCAAAACCCCACCCAGGGTTTTGGGAACGGTCTCTCGAAGTGGGTGGCACTGCCCTGAAATGGCAACATGAGCCAAGCTGACACTCTTACTGCTGCGCCTGCAGCACCGCTAAAACGTCACAATAATGCCGGTTGGTGACTTACTCTGTAAACTAGAGCCATGCTGATTTTGAGTCATTTGGTTTCACTATGTCCTTTTCTTCCTTTTCTTTTTCTTGTTTTGTTTGGGAGCAATCTCATGGTTTTCTGGACAATTATCTTTTAGCAGCAGCTATTTAGAGTGGTAGTTAAGCTTGTGGATTCCAGAGAAAGACTGTCTGGACTGCCTCTGCTTTTTCATCTATGAAATGGGGATGCTGATCATTTTATCCACCACACAGAGTTGTGATGAAGATGAGTGAATGCATGCAAAGCTCATAAAATGGTGTCTGGCACATAGTAAGTGTTCATGATGTTATTTATTACTCATATTGTCCCACACCTATGACTCTCATATGCCAATCAAAGCAGCAGCCTAGCCTAGCCATCACTCATCTCAGTTGTTTTCAAATGAACAGTATTTTCATTATTAACATTAATTTAATCTCACTCTTATATCTACAGTTCTTGGGGGAAATCAATAACCACTGATCTTTTAGAAAGGACAGACTATTTTGAGGAACAACAAATTAAACTTAACTCACCGTTTTTAAATCAAATTAATCTTGTTTCAAAATAGTGAGAAGAGCAGATAACTTATACATTTGCAGACCTCACTTTGAGTAGTAGAGTTATTTTGGGAGATATTTATTCAAACAACAAATATTAGACCTAAAGAAAAAAATGTTACAAAATTGAATCACATCATACTTGCAGTTACAACACCCATCTATTGTAATTTGAAAAAGGTTTTAAATATTATCTCTGCAAAAATTAAATAACTCAAAATATTCTCAAACATGAGTTGATTAATTTCAAGCATAATTTATTAAAATTGGGGGAAAAGAACTATTTAAATAATGTAAAGTCAGTCTCCTCATTTTATTTGTATTGATTTCATTTGTAAAGCAAAAAGCCCTCTGGTTTGTTTTGTTTGTTTGGTTGGTTGGTTTTTGCCCTCCGGTCTTAATATTGTATTCTTGTTAGAATGGTGCAATTTAAAACATTCAGATTAAACAGAACTAAAAACAAAAATCACAGGATTGAAAACATAAACTTAACTTTTACCATGTAAGGTCCAAGGAACATATTAAGCAATACTAGACTCAGGTAGCATTTAAAAATAGTTTGGGCGCAACAATTGGAAAACCAGATCTCAGAACTGACTGTGGCACACACAATGCCAGTAAGCTTTTATTTTGCCTAGTGCACAGATGATAATCAAATGGATTATTTTAATACGAATTCCACAATGGGATCATTCTGGCATTGCTGACGAAAACAATAGCTATCACATACCGAAGGGGGTAAGACAACATTTCTGTAGATGAATAAGTTCAGGTGTATCTGTGAAATCAAAAAGTCAGTATGACATTATATCATGCCTTACAGTCAAACATTAAACACATTTGATTAAAGAAAAGGAAGTGCTCTGTAGACATTTTCCGTCCTTGATGGTAAGCCTCCTACAACACTGAAGTTAATAGGGAGAGACATTTGCCACTATGAATTCAGGATAAAATGATTTGCTTTTGAATCTTAAGAGTTCAAGTCAAATCTTTAAGTTATTTTCAAACACTGAAAGGGATCAAAGGAATGGAAAAGTCAATGTAACTAAGAGTTTTTCATGCATTTTAAGGACAGATATTGAGTTTTACAATGTCTCTTGAGAAAACTGCTATAATGTGGATGAAATGGCAATTCAAGAAAACAAATTCAATTCTGCAAATACTCATTGAGTATTTCCAGTCTATGCAAAGCACTTATGAGATACACAAACACATAAAATCTGTCCCTTGAGTAGCTTAAAATGTAATGGGAAACATAAACTAAAGTCTCAAATAACCATAAATAGTTACAAATAAAATGGTATAGATTATTAAAAAGCTGGGATAGAACACAAGTAACAGAGGGTTCAGAGAGGATTTAAGAGTGAGCAGAATGAGAAATAAGAAGCTGAAGAGGAAATCCATCAACATTTTTTTATTACCTACTCTTTTCTAGAGAATTTATATTCATCACCTCATTTCATCTTCAGCGTCGTCCTTTACAGTAGGTATTTTTTTTTAATTTGTCCCAAATTCACAGACAAACTGAGACACACGGTGATTAAACAGCTCGTCCAATGTCACCTAGTTAACAAGTAACCTGTGTGAGCTCTGTGTGATTACACAACTCCTCACTGGTTCCTGGAGAAGTGCTTTGAAACATGATAGTGGAAAGATCGTGCTTTCAAACACAGGTTCATCAAAAACAACCTTGTCTTTTAATGCTTAGGTTTTCTATAAAGAGATTTATTAGGAAGGAGGGAGCTGTAAATTAGATATGTTTTGGTCCCTTATTAAAATAAATCAAATTGGAAGAACTTCTAGTTAGAGATGGTTGAGTGAAAAAGCACCGATCTAGTACTTTGACTCACTAAGTTAAAAGAACAAATTTTAAAAAAAGCGTGGGGGAGGGATTTCTGATCTGGAATTAACAGAGTAATTCCCTACACCAGGCAACCCCTGACCCCCAGCCTTGAAAATAACTGTAAAATTCAGACATGCTACAGATAACAATTACCTACAGGCACTGGAGAACCAACAGTGAACAGACGCTTGTGCTGTGTCCCCATTTGCAGAAGAGAGGAGCTATACCGAGGAAATTCCCATTTTCATGGTGCTAGAGAGAGGCTAATGGTTACTGGCATGTCACACACAGGACAGGAGCCAGTAGAAACATTAGTCTTTCTCATGTAAACCATAGATGCTGAAGAAAACCCTGAAAGGAAAAGAGCTGTTTGGAGATTGGATCCCAAATGCTGTCTACCCACATCTTTCACCGGCCCCTGAACCATGCATGTGTGGCACAAAGAGACAAAGAAGTTAAAACTAACAAAAATGAAAACTTTAAGACTAAAAAGTACCATGGTTGAACTAAAAATGTCACAGGGCAGATTTAACAACCCAAGCCTAAACGACAGATATGATGGAGGAAAGAGTAAGCAAACTTAAATATAGATCAACAGTAACTATCAAATATGAACAGAGAGATGTCAAAACAGAACAGAGACTCAGGCACCTGTTAAATAGCAAATGATCTAACATATATGTAATTGGAATCCCAGTAGGAAAGAAAAGAATGGAACAAAATATTATCTGCATAAATAAGGTCAGAAAATATCCCAAATTTAATGAAACAAAGAAATTTACAGATACTCAATGAGGCTCAATGAACATCAAACAGGGTAAACACAAGAAAACCCTGGCTTCCCTTTCTTATAAATGCCTTACATGGATTAATTATTTAATCTTTACAAAATCTTCAAAACATGGGTAATATTAGTATCTTCGTTTTTAGATTAGAAACTAATACACATCCCAAAAAATGATTAAACTACTCAGACAAGATCTTCCAGCTACTCAACGGCCAGTCAATATATCAGTGCAGCGGTCTGGTTTCAAGACCTGCCTGTACCCTCCTCCATCGCCGTGAACATCCACTGGTGTGGAAACCCTGATGTCCAGAAGAAAAAACTGAAAAGATGGAACGGGATGATATGCAATCACGTAATAGAAGAAATGGAGACATCGTATCCCAGGAAGAACTGATGGTTACTACCGCAATCTGTCAGGTGAAGTTGCTAAATTTCATGCACTAAAAAAGGAAGTATGGATATCTAAACAGAAAAAGCAAGTCCTAAGCAAGTTAGCAAAAGTTAGATGGCCTCACGCTATTGTATAGCTGGGAATAGAATACATATGACCCATTAAAAAAAATTTTTTTTTTAAAGGCTACTTGATGAAATCCAGCCAACTAAATATAAATCAAAACTTAAGTACTCAAAAGGGAAAAATCCATTGTTACAAGAACTGTTCGTGAGCTCTGAATTTTTTATATTTCCATCAAAATACAGAGTTAAGACTAAAAAAAAAAAGGGTATTATGGTCAAAAATGAAATCCTGGTGATGTTAAATATTAATATCAAAATTGGTAATAAATATTTGGAAGCAGGTAAGAAAGCAGGAATTGGTGTAGGCACTTGAATCAGTTATCTATTACTACATAACAAATGACCTCAAAAACTAGCTGCTGAAAACAACAAACATTTCTTTCCTCTCACAGTGTGTGCGGGTCACACAGGCCAGCCTCACCCGGCGAGGGAAGGATCCAGGCAAGGCTGTGATGCGGGGAGGTGACAATCCCTGGGCCATCTTGGCTTCCGGCTACCGTGAGGGCACGTCCTCATCTTTCATTACAGGGAACACAGAGGAGAGCCAGCCGCCAACACGGCCTCCAGGGATTTTGTTCCTCTTTGTTTTCTAGATAGTCTATGTCATGTCCTTAAAGGAATCTGATTTAAAGCATGGACTGCCTCTCCTAACTTTTCCTAATTTCTATTCCTCTACCAAAGCCTTAGGTCCTCGTTTTAGAATTTGCCTATTCTCTCTTCTCCTGATGGGCTTTCTAAAGCAGAAGCAGTGTTCCTAACCACCACTCACTTAAATGAGAGGAGGTGTATGACTTCTAACCAAAGAGCCCTGTCACAGCAGAACACCCTAGATGTCAGGTAAATATAAGGTCTCCTGAGCACCCTCTTCTTACCCTGATGCAGTCAGCTAAGATTCTGTCTGTGGCGTGTACCTAAGAGAGAGAATTCAGAGCCTGGTCTCATGAGGGCAAAGTGACGTTTTCTAAGTTTGTTGGTTTGGATTAGTTTTCTAGTTTTTACTACCCTGAAAGACTGCTGTTTCATTTTAGACAAACATTTTAAACAATTACTTCCCTGATTATTAGCAAGCAAGAGAACTGTGGTGAAGTCAGGTATTGGCTGAATTTTACGCAATGGAATGTTATAGGACTTGACATTTATTCATTCAGTCCTTCCATAAATATTTATTGCCGTTAACTATGTACCAGCCACAATACTATGTCCTGAGACTCAGTGATGAAGAAACAAGAAATACTCCTGCCCTCGCAGGATTTACATCCTACGCATTGCTTGCTGCCCTTGCAACGTTAGTTGGTATTCCAGCTACACATTCCTGCACAAAGAAAACACCTGTGGGGGAATTTATTTTTCAGAGGTGTCCCAACATAGACTATCTCCCACCCAATATGCTCTTCATGCAGTGTGACTTGAGACTCCTCCAGAACCCAGGGTTTAGTAGGGTAACCAGCTCACTCTGGCTTGCCCAGAACTTTTCCAGCGTTAGTACTGAAAGTCTTGTGTTCCAGGAAACCTCTCAGCCCCAGCCAAAAGGCCATGGGACTTGGTCGCCTGAGACTTACCTTCCCTCTCTTAATCCAGGTGTCTTGAGACCACATTACCAAGGACACATGTGACTTCCAAGACTCAATCATAAGAGGCAACAGACATTCACCTAACTCTCTTGAAACCGGGTGCCAAGCCCTGAGGAAGCCCCAACTTGCCATGGAAAGAGACTACGGAAATGACACAAAGTCACATGGTGTGACAGCCAACAGTCCAGCTCAGGTCCTAGCTAACATCCAGAGATGGAAGGGAAGATGTCTACCTATGACTCAAGCCCTCAGCCATCAGGTCACCCCCAGCTTTCAGATACTGTGGGTCACAGCAGAGACAAGCCAGGCCTGCTCTGTCCCGTCCAATTTCCCGAGCCATACAGCCACGGACAGATAATGGTGGTTACTGTTTAAGTCATGTGTGGTAGTGATTTGCTACTCGGGAATAGATAACTGACATACAGCCCCAAAACTTGTTGACTCAAAAGCAAAACATTTTGATGTAACTGTCAGTTTTATGGACCAAGCAATCAGTCCAACTTCGGCTGGGTGAATCCTCACGGCACTGACCTGGGCTACTCGGCGATAATCACTGGATAATAGTCTGCTTTGGGGAGCCCAACACAGCTTCATTCGCACATCTGGAATCCTGGGAGCTATGGCTGGCAGCTGGGGCTAGCCGGGACTGCCGGCCGCAGCATCTCTCCAGCATGGCAGGCTCAGGGTATGTGGCCGCTCAGAGCTTCTGAAGAATGTTCTGGTAGCCCAGGAAAAAGCCGCAAGGCTTCTTAGGACGTAGCCTCCAAAGTCCCAGAAAGCGCTTTCCACCAAGTTCTATTAGTCAAGCAAGTCACTAAAGCCAGGCCAGATTCCAGTCGAGAGGAACTGGATCCTACCCCTCAATGAGGAGAGTAGCGACCGATTTGCAGCCATGTCAAGTCTGTGTACTTGGTATCACAAGAATCGCACACGAGGACTAGGAGCTAAGATGACAAGATCGAGAGTTTCAAAGCCACAGTGCGTCCCTCTTCTTTATCTTTAGGTTGATTACTCTTCAACAGCTATTTGGACACCCAAACAAATATTATTTTTTTGTGGGTTCAAAGGCCATTATATTAAGGTCAGGCTGTTATGCTAATCATCTGAAAATGGCAAATGCCAAACTGTTGTGCATGGGTGTTTAGAACAGTCCATGTGGACTGCTACTATATACATAGTACTTTGTGTTAAAAAAAAAAAAAGTTATTTTTAAAAGTAAGATTCTATGAATCTACAGCTAATCTTTATTAACACTCTGGGGAAACAATGTAAATTCTAAAAGAACATAGGAATCAAATTTCCAAGTACAAAGCAAAGGATGACTGTTCTAAATAAAACGACTTTCAGACTTGATATTTTCACACATGCTGCTGCAGTGTATTTTGCTTTGTGTTATAATTGCTAGTAGGATTTTGCCAAGGCGTTATTAAAAGCAAATTCAACATTAAGCAATGATTTTCACGTCAACAGCTGCCTTCCAGCAAGCTTTCTGTCTTAGGCATATGGAGCCAGTGTTTATTCCAATGAATTGTAATTTTCAATGACTTCATAATGAGTAGGGAGCTGCTGGATTTGCACTTCTTGACTTTGGTAGCTTCACAGTCTCCAGTTTGCAATCTATTATTCATTTTGATTTGTATATTCCACACTTATTTCTCTTTTCTAAGAATGATTTTTAAAAGAAATTTTATTTGAATTTATTCCATTTGAAGTCTAGAGTGTATCTTCCCAGATTAAGATTTAAAAAATTAAGAGAGGCTGAAACTAATTTGAGATTCTTCACATAATCGCTCTTCTTCCTTCAGCCTCTTATTTTTCTTCTTCATCTTTATTAAAACAACTATTTAAGAGCCCACCATATGCAGCACACTTTGGGCCTCATACTATGATTAAAAAAAAAAATACAGGAAACAAAGTCTACATTCAAAGGGTTTACAATCTTGTTGAGGATATGAGACACATGTATTTAAAATAACAGTACAAGGTTGTTTTGAACTGGATGTCAGAGGCCAAGTGTGGGGCCCCCTGCATACCCTTGAACTTGAACGATGTTCTCTAATCTAAGAAATCATGACTGGAGACATTACTCCTCCCTTCTTGGAGACTGTCTGGTACCTTGACCGTTCTCTGGTCACCCAAACTCCAAGGGACATCTTTCAGGACTTCCTCGGAATGAAGCCCCTGCTATGATTCACTCTTTCTGGAAGAGTCCTCTTGTCTAATTCCCCAGATGACAATCACACAAAGAGTTTGCCTCTGATAAACGGACTGTTGAAAGAAGCTATTATTTAAAAACTAAGAACTTAGTATCGATAGAAATAAGAGAGAGAAAATATACTAGAATGGGTGTAGAGATTGGATGGCTAAGGCATGAGAAGGAACAGAAAGAGAGAAAAGGCTAGTACTGTTAAGGGAGCAAACAGTTCCCTTCAGGTCAATGGGAGTTATCCATAATGATGCATAACAGATAACCCCCAAACCTGCGTGCCGTACAATGAGTGTGTACTGCGTGCACAAATGGGGTGATCAGGCAGTTCTGCTGATCTTACCTAGGCTTGCTGACAAGTCACCGGGGATGGGCCGGCTGTCAGCTCATCCAGAATGACCTTGGCTGTCTCAGCTGGTACAGCTTGGATTGCACCATATGTCTGTCACTCCTCTCCCAGCAGGCCAGGCTAGCACGCTCTTTTCCTGGCAGTGGGAGAAGACAAGGGCAAGCAAAGCAATGGCACAGTGCTTTACAAGACTCTCAGTAGAAACAGGAGCTCAGAGCCAGCAAGGTCAGGAGAGTGTAATTATCCTATATGACCGGGGGCTCGCAGGAATCTTGGCGAGGATGCAGGAAGGGAGATTCGAGCCAATGTTATCTTGGTATCGAAGACAGAGAAACCCCAGCTGACACCAGTGTATTCGTTTTCTGTTGCTGCTATACAAGTTACCATGGATTTAGGAGCTTAAAACAATAGAAATATGTTAACTAGCAGTTGTGTAGGTCAGAAGACTGGGTTGGTTCCACTGGTTTCTCTGTTCTGGTTTCACAAAGTCAAAATCAAAGTTTCAGCCACAAGTTTCAGCTAGCTGGGTTCTAGGATGCTTTAGGAAAACAAAAGGCTTCCAAGTTCATTAGATTATTGGCAGAATCCAGTTCCGTGTCATTGTAGCATTAAGGTCCCACGCCCGTGCTGTTTGTCAGCTGAGGGTCATTCTCAACGTCTATAGGCCACCCATACGCCTTATCTCCTTCATCTTCAAAATCAGCTCTAGGTGGCTGAGTCCCTCTCACACTGTGACTCTCTCTAATCTCTACTACTGCTTCCGGCAGGAAAACAAAACAACACAACACAGAATCTTCTCCTCGCCCAGCCAATGAAAAGCCACCACACTTGAAACTCCCAGTTTTCTCCAATGGACTCTTGGTTGTGCAACAGCCCCTCTGAATTCCCCTTTCTTCTATAAAACAACATTCCTCCCCTTTGTTCTCCGGACTTGTGCGTGGTTCGCCATTAGACCACATGTCCAGAATTATAATTCTTTGTTGTTCTCAAATAAATGCTGAGAAATATCTGTCTCTTTGTTTAAGGTCAACACCTAAGACACATGCAAATGAAATAGATGGAAGGAACTATGCCAGGCTACAGGCAGAAACAAAATCATACTGATATCTATGCCCAGGTAGGATTCTCGAGCTATATTTGCTCATGCCCCCCCACCCCCCATCCCACATTCCCTTTTCCTCCATCCCAGAAACTCCCTGGGATATTTCTGAGAGTCTTGTTTGGGGTCTTGCACGTTTCTGTGACCAGTCTGTTTATGTCCCTCTGCTCCGGCTTCTTCCTCTAGGTAACCCCCACGGCTTCTGCCCTGGTGCCATCTGTGGGAGCATAACCTGCCACCCCAGGGGCCTCCTGAGCCTTCAGGTGACAATGCAACACTGTGCTTGGTGGCTGGGCTGGGGGGGGGGGGCAGAGGGAGAACTGGGGTGGTCCTCTCCCCAAATCTATGCTGTAAGTGCCCTGAGGGGCCCTAAAGCAGCGCTGCCTATATCCAACGTGTCGCAGTCTTCCTCTGGCCTGCACCTCCGTCTCCCCTGGGGCTCCACAGGTACCCTGAAGACTAGGAGAAGAAAAATTCAATCTCATCCCCATTGACTACAGGTCTTCGCCACATAACACTTCCTTCTACTCCTAAAACAAAAGATTAACAATTCCTGTATATAGACCCCTAAAGAATCACAAGTCAACCAGTTCCACAAACAGCCTGACTCTATTTCCCCATCTGGATTCAGCTAGGATTTCCCGCTCCGTAATAAAAGAGTAGCCAAGGAAAGTCAGCTTACTGAGAAGAGTCAGGAAAATAAACTTAATAGAATAGGTAAGGCTTTAACAGGAAACTGTGGGATTTGAATAAATGCAGAGAGGGAAGGTATTTTAAGTCATTAGTAAAGAGAAAATGGAGACATAAATTTGGCTGAACAAAGGCAAAGGTAAAATTCATTTCACCTAGTCATTAAGATTCTTCACAGGTATCTGGTAGAAGAAACCATCTTTAACTCAACCCACAGAAATCTCCTTTCACTGACTCTTATTCTCAGAAAGAATGTCTACATTTCTGGGAATGATCTACACACACACACAAATATTTCTTTCCCATTCTCTTGAGAGGATTTTTTTTTTTTAAATTTTTAACCCAGATAACTCACTCTGGCTTTGTCTATAATGAGTAATTTCACTTTGCTTCATTTCCCCTACGCCACAGTTTTGTTTTCTGTCGGGTTTCCACGCCCTCCCGTCAGGCAAATGTCTTTTCTCTTTTCCTCAGCACCATCACAAGCTCCAAATGGCTCTTTCTGCCTCTCCAAAAACCTGTAAGGAGTAGAAACACATTCTCCCTGCCATGAGCTCTTCCTAGCAACCTCGACCTGCTAACTGGAGGTCTCAGTGACAGCAGGACAAAGTAAGTCACCTGCTATTCACATTCCAGGCAGGGAGGACTGTATCTGGGAAAAGCATGTGTTTTCCCACATCTCAGAGATCTGGTGTGAGCACGGGCACAAGCCCAGGGGTCTCGGCCACCGTGACTCCAGAGCTGGCTTCCATCCTCAGGCCTGCACGCAGCATGCCAGCCACCGTACAGGCTCTGGTTTATGCCCCGAGGGTGTGTGTGGCGGGCGGAAGGGGTGTCCAGACAGGGCTTGTGTACAGCACTTATTTTTCAGCAGAACACAGAGGTTATACAGCTCCTAAGCCCAGAGATCATTCTATTGTGGCTCATTCATGGCTGTGGTTTGGTCTCAGAGGAACATGTCTTAGTGAACAGAGTTTGCTTAGGACTTAAATTGCTCTAATCATTTTATGTATCAAGCGTTCTTGTTCCAAGAAAGGGAAGGTTGCTTGCTTGTTAAGGAAACAAGCATTATAACCGGTTGACAAAACCCAACTGGAATGAGTTATGAAAAGGTCAGATAAACAGGCACATGTTTTTACAGGGCTTTTAAAAATGCAAAATGTCTATAGATAGTAAAATAATCCGAGTGGTGACACAGCAGCATCACGCCGTCTAGTTTAAGAGTCTGTTTAATGTAAAAGAGATTAAATTAAATCATGCTGAAAAGGCGATTAAATACACACGAATCTATTTCCAAAAACTCACCAAGGGCCTTGATCTGCTACATTTCATCTCTCTTTTTTTTTCATTCACTGAAATACACTTGGATTAAAAAGTTGGGGTGGTAATCTGTGACCGTCACAGTTGTGTGGTGCAGCTGAATCCTGTTTAAATCTACCACAAGGGCTTTTTAACTATAGTGCTACTTAGAACAAAATGACACTTACCCTTGACAAGTGTTAACGCTTTGTTGGTGCTGTTACTGTGGCAGCTTCTCTAAGGAATACCCCTAAGGCTGTGGCATTTTCTGAAGGTCTACAATGCCTTGGGTGCTTTGCTTGGAGAGCTTTAACTTTCACACCTGTTTGCAGCATAGGAGTTGTTCTTCTGATTTGACCAAGAGAAGCTGACAGTCCTGGGTGAAAGGAACTTGCCTCCTTATGCTCAGGTCCCTGTGTTGCTACTCAAGCCCAGATTATCATGCACACACTTTCCCACCACACACGCCTTGGGCTGGAACATGCCCCTCCAGAGGGGAGACTCTCCTGTGACCTCGGTCTGTGTTCCCTCGTCGGTGCCCTGGCTTCCTCGGCTGTTCCTTTAGTTGGTTAGCACGTTTCCCTGAAAATAAGACCTACCCCGAAAATAAGCCCCAGTTAAGATCGTCAGCCAGATGGGCGCATTTAGTACGTTATGACAATGTTCCAGAAGAAGATGACATGACTGTATTTGAATAAATAGCTTGTTGTACATGAAAAAAAAGACATCCCCTGAAAATACACCCTAATGCACCTTTTGGAACAAAAATTAATATAAGACCCGATCTTATTTTCAGGGAAACACAGTAGTATTCTGCCTACCATCTCCTCTGAAATGTCAACTGAATAAGGACAAGGGACCATATCTGCCTTATTCACTTCGGGACAGCCAAAGCTTAGCAAAGGTTTGCCATATAACAGACAATTTGGTAAATATTAGTTGATTCTAAATAACTCCCAGCTTTTTTTCACTCACTACATTGCCTCTCATGGACCATTAATTCTACTGAAAAATTGTTTTGTTCATGAATTCCCCAAATAAAACAATGTTAAAGATAAAATAGTAAGAACAACATGTTCCAAATGGATCCCTTAAAGTCCCATATTGTTAACTGTTTCTCATACAAATCTTTCTGGTTTCTTGCAACACTTGAAAACCAAGATGCTTCAATGTCCCAGTGATAAAATGAGTATGGGCTCATCTACCCTCTAAAAAGTTCTACCTGCAACAACCAGAGGGAAGAGATCCCAGCAGAGCTGCTTTGGGGCGGGTCCAGAGTTTGTGCTCATGGCTGGCGGAACTGTTCGCATGTGTACTACAAACATATGTGAAGTGGTATCATGACGTCCTCGGGCCACCAGCACAAGTTAGGCATCATTCTCTGCTGGGGACTTGAAGAGCCTACAGAACAGGGTGTCCTTAGGAACTCACAGTGAAGTACGTCAGCGTATGTCGATGGTCGTTTTCACGTCTGCATCTCCTAAACATGATCAACCCTGACAGCTGCCTAGCTCCCAGGGACCCGGAGCTTGTGGTGTGGAGGGCAGAGGAAGGAGTAGAGAGCAATCAAATCAAATGTTCATTTCTTGTTCTATTATTATTAGCTGCAGGGCAGTGGATGTGCTGTAGTTGACCTTAAGGAAGGACTCCATTTGCGAGAATTTGCCATTCATTTTGTGTTGTTTTGCATTGCTGGTTGCCTGGTCATAGTCTAACTTTCCTTAAAGCCCAGGGGAAGCTAAGAAAGCACATTTCATTTCCCACTCCATTAGCAGGAGGGGAAAGCTACAGGAAAGTAGATATAATAGCATTTGCTGCTGAAAGTACAAAAGACCATAAAGCATGAGCCTACCCAGGTGGCAGCTGCACGCAGCATGACCACACCACAGGTCCAAGGTCACTTGAAACTGGAGGTGTCATTTCATTAAGTTTGCCCAGCGTATGACAAATTTTACTAACAGTTTATCTGTTTAGTTTTACGTCATTCAAGTCTAGAACGAGTGGTTTTTGTGCAGTATGCTCTCATCTGGTATTCTGTGCAGCTCCTAAGACAAAAGAAGCAGTCTCAGAGAAGCACAGAAAAGGGTTTCAGTCGTTTACCGAATTTCATAGTAACACTTGCTTACTATTGTAACCACACGTTCAAGAGTGTTGTCTCCAAGTATAAAGACCAATGATGGGAAAATGGCACTAAATATCTACAGAGAGTACACTGATTTGAACCACAAAGAGATATTTCCCAATGCTTCCTTTCCTCTCTTCAATTTTTTTCATGTATGAAAAAGTGTTAAACTATTTTTAAAGTGTTTGCTGTAGAGACAACTCCAACTGTCATGCTCATTGCTGAAATGATACCCTCTGTTCTGGATTACTCAATAGCCTGTACGTCTTATAGGTATCTGTGATTTTCTCCAACTTCTTACAATACTCCAATACTCCAATCGTGTGGAAAGTGTATAGAGGTGATCAGTGAACAGCTGCATGGGCCACCCAAGAACACCACACCCGACTATCACCTGTTTGAAATAAAAACCACTCCCCTGAGATTGTAAGTATGGCCGCCAGAGAGTGCCTGCGCGTTCTCGCCTGCAGGCTGAACGGGAGGGGACGGAGTTTAAGGGCGTCATATTGGAGTCGGCTTCCTGGGTCCCTCATGAAAAGCTAACAGGAGAGCCACCGAGAGATTTTGTTAAGACACAAGTTTCCACAGTCATCCGTCTGTCTGTCCTTTCCCTTCCTCTCTCCCCTTCCTTCCCTTCCTTTTTCCTTTCCTGGTGGAAGGTATTTTCTATCCAGAAAAATGAATTCAGTTTTGTTTTGTGTTAGTTCCCTTAACACAAAATTCTTTCACTGCTGTCTTTGTATGACTTTTCCCTTTGACTTATATCGCTGTTATCTTTCTATCCTTACTTTAGTAAGCTGTTACTAAACTGTTTACTTACCTGTTTAACTTTTATTTTCCTGCTCTTTTCCTTTAAAAATATTTACCCTTAGAATTTAATATGCACTTATTTTTACCTTTAATGTCTTTTTTTTTTTTTTTGCAATCCCCACGCTTCATCTTTGGCTTTGTCAGCCTGTACCACCTGATGCTGCTGCTACGAAGATTTGGACCAGACTCTCATTCCTTTGTAAATAATCTGCTTTCTTTATAGAGGCTTTTAGGGCTTTCCTCCTCATCCTTCATGTTCTAAAATCTCTACCATGTGGCCGAGAGTGTGTGTGTTTGAATACATCCCACTCAGGACTGGGGGGTTCCTTTATCTGAGGGACCATATCTTCACATCTGGAAACTCCCTCTCTTCTTTCCCTTAAGTACCCCTGCCATTCTCTCCACTTTCCCCATCTGGCGCTCATTTTGGGAGATGTTGGAACGTTTAATGCTATCACCCATGTTTCACCTCTTCTCTTCTATTTTTGCTTCTTTATCTCTTTTCCTGAGTGCCGTTTTATGTCATTTCTCCATTTCCAGCTCATTAATATCTTTCAACCATTTTTGTGCTGTTCTTTTGGAAATGCAGTGAGATTTTAATGTTAGTAATTATGCCATATTTCTTATATTCACATTCTCTAGGTTTTGCCATTATTACCTCATTTTAATTGAGATATAATTGACATATAGCTTTATTGTTACTCTGTAGTCTTGTTTCATAAATCCCTAATCATAGTCCCTGATTGTGATAGCTTTGTTTGTAACTCTTAGGACAAATGTGATATTCTAAATCCCTGCACTGATATTTCCACTAAGCATGTTTCCTTTGGGTGACATTGTCACCTCTCTCTCACATGACCAGTGATCTTTTGGACCGGGCTGTCTCTGTCACCAGGGCATTTGCAAAAACCAAAGAGCTTTTCTTTTCTCCTTGAGTTTCACTCACACTTCTCTTGCCCGGAGGGAAGTATGTGAAGTCTGCGGCCTGGCTGGAGGGGAATGGGTGGCGGGAGGCAGAGACCCCGAGCTTGTCCTGCGTGACTGCTCCACTGCGCGTACCTGAGCAAATATACCCGCAGATGCCCATTTGGACACTTCTGCTCCCGGCTTCTGCCCCTGGCAGCAGGAAGGGCACTCTGCCCAAACAAAATTATTCCATTAGTCCATGTGGACCAACAGCTGGACCCTTCATCAAAGCATAATATTAAAAAATGATAGCTCTGAATCTGAGTGGTGGACACCAGTATGGAAATCTACTGACATGTGTGAGTAAGTGTGTAAGTGCACACACACACACAAATACATAGATACATTTATATCTATATCTATGTATGTTATATGTAGGACAAAATCCAAGTTTTTAACGTGAATACGTGAGAGTAGAAGAGGGTTTTATTTTCTTTTTTACTTTACTGCTTCTTATTACTTGAATTTTTACACACATGTAATCATATTTAAATTTTAAATAATTATTAAAATAGAAAGAAATATAATTTTTGCAATGGAAACATTTCTCTGAATAGTTAAATTCTACAAACCAGTAGTATTGTACCACTTGAATTGTAACATTCTAGCCTCTGCTAGAATAAATTTTAAATGAATTACTTTTTGGTGTTGTGCCATGAACTTTTTAAAGGGAAGTTATGAAAAAATTCCTGTGATATCTGTTGTTTCATTTACCCTATGAAAGTTGTTAAGGAAACAAGTCATTACATTTTAACCTGGTATATTCGTACCAGGAATATCATATTCATCTCCTGAGCAGTGGCCTTGTTTATAGCTTAATGAGTTTATGAATCTTGTAACTAATTGCATTTCCCTCTTCAACTGGCTGCTAGAAAACTGCGAACCAAATAGCCAGCCCACTTTTAGCAATTAGACAGAATCTTGCAGTAAGCATTTGGTAAATTCTTTCACCCCTTGCTTCATCCTGTGTTTTTGTAATATTTTTCCTTTACCTGAATTTCCTCACTTTTTAATTTTGTATATTTTTGTAAGTTGCCTGAAATCCTTCTTAAAACAAAGCAAGGTATAAATAACTAAAATCATAATATGCAAAGCCAACACTGCCAGGACACAGTGACATTTCCATTTATGTCCTAAATATCACTAGTTTTCCCCATCCTAATACCCACATTTCCTCTCCACAGCCCTAGAAAAGCCATTTACTCTTAATATACTGTGGAGTTTATCAAGCATCCAAGAATCCAGGGAGCTTTGAAGGGAAGGTTGTTCGAGAAATAGGCTAAGCTGCATCCTAGCTGTCAGTGGGTCCCCAGTTGAGAAGTGTCGTCTGCAGGACTATTCGGGGGGAAGGTAATACTTATCACAGTTAATAAACAATGTGGAGTATAAGTCGTCACTTGCACTAGTTAGATCCCAAACTACATCATCATCCACTGACATTTATTAAACTCATTTTCTTATGTGGTTGTTGTTGAGTCCCACTGATGTGCAGAATTGAAAGCCACATGAGTAAAAAGGCACTCGACTTTGGTTTTATTGTAACCACTCTGAGAGAGAAAAAGATCTAAAACATTCCTTTCAATCACTTTCCTATTTCCATACTTCTGGGAAAATATGTCAAGATAAAGCTGTTTTTATTATACTATATTAGCTGAGCCCACAAAAGAACAAAAAGTAGACAAGAAAACTCTAATAAAATTAGGAACAGTCAAAATCCCAAGCCATTGTTGTGAAGGCTATCCGCCAAACCGGGGACGGTGTCACAAACTGACATCTCCGTCTCCAGACCCTGCGTGGGACTGAGCTATGAAACCTGAGCGACATAAGCCCAGGAAGCCGCCACAACCACTGTTTCCTTGCATCAGTGAGTTCCACAGGGGCCCAGTTCCACCCACACTGAATCGTAGACAAAGGACCAAAGGAGAAACCATTTGTACCTGCCACCTTTAGTTCCTGAGACAAAGCTTCCTAACTGAGCAGTTGGAGAGGGGGTGAGGCAAAAAGTACAATCATGTTTACAATAGAAACCAGAGTCAGTTCCTAAGAGAGCTAAATAAACCCAGTGGCACAATTTGGAGAGCCACAGACACACAGCGCTTCACCGTCTATCTGTCCAAGTGGAGGCCAGTGTGCCCAGGAGAAGACACGCGACTCGTATGTGAGGAAAGGCTGGTGCTGGCAGCCGCCCTGCATCATGTTCCCTGTCTCTCTCCACACAGTTTTGTGAGTCAACAACCTGCACATTGAAAACAGAGTGACAGCCAGGACAGAAACTAAACATGGATACAAAAACAAAAAAGAGCACAGAACGTAGCAAGTAAGAATCAAATGAAGAACAGAGAAGACTGACTGACTCTCAGCCTCTATTTGGATCTTCCTCTCAGGTAGTGCAGAGACCGGAAAGATACAAACTACATTTCCCAGAGGAACTTGCACAGGGAGCTCCTGTACCATTTAGTTTCCACCAACTGATGTGTATCTTTCCGTGTCTGTGAAACTCGACTTCGGAACAGAGGCAGTGAGAAGAGATGCACGGAAAGAAGCCGCCCTCTGTGGGCACGGGGCACAGCCGCTGCAGCCTGGCTCTGGAGCAGCAGCCATGGGGACAGCTTCCCAGCTGGCAGGCGGCCTCCTCATGTCAGCAGGGACACCCACTGCGCTGGCTGCCAACCAGCTCTGTTCTGTGGCCTGCGGATCATTTCTGATCGCTCAGCCTGGAACTTACTTCTTCAGCCCTTCCAATATTTCTGAAACCCAATAATATGTTGTAATAAATCCCTTTATTAAACAAGCTACATTCTGCCCCTTGCAACTGCGCATCTCCGTAAGAGCACTCCAGTGAATCGGCACGTTTCATTGTTTTATCACAATTTATGAATGATAACCAGGGAATACCAACTATTTGGGGAAAGCTTCAGCACGGAAGTGAAAGACCAAGACTAAAAATCAGACTGGTGCTTGAGAGGGGCAGCGAGAGAGGGAGTGTGGGTGAAATGGGTGAAAGTGGTCGGAAGGTACCAACTTCCAGTTATAAGGTAAATAAGTCCTCAGGATGTGATGTACAGCATGGTGACTACAGTTAATAATACTGTTTATATATTTGAAAGTTGCTAAGAGAGTAAAGCTTAAAAGTTCTCACCGCAAGAAAAAATTTGGTAACTATGTATGGTGACGGATGTTAACTTACTGTGGTGATCATTTAGCAGTATCTATAAATATCCAATTATTATATTGTATACCTAAAACTAATGTAATGTTGTGTGCCAATTATACTTCAATAAATAAATGAATAAATAAGCAAAATTCCCCAGAACATATAACTTTAAAGGATTTACAATATTTATAGACCAGAACAGAATTTAAACAAACAAAATTTCTTTCAAAAAGCACAAAAGAGTTTATAAAAGATATTACATCAACAAAGCAAACATGTTATTATGAAAAAGGACCGACTAGGGAACCAGAAATGCATCAGTTCTTAAAATATTCAATTATGATTACTAAAATTTAAAAATTTGGTAGAATGTTCAGAAGGTAAAATTCAGATTTTCCTACAAAAGTAAAGTAAAATGGAAAAAAACAATGGGGGTGGGAGGGGGATAATCTAGATTTTAAAAAAACAGAGAATTCAGACAGTCCAAAATCAGAATAAAATAAATCACAGAAGGAAACTTCCAGAAAAACAGACATAAAATTATCAAAGCAATAATTCAAGGGAATAACTCAATGGTCAAGTACATAAACCTCTAGATGAAAGAATATACTTAGTGCCCATTCCAGTGGGTAAAAAAGGGGAGATGAGACATAGCAATGTAAACTTTCAGAACAAATCATACTGGTATCAAATTTTTCATCTGAAACATTGGGTGCTGGAAGACATTTTTAGAGAGACTCAGAAAATTTATTTCCCATATTCCTTTCATCAGGGAGCTGTGAGAATAAACTGTGGCAAAATGAAGATGTAAACCAGAAAATATGTTGGAATGAATCCAGGGAAGCAAGGAAGGACGCACCAAGTGCTGAGACGACAGCTGCGGGGGAGACTGGCGAGCAAGGAGTCTGGAGAAGAGCCGGGATGCAGCTCCCAGGGGAGGCCCTGGGAGATGAGAGGATTCCATGACATTGGGAAGAGTTTTACAAGAAAGCAAGGACACACTCAGTTCCAGCTTCTGACATGTAAAGAGCTGGGAAGTCGTCACTCTCATCATCACAAGGGAAAAGCTATACAAAGTACAAATCAATGACCTTCCTTAGAAGCATCAGAGAATTGAGGCCACTGTGCAATCCAGCACCTCAACTCTAGAGACAGGCGGACACAGAGACTCACAGTTGTGATCTGCTTACTGGAAGCAGGAGCCTCTGCAGCCAGCAACTGGTCCAGACGTGGAACCAAGAACTTAGGGAAACTGCCGGAGGCCAAGTGTGGACTAGCTTGAGTTTTCAAAACTCCGAGGACCCAGTCTTAGAAGAGCCGCCACATTTTCATGGGACTTACTTATCTCCAGAACTCCGACTGGTTCCCACAAGCAAATAGCAAAGAAAAATTCCCTGTTCAAGGAGTTATGGGGGGTAGGGGGAGGGTTGCATTTTGGGCAAGGAGAGGAGAATGTCATCATTTTGAAATATGCCCAGAGTATTCTCCTAAACAAAAGTCTGCCCTTCCAGGGAGATCATGAAACCCTTAGGTGATCTAAGGGAAAGGCCCTTAGTTAACTCCAGTCCTCCAGCCTCCCTGACTCACAAAAAGGGAGAAAGAAAAGGCTAAGAAGTGCTTTTAAAGGTCACCTCCATGGAGCTCTAGTCCACCAATAAAACTGAGATTTACTCAAATAAGATTAGAACTCCCTCATCCCCTGCCACCACATCAATGGGACTTCAGTAAAACAACAGGAGATCACATCTGAGAGAGCTGCACAGCACAGACTGGACTTAAGGAGTTCTTTCAGAAATCCGAAGACAATAGGGAGGAAAAAGGAAACTAGAGAAAACTGACACCTCTGGCACTCACGCTACAGCAAACGTCAAACACAGCCACTCCTAGCCAGAGTGACACAAATCTCACACCAAAGGCCTAATTACCTCAGTTCCCAGTACCTGAAATAGCATGACCAGCTTTCGACAAAAAATGACAAGGCCGAGTCCAAAGAGACACAGCAAGCGTTAGAACTAGGCTCAGCTATGACACAGAGTTTGGAATTAGCAGGGGGGGAGTTTAAAATAACTATGATCGATATTTAATAAGGGCTCTAAAGAAAAGAGTAGACCAGAACAGATGGCTAATAAAAGCACAGAGATGGAACCTCTAAGAAAATGCTAGGAATCAAAAGTATTGTAAGAAAAACAACTGCCTTTGTAAATGCTTTGATGGGCTCATGAGTAGACTGGTGAAAGAACCAGTGAGCTGAAAGATATATCAAGAGAAATGTCCCAAACAGAAATGCAAACCAAAAAATGAATGAATAAAAAAATACAGAGTAGTATATCCAAGAACCATGAGACAATTACAAAAGCTGTTAACGCAGACACAATGGGACTACTAGAAGGAGAAGGAAGAAAACAAAAACAAAAACAGGAGACATATTTGAAGTAATAATGGCTGAGGATGTTCCCAAACTAATGGCCTACACGAAACCATCCACCCGGGAAGCTCAAAGAACACCAAGCAGGATAAATACTAAAACAAACAAACAGAGAAAACCCTACTCCAGGCATATCACATTCCCAGTACAGAAAACCAAAGACAAAGAGAATGTCTTGAAAGAAGCCAGAGAACAAATGCACTTTACTCACAAAAGACACAGCACTCTCCACTCCTCTGCATGCCCTCCTTTCAGTAAATGCTCCTGAATTTCTAGTTTTCTGCTTATATAGATGATGGGGACAGGTGGTCCAGAGACCAGTTTGGCCACCTCTTAGCAAGTCCTTTGAGAATCTGTCTCTCTTGAGAATGTACAGATACTTTGTATATTTGCCTTTTAGGCTTCAGACAAAATACTAAGAGAACAGAAAATATCCTATTGAATGTTTAGTTAACATATTTATAATATATAAAATATTTTTTCTTATACTTGCCACCCTATGACATTTATCCCCATTTAGGTAGCAGCTAGTGGGTTCAATGTCTCCAGAAGAGGATAATGCAGAATACGCTACAGTACCAAAAAAAGTCAATTTTTTGGCTTTTGGTGTTCAATAGCAAAAGATCAAATATAAAAAAAAAAAGTGTCTGAGAAGAAATGACCAGGTAGGGCCACATTGACATCCAAAGAAACAAAAAGAATAAAAAGGCAGGAAGCCATATAGAAAGATGACTGTGACCAGACCAGATGCCCCACTCCCTCTGTGCTGTTCAGTCTCCCAGAACTCGGGGAAAATCCGGATAATGGGAGCTTCATACAGAAATCAAGTTCAGGTACAAAAATTAAAATTAGATGTTTTTATGAAAGGCTCTTATTTAAAATTTGGACTTGACATGTATCAACTTGATTTATACAGAAAACGTCCGAAAGCTCACACAAGAAATTGTTAGCAGAATTTATCGCTAGTAGAACAGGAAGTCAGTAGGGGGAATAAGAGCTTTTACTTTTCCCTTAGAAACTTCTGTAATGTTCATGTATTTTTGGAATTCATTTATTTATTCAACAATGTATATAAATTATTTCTATAAAAGCATAGCTAACCATTAATAGAGACCACATTAAAAAATACACATGACGAAAATTAATGCAAATTTTACTCAGTTCTATCTATAAGGATGACAAAAAAAGAAAATGTAAGAGGATTCAGTAGGGAAGGAAGGCCATGGAGAAGGCAAGAAACAGATAAGGACCCACAGAGAGTCAGCAAAAGGGAAGAAGAAACGTTAACTTCTTGTGCACATGGCATAAGGTCAGGGCTTCACATACGTGTCTATAGCCACCACACTACTAGAAAAACACTGAGAAACACTGCAAAGGAAACACACAGGCCAGTTAAGGAGCTGCCAGTCACTCTGGCCAAGGAAAAACGACAAGTTGAAATGTGAGCAGGAGATCAGAAGCCTGATGGAGAACTGCAGCCACCTGGAAATAAGTGAGAGTTCATCAGATTGAAGAAAGGTTAGACGAAAATTTTGCCTGTGGAGTAAAGAATTAAAACTGAAGAGTCAATAAGGTTTATCTTGTTATTTAAAATAAAACAAACTGAATCGCTTTGAAAAAAGAATACAAAGAAAACAACAAAAAAAGAGAAAGCAGATTTGTATTCTCTAGAATTTCCTTAAAATTAGATACCTGAATTAAAAACTAGCCCTGGGCCTCCTGAAGGGCAAAGTGTCAGAAGTGTTCTGAACTGTTACTCTGTCTGCTTGACAGCTAACGTAGCCGAAGGGAAAGTGTTAAAATAACTATGTTCATTAGCCGGTAAGCGGAGGCGAGCCCAGCACGGAGGGCAGCCTCCCATTGGCGAGGTAGAACCAGTGCCTTCTACCTTTTATAGAAAAGAGTAAGACGTGGCTCTAACAAGCTCTAGATAACCAGGGCAGCATGGCTTTAGGGATCCAGGAGAAAAGTGTCTGCACAGAGGGTGTCCAAAAAAGAAAGCAGGGACAGAAGGCTTATGAGCTCTGAGAAAAACGTGAAGATGAACCCGACCCACTTCACAACTATGCCTTGGGCCAGATTTTCCCCTCCCCTCATGCCGTCCTCTTTTCTTGCCCTTATGATCACGTCTACCACTGAACAGCAGTAAGCCTTAACTCTGAATGTCAGTCCTAACTATTTATATGTTAGCACAAGCTCCCACGCATTAGCGGTCTGATGGCTACGAAGTGTTCAGAATAACTCAGCATGATAACCAAATGTCAGCATTATTTTAGTATGGCAAAATAACAGTCCAAAAATATTCTATTCCCAGTTCTCTTCTAAACATTAATTACAAGAAAATGAGCATTTATAATTATCTTTAATTTAGGAAGGAATTCATGAATGACAGCTTGTTATTTGCAGGTCAAAATCAAGACAGCGTGTGCTATTTAACGATCTGGAGGCTGGAAAATTAAATTGATGGAACACAGAGAGAGACTAGACACAAATCAAACTGGTAGTTGTTTCCTTATTAGGTGTTCACGAGGAGCCCTTACAAACTTAATAGTGAAGGTCCTTATTAAAAAAAGAAAGACCATTCTCTCCTATTTGTTGTGGAATAAATATTAAGTTGGTGCAAAAGTAATTTTGGTTTTTGCAATTATTTTTAACCTTTTAAACCACAATTACTTTTGCACCAACCTAATAGTAATTCAGAGACGTAGTTCAGTGTCTTCCTAGAGTCAGAGAGGTAGCATCTGGACTCTTCTATAAAATATTTCCGGAGTAAATGAATGAATAAATAAATGTGTGAGTGGATTAATAAAAAAGAATCATTAGACTAAACAGGCACAGCTATTATTGTCTGGTTCTATGCAATCGTGGAACAATTTTTCATACATTAACTCATTTAATCCTCCCAAGAACGGTCTTCTGTCCTCACCCTCTTTCCTGAACACCCTCTTAAATTAGAGGTGAAGACACTGAGGAGTGGAGAGAACACTGTCTAGCCAATGCAACAGAGAGAGGTGGTTAAACCAGATCTCAACACAGGTGAGACCTCAAACCTGTAAACAGTCACCTTCGAACAGTTGCCTCCCTCTCTGAAATGGTTCTGTTGTTAACAAGCTCTATGTCAGATAAGTTGATTAATTTCTCTGGATCTTAATTTCCTCCTATGTAACATTCTGTTACTGAATTACATGAATTCCAGTCCCCTCTTGTCTAACATTCCATCATTCCCTTAGTAAAAGCGTATCATAAAGCCAGAAATAAAGCATGTGACTGTGCTGCTAAGCTTTGTTTTTTTTAACGTAGGGGATCATACCCATCAAAAATGGAAACACTACTTGAAGAATCAATAAATAAGTGAGTCGTTAAATCATTACTTATTGAGAGCTGACTCTGTACCAGAATGATGCCTGTAATTGACATGAAGGGTGCAATGATAAAAATAATAAGAAGAAGAAGATTCCTGCCTTCATGAAGCTCAGAGACACCTGAAGAAACAGGCATTTCCACACCACGTGTGAGGGTACGAGACTGGACCTGAACGAGAGGCATGTGACAGAGACCAGGGAGGCATGACGGCTCCCTGCAGGGCACAGTGCTGAAACACACCCTGGAGGGCGGGAGACGGACTAAGCCGACAATGAAGGAAGAGAAAGCTGTTTTATGCAGGGAGAGCTGCAGATAAACAAATATGAATAACTAATATCTTAAAAGCTGATTTGCATATAACTGTTCAGTTTCCAAACTGTGCCCATAATTGCCATAAACCACAGGGGCTGATGTAGCAGAAGTCATCCTAAGTATATGGTCCTGCAAAATGCTGTTCGCAGATGCTCAGTGGTGTGACCAAGGCAACCCAGCAGCGTCTGATTCCAAAGCATCAGGCCTCCTTCCCTTTGAGCATTGCCACCTTCCTGTACAGTTTGTCCTTGAAGCTCAACTGAACACAAATGATCCTGAGGAAGAAACACATTTAAGCGCACACTGGACACCTGAAGCAATGCTGAGTAATTCAAGAGAAAACACATAAACTCCGCTGAAGAATCAGAAATGAACCTGCTCTTAAGCCATTTGGAAAGGCCTCCCTGAATGTACGCCACAGCCATGTACTGGAGGCATCTCAAAGAAAGAGACTTTTTCTGCAAAAAGGTAGTCAGGGGAGGATTTTCTCCCCTCTGAGGTTTAGGAGCGCAAGCCATGAAGCCATCAAGCCCACAAAACTGTAAGCGTACACTCGGGTCCCTTCTGCCGAAGCAAAAGCACGATTTTACTTGTGGCTTGGCAATAACTGGTATTTTATGGACTTATATATTTTAACAAGGTACTAGCATCCTATAATTTTTAAACCAAAATGGTAAAACAAATTTGAGTTTTCATTACTGATTTTAACATCCCAAGGAAGATCAATGATTCTTTCAAACGTCTGTCACATGACATTCACTTCTTAACTGCATGTCTGGTGTGGTGAGAAAAAAATAAATGTCCTTATGCGTTTAAATATAAAGTGGACTTTATATTTAGCAGGTGTTTCCCCAGACTTGGCTGGCTTTGAAAAGGTGTAGAACCCATGAGTCTCATTCTCAATGACAACCAAAATAAAAATAAATAATAAACAGTACTCCAGAGATTGAGGCCCAAAAAGAGAACCCCAGAATCACCAAGAGCCCTGTCCCCAGTCTAAATGTCACCCCCTGGCCCCACTCCCACCCCCCATCCCCCCCACTCCGTCCTCCCAGCCAGGGCAGGAAGCAAGTTCCTCTAACAAGGTGAACAGCGTAAAAACCCCTGGCCTTCCCCTGGGAAACTGACCACGGTGACCAGACATTTCTACAGGCAGTTGAAAGAGAAAAGATAGGATTCCCACCATTAAAAACAGAAATCATTAATAACTACTTCTACTTTGTTTTATATGCAACTAAAAATAGCAAACTACTTTTTTAACCAATGATTATATTCTATGTATGTATTATGGTCCTGACATCATTCAATGGAGTCAAATATTTCTCCTAAGCGACCAATCAAAAATGGTTTCAAGGCATAGAATTAGAAGTACAGAATGAGGCCACTGACACTTAAGTTACGCCCACCTGTCTCTTTCAGCTCCCAGTTCCACAGTGACGGGGTGTGGCTACAGCTGTTTTTCATTGGTTCCCCAAAAACTTCTCCCCAAAATGTGTGTATATAGGAGAATTTTCCAAGATTTGGTGCTATAAGAGATTTATGTCAGAGCAAGTTAATAACTTACCAGTTATTAGACAAATGTGCTCTCTAAAGACTTTGACTATCCTGCCATGGAAAGCTGTTCACCTGCTTAACCATTAGGTGCTGTTTCTGGAAGGTTCTAAGAGCCACGCCATGTTGCATGGCTCCCTTCTCCCTCCTCTGATGACTAGTGGCATCTCATCGGAGCATTTTATCTGCATGAGCTTTGTTCTGATAGCATAAACTATACCATGGTGTCTCCGCTATCCCTTCCGAAGTCAACTATAGGTATTTTTCTAAAGGAAAAGTTGTTTCCAAAAGAAACTCTATGCTAGCTAGCTGTTAAGAAAAAGCATGATTTTTCCTTCTAAAGTAACATAGTCAATTTTGTTAAATGTAATTAATTTTAGAAAGTTGTGAACAAGAACACTAGTGAGGCAGATAAAGAAAGACCTACGGTCTTGGGGGATATGTTAGTTCTTCAAAAGTCCTCATTCCATATTCATTGGATGAACATTTCCTGAGTCCTGCTCGGTGCAATGTTCTGTTGTGAATGAACAACAAGGAGCCAAGCAGACATGGCCTCTGGAGGTCACAGTCCCATAGAGGTGACGATCATTCTTCTAAAAGCACGCATACACAAAACTTCTGGGCGAAGATATGAAGACCATAGCTGAGTGCAACGATCAAGAGCAGGATGGGGGCCTGCTTGGACAGGCCATCAGCAAACATGTTTGGAAGAGGGGACATCTGGGCCACGCCTGTGAAATGTGGCCACCAGAGTATGACTTGCAAGACGAGCCCCCGAAGAGGAAAAGGAGAAAGAGAGAGGAAGTGAGTGTGGCTGCCCAGCTCCACTCCTTACACACTGCACAGATCTTTCTCTTCCCCAGCCCACTCTTCATAACAAAACGTCTCCATACAAATGAGCAGGGGAAACTGGACGAAACCTTGGCCTGGAGGCAAGTGGGATAGACCACTCACACCCCTCAGACTCTATGTGCCACCCACCAAGGAGGCGTTCACTTCTGGCCTGTCCTATCTTAAGCAGGGACCCTTTTAAGTGGAAGTTTTAAATGTTGTGTGGAAACATCCTCCAAGCCCTCAATGCTGGGGAATTGTAAAGAGTGGTGCATCTGCTGCCCCTTCAAAGAGTAGACAAGTGACAAACTCTTGACTGATGGATAGTTTTTTGTTTTGTTTTTAAATCTTGCTTCTTGGTAACCGTCTCCTAAACAAAAGCTATGTTTAGACAGGAGCCTGTGGTAGTTACTTGATGAAATGCAGCAATTGACATTAAGTTAAGAATCAAAACCACCATAAAAAAGCCTTTAGAAAAACACACAGGGACACGATAGTCGATATTTCTCCAAAAAAAGGTGATATTGTTTATTCATGAGTCAGTGTAGCTCTGAGTTAGATTTAAAGAAGCTCAAAGCTGCTTCCCTTTCCATTCCAACTGGTGAACGTACTGGGGCATCTGCCTTATAAGATATCTTTTTGGCACAGCAGTGAAGGTAGGTAACAGGACATGAAATAATCTCCTTCAGGGTCAATTTTGCTTTGCTTTGCTTTTTCCGTTGGAGACACTAATTGAAATGGCTCACCAAAATGTCTCCATAAAAATGAGCAGGGGAAACTGGATGAAACCATTACGGAGATCACGAGTGTGCAAATCTTTACGGTGATTTACCTACAGAGAGGAGTCCGCCAAGCGAAGAAACGTGAGACTATGAGGACTGGTACCTGATCATGGGAACAAGAAGTGGAGGAGCTGAAAGAGCATTTGACAACTGGAGATCAGGAAATTGTTACTTCTAGCTCATCGAAGCCCTCAACGGCTAGCCCAAGTTGTATCTTTGAAGGTGAGGTGGGTGAGCACGTATTTATTTACCTGCCAAGCCCACCAAATCCCATGGTTTTCTCTACATGTCCATAACCGTAAAAAAGGAAAGAGCTGACACATGAAAAGTAGAGCCTGACCATAAATGAGCATGTCCATTCACAGAGGACATCTTTCCCGCCAGTATCTTCCCCGCTGCTTATTGTTACTATTACCACTTATGACAAAGAAATGGCTTGGTTAGAAAGGGCTTGCACATAGCGCCCAGCAGGAATAAGGAACCCACGATCTTACTCATGTTATAGTGAAGCCTACAGCCTATCAGCTCCCACAAAACAGAGATTGAGGCTGTTGAGTGGAGGAAGGGAGAGACGGGGACCCTGAGAGGAGGATCACTCAAATCCCTTGACTCGGGGAATGTGCACCCCTGTTGGACAGTCCCTGGCCAGGAGGCTCCCTCACTTCTGGGAGGAGCCACAGCAGAGCTGAGACACCCAGCTGCCTGGACCGTTTGGAGCTCGGTGCAGGGTGCAGGGCGCAGGGCGCAGCAGCAGCAGCAGCCAGCCCTTCCAGAAAACTATGGTCTATGTGAGAGCTTTGGGGTGTAATTTGCTTCAGCAGAGATTATCCTGAGACCCTGGGGGAGAGCAAGGCCCAGGTCGGGTCAGGGGGGAGAGAAAGGGCCACCAGCGTAGGTCCTGGTAGGAGGCCACCACAGGCTCAGGAAATACCACGCTGAATACAATGACTGATTCCAGCCTCAGGTCTCCTGCCTCCTTGTGGTGGGACCCTCAACAGCAACCTCCCGCCTCAGTCTTCATTCCCACATCTGTGCAGTGGGCATGATAGTAATACCCATCTTTGGCTGGTGTGTGTTTGCTTATTTTATTTTATTTTATTCTTTAATTGAGTGAGTTAGTGTATGTAAAGTCACTCTTTGAACACTGCCCTCTAAAAAATAATGGTCACTATTTATTAAGTCCTTAGCTTGTACCATGTTTCCCTGAAAATAAGACCGGGTCTTATATTAAGGTTTGTTCCAAAAGACACATTAGGGCTTATGTTCAGGGGATGTCACCCTGAAAAACACTCTAGGGCTTATTTTCCGGTTAGATCTTGCTTTCAGGGAAACATGGTACCGAGTATACAGCTGAGCAGTTTACATGTGTGATTCTCTCATTTAATCCTCACAAAGTATCTTAGGAGGTATAGGCATTTAGAAATCAAGAAACTGAGGCACAGAGAGGAAAACTAACTTGCCCAAAGACATACAATCAGCCATCAGTCAGACCCCAGCTCCTGTGTTCTTATCTGCAATGCAACAACTCCACACAGCTAATTTGCAAAGATGCTCATTATTAGAATTTCAGTGGCCAATATCCTTAACAGTTTGCTTTTCTTCAATGAAATAGCAAATTGCATTGGTTATAAGAATAGTCTTTTTTAATGATATTCAAAACTATTTTTCAAGTGGGGAAAAGTAGCAGATAAAACACTTTTTTTCTGAAAAAGTTCTTCATCAAATGGTTATTTACCACCAACACATACTATCTCCCTGTCAGATCACAACCAATTTATACTATAGGACAGAAGACTGAGTTGAGGAGAGGTTAGTAACTTGTAATACCGGTAACCACTTGTTGACACTCCACAGCCAATCACTGTTTCAGATGCTTTAGGTTATGTCTGCCTAATTCCCATGGTAACACAAGGCAGTGTCAGCCTTGCATCCACAAATACAGGGAAAAGGCAAATAGTCCCTAGTAAAGGGCTCGGACCCTTAAGGGCCAAAGCTGGGGTTCAAGTTCAGGTCTGTCACTCTCCAAGCCGTGTTTTTTTCCGATCCAACACGCCCTGTCATAAATAGATGCCTCTGTATTCTTAATTGTGCCCCTCCTCTCCCTGACTCCATCATCACCCAAGTTCAAGCTCTTATCATGCCTCACTGGAGCATTAAAAATGCCTCTGGATTTGCTTCCTTAGAATGCCTTGGCCTCCACACACCACAGAGTTATGTAAGTACCAGCAGCGCACATTCTATTCTTACCATTCTTACCAGACCTACTATTCTTACCGTTCTTCAACAAGTCCTGTCCATTACATGCCAAAGCCCACGCCCCTGGGCTGGGCCCTGCCTGAGTCCCCCACTCCCACCCCCGGAAACCACATGTCGGTGTACGTTCTAGTGATACAAACCCGCGTGCGGCCCCCAGCACGCCCTGCTGTTCAGTCGGCACTGCCTTCATGCCCGCTGTGGCTGAACAAGCTTGGCCTTTGTAGTCACCCCCTTCTCTCCACCCCCAAACCTGCCACACGTGCCCATCCCTGAAGAACCACTGCAGATATCTCCTCCTCCACAAAGGCTGCCCACCTTTTTATTCTGCAAGTGAATAAGGAGACTCTCTTTCCACCTCACAGGGCCCTGCACACACTGCTCTCACATTAGTTTGAAATGTTCTATGTATGTCTGTCTCTCTGGGACCGTATTTTATTTAGCTTTGTTTCTCTGGTACTTGATAAGACTAGGAACTCAGTAAATGGTTTGTTGAAAAAAGCTGATGTGACTCACAGAGTCTAACATTTAAAAACTAGAAGAAGCAGAACTGTAACTTCAGGTCTTCTGAGGCTGGGTCCCGTACGCTTATACCCACAAAGAGACACGTCTGTGCATTGAGGGATTTTACTGGAGAGAAACTATCCTGAAACAGAGATTGGGGCAGAAGAGCTTCATCAAGTGCCCACCACGCGCCTGCAATAACTGTCATCTTGGGAGCAAATGACAGAAATATTTGTAGATACCTTGAAAACTGCTGGCATCAATATGTTGTAAATGTGTGCTAAGTTCTGCGTGGATCAGTGAATTTCTAAAGTGTCTGTAACACAGCAGTAAAAGTTTACATTTACTGAAATATGTTCATACCAACAATGACCTTTAGTAATTGCATAATAACTCCATTGCCTAGTACTGTTTACAGACATTCAGTTATTAAATCCAGATTCAGAAGCAAGGGAGGAAATCACAATTTTTCTTGGTAGGCTCTCAATCTACAAGTAATTAAAGATTTAATTAAAAACAAAACATGAAAGACCTTCTACAAACCAAACAGTTAAACACATATAAATGAATATTGCATTTTACCTTAGAATTAGGAAAATGAATATTTTGTTTATCTGCTGCCTGTAAGGGGTAAACACATAGTAAATAGAAAGACAGAATTTGAAATCAACTCCTTGAGTTTGGCATTGTGTCCTCACTTGATTTCAAATGAAAATGCTTTTTCCTGTTGGAGGAAATGCCTCCCTTTCCTTCACTGGATCCCCTCCTTCATCTGTCTCTTAAATGTGAGTGTCTTTGGGACACTGCCTTTGGCTCACTCCTTCTCTCTGTCACACTCCCTGGGGATTTCATCAAGGAACTTCACTTCAACTGCCGCTCAGAAGCAGATCACTCCTACAACTCAATACCCAAAATACAAATAACCTGAATAACAGATGGACAAAAAGACTTGAACAGCTATTTCTCAGTACAAGACATACAAATGGCCAATAGACATATGAAAATGTGCTCAACATCACTAATCATCAAGGAAATGCCAATCAAGACCACAATGACACATCACCTCACACCTGTGAGAATGGCTATTATCAAAAAGACAGGAAATAAGTTTTAGTGAAAAGAGAACTTTTGTGCAATTGGTGGGAATGTAAACTGGTTCAACCACTATGGAAAATAGAATGGAGGTTCCTAAAACAATTAACAACAGAACTACCATATGATCCAGCAATCATTCTTCTGCGTGTTTATCTGAAGACTATGAAAACATGAATTTTAAAAGACACATGCACCCCCTGTTCTTTGCAGCATTATTTACAATAGCCAAAATATGTAAATGACCCAAGTGTCCACTGATGGATGGAAGAAGAACATGTGGTACATATATGTAATGGGATGTTACTCAGCCATAGAAAAGAAGCAAATCCTGCCATTTGTAACAACAATGGTACTTGATGGTGCTATGCTAAATGAAGCAAGTCATATGGAGCAAGACAGATATGACTTCACTTAAATGTGGAATCTATTAAAAAACACACAAATGAACAAGCAAAGCAAAACAGAAACAAACTTATAGATACAGAGAACAGATTGGTGGTTACCAGAGCGGAAGGGGGTGGGGGAGGGTAAAATGGGTGAAGGGGGTCAAGTGTATGGTGATGGATGATAACTAGACTTACAGTGGAGATCACCGTGTAGTGTATATAAATATTGAATTATGATGTCATACACTTGAAATATAATGCTGTCTACAAATTTTACTACAAAAAAGTAAAAAAAAACCAACAACCCTTATGTTCAGAAGAAAATACCATAGATACATGTTTATAGAAGCGTTATAGACAATCTCCAAGAACCTGAACCAACCTAAATGTCTTTCCACTGGTGAGCGAATAAGCCAGCTTCATTCTATCCACACAATGAAACATTAATCAGCGATTTAAAAAAATGAACTATGGATATACACCAAAACACAGATAAATGTATGATGCTAAGTGAAATGAGCTAGACTCAAAAGGCTGCATGATTGCATTTATATGACCATCTGGAAAGGCAGAACTATAAGATGTAGAACAAATCGGTAGCCAGAGGACCCAGGCTAAGCTACACAATCATTAGAGTCATTCCTTTTCTCAACTCCGGAAGACTTCCCCAGTCTTCTTTTGGGTCCTCACTTGGCCCTGTTGGCTCTATGGTATTCTCTGGGAGGCTGACCTGCCAGGCCCTTTCAGCTTCACGTGTATCAGCCAGTGAGAGACAGCAGCAGTGTGACAGGGGGACTGAGGCCCATCACGTTCCCCCCACCCCCTGCTCCTCAGGCTGTTGGTTTCCTTCAGGTGGGAACTGGTCCGACAACTAGTTTATAATTTTGTGTTTGGTAATAGAACATAGAAAATGTTTAACTTGTTAAATTTTCAAATAAGATGAGGATGGAAAGTAATTAGAATATATTTCACATGACATGACTAGGAAAAAAAACAGAATTTAATTAATTTATTGAACATTGCACGTTAAATCTGAAAGAAATCACATTAAAGTTTTATTGAGGGTTTTTTCCAATTATATTTGAAAATTTCGATGTTCTAGAAAACATCTAATTACATTTTTTAAAAAGCTTCCCTACTGTGTATTATTCTTTGGCTGTTCTTAGGTTCTTTTAGATACTAGAGAATAATATTGAGAAGAGTGGAAAAGGTGAGTCCCATTATTAAATACATAGAAAAGATCATTTTTAAGCATTTAACACTTTTTGCTTTTTCCTCAATGAACTCTCCCTCGGAAAATAGTCAGGAAATGAAAGAAATAACGTTGTATAAACAAAAATTGGTATTATTCCCTCACGCTCAATACCAGCTATCTGAATTCACCACACTTCTAAGTGGCAAAACTACCAGTTTCTACCACGAGCTTTACCCTTTACAGAAACCACGCGTACAGTCAGGGCAGACTCAAAGCCTCCGGGTTTCCGGCGCTGGGATTCATCACTGCAGAGACTCCCCTTCGTCAGGCACCCAGGTATGTGCACCCTTCAGGCAGTGCGCCCCCGTAGGACATAAAATGAATGAGGGATTTCCATATCCTTCATACAGTGGGATTTTGGCTTTGTGAACATACGCTTGTTTCCTGGCGGGTCAATTTGGGGGAAAAGCTACATATGAAAGTGAAGTATCAGGCAGTGTATTGTGTTAACCCCCACACACACACCCCCACTTAGGCATCATGGGAATCTTCAGTGCCTAAAGGTTGAAACCACTGTACTCCTCTGTCCTGTATTTCTAAACATTGGGAAGGATGCTCAAAGCTTAGGAAAGTCGTGAGTTATTAAATTACTGATTCACAAAAGCTCAGAATTGCCTCAGTAAAAGGATCAAATCTATTCTGACTGTCCTATGAAAAGCACAATATAATTAACATAATGTTTCAACTAAAAACAGGGAGGACCTTAGGTTAAACCCCATCTTCCTCCCACGCTTCTCAGGAGCCGAGTCCTGCGGCCTGCCATGGCTCCCCGCGTCTCTCCCCAGATCCCCATGCGCCCCTGAGTGTCACCTGCTGCAACAGCACACATTCCTTATGAACCTGCTGGAGCCCAGTGTGACTCAGTGACCCACTGCCCTCGTCTTTTTAGGGCATGTTCTCAGCTCCCCTAGACTGAGTCCACAAAACCTGAATGTGGGAGGGGTTAGACAACCCTCTTACTGTCTCTTTTTGTTTTCTAGGTGGTGAGACAATGCATTAGAGAAAAACAAAGAAATCTCCTTTTTTTGCCACCCCGAAATACTGAGCACCAACTACCAAAGCACTGTGAAAATCCTGCGTAATTATGGGTTCCCTAAAACACACTCGGATTTTAACCTAGTTGCTTCTGTTGCATTGGGAACTGTTTAGTGGGAGCGAGCATGTTTCAGAGTTTCAAAGTACAACTTCATAGTGTTTGGTGGGTAGACTCCCCATTCAAGAACTCTGAGCCTGCACATAAGGTCCATTGCAATCGTGCAGCATTCAAAAACCTCTTCAATCCTTAATTAGGATACCTTGCCACCAGGTGGCAGGGGAATGCCTTTATTTCGTGAATTGAACCAACTGGCAAAAACTAGTACTGCTATTTATTTTATTTATTTGTTTTTCATTACAATCTAGACTCAGTTGGAGACTAATATTAAGAATGCGTGTTAATAATTTTTGGCACTAAGTGATATAAATTGCTCTTTCTCTCTGTATCCCCATGGCATTTTGATTACATATCTACTATAGCGCCAAGTATCTTGTTCTCTGGTTCATTGACTGATTGCCAAAGTATGGTCTCTGAGGGTCCTCAAGACCCTTTCAGAGGCTCACAAAGTCAAGGACATTTTCTTAATAATGCTAAGACATTATTTTCCCTTTCACTCTCATTTTCTTAAAAGTGTACATACAAGAGAGTTTTCCAAAGGCTACACGACATGGGATAAAATTACCACTCTGACAGTTAAAAGAATGTTTTATTATGTTTGTGTTTTAAATTTTCTCAGTTTTAATTTTAATGTGATAAATACAAGCTTTACAAACAAAAGCTCCTTGGGGTCTTCAATAATTTTTAAGAGTCTAAAGGAGTACTGATATCAAAACAATTTGAGAAGTGCTATCTAATTAGTCAACAAGCTCTAAATAAGTGTTCATGTATTTTTCTATCTCTCCTGAGTACAGGGATCCTTTCGTATTTATCTTTGTATCCAATCCCATGGAGAACCTAGTACTAACCATGCATAATACATACTCAATAAAGGTGTGTTGAAAAGCAAAGTGTTGATAGCTGGAAGCTGTTATTAGAAAGGAACAGGTATTAATGGAGACTCAATACATTTTTTTAAGTTCACCCTTTAAAATTAAATAATACAATATTTAATTCAAATATAAGTCTTCAGCTAAAAGCTTAAATTAAGTATAATTTGGTCCCTTTCTCTCCAGTCTTTCACTATGTTAAATGAATATATTTGTCTTCCCTCCAAAGATCAAAATTTTAAAGAGACACTTTTTACATTTGTTACATATATTTACTATACATAACCGTAAAAATTTTGGTCCCAAATATCTCTAAATTTTCCCTAACTTCCAGTTATAATAAAGTCTTCTGATACCATATCTTCTTTTTCAGGCATTAGTTCTCCTCACCTTTTATTCTAAAATTCTAGTTGTTCACCATTTTGAAAATAAAGTACATAGCACTTTACTGGTGAATATGGCTTTGATGCCCTGTATGTTGTGTTTGATGCAAACTATTCTTTTTATAAGTTAACATATTTTACCACAAAGCACCATATTCTGAGCAACTGTTTTCCCCTATATACGTTATAAAGGTTTTTACAGAAAAATTTTAAGTACAACTATCATAATCATTTTATCTGAATTCTAGCGGAAATATATCAGAAACCATCAAAACTAAGTAGGACGTCATGCCTAATTACGCACTGAGGACAGGAAAAGTGTTCAAAATATCTGAAACACAAAGATATTCTTATAATAGTATCTTAAGAAATTGAGGACTTAAAATAATCATTATCTGAGCTATGAAGAGTTAGCATACTGAGAACAGCCTTTCAAACATAAGCAAGTACAACTCGCTTTGAGGAAAGCGAGGCTCGGAGGCAGCCCAGCCAGGGAGGACCAGGCTTTCTAGGGCCCTGTAGTTACTCTCAGGAGAGCGTGAAGGGATGACCTACTACTCCTGACCACTCTGGGCACAAATATCTTGATTGAAATTGTCAGCTGATTTCACTCAATTCCTGTATCTAAAATACTGAAAGGAATTCTTCCTTGATAAAATCCTGAGTTAAAACACTGAGAGTGACGGAATGGAAACTATGGAATGAGAAAAATGTGCAGTAAAGTTTGAATGAGCATGATTATGGACAGTCCGAAACCTCATAAATAATATGTGTGGTCTTCCCATTTCCTCTCATTCTTTCAAGCTAAGGAACAGATTATGCTCTTAACCTCAGATAGTGGCTAAAAGATGTTTTATAAGTCGAGTAATTTCTTTCTTTTTTTCATTTACAGTAAAACTCAGGAGTTTTACAGTAAACTAACTTCCTATGTAGTCCACACTCTTCATATCTCTTTATGAGACTTGCTAGAATTTTTACTTTATCAGGAACTGAAATACATACCAAGTGTTCTTAGGCTATCCGACTGCAATTGTTCTACATTTCAGTTGTATGTAAAGATTCTCCGGAAACACTTCCTGCAGCTCTTGAGGTTTGTTCTTCCTTGTGCAGGATTTATTGAGCCTCCCTCCTGCCCAGTGTAGCTGTAAATTCTTGCTGCAGAGGCTCACACGTAAGGCCGTCTGTCTGCATGGCACACAGCTCTCAGTCGCTCCTGCTGTGCTGCCTGCGGCCTGTACAAGGCCTAGCGGATCTATCTTTCTTGTGTCTGTTTGTTTCTGGAAGCCCCTCATCTTCTTATTTGCCCCACTGCATCCATGGGAAGCATTAAATAGATAACCCTTATCTTTCGGGTGAGGTTATCTTCCTAAATGTTTAACATACAAGAGTCTCCCTCACCAGTCTACATGGTATTGCGTTCACTGCGTTCTTTTCAGTGATGGCTATGATTCCATGACATTCTCTCTTCTTGGGACATGTTATCAGCAAGTTATTAAAAGGAGTAACTGTCCAAATTCAAAGAGACAGGATAGGAAGACAATCTAAAGGATAAAATAATAATTCTATATGAGTTAACCTAGATACTCAATAAAGGCTGTTGACTGACTTGTTAATTTACATACATGTCCTTTTTTTCCCCCACTTTCTTCCCCTCCCCCCACTCCAGTTCAAGCCCTTGTTTCTCATTCTAGTTGTACAGGACACAGCTCCCTGACCCATGCTGGTATTATGAGCCTTGAGGCCCCCCACCACTGGCTGAGGCTGTTGGCTGCTGGCTGCTCATGATGGCTGCTGGCCGCTCCTGGCAGCACACAGCAGCCTACAGCAGCTCACGCCAACCTCCAGCTGCTCACGGCAGCCCAGCTCCAGGGAGAGCTATTGTTCACAATCTTAGCTGTAGAGGGCGCAGCTCTCTGGCCCATGTAGGAATCGAACCCGCGACTTCGGTGTTAGGAGCACAGTGCTCCAACCACCTGAGCCACCAGGCCGGCCCCTACATACATGTCTTTCAATGTGGAGGTTCTTTAAGGGGAAGAAAACAAACAATTTTATCAAAACAACACAACGGGTGAACTCAATATAAATGAAAATCACAAAGAGAAGGATGATAAAGGTGGTCAATATAATTCAGGTACTTTCATCAAAAGATAAGATACATTACCTATGTCCACAGCATACAATTTTCTTTTCCCTCTCTTCATCTATTTCTAATTTCATGAGTATATGCATTCATTTGTTCAAATAAATAAATAATGATTGCCTGTTACATGCAGCATACTAGGCTAGTTATTAAATATGGAATAAAAAGATCAAATAAGATGGTTTTTATAGCTGTAACAAGTTATAGAAATGTATGGTATTGCTATTATTGCTACAAAGAAGTTTATGTGCTTTAACACAATAAACTTGGGTCCTCCTCTGGGGCCTGGATAGACCGGGTTTATAGTCCAGGGCAAATGCTGCCAGGCAGTGTCCGGAGTGAGGCTGCCACTGGGAGAGCGCCCATGCTGAGTGGGCTGCAGTTCACAGTAACTGGAGAGAGGACCTCAGATGTCGACAGAATGAAACCTACGAGCACGCTGGGAATGTGCCCAGCTATGGTCTAAAGAAGAAGACCTAACAGAAGCCAGGGTTCAGGGAATAGGTCGGCGTGGAATACTCCAGGTCTCGGACTGGATGATTTACCCTATTTATAAAGTAAGTTTGCCCAAAACTATTTTATAAATACTGGCAGAGGATAAGGGGCTGCTGGGTCAAAAATAAAAGGCTTTATTGCTCATGGCATGGCAAGTGGCATGAGCATCAGAGCCCTTTCCTTCGCGAGTCCCACGGAGGCAATGTGGACGAGGGCTCAGGTGGATGCCTACACACAGAGTAGGTTGTGGTCCAGGATTCAGAAGCCAGCATCTCATAGGCAGAGGTAAGGAAGCCGACTTTGTCCCAGAGAGGGACATTACTCCGCTTCTCAAGGTTGTTTCCTGAGAATAAAACCCTTAAAACTGGCCCAGGTAAACAGTAGTCACGGCCTTGCATTCTTGGCTTACCCAGCAAGACGTGCAGGAGCATAGAGGCGTCATGAGGGGGTGGGGGGGGGCATCGTGAGGGGTTGAGGGTATCGTGAGGGGTTGAGGGCATCATGAGGGGTTGAGGGCATCATGAGGGGTTGGTGGCGTCATGAGGGGTTGGGGGTGTCATGAGAGTTATTTCCCAAAAGTATGCAGAGCACGTTGGGCAGACATGTCAGACAGAAAACAGTACAAAGTGAAATGATGCTGGAGTTCTACTTACTTGTAGCAAGAGCTAGTGGATTTGCTGGATTTGCATCTTTTAACCCAAGCTGGGTATTAGAATCAAAACATTTAAAAAATCCACATCCTAGAGATTCTGATTACACTGGTGTTGTACGGCTTGCCACGAGTAGTTTTTCAAAGCGACTCTGACGTACAAAGTTGAGACTGATTTAAACAGCCCATGTGGGGTTACAGCATGTGTCTCCACCTCCCGCAATGACAGGCATGGTGTACAGCAGAGGTTCTCAAATGTTAGCATGCAGGGCAATCGCCTGCAGAGATCTAAAACCCAGGTTGCTAGGTTCCAGCCCCAGCGTTTCTGCTTCAGTAAGTCTGGGGTGGGGCCTGAGAATCTGCATCCAGCAGATTCCCTCATGCTGCTGGTCAGGGACCACCCTTTGAGAAGCCCTGGTTTAGAGCAGTGCCTCGAAACGTATGAACGCCCAGAGCTACCAATTTCCAGTTCAGATTTTGTGAGCCCAGGCTGGGTCCCAGAGTCGGCGTCGCTAACGAGCTCCCAGGTGATGCCAGCACTGTTAGTCCCTGGTTCACATTTTGGGCAGCAAGGGTTGAGGTTCCACTGAAAGGTGTGAAATCCAAGGCCCCATTCCACACCCACAGAAACAGAATCTCCAGGGAGAGGCCTGACTTACCTTATGAAATACCCCAGGAGATTCTATTCACACAAGGAATAGTCATAATCTTGAAAAGTTTAATGTGAATAAAAATGATGTGATCAAATCTGAACTTCCCATTAACTTACATGCACTTCCAGATGCATTTGTTTGATGATACACGTTCAACTAGCAGTGACTTTTAAGTCCAAGCTGAAAGCTTGTGAAGGGTAGCAGAATATACCACCCCCAAAACATGCCATTTTGGCCTGGGATTATTGCGTTAAAAGCAATTGAGAAGAAGCAATAGAGAAAAGCTGCCTGCCCTGCCCTTATTTGCCTAAAAGCAGAATATAAATTCTCTACTAGGAAGGGCAGTAGTTCATCACTGGAGACAATTCTAGACCCTGTGAGCCCAGAGACGGCACTGGAGGAATCTGCATAACAAATCTTGCTCAACTAGCCCTCGTATGCCATTCGTTTCCCCATATATTTGCCTTCCCACAATTTGCTGCCCTTAGAAGCTCAAAGTCCTATTCCTTCATCTTGTCACTGCTCTGAACATGTACCCTTCTTTTGTTAAGATGATATATAAGCCCAAGTTCTAACCATCCCTTTGAGTTACTCATTGCTGAGTGCACCCATGTAAATGCACAATGCACATGTTGATAGATTTGTTTGTTTTTCTCCTGTTAATCTGCCTTTTGTCTAATTTAGAGGGCGCTGGCCAGAGAACCCAAGATGGGTGAGATAAAAGATTCTTCCTTCCCCTACATTTGGAATGAGTGAAGTCAGACCGTCATGTGGGATCATTCTGAATGGGGCTCGCATGGAGGCCAGACCTGGAGCAGCTCAGATCCAGCCCTGGAGAAAGCTGGTCACGAGCGGGCTCTCCGGAGTCCTAAATAAAAGGAGAAACTAGATGCCAGCAAGAGCCAAACTTAACGGCTAGATGTTCACTGTGGAAGCGGGAGGAGATGCCGAAAGGAATTCAGTAGAGGAGTCAAGCCAGCCAATGGCAGGAGACAAAGCTGAAGAACCGATGGAGGGAGGGCCATAGTTCACACAGTTTCTGAAAGATGAGGCCACACCCACAGACCAGAAGAATATCCACTGATGCTGTTTGTGTTTCTGTTGTTTTAAGCTTCAGGACCCTGCCTCTCTATGTATAATAATTAAGAGTCTGCCAATAAATGCTTAAATGCACCAAAGCAGCTATGCTAAATCAATTTATAAAGCAAATACTCCTCTATAAATATAAATCAGCACTTCAAAAATTATGTTTAATGGATTTTTATAGAGTTGAGTTTCTTAAAACCTATCATTGAGTCCTAATATTTTTTAAAGCCTGTTTAAAGACGAAAAAGAAAAAACAAAAAAGTTATCTAAATTATGTTTTTATTAGTCTTCTATCTTTACTATGGTTCCCTAATGTTCCCGTTTACGTATATTTTTCTACCCCATACTTTGTTCATCACTGTCAATGAGTTAAAAAAAAATCAAAGCCTTTAATCTAACAAGAAGCTAAATCATAAATCAAGCGTAAGGTGCTTTGAAGTTAGTAGACAGAAAACAAAACATGTCTAATCAACTTCAGTATTAAATATTATATGTACATATATACACATATATGTACATATATTAAACATGCTTTCCTCCAAAGGATTCATTTCGTGCTTGACATTTGTTAAAGCAGACAGCAAAAGATGAGGCTCGGAGATGACTCAGTGGTGAAGCAGAGGTCTCCACTGAAGCAGGTAACTTTATCAAACGGCCGACATCCGAAGACCTGAAGGATTTCCAGGTGCCGTCTCTACTGTGTTTGAGACCGGAGCTTGGTCATCAACTGCTCCCTAAGGGCACTGTTTTCCAGGTTCCTCTCTTATCTCCAAGTACCTTCCCTCAAGGATCTAATTCACTTCCCAGCCTGTCCGTCATTCTCATGGAAATGGCTCTTAAGCTGTGAGCCATGCAGGCCTTTTCCTGGAGCTTGACTCACATTCTCAGCTGTTTATTAGCTGTTACTCCATAGATAACACATCAGAACCATAAATCCAGCTGATCCTAAACCAATTTTACAACTTTCTCCCCTGGAGGAGATGCTTCTCTGGGGTGCAGGCAACAGGAATTCCTTTTTTTCACACTTCCATGTTTATAACAGCTCGTCATGTTCGACTCTTCTTTCCGCCATATCCAGTAAGTTCCAGGGGTCATCAGGTCATGTAGATTCTCTCTCCCTGGTCCTCACTTCCTCCACCTGGTTCATGCCCTCCGTGGGGAATATTAACTGAAGCTCCAGAACGGGGCGGGGAGCCTTCTCTCCTCCTGTCCATCCTGGGCACTGACAGCGACTCGTCTTCCGTACCACGCGTCTCTACCTCTGAAGCTCTGAAACCCTTAGTGCCCACTGGATTAGCACCTTTACCCGGTATTCAAGACCCTTCTAGTATACAGGCCTGCAACACAATCTCAATCTCATTTCCTACAATTTTCCCTCTCTTTCCACATGTTCCTCTCCCAACAGGACCTGTGCTTTCTTCCTTCTAAGGCTTTTCTTCCTGACACTTAAACACAGCGTGGACGATGGAAAGAAAAGCTGTGAGCTCCAGACTCACTGCGTTCAAATTCCCACTCATCAGCTGTACAATTGTGGACAAGTTAATTTTTTAAATCCTCTGTTTCATAATCTGTACAAAGTACATAATTCCTATCTCACAGCTATAGTCTGAGCTTCCAATGAGATGATCCAGCAGAGAAACCCGAGCACTGCTGTTCCTTCCTCCTTTCTTCACAGAGACAAATCTCAAACACTGTGTTCTCACACCATTAAGTTTTCCTTCACCTTCTAACGCAGTGTGATCTCTGCCTTCTTTGTAGCAATTTGTATGAATCTTAGGGCACTAGATTTATTCTGTATTTAAGTCATTTACTAAATTGCAAAATCTCTGACACTGATGATTTGGTTTTACCCCTCTCAGGATCTCTGTAGCATGGTGTCTTGAATGTAGCTCAGTAAGTATTTGTGCAATAGAACAGATTTGAATATCGCCAATAAAAAACAAAAAGGATGCAGAAAAAGGCTCCTAATTGATCCTGGTTCTATGGGGACAACGCACTCATAAGAGAAATAAGAGCTGAAGCTGCAGAATGGAGAAACCACATCGTCCACTCCAGAGAGCACGACTGCGTGCCTCTTACAGAACGCAAGCATGGAAACATCAAACTAAACCTCAGGGCCATGTCCCATAATTTGAAGGACCCAATGCCACTCTAAGGAAGTAGACACCAAGAATTGAGAACTCAGAAAGGTGACGGGGAGGTAAACAGAAGTGGTTTCACCAGCCCAGGCCAAAAGTAACCTAAGATACAAACACTGTAAACAAAATCAGCATAGACAGGACTAGGCCCTAACACCAGGCTGCACACACTGTCAGGCTATCTGTTATCACTCTATAAAATATCTCTTCAGGTTTTTAAAATATTTTGCTATTACTCCAGATTTCACATGGAGGGACATGCGGGACGGTGGAAGGCCACTTACCGCATTAAAGTCAAGCCACAAATCCTTGCCATGATGGTTTGGTAAAGCCATTTTTACCTCACCAGCTAGCGTTTCTTCACATACACTCTTGGGGCACCTTAGAAAGCTCAGAAGTTCTCGCTTTTTTGACATCAATTCAAAGGAAAATACTTCTCCCCATTTGCCCTTTGATCTGGAGATGACTGTGTTTTCACCTGCACCGTCAACGACGCTGTTTTAAGTTGTTTTAATTGATAACCATAAAGTCAGCAGCAACTAAGAGAAAAGTGATAAATGTGTAGAGAATATCTTAAGGTTTCTTTCGTAATGATTTCACTTTGGGGGATAAAAATAGGAAAATAAATATCAAGTGTGTTCCTAAAATCATGAAAAGTAAGAACTCAGTGCAAGAGATCGCTGACCTGCCTACAAGAATGTTTTGGTTCTTGGCTTTTCCCCAACTGAGCCAATAGTAGTAGAATCTAACCTGTGCAGGTAGGTCTTGAGAGAAACGGAATCCTCTGTTCTAATGGGGCCATGGAGACGGCAGATGGGCCAGGGCCGCCCTCTACGCCAGATCACAGGAGCAAAGGAGGAATCACTGCAGAGGAGTGAAGCCTGGTCGAGGAAGACGTCTCCATGCAGCGCATGTCTCACTTACTCTGAGGACACAGCAAGCCCACACCATCCTTTGGCTTTTGCTGGGATAGGCATCCTTGGCAAGGATGCAGCTGGAATCACTAATGCTGTACCCATCACCAGCCACATCTATCCCAAAAGGTGACACTTGATGCATGAAAATATCCTACCCAAGACCAAGGGTGCAAGATGAGGGGAACTGGTGTTCTTTTATTTTTCCTTCTTTTCATTGTATGCAATGGGTAGACTCAGACCTTTAAAATAAATAAATAAATAAATAAATAAATAAATAAATAAATAAATAAATAGAACAGAAAACTAATGGTCTGTATTCATTTCAATGGGTTCCTATGGGTGGATTACGAAGGAGGGGCATAAACTATATCTCCCACTTTAACTGCTCCGGCTAAGTCTAGTGGCCATCTTTCACAATATACACATCATAAATGAGCTAATCTTCACTACAGCGTTATCAGTTTTAAGGGTATAAGGTCCTCAACTTCACTGGGTTTATTCTAAAAAGTTACTGAAAGTCATTTTAAATAAGGAGACTGTAAACTTTAAAGAGTCACTAATGAAAGTATCACTTTTGCCCAGATGGCGGTGTAATGTGTTAGTACTTCTGTGGTTTCAGGATTGAAAGTCACTGCAGTCAGTGCTAGGACGGTACTTCATACCTCCCTTTTCAAAATCACCCTTTTCTCACTTTATGAAAGAAAAGCCTACCTCTCACAGGCACTAAATCTTAGTATGGAGCATTTCCATAGGATAGAAATGCCATCAGGAAGGCAGACTCGTCAAAGCAAAAACTGATTATTGCTGTTAATGCAGCCTGGTTGAACTGAGTCTCCATAAACCCTCAGCAGGAGTTCAGCAGTTTCCCTAGCTTTCAGGTATTTCTGTTAACATAAAATGTTGGTGGGAACCTGTGTTATTTGGCCAATACATCTGAATTCAAATTTATTCTGGAGAGACATAGACACAGTGATAAAAATTGTCTATATTTAGTCAAATTTGCAAAGAGCTTTCCAAAATCATACCCTTGCCAAAAATACAATAACCCATTGAAAATAAGTATTCAAACAGTTCCTTATACATAACTGTTCATAACAACATGAGTCACAACAGCCGAAAGACGGACACAATCCAAGTGGTTGCAGGGATAAACAAATTGTGGTCAATCCATACAATGGAACACTATTCAGTCAGAAAAAAGAATACAGTACTGATACCTGCTACAGCATGGATGCACCTCAGAAACATTGTTCTAAGTGAAAGAAGCCCGTCACAGAAGACTGCACATTATGTGGCTCCACTTATATGAAATATTTAGAATAGGGAAATCCACAGAGACAGGAAGCAGAGTGGAGGTCACCAGGGTACGGGGCAGGGAGGGGATGGAGAGGACCGCGTAATGGCTATGGGGTCTCCTTTTGGCCTGAGAAACACGTTCTGGAACTCGACAGAGATGGTTGTTGGACAACATTGTGAACGTGCTAAATGCCACTGAATTGTTCACTTTAACAAGGTTAATTTTGTGGTATGTGAATTTTACCACAGTTAAAAAAATATTCCAACTGCTTATGACTTAGCAGTCAGGCAGAAATAGTTGCATTGGGGTTAATTGTATGTCTTTCTCATCATGAACCAAATTTTAAAGGCGAGAAAAACTAAAATCTTATTCATTTGTGGAATGCTAAATTTCCACGACCATATTCAACTTCTTTTAAATTCTAAAGGTTTGAGAAAGATGACAGAAAAGAAGAACTATTGGAAGACAAAGTCTATAGCAATTACTTTTTGGTTTGCCCTAACTGAAAAAACACATTATACGAATCTGCAAGGTTCATTTTCCCGCAACTCTTAAATGTGTTTTTCAAAGCTACACTTAGCTGAGCCTTTTCTGATAACAATCGGAATTAATTCTTTTGTCGTTATTAAATAATCTATCTCTCTATGTGCTATATAAATCTGACGCTGCAAAAATAGATGACTCAAAAATATGAAACTTAGATTCCATGTGAGTGATGTAATCAAATTTATTTGGTTCCAGCTATTAATGTTATCCCAGATGGCACTGTCCTTGCTGTCATTTCCATGAGAAAATAGAAGTGATTTTTCCATATGGAAAATTTTAAGGATGGACACATCCTTTTGAAGCACAAATGACATACTTTCTTAGTATCACTAAACAGCGTTTTAATGGCATGGAATAAAAAAATGTGAGTCCTTATAAGCTTAACTTATGGTAAAAATTACTTAGGCTTCACAGAAAGTTGCACAGGGATACACAGTGCACAGTAAGATGATATTAAAATGTATGATATCATTTCTAGAAATAGTATTAATATCCCAAGGAAAATTGTCTAACTTGTGCTTTCGGTTAAGCCAGCTCAATAAATATTGACCCCCTATTATATGCTGACCATTGTGATATGGGATAAAAAAAATAATTACTACCTTTAAGGAACTTACAATCTAATGAGAACCACAGAATCCAAACAACTTGTAACTAGACAGTTTTATGTATAAAAAAGTATGGGCACACGGCAAAAGCAGTACACAGAAAAAAGCAGTGAGTTGAGTTTGGAGAACCTGGAAGGAATAGTATTGGAACTGGCCTTGGACGGACAAATAGGGCTTCCATGGTGGACAAAGTGGGGGAAGATGTCTCGGATGGTCTAGGCCTATAAACTACCTCGTCATCTTCAGAGAACTACAAACAATGTAATGCTGAAGAAAGAGGAAGAGAAGGGTAGGAAAAGAAGGGAAAAAAGCAAAGAGGATAGAAGATGGAAAAAAGGAGAAGGGGGAGAAAGGGAAGAGGAAGTTAAGAAGAGGCCGGAAGTGAGCTGAGCTGAGCTTCAATCGCCTCTTCCGAGCATCAGGCAGTCACTGAGGGAACTCACCTGGGAAATGACACGGTCAGATTTGAAATCTGAAAAGGTCACTCCGCTAACAATATGGGGGAAAATGCAGGGGTGAGTCTAAAACCAGGAAGATCACACAGCAAGTACGTTCATAGCTGAGGTGGAGATGAGCAGTCCTTGAACTGACACAAGGACACTGCTGACGACGCAGAGAAAACGGCTTTGAGATCTAACATGAGTGACCACCTGGGTACTAACTGTGAGAGAACAGAGGAAGCACCAGGTCCCTCAGAGTTTTCTGGACTGGGGAGAGTGGTGGTGGCATAGCACTAACGCAGACAGGGGAGAGAAAAGTGGGGTAGTTGCAGTGGAGAAGGGGGAACCACATTGCTCAGCTCTGGGTATGTTGACGGAGGGGCTTGGACCTCAGCAGAAGATACATATTGAGGGTTATTTGTTTTTAAATGATAATTTAAGACTCAGAGATGGGTGACAAAATCCAGGGAGAGAATATAATGAAAAGAGGACCAATAAGCCTGGACAAAACCAAACTTAATCACACTTCAAGTAAAGGGTGCTCTAAAGAAAATGTCCCAGGAAGAGAAGGAAATCCAGAAGAGAACAATATCATGGAACTCAAAGGAGGAAATTAGCTTCGAGGACAGAATAATCAACAGTGTTAGATGCCAGAAAAAAATTAAGTAAAACAGAGACTGAAAAATGTTCACTGAATTTGGCAGTTAACGGGTGAAAAGTAACATAGCAGCAATTCCAATGGAATAGAGAAGTTGGAATTCAGATTGCAAATGGAGGGAAAGAAAACGAAGGTATTGTACTTTATTAAAATTTTTATAATTTATTTTATAAAGGTATTATTCCAGTAAGTTGGTGGAGATGGACAGAAATAATAGAGGCCTTGGCCAGGAAAAGAAAAGTTTCAAAGAGTGTTTTAGGCTTCTTTGAAATGTCAGTCAGTCTTTTTTTAAGAAACTAGAATCACTGGCAGTTTGGCCTCTAAAGTTTTCCTCAGAGCAAGACAATTCACTGCTGAAAATTCTGAAGTCATTTGAAACAGCAGAAATTTTAAACTTTCAGGAAACCCTTGGTGGCAGAGAAACGGGTACCCTAATAACTTCAGATACTGGTGTGGACAGCAAATGAGCACCTTCCAGAAGTGCTGCGTGTCATGGAGATGTGACACTGGAGGCAGGGACACGTGGAGGGATGGCTCTGGACCCCGCCTGCCAGAAGTCAGGGCCTGGCTCTACCACGGTCCCTCTGTGCCCTTGACCAAGTTACTTACATTGTCTTCAGTCTCAGTTTTCTCACCTGTAAAATGGAGACACTAGCCCCATCTACAAAATAAAGTTCTGCCAGGAGTAAGTGAGACAACATTTCTCTGGCATTTGATGATGAGAATGTTCATTTGGTCTATTTTGCTAGATGACAATGTTGATTATACATAGTTTGAATAAATCATATTTAAAACCGTGAGACAGGATGAGACCACGAAGGCAGTGAATGTAGACAGAAAAGACGTCCACAGGCTGTTCGAAGCTATAAGATTAGGATCTAGGGGAAGAACCAGCAAAGGAGACTAAGCTGGAGCGGCCGGGGACGCAGAAGGAACACTAGGAGAGTAGAGTCATTCACGTAAGTAAACGGAAGAACGTGTCTCAAGGAGGAGTGGACAATCAATTGAGTCAAATGATATTAATAAGTCAAGTAAAATTGGGACCGAAAATTGATCACTGGAAATTTTAGCAAAGTGGAAATCTTGGGTGACCTTGATGAGAGAGGGTTGGCGGACACTGTGTGAGTTCTTATGTTAACATGTGTGTGACCTTGATCATTTATAGGCAAGCCAATGAATAGGGCAGGTTTTGTCCATTCAAGTACATGATGCAAATAGGGACGAAATGTAGTTAATGTTTTCTGGGGGCTTCTTGGAGGGAAGTTTACATGCTTTTCTCACAGAGCTAATGGAAACACACTCTCTGCCACTGCATGTGACCAAGATCAGGCGCCCCAGGAATTGTTGGCAGATCTCTTACAATCTTGAGCAGGAACCGTTTTGTCACTGGAGGAATGGCAGCGCGGCATAAACAAGTCACTGACGACATAATCGAACTACCAGTTATCTGAAGTTCGATACGCTTCTACTTAGCCTCCCCACAATCTGCTTGGCTCAAGATAGTTATACTAGCAAATGGGTTCCTGTTTTTATATAAGCCATAATGGATTTTTCTGTGCCTTACAAGAGAACTGTTCCTAACTGATAGCGAAATTTATCAAGGCTGTAATTACCTGAGCTGAGTCACAGGTAGGGCAGTGGTTGCTGGAAGGATTTTGGACAGTCAATAAAAACAACTGCTACCACAATCCATAGATTACACAGGCCCAAATCCCTGCCTTTTTATTTATTTATTTATTTCTGTGTGTTTACCCATTTTAAAGATGTTCTAATGATTTACAAAGTTAGCTTTGTAACCTGGAAATTTGTTCTGAGGGGATTTGGGGAAGATAATGATCAAATTCAAATGTCTTATTTCCTATCTGCTCCTACCTTGAATCTATTTGTCTGTCTTGAGCCAAACAGCAATTGGTGGTAGTGGTCCACCGAGTGTAAGTAAGGTTCCGAATTCTGAAAAGGTCTTGGCAGAGGGGACAAGGTGGGGCCTTTCCAACATGGGCTGGCAAGAGCCTGAAAGCCAAACTCAGAGACCCTTGAGATGAAGTTCATACTTGGTGAAAGCTTAGGGAAAGTTTCAAAGTTCTGTGCACCCCAAGCATGTAAGGTTAACTCAATTCCCTGTCAGGTTCTTGACTGACCACCCCACCCCCACCCCCACCACCACCACCACCACCACCACCCCGAAGCCCAAGGAGTGTACCTGGTAGGCGGAGCCTTTTCTATACCTGTGGATAAGAGAGTGTGAATAGAAAGAGAAACAGGAGGGCTCTCTCTGCTGCCTAGACAGAGTCTGGCTGTCTACCAGCTAGCTGCACCACCCCCAGGGAGCCAGGCAGGAGATGCTTTGCTTCCCATCACTCATGGGACCACTGACACTCCCAGATCTGTAATAACAACCAGAAAGAGAAAGATTTAAAAAAAAAAAATACAGGTACCCAGTAAGGTAGAGCTGCTGGGGAGATCTATGACAAGTTGCAGAAAACAACTTGAAGAACATTTTAGTACAGCACACACACCTAATCTAAACAGATATTTAAATCTAAAGAGATAATGGTAGACTGTCTGGGAATGTGTTTTTTTAAATACTAAGTAAAACTTCTTGAAATAAAAGTATAATGATTAGAATAAAAGTATTTATCTCATCACAATCTAGAAGTTGGGGATGCTGGCAGGGTGGGATTGGGGTGGAGGGACAGGAAGAATAAAAGTATTTCAACTTCTCATCTGCCGGGATGAAGCAGGGAGGCTAAGACAGTGAAAGCTGCTAATGGGTTCATCTTCTTACTGGCGTGAGTGGGATGAAAATCAGGGGAAGTGGAATGCCTCGGTGGGAAAGAAAAGTTGGCATCTCTTTTCAAAATGTACACACATCTCACATCATCACATTGGATACTTTAACTACATTACAATTTCATTTGTCAATTATACCTCAATAAAGCTGAAAAAAGGGAAAAAAGCAGCGAGGAGCACAAGAGAGAAAACAAGAGTCTAGTGAAGTATCTGATTCTCTCGTCCTGCTCTGCCTCTTGGACTTCTGTATTCTTTGAGTCAATACACGAACAAGGTGTGATCATAAAATATGGTGAATGTTTAAATTTAAAAAATTATTGCGGTAAAAGACACATCACCATTAATCCCCCTCAAAATACTCCTCCTTCGCTTCAAGCACACTTATCCCATCGTTCTTGCCACTTTCTGAAGCAGTTCTGGAAGTCCTCTTTCATGAGTGTCTTAGTTACACTGTCATGGCTGCCTCGATGTCCTGAATCGATTCAAAACGTTTACCTTTCATGGTCATTTTGACTTTGGGGAAAAGCCAGAAATCGCACGGTGCCAGATCCAGTGAATAAGGTGGCTAAGGACACACTGTAATGTTTTTATTGGACAGAAATTGCCATACCAGAAGCGATGTGTGACACAGAGCAATGTCATGCTGGAGCATGAAACCGTTAGCCCATTTCTCAGGCCGTTTTCTACACACATCATTTCTTAAACACTCTAATAAGCCCTTATAATATTCAGAATTCACCGTAGGGTTCCTGGGTACAAACTCAGCTCACACAATTCCATCAAGGTCAAAAAACACAATTAACATCACCTTGACGTTACTCATAGATCTTGATTGACACGCTTTTTTCACCTGAGGAGAACTGGGTGATTTCCGTTGAGAACTCTGAACCTAGGTCTCAGGATCATAACCACAGACCCCAGTTTCGTCTTCGGTGATGACAGGTCTTAAAAAGCTGAAACGTGAAGCAGCGTGATCACCAATGCCAACAAAATTGACAAATACTGTTGCTTTTGTTTGACAGTCCAAATGCCTGGAACAAATTTCATACTTCCTCACCTCATGTTCAAATCTGTTGTTAAAATGCTTTGAATGGAACCCTAAGAGATGTTCAGATCCTCCAAAATTCCCCTAATAGTCAATCACCTGTTTGATCGAATCATTTCGTTTACTCTTTCAACATTCTCTTGGGTTTTTGGTGTTGAAGGCCATCCCAATCTCTTGTCTTCAGTCAATTCACAACTATTACAAAATCACTCGAACCATTTGTAAACTGTCTTCATGGTCACTGCAGCATCACCATAAACTAATTTTAGACATTTTGTGTGTTTCTTTAGCAATTTTTTGCAGTTTGAAACAAAATTTCATGTTAATGCGTTGTTCATGATCCATGATTTGCAGCACACTTTAAAACACACCTTCTCTCAACCGGAGCTCACAACCGACCGACTGCACCAAACAAGTTGGAAATTGTCACACACTGTTACTAAGATTTGATGGACCACTTTCTGTATTGAAGAGCCCTGCCTTTCTGTTGGATGGCTCTCAGCAACCTCAGTCACTATATGTTTTCATCACACCTCATAGCTCTTCTTGTGCTTAAGTTTGAAAAAAAAAACAAAAACCTAAGTATCTGCTAAGTATCTTGTTTTTAAGTAGCAGCAAGAAAGCTGTGTCTGACTGAGCAGCAGCAGAAAGGCAGTTAAAGTCAGGTAAAAGGTAATGGGATGAACAGTAACTTGAAGAAACCAGGAAATAAGAATAAATTGCAAATAATTATGTAAAGTAAGACAAAAATTAAGGAGAAGAAAGTAAATATATCAGTCAATATGTTGAATGTCAATGAATCATATACTTCCATTAAAAGAGTAAGTCATATTGAATTTAAAAAGAAAAAGAGAAAATTAAAATAATTAGAAAACTGAAAATAAATAAGAAAATACCAGGCAAATGCAAGCAAATAAAAAGAGAATATTAATATCAGACAATACAGAACTTAAGGTGTTGTCTTAAACTGGATAAGTAGGGAAAAACACTAAACTAGGTGAGAAGGAAAGTCATATACTAAAAGATATATGAAAAATATTCACTGTATTAATGCACCAAACAACACAAGTGCTAACCGTGTAACACAGAAACTATTACAATGGAAGGAGAACTTGATTTAAAATACACGTATCATGGGAAATCTAAATACATCTCTTTTCAAAGCACACAGAGACCTAGTGGCAAAAAAAAAAAAAAAAAAAAAGACAGAATTGAACCGTGTAATCAACAATGAAAAATATATAGCTTATATATCTCAAATGTAGACTCTAATATCCCTCTATAATCTATCTCAGTATAATCTCATCAGTGGGAGAAATGAGCATGTAGGAATGACCTGGCAGGCCTCTCTGGCAGCCTAAGGCAGGAGGGAGGAAAGGGACGGAGAAAGAGGAGGAAATAGAGGAGGGAGGAAGGAAAAGTGAGAAAAAGAGAAACAGAAAGAAGAGAGTGAAGAACAAGAAGGGGATGGAGAAGAGGATCAGGGAAGAGGATGGGAGAGGGGAGGGGAGGGGAGAGGGTAAGGGGAGGGGAGGGGAGAGAAATCATTAGTTGAAATCCTGCCCCTGCCTCTCTGTGGCCTCTGTGTAGTGAAGTGTGGCACACTGAAATGAATGAATGTGCTTTTAGAGTATGTTTTAGAAGGTAATAGTATTTAGCATTGAGACAAATTTTTCTGCCTATTCATCACATGAAAAACAAAGAAAACATTGAAGCAATATACACAATGGTACTTTATTTGGATTTTTGATTCTGCAAAGTCATTAAATTCTGTTCCTGGAAAAGCTATTATTAACAGTGCTAATTGCAGCTCAGCGCAACAGCTCTCAATGGTGTGTCACGTTTAGAAGAGTGTTTTTCAGTAAGCTTTTGAAAGACCTAATTAATGGAAAAGACCCAGACTCTCACTGCTTCTTCTATAAATGCTTAAAGGACAAAAGATGCTTGATGAAATTATACTACTGAATGACCAAATGGATTTTTTTCCGAATCAAACAAATGTGATTTATATAATCACAAACTCTAACTAAGACATTAAATGGGCTAAAACATTTACTATATCTATAAGAACACTATTCATGCTTTCATCAGAATATCCAAATTCCTTTTTCCCTCTTATCAGAAAGGAAAACAAAAGCAGTTTTCAATACTATACTATTTAAATTCTATTGTATTAAGTTTACTTTTTCAAAATTTTTATTATGAAATTTTTAAAATATTTATAAGTTGAAAGAATTTTACAGTGAAGACCTAGATCCGTCACCTAGATTCTGCCAGTAATACCTTACTACTTTGTTTCATTCCATATCTGTCCATCCCTCCATTCACCCACTAATCCATCTTCATTTCATGTCGTTCACAGTAAACTGAAACATCAGTCCACTCCTCCCTGATGACTATGGGAAACAGTAGTGATTTGTTTTTTGACAAGACAAGACACCTATACCTTCCCGCATCCACAGCAAGACGCAAGGCACATGTGTTTGGTGTAGGAGCCTAGTTCCTGGATACATGAGTGCTGCTCACTTCTAGAAAATACACAGAGAAAAAGCTAAGTAACATCTAGAAATTCTCTGGAAAAATGAAAGTCACAGAGATGACAAATAATCCTGCATTTCTGAGATAAAGAAGAGGGGCAAAAAGTTCATTTTTCCTTAGCGTTCTTCTTCTAAACCTATAACAGACTCCAATAAACACACACCAAATCCTCTGATTTGTCAATGAGGAAAATAAAGTTTAAAAATGTTGTTACTTAAGCAATAGAGAACATTATAAAGAGGAAACAAAAAGCACCTGAAACCTCTCACTCTTAATAGTTTGGTAACTATCTTTACCCAAGCATCTCCATCTTTTATTCACACATTCCTTCCTTTGGCTACTAATGTTTGACTGCCGACTCTGTGCCATGTGACATACAGTTTGTATCCTCGCGGTGCTTACATTCCAGTCATATGTCAGGTGATAAGTGATGCTCTGAAGAAAAATAAAGAAGGGTACTAGTATTAGAGGGCGACACAGATGTTATTACCAGGGAAATCCTTTTTGATGAGGTGACAATTGAGCAGAGGTGTGGAGGTGAGGGTAGCAAGATGGAGAGATCTGGGCAAAGGGGACACACATACAGAAGACGAGATGGCATTCCGGGCACCTGAGGCACCCCCGGGAGCAGGACCATGGGGCTGGAGCGTCCTGAGGGAAGGGTGAGTATGACAAGGCTGGAGAAGTGCGGGGCCAGACCCCACTCTGCGTGAGATGGACGGAAAGCTCTGATCACAAGACGGCCAAGATCTGGTTTAACTTTTCAAAGAAGAACTGGCCGTGGCACAGAGGACGGACTGTAAGAGGGCAAGCATGGAAGAGGGAAATCAAAAAGAAGATTCTAGCAGGAATCCAAGTGAGAGCTGACGGAGCTTGGACCTGAACTGAGATGGCTCAGATTTAATCACAGCTCCACATTTGTTGACTTTGTGAGCTTAATCTGGAAGCCTCAATTGTGTAACCTGTCAAATGGGGCTAGTAGTGTCTCAGAGGGTAGCTGTGAGAATTAAGTGAGAGAACACCTCTGTGTGAGGGTTTACTCCTGGGGGAGCAGCTAGTAAGCACTCAAGAAAAACATGCTTCCTATTCTGACCCTCAGGGGAGCTGAGGCCGATTCATACACTTAGGACTCTGTACCTCCCACCAGGGAAAGAGCAAAATTCCTCGAGCCAAGCATCCCTTTCCAGGCATTAAGAGAAACGTCAGACATGTTGAAAGTTGAAATGTTCCTTTGAAGCATCCTGGTGATACTTTTAAAATTATTTATAATAATCAGAGGGGGAAGGGACTATAAATAAGTACTTTTCCCTTTGTGTTTTTAAATGGTAAACTTTTTTTTTTTGCTTTAAGAAGGTATAAACTTTTCTGCCTTAAGAAGGTATAAATTTATTGAAAGTATGCAGTTACATTGTCAGGAAAAAAAAAAAAAAAACACTAATGTGAAACCCATATGGTAACAGTATGTTATTTTGGTAGAAGATATTTTATGGATATTTTAAAGTCATGACTTTTGAAATAAAGATCGCTCTTAAGGAGAGCATAGATTCACTGATTCGCATAGAAATATTAGAATGTCTATTTAGAATCTAAATACATTAAATGGGAAACTTTAAATGACATTATTGCAAACTATGAAATATTTCAGCTGATTCCAGATCCCCAAGGACTCTGCAATTAAGTGAAAAGGATGGCATTTGAGAGAGGCTCAGAGCAGCTGTGCACTCGGCAACGCAGAGACAGAGCTCTGTGTGCAGGATGGGAGTTGTCTGGCTCGCTAGTTATTTCTGATGCAGCTAATGAAGGGCAAACCTCAGAATGGCCAGAGCTCCAGAACTTTTCAGATAAACACTGGAAACGGTGAGGATAATTCATGCCAGAGACTGATTTACTGAAAAATACAGATGTGGAGAGAACATTTCTGCATTTTCAACTTCTAAATATGGTCCTGAGATACAGTGGAGAAGTGTCCAGTGGGAGCCAAGAGATGCAGGCTCCACCGCGGCTCCCACTTCACTAGCTGTGTGGCCTTGGCCGCTGCACTGTGTGCTTGCTGTCCTATCTTTACACAGGAGATGAGGACGAGGCCGAATGGAGGTCCCTTCCAGCTGTAATTGCCAGGGGAATCAATGATTCCATATTTTCTGTATCTTTTTGGTATCTTTTATATTTAAAGTGGATCGTCACCTTTGAAAGCATACACATGAAATAAAACGTGGGTTGACGACATCCTGGAAAGGCATCTTGATGACCACTCACTGGGGGAAAACAGACTGCAATTAGCAGCCAGAGACAGTATAAGATTAAGTTACACAGCAAGAGTATTCAAATATTTTCCTAGGCATGGAAATGGAACTTTCAGGATTATCATTTTTAAAATCATAACTATTTCAAAATGTACACAGTTAGTAACCATGTGGAAAAAAGCACAGCCTATTATTAATAAAATGTATTTTACATGTAAACCTCAATTATAGAAAACAAAGCCTTCCTATGAATTATTTTCAAACATTCAAATTAGGCTTTAATTTGTAACAAACTTGCCAATTGTAATACAAATACCGAACCCTATTCCTGTCATATCAAATAGCTCAAAAATACTTCTCAAAACCATTACCTGTCAGCTCTGCATCCTTAAGAGGGGAAGGAGGGTACCTCAATGAGAGGGCAAGCAAATAAGAGAGTTTACACACTGAGTGTGCTCACACACGCGTGCGCTTCTCTATGTTTTGACCAAAGGCCACGTTTAGGAACTATTAGAAAAATTATGTAGGCTGTGCATGTGTTACAAACAGTAGTACCACAAATAATTAGAATTCTGCAGTTGCCACTAGCATAGGTGATTGTGCGTCTTGTAGGTGGTCCTCCCCAAATTGGTCTCCTCTGCCTTCCAACACGGTGACCTGCTACTCCCAAGCTTTTTACTGTGGTTGCTCTGGGCCATACAAGGATCTTTTAATCAACCTTAAAGTACTTACTGAACAAGCTCTAACTAAACATTGTGATTTAAGTGCCGAGATTAGTGAGATATCGCTCCAGGGAAATTGATGTTTTGAGTGTTTCTAGGGCAACAGTTAATCTCTCCCAGCAGCAGGTCTGTTAGAAGACAGGGGATGGGAATATTGAAACCCTTCCAAATGAAAGCAAACAGCATGTTTGAAGATTAAGGTCGATGGAGAGACGCAACCCAGCATACACGAATGCCACAAAGGAGTATGCTGTTTAAGTAATGACATAGTTACTCAGAAAAGCAGAAATCAAGAACATTTCCCGTGATGAAACTGTTTTGTGTTCGGGTGATTTGGGTTTGGTTTGGTATGTTACTTGCTGTGGTTTTCCAGTGCAGTCTAACTGCTGACCTGCCCAGAAGCCTGGCTTCCTGAGACTCTGAACCATTGTGTAGCCCTGGTAACAACAGGGGTGAATCCAGGTGCAGGGCTGCAGAATAGCTAAGCAAATGCGGAGAACAAGGCCGACCTTTTCTGTGCCCTTCTTTTTCCGTTTTCTGTGATCCTACCATTCGCCTGAGAACCACCTTTCCTTCCTATTAATCAATCTCTATTATTGACAAATCTAGAAAGCAGAGATTCTTCCTTAACAGAATATTCTCAATTGTGGTATTGCTTTTTTCTTTTAAAGTCTGCAAAGACTTAGATCAGGAACTAACACTCTCTTAGAAATGAGAGTGTCCTTTTGATGCCATGTTTCGCTCACTCATGGTGAGCAGGGGGGTAGGAAGGGGAACACACAAGTGGTGTGGGTTGATATACCTTGCTGGGGGAAGAAGGAAGCCTTCCCAGCTCTAGGAATCCCACCATAATGCAGAAGTGGGTCAGAAGTATCAAACTGTTATCAACTGATGTAATATTTCACTAATTGATGACACTCCAGAGAGCAGAAGAAATTCAAAAGGCTTTACAAAATAATGGGGGGAAGAAGCTATGGAAGGAAATCTGAGAAGAAAATTAAAGTGGAACAAAATCACATAACCTGCCAAGCAGCAGATTAGTAATCTCCCTGGATGGGTGGGTGGTTTGTTTGTTTGTGTTGGTGGGGAGAAGTCACATTGTGGAAAGGGGACAGGTCTAAGTACTCGACATACTCAATTCAAGGAAAGAAGCAAAGCTCACTGGACGCTTAGCACTTGTTGTCCGGCCTTCAAGGACCAGACAGCCTCAGGACGTTTGAATCCAGTAGAAAACGTGGGTTCAGAGGTTCAGGGTGGGGGAGAACGCATGCGTTTACTGTACCTGCCACCCCACCATCCTTCCTTTTAAACAAGTTCAGATTGTGCCATGGGCGCCTTCAACATCCACCGAGAAAGAAACACTGCTTTTCTTCTTTTCCGTCAAAGTAGCTACAGATAAGGAGGTGCTTTATTTTGTTTAATAGGTTAATCTGAAAACCAGTTCCCTGAAGAATCAGAGTTTAATCTCAATATTCACGGAAACAAAAGCATAAGGGAATAGAAATTGCGTGACTGGCTGACCTCTGTTAGATGCATCTGTTTGTTTTTCTTTTAACGAATGTGCCAATTGAACACCTACTCACTAATGAGAGCTATCCATGTTTCCAACCGACAAACAGTCGATGCAGAAGGATTAGGAAGAACTGGACAATAATTTCCTTGTAGGTGGAAAGAAAAATTATCACTCATGCTGTGTTTCAAAGCAGCCCTCTGCCAGTCTTCAGTCCTTGGGGAAGGGAGCATTCCCAGTGCTTTACAAAATAAAATTTAAAAAAAATCAAGGCACTCAACTTGCGTTACCTATCCAAGCACCTTTTGAAGCCCAAGAAAGAGAACCGTCATTTTTCCACGGTTTCTCTAATCTAATCATTCCTTTTAGAAAACTACCCTCCCTCTTCATTATTCTAGAATATTGCCGTTCTGCCTCCTGTGTTACAGCAAACAAAAACAGAGGAGAGACGACTTGGCAAGTTTAAAAACTATAAACACATTTTTTTCAGGTGTACAAATGGTCACCCCAATAAACTTAAATTAAATATATGTATGTGTATATATATATGTATACATATATATACATATATATATATACATATATATACATATATATATAAACACTTCTGTAAAAAAGGAAGACTTGGTAAAGATTATTAGACTGTGTGTTCTTTGGTAAATCTGCTTCTTTGCCATGTCTATTAAAAAAAAATGACCCCCAAGGACCCTGTGAGAGCACGTGCATTGTGAAAGCACTCCTTATCAGCTGCCAATTGGAAATATCTCAAGAAGCAAATAATTTAATCAACCCAGACCTGGGTCTTGGGCCTGAACTGCTGAAAGGAATGAATAAAGTTAAGAAGCTTTTACCTGTACATTTCAATTCTGGCAGATTGAACAAACAACTAAGTCTCTTTTTCCCTAAATTATTAACGTTTCCAGAGAGGGTGGGATTATTTGGAGGTTAGTTTTCAAAAAATGCCCCAAACTCTGGCACAGGATTGGCACTGTTCCTATAATGTTTCCATTTAAAGAGTGGTGTTGAAGGAGAAAAAAAATGTTTTAGTTATACATTGTAAACAGTCTAGCTGACAAAGGGCTTTCATAAGGATATTTGTTTTGGTGAAATAATTTGGCATTGATGTAGAGAAAGTGATCTGAGGGAAAAGGACGCCAATGAGGAATATAAATTAAACAGAACTACAAGGAAGAGGGGTGGAGACTGGCAGTCAATCGTTTATTCATGGCCAATTACTGATGTTATACTTCCAACAATACGCTATAAGTAAGACTAAAATCTTTATACTTTAGAGGCACGTTTAATATTTATCTCAGAGTCTTAAGGAATTCTTCACTCCATTTAATATACTTTTAAAATATATTTGTTGTAAGATTCTGGATATAGAAAATATAGTCAAGTTTTTTCATTCTTATCCCTATTAGGATATATTTCCCCTTCCTTTTTATAGGTGTTTGGAGCATCATAAGGCAGAGTTTCTGAGGTTCCATGTGCACGGTTTATAACTAATTTCAGAAACTCTTAAGTTTTGGGGATTGTTTTCTGGTGTGTCCAAAGTTAGTCTTAGCCAGTGTGCTGGTACTGGCTCATCCTGCCTTGTGAGGGTCAACTGTTAAACTTTCAGGGGGATTTTGAGCCAACTGGTAGCCCACCGGTAGTTTGAAATTGCCGTGTGGGAGTAATTACATGATGTTAATTGTCAAATGGTATGAATCAGGATTCCCCTAACCCCACCCTGAGAGCTGATTAATAAACATCTACCAGTACACCGCTGGGCAGAGCAATTCTTTGACTTTTCATAAAACGCCAAGTTAAAGAAAATCTGTTATGTAATTCAGCTTTAACCAAAAAAATCATTAAAACATTTTAGGCTTATTTTTTTTCAATCCATAATTTATAAGAGTCTCAGGAACGGGTACCATTAAATTTGAAGAATATAGTTCAATCAAATCGTATTAGATTAGGTTTTGCCGTAAATAATTCTATTTTAAAGTTGGAAAGTATGTCTTTCATAGATGTATGTTCCCTGTATTCTGACACATTCAGTTAGTGAGTCTCTCCTCTCACTCCAGTCCCCACCTGCTGTCCTTCCTTTTTAGGGGATTTAGCTCTACTGCGTCCTACTTTGACATCGGAGAATATATTTATTTTACAAGTAATTTTATATGTAAACTTTTTAAATTATTAGCCATTTAGCATCATTTTGTTGAAGACAAGAAAGAGTCAGAAGACAATAGTCAAATCGATAAAAATTAGAGTAAATATAAACGTCAAATTAAAATCCCCGGAAGAGGAGACAGCTTCCCAGGCCCAGTTAGTTGGTGACAGCCATGGTCAGTGTCAGGTCCAGGCCGAGCCCTGAAGAGACACCACGGCACAGTGATGGAGGTAGCAGCTCCCCTAAATTCCCAATGGACAACCAAAACATATTAATACTGTTTGCACATGAACCTAATAAAGTTTTCTCCCGTGAAATTGTTATAGGAAAAACAAGGTTGTTTCATTCATTTTGGCTTCAGTTTCACATCTGGGCAAAGCACAATGCTTTACAGACATCTTCTCTCACGTTTCTGGTGACAACTAGGCCCTGGGTCGCTGCATGACAAATATGTAGCACTTTCGTGGCAGTGTTCGGTGTAAGCCAGGTTACGCGAGTGTCTCCCTATGTTTAAACATGGAAGGGTTCACGGTGAGGTGAGAGAGCTTAAACTTTTCTTTTTCCCTGGGTTTGGCTTTGGCTTAGTATTGCTCAGGAAATGAGCTGTGAAGGGATGTGCTGCCACATCAAAATTCTGAAAGAAGATCCCTTAAACCACTGAAGTAAACGTTCGTCTGTGGATAATTTAGCAGGCTGATTACATACAGCACATTTCATCACTGACCAAAAGCACAGAAATAACTAAAGCAGAAGGCTTGTTCCAGAAACAATTTTGATCAGTTTTCTCGAGCTTCAGTTTCATGGTTTCACATTTAATCACCTCAGCATTTTGCTGGTAAAACAACTCTGATATGAAATGTGAATCCCAAAAAGTGTTGTTTCATTCCAAACAGCTGGAAAATTTATAATTCTTTTTACCCTGCCACTTCATATAGCTTCAAAAAATCATTCCAAATCCTCACTATTTATTCTGTTCAACAAATGCTCTTGCTCTGTGGGTTCTCAGTTTTGTTAAACAGCAACCCTAGTTTCCTTCTGTAGATGTCCCATTTCAGATAGCTGCTTGAACCAAGTAATCTAAGCTCACAACCAAATCTGTAGCAGCAGATTCAGTCTCAAGCCCTCAAGTCACTGGTATCTCTTCTCCACACAACACGTAAAACAGAGTTTTCTAGGTCACGTGGGGCAAAGCCTCCAGATCAGTCAACTCTCACCTCTTCTCTGATTTGCATTATCGCCGTTATTTACAATTTTTCTCTAAATTTTTAAAAAAGACGTCACGTGTCTTTGTAAAACTGTAGACATCATAACACTATTCATTTTATGTAATTCGTAAAAATCCTACTTCAATGACTTTAACTTTGAAAAGTTAAAAAAAAGGCTTTTTTTTTGGAGCATACAAGATACCAGAAACACGGCTGCTTTCTGTGCACCGGTCACGTTCATGAACTGAATCGATGTGTAATCATTTAATACTCCATTAAGATAGGACACGAGCCAGTTAGTGTGAATCTAGCTTTGTCTACCATTTTTGATCATCTGTGAGGGCAGTGACCAAACGTCAAGTACTAGCTATACTTCTAGTCTCTAGCTCTAATTCCAGCTCTAGTTCAAGGTTCCGGGTCTAGCTCTAGGTCTCGTTCTAAGCTCTAGGCCTCTCTAGCTCTAGGCTCTAGTCTAGCTCATCTCCAGATCCATTTTTAAACTGCTAGGAAACTTTGGGTAGATTGCATATCTATATGGACCACGTATCTGTGCAATCGTTCTCTGGATGTGATTCCATTCTTCACTGAAAAACCCATCACAGGTCCCACTTAGCCATCTGATTCCAGGTTGGCTGCCTGTTGGGTTTCAGGAATATTGTTAAACAGAGGAAGAAGCCCCACACAGTATCCATCTTATCTTTCAATGCAACACGTTAGTTCTAAATACCCCCACAGACCTGACCTACGGTAAGTCCATTAGAACGTTACACGATGCAAAGACCTTCTTCGCGTTGCGGTCACAGTTTGGATCATGAGAATAAAATTGGGTTTTTTCTGCCTGTTGGATTACATATTTTATCAGTAACCTAAAAACCACACATCAACGTGTTTGTGCTCTGAGGCAATGTCAGGAAGTCTGAACTGTCAGCAATTTGCATCACTACTTAGCCTCAGTATTTTCCTTCGGATGTACCTTTAAATTAAACAAAGATGAATAATTCTCCCTGTTTTTCCATTTTGCTTCTCCAGCTCCCTGTACTTTAGGCTGATATTTTGCAGACCAGCTTAATTTATAAAAGAGTGCCCTCTCAGAAGCGATGAAGAACAAGAATTTTAAACCCCTTAATTGCTATGTTTGTTTCCAATCTTACAACACTGAATTCTAATCCAGTGCTCAACATTCTACATTAACATTCCAAGAATGATTTTATCGAGCAATGATGCCAAACATCAAGTTGAAAGTCAGTCACAAGAAGTAATAACATTTCCACACAATTTAGGGTTTGTTTTGTGCTCAGGTGCTGGGAGAACACTAGGAAAAGAATGTTTGCCATTTTCAGTTTTCACTGTGCAATACATAACCAATTAAATAGAGTTTTTAGCATTACTTTCATTATTTACTATATTTTCATTTAGTGAGCTATAGTGTGTACAGGAATATGTCAGCTTATGTCTCATTTTTCCCAAATTTATGATATTATACTTTTAAGTTACAGGCTCAAAATGAAAAAAAGATTCACAAACATTGTTTATGTTTGCTTTTGCCTGACTAATGGCAGTTGTATCACTTGGCCCTGGCCAACACTTGGGGAAAGCTGCCAAGTACACACAGACAGGCCAAACATTACTAAAGATAAGCAAGTCACAACACATGGTCTGTGGTGGCACCAGATACGTGCATGAATAATTCCTCAAAATAAAAGAAATTCAGTTAAGGGAAATGCAGCTTATTTTAATAAATCTTCCTCTGGTAATTGATATCTTCTGATGAAATTCCAAAAGCATCCTGCTGGGTTGGATATTCATGATTATTTGGCAGCTTCTCATACGAAGGTCGTAAGTCACAAGGAGACAAATTGGGTTCCCTGTCTCACACTAAGGTAACCTGGGACCCTTGATTAATTAATGCCTTGCTTTCAAATTAATGCTAAATTCTGTCCTAGTAACTTGGTAATAAATTAAAACTATTGTTAAGAAATAATAGATTTTTTTTAAAAAGGCTTTAGTTGAGTAAGTTGAGCTGCAGAAATGTGTCTATATCTACAGTAATACGTGGGTGAATTTAACCCAAAGGAGTTACAACTTAATAAAGATAGATGAAATCGCATCAAAGCCTTTTAACAAAATATTTTCCACCACTTTTATGTAGTGTTTTTTTTTTTGTTTTGGTTTTTGTTTTTTCTTGAAATATGGTAATAGTCTTTGGAAAATATTTTAATGTCTTCTATAATTATTTAAACAGCATTAGCATGTAGTTACTAGACTTTTTCTAAGGTTAGGGTCATGGATTGAAATGACTGTTTGAAGGTCCACTCCAAGACACATTATAGTTAAAATGGCAAAGATTAAAGACAAAGAGAGAATCCTAAAAGCAGCAAGAGAAAGACAGAGGGTTACATACAAGGGAACTCCCATAAGACTATCAAATGACTTTTCTGCAGAAACATTGAAGGCCAGGAGGGAGTGGCAGGAGATACTCAAAGTGATGGAAAACAAAGGCCTACAACCTAGATTGCTTTATCCAGCAAGGCTATCATTTAAAATTGAAGGAGAGACAAAGAGCTTCCCAGAAAAGAATAAGCTAAAGGAATTCATTACCACCAGGCCAGCATTGCAAGAAATACTAAAAGGACTTCTGTAAATAGAAGAAAGACGAAAACAATCTATCCACAAATTTAAAAATGGCAATAACTATGTACTTATCAATAATCACTTTAAATGTAAATGGTTTAAATGCTCCAATCAAGAGACATAGGGTTGGGCCGGCCTGGTGGCTCAGGCGGTTAGAGCTCCGTGCTCCTAACTCCGAAGGCTGCCGGTTCGATTCCCACATGGGCCAGTGGGCTCTCAACCACAAGGTTGCCAGTTCAATTCCTCGAGTCCCGCAAGGGATGGTGGGCTCTGCCCCCTGCAACTAAGATTGAACACGGCACCTTGAGCTGAGCTGCCTCCCGGATGGCTCAGTTGATGGTTGGAGCGCGGGCTCTCAACCACAAGGTTGCCAGTTCAATTCCTCGACTCCCGTAAGGGATGGTGGGCAGCGCCCCCTGCAACTAAAATTGAACACGGCACCTTGAGCTGAGCTGCCGCTGAGCTCCTGGATGGCTCAGTTGGTTGGAGCCTGTCCTCTCAACCACAAGGTTGCCGGTTCGACTCCCGCAAGGATGGTGGGCTGTGCCCCCTGCAACTAGCAACTGTACCTGGAGCTGAGCTGCGCCATCCACAACTAAGACTGAAAGAACAACAACTTGAAGCTGAACAGAACCCTCCACAACTAAGACTGAAAGGACAACAATTTGACCATTGTTCCCCAATAAAGTCCTGTTCCCCTTCCCCCAATAAAAATCTTTAAAAAAAAAAAAAAAAAAAAAAAAAAAGAGACATAGGGTGGCTGAATGGATAAGAAAGCAAGACCCTTGTATATGCTGTATACAAGAGACTCACCTCAGATCAAAAGACACACACAGGCTAAAAGTGAAGGGTTGGAGTAAGATATTCCATGCAAATGGAAATGAGAAAAAAGCTGGAGTTGCAATACTTATCTCTGACAAAATAGACTTTAAAATGAAGAAAATATTAAAAGACAAAGATGGACACTATATAATAATAAAGGGATCAATTCGACAAGAGGATATAACCCTAGTAAACATCTATGCACCCAACATAGGAGCACCTAAATATATAAAACAGATATTGACTGACATAAAGATGGAGATCAACAGTAACACTATCATAGTAGGGGACTTCAACACACCTCTGACAACAAGGGACAGGTCTTCCAGACAGAAAATCAATACGGAAACAACAGCCTTAAATGACACATTGGACCACTTGGATTTAACCGATATTTTCAGAGCATTCCACCCCAATGCTGCAGAATACACGTTCTTCTCAAGCGCACATGGAACATTCTCCAAGATAGACCATATGTTAGGCCACAAAGCAAGTCTGGATAAATTTAAGAAAATTGAAATCATACCAATTGTCTTCTCTGACCACAGTGCTATGAAATTAGAAATGAACTACAGGAAAAAGACTGGAAGACACACAAATTCATGGAGGCTGAATAATATGTTACTAAATAATGAATGGGTCAAACAGGAGATCAAGGAAGAAATCAAAAGATATCTCGAGACAAACGAAAATGAAAATACAACGACCCAAAATCTATGGGATGCAGCGAAAGCAGTCCTAAGAGGGAAGTTCATAGCACTGCAGGCCTACCTAAAGAAACAAGAAACATCACTAATCAACAGTTTATCTTCACACTTAAGGGATCTGGAAAAAGAACAACAAAATAAGCCCAAAGGGAGTACAAGGAAGGAGATAATAAAGATCAGAGCGGAAATAAATGAAATAGAAACCAGAAAAACAATACAAAAGATCAATGAATCCAAGAGTTGGTTCTTAGAAAAGATAAACAAAATTGACAAACCTTTAGCCAGACTCATTAAATAAAAGAGAGGACCCAAATTAATAAAATCAGTAATGAAAGAGGAGAAGTGACAACAGACACCGCAGAGATAGAAAAAATCCTAAGAAATTACTATGAGCAACTGTATGCCAACAAATTTGACAACCTGGAAGAAATGGACAATTTCCTAGATGCATACAACCTCCCAAGGCTAACTCAAGAGGAGACAGAAAACCTGAATAGACTGATTACCACCAAGGAAATTGAATCAGTAATAAACAATCTCCCAACAAACAAAAGCCCTGGACCAGATGGCTTTACAGGTGAATTTTACAGAACGTTCAAAAAAGAATTGTCACCTATTCTCCTCAAACTCTTCCAAAAAATCCAGAGGAGGAAGACTCCCAAACACTTTTACGAAGCCACTATCACCCTGATCCCAAAATCAGACAAAGACACCACAAAAAAGAAAACTACAGGCCGATATCGCTAATGAACATAGATGCAAAAATCCTCAACAAAATACTAGCAAACAGAATTCAGCAATATATTAAAAAGATTATACACCATGATCAAGTGGGATTCATCCCTGGTATGCAAGGGTGGTTCAACATCCATAAATCAATTAATGTGATACACCACATTAACAAAATGAAAAATAAAAATCATATGATCATATCAATTGACGAGAAAAAGCATTTGATAAAATTCAGCAGCCATTCATGATAAAAACCCTTAAGAAAGTGGGAATAGAGGATCATATCTCAACATAATAAAGGCCATATATGATAGACCCACAGCTAACATCATACTCAATGGGGAAAAACTAAAACCATTCCCTTAAAATCAGGAACAAGGCAAGGCTGCCCACTTTCTCCACTTCTATTCAACATAGTGCTGGAAGTTCTAGCCACAGCAATCAGACAAGAAAAAGAAATAAAAGGCATCCAAATCGGTAAGGAGGAAGTAAAACTGTCATTATATGCAGATGATATGATACTATATTTAGAGAACCCTAAAGACTCCACCAAGAAACTATTAGAGCTGATAGATGAATTTAGTAAAGTAGCAGGATACAAAATTAATATTCAGAAATCAGTTGCATTTGTATATACCAATAATAAAACATCAGAAGGAGAAATTAAAAAAGCAATTCCATTTACAATTGCTCCAAAAACTATAAAATACCTGGGAATAAATTTAACCAAAGAAGTAAAAGATCTGTACTCAGAAAATTATAAGACACTGAAGAAAGAAATGAAAGAAGATACAAATAGATGGAAACACATACCATGTTCATGGATAGGAAGAATTAATATAGTTAAAATGTCCATACTGCCTAAGGCAATATATATATTCAACGCAATTCCTATCAAACTACCAACGACATTTTTCACAGAAATAGAACATATAATCCTAAAATTTATATGGGATAACAAAAGACCCCGGATATCTTCAACAATCTTGAGAAATAAGAACAAAGTGGGAGGTATAACAATACCTGACTTCAAATTATACTACAAGGCTACAGTAATCAAAACAGCATGGTACTGGCATAAAAACAGACCCATAGATCAATGGAACAGAATAGAGAGTCCAGAAATAAATCCATGCCTATATGGCCATTTAATCTATGACAATGGAAGCAAGAATGTACGGTGGGGTAAAGACAGTCTATTCAATAAATGGTGCTGGGAAACTTGGACAGACACATGCAAAAAGATGAAGCTGGATCACCTCCTTACACCACATACAAAAATAAATTCAAAATGGCTTAAAGATTTAAATGTAAGATCTGAAACCATAAAATTCCTAGAAGAAAATATAGGAAGAAACTTCACAGACATTACCCGGAGTAAGATTTTTACTGATATATCCTCATGAGGGAAGTAAGAGGAAAAATAAACATGTGGGATTACATCAAACTAAAAAGCTTTTTCACAGCAAAGGAAACCATCAATAAAACAAAAAGGGATCCTACTGATTGGGAAAAGATATTTGCCAATGATATATCTGATAAGGGGTTAATATCACAAATTTATAAAAACTCACTCAACTCAACTCCAAAAAAACAAACAACCCAATTAAAAAATGGGCAGAGGACATGAAGAGACATTTTTCTAAAAAGGACACACAGATGGCAAACAGACATATGAAGAAATGTTCAACCTCACTAACCATTAGAGAAATGCAAATAAAAACCACAATGAGATACCACCTCACCCCAGTCAGGATGGCTATCATCAATAAATCAACAAACAACAAGTGCTGGCGTGGATGCGGAGAAAAGGGAACGCTGGTGCACTGTTGGTGGGAATGCAGATTGGTGCAGCCACTATGGAAAACAGTTTGGAGATATCTCAAAAATCTGAAAATGGAACTACCTTATGATCCAGCAATCCCACTCCTAGGTATCTATCCGGAGAAATCCAAAACTCCAATTCAAAAATCTTTATGCACTCCTATGTTTATTGCAGCACTATACACAATAGCCAAGACCTGGAAACAACCGAAATGCCCATCAGTAGATGACTGGATTAAGAAACTGTGGTACATTTATACAATGGAGTATTACGCAGCCATAAAGAAGAAAGAAATCTTACCATTTGCAACAACATGGATGGACCTAGAGAACATTATGTTAAGTGAAATAAGTCAGAAAGAGAAAGACAAATACCATATGATCTGACTTGTCATATAAAGTTTCTGCCAGATGATGTGATGTGATAACATACTACATCCTTTTTCATTGGCTGAATAGAACGGCACAGAGAGGCTAAGCTAGGAAGATGCACGTGTGCATGTGCACACACACACACACACACACACACACACACACACACACACACACCTGGCCCTGAAGGAATGAGGAAGTGATCAGAATGAGAACTCTTTTAGCCCTAAATTCATACTGAGCGTTTCTAAATATGCAGTCTCTTTATTTGATATGCAAAGCTTACGACATACTGCGATTCTAAACAGTTTCATAAAAGAAGCTTAGTTCATAGAAATCTTTAATTTATATTCAAACTCTATTGAAGCTGACCTCAGTAGAGACTTGTCACTAATGAAGGGGAGATAAGAGGACTTTGTTGAACGAACACATTACTAGTTTAGGTTTAGCAATTAAAAAGCATGGAAGTACTCGAGTCAGAAGAAGGAACTATTTGAAAAATCTTACAGGAGACATTTACATGTACATACACATATATTTACAATATATATCTTACATGGATTTGTTAGAATAGGTTCTGACTCCTGCTCTAGGTGACTGCCACATCTTTAAATATTCTATTTAAAATTTTTACCTTAATGACCCTATTTTATGTTTCTATCATCATCCAATTTTCTCCCTGCTTTCTAGGATAAATTATTCTGTGCGACAGGCTGAGATATAGACATTTATACTTAATCTGACAAATCCTTTAACTGTAAATCATTCACTAATGAAGTATTTCCCCCAGTGTATTAATTAGGAAGGTTTTAGCTGTAAGAAACAGAAAATCCTGGCCTGACTAGCTGAAGCCTTATGAAATGTATTATTTCATATAAGAAATTCTGAGGTGAAGCAGCTCCAGGGTTGCTTAATTCAACGCCTCAACAGCAGCAAAGACTAAGGAGCTTTCCATTTTCCCATATTGCATTTTCAAGGTGTAGGCTTGTCCTCAGGCTAACCACCTTATATCAAATGAGATAAGGTGATCTACAGTAAAAATAGTTTTTTTTTCCATATGTCTTCTTAATTGTAACATTTTTCCCTATGTTCCCAAGAGATTTCACTTCATGGCCCATTGCCCAGAAGTGCATCATACCTACTGCTAAAATATCAAGGGCCAAGAAGAATTGGATTACCGTAATTGGATTATGAAGGCATATGGCCATGTGAAAGAGGTTAAATTACTGAACAAAAGTCAGTATTAGAAAGGAGGAAGGGGGCAGGGCTACAGGACTTGTTATCGAATAGTCAAACAATACTCAGTGCTACAACCCAAATTAGTATTTAGCAAGTCACCTCTAATAACACATCTCCCATTCATCAGCCAGAGCTAATCTGAAGGTAGCTTATTAATTTTCATGGAGTGTATACTATTGGGAGATCCTGACGGCGATCACACAATCTGAATATTGGAGCACAGATCCGAAGCAGCCAAAATCTAACCACAGAATTAAGAGCACACACCACAAAGCGAGAATCACTATAGAATTTGGCAAAACCTAGCCCTACTGCCTTTCAGGAGACCAATGTTCATCATGTGATTCAGGCTTGGAGTTTATAACCTCCACTCAGGGTCCAGCCAACTTTCCCCATGACGTAATCAGTTCAAATTAATATAATTGCTGACCAATTAGAACCTGCACTCTTTTTAGATCTCTTTTTGTCTAGCTCAATCAAAATGCTTGTCATTTTAGTAGTACTCCATTCAGTCCTGCATTTCTCTTATTTCTGTCGTTTTGTCAGTTCTTGATCATAATTTCACAGCCATTCTAATTTTCACTGTTTGTACTGGTCAATAGCACCCAACGCTTGACTTCACAGGGAGGGATATTAGGGAGTAGTAGGGAGTGTGAAAAAATGGCGAGAAATGCTCCACTTACAGGGCCATCTGCTTCTCAGCATAGTTGACTGATGCTAGTGAAAATGTGGATTCCATATGGTGAGATTGTTCCAATTTTTACAGAAAAAACAGGAATCGAGATGATCTATGAAGTAATCTCCCAAGTTGTCAGTGTTGGCAATTCATTACTGTGTACTGATTACACAAAGGTGTTCATTCGTAAAAAATTCCTTGAGTTTTACACTTTGTGCATTATTCTGTATTAAAGTATAACATGTACTTGAACACAAAGTTTATTTTCAAATAAACACGGAAGGAAGGAAGGAAGGAAGGAAGGAAGGAAGGAAGGAAGGAAGGAAAGAAAGAAGGAAGGTACGGAGAAAATTAAGTTAAAAAAATTAAAAATGAAATCACTCCAATGTGACCTAGAGGCTACCAGTTTGTGACTGTTAGGGGAGCTGTCTCTGACAGTTTCATTTCATGGTACTGCAGGTGGGAAGAAACAAGACTTGGTCTTTCAGTGGCTGAACGGTGATAGCAGATTGAAATAAGAGAAGTGTATACATTCTCTTCCTTCTGTTCCTCTCTGTCTACCCTCAGTGTTTACCCAACAGCAGAAAGTCCAGAAAGCTTGGTGAGGACAGAGCACTGGTTCTGAGACCGAGCTGATGTAGGGAAGCTATGCAGATAATTACCATTCATTTTTCTCACCTAGTCCTCAAGCTAGGAACCAAAACCTATCTAACTAAATATAACTTGTTCTAGAACTATTCTAAGTTTTCCAAATATAACACAGAAAGCATCTTAAACAAATTTCCTTTTTGTAATATAAAAACCTAAGTTAGAAACACACTAATATTTGTTAATATAGATCAGGACCTGATGTGTTTCAGAAACATTTACCTTACTTTCCTGCTATGTTTTGCTCTTTTCGTATATATAGGAACATACTGATAGAAGGAGTCATTTAGGATGAGTCATCCAGTGGGCTTCACCAGAAGTAATTTTGCTGGAGACCAACTTCTTTTAAATAGTTTGCTGCTAAAAATGTGAGAGAGCTACTGTTTCCTTTTCCCATGAATGTTTTGAAGACACATTTAAATATTTCCGTGTAAGAGAATTTGGTTACTTCCCCTGCAGAAATATTGGGAAAAAAGTTACTAGTTGAAGAGGAAAGAATAAGGCATTTCAATAAGATCAGATATCTAAAAATAAAACAGCACTTTCCATGAAGAAACTTTGAGAAATCACAACACAGATATACTGTGAATGAACAGCTCAGAAATTAGTATAACAGAATAGGAACGTAAGTGATGTTGTCAAAGTAAGCTTATTGGAATACGCAAAACGACACCATATTAATTCTATTTGTTTTTACTACATAGAATAGAGAAAAAAAATAAGATAAAAATTGGTGGTATTAAACGTCTCCATTCTTTCTACTTAAGAGTGAATTGTAGCTTGAGAATTTTCTGAAGGTTTAATAAATAATTATTTCCCTTTAAATCCAAAGTTTTTCCCAAACAGCTTTTTGGAGAATTCTCTGATCATAAATAGTTCTCAGGCTTGGCTTCTGACTAAGGCAAAACAGTTTACGAAGGATGGAGTCTTGTGTGTGTGTGTGTGTGTGTGTGTGTGTGTGTGTGTGTGTGCGCGCGCGCGCATGCATGAACTGTTTATAGTGGAAACATATCCAGAATGAGGATAAAATTACTGATTGAATTCTTAAATGACATAACTATTGCCTCAGAGCCTAGGGAAAACTGTTGCTTAGAATCTGCCAGGATCCCAAGAAATCAACCAGAAAGTCTAAGAGTAAATGTGGGGAAATTTTAATGAAAAGTTCACTAATCTAGGGTGATTTGAGTACTTTTATAGATGTTTGTGAGATTTTATCACATATCATTAAGGTTCATAAAACACATCATTATACACACAATAACCATATGAGTCAAACTCTCACAACTTTCAAGTTACCATCTAGTTAAAACAATCAGTTACTTACTGTGATTTAGGACGTTGCTCTGAATTCTTCCTGGGCGGGAAACACTAGATATTGGGAAAGGAGCTAAAGACACAGCCGAGCTCCTGACCTTTATACTTTCTCTCTAAAAGGCAATTTAACAGTACTTATCTGTTTCAAACAGGTGAGAAGTTGGCTTATGTATATTTATTTTCAGTTATATAAGGCGTTGAGACCTTGGATCCCGAATGATCATTTTGTTCTTTCAAAAAAATGAGGGAAACGTAGGGCAAAAAACATTCTCTATATGTGTGCTTTAATCAGTTACTTTAGCTACTCTGGCTTTTGGAATGGAAGTTGAGATCCTGTTGGAGACAGACCCTTATCTTACCTTGTAAAATCTTGAAGTTCCTTCCAGTCCTGAGAAGTCCCTGATTCCATGAATGCGTGTATAGACCCTGACCACAACAAGTTCAAATTATCCCATAATACGATGCCCTTCAGATAAATAGTGACTCTTGCATTCTATCCAACTCTTACTCAAAAACAAAATGCAGGGCATGCAATTTTCCAAGATCTCATTCTAAGGTTTATTGTCTACTATGAACCAATGTTCCACCTACCTTTAGTTAAATCCGTCTTCTTCGATTGAAGAAAGTTGAAATGCTCTCACCACGAATATGAACCGCTGTCGTGGAGCAATGAGGAGCAGCCTGGTGTGTTCACAAAGCACCTTACAGGTCCCCAAGTTCTTGAGTATTCCGTGTTCCCCTGCCTCAGATGCTTCTGTCCAAAGAGAGCAATGAAGAATCAAATTCACGGATCAATATTAGATTGTTGATTTTAGCTAAGAAGCCATGTTGTGGTGTTATAGAAAGCATTTCACCAACACTGTAAGCCATTCATGTGTTCTAGAATAGAGAAAACAAAATCTGTATTGTTTTCATGATTGCAAATGTCAAGATGTGATAGAAAAGATAAGAACCGTATCTACATTGTGAAACACAAATCAAGACAAGCTCTTACTTTGTGTTCATTTCTGAAATTATTTCCGTTGTAATCTAGTTCTGGTACTTTAAGCCCAGTGGACTGGAGGACAGGCACAAACATGAAGCCATTAGTAAAGCAATAGGAAGAACACAGCCCTGCTTATTTTTTGATAAGATTTCTAGAAGCTAAGAATGGAAAGCAAAACAGGAAACAATAGTTTACTTGTAAAGTTTATTTAGATATGGACTAAGCATGAGTTAGTACATGTAAGTCCTACCTCAGCCAGTCAATGTTAAAACACCCCCTTAGCTTACCTAGCTTACAATTACTCCTAAAGGTCACTCTTTGCTTTAGTGGCATTTCCCCTTCTTTGTTCTCTGTCTCTAGATGGTGCATAAGTAACAAAGAGCTGAACCAGGCTTGCAGGCTCCTCATGACCCAGGTCTTTTCCTCATTGGCTTTGCCAGGCATGGCTTCTGCTCCTTCTGGGAGCCCCCAGTTGCCGAAAGTGGGCCTATCCGTTCAGCCAGCCCCACACACCTTCCCAAACCCAAATCATCTTTCAATTCCTGAAACTCCTGTTGCTGCTCTTTTGAATCAATTCTAGGCCTCATTTATTTTTAATTTTCCTGGTTTCTGATTTTTCCTTGTATTTGCTAAGCATATTTACTCCTTCTAAATATATGTGTTTTATCTCAGGTCGTTGTTATAGCCCGAACTTTTAAGTCTTTCTCAGAACACACATCGCCATCATTTCACCCTTAGGCACCTTTCCTGCAACATCCCACCACCAACCTTAATCACAACCCTCTCGCTGCGTTGTTCACAAGACACAACAGGGGCAGGCAGGGCGAGGATGCAGGCTGTACCTTGGCCATGGACGGCAGTGGGCAGGGGAGGGTGGCGTGACGGTGAGCTGCGGTGCACAGGAGCGGCATTTGGAGGGGCCGCCTCGGTCAGGTGGCCTGCAGAGGCCAGGGGTCAGCAGGGAGGGTCTGAAAGCAGACGGCAGGATTTTCAGGCAGGGTTTTCAGGCGGGCTCCCACTGAAGAGCTGGACTCCCACTCAGGTGCTCTCGGCCCACAGCCCTCAATTTCTGACCCTGGGAAGGCACGGTTGCCTCCCTGTCACTGAGCTCCTGTCCCTAGTCAGGCGCCTGGCCCCAAGCACCCTGCTCTATGCCGCCTCGGGTGCGAGGCCTCACAGGACCAAGCGCTGCTGGCTTGCACTCACGCGTGCGCAGTGAGCGCCCCGAGATGGTTTGCGCTCTGATTCGGTCCAGGCGTGTGGGACCACAGCCGGTTCTCACAGCCGAGCATCATCAGGCAGGCGCTGGGCCCGCACTCCAGGTTAACCTAGAGGATGGAAAGGGGTCCTTGACTGGACCCCTCCTGCCTTATCTGGGGTGCAGAGAAACTGGACCCCTCGTCTGCACACATTCATACACAGCAGTTCCTCAAATATCTTCTCCTTATAGTGTTGATGAGGAGCTAAATAAATGGCTTCCAGCAAGAGCCGTTATCAGTGTGGAGGTTGCACTCTTCACCCCAGGTCTGTGGGTTTGCTCCGGGGCTCGGTTTCCTCCCACATCCCACAGGTGTGCAGTGAGCTAAATGGCGTGTCTACACTGTCCGGGTCTGAGTGACTGTGGTGGGTGTGAGTGGCCCTGGACGAAGGGCGTCCTGTCCAGGGTGGGTCTCCCCTGCGCCCTGAGATGCAGGGAGAGGCTTCTGGAGTCAGCAGGTTGGAAAAACATTCTTACTTGTTTTTATTCATCTTTCTGACATATCTGTATAGCTCACATTTATTTCAGGGTTTCATTTTAGAGCGTTTGGGTCTCTGTGTAAAAGTTTAGTGATGTTTTTGTGACCAGAAATACACCATAGAAACTTAGCTCTTTTTTCTATCAATTAGCCTCTGGTGAAATGAGTTTCCTGATGTGTCTTTTCACTTAAAGGCTCAGTTTCCAAGAACACGTGGATGATGGTAAGTGAGGACTCCATGATCACAGTCTTCTTTCAAGTAGTATTATACAGACTCCCACATAACATATGAATTTTCAGAACATATTTCCATTTCCTACTCTCACTCTTTGTGCCATAATTTTCATACAATTTACATCTATATGTTTTTCAAAAACCACCATATTACCATGCTATTGTTTCTTCAGACATGGTGGGTCCTATGATAAATGTATATTTAACTTTTTAAGAAACTGCCAAACTGTTAATTCAAAGTGAATATGACATTTTACATTCCCACTAGCAATATACGAGGGTTCCAGGTTCTCTGCATCCTTGTCAACACTTATAATTGTCAGCCTTTTCTATTTAAACCATTTCAATGGATGTGTGGTGGTATTTAATGGTGATTTTAATTTCCATTTTCCTAATGATTAATGATTTTGAGTATTTTTTCATGAGCTTGCTAGCCATGAAGTGTCTTTCACAACATGTTCAAATATTTTTCTTTTGCTTATTTCTTAATTGGAATGTTGGTCTTCTTGTTATTGAATTGTAAGAGTTATTTATATATTCTGTGTTTACATGTATATACATGTATTAGTCAGATACGTGTTTTGCAAATATTTTTCTCCCATTTTGTAGCTTGGCTTTTCATTTTCTTAACAGTGCATTTTGACAAGTTCAAGTTTTGATTTAGATGAAGTCTAATTTATCACTTTTTTCATTTATGGCTTATGATTATGTCTTATCTAAGAAATATTTGCCTAACCCAAGGTCATAAAGATTTTCTCCTATGCTTTCTTCTAAAAGACTTATGGTTTTAGTTCCTGTTTAGATATGTGACCCATTTAAATTTTTGTGTGTGTGTGTATGCTATAATAAAAGCTGAGATTTATTTTTTTCCCCTTCTTCTGCCTCACCCCCCCCCCCCCAAACACACACACACACACTCTGGTTCATGCCATTGTTTCTCAGTCTAGTTGTGTAGGACACAGCTCCTGACCCATGCTGGTATTAATGAGCCTTGCGCTCCCTCCGGCTGAGCCCGTCAGTCGCCAGTCCTCAGTCGGCCACTCACCGGAGCTCATGGCAGCTCTCGCCGGCTGCAGGCCTCTCACGCTGGCCACCAGCCGCTCATGGCAGCACAGTAGCCCACGGCAGCACACAGCAGCCCATGGAACTTCATGAACGCCAGGAATTGTTCAGCTTCAGCTCTCTGGTAATTGTTCTCTGCTATGAAATTGTTCACGTCCAATGATGTATTTGCAGATTGATATTCAGACCAAAGATTTAATGAGACACCTATGAAGATATCTGGAGCAGGGTGCATAGTTCCCTCCTCTTAGGCAGTCTGCTTCACAAATTCTAGTTGCCTTAGCTTCCCGGGAGGATGATTTCTGTCTCCTCAGCTCACTGACATACCCAAGCTTTGTTTAGATTCCCCTTCCTTTGTACTTCAGTGGAAATTACTTCCAGGGAGAAAGCCTGGGCAAAGCTAGGTATCATCTCACTTGATTCTCTTTCCTCCAGGATTACTGCCCTGTGATGCCTACCATCAAGCATCTTAAAATAGTTATTTCCTAAACCTTTTCCCTCCTAGTTGTTTTTTAGAGGGAGGATAATTACATATCCTCGTTATTTCCCATGGCCAAATTCTAACATAACTTAGAATGGAGTTTGGTTTTAGAAAATTCTGAGATTTAGTACCTTTGAAATAAAATAGAATTGAAATGTACATTAAACTGTGAAAAAAAGAAAGGTAGGTGCCTTTATTATTTAATCTCACATATCCTCTGGAGTCTAATTCTGTTTACTAGCAGGAAAAAAAAAAAAATAAAATGACCAAATAAAATTAACTCAACTTCTTTTGATTTTAAAATATTTTGGGGAAAAATATCAGACAATTAAAAGTTAGTCACAACTGTTTCTCCCTCTTACAGAGAAGTCCTCTAACTCTCCTTCCTCTGCAACTGGCTTCTGGGCCACAGTCAGCATGATGCTGTAGACAGAGACATTTGATGCACATTCTCTCTTCTGCTGAAAGTTTCCCTTCCTTGCCTCATCACTGGATGGCCTATAGCAGTGCCTCCTGAGGCCTGACTGGTCTGGTCTTGTTCCATGGTGTCATCTACTGTTGATGCCTCTGGATCTTGTCCCATTCCCTGTCCTAAGGTCCCCATAGTGACTCTTTTCTGTCCTGATTGCCTCACACCTGTGACCCTTGGAGACCCAAGAGCCATCAGTGGATTTTCCTCACCATGCCACAGTATGCAGAATTCTTTGAGGCAGCCTTCAAACATTTCCTCAGGCATTGTTCTTCTGCCCAGACACGACACAGCAGCACCTACACAAGGCTGAACGCAGGGCTTCCCCGAGGAGCTGACAGCATTCCTCTTCCCTCTTCCAGGACTTCACTACCCAAGTAGGTGTGCAGGGCACTCAAATCTATACTCTCCCACTTCTCTTTCTATGGTTCCCAAGTCCTGTTCTTCTTAGTGAAAGGGGACTCCCCTTCCTGTCATGAGGAAACTGCCCTTGCATAAAGAAATTTCTTTGTTCCTTTTATGCTGTGGCTTCTTATAAATACAATACTACAGGAATTGAGCGAGCTGAGCCCAGACTTTTAATTGTAAAGAGAAGCTTTTGGCATTTATAAAACACTCTTGTTCTTTAACAAAGCATGGCTTCATGCGTTTTTGCAATTGGATTTAAAAAACGTCAGCTTGAGGACTCAAAGAGGAATAAAAGTCTTCTTTGTTCTGGACCTACTTGCAACTTGCACTCTGAAGCAATAAATGTCATTGATTAAACAGATAGGGCAGCCACTACACACCTAGCATCTAGGGAACCAAAAATAAAGAAAACACTGATTTAATACCTGAAAAAATATTATCCCTTTTACTTCCTCTATAGTAAATTTCTGAATAAGGATTGACTCTAACCGTATCCTGTGCCTTCCTACTGGCATCCACATGGCCTAGTTGCAGTAATAAAAGCTAAACTATCTTGATTGCCTACGGTATGTCCGGCACTGTTCTAAGTGCTTTAAACTTAATCCCCATAACAAGCCTATTTTACAGAAGGGAAAGTTGAGGTCTAGAGAGGTTAAATAACCTGCCCAAGACCACACAGAAACTTTATATCGGACAAAAATGATTTAACCTGTAATTTTCAGAATTTTCATCTATAGACTAAGGGTAACAATTGCAATAATAAAAATGAGGCAGTATGTGTAACAATAGTTACCTTCCAAGACCTGCACGGCCTGGGTTCAAATTCTGAGTTGCTTACGGGTACCTTTGAGTTCCTTGACTTCTGTGCCTCAGTTGCCTCAACTATAAAGAAGGAAGGATGATAAACGTGTCTGCCTCTGAGAATTGGTAAGGGGAAAAATAAATTAATATGAAAGTTGGACCCAAACCTGGCACATAGCAAGTTCTTAATAAATATTAGCTCTTTTCAGCGGCCCACCTTATCTGAAATCCTGAAGGCCAGGTGAATTATGGAATTTGGAGGCTTTTTTAGAATGGCAGTATGGAAACATCCGTGTGGGGGTCTAAGACACACCCATGACCAAACAGGAAGTTTCTATAGCAAAATGCATGAGTGTTCACTGTGAGATAAATAAAGACTAAAAATAACCTTATGTCAATTCAGGTCAGATTTTGCTGCTGAATCAATTATTGCAAAATTTTAACCTTCCGAGATTTTCATTTTAGAATTTCTGATGAGATATTATGGGCTGTGTTACTCCATATGATTGTGAGGATTACATGAGGTGATCTGTGTTAGCTAACCTAAGCACAATGCCTGCCGTACAGTGAGTTTTCCATACGTATGCATTTGTCATTGTTATTGAAATTAGTATTATTAATATTAATATGTTAAATCCAAAAAATATTTACAGCTAAAGCAGCATTTTCATAGCTCCTTTACAGCATTCTACTTGGCATTCCCACAGATAACTTCCTGTGAAGTTCCCAGATTTCCTTACTCCATCAATTTTATGTCTGGGCATGAAACTCATCTATCCCCTTCATCTCTTCCACCTTCTTTGGTGAGCAGCCCCTTATTTGATCCACCAGCCACTGTCTCATCAGTCACAGTAAAGGAAAGAACACAGTCTCATAGAAAAAAAAAAAAAAGGAAAAAAGAAAGAATAAAATAATGGCTGTCATTTATTGAATATTTGCTCTGGGATCCATGCTAGATATTTTACATAATTATCTCATTTAATTCTCTCAACTTTGTGGAGTAGGTATTGTCATTCCCATTTTACAGATCAAGAAACTGAGACACAGGGTTAGGTGAATGCCCAAGGATTTTAGAAAGAAAGCCCTAAAATTGTTCTTGTGCTTCTCCTCCCTTCCCCCACGAAGAGGAATCATAGTTTATTCACATTTTCTAAAGGGATACACACTGTTCCAAAGTTCAATAACCAATGAAGTTACAGATGTTATAAAAACACGACATATTATGGGTAGACTAAATGCTATCAGATTCTAGATTCAGTGGGATTTATTTACAGGCCCTCCCTCCAGCCCAGGTCATGTAACATTTGTCCCTTCATGAGGGTGGGGAATAAAGGACACCCCTAACAATGACATTTCTGTTATCAGAACCATAGGGCTGCTGCCTTCCATGCTCAGCTCACTATCGGCATTTTCCCCACAACCTCCATCTTGTTCAATCCCTGAATCTGAGTTGTGTATTCCCTTCAGTCTGTCATCCTCATCAGATTAAAATCTCCTTTGAAAACAGGGGCCACATCTAATTCCTCTTTCTACCAATCCCAAACTACAATGTTTTACACATAGTTAACTTCTGAATATGCTTTTGATGAAACAGAGACTAAAGCGGTATCTCAAGGGAAATCTCAGACTGACATTTCAGTGTCACATGTCGGACTCAAAATCGGTTATAACCCTTACCTCTGGGTTCCCAGAAATAGGAACCTTGGGGTCCTTGTCCAATAATTATAAAAGAACATTGCAAACATTATAAAAGTATTTCTCCAGGCTTAATTCCCTAATTACTCCTCTCCTCCAGCCTCTTAGAATTTTAAAGTGCACTCTGCTTTTCCCTAAATGTGTGGCATGTGAATGTGTAGAAGTAGATGGTGGATAGAAACCCTCAAAAATTAAGCCCAAGCCAATTCAAGAATAAAAAATGCTCACAGACAATCCCTATCATTTTCTTATATTAAAAAAATGACGGAATACAAGCTGTTTTGATGACATGACTTCACCCCAATCATCCATGGAACATATGCTGGGTCACCATTTAATTTGAATCTTTCCGTTGTCTAGAAAATCATCTCTGTCTCCTTTCCTTTAGTAAGGACTTATTGGCACGAGAGCGTGTGTTTTTATGGAATACTGGCACTGTTCTTTTCTCCTCTTCTAGGACAATGAACACGCAAATATGTGTCTGTGTCCATATTCACTGACACACCTGCTGGGCCCCTCAGCATGTGGAGGGATGGAAGTGGGGGGTGGGGGGAGTTAGGGGCCTTGTCAGTTGTTTTTACTTCAGTTACAAATCACAGATCAATGAAAATAGAAACATTTTTAAAAGATGATCTTCATACAATTGAGAAAATAGCAATTGTCTAAAGGGCAAAATACAATTAGATTTGTGGCGGTAGCTAGAGGGAGGGAAAGGCTTCTGGAAGCTGATCCTAGAGGCTGGCACTGGCATGGCCACTATTCACGTGCTGCCTTATGTGTTAAACCACACGCTCCCTCCACTGAAAAGTGGAGACACATTTTGAATTTTCAAGTAACAACCATTGAGAAACAGAAGACATTTCTTTTCTTTCTTCTTTTTTCTATTTCTCTCCCCCCCACCCCGCCCCGAGGCCATTTCCATTGCCCGCACTACATAGTCTGGGGAATATGAAGATACCAGAGATTTCAGGTTAGAATGTGTGTGCCTCGCCCTCATTTTGGCCAGTAAAACTCCTCAAATTGCATCTTATAACTGTTGTCAGATGAGTTCATTAAAATGGCAATATTATTTTAATGATGTATTGTTTTAGTTCTTATGCTGAAATAGTTCCAAGGACCATGTTTGAGTAAATTCTTACGCTTTTTAACTGAGATTCATTCTGTAATAACAATAGATAGTTACTCACATTTTTCCTAATGTCCAAGTAAAACACTGAGGTTTGGACAGAGCAAATCAGTTGTTTCAAGTCATTCAGTAAAAGGCAAAAGTTTGGGGGAAGAAAAGTTTTCCTTTCACCTTATGAATAATAAATCCAAATCAACTGAATAAGTTAAGGAATGAAAAATATGGAATAAAGAGTTTCAGTTTCCACGTCATCTTCTATGCAGTAAACTACATTTAATTCTATTTTAGATGTATTTTCTTTACTTTTTTTTCAAATAAAGAGATAAATATCATCAATGTTAAACAGTCAGATGATTATGAAGCACCTCTGATCTGTATAATCAACTTTTAAATTAAATTTTTCACAAAGCTGATAAAAAAAAAGAGAAGTGACAGCATTTAAAAAAGAAAAAAAAAAAGATGGGTGAGACATTCTACAGTTTCTCAGTTGAAAGGAACAGCACTTCCTTTTCTCATGATACCAGAAGCTCCCTGGATAGTAGGACATATCTGATTAGAATGTGTTTCTCCCGCCAGAAGAGCAGTTTTGTTACTTTTTCCAGCAGCTGACTGGGTCAGTTGGCCTTGGGGTGCTCAGCTGACCATCAGGTTATTAGTTTCCCAAGACTGAAAGCTCTTCTTTTTTTCCCCTGCACTTTAATGCATCATCCCTCTCGTTAGAAGCTCGGGCCCCTTCCCCTGAGAAGTAAAACAGAAAGAGGCTGAGTTATGGCTCTTGCAAACTGGAGCGATATATATTTTCTCCTCTTTAACTCCTAGAGAGTAAATGAAAAAAATACCTTTAATTCCTGATGCAAAGTTAACTTCCATTTTCTCAGTTAATGGGGTGAACGTTTGAAATTTTTTGCACTGAACAAAATTGCTGCACAGTTATTATATTTTAGCTTTATTTCAAGAAGACAAGAGTTCCATTGGATTGAAAATTATGGGTGACATTAGGGAATAAAGGACCCATTAACCAGGAATTAGGTCACTAATCAACCTAGTTTATTTCCAATACCATAGATTCTACAAAAGAACGACATTCTCCCCAAGCTCACACAGGAATGAATGGAAGTTTGTACGGTGAGAGCTCATTTTTGTGGTTTATGAACTGGAGGGTGGTTGTTGCAGCCTATGGAGCCAGAAAGGAAAAATAAAGGGTAAGGCGCTTCGATGTCTAAAATCCATTGATAACTTTTAAGCAAAAATAACAGTAGTGTGAGCTGTGGAAATAGTAGTGGAAGAGAGAGGATGTTTAACGGAAAATAGTCACACAATTGTTTAACATTGAGCTGATCAAACAAAATAAGGAAGAAAAAAGGATGTTTACATTCTTAGTTTTTCTTTTCATCCAAGTCCAAGTCTGAGGAATCTGAGAGTGTCAGGCTGCCTGGGTCTCTCAGTGATTCTCCTTCAGAGAGTCTTCAGTGAGGGGGAATCAAGAAAACCCATATTAGGGAAAGGAAGCTGCTTTGATGGGAATGTGGGAAGGTGGGGAGCATGCGCATGAGGATACAAAACAATAAAGCCAAAAGGACAAGTACCTCCAAAAACCTGGATCTTTTCTCTGTGGTTCTTAACTAGGTATAAGCATCAGAATTACTCATGGAGCCTTTTCATAATACAGTTGCCAAGATGCCACTCTAGGCTTCCTAAATCAGAAACCCTGAACGTGGGTCATGGGCATGGATGCTTGTTAAAAGTCCCACCAGTTATTCTGAAGCATACTTCAGCTTGAGAACGACTTTTCTCTGGTCTTTGCATGTCCCCCAGGCCTCACCACTCTGTGCTTACAAAACCGGAGTAACTGTGGGAGTTGGAATCTCACGGCCGCCTGTGTGTCATTGCAGAGTCCCATCCACCTATTTCTGTCACCCCCAAACGCACAGCGCTGGGTGGAAAGCACTCCTCCCAGATCTTTCTGGCTGTCCCCCCATGTGGCGCTACCTCTGTGCCAGTGAAAACAGATGCCTGCAGCTTCTGTCTCCATCAGCGTTCAGACAAATGCCAGGGGATCCATTTATGAAGGGGCAGCACCCTGTCCCCTCAGGCCCCTTTCCATCTCTGTCTCCAGGCACCCTCCTTTTTGGAGACACTTTCCTACTATGTGAACTGCTTCACCCAACCAGTCTCTGTGAGCTTTTAGCTGCACCTTTTAATCAAACACACCCCAAAATTCCAAATCCCAGTTTAGGTTGAGATGAGATCCCTGTTGCATTCACATTTCTTCTATGACAGTACCCTTTTTCCTGTGTTACTTAAAATCCAGCGAAGTCCAAGAGGGTCACACGTTCTTAGATCAGATGTCATCCTCTGTACGCTGTTTCCCCGAAAATAAGACCCAGCCGGACAATCAGCTCTAATGCGTCTTTTGGAGCGAAAATTAATGTAAGACCCCATCTTACATTATATTATGTTACGTTATATTATACCCGGCATTATATTATATTGTGTTATATTATATAGACCCAGTCTTACAATAAAATAAGACCGGGTATTATATTATATTATATTATATTATATTATATTATATTATATTATATTATATTATACCCAGTCTCATAGTATAGTAAAATAAGATTGGGTCTGATATTAATTTTTGCTCCAAAAGACGCATTAGAGCTGATTGTCTGGCTAGGTCTTATTTTTGGGCAAACATGGTAGTTACCAAACCCTACGCCCAAGTACCATTTCAATTGCCACATGGATAATGGGAGAGAAAGAGTGAGAGGGCATTTGGCAGAAAACGTGCTCTCAGATCTCGAGTCCAAACCACTGCTTGAAGAAGCTGTCTGTGTCACGTCGGTATTCCTGATCTGCTTGCTCCCTGCACCTTCCTCTGCTTCCTGCCTCACCCCCACTTCCCAAATCTTCTTGTCAGGGCTTTTCATCTTTGCAAGTGGCTCCACTGTCCAGCCAGTTCTTTGGCCAAGCGTTGGTTGTCCTTTTCTTGTCTCTCAGGCCCCAGCACATCTATCACTAAGTCCCACCCACTCTGTACTCTAAGTTCCTGTTGGTGCCCTTATCTCCCCCTCTGTATCCCCGTAGTGTCCAGTCCAGGCTGGCATCACGACTTGTGACACCAATGCAGTAAGCTACAGCTGGTTTCCTCACATCCACTTTTGTACCCTGAAATTTTTTGTGTGTGGAACAGAGGAACTTTTTTTTAATGCCTGCTTCCCCTCCTTAAACATTTTTCTAAATCCTCTGAATGTCAGGGTCTTCAACTATAAATGGAGGATAATGATTTCTACACTGATGGCTATTGTAAGAATTTGAGACAACATAAATATATGTATGTATATAAATAGCTTTATATAACACTTGGCATGCATCTAAAGTGATTCTTTTTTTTTCCTTTCTAAGGTAATTGAGGGCATTGGACTAAATGGAGGAACCAAATTCCATTCTAGCCCTAAACTCCTATGTTGTATGTTACTAAAAGAAGCTGGGATGTACCTAGATTTTAAACTTGGTGCCATACTTTTTAAATGGTTTGCTGGTAACAAAATACTGACCCAGGTGGACACAGATATGACCAATATTAGGCTATGTCAACGGTGATAAAAAAAATCACTCTTGTCTACACATGGCGCTTTGCCAGACCCAGCTCTGTCATCTTTTCTCTGCTGGGTTACAGATTCGCTGACGGATTGCTCGGCTAGCACGTCGAAAGAAGAGGGTCAGCACTTCATGTAAGGCAAGCCCCATGACAAACCGAAATGAGATTTAATAGACATACAATTCATCTCTTCTTTGCCTCAAATGGGCAGGGGCTGGGGGGGAGAATTTCCAAAGGTGGAAATGATGGGTCATGGTTTTCAAGTTGACCCAGAAGAAAGGAGAAAGGAACAGTCAGAGAGGGACATAACAGATGGTCTTCTGAGAAAGACAATACTTTTTTTTTCAAGATTTTATTGGGGAAGAAGAACAGGACTTTATTGAGAAACAGTGTGTACTTCCAGGACTTTTTTCCAAGTCAAGTTGTTGTCCTTTCAATCTTAGTTGTGGAGGGTACAGCTCAGCTCCAGGTCCAGTTGCCGTTGCTAGTTGCAGGGGGCACAGCCCACCATCCCTTGCGGGACTCGAGGAGTCGAACCCGCAACCTTGTGGTTGAGAGCCCACTGGCCCATGTGGGAATCAAACCTGCAGCCTTCGGAGTTAGGAGCACGGAGTCTAACCGCCTGAGCCACTGGGCCGGCCCAGATAATACTTTTTAATTGAACTTAACCTGAATTGAACTTAAGGAGCCTCCCAGGTACTCCACTGAAATCTGAGGTTCAAGACACCGGGGATTGAGCAGTTGTCGTGTTTCCTCTGGCCCTAGAACTATTTCACGTCCTCTGGATCTGGATGTATATAATAGCTGATGCATGGGCTGGCTCCTAACTGTGGAGTAACTGCTGGGAACGGGAGAAGGGTAAAGAATACAGACTACAGGAAGAAAATGGTGTCCCTCGGCGCCTCGAGATTCAAAATGAAGATAAAAACATACGATGCAGTACCTTGTTCCAAGTGCGTGGGTCTATGTGCTCCTCTTTCCCTGATTCTCTTTTTCCAGGTTCTAAACTCCTCCATCATCCTATCCTTGAAAGGGACCCCTTAGATTAATGACCTATCACATACTCAGTCATCCTTGGAGTTTCCACAGATGTGGGAATCACAACATTTCCTTTTCAATCTATGGAAGATAAATATATCTTTCTCAATGAGTGAAACATGAGTTTATTTGTTTAAGACAGATAGATAGACAGACAGACAGACAGACAGACAGACAGACAGATAAATGATTGAAGTTTGAGAACTCCCCACAAAATTGATTTTCATAGCTTGAATCTCAGAGTCTTCATCAGTAAATTGTGGGTAGAATGCCTACCTTGTTTGTTGTTAGAAGAAAGTGAGAGTTATGAATGAAAAACCTTATATTCTGTTTGGCACAGAGTCGGCAGTTGTCTTTTCCTTTAATAAAGCTCAATGATACCCCAATTTGGAAATTAAAATTGCAGGCATATTCCCAGAACAAACATCATAATGATTTCTCAAATAGTCCATAGCTCATGGTTCCAATATACCCTGTTTAAAAATGTCATATAATTGATAAGAACTGTTAGAATTCCAGGGACATATTTGGCTTTCTATTACGAATTTCAATACTTGAAAACTATGGGGGAAAGTCTTCTGTAATAGACTATGTCATATACAAACTCTGTTTTTGCTTATTTATACTAACTAGCCTCTAACCTCCAGTCCACTGTGCTGTGCAAGATTTATTTACAGAGTCTTCAGCCAGAGCTAGAGGTCCATGAGTTCTGAGTATACATGAACTTCCCTCCAGAAAATTATTTTGAGTCAGTTTTTCTGATGTGATTTTGATTTTAGCATGTTTGTCCACCTATGTTTAGAAATACATAGTTATGAACATTTTTTTCCCCAGGGAGAGCTATTTTTGATTAAGAGTATACTATTTAGAAAAAAAAAACACTAAATTTATCGAATACCTTCCCACATGGGTTATGAATTACATTTGGAGACAGTGACATGATCCTTGCATCCTAAGCAAGTCAGAAAGTTATGTAATTTTCGAAACGTTTAGTGAACTCAGTTGACCCATATTTTGAACATTTACATGTCTCCTCATGGAATAATATGAATCACACATAAACCCACATTTACCTACTTTTCCTATATTTTAAAATGTAGAAAAATTCAGGTTCCCTTTGCAAATAAATCACGTGTTACTCTTCCAGATAATTGTCACGCATCTGCTTTAGTTGGCTAGACTTGTGTTCTTACCAGGATACCTTATTATTTGACCAGAAATGGTTTCTATATGTGGTATGGGGAAGGGGATTCTAAAAGTACAAAAATCCTCATCCAGATCTTCAGTATTTAATCAGGTCTTTTCAGCACAAATAGTTATAAAGGTCAACAAATTCTTTGAATTGGTCAAAATGCAGGAAAAAAACCTAAATTCATATCTCAGATAACTTTTATTAGCATTTACTGATAAGGAAATAGAGCATTTTACCAGAAGAAATAAATATATGTCTTGAACAAATATGTCGGAAAAGTGGCTTTTCATTTATACATAAAAATGCATAATCACAACTACTACCAATCTTATTTAATTCCCTCTTAAATACATACCTTGAATGGGCTCAACTGGGGCCAGATCCCACCAAGCCTGGCACTGGGCCCTGATGTGTTAAAGCGAGGTGAGGAATTCAGTAGGAAGGAAATAACCCAGAAAGGCAGTGTAGGGTGCGAACCATCGTTCTTAAGAAGCATAAGGAGGCATAGCTGGGGAAGCCTATGAGGAATGACGGACCCACAGCCTGAGCGGGATGGACCCTGAGAGGCTGGTCCGAGAGCAGCCAGAGGTCCAGCTGGAACAGGATGGCAACATGTGGAAAGGCCTGGGATACGAGGTGTGCAGTGGGCGTGGGAGTTGAATGTCCTCATGGAACAGCTGGTACTGAGGCAGAGGAGGGGGACCTTACATAAAGGTGCATGTTGAGAAAGACAGATAAACCAGATCAAGGCGTATTAGTCTTAACTACCTTCTTGGTTATAGTAACAGTTGTTAACATGGAATTTGTTTTCTTATCCAGGAGGCTTTAGCAGGAGTAGCATACAATTGCTGACTTCGTCTTATTGGTTTGAAATACTATTCAAACAAAATTTTTAGGAATCGGATTCTGTACTTAACGTTCATAAGTAATTATATGTAAATCATTAAAATGACCATTAAATATCTACTAAATTCCAGGTAAAATTACACATCATTTTGAAGAAGATAAAGCTTAAATCCTTCATCCCAATAGATAAGAATAAAAGTATTTTATAAAACCTTGGGCCTAGCACTTTGACTGACATATGATAGATACTAAAAAGTAGGTCTTGGTTGAGCATGAACTATTTCTGATTTGTTGCAAGTCAGGGTGACCCCTTTAATAGTCTTATCGGGGCACTATTAGGAAGTGAAAAAAAATTACTGCAATTCAGTACAATATTTTGTTCTCCTTTTTCTCTATATGTCATTATATAATTCTAGCAATGCCATTTACATTATTTTGAATTCTGATTTTAATTATACATGTAGAGTCTTTTTGACTAAGAACTGTACTTAATTGTCCCTCCTTTTGGTTTTCATAAAGGATTTTCCTGCCTCATGGCAGTTTTGATTTGTAATAATATGTATTTTTCTGAAAAACGTTCTGAGACATTTTTGTGTCTTGTGAGGTTAAGGGAAATAAGTCTTCATTAGAAGATGTTGGTTGATGCAGGAAAAATAACATAGTAAAATAGCAGCTCTAAGGTAGGTTTTCAAAAGGCGTATCTCTAGTGACTCCATGTAAATTGGTTTGAGCCACAAAATCAAACTCCGCAACTAGTGGTTTTTAAGAAAAGAAACTACATAGCATGCAAAAAAGAATGGAATGTGCTAAAATGTCTTTCAAGGGAAATTTCAGGAATACAGGATAACAATCTCTAAGGGCCTGAAAAAATCAGAAGTTGTACTCTATTTCAGTTTGTCACCCATGTGTACCTTGAATTAAGTATTTGAAATAGCATTTTATTAAGAAACAAGCATATATATATTAAAGAGTAAAGTCAAAATTCCCACAACTAATACCAACATAAAGAGTCCATTTTTTTCTCTTCACCTGACCCCTACCCCACAGTAAAAGGTTGATCTCCACTATTTATTGGCACAGAAAGAGAAGTCAGACATCACTCCAAAGGTTGACCTGACCAGGGCAGGAAACAGCTCTTCTAGGAAACACACAGCATTTTTAAGAATCTTGATCACTGCACCTACAATGTCTTGGTTTGCTTCTTTCAGCTCCTGTTTTTCTATGCATTTCCAGCCAGTGCAAACAGAGGGGCTTTCTCTCTCATCCCGGGACAGCCTACAGTGTGGCTGCTAAGACAGGACATTAGGGGACAAGACAGTGTGGACCCAATTCTAGTCTGATCATCCAGGCTGGGCAGGGGAGGGCTTGGGGAGCTAGATTTCTCTTCTGTGCCCAGGACAGTATGTTTTTGCACTTTGAGATACTACATGTTCAATTTGATGGAAACTTAATGCTGTGTGTTTATGTGTATGTGGCTGGATGTTTTCCAATATCCTGAGAGATTGCTGAAAAATACACATACGTATAGTCTCACACACTTAGCAGAGGGACAGAAAGACCAATTCAGTTGTAGGAAAGCTTAGTTTAATCTTCAAAATAGACAGAAGGCATCACCACCAACAATTAACATGTATGTATAATCTTTAGAGTGAGATGGCCTGAACCTCACCCAGAATTAAGGCTGTCACCCATGACGGCCTTGGAGATAATCAGGAAAAGTCTCTCAGGCTTTGGCTGCATAGCTCCAAGTTTCAACAGGCACAGTGATGGTAACAGTTAGCTGTCCTCTTCACGTCACCCTCACCTGCCGCCACACACACACATATACCCACACATATACTCGTGAATAGGACTATTTCTCTACAGTCTTTAACACCCTCTATATTGAGGTCAGTGACCCTACATTTGCCTTCCCGTTGCTCTTTCCTCAGACCCGAGTGTCAAGATTTGAGCATATGTACACAGAAACACATAGGCAATCTCCTAAATATTCGTTTGGCTAACAGTCCAGCAAATTCCAGTACTCTAAGGATTAACTAGTCACTTTATTTCTTTTGGACGGCTCTGCTATAACTGAAGCCCAACATTTTGTTTATTTTCCACTGTTTATCTTCCAAGGAACATGCTGAAATGTACTCATCATGACAAAGTACCTGCTGTGGAAATACACTTTAGAATTGTGAGACATGAGGCTCTCTTGGAGGGAAAAGGATTTTTTTTTTTTTTTATTAATCCAGTTTTAGAAATGTTTTGATCCTTTGTAGTTGTGGACAAAATATAAGCTTTTTAGAGATTTTTAAACAAGTTTAAGTAATGTTTCTAGTCTCACTTTGGTATATGAAGTTAAGCAGATCCACCTTTGTTAAATGGATATTTGAGACCTATAAATATAAACCAATTACATTTAAGTTAATTATTTTGACCTCCTCCTCCTGCCACAACAGTTTTTGGAGAACTGCTGACAAACAGTAAAAGAAAGACGTGCATTTCAGAGCCCTTGACTTCCCACTCATGTTAAGTCAAAAGTGGGAATTCTTAGTTGACAGACGGTCTCCTTTGAGAAGAAATTCAGAGACCCAGGCTTCTTCCAATTTGGCTCCAATATTTTCAACATGTCTTTTCCAGTTTGGCCATGCTAGTTGAAGACTAGCTAGTTGAATCAAGAAGGGAAGGAATAAATAGCATTAAGTGGAAAGGTTTCCTGGACCAGGCCTGGGAAAGAGTCACACACCACTTCCATTCATATTCCACTGGCTGGAACTCAGTCACATGGACACATCTCACTGCAGCATTAACCTGGAGCTACTAGCCAGGGCAGTTAGACAAGAAAAGAAATAGAAACTTCCAGATTGGAAAAGAAGCGTAAAACCATCTCTGTTTGCAGGTTACATGGTTTTTCTGTCAAACAAATACACACACACACGTGCATGCATGCACACACATACACACACACTCATGCACACACACTTTTAGAGCTAAAAAATGGGTGCAGCATGGTTGCTGAAACCATTATGCAAAACCAATATGCAAAAATCAGTTGTATTACTATACACTAGCAATAAAAAAAAAACTGGAAATGAACTTAAGGAAGCAATTCCATTAATAATAATATCAAAAAAAATAAAATACTTAGAAATAAATCTAACAAAAGAAGTGCAACATAAATACACTGAAAATGACAAAACATCATTAAAAGAGATCAGTGAAGACCTAAAAACATGTTCATGGATTGACAGACTCAATGTTGTTAACATGGCAGTACTCTTCAAATTGATCTACAGATTCAATACAATCTTTATCAAAGGTACTGTGGACATCTTTTTCAGCAACTGACAAGCTGGTCCTAAAATTTGTATGGAGAGTCAAGGGACCCCAAACAGAAAAAACAATCTTGAAAAAGAATAATGCTAGAAAACTCATACTTCCTGATTTCTTATATTTCAAAACTACAGAAATCAAGACAGTATGGTGGAAGGGTAGACATACAGATTAGAGGAAAAGAATTGAGAATTTTCACAGCAAATTAATGGAGCAAAGACTCCGATCCAGATCAGACATGAAAATCCATGTTTTTTTCACTACCACCTAAGTTTTTTCGTTTGTTCTCTGTATTCTTCACAATATGTACCCGGGACCACATACCTAATAAACACTCAATAAGTAATCAATGAATAAATAAACAATGCTTCTGTTGACACCAGCTACACTATAAGGCAGTCAGTGGTGTATAAAGAAGGAATCATATTGATGGGACAACACACCTGTAAGCCAAAGAAAGAAATTAAAAACTACAATTATCTATGTGCTGAATAAAACACACATGGAGTTTCTACACTCTAATTGACCTTTGTCAAGGAATCTACAGGCCAAGGATGTGACTACTGGCCACGACCCACTTTTAGTTTGGAATTTTTATGTTCAGACCATCTTACGTGATTATTTTCAGTCTCCTGAGCTTGTCAGGTTTAACTAGTAGCCCCTTTTCCATCCTCATCCTTCAGAATAAATTGGTAAAACTATGAGAATTAAAAACTATCAGTCTGAAATATAAGACACTACCAAACTTAAGACCAAAACTAAGATTAGAGTAACCAGGAGGCATTCGCCTCATTCTCTCATTTTTCCTGCCAATCTATCATTTTCAGTAAGGTTAAGATTGTTACCTATGTGAGAGGGGATCTTTCCACATGCACTGATACACATGAATTCACTCAGGAAGTCCTGGGAAGCATTGTAACTTTTAAGATCATTGGAAATTTTTAGTCTCGGAATAGATTCACACCAAACAAAGCAACCCTAAAGAGTTCAGCATCATCCGTGATTAATGTGTACTATTTCCAATCACCTCATTTGGCACAGAGAATGAAATGCTGCCAAAATCAGGCCTGAAGGTAACAGTGTTGGAGCTCTAAGCGACTTTCTAACACATTTACACATGACAGTTATCTTGTCTTTTTCCTGTGTTGTGTATTAGTCCACAAGAACACTGCACATGCTGAGGGAACGCACACCAACTGCTCTGCCCACAGGCAGCCGTCAGGGTGGATGCCCCACAGATCGGCTGGGGGTGAGCTCGTGGCAGTTGTTTGACAGCCAGGGAAGGCTGTCCAGAGGAGATTGTGGGTGAATGCTAGGCCAGCCTTTGCAACTGCTCAGTAGTCTCCTTTTATAGGCTTGAGAGCCAACCACAGGCAGTTGCATGCTTTGATAAAAGTGGATCATAGAAATGGAAATAAATGCCATATCTGGCCCACATTTTAGGTTCATTTCTTTGGACAATTGAATGTAAACAGTTATTTTTATGTCTAGCAGGTTTTTAAAAAGGATTTATTTTTCATCTAATAATATTTAAATTAAGCCATGTTTAGGCAAATATATATATATATATATGTATGTATCTGAATATCGGTATTTCATTTTATCTGACCTGTAAAATCATCTAGATTCATTTGTTTCAATTTTAGAGCCTAAATTCTCCTGTTTATGAAAATAGCAGTAATAAAAGTCATCTTTCTATTTCTTGTATCACCAGGAAAGCTATTGCACTGATAATGTAAAATATCACTTTGGTATGAATTTAGCCCGGAATGAGTGGTGTGGGCGTGAGCTGAAAGAATACAGGGCTTTACAGGGCGTCTTCTCGGGAGCCAGACTTAAAAGTCTCATTTATCTTCCTACCCCTGTTTGTTCTTTCCTATGATTTTATTATTTAGGCCTTTTAAGTTGTTATATATATATATATTGTGTGTGTGTGTGTGTGTGTGTGTGTGTGTGTGTGTGTGTGTGTTGTAAGATACTGCCCTTTTGGAACAAAGCAAGGGTATAAATAATCAAATTTTAATGAAATAGTCTGCTCATTAGTTGCATTTTTTGAGAACACACTGGTTGATTATGGAGAACAGTAGAAAATGCTAATGCATTACTTAGGAATCACCAAATTGTTAAGCATTTAAAATGCATAAATCACATACAGATAGGTGAGGCTCTCCTTAACATTTGGGAGAAATTTCATAATGAAAAAATGCTGGAAGTGAAAATTAAATATTTATTAATACACTTTTATACTACATACAATGTGTCAGACACTGTTCTGGCTGTTTTACGTGTGTGAGGTATGTTGTATTATTACCACCATCCCCATTTCTCAGATGAAGAGACTGAGGATCAGAGCGACTAAGTACTGTGCCTAAAGTCACACTGGTGAAAAGTAGCTTTTTAGGATGTGAAGGCAGGCAGGCTGGCTTTGGGGCCTGTTGTACCAGTAGCAGCATTACGTCTCCAGGCAGCACAGGCAGTTGTGTAAATAGCTCTGTGATTCTCAACCCCGAAGGCTCAGTAGCATCCTCTTGGGGAAGGCGGGGAGGTTAAAAACACATGCTGGTCTAGGTCCCACAGGCCAGTGTATATTCATGGCGTGTGTGTGTGTATATATATGTACACTCATGGCATATATTTCCTAAAAACCCTACAGGTGATTCTGTTCTTGTACCTGGGGTAAGAGCCCTAGAAATTGATGAACCATCGATTTCAGTTCATACACTAAAAAACAGCAAAGGCTTTGAAGGGATATCCTGTATTCTAAGTGGGCTCTTCAAAATCCTTGGAATGGAGGGATGATTAAAATGAGTATAGTGGCATAGTGATAGAACAATAATGAGAAGGCTCATGACCCAAAGAAACCAGCCATATACAGTCCTCAAGCTGTCACTCTCCTGCCAACAAAAGACACTACAGTGGCAGCAGTAGGAAGCGATAGTCAGAAATTTAAGTCCAGAGGTGACAGCAAACAGACAGAGCAATACCTATTTAATAGCGTGTGTAGGTCACACTCTCCAACAGTAGAAATGGAAAGAAGGACCACTGTAAAAAAGCCACCAGCTCAGCTACGAGTACAGCTGCAGGCTCCGTCTTTACTGCAGGAAATAGAACGTCCTTTGGAACTTATGCTTTATAGTCAAAACAATGCAAAATATCTTTGACCACTTTAATTTGTGATAGATCACAGAGATCGAATGTCAATTTACTGAGTTCATTTACTCTGCACCCAAAAACAAGACTATTTGGAGACGAGAGAGCAAGAGTAAAGAAACAAAGAAGAGATTAAGTGAAAGAGGCTGAGTCAAGTATTACCAAGTAAGAAATTAAAACTAACGTGTGTAGGTCCCCTGAGAGTTATTGATTCCGCATGGAGACATAGAACGCAGGGCCTTTTAATGTGAAACGCCCCAACCCTTTCAATTATTTTAGCTCCTGGAGTTTTCCAGATGCACAGAGGATTTAACAAATTACAGAGACCACATATGTGAATTATTCACTGGGCCCATTTTGTGTATTTCATTCATATCTACACTGCTAGACGCAATTGTGTTAGATGCCAGATTCCTGAAAAACAAGTTATTTTCTCAATAATGGCGCAGATGCTTCAAATCCTTTATGGCATGATGAGGGTATAAAGAAATAAATTAATGTTACACGTGCTCAAAGGCTGCCCCTGTTTATTCCTGCACTGCTGGCAAACTGATTTGCTAACGAGGTGACTTCACAAAGTGGTAGTGATTGATCTGTACGTACTTACATTTCCCTATGATGTTCCTAACTTTAAGGAATAAACTGCTACTTGTGCCCAGAAACTCAGGCTTTCACCTAATTTTATGTAGACTACCATGTGGCAAATAGTCCTTAGTCTATATGTAGCTTATGTTTTTCTTTCTTTCTCTTCGGGCTTTGCAGTTTTATGGAGTATTTCTACAATGTGAAACTACTCTAAAATAGCTCCTGGAGCATTTGGAGAACTAAGCTCATATACGTTTGAATAAGCAAAACGGACAACATTCAGTTTAATCTTCCAAGGACTTTTTCATTTGTGAGTTATTATATTAAGTTGTTTGATGTTAAGGAGGAAATCTACCAAACAATAAGGAAAGTCATAAAATAATAATCTGGAATTATGACCATTTGTGCAGGTTCTAGGTTGACGTTTTCCCTGATAGGACATAAGAAGTCCAAAGAGGCAGGCTAAACAAATCAATGCTCTAGGCAAAGATTACATTTTTGTCTTATAATCTAAACTCCTGCAGTTTAAAATTATGCATTAAAAGGATAGTGCATATCACCTGTTCCTTCTTCTTTAGAAAAGATGAAATAAAAACAAAAAGGCTGCAATGAATTGATTAATAATGCAGGGTGTCTGCTTGCATGGATTCCCTGTATGGTGGAGTAGACAGACAGAAAATTATTACCCCACTGAATACATGGAAAACAATAACGAGATCTATCAAGATATTATAACACAGAGGAGAGAAGGTCTAATTCTGGGCGGCGTCAGGGTTTAAACTATTACTATTGAAGTAGAAACTACTCTAAGATGGTGTAAATCGATCTGCGTCTTGGTGGAAGAGTGCCTAGATACACAGGGTATGAAAACACATGCAGAGACAAAGAAGCCTCAAAGAAAGAGCCTGCCACTGTCATAGATCTGCAAGTCATTCTGTTGGGCCAGATCTTTAGAGTTTTGCACAAGAAGAGCTAATGAGGTTTAAAAGGCTTTGTTCTTAAAAGGAATGAAACTGAGCTCTCTCACATAGGCGATGGGGAGCCATTAAAGACACTGTTCAAGGAAGTGAAATGCTCAGATTTCAATTCAAGTAGATCATGCTGGCAACGGTGTGGGGCAGGGATTGGAGGAAGACAAAAGCAGAGGCTGAGAAATCCGGAGAGAACAGATGGTTAAGGCAGGTAAAGGGTGCCTCCCTGTTAGGAGGAACAGAAAGAAGGTGACCAGTCACAGAGATCCTTCGAGGGGCACTGAGTGAGGGAGAGGAGGAACTGAGGATGAGTCGTCTCGGACACAGGCAGGAAGAGCCTCAGGTTGGCTGTGCTGTGTCCCGCAGAATTGTGCTTACATTGTAGCGTGGAGTTTGAAGTGTGTGTTCCAGGCATAGAAATCTAGCTGGTAGGATTTTGAGTTTGCAGCTTGGAAGAGAAAGTCTGGGCTAGAGATATACATTTGAGGGGTCATTCGAATGTGCCTGCAGTAATGGGGATGGATATTATTGAATGAGAAAAGCCGACAGGAAAAGACCAGAAACCATTAGAAACCTAGATTGTGGGTAAGAGAGCACAGAGCCTGGCACCTGGTGCTCAGTAAGCAGTCGTCCAACAAGCTCACAAGTGAACTTCACGTTTGGTCCCAAGGGCAGCAGGTGGTAAGAGGGATGGATATGGAATCAAGAAAGAGGGATGCCACAGACTCTGCTTTCCTAGTTGTCTGTACATCACAGTGAGAAATAAAGTCAGTCTTGATCGACATTGGCTGGGCGTATAGTTCTGGAAGTTGTCCCGCAGAGATGAGATTGCTGAGGAAATGAGTGTGACCAGAAAAGGGGCCTGGAGACTGAGGCCTTGTCCAGAAGAGGAGGCAGGTCCTGCAAAGACACACAAGTAGCCACGAGATGGGGGTGCGGGGAGACCAGAGCGGTGTCTTGGAAACCAAGTGAAGAAGATGGAGAAGGGGGCGGTCCCCTGTACCAAACGCTGCTGAGAAGTCAAGTTAGATGAGGACCGAGGACTTTATACTGGAAATGGCCATGTAGAGGCCAGTTGTGACCTTAACAAGTGTCCTTCTATGGAGTGGAAATGGGAGAAAGCCTAAATGTAATGGCTTCTAGAGAGTGGACTGTGGAGGGGGAAAGAAGTGGGTTCAAGTGAAAGGTCCAGGCCGAGGATGAGAAGGTGAAGAAAACAGAAGCGTATGTGGAGTCCAGCATACAAGGGAGCAGAGAAATGGGCAGGTAGAGGGGGCTGTGACGTCACGGGAGGGGCTCTGCTTAACACGGTGGGAGATACTCAACATGCTTTTATGCGGATGGGAATCACTTAGCGCAGGGAACAAGAACAACGCACAAGAGGGAAGGGAGAAGCAGAGATGGTAGAAGTTAGGGAGAAATGGGACCTGGTACATGAGTGGAGGGGCAGGAGCCATAGTTCTGCAGGAAGAGCAGAGGATGTGGGTGCAGATGAAGGAGCACTGATAGATTTGGTGGAATTTAATTTTGCAGATAAGAAAAAAAAGTAATAAATAACTTCCCCAGAACAAGGAAGCCAGGATAGTTAATTTAATTTCTGTCTAAAAATTAGTGGGGCATATGCTAAATGTTGGCCTAAATGGGACGTAGTATCATTACTTAAAAATAATGCTATTATTTTTATAAAGGGATTTGTCTCTTAGTGAGTAAGAATAAAATGCTATAAAAGTTTACATATAGGAGGTAGTTGGTTTCTACATACCAAATAATATGAAAGTAATTACATTGGAATCCACACTAAGCAACATTTAACACAACTGGAAGATTTCTAGGGTCACTTGACTAGCTTGACATTAAACAGGAAGTCATCAATAGTAATATTTACTTTAGGAATACATATCCAAATCAAACAAGCTCAGAGGGGTACATTTCCTTGCAAAATAAACAGAAAATAAATGGCCTAATAGCTTTCTTCCCAGTAATAATATATTTTCACAAAACACTTTTAAATAACTACAATCTATTTTACATAGGGGGCATTCAAAAACTGAGTAAACAGTGATAAAACATTGAGGAACTTTCTGGATCCTATGAATAGTTGAATTATTCTTCTATACATGAGTTACCTCTCCTCCTAGAATATGGCCTGTTTGGGTTCTAAAGAAAAAAAAATTATATATATATATATGCTCTAAATTAATTAGCTTTTGTAGAAAAAAATAATACAGGGATAAATTTATCGGAATAGAGTCATATTTTTACTAGAAAATATTTTATATTAGAAAATATTTTTTATTAGAAAATTTTTTATGGTAGAAAAAGGCTTGAGCCGGCAAACTGACAGTTTTCAAAAGTCGTTAGGAACTATTACTGCATTTTCTAAATTCAACCCTCAGTGAAGGTTGCATATGAGTATCGTTAACAATTCGTGTTTTCACTAACTTGTTCTGCACCTCGAGTTTCTTTATAGTTAGTGATTAGGTTTTCTCTGCTGCAAATAGGGCAGTTGGGATACTGTCTCCACTCTATGAGGTGATGATGTGACTTAACCTGCGTTTTTATGTCCAACAGAGAAAACGATAATATTTAAATGCAACATTTTGCAAGTAGTGATATTCAATAAATATTTATTAATTCAGTTTAAAGATTATAGCTATTTCACATGAAGTAATCCATGTTTAACATAATAAACTATCGGTCCAAGAATGAGTTAGAAAAGTTACTATAAGGTCAACTGGGGACAATATTGTGATTATATATGAACAAATTCAGACCAGCAGAACAGAAGACCTGCTACTTATACAATTTTAAAAAACAATTGAATTACTGTTTTCTGCAAAATACAAACAAGAAATCTCCCTGGGACTCCCAAAGTCAGTCATCTAGGTTACATAAGAGTAGGATTGCTATTTACTCCTTCACTCCAGATAAATGTGCCGGAAATGCTCTTTGGGAAGGAAAAGAAGCAACTTAAAGAAATAATCTGTCTTTACATAAAAAAGTAAATTTTTTTTGTTAAAAATCAGTTAATAATTTGATTATAGACCACTAACATTAACTTAACAAATAAAATCACTTAAATTTTTAAAGTAAATCTGGGTCCTATTTTATATTTGAGAGCATATTTAAGTCATGAACATACTTTTGGAATTTGAGTGTAAGTAAGATGGTAATTCATAAGTTGGCTAATTATTCTTCCCTGCTAAGTCTTTAAACAAAATAAGCACATTCTTTTACATTAATTGCTTGAGATAGTCTCAATTTGAAACCCCGTATTGATAGTTCTGTATCATTTAAATTCAGAATGCTTTCTAAAAAGTATGTATATTGCTATCATCTACTCAATGGTCAAATAAATGTTCTTTTTAAGATAAAAAGTACTAATACAGCTTGAAACAAATTTTAATGGATCTGATTCTAGTGCTTTTCTTTAAATGTGCCTTAAAAAAGTAATTAATGGCCTTTTCTTAATGTGTTGAGCTTTTAAAATCTGCTATTTCGTTTTGAATTCTAATAATTCCATATGGTGTTAAAAATATGTGAAGTTTCTATAGCAATTCATACACAAATTATATACCCATGTTCACTCTTTAGTTTCCTTTGCCTGATAAATTATTACTTGTTATCACAGAAAACATGTAATTTCACAAAATACACAGTGTGCAATGTTAGGGAAATGACACTTGATGACTTCCGATAAATGGGCATATTTGAACTGGCAAGGTTTTTAACTAATGCAGTCCTTAGGGGGTGTTTATTTCATTTGGCAGGCCCCTAAGTGTGCACTTCTGGGTTTGCATGAAGTCTTACCTTTTTGATACTGTCTTATTTACTTCTTTTATTGACTCAACAGCAGAATTATATCTATGGAATAAAAAGTTGATGGTATATACATTAGGATACTTTCAGCTGCAAATGGCGGAAAACCCAACTCAAACTAGCTTAACTACTTATCTGTTGGTAAATTAACCAGAAGAAAAGACAGAGGAGAAGTCTTAGAGGTGATAATCCTGTCATCTGCTAGAGTTCTTTTTCTTGCTCTAAACAGAAGCTTCACCTTCTAGCAGAATACTTGCAGAAAAGTCACGACAGCATCTAGAGAGAATCTCTCATGGTGGTGATGGGTTTTCCTCAGATACCCCTGGAAAACCTGTCTTCCCATTAGTAGGGCCACATGGTGTCCCCTGCACCCATCACTTGTCCTAAGGGTGGTGTTAGCCTTAGATGCCCCAGAGCCACCCCTGAGGTGGTTTGTGAGGTCAGGTCCCCCAGAGGCCTATTCAAGGTGTGAGGAGCCAGCGGGTACCTGAGTATGTCTGGGTATCACTGGAAGGAAGGAAGGAAGGAAAGGAGGAATGAATGCTTGCAGGCCCCAGAAATGTCTATTTCATATGGTGATTGGTGATCAGACAGAAAGTATGGCCTGCCAAAAATCAAAAGCATAAAATTGAGAAAACAATACTCTTTCACATGATATATTAGCTTTAGAATTATTCAGAGACTTTGCAATCCTGTCTTCCAAATTCATGGAGTGTTTTCAATCTTTTTGCAAAAAGATCTTGTATACCAGTTGGTCATTCTGTAGCTGCTGTTTTTCAATCCAGGCTATAACTTTGGAAATGGTAGTAACCATTTCTTTTTGCCGCCCCTGTTTGTTATTGTGCGTTTCCGATTATGCTTTTGCTAACTTTTTATTCAACCATACTTGAACAAGTACTGCCCACTGCCAAGGTGTGGTGCTTGTAGGTGCTGCTCCGCAGCCGTGGTACATTGTGGACACGACACAGCTCAAGTTGTTGGTGAAGGAGGAGGCGTGTAAGAAGCACGTCCTGGGCTGTGACACTAGGACTTGACTGGAGTGAGTGGTTAATGGAACAAAATAAGAGACATGCAAACTGTTGTTATATTACATCTTGCATGTATTTTATATCTCAATTTGGTGGCTGGACTAGCTGCATTCAAGCATCCTACTAAATGTATACGTCACTTGCCACTTAAGTGTGATCTTAATTGATACTTATAAAACCAATAATGTGGTTAGAGATCCGTCTCTTATAACCTCCTAGAAGAAATGCCCCAGCCCCATGAATCCATTTCCTCGTTTATAGAACAGAAGGAAATCCTACCTCACTGAGTTATGGGGATATTTAAATGAGCTGAGCTGTGTAAAATCGTAGCGCAATGTCTGACGTACTGTGTCTCCCCGAAAATAAGACCGGGTCTTATAGTAGCAGGCCCTCCATAAAGGTTCGGCAACTTCTGGAAAGTGCCTGCAGACAGAAGCTAACATCTAAAGAAGCTAACATTCAAAGGTGATGAGGCAAATACGTGCAAATCCTTTAATGTTATAGTATTACAAGATTGTTTGTTTTAATGAATGGCAAAGAATAAAGAATATAGCAAATAGTATAGTTTAGTCTCAGATTCCCAAAAACACATAAAGAGGAAGATAGAAATATTTTAAAATATTTTCTAACAGAACACAAACATGTGTATCTAGTACAACCTGCTCTACAAACACAGAGGGGAAAAGAAAACAGTTATGCATATCTCTTAGTTTGGTCCAATTAATCCAGTCCATCAAAACAAAAACTGTTAGCAGGTATCCCAGTAACCCTTACATTTCACTCCATTCTCCCCACCCCCCAGCTTGATGGGTTTATATCTGGCATCTCAGTTCTGCTGTTGGCTGGTTTCCTCACTTTTTCTCCACAATATATGCTTTTAAAAGATGGAAATTATTTCCAAACATGAGATTTTTCCTTTTTCTCTGGCATGATCATTAAATTACACTTTTCCATACACGTTTGGAGGAGGCAGGCTTCACGTGGTGTCTGTGTGGTTTCTGAGATTTTAAAAATGAGACTCTGAGCATCAACTAAAAACGTTTTATCCATAACGTATAAAGGAAAGACAAGTGACTCTCTAGATTAGAAATCAAGATCAATCAGCCTCTGTTTCTCTCCAATTTTCTTTTAAAAATATACATTTTTGTCCCTTCAACTTGTAAAGAGTCTATTTTAAATGACCTACTTTTCAACTGGGTTTTAGTTAAATGTGTCACACCTACAAGCAGTTGACTTAAAAGTGGTTCTCTCCTTGCAGTTTCTTTCTAGACTAGTTTTTGTCATTCTGACTAGTGTGGACTATTTTCTCTAGAGAATGGAATCTTTTATTTCCTAGGAAAGTGGCTGTGTGTTTTATTTTATGTTTCTGTGAGTGGGTAATGTTGCAAACAATGTAACCCCCCGTTTAGCACGCTCCCTGTCTGCAGGTGAAAGGGCAGTGAGGACCCCAGGAGCTCCTGAGGTCATCTGCTTCTGACAGGGCTTCAAAGCATTATCAGCAGATGGCTGTCCACCGATTTGTGAAAGTCTCCAGGGAAAAATTCCACTGTTGTTTGTCATCACGAATCCATCTGCATTGCATCCCTCTGTCGTGAAAGTGTGTTTAGTATGTGTCCAAACTCCCTCCTATTTTCGTGTAAGTCCATTTCCTCAGTGTGTGACCTTGGTTGATGTGAAGGACAGCGGCTCACCATCCTCTGTGGAACGTCTTGTCACATGGACCAGCCTTTCTTCACCAGACTGCAGTTTGGGGTATAAAACCCCATGTTTGATTGGAGAAAGAAAAGACTGTGTACTGATTGGATTCATTACATTGTAATGGTTTTATTATCCATACGTGGCTCTGTCTTTGAAATTGAGCCTTACGATCTGATTTAAATTCATGCATGTAACATACTGGGCTGATCCCCACTGTGCAACAACTTGAAACATGTCCTCAAAAACTGTCCTCAGAAAACTGCTGTTTCCCACGAGCCTGGTGCTGCTGGGGGTCAGAGGTCACCTAATTAGGGATGAGAACACTTCAAAAGACCACGAAAACCAATAGCCCTTCTCAGAGATCAATGGCTGACGTGGTCACATCCAATACACAACAGTACTGCCAAAATGCGCTAAGAAAGTGGTGACAGTGCTTCTAAAACTGACCTAAGAAATAGCTACTGAACACATGCTATGACCCAGTCACAGTGCCTTATTGCAGTGTCACTTCTGAGGGGCCTCCATGGCCCCTGGCTCATGCTGTGAGCCCCACCCCACGTGTGAGGGCAGGCCCTTGACTTGCTTCCAACAAACAGAATATGGCAGAGGTGATGGGATGTATGTGATTATTATGTGTATGCGATTGTGGGGTTACGGTTCCTAAAATCAGAGTCCCCATCTGGCTGGAGTCCCTTTCCGGTGCTGGCTGTGAGGAGGCAGGTGGCCATGCTGGGCAACTCCATGTGACCAGGAACTGAAGGTGGTTCTAGAAGCAGAGATGGGCTTCCAGATGACAGCCCGTAAGGCTCTCCAGCGAGCACCCAGCCAGAAAAAGAATCCACAGTTCTCCAGTAGCGAGGAGCCGAATGCTGCCACCAGCCCGAGTGAGTGTGCAAGGTGGTCCTTGCCCAGCCTCAGATGAGCCTGCAGCTCTGGCTGACAGGCTGGTGACCTTGTGAGATGTCCCCAGTAGAGAATCCAGCTCAGCCAAGCCTGGGCTCCCGATTCGAAGAACCTGGGACATAGTGAATGTGCGTGGTTTTAAGTCACTAAGATTGGGGTGATATTGTTGCCCAGCAATAAATAACTAACACACAGCTCCTCGGTCTCTGTCTTTCCTAACCTTGAAATGTTTGTAGAAAGTCCCTCGATCTGGGCATGTTTGTGTGAAAACTGCTCAGTCTCATCACGACTCGATTCAGATGTATGCTGTATTCTTCTCAGGATATCCTATTTAAAGGTATATACTGTGGGTTTGCCCAAATACAAGTGATTTTAAATTGATCACTTGGTTCTAGAGTTACCCATAGATCTTTTTTAGTAAAGATACTATTCTTCCATAGTAATTAATAAATAACATGTGAGACGATACTTTATGTAAATACTCATCATCAAATGCTCACCCATTAGTTTAACAACTGTTAATGATTTTCTAATTACATGATTCCATTTATATTCATTAGTTGGTATTTTACAGTAAGGAACATTCCCTTCTCTTCCTTTTATATCAGTATGGAATTAATTTCTTATTTTGATCAATGTTTTATAATTTGTTACTGTCACTATATATTTTGATATTCAAATTACTCCAGATTTGTCCCCTTCAGATACATCCTCTGTCCTAACGTGTTGGCATCATTTTTAAGCCTTTCTCATTTTCTGGCAAAACAAGATTTTCCAGGTACATTTTGTACTTTCTCTGTCACAGACCTGGAATCTTCTCCTGGTTCCTTTTAAAGTGAAGAATGTTATTTAGAAACCAAAATCTGGGTACTAAGTGTACTCATTGCTACTGGAATGTCACTGCTTCTAGCCTCTCAGTGACAGAGCTGGAAAATTCTATATTGAGATAAATTTAACAAAATACGTGCAAGACGTGTGCACCAGAAACTATAAGCCATTGCTGGGTGAAATTTTAAAAGACCAGAAATACATGGATAAATATACTATGTTCATGGATTGTAGGCCTGAATGTTATTAAGTTGTCAGTTATGAAGATGGCTTCTGCTTAGCATCTCACACACTGCAATCAACTTATTGTCTGGGATTGTGGTCTTACCTGAGGCTTGACTGGGAAAATACCTACTTTTGAGCTCACTTGGGTTGTTTGCAGTATTCAGTTACTTGCAGTTATAAAACTGAGGGATTCATTTTCTTGCTGGCTCAGGCTCTTTGTAGGCTGTCCACTGGCAGCTGCCCACAGCTCTTAGGAACTGCCTGCATTTCCTTGTAATGTGGGATTTCCCCACAGGACACACACACACACACACACACACACACACACTTTTAATTTTTAACCTCCAATTCCGTTTCAATACCACAATGTACCTTCTAGTGTTTCCCCTTCAACAGTGAAAAACCTGGATCCCATTTTAAGTGCAAATATATTTACTTAATTTTCTCAACCCTAGGATATGTAAGATTGCTTCAAGAGAACAGGAAATACTTTGTGGTATTTGAAAAAAACGTCAAGGCAGGAAAGATGTCATGACTCTTACAGTTCGTGTTATTCTTTTTGGGAAAGTATTTTGATCATCCATGGTTTTGATTGTTTTTTCCTAGTTGAATGACCAAAATCTTTAACACGTAAAACCAAATCATGCAGAACCTTGAAAGTCATGTTAGAGTTTGGGTTTTCTTTTCATACAGTGGGAATACATTGGGGGGCTTTCTGTTAAGTCGTTTCACAATTGTTTGTTGTGAGCAGCGTTAACAGAATTTTTTCATCTTATTTCCTGGCAGTGTTTATTATTTACTCATTCTTCAACTCACTCTAAAACAAGATTTGAGATCCTTAGAGCGATCCATACCAATAAGTTAAAACATAAAATAACCGAACAAATTAGAATGAAGACTAAAATGGAGCTGGGAATGAGAAGCCAGTTCAAAATATGCTCACCTTCGAGTACTTTAAAGTTACAAGAGGTACTGTTACAAATGTTATCTGAGTTTCATAGAGACTAGAACAGTTTGAAACAACTCATCCTGAGTCCTTTATGATATGCTCTCCTCAGGAAACAGGCCTTCCCACTGACCTCCAAGCCACCATCTACACTGCACAGAATTGAGACTCTTTCATGGGAGAATCCATGAACTTTTTCTTGCAGTGCTTTTTCAGAAGCCTTCCTGTTTTTTGGTACTTTAAAATCTGATACAATTTATCATACATTGTTTCTCAGTCTCCTCCTTTGCTTGTTGTGTATTGGTTGTGGTTACTTGCATATAATGGAAAGTTTCAGAGAAACAGAGGTTACAAAACGACAATTAGTTAATGCGGGAAGGACAAACCATTGCATTGGGGAATTGATTGGAAGACATTTTAAAAGTTGTTATGTTATCAATTTAATTATGTTTCTATGTTGTAGTGAGTAATGTCTTACATTGTTGCCAAAAATATTTTGAAAGGAGTTTGTTAAAAGTATGTAGCAAGTCACTTTTGATATATTACTAATAGTGTTAACAAGTTGTGAAACATACAAGGCCAGATTTAATTCTGCCAAAAAAAATTAGTTCATTGCAGAAATCAGATTAAAATTGTAGGTATGGGACAGGGATATAGAGATGAGGACCAAGCGAAGGAAAACACAAATGCCTTTTTGTAAAGCATGATGGGGATAGGACAAAACAGGGTAGGAAGTGAGAGCCCTTTCAAATGGATACTTTTGGGGGTGGGTGTGAGTTAATTCCAGTTAAATATAAATGACGAATTAATGTAAAATCGGGCTTCCTGCTCCTCTGCACTGTAGCGGCAGTGCCCATGGTCTCCAGCTGATTGTACAGAGGTGTCCTTGTTTGCTGGCTTCATACACAAACCATCACCCGTGATTATTCCAGATACCCTTTTCTTTTCCAGCAAATCTTTTTCCAAGTCGTGACAAGGTAGTGTTTGATGCAAAGGCACTTAGTTTGTCATTGCTGTTGTTAACATTCACATCAAGCACGGATAAGGCTGTGTTGGAGGTCACCCACCAGGACCCATAGACCTGCCCAGGTCGCCCACGCCCCCATTCTCCTGCCCCGGGCGGACTCGGTGGCTGGGGCGCCGTGAAGCACTGGGCTCCCAGACCCCAGCGCTGGATGGAGCGAAGCAAGGCGGACGGACGGTCATTGTTCTCCCAGGCCCAAGGAAAAGCGCACCTCTCACTCTAGGGGAAACTTCCCTTAGCTACGTCTGTCTGGGCTGCGGATGGGTCTTCCATACCGCGGCCTTCCTTTTCCTAGAATGGGACACTCCGCGAACACTCCCGTCACCTCCGTGCGCCCCGGGAGCCCGCTCGGCGCGCAGCGCACCCCAGCGGCCGCGTGGCCGCCTTCAGGCTGTGGCCACCGAGCTTCCGGAGAGCTCGCCAGTCACCGCGGCGGTCGCCTCGGGGTCGGGGACAGGAGCGGCTGCAGGGGCCGAGCTGGGCGGGACCCCAGGGAGGCGCGGGCTGCGGCACCCGCCCCGCCCGCCACACCTGGAGCCGGGGATCCGGAGAGGCGGGCGGGGCTGCAGGCTGGCCCGGCGCCCGAGCAGCTTGCCGAAGCGGTCCAGACCTAAGCGAGGCGAGGGGGAGGGTCTGGAGGCCGAGTCCGCTGCTCTAGGGAGGGACCCCAACTGGGGTGGAACCCGGCACCCGCAAGGCGCACAGGCGCGCGGCGCGGTCATGGAGCGGGCGGGCCCGGGATCCGCGCGGCCACGGGACCAGGACTCGGTGGAAGCATGGCTGGACGATCACTGGGACTTTACCTTCTCTTACTTTGTTAGGAAAGCCACCAGGTAAGAAGAGGACCCGCGGCAGACCCAGCCGGGGAGTGGAGCGTGATCTGGGCTGCTCTCTGTCCGCTATGGCATTGTCCCCTTCCTTCACCATTAAACAGCCTCGGCTCCTGGGCCTTGGCTTTTGAAGTAGGTCCCTGGACCTGTGACGGTGCAGAGACCTCGACTTTAAGACGAGTACAGTCGAAAAACTGGGGTTCGATCAAATTTGCCAAGTTCAAATACAAAAATGTCGGTGCCACCCCGGACCACCGGCCGCCCTGGCATTCCCTGGCAGCATGCTCCCATGCACCGCGCTCATGGGCCTCCTCCAGTCCTCTCCGCCTCCTGGTGCCCCTAAACCTTAGCGAAACCAAAACAGTTTTGAGCCCCTTCCCTGCAGCTCCGGAAGCACGGTTTCCAGCCTGGTCCTGGCGGCTGCGCTCCTCCCCCGTCCCCCTCGCCTGGGCCTGCCAGGGCGGGGAGCCGGGGAGGAGGCGAGACCACGGGGAAGCCCCAGGGCAGCAACGTGCGGGAGCCTTTCCGGAGTGAGTGCTGGCGCCTCGTGCCCCCACAGCCCCTGACTGTCCCGCGCGCGCACCCCATTTCGCGCTCTCTCTTGCGCCCGAGGCGGCGCCGCGGAGAGGGCTCCGGGAGGGGTCGCGCGGTACACCCGGGAGCGGACCCCGGGGCGGGCGGGTCCAGTGCGGCCCGAGCGACCCCAGGGCCAGCTCTGTCTGGTCCAGAGCCAAGGCCGGCGGCCGCGGCGGAGGGCGGGGACGTGCCTGTCCTCTGGGAGTTGGCCGCGCCTCAGGCAGCGGGGCGCGCGTGGGAAACGATCGCGGAGAGTTGGGAGGAAGCGAGGCTGACGCCGAGGGACGCAGAAGGGGCAGCCGAGAGTGCGTGGCGGGCGGGTCCCCGAAGCCTGTGGATTTGGTGCGGAGCCGGAGCGCCGACCCGGCTCCCGCGCGCGCGCTCAGGCTGACTCCGGCACCACCCTTTGGGGAAGGGCCCGAATTCTGCTGCCGCCGGCTCGGGGGAGCCGGTGTCGGGAGCCGGCGATCGCCGCCAGGCCCGAGGGAGACGCGCGCGGGGGTGATGGTGGCGGAGCCGGCCGGGGCTCCGAGCCCAGCTCCCACCCGCGGGCGCTCGATCGCCGCTGTGCCGGGCGCTCCCCGCCAGGGGGCGGCGCGGCGCGGGGCGAGCGGGAGGCGGGGGCGCTAAGGGACCCGGCTCCAGTCACCCGCCTCACCTGGGCGCGGCGTCGCCCCCTGCGCCTGCTGGAGTGCGGGGCAGGCCGAGGCCGCACGGTCCGCACCTCGAACTCCCCACGTCTGCTATGTTGCCTTTTGGAAACAAAACGAGGTACTTCCCCAGCACCCACTTCCCGGGCGCGGCGGGGCCGGGGCTGGGTGGAGGCGCGGGTCACCCGGCGGGGGATGCTTCACTGAGATGGGCCGTGTGACACTTCCGTCTTCCTTGACTCTGCGGGTGTTATTACTTTGCAGTCTTAGAGGGGGCACTTTTTAACCTTGTTTCTCCGAAAGAACGTCCAGAGAGAGTTAGGGTCAACTTGACCACTTTCGGGGTTCCAGACAGAGGCGGCGGCTTCGGACAAATCCTATCTTCCTGTTTAATTACTCTGCCTTCCTTTAAAAGTTCTCTTCCCGGCTTTCGCCTCCTCCCTTCAAAACCCCACTTCTGGGGGGACCAAGGGTAAACCCTGAACGGAAAGCGGTTTCTTTTCAAAGGGGTCTCTCTGCGAGTTTGGGGTGAGGCACGAAGGCCACCGTGGTCTGGGATTGCCGATTGCCGTGGGCAAAAGTTTTCAGAGGTCCTCTGCTCCTCCGAAGCCATCTTTCCTGTTTCCTGTCATCCTGTCACACTTGGCTCTTCTGCCTTCACTGAACGGGGGGCACAGAAGCTGAAGAGTGGGTGGGCAGAACTGGGCTGATTTTTTAAGTGTGTGGGTGGGGGGGGAGAGGAAGGGTAGTCTTTAGGCAGATTATCAACAGTTGAAAGAAAAAAGTTGTTTGTCTTGCAAATCAGCATAAATGCCCTTTTCCTCCCCTTCTCTCCTTTTAAAGACATAAATTCCGCATTGTTTGGTGGTGGTTTTTAACTAGTCACACATAAAAACACTTGACTTCCAGAGCCTGCCAGACTTTGAAAGTAATATTTTATTGAAAAATAAATTGGAAGAGTTGTTACATTTCTTTTCATATTACAGTTTCTTCCAAGTAACATACATAGGATTAAAATCCTAATCCTCAAAATTACTCCCTCAGTGTAAAATTTAGACCATCTGAAACTGTATCCTTTTTTCCAGTTAGGTTTTTATATTATAGTTGGTATTGACAGTTGGCTGCACACTTTCTGTGGAGTGTGTGTGTGTGTGTGTGTGTGTGTGTGTGTGTGTTCTTAAGGGAAGAGTTTGTGTTGAGTTTATCTTGGAAAACGAAAGTGTAAAAATTTAAGGGTAGCACAGGCCCTCAACTTTGGGAGTTACAGAGGCTGCAAGTTGTCTGTGTAAAGAATACCATCTAAGAGCATGTGTGTAGCCAGAGGTTCTTCACAAAACAATATTCCAGTTTGGTTTTCTATTTCCTGACATTAACTTAAAATAGGAGACAATGGGAATGAAAGGTTGGACATCAGTTGCTTATAAAGTTGCCAACCTGCTAAACCCAGAGTGATTCACTTGGTTGTGGCAAAAACTTACTGCAGACATTTTCACTTTACAGCTAAGATTTTTTTTTTTAACCGAAAGACCACATTACTTTGCTTTTTCCCCTTAAGTTACACTTTCTAAGTGTAAAATGAATACTGTAGGTGACTCAGGAAACCCATGAAACAATAGTCTTGTAGCGGCATTTGGCATGTTTTAAGATTTAAAATAAATTTGGATTCCCTTAGATCAGCCATCTATGCCTGTAAACAGGCATGGTGATGGAACTATTTCTACATTCTTTGATTTAATTGTTGTCTTTTGACATTCCTGCAAACGTCTCTATCCTTGCCATGAGTACTGAACAGAATGAAGATTCTGGCCCTCCTAAATTCTCCTTTGAACACCTATGAATTTCGCTTGACCTTTAAAGCCCTGATGCTGCTATATTACAGTTTGCTGTAACTATCTTCAAATACAGAGCTAAGCACCTCATTAAAAACCAGAATTTGGAGCATAGAAGTAGATGCTATTTAGAGTGATCACAACCTGTGTACATGATTTTGAGTGTCAGCCGAACAATTCATAACATAATCTATTAGCATAAAAATTAATTTGAGACTCGACATATGCACCACCCCTCCCCTCAGTATTGGAGACGACTTTGCAGCCCTAGGGGCCCCAGAGACTGTTAATTAAAGGCGCTAATGCTTTGCCTTCTCCGATGGGCCTTCCTGGTGCTAATGCCACTTGCACAGCTGTTGTTGCTCTTGACAGCTTATTCGAATAATGTTCCCTTTCATTAGCAGCTAATCAGCTCTGTGCTGGGGGTGATGTTTTGAGTGGGCTAGTATTGTAGGAGCAGCACAATTGACTTTTTATTGCTTTGTTTTGTACTGAGCAAAAGCTTGAGAATATTTGGCATATACTGGAACGAGGAGCTATTAAGTGAGGACAAGTTTTTATGACTGCTTGGATCAAAGTCCAGAAACAGAAGTTTTACACTCCCATGGAATTTTCTGTGATGGACTTTCTCTTTGATACTGCAAAGATGTGCTGAATTGTTGACGGTCCAGGTCCTCTGTCGGGGATTCTTTCTTTTTATTTTATTTCCTTACTTCCTCAAATTTTTTTCTCACCTCTAAAAGCTGTGACATTTTTATTTGCAAGATATTTATGTTAAAACAGATGATGGATACAAAAATCAATACTGCTATCCACTCTTAAAAATTATTGTTTGTGTAATTATATGGGAATATAATCTTTTCACAATTTTCAGACAAATGATTTTGTTAAGTATATTTTGTTAAGGAGTCACTAGCCTTGAAGATAAAACTGTGGGAATTGACTCAGTCTGACTTTGGTATCATTTATAATATTTTTATGATGGTAATTCTGGTGCAATAATCGCTTTTTGTGCTTTATTGTGTATAAGCAAAGTACATATAGCCAGCTCTAAGCTGCCTTTTACTGCCCTAAAAGTACTCACGTGGGTTGAATTCTTCCTTTTTGGAAGAATCCGTGGAGCCCATGAAATGGTGTTTCTCATTGCCTTTCTATCTCGAGGTTTCAACTTCAGATCCAGTTAGGTGCTGCACTGCAAGATCGTGCTCCTAAAAATGTGGCAGAATGAATGCAGTGACAATTAGTCCTGGATGGATATCTGCTTAGAATAATGCAAACTTAAATAGGCTTTTAGTACAATTCAGTAGCTTTTTTTCAGTTTGTGATACGAAGATCCATAGAAATCGTCAATATTTTCACCATATCATGTCTTCAGCACCTCAAGATGAGCACTTTTTAGCTTTTTGAGTATGTTGTGTAACACAATTTCCTTTTTAAAAATTCCACCTGCATAGATGATTTGACTCTGGTCTCTGATATCATTTCTTTTAAAAATATTTGAAATTCCTTTCAAGTTGTGTCGGTAAAGTTTGTAACTTCACTCTTATCTGATGATAGAGAATGTGTTACTCTGATGCTCCCTTCCTCTAGATTTGGAAACACAGATTAATTTAGCACTTTGGTTGTACTTCTTAGTGCATTTTGATGACACTTGTAATTGAAAAGGCTAAACAGAGCTGCTTGGTATTTATTAGTTTATCCCCAAAACAATTTTTCAACTTGAACTTGACCGAACCTCTAACTGTTGTGTTGAGTTAGATTTGTCCTTCGTTCTCAGAGCTGATGCAGGATTAAACCTCTTCCTAAGATAAAAGCCTTTAGTAAGGACTGTGGGACAATTGAATACATCACTGAGTTGATTGATAGTGGAGGGTGGAAAAATGACTAATTTCTGAATTTAGGCTGCAGACTCTCTACTGACTTTGCAAGACTTCCTCTGAAATTAGTTTAGCGGGACAGATGTGGCATCAGTTGACCCATGTTACAGCTGATTGATGTGGCCTTGAAATATCTGTCAGAGTATCAGTTTCTCAGAAAGTGCCTGTGAGCTAGCTGCACACCTAGGAATACAAATTGGAGAAAGTCTTTCCACATGAGTCATCCATTTGATATTTAGCTCTGCAGTCTTATTAACTGACTTGGTATTCTCATTTTATTTTGAAATAGATATATTTCATTTTCTCTAAATGGTAGGCATTTATACTTATTGCCAAACAAATGTTTAAAGCAGGTAAAGCAAACCGAGTATTAGGTTCATAAGAGTTATTTTGATAAGCACTCGAAAAAGCTTTGAAAGATATCTATTTCTCTGGTGTTTAGTTTTTAGTGAACATGCTTTTTAAAGCCTATGTGTCGTTGTTGGCCTCTGTGTTTTTTGAGACCTTCCCCTTGAATCTGAATTATAAAGTAAGATTAGCTTTTTGCAAATTATTTTCTCTAAATAATGTTATTACACCTAAACTTGGGAAAGCAAAAAGCCTCACTTGATATCATATTCTTAATTATAATTGTAAAAAAGATAAGAATGATCATTTCTACTCTCTGTTGAATACCTATGCTGAGGTTATAAGAAGAAAAAAGCCCCCGATCTTTCGAGCTGATGAAATAGTTGAAACACACACGCACATAGATAGGATCGTTGACTTTTAGAGGTAGAGGGGATCGCGTGATCCAGTGTTATTCAAACTTAAGAAGCGTACCTCTGTTAAAGAAAGACATTCTTACTGGTCTCCAGGATATTGGAAAGCTTTTGGTCACAAGCAACAGAAATGCACCTTAAACTCATCAGACTTACATGATAGAAGTGCCTGGGGATTGGTTTGGCTGTGAAATCAGCTGATCAAATAATTTCATCAAGAATCTGTCTGTTTTTCTGTGTGTCTATTTCATCTGTCTATCCTTCCTTCAGTCCTTTTATCCATAAATCCATCCATCTATCCATCTTTGGGCCCTAGGCTACATTGGCTTGATTCTCCTGCATGCTTTCTTCATGGAAAAGTTTCTTCTTGGCAAACTTCTGTGGTTCTTGACCTTCCGGTGGTAGAGAAGGCCCATCACATCTGTATCAGTCCTCTCAGCATTACTCTGGCCTTGCTTGCATCACATGTCTGCTCTGGAACCATCACTGTGTCTGGAAGAATAGAGTGGTCTGACTACTCTGTTGAGGCCGGTAGTCCAGAGTGTGATATGTCCTTGGGGCAGCGGGGAATTCCCAAAAGAAAATGATGAGAGCACAACAGAAATTCTAGATATCTACCGTACCTGGTGTTGACTTCCTTTTATATTAACATTTTTTAAACATGCAATTCTTAAGAGTAGGTATAACTGCATCAAAGTTATGCTACCAGCGAGCAAGGGTTCTTGTGTCGTCAAAGGAAGGTATTCCAGGACGTACAGAATTAAGCCATACGAATAAAGACAAGAAAGTGGTAGATTTATTAAAGTAAAGAAAAAGGACACTCCCAAAATAACAGATGTGGGTGGGCCAGGAAAAGGACAACTGCCCCAGAAGAACTAAGAGGCTTAGGGTTTTATTCGAATAAAGGCACGAAATATTCAAGTTTTGTGGTGGCATCACAGGCTTTCTCCGGATGGATCCCTGCTGTCCTAGCTGACCACTGGTTCTCCTCAGGGGTGGGATTCCCTTGTTCTTATTTGGCCTTTGTCGGCACTGTCCTGGTGACACAGGGGATGGAGGTGTTTCCCTGCCCACAATGCTGACAGTATTATAATCTGGTACAATTAGATGTCACTGCACCTTTTCTTAAGAATGATGTCATCTCCTCTTTCCTTTGTTTCCCGCACTTCTTCCTTCCCTTCCTCCCTGCGGCCCTGTTCTTTCTGCCTACAGTAACAGTTACAGCGTGTGTGCCACTGGAATACCAACATAAATGCATAAGTTAATTATGAATAAAATGAAAAACCTCCAGCCAAATGCGAATGGACAGCATCCATTCAATCACCCTGCATGCAAAGTGAGCATGGCCTTGCTGCCCAGGGAGGGTCTGGCTGGCAGCTGCAGTCACCCTACGATGATTCACTTCTCCTACTGGGTCTCTCTGTTTAAGCAATCAGGGAACTTTTATTCCTATAGCACAGCATGCCAGCTTCTGGGTTTTACTTGGTTTGAAAGCGTGTTTGTATATTACATCTACTGCTTTTATGTTCTCTTTCCCCCAGAACCATTGGGCTGCAGTGTGTCTGGAACATGAATAGAAACCTAAGCACTAAAATTACAGGACCGGACTTGGTTACAAGGTGGTCATCCCAGTAATGTCAAGTGTACTTCTTTGACCTGTTTTTGGTTTTACTTGTCATTAGTGTGAAAGCACAAAAGTAAAAAAAAGTACAGATCTTCATCACATACTTGATTTGGACTCGCAGGGCTTTTCATGCCCCAGACCGAGGAGCCAATGGAGGGAGTCTCTCCCACATCTAAGCTGCAAAGCAAATCAGTTGACATATTTACAGCCTAGATTTCAGTGATTATGTTTTCTTTCGGATGTAAGTAGGTTTTCTTTGAAGGGACAGTTTTCATGCATGTGATTGTGAATGCATGGAAAATTACAAAGCATGTTTTCCAGCTCTCGGTCAAATCTGAACGTGAAACCATATGAAGCAATTTCTGCATTTTATTTATATTTGGTCCCAGTTAGCCTTTCAGATGTTTTCATAGCTGGAGAAAACTTGGAAATACTAAATAACTTTAGACGGAGGCTCTGTTTTCTTCCCATGCCAGACCCAAGTGAACTCCACTGTGACACCAGAGCGGAGAGTTTGGAGGATGTCACGTGCAGGTGTCCCAACCGGCCTGGTCTCATTTTCTTATGTGTGTTCATATTTTAGTCTAAACCAATGCTTCTCAAAAGCAGATGCCCTTGGCATTCGGTGCTGATGCTGCTTTGTTGTGGGAGATGGTTGAGCACATTGTGGGGTGTTTAACATCCCTGGGCCCAGACCCTGAATCCCGGGAGCACCCCATCTTTGTGACCCCCCGTTTACAAATGCCCCCAAGGGCTGGCACCACCACTTAGTTGGGATCCCCTGGTCTGCACCCTTTAACATTTATTTATATTTATGGTGGTTAAGGGCCCTCAGTAGGATAGATTTCAGCAGCGACCCCTGGCCCCCTCTTTGTAAGAGTATGACCTTGGGGACTTTATTTGCTCTCTCTGTGAAATGGAAACAATAGCATTTACTTCATGGGGTTCTTAAGATATCTAAAGAAAGTAATGCAGACTTCCTTATCTCTTTTAGTGGTGATTTTCAGTAGTTTACTATTTTACCTTGAGACTCATTGGTGCCTTAAATAGAATCACAGATGCAGAATAAGTCATTCCCTTATTCTGATCAGTGGGAATTAGAACAACAGAACAGTGATTATATAGACTTTGTCTTTCTCACTTTTTAGTTGGATTTTTATTAATAGTTGAACAGAAACTTTGTGGATTGTGGAAGATGCTAGAAAGGCAATCAGAATGGGAGGCCAGGCCCCTGATTCTGTTCCCAACTTTGCTGTTAACTAAATTTGTGACAGGCCCAAGTAAGTAAACTTCATCTTTAAACTGGGATGTGGGAAGAAGTGAGGAATGGGGGCAGAGAGATTCATAAATGAGCTTAAAATTCTCTTTCAGTCCCAAGTGTTCTCAATTCTCACCAGGAGAGCAGAGTATCAACTTCTCAGATTGAATACTTTCCTTCTTTAAGTATTTTCCAAACAGCAGTAGTGGACCCAATTGTGCAAATAATGTAACTAAAACTGCATAAAATTAGGATCCAAGAGCAGGAAAAAATATCTAGCATTATATTTTATGCAAGTTACGTGTGTTTTTCCTACAGATAATTGTAGCAGATTTCCATGTAAGCTTTCAAGCATCCCTTTCCAGACAGGAAATCGGTACACTCTGTAATTCTGGTTTTTGGTGATTAATTCACATGACTGATGAAAAAACCACTGGCGAGAAACAAAGCGGGGGTGAGGTTTTAACAGGAGACTTTAGAAGAGAATGGGTTGAGTGTTGTGATCTTCCAGAGTCTGCATCTTTTTACTCTGTTCTGAGGCTCCTGCAAACTCCCCAAATGCTGCTGCTCCAGGCACTTGCTATAGGGCCCTCCTTGAGGCACAGGAAACACCCTACTTGTAAATTTCCCCAAGTGAACCCCCTTAGGGAGGCGCTAAGCCGGCTAACTTGAACCCCCAGGTCTCCTGTAGCTGAGTGTTGTCAAAGCATGGTTTCATCCAGCTTTCTTCCACTTGAGAATACGGTTATTATGAAATATTGCTATCGTTTTCATCATAGGTAATTCATCATAGTTGTATATTTTCTCATATTTGTTGTCCGTTTTATTGTATCTTTGATATTTTGGGGGGAAAAATGTCCTGCAAATCTGCAACTTATTTTTCAAACAATACAATTTCTAAATAGTAATGGAAAAACAAGTTATGTTCTTATATTTATTTTTCTCAACTAAATGTTAGGCTCTTAAACTTTATGTATTGTATGGGAAATTATAGTACATGTAAATGTAGTTATTGGTCTAGGGAATCTGTGTATTTCAGTTCTATTTTGAGAAAGTACTAACATTAAAACAACTTTTTAAAAAATGAGTGTTTCTGTAGAGAAATTAGTGTATTTAAACTAGGAGCTTAGGAAGCAGCAATGGCTAACATCTAGTTTTTCTGTAGAAGCCTGTTGAATAAATTCTTTTTATCTTTACAAAAAAATTACCTTTGAACATATACTCCATTTAATGTTCAATTCACTTAAAAACAGTAGGTATCATATATTAAATACTGAGTACCAGACTCTATGCCATCACTTTATATGCATCGTTCCTCTAAGTTCTGAGGAGACCTACGAGGGTTAGTGTCATGGTCACTATTTTACAGAGAGAATAAATAATGTGCGTAGGGTCTTACCCTTCGGAAGAAGGATCTGTTGGGTTGAAACCCAGGCCTTTCCCACCTTGGGCCGTCACCACAAGCTGCACTGAAGTCCGGCCTCCTTGTTCACGGAAGCAAAGCAGAGGCTCATAGATTTCATGTCGCACAGAATCTAACTCAGGAAGATGGTGAAGTTTCTCTGAAGGCCTCCCAGTGTGCAAGCACATCACTGAATGAGGTGCCTGGAGGCTTTGCCCAGTGGGTTTAGTTTCCATATATAATTTTAGAGTTTAAAAAAGTGGGAACTCTCAAATGACATTTTAAAAGAGAGTGGCTGAAAATTTAAGTACTAGGCCATTACAATTATAGTATTTTTAGTATTAGAACACAAAAACCCTAAGTGCAGTATATTTTCAAAGAACTTTTATCCTTTGATGCATTATTTTAGGCAAGAGTACAAAACACATTAAATTAGCTGCTTTATAAGTAGGTTTCATCCAATATTTTTAACTCATGAGAGTTGTTATGTTTGTATCAATTTTACTTAGCCTTGTAAGTTTTTCTTTTTTTCCCCTTACTCTTCCAGATGCCAAGAAATATTCTATAAAACTTAGGCCAAGTATTTCAATTATTTTTCCCTTTCAAGATATCTGGGATATTGAAAATGTGTTTTAAGGCATTTCTGTCTTTTTCAGGATTCATTTTGTGAGATAAGTGAGCACTTCAACTTCGGTAGCAAGAAAAGGTACTGCTGCGTGGAGCCCTATGGACACAGGTGTGTGAGTGTGTGTGAGTGAATGTGTGTGAGTGTGTGTGTGAGTGTGTGTGTGTGTCCCTTTGGCTCATCCTATTTGGATGCTGTGCCAGAGCTTGTATAACCTGTCCTGTCAGTAAGTTTTGCGTATACTATTTAGTGCTTCTAGATAGTAGGCGTTTGGAGGGAGCTGTAACTTGTCTAGATTAGTGGAAAATTTTTAGAACACAAACTATGTGTTGTAGTTTTCTTTCCTGTGATAAGTTTATCATAATACCCAAAATGAGAAATTGGAAAAGGGGGAAAGGTTTCATTCTTAACAGACTATGTAACATAAAATGACCTTTCATTTTTTTTCAATGCGTACTACTAATCAATTTATAAAATTTCTAGAAAGTAGGAGAGGAAGGATACACAATACGCAAAATTAAACCCCTTTAAATATTCATAAAAAAGGTATTACTAGCTTGGCACCATTCTATTTAATCATTAACTAAGTGAGCCTATCATTTTAAGAATAATACAGTTTTCACTACTAAAAATATGAGCACACAGGATGCGGAGAATGAAATATATAGCACTTTGTTTCTGCCATGTGTATAATTTTATAAAATAAACTCTTTGTTACAACTATTATAAAAAAATGTCAATTCACCTTCTATGTTCCCTACCCCCCAAAATTCCTTTGCTATTTTTTTATCACTCACGAATGCATTTATTCATCCTTCTGTGCATTGCGGAAACCACTGAATGTCGGACACCGGAAATGTCAAGTTCAGCCTTTTCCCCCAGCAGCTTCCTGGCCTTTTGAGTCCGTGAACTCATTTAGTTTTGTAGGGCGCTCCACCCACGTGGTCACAGCATCTTGAAGGGTGCAGTTCTGTCAGTGCTATAAAGAAGCCTCGTGAAATTAAAATGTGTTAAACATTACTCTTCATGATACTGATTTTCATGTCAACTTGTCATTGCAGGAGTGGTTTGAGCTGCAAGAGTCTTCCCCAAAGTATGCCTAGTATTCCTAAATATTCCTCCATTCCCTGAAGTAGAACATTAAGACAATACACTTCTGATCGGATTCATCATTGAAACAGATTTGAGATTTAAAATTCAAGTCACATTTATGACAACTCATGGCAAGGTTTTTGCAGCCTCCATTGGCCTTATTACCTGCGGTGTAATTACATCTATCTTTGGGTTCTTTTCTTCTTCAGTACGGGGAAGGGCCCCTTGTGAGCCCTGAGCAGCGTCTGTGGTGGGTACAAGTTTGAGACCACGATGGCACCTACCTGAGAGGAACAACTCCCAGCATTGAGTTTGGTAGGCTCTGGAGAGTCTCTGGTTATTTTACGACATACTGTAAAAGTTTAAGAACAAAACTAAGTCTAATTTACCCATTTATAAAAGGTGTATAACACAACTCATTTATGAGGTAAGACGTTTTTTGTGTAATAAAATAAGGATGGAAATAAGAGCCTGGAGGATAATAAAACCGATTTTGGTGAAGAGAGAGGGAATGATTTGGGTGGGACGTTAAACGTCAGGATATTGTCATGGATAATAAATCCTTGGCATTGGGTTTCATTGCATCTCTCTTAGCCGTGGCTTTATTTCAAGCATCTGGAGCCTGTTGTCTTTCTTTGACAGCCTTGTAAACGTTAAATCAACTCAAAGACTTGAAGAGGGCTGCCTGCCCCGACTGCTCCAGGTTTGGGGGCGGTTGGCAAGAATCCACTTCTACACGAAAGAGAGCCCCTAAGTTGTTAGTGCTTGTGGGCACAGGTGAAATACCTCATAGAAATTTCCTTCCTTCCTTCCTTCCTTCCTTCCTTCCTTCCTTCCTTCCTTCCTTCCTTCCTTCCAGATGCTATACTGTAACTTATGTAGAGTTATGATGCACCTCTTCCCTTTCGGGGGAAAACTTAGTGCAAGTCTAAAGAACAGCCTTCTGAAGTATCTGCTTTGGCTTGGGGTGGGGTGGGGGGTGTAACCAGCCTGTCTCCAGACCCCATTAGGCTCGCGCAGCCTGTGTGCTGTACCTCCAGGAACACAGCCTTTCCACCTTATCCTTTCCCTGATTGTCTTGGCAAAACTGAATGAGCAGCCATTCTCACCGCAGCCCTGCATCTCCACTGGGATGAGCACGGAGAGTGTGGGAGACAGCAGCACCCTAAATATATGGACAAGCTTTGGAAATGCTTCCCTGGGCATTTTCTAATGTGACTTGTGCATCAACCCTTTGTGGTGACGGGAAGAATAAGGAGGTCTTTCTCCTATTTAAAAGTGAGGATGCTGAGGGGCAAAAGGATCGTAAGTGGATAAACCTACCGGACCCCTCCCGGTCGTTGGTAACGTGCGCTGTGGTGGAGGCTGCATGGTCGTCATGGCCTCATTCCAGCGGCCCATTTTCACAACCGAAGCACTTGAACTCCAGAGAAGTTGCAATTGGTTCAACTTCCCACCTGTGTAGACTTGTAGCTGGAATATAGAAGCATGAAAGTGGCCAGCTAAAGTGCAGGACACCCAGTTAAATTTGACCTTCAGATACAACTTATGCTGAAAAATTAGTCATTGTTTATCTGAAACTCAGTTTAAATGGGGTGTCCTGTATTTTATTTGCTAAATCCAGCAACTCTAAGAATGACTCTTCTCTGGGACACATTTGTTATCCATTTCGTTCAGTGCATTGTTTTAAATTTACAAAACGTGACTTGTTTGCAGAGAAACATAGATGTGGGATTCAGTCAGATTTTTTTAAGGACACTGTCCTTAAGAATCTTTGTTCTTTGAGTCCTTTGAGACAGTGCTTTTATCTCAGTGGTTTAGTGTGCCATCCTTTTATGACCTGGCAGGAAAGAATTACGTTAGAGAATGTGTTATTGTAAGTGATCTTTTTCTCTGTGCCTGGTGTGCTTGAGTCTGACTCAGAGGCAGCTGGAACTTCTGGGGTGCCTTCTTCATGACAAGCATCAAGGTGCTGGGACCCTCTATGTCCTCGAGGTCATAGCACTTGGAATAGGAGACCTGGACTTGATTCCTGGTTCTGTTACTGGATGCAGGATGTGTTGGGTTCAGCTGTTTACTTTAGCTTCCTGTTTTAGAAAATAGGATCATTAATGCCTGCCTCACCAGGTTTAAATGCAATGGTGCTTTTCCCGTGCCCAACATCACTGATGTAAATGCTTTCTAAAATCCCATAGACTCCCAGAAGAGAAAGAAAGGAGAGCAGAGATATATCCAAGGCCACAGAAGCAATGCGCCCCCATCAGAACTACCATCCAGGCTTCCTGAATCCCACTGCCTCAATCCTGCCTTACATTTGACATGTTCATAGTCGTCTTTTCCATTTTTATTCATTCATATGCATTTCCATTTAACTTCATACGACAGCAAAATCCAATATGCATGTAAATTCAGAACAATATAAACTTCGATTTGGGGAGAAGCAGTCACTTAATGGTTGGTCCAGGATGGTACCTGACGTGCTCAAAGGATCGTTACCTCATAGAAAAACCCATTCCAGGAAAACAGAACCCGTAAAAGTGAATCCAGTTAAAACAGAACAATCTTAGTGGAAAGGCTTTGATTGGAACTTTATCATGAAGAATAGAATCACAGATTATGAAAGTAAATTTATTTTAAATTTAATAAGATCTAGATTATAATGAAAACTCCATGCTAATTTTTAGAATAAACAATTCATTTTCTGACAAAACTATACCATGAATAATAACTTTACTTCATGTTTGACTTTCGCAGCAAGATCAAAAAGAGAGTTCTTTTTCCCCCAAAATTGTGTTTTTTAATTAATATTTGAAGACCTCAGTTGTTTGAAGGACATTCTTAACCTAGAATATAATTTTGTGAATAGAATTCTCTTTTCAAGTATCTGTTATGTCATTATCCTTGTCAATTCTTCACTTGTTAGCTGGTCTTCAGTTGGGCATGACCCCTAATTGTCAGGGGCTTTGTGTGATATTAGAGCCGTTCTCCATCACCACTTGTGTCTACTTATAGAAATTCTGAATCTTATATGAGAATTTTAATTTCAGCTTGCAGGTGATTTGTATTGTATAGAGACTGAAGTACTAAAGAATGATTGCGAGAGATCGGCATTAGACTTCAGAGGAAGGGCCCACTTCACACAGCCACGTAGGTCATGCCCTGTAGGAATGCCTGAGGGAGAGGTGTGCGAGGTGATTCCCTCTTACTTGTGGTTGATTCTAAGTGATTGCTTTGATGTTATGAGAACATATGCCTTCCTATGCACGTGTGTAACTACAGGAACTCATAATCAATAATGTGGTCATGAGAAACCCTTTGCCTCCGTGACTGGCGATTGACAAAAATGGTTGATTGAATGACTGGGTATATTCAATCTGCTTTTCCTGTGTCATGTTGAGTTCATCTCTCCAAGAACATAACTAGAAATAAAAAACAAAACAAACAAAAAGAAAACCACTTATGAAACAATTAAATACAGTAATAAGAACACATAACAAAGAACTTTTGAGCACTGGCTCAGTTGACACATACGAGGCACTGCAGGAATCTGAGGACAAATCAGCCACGATGTTATGAGGCTCACATCAGAGGAACAGTGAGCACTGATCACTAAGACAATGTTGATTTTCTGTAACAGATACACCAGCATTCAGATACTCCAAAGACTGTTGTCCCTTTTGATGCAGTTAAGTTAGGAGCCTTCATTTATGCATGCTTGTTGAGGACGTACTATGTGACAGGCATTTTCCAAGTACAGGGGATGCAGAGGTGACAAGATGGACAAGCAGCTTTGATGGAACTAACAACATCTTGTTGGAGACAATAAACAGACAATGAAACATCAGATTGATAAACAAGAAAATATCCGATAGAGAGAATTCAGGTAATGTGGGGTGGAACGTGAAGTGTTGAAGCCAGCTTAGGTGGGGGATCAGGGAAGACCTGTCACCGCAGGGAGTGTGGATGCTGTGAGGAGTTAGAGCTTGGTGTGCTGGAGTGCCCAGGAGGCCAACGTGGGTGAGAGGAGCGAGGGTAGGGGTTTAAAAGAGTGTGGGTTTAATCTCCATTCAGTGAGAAGCCAAGTAGGGTAGTTAAGATGTTAAGATCTGTGTTGTTAAAAGATTACTCTGGCTGCTGTGTGCACAATGGATCGAAAGGGCAAGTATAATATCAGAGAGACCCTGGGAGCTGTGGCCATAGTCCAGGTGAGACATGTGGGGATGGGGACTGGGGTGGTCGCACAGGAGACAGACATGAACAGGTTGGGATAGAAGGTTTGGGGAGTCAAGTTGGCAGGACTGGGACTGGACGTGAGAATTGAAGGGGACACACGTAGAGTAATTGCTCGATGTTTCGTTTGAGCAACTAGGGTGTGTAGTGATGCTGTTTATTATATGAGAAAGCTGGTGGGGGGGAGGGGAATTGGAGCAAGGTGACATTAGGAATTCTGTTTCCACCATTTTAAGTTGTCTGTTTAGACATCCACGTGGAGTTGTCACATAGGTGGTTTGATTAAAAAAATGTTTTTAATTGATCACTTTCAAACGAGAAGATAAGAAGTAAGTTGTGCCTAAGCTTTAGGTTTGCTACTGAAATAGTTAAAAATGCTTATTTTTATATTGACTTAGCAATTTAAGTTATATGTGCATATTTGAAAATCACATAAGTTATGTTAACATAGACATATGGTTCATCTCCTATCTCATATTCTACAGGACAATTTTGTTCAAATCTTCCTGTATTTGACAGCTTCACATGCATTTTTGACACCGATGTCTTTGGCCCTAATACTGACATTTCGGGGGGTAATATATGTAAACATTTTCCAGAGCATGGCACCCTCGTTTATAAGTTTTTAAGATACAGCATTATTTTATCAGTGTGTTGTTGTCACTGGAAGATTTCTCCCAAGCCACAGCATGAATTTATAAAACATTAGGACAGTTATATTTTTTTTAAAAACTCTGTGCTGTAGGCATATACAGGTAACCCCGTATAGCTCGGCATTTTAAGGACCCTCACAACTGTGTTATGTGGGGGTTGCTTGTACTTGTGATCTGTGCAATACCCCTACCTACCATGTCGTTTTTAAAAGAGACCTTTAAAAGGCTTTGATACTGTATCCAACACCTGAAATTATGAGTCATTCTTATATGTGTTACCTTTTTGACCCTTTCCACTCTAGACTGGTAACATTATAGAATAATACATATTTACCAAGCAATACATTGTTGTTCAAAGTAAAATAATTAAGGGAACATCCTATAAATGAAAAGTTTAGTAGAGACTCAGGAATAAGGCAGCCTCTTCTTTTCCCTTCTGCATTCTTCTCTTCTCACTTAAAAAAAATTGTGGAGAGTATTCATGTCAGTACATACAACCATCTTCCAAAGTCTGCCTCATGTTCCACTGTGAAAACATGCAGTGGTGAGTCTCCCCCGCCTTCCATGGGTCGGGTTAGGCTGCTGCTCAGCTCTGCTGTAACAAACCTACAACGGTAAATACCCTGGTCCTTCCTTTTCCACATGTGTGAACTCTTTGGAACAAAGGATAAATGCATTTGAAAATTTGTTACATGTTGCCTATTTTGTTACATGTTGCCTATTTGCCTTCCAAAGAGGTGAGAACAATTTTTACCACAACCAGAAAGTCTGTAAGATGCCTGTAACCCAACATTCTCCAAAACAGACTTCTTTATCCTGGTCGTTTATTGAACCTAATCAGTGTGTTATTGTAGAGTGGGGATTGCATTGCTGTTATTATAGGCAGATTCTTTTAACTGTCCTCAGTGATAGCACTTTTTTAAATTTTTTAAAGAAATTTTAGTTAAAATTAAAAACAAATAATTTGAATTTTCTTGGACTGAATTTTTAAGATGAACGATTACCTACTTTTACATTTTCTTTATACCAGGAGCAGATAATCTAGAAGAGGTCATTTTTACCATTATTGAACAAGCTTTATTAGGAAATATTTACAGAAGTTTAAATCTTTCTACATACTAGATCAAATTGTTTATATTTTCCATGTCTTCTTCTCACTCTAATCTGTATATAGTGATATAGCTAAAGCTAAAATTAAGCATATTGGCTAGCCGAATTTAGATAAATATTTATTTTTGACTTTTAAATATTTAACTTTACAACAAGTTGTGTCTCTTAAACAACAAGTTAATTTTCACATTTATGTTTTCCTAAAACTATTGTCAAATTTAGTGTCTTTAATACAACCTGATTTTGAGAGACATAGACTTTGATGCTTGACACGTTGTAAACCAGATATCTGAAAATATACACATCTAGGCATCATACTTTATTAAAATGTTCATCGAAGCGATTATCCTTTATAGTTTTCAAGCTAGAACTGTCTTAAATAAACCACCTTGTTTACATTTTTGATGAAAATTAGATGGTTATCTGACCAGCTTACCATGAAAGAGTTGGTAGCAGCTTTCAGGGGCAGCGCCTTTCTTTCTTCCATACGTGACGCATGTGCTGCTCTGTTCTGCAGAGACATGGTTAATGCATGGTTTGCTGAGAGAGTTCACACCATCCCTGTCTGCAAGGAAGGCTTCAGAGGCCACGTGGAACCCTGCTCCTGCCCCTCGTCGCAGAGTCCCCGCACAGACAGCAGTGCCCCGGGAACACCAACCAGGAAAATCTCTGCTTCTGAATTTGACCGGCCTCTTAGACCCATTATTATCAAGGATTCTGAGGGAACTGTGAGCTTCGTCTCTGACTCAGAAAAGAAGGAACAGATGCCTCTGACCCACCCAAGGTTTGATCGTGATGAAGGGGACCAATGCTCAAGACTCTTGGAATTAGTGAAAGATATTTCTAGTCACTTGGATGTCACAGCGTTATGTCACAAAATCTTCTTGCATATCCATGGACTCATCTCTGCCAACCGCTATTCCCTCTTCCTGGTCTGTGAGGACAGCTCCAATGACAAGTTCCTTGTCAGCCGCCTCTTTGATGTGGCAGAAGGGTCAACACTGGAAGAAGCTTCCAACAACTGTATCCGCTTGGAATGGAACAAAGGCATCGTGGGGCACGTGGCGGCACTGGGGGAGCCCTTGAACATCAAAGATGCATATGAGGTAAGAAGGAACCACTGAACAGCGGGGCTGGGTTGGGGGGGAGCATGAATGGTGGGGCGCTGGGCAGTTCTGTGAGTGGTGGGGGTGTTTGAAACGGAGATGTGATCATTTGCATATTTATTTAAAGTTGGAATGTAGGATAGGCACTTTTGCATCTTTTAAATGCCAGAGTTTCTTCATTGGTGCCGGAGTCAAACAGCTGGGCCTGAGTGGAATCTTGTCTTGTTTTTCTCCCTAATGATACTGTAACGTAGCTCATCTCATAGCTGCATTCGCTCATCTTTTTACCTAGCACTGTACACATCCTACCCACATGCACTTCGGAGGATTTCACTGAGATTCTGAAGTGATGGGTGCAAAAACTGTCCAAAAAATCTAACCCATACTCATTCATTCATGCATTCATTCATTCAATCAAAATCATCCTCGTTCACTCAAAGTCCTACTGACACCAAAGTCTGATTTTCTTTCTTTCTATCCATTTCATTAAGCAAGTAAATGTATGAATGACTTTAGAATATGGAAATTTTTGCTCTAAATTATTTCAGTGGAAAGATCTGATATTCCACTTCTGCTACAATACAGGTCTTTAATTACGAACTTAAAGATTATACAATATAATTCTTAAAATTTCCTACTTAAGATGATCCTTTTATTAATAAAATTAAGGTTTTAAACAGAGTATCTTAATGGAATGACACGCTGTGTGTTTAGAAATATTTCCTGGCACGTTGAGAGAATGGTTGTTGTAGGTACTTGCCATGTAGTGTACTAAACTTTAAAGGTCCGTGGTCATCCCAGCTGACAGCTCCTCTGTGTCATTCGAGGTTCATAGCCTTTTTACTCACCCCTGCATCTCTGGTGCCTAATACAGTGCCTGGCGCATAGTCAAGTCTGAACAAATATGGAATCAGCAAAAATTATAGTAGATTAAGATAGAGAAGAGCAGAGAAAGCAGATCATAAGAAATGACGAGGACAGTGTGGTGGGTTGAGGGGAGCAGGAGATGACAGCTGGTTGGCCAGACGGAGAGGGAGCAAGGCTTGATAATGGACCCCGGACAGTGGATAAGATTGGAATACACTGAGTTGGGTGTATGGTGAGATGGAGATGTAAAGAAAAGTTTAAAGAAGAGACAGGGGCGTTGGACCATGGGGCATGCGTATGGAAGCATGTGGGTCCTAGTCGCTCAGACATTGGGGGCCTGTGGGAGCAGGGCCTGCAGAGGGCTGGGGTCTTGAGTGCCAGGCTGAGGCGTATGAATGTGGTCCAGAGCCAGGAGGTGGAACTGAAGATGGTCTCAAAGGGGGACCAGTGGGGTTCAGACTGTGCTTTCGAAAGATGAATTTCATGATGGTCATTAAATGAATTAGAGGGGAAAATACTAGAAGCTGGGAGGATAGATGATTTTAATAGTATAAGGAAGTGAAGATCTGACTGGCCTTACGGATGAAAAGGAGGGGATGGATTTCAGATGAAGAAATGGAATGCGCTGGACTTGGCAGCGAAGAGGAGAGAGAAGTGAGGGCAAAGGGGGTTGAAGATGACTCGGGATTTGAAGATGGGTGAATAAATAAATAAATGACAGTCACTGGTGAGGCATCCTGAGGGGGAGATGGGATAGTTCAAGTCCATTAAATCCTGAGATAGTTTTCAGAATCCATCTGTACAAGCGATCTAGTCAATGTTGACTCTTCGCGGAGCTGTCTCCATGACCTCTTTGAGCTCTGTAGTGACATCACACCATCGCTGACCCCATGGGGTGTTAAGCAGTTAAGGACACTGCTGAAGGCTCGCTGCCAAATTTGCAGAATCCCCTTCCTGTCTTAGGTGACGGCTGGGTTTCCGCTTGTCAGCAGCCCTGCCATTCCGAGTACAGTGGGACCGTAAATATGCTTCAGCTAAGAATGCCTTCCTTTGTCCGCGTGGCCCAAGTTCCTCCAGCCCTGAGGAGTCCTTCCCTCAGATGCTTTGTGTTTAATCTGCTTACCATCTTCAAGGGTGTGACAATGCAGTTTTTGTTTTGCACTTGGTAATGGTTTAAGTCTTGCCCTGCTGTGTACCAGAGGCCCATGTCCTTGATGTTGGATGCTCCCAGGTGAAGTATCTGAGCCCACGACCCCGTCACCCTTGGTGCCCCTCACCTGTGGGTTTAGTGGCCTTGCGGAAGTAACTCGTGTCCCGGGAATCTAGTAGAAATTGTGGGATTGGTCTGTGACGTATAATCTATATTGGTATTAGCAGTGGAAGTCAGCCCCACCAATAATTTGACTAAACTTAATTACCACCTCATAGCCTTTTGTGAAAGTAGTCATAATATGAAAACACATCCTCATGTTTTCTGAGTCCTAGCTCCTCAAATATGCATCTGTAAAAATGACACATCTTAAACTTATTTGAGTACAGAACACTTTCAAGGTGTATTATGTAGCCTTGGAAAACCAAAGTGGCTGTGGAATGTAATGGTGCTCAGATTGAAGCTAAGAGTAAAAAAATAGTCTCGCAGGTAAATTAATTGTAAGAAACAGTCACCATTTGATTTGCTACTTAAAACTTTGTAACAGAATGATATAAATTGGAAAAGTCAACTATTTTATTGTAACAAGATAACACATTCATATGTTTGAAAGACAAGGCCTACAACTTAGACCAGTGATGCTCAGTGAGATCACAGACCCCACGAAGGGGTTACTTGGTAAGTGCTGCCCACGTACTGACATTCAGTCACACATCATCTCCTGAGTCAGCAGCTTTCTTGAATGTGGCACAGGATTTATTGATAAGATATTAACACATAATGACCAGAACAGCAATATAAATGTGTTTGGTGTTTTCCTTCTATATGAAAATTAGATATGACCCAATATTTGGATTGGGTTGTATGTTAGTCAGTGTTCTTCAGAGAAACATAACCAATAGCAGATATATATGTCTATATGGATTATCTATAGATATATCAGAAGAGGTTTATTATAGGAATTAGCTCACTTGGTTATGGAGGCCAAGAATTGCCTGCCATCTGCGAGCTGAAGAGCCAGGAAAGCTAGTGATGTAATCCACAGTCTATAGGCCTGAGACTCGAGGCCCACTTGTGCAAGTCTCGTCAGGGTCTGAATCTGAAAGCCTGAGAGCCAGGAGCTCTGAGAGATGGCAGGAGGGCAGGAGAAGATGGATGTCACAGCTCAGGCAGAGAGCGAATTCGCCCTCCTCTGCCTTTCTGTTCTCTTCAGGCTCTCAGCGGATCAGACGCTGCCCACTCACTGGTGTGGATCTGCGTCACTCAGCCCATAGACACACCCAGAAATAGTGTTTGACCAGCTGTCTGAGCATCCCTGAGCCCAGCCAAGTTGACACGTAGAATTGATGAGCACAGATTGCCTGGCACCCCTCGTCCCATGTCCTGTGGAAGCCGTGAGCCTCCCTAAGATTTCCTGTGCCAAAAGGTTTGCGTTGTCAACGCACCCCTCTGTCTCCCAAGTCAACTGGAACATAATACTGGGACTCTTCTGTCCCCACAGGACAGCCACTCCACATGCGCCTTGGCAGGTCTCAGGGAAGGGTGGGTGGCACTGCCGCTCCTGGAGCCTTCGTGGAGGAGCTGCTATGCCCCCACCCCCACTCCATGCCGCCATTTTCATTCTTTCTGCAGTTAAATAAATCTTCACCATCTCTCACCCTGCAGGTCTCACTGTCTATGTCAAGTATTGATCCAGGTATTTTCCTAAAGAAATATGAGCTCTCTCAAATGTATTTCTGATGAATAAAATTATTTCCAAAATGAATTTTAGAAGAAAGAAATAACACTCGTGACTGATTTAATTTTGATAAGTTTGCCAACCCGTCATGATATAATTGTGCACCAGGGAATGCCGTTTGGGAACTGCTGTGTCTGTCTTTGTTCAGTGTTCTAATTATCTTTAGGCACTGTCTTAAAAATGCCACTCTGGGGAAGAAAACCATCCTATAATTTGGCAAGTTTACCCTGTTGTTTTTTTGTGTGTGTTGTTGTTTTCTGTTATTTTTATATCATTTCAAACTTACAGAAAAATTGCACGACCCATATAAGAAGCTTCCATGTACCCGTTACCCAGATTCTCCAGTTGTTTATGTTTTGCCCCGTTTTCTTTATAATTTTCTCTCTTTTTCTATACATAAGGCATATAAGTACTATATGCATATTATTTTTCTGAACTATTTAATAAGTTGGAGGTATTTTTACTAAGTATTTCAGTGTATATTTTCCAACAAGCACGTTGTCTTCTACTATTTTAATTTATCAAAATCAGGAAATTTTATAGTATAACACATTACTGTTATCTCACAGTGTGTAGTCAAATTTGGTCAATTGTCCCATTAATGTCTTTTATAGTTATTTTTTCCCTCTGATGAGAGATCTAATCCCAGATCACATCTGGCACATATTTATGATATCTCGTTAGTCTCCTTTAAATGTGGAATAGTTTCTCAGTGTTTATCCTTCTTGACATGTATTTTAGAAGAATACAGGCTGGTTATTTTGTAGCGTGGCCTTCCTCAGTAGATTCCATCTAGGGCACGGTCCTTACTCTCAAGGCCTGGCCTCCCTGTGTCTCAGCTGAACGCTCGAGGTGCCAGTGAGGTCTCCCTGGCTGGGCTGGAGCCACACTGCCTCTGACCCTCCCCCTGACTGCTGTTACCATCCCGCTTCCGCCTTCCACAGCCATCTTGCCAGTGCTCTTAGCGTCTTGCTCTGTGCATGTCTGAACGGAATAGTCACTGAGTTTTCTGCCACTCGTCCTTTACATCCCTCTCCCCAACACCCAGCAGGGCCTTGCAAATCCCAGCCACTCTGGGAGCCCCGAATTCTTCTCAGTTCTCCTTGGCACTGTTGCCCCACTTGGGTACCGCCCGCCTTCTCCCCAGCAGGAGCGTGCCCGTGAGAAGAAAGACAGAGTAGTGCACATACATTTCCCGCCTTTGGGGTCTGTGCTGTAGTTGTCTCAGGCATTTGATCTAGTCTTCTGTTTTCAGCAGAAGGGCAAGTTGGGGCCAGCTGCTTTGTTGCGACAAGGGGACATCCAAGTTTTACGTTTTTTACACTGGCACGTCCTCATACAGGAAAAGGAATAATCACAATCATAGCAGTGCTGCATTTTCCCTTCTGCGTATCCTGGACCTCGAGGGGTTCTCTGTGCCCGTTGCCTTTGCACTGACTGCATCGTTAAGGGAAAATTCTGTGAGAGGCCAAGATTCCCCTACAGTGAATCTGAAGTGTGCATTAGTCCCACCTCCTTCAATGAAGACTGAAATCCAGGGCCGCTGCTGGCTTTCACTCTGGTATGCACCCAAAGCTGCGAAAGCCCTGCTAACTTCAGTTTGTCAGCTCCATTGCCTGGATTAGATAGCTGGGTGTAATCCTCTTCTTTATAAATTGGTCTTGTAATTAAAATGTGCATTAACAAAATAATTGCCGAGGATGCATTTTTATTTTTCATTTGATATTAGCTTGTAGAATAATTCACTATATAAGTTAATAATGTTTTACTTCTTTAATTCATCAATATCAGTATCCTGTTTGCTTTCATTAGCTACTTTGCAAGATAGTATGTTATTTGAGAACTATTTCTTAGAAATATTCAGTTAAGGTTTTTTTTGTGTGTGTCTCCATATAACTTTAAGCATATTTGCAGAAAAAGCAAAAATACAGTAGCGTTTACAATATAAAATATTTGTACTGATTTTCCACCATTTTATCACTTTTCTTTTGAGATTGTCTATAATGCCAAGTTTGGTTCTCTTAGGGGAAAATTGGCCTCATTTCTGACCCCAATTGAGTGAATCGAGTGTAATCATTTACTTCATTCACAGCTTTGGCTTTGCACGACTTTAGACTAATTAAAAAAAGAAGAAGAACAAATGACCTTCAAAGATGAGGATTTTCCAGTGTGGCTATTCCATGTTCTCTAAAGGGAATTCCAAATGCAGAGTTTTGAGAGCAGTGGTGCTATTATTAGCTTGTGCATATAACTTCCCATGGCTATTGCTTTGAAAGGAGCAGCACTCATTGAAATATTTATGTTCTGGTATGTTTGTTTCCATCCTAATCTTATCCCATACAATGGTATCTGTCTACTTCCTCTCGTAAGCACCACCCCTGCCTCCCACTTACCAGATATGCTTTAAATGATAAGCTAAAAATGATCACATTTGATAACTATGATGTCATTTGTTAATGAATTCCTTCATTTATTTAACAAATGGCTTTTGAGTTCTTGTACCAGTATTGGGAACACACTAATGAACCAAAAAAAAAGCCCCTCCTGGAGTTTACAGCCTAACTTTAACCCGACCTAAAGTTCGATGGAAAATGGCCTGTATTTAAGATTAAGGAGTGGTTCGCAGTCTGATTGAGGCCATAGGGAAAAGATGAGATTTAAATTCTTATGGACACCTAAGCTAGAAGAACAGAATCCTGAGGAAATACATGAACAGTTATCACAAGGGAAGCAAAGTCAGTACTGGAATGGTCGTTTCGGAGGTAAGAGGTTTTACAAGAAAAGTTTCTGAGCAGAGATGCTTTTCTTCTGGGTGGCACAGAAGAATCGAGCAGTGAGATGGGAGCAGGCAACCTGTATTACAGAGGTGGAGAGTTGCCACTTTGCCCCGAATTCAAGTAAGGCTGTGGAAACCTGTTAGTATTTTGAATTCCCTTTACTTCTGGACATTTGTTTGAGTCTGTATTTTTTTTCAGTTTGCATAAACCCCAGCTTCTAAAAACTCTTAAATTTATTTTTGTCAAAGATGATATGTACTTACATGACTTGCTGCCTTTTACAACAATAAAATTGTCATTCAGAGCAACAAGGTAAGTCAAAGGTTAGATTTCTCTCATCTTATAAATCAGAAAAATCAAATCAGTCTTTGAACGGGTCAGTCATGAAATTGAATTTCTTTTTCCTTACTAGGATCCTCGATTCAATGCAGAAGTTGACCAAATTACAGGCTACAGGACACAAAGTATTCTTTGTATGCCAATTAAGAATCATAGGGAAGAGGTAAGCCAATTTTCCATTTTATAAAAGGTCATTTGGCAACATTTTAAAAAAATAATTACTTTGCACACCTATGAAATGATACTACAGTGACAAGTTAACTATAAAGTGCTCGGATGTTCTACTTAATATATATATATATATCTCAGACTTTAGTTATAGGGTTGAATACTGATAGAGACTTTACTGTGACTTAGAAATTAATTTCAGACATTTCATTTCCTTATGCCCCCATTCCCCGTAGGACCTTATTCTATCCGAGATATGTAATTGTGGTTGTGGTTCTTATCAATTTATTTCACATTATATTTTAAGTGCCTGAATAAGGCTCCTTCATAAATGGTTCTCCAATTGCAATGATCATTACCTGATTTTTCTTTATTTTCGGATTCAAAAAGAGGTTTTGAAAAAACGGAAATTGTAGCTAATCCCAAGTAAATTTCATTGTACAGATATGATGAGCAAATGAAAATATCTTGGTTTATACTTCACCTAATTAGAAGCTTTGGATTCTATTAGTACTGAATTCCCTTTTCATTTTATACTTATTTGAGGGGGAAAAAGTTAATAAATTAGCAATTTAACTGAATGTTTCAACTGAGTATTCTCAACCCTGGCTGCACATTACAATCAAGTGGGGAACTTCTAAAATATTACCAATTAAATCAGAATATTCTCAGGGCAGAGTCTGGATAGTGGTACATTTTTAAAGCTCCCCAAGTAATTCCAAAGTGTTGCCAGGGTTGAAAATCACTATTTGAAGTGAAAATAAATAGATTGAAAGAGCTCACATTAGTGCTTATTAACCTTAGCCGCAGGTTACAGTCACTTGGGGAGCATTTAGAAAGTCGGACGCCCAGGCTTCACCTTAAATGGACTCGCTGGGGTTGGGACCCAGGCGTCAGGATGTGAAAACTCCCTGGCGATTATAATGTGTGGATAAGCTTGAGAACCACCGCCAAGTGTTCTAGCCACACTTTGATGCTTCTACTTGATTATATTCAAATTCTGACGTCTTTCCTTTCTCTTCTCCATCTGGTCCATTACCAAGTGCCACTGATTGTTTTCCATTGGAGTGTTTCTCATTTTAGTGCCTTTCTTTGCATTCTTGCTGCCTGCATTGTAATTCAGATCTCAAAATAATGCCTGAATTTGTAAAATATTCTTGTAAGAGGTTTCTATGCTTGTAGTCACTTTCCCTTCCGTCCACCCTGCATAGGCCCTGGGAATTTTCCCAAAACACGGCTTTCTAAATCCGCGCTCCTAAAATGTTAACAGGCATCTGAGTCACGTGGGGATTTCGTTAAAATGCGGATTCTGAATTCAGTAGGTCTGGGTGGGACCAGAGAGCCTTTCTAACAGGTACCAAGTTGATGCCAACGTCCTGGTCTGTAGGTCACATTTGAGTAACAGGATCCTCAGTCAGTCACTTCTCACTAGTCTAATAAGTTCTCAGTGACGTAGAGTTGCTACACGCTTTCTTAAGAGGGGACTTACAGCCTCAGTTACTAAAAACATGAATATGAGATTGATTAATTAATTATGTGAATGAGTAAATAAAATGGAAAAGGCCATGCATGAACTAATAATGATAATGTTTTTGGGTTGCCAAATACAGCAAATGAAAAACATGTCCCGTGCAATATTTGGGACATAGTTATACTACAAAAGTATTTGTTGTTCATCTGAAAATAAATTTGACTGGACATCCGCTATTTTATCAGGAAGCCCTAGTTATGGAGACAGTTTTCAGCTTTCACTTGTTACGTATGCCTTAAAATCTTGGCCCCAAACCAACTTTGTACTGGCCAGGAGACTCAGCCCAAGTCATGCTCTGATTAAACCTCTCTTTTTAAATAATGCAAACGATCTCTCCAAGAGTGGGGGTTGAGGTGACCCTTTGAGAATGTGCACGAGAGTCACCAGGGAAATGAGTGGACGGCCCTTCTGGGAGAGAGCGTCCTCAGGAGTCACGTGTTCTCTCTGGATGAGGACCTGTGGGGATGATTTAGAAACAGCAGCAGAAAACCCAGCTGTGTTGAGGCATAACTTACATACAATACAATTCACCCATTTTAAGTAGACAACGTGATGAGTTTTGACAAATGTGTATGTAGTCATGTAACCACCAGTATAATCAAGATATAGAACATTTGTCACCTTGGATATTTCCCTGTACGCTTCGAAAATGGTCTCCTCTGGCTCTCTCAACCCCCAGCCCCTGACACTCAGCAGTCTGTTTTTGTCACTGTTGTTTTGCCTTTTCCAGGATGTCATATGAATGGAATCCTCCAGTATGTCATCTTGTATATCTGGCTTTCACTTAGCATAACGTTGCTGCATGTGTCAGTACTTTGTTCCCTTCTGTTGCTGAGTGACTTATTCCATGGGATGGATATACCACAATTTGATCATCCCATCCTCAGTTGATAGACATTTGAGTTGTTTCCAGTTTTTCTATTGTGAAAAGAGCCACTGTCGATGTTTGCACACAGGTCACTCTAAGCACATAGTGTTCTCATTTCTCTTGGGTAAATAGGCTTGTCCCTTGAGCAAGCAATACGGGGTTAGGGACGCTGACCCCACACAGTTGAAAATCCACGTATAACTTTTGACTCCCTACAAACCTAACTACTAATAGCCTACTGTTGACCTGAAGGAAGTCTTACAGATAACATAAACAGTCCATTAACACATATTTTGTATGTTATATATAGTACATACTGTATCCTTACAATAAAGTAAGCTAGAGAAAAGAAAATGTTATTGAGAAAATTATAACGTTCATCTGCAAGTTTTTTCAAATTGTCACAAATCTCCAAAATTTTCTCCAATACATTTATTGAAAACAATCCACATATAAGTAGTTCAAACCGGTGTTGTTCTGGGAGTGGGGATTGCTAGGTCACATGGTAGGTGTATGTTTAATTTTATAAAAAAGGTTCAAGCTCTTTCTGGAAATGGCTGTACCACGTGCACTCTTACCAGCAACTTGAGAGTCCCGTTGCTTCACATCCTTGCCAACACTTGGAATTATCAGTTCTTAAAATTTTAGCCATTGTAGTGGAGATGATTTAAATTTGGTTACATGAATATATAACCCCACTCTCAGCCAAGGGCCATCTGCTCACTTAGAGATCTGATTAAAGTGGGGTCAGCCACAGGTCCCCAGATTGTGATTGTCCAAAGCCCTCCCTGAGGGTCCTCAAGTTTGTCTGCCCCACGCTCCCACATCCTCTCTGCTGTCTCTGTTTTGCCCTGGGATGACTTGGTATGAAGCCTGCGCTCTTCACTGGTTTCTGCATTCATTCATTCACACCAAGCGTTTCGTGAGATAAGAAACCATCAGTAACTTCACTGGAGACTCGGAACTTTTACTGAAGGGAGGATTTCCACACTCAGCTTTTAAACATCTCGCTGACCCTCCTCATTCTCTTTCCAGTCCCCCTGCTCCCTCTCTACCCATAGTGACACCACCCAGTTAGAAATTATTTCCTGTGAGAATTATTTCTTGAAAGAAAAGGAACGAAGACAAATAGTCGGAAGACATATTCTCAGCATGGCTGTTGCAGTATAAAAAAATAATTGGCTGACCAAGAAGCAAGGCCTCTAAGAAGATGCAATATATGCCTTCCAGAGTTATCTTTAAATTTATAGCTGCATAAACACTCAGGGCAGTGTTTGCCTTTATGTACACACGAAAGTACTCTTTCACCAAGCTTTTGAAGTTAAAATGGAGGGTCGCTGTAAGGCTTCTGGGAGTAACGGTTACGGTTTTGGCTCTGGGCTTGCGTCCTATTTTTACCACTTTCTTGGTATTGGCTAATAATTCCTTTGCTCTTCAGTTTTCTCATCTGCAAAATGGAGCTTATAAAAGGATTTAGCTCTGAGGGTTGTGAAGATTAATGCATTTGTGCAAGCAAAGGGCTTAACATCGTTCCTGGCACACTGGAAGTGACCAGTAAATGTCAGCTGGTATGTTTTAAAAGGAGACAGAACTAACAGAGCTTTTAAGAGAGACAAGAAATGATAAATTTGTATGAACAGGTCATCGGCCACAGACTGATCAGCCAGCTGGGGTCACAAAATAACCAGCACAGTTCCCAACTTAACTGGTCTGTGACCCTCTGACAAACTTGACAGAAAAATGCTTTCACTGTTTTAACGCATAAATGTGTCAAAATGAATTTGGTGTCTTCTCTGTGTTAGTCCAACTGTACTGAGTAAGCCCACACTGACGACAACGAGTTACCAAGGAACCTACAATGAAATGTGCGTATTCACTGCTTACTGATTGTTTACAAGACACCCTGGTACCTTGGAGTGACCCTGGTTTCTTACGGCATAGGTACCAACTCTGAAAAGCTCCTTGAATGGAGCAGTTGTATACTGAATACAAGAGCCTGAACTGTCACAGTCCAGAAAATTCAGGAAGATTTTTAAGATTCAGTAAAATACATAATCTTATTTGCCTGTTCTGCTTGTGCAGTTTTTCAGGAGTTCTTTTCATTAATGTTACGATCTTAAGTGTGGTAGATATAGCAATATCTTTTTCAGAAGTCAGGATCATAGATAGTCCTAAACTTCTGTGACAGAAATTTTTTTTTTTTAAATTGTACAGTATAAGTTTGTGCAATTTTCCCCTCTCCCTACTTCCTTCTAAGAGAATGGGGTTAACGGAGAAAGTGGCGCGGGGAGGGGGGAAACCTGGAGAAGCTTGAGAAGGCTAACAGGATTTGTTTTGGAAAAATCAAAGAGCTATTGGTGAGAGAAAATGAAGAGAAAAAGACAAGAGGTCCAGGGGAGAGGAGAGCTGGCCCCGCTGTGTTTGAAGGGGGGTGAGGACTGGGCAGTGACTGCTGGTTCTGTGGGACCTGTCCTCGGGCCTGGCATGTACTAATTCACTTAGTCTTCAGCACAACCATAGGAGGGAATGAGTATTTATCCCCACTTTACATGTGAGGAAACAGATGTGGAGCATTTGGGGAACTCACCTGAAGTCACACAACTGAAAACTGGCGAAGCTGAGGTTCACACCTTGAGCAATGTGACTACAGGTCATGATGTGGGAAAGAGGGGTTCTCTGTGGATGGTGACCTACTCCACTCCTGACGTGTCTAATGGGGTTCCTTGCGGGAGCGGGGCGTGACGGCGGAAACGAGGACACCTGCTGTGCTGTGCTCTGCCAGCTCTTCAGAATTAAATGTGTAAACCATTCTGCACACAGACGCTTTTTAAAATGAAAAAAAAAAAAAAAAAAAAGTGAGAGGGCAAGAGGGATCAGAGTCACATCCTCTGTGATGTCCCCAGAGGAATCCATCCAGTGAACAAGAGGAAGTTCTTACCAGGGATAAAAGAGTTACAGGAGCGGGTGTGTGTGCTATAAATCTGGGCCAGTGTGCTCGGGGGAAGAACCATGACACACTCGCGAGCTTAATGAGAAAAAATTTGCAGCAAGTGTGTGACTTTAGGACTGCTGTTAAATGTCCTTCCTACTTAATGCTGGATTGTTTGGACGTGGGCACTTGGGGCAGGTTTTGCTTTTGTCACTTGCATTAGTTATTTGTGTAACCAGACAGTTCTTTTATGTTCAGTAAAGAAGCGCAGGGAAAACCAGCTCTTTCCCTAGCTCAGATGACCTATTTCTGAAATGCCCTCCCTGAAGCATTGCTCATTAGGACTCGGAAGAAATGAGTGTCCTTTTTTATTTATATGGGCTACACCGATTCAGTGAAGGCAGTGAACATTTCTTATTGATCTGAGCTGCATATTGTATCCGGTGATGTCTTCCAGGCCGGGCTGACACACCTGTTTGGTCTTGGTTGAATGTCAACTCCAGCTATTAAGTAGAAATCTAATTTGGAATCAGAGATCTTTTCTTCCTTCTCTATTTTTATTTTAGCATTTTGATTTTATTTTATTATACTTGATGATATAGTTCTTTGGTGCAAATATAACAGGATTTATGATAAAATTTTTTACAATGTAATAAAGGATCATTTTAGTTAAATATCTAATTATTTATATCTTCCTTTAAAACCCCGAAAATTGTCAAAAAATATCAGCTCATGTTTGTATTTTTGTGAGATAAATACTTGGATGAATCAAAGAGATTTAATGCCTGCCGGAAATCACAAAATAAAGCATTAATGAAATAATGTGTAATTCCAGCTGTGAGATACAAGAGAAAACGTATTCTAGAATTTAAGCTACATGACTTTATCTGCTCTTTTTAAAATACTCTCATTCTCCATCCTCTCCCCCTCCCTCAAATTACCTTGTTTGGATAAGTAATTATTGAATCACCGGGCTATGTAGAGCGCTGGTCTTGGCAGTGAGGCTATGAAAAACTCTGAGCAAAGAAGATACTCGCTTTGAAATCGTTTTCAATTGCAGATGTAGGTCTTTTACACCAAAAATTCAAGAGCAATACAAGGTAACAAGATGCACGTTAAATCAGTTCAATATTCAGCACACAAGGGCTGTGGATTTGGGGAGCTGGAGAAATCACAGAGGAAGGACGAAAGCTGTGGTTTTGCGCAGCAGGGCCCTGCTGTGTTTACCCCACAGCCTGAGAGACACAGCAGGGACCGGCCTCCGTGAGCGGGGACAGCGGGTGGATGCTGGCCTGTGATCGAGCTCACGCTCACGGAACCGCTGGGGCCTTCCTTAAATTTGACAAGTAAGCTTGGAACAGATAAATGTTACTTACGGCTTTATATATAACCCTTCAGTTCTAGGTCGGACTAGATGAAATCGTAGCCACAGAAATTAGCAGCGTTTGCTCGCAGACTGTCACTTGATCTCGAGCTGTTTTAGTCTTAAAGAATTGGCCAGCTCTAAAGTGTCCATTGCATGTATTCCCCTGTGATAATTTTTCTTGTAGCTTTGTTTTAGAAACAAAACAAAAGTACTTGCAAAATGTCTGCTTGTTCTGGACTGGATGTCACGATGCTGATGATCTTTTCTCTTTCCTTTCCCACATTGCCCTTTAATAATAAACAAGTGTGCTTTACAAAGAAGACAGTAACCGCTTTCCTAAGGGGGAAGAAAAACACAAAACATGTCTTAAGAGCAGCAGATGACAGACGTTGCTAATAGGTTACATCCCTGAGGCTTTGCTTCTGATCCGGGAGAAGAGGGGAGTGAATGAAAGCTTGAGACTGAAGGTTACGTTAATGGTAACCTATATTTACCCCAGTCTTACTGTGATTGCTCAGAAAATTTGGTTCAGACTGAATGCTGTGTTTTACGCAGTGTGAAGTTTATCTTCATCTTTCAGGGCAACCATTTCAGCGCTTGTTGGGATGCACTGCATTTTTAATAGATCATTTAGACATTTAATTTTCAGAAGTTATACACAGGCCCTGAATAATGATATTAGAGGCCTGGAACCAGTTGCAGATCAGCATAAACAATTGCTTTGTATAACATCTGACCCAGAGCCCCATAATGAGACACTTTGATGGACTTTGAGAATTAAATAATTTCCATGCATTCTTGGGGAGGTAAGGGGGTTGTCAATGAAATTGCTGTTCTTAACAGGTACGTGTACAAACATCTGTGTTCATCTACTACGAGCCAAGATTACATAGGTGAAGTGCTTTATAAACTGTTAAACACTCTGTATTTCTTCTTATTAAATCCTCATGTAAACATCCCCACTTGTTTCTCTTCCACTACAGAGTGCAAATTAATATTCCAGGCTTGAGTCAAGAACAAAAGGTGATGATTATCTTATAAAATTTTTGAGTCACTTTTTTTTTTTCGCATCACTTCCTGGCAGTGAAATAGAACGAAAGTGACCCGGTTTAGAATTCCATATCTCTTTGTTTATCACAAATTATATGACAATCATGAGTGCTACCATGTTTCCCCGAAAATAAGGCCTGGTCGGATCAGCTCTGATGTGTCTTTTGGGGCAAAAATTAATATAAGACCCGGTCTTATTTTACTATACTATAAGACTGGGTCTTATCTAATATAACATAAGACCAGGTCTTGTATTAATTTTTGTTCCAAAAGACGCATTAGAGCTGATTGTCAGACTAGGTCTTATTTTCCGGGAAACACGGTATGTTAGTGATCTCTAGCAATCTGACAAATTACCCTAAGCTTAGTGATTTTGAATGACAGACGTTTATCAGGTTCAGGAATTCCGGAGGGCCTGGCAGGCCGGTGGTTCTGGCCCAGGCGCCCTGCAGGGGCCGCACTGGGGATCCGGGCAGGTGTGTGATTCCAGCCCGGGCGTCCCCTTCCGGAGGGCCCAGTCCTTGCTTGTGGGCAGCAGGCCTCAGTTCCTTGCCACATGGGCCTCTCCATCAATAGCTCAGTGTCGTTATCGCGCGGCAGAGAGCGACTAAGGAGGAAGCAGCGGCGCCTGTGTGACCGCGTCTCCAGAGTGGGGCGTCTTCAGTGCACAGTATCCGGCTCCTTGGCGACAGCCATCGAGTCCCGGGGGGCGGGGCATGAGGAGAGGATCGGAGAACGTGCGGAGCTATTTTGAAACCACCAGAAGGACCAAATACACCTTACGGCCTTCTTCTCTTTCCTTCCAAATGGGCAGGTGATACAAGAGGAATTCTGGTTATTCGGTAAAAATATTTAAAAATTATGTCTCCATCTTTCATGTACTGGAAAATTGAGCTTCCCCGAGGCGGCGTGCACTGGGTTTACCAGCAGGCTGTGTGCCCTGTGCCAGCCTGGCCTGCGTGACAGGGAGAGCAGGAAGTGGAGAATTGAAGGAGGCAGAGTGAGGAAGAAGAGGGAGGTGCCTGCTTCTGGGGCTGCGGCAAGTGACTGAGGCACTAAAGGGCTTCCCAAATGTTCTGGTGCAAGTTCTGGTCTCCACGAGGCCTCTGTGTGCACTACGTCCTTTGCTTCTTAGCGTCCACAGGAAGTGCCCACTGCAGTGTCCTCACTGTGTCTCTGCTCTGTTGTTTCTGCTCCCAGCCAAGGGTCAGAAGCAGAGGGACGTGTCCAGTGCTTTGGCACCGTGTCTGCTTGTGAACTGGAAGGAGGGAGAAGCCAGGAAACACTTGCTATTGTTTAAAGGGTTGTGGGGCCACAGCATTAAGGGTGAAGCGCTTTCTTTGTTTAATTTCTCACCCAGGGCCACGTAATTTGACAATTGACGGATTTTGATAATTGCATACTTTCAATATTTGTTCACACATGGAGAAGTACCGTGTCTAAACACAGGGAAGGTGGTAAGGAGGCTTTTGCCATGACCCAGAGTGGAGGTGGACCCAGGCTGAGGCCCAGGGAGCCAGAGGAGTGCGTTTGTTACGTTTCTGTTTGGGAGAGTGAAGGGTTGATTTGATGGAGGAATAAGTAAAAGGAAGGATCTAGAGTACGTTCTCGGGTGTTTAGGTAGGCCACAATAGGGGAGAGTCCCTAAAGTAAAACATGGAACAGAGAGAATTGGTTTGTGGGGATCAGAACAATTAGCTCCTTTTCTGGACGTGTTTTACTGATACTTTCTCCTCTCTCCTCAAACCTCAATGCTGCTTCCCGTCCCCACTTTCAGCTGATGGCCTGGCTTACTAGTTCCATGAAAGCAAAGCCGCTGGAAGAATTCTTCCACAGGAGAACTTCTCCTGTCTCTTTCCCTTGTTCCTGCACCTGACTCCATGTGCTCTGGTTTCCCTTTACTTCTCAGGAGGAACTGTCCACGAAATAGCAAAGGTCAGTCTGGAGCTTATGTACCAGATCTCATCCCATCTCGCCTGCTCACAGACACGGCTCAGTAGCTCCCCCCTCATTTCCAGAATCATCAAGACTTCCGCCTCCATCAGACAGGTTCATCAGCATACAAATTACAGGGTTATTTCTCCCATAAAAAGACAAAAATAAACATCCCCTGGACTGCACACGTCCTTTCACAGGCTGCCCATTGCTCTGCTCACTAGCACAGCAAACCCTGTCCTTGGTTGCGTTTCTATTTCCTCCCATGTCTCTGGAACACCCTCCACCCCATCCTTCACCCTCACCACTCCTGGGGAGGACCCGTGACTTCTGCTGGGCAAGAGCTAGTGATCGTCTCCAGGTCCTCATCTGCCCGGCCTGGCAGGAGCATGTGACATTGGTGGTGGTCCCTCACACGTTCCTTCAGGATAGATGTGCTCACTTGCTTTCCAGGACCTCAGACTGGCCAGTTCCTGCCAGCTGTCTGATTGCCTCTCTGTCTTCTTGGCTGGTGCCCACTTGTCACAACGGTGCTAAAAATGGCCCAGCCCTGGACCCTCGCCTCTGTTCTGGCTACCCCTCTCCCCCTTAGTGATTTTATCTGGACTCATGGCTCTGAAAACCATTCAAAAACTTATACTGGCACTGTACTGTTTCTTCAGTTAGGCTCATATGTTCAGCTCTCACTTGACTGCCATACTATATGTGTCTTCTTTAATATTAATTAGTGGTTGTACCTGAAAAGCCACCAAACAATTATTTTATTATTTTAGTCTTTGAAAGTGCAAATTCTGGACTGGAATAATGCAATAATAAAATCTAAAGTTTCAAACAATGATTTCAAATATGATTAATGACTGTATTATCTGGCACAGCTGCATGGAGAACACGTCTTTTGTGCTGGTAACACCTCCACCTAGGAATTTGCTAGTGAGACAGACAGATGTCTGCATCTCAGCTTTCGTATGTGACTATCTTTTCAGGCTCATCCACTGGGAGGGAAAAGCACTTAGACAAAGTTACAAAGTTATGTTTTGCCTATGAGAACATAATACACTATATTTCTGTGTGAAGGATTTGTTGACTGTCAACAAATGATAAATGCGCACGCACACATCTTTTTTGCCGGGTCTCTTAGGCTAAATGACGTGGGTATGTAGCTTCTCACAACTGTGATGTGGTTAGCTGGACCAGTGAAGGTGCTCTGAACACTTAGTTCATATTCTCTCAGCCCCTTGGATGCCAACTGTAGATTGTAAATAAGATTCAGCCTACTCAGTGTTTCAATGTGTGAAATTTGCCTTTTGCCACTTTGCTGTATTAGTTCCCTTCTGTTTGCATTAGCAGCACATTCCCCACCCCCACCCCCGTAATTGTGAGGCGCTTTATTAGCACAGCATCTTCCAGGCTGTAGAGACGCGGACCTGTCCTAAGTGCAGGCTGTTCTGGAACAAACTTGATGCTGGTTTCACACAGTCCAAGTCCAACAACAGTTTCCAGGGTGAGCCCGTGCTTTGCAGGCCAGCACCTGGCAGAATTCAGGACACCACCCTGAAAACAAATCTTAGTTATTAAATAGATCCAAGGCTCCCAAGTCATTTTTGGCAACATCATGTGTGAAGGTGGGGAAAACAGTGGTAGAATTATTCTGATACACAGTACAGTTTGTACAGTATATATTCAATATGTAGTTTTTGTGTTGTTGGCATTTTGGACTTACACCCGATTAGGCAGAGAGACAGAGTTTGAAAGAAAGAGTTCCGACTTTGTAGCAAAAACGGTTTGGTCTCGCATGCTGGCTTATGGTCATGATTCCTTGCGCAAGTTTCTTCACCTCTCTGTGCCTTAGGTGACTCTGTAAAGTTTCAGCATGAAGTACAAACACACAGGCTGGCCCTGAGACAAGGAATGAGACAGTGGCCACCGCAGAGCTCTTGACATAGTGAAGGTTCAGAAAGCTGTCCTCTTCCCCCTTAGAGTGTTGCAGGGCCAGACAAATGGAGGAATGGGAAGTCAGGTAACCCCATTTGCCCTGGATGCGCCTGGCCACGGGACACAGCAGGCTCCCTTCTGCTGTGTGACCTTTGCCCCTGGTGGCTTCCGAATGCCACCGAAGGAGGCTGCTCACAATGGCTTTGTGCTCCCCGTCTCAGGATGGATCTCTGTGTCCCAAGTGATGCAAAGGCCTAATGAAGACGGTGGCAGGTCTGTGGTTCCAGGTTTGAGACCTTTACCTCCTGCTTACGAGCTGGTGTGGCAGAGAGTTTAGTGTTTGGCAGGGAAGAGGAATGTTTTGTGTGCAAAGGGATAAGAATAAACACTCGGATCAAGAGTTATGCCCAGCATCCCCGTCTGGATGGAACCCAGGCTCAGGTTGGCACCTCTCCCACTGGACATTCCTAGGGCAGGACAGCTACTGACCCTAGCGGCTGGATTTGTCCTGGCCCTGTCTGGGGACATCCATCCTGGCAGCAGCACTGAGCAAAGAGTCAGATCTCAGCCTGCTTCACCGTCACCAAGGCAGCTGGGAGCTGAGCTCACGGACCACCACTTTCATACACCATCAGCAATCACAAATGGACTTTTAAGGCTTTTAAATCCTCTGAAAACCCAGCTAAATTTGACATATGGTGAAATCCACAGATCTGAATGTACACTTGATGAGTTTTGACAAATGTACATACACGTGGGTAGCTATCACCCCAGTGAACACAAGAGCCCTTATCACCCCCCTATCAGTCCCCACCACCCACAGGCAACACTGTTCTGATTTCTGTCACCATCAGTTCATTCTGCTTTTTCCTGAAGAATCTACTTACTTTTGAAACTGCATTACTATGTTTTTTTCCCTGAAAAGTAAGACTTTTTATGTTACATAAGTGGTTCTTGGCTATGAAAACGTGTCATGAGATTTATAATCGAAGTCAAAGAAAACAACTTTCAGTAGTCACTTTGGATTTGTCTTTCTTTCTTAAAATGCTAATTTGGAATTATTCCATTGCTTTTGATGAAAATATGCATTTACAAAATAAGTGTATGTACGGGATTTGAAGACAGCCTCGGATGCGCGGGGAAAGCCTCCTCGTCAGGGTTCCTTTAAAGAATAGTCCTTCAGAGCCTGAGTTTTATACTGGGGCTGGGCTCACTTTTCCCTGGGGGGTAGTGGATCGGAGGGCGTCCAGCTCTGTACATTCTTAAACTACCTATTTCACATTTCTGAACATCAGCCGCCTCTGTGATAGAGGGGCAATAGTAATATCTACCTGAAAAGGCCGTGCCAAGGGTGAAGTGACTTAGCAGATGCAAAGTGCCTGTCACGGACCAGCCCTCCCTTTACCTTGTTAAAATGGCACACTTTTTAGCATCATGACTTTTTTTTTTGTGTGTGTGGGGGGGGCCAGGAATAGATTTATTAGCTATAGTAGAGACACTGGCCGTGGCTCATGTATTTCTGATACCGATTATCTTCAGGGCCCTGCTGTTTGTATCTTGCAACTTGCTAGCGGCTTCTCTTCACTTGGCTGCCTCTTCCTAGCCACACAGGCTGTGGGACTAAACTGAAAAGCATCCACTTCTCCTGTGTTTATACTTGTCCCCCATCCTGGAATATCAATCAACACACTCTTGAGAGAGAGAGAGTAGGTGTAGCGGTGCTTGTACACTGATGGATAAAATGGATCACAACCGAATAAAATCAGTCTTACCAGTCATTTCAGGAAATGCCAAACCTTGATTCTCAAATATGTTAATAAAAGCCAAACAACCCAAAGCAACACGAAAAGGTCAAAATTGGCAAAGATATACACATAGGCAAGACAGAAGAGTTAAACTAAAATAGCCAGTAAAAATTAAAAAGCTGTGCATTGTCTCTAGTAATCCAGAAAATGCAAATTAAAGCAACAGTGAGATACAGGTTTGTGCCCATCAGATTGACACAGACGAAAAGGCCTGACAGTACTGGGTGTGGGTTAGCTGTGAGGTGAACGGGAACTCTTATGCATGGCTGGCAAACTAGAAGTTTCTGTAATCCCTTTAACGGCGTCACAGAGGTGTTCTGTGGGGCACACGTGCGCAGGGAGACCTCTGCAGAAATGATCACTGGGTGTTCGCAATAGCAACAAAAAATTGCATACAACCTGAACATTTGGGGCTCAAATGAACAACATTTGGTATGAAATACAATGGGCCTGGAAAAGAGAAAGTCCAATTCTCTTTTATCTTAATTTAACAAAAAAAAAAAAAAACATCAAGTATTAGCAGTTTGTCGTCTTGGATCAGTGGTTCTCAAAGTGTTTTTTGTCCCTAGACCAACAGCGTTTGGCATCACTTGAGAACTTTTAGTGAAACCCATCCTCAGGCCCCAGCCCAGATCTACTGAATCTAGAACTCTGGTGGTGGGACCAGCAAGCTGTCCCTTTTAACAAGACCTCCCCGCCTCCCATTCTAGGTGACAAAGACATGGGTGTTTACTCTTTTATTCTAGGTGCTTTTCCCTACTTTTAAAATTAAAACAATCTCAGACCTTTTCTTTCTTACTCTCCCAAAGTTGTTCTAGGCAGTCAATTTCATCTCCATAACTAACGGTTTATTAATTAGGAGCATAGACTTCTTACTACCACATAAAGTTCTCGGACGTGGACAGATACTATCAAGGAAAGAGCAGAGGAAAAAATGGGCAGATTTATTAACTTACTCAAATGTGAATTGTCCAGTAAGTACATCACCCTAAAAAAAAAAAAGGAAATTGATCCCTCGGCCACTCCCACAAACACAGACAACAGAAATCTATCTAGTGTTGAGATCTTCAGAACAACGCAAAGTGCCGATTCTATCAGGAGGCATAAGGTGTAAGCTATGTCCTCCGGAAACAAGCCAGCTGGAGACTCAGGGTGTGAGAGGAGAGGGTGAGGTTCAGGACAAAAAGACCCCCTTGTCGGATGTAGAACATATAGGGCTGCCATGCAGGACTTCAGGGGAGTTTGCAGGAAGCTTTTTGGAGACTCGGCCTCCCTAGAGAAAGTGGAAAGTAATATTTCAATGAACAATGTGAACAAAGGTCATAGTATTCTAACTCAAAGGCCACGCAAGCTGTCTTAGTGCAAGTGGGGCGCGGGGAGCCAGGCTTCACTTTTTGTCCTTTGGATGGATGGATGGAGCCGTTAAACAGTTCTGAGTAATGAGATACCTTGTATATGCAAAGCCGTGTCCCCAGAAGATAGAGTTGGCCCAAGCATCAAAGATGGACTGAAATGCAAGGAAACGATGAACAATTAGATGTCAGGGCTTTCCAAGAAAGTGAGAGTTTAGATGGTGAAACAGAAGACACATATGGGGTATAGAAGAGTGAAAAAGGGACAGCAGAATGTAAGAGCAATTCTAATGGGATATATGAGTGTTTTGTTGCTGCTGTAAAAAGTGACCAAAACTTAGTGGCTGAAAGCAACACAAATATACTACCTTACAGTTTTGGAGCTCGGAGTCCAAAATCATTCTCACTGGGCTAAAATCAGTGTTGCGGGGCTGTGCTCCTGTGTAGTTCTCTGGGGAAGACCCCCATCCTCTTCCTTTTCCAGCTCCTATGGCCTGCCCACACCCCGTGGCTTGTGGCCACTTCCACCATCATCAGACCCTGCAGCATACCATCTTCCAGCCTCTGACCTGAGTCTCCTGCCTCCCGCTTTCCCTCCTCTGGATGGCTGTGATGACACTGCCCCCCCCCCAGATGAGTCAGGATGAGCTCCCCATCTCCACATCCCTAACCTAATCACAGCTGCAAAGTCCCTTTTGCTATTTAAGGTGACATATTCACAGGTTCAAGGGATTAAGATGAGGACATGTTTGGGGCCATTATTTTGTCTCCCACGTGGAATGTGTCCATAATTTGATAATTGCCTAGGATTTGGAGGGGAGGTGAAAAGCCTGAGTTGGTCAGGCCTCTCACTTTCAGCTTGCTCATCTGTAAAATGGGGTGGAGAAGGGGGTCAGCAGCTGCGCAGACCCTTACCGCCTAACTCTGACTGGGGGTGGGTTCCAAGCCTGACTCTGACCGGAATGTCCATCCCTAAGGACAGGCGTTTGCGTGTCTTCACTCCTGTGTCTTCACTGTCTAGCACAGTGCCTGGGGTGTAATAGGCACTCCGTAATGACTTGTTGAATACAATATTTGTTGCAGAATGGACGACTCAGCTCAGGAAAAGCTGGAAGAGAGCGCAGGGGAGAAATCTCCGCTGGCTCCTATATACATTAAGTCCTCATTTTCTTGGTGAAGTAAGGTGTTTGGCTCAGGTTACGGGTGGCCTGAAATCCCGTCCTTATGACAGAGACATTCTGCAGGCAGAGAGGGGCCCTAAGATGTGTAGCGCCTGTCCCTTCTCTCCTTGCTTCTGCCCTCATGCAGAGCAGCCCCTGGAGCTGAAAACAGGGGACGTAATGGGATGGATCTAAGGGTCTGGGCAGCTGCTGACCGAGGACGGAACTGCTCGCTGTGGCCGCCATCACTTGCCCCTGAAAGGACCAGCTGTCACATTCCACACCGCTCACCCAGAGAGAGTCCAGTCCTGCCCTTCACATACCAAAAAGAGCTCTGGACCCCGAGAGGACATAATATCCATTTACGCTGTGAAAAGTGCCCTGAAGACAGAAAACAGAGACGCTCCGTGGTGCTTAAAAAAGAAAGTAACATAAAACATTGGTGTTTGAGGGTTCGACAGGTAGCTCGCAAGTGGGTAGAAAGGATTGTGCTTTCTGCGGAAGCTGACATTTTCAGGGGCTTTGCCTCTCAGATACAAGGTCTGACATCCACTTGCCATAAAAGCTGTTTTTGAAAACTGACATTTAAAAACCTGTGGTTAGCAGTTTCTTGGCTTGAAGAAAATGAACTAATGTGTTGAAAGGAACAATCGATGACAGAAGAAAGACTTTATATCAACACAAAGCGAGCAGAGGGTGCTGGTTTTGCTTAGTTAGGATCCTTGAAATTTGGAGAATTGAAGTCTTTTTTGTTGTTTGTTTGTTTTTTGTCTTTACCGTCTTACATGACCTCAGACAAACACTATAACCTTTCTCCAGTTTTCATTTGTTGTTTTTACCAGTGCTATTTTTAAAATGTCGTCATCCATCTGGGAGTGGAGACACTTACATATATTTCATATATTTTTCTGGCCTAATAGTTTCTTAAAAGAACTTCCTATTTTTACAAAAATATATCAGTTATATTTAATTAATCATCTTTTAAACACATTAACCTCTAATATCTAAGTCTATAAAATTATTGGTGAAATAATTAGTTACTAGGAAGGATGAAAACTACATTGTTGAGAACAGTGCCTGCTCAGGACTTACAGTCAAAGAGATGGACAACGGGCCCTAGGATTTCAAGGGAACAGAAGAAAAAGGAGGAGGAATAGGCAGGTTTGAAAAGAGTCAAATAGAAATTGTACAAGTAGAAAATAGTTATTGAAGGACGTGAACACTATTGTGTTGGTTAAAAATTGTGAATAATGACATACTCAGTGTGGTTTCAGTGACATTGTTTTTTTAACCAGACAGAAGTTTTCAGTCCACAGTTAGAAAAAATGTTTACCCTATAAATGTTCCCGAGTATAAAACACACAGTTTGAAACTGAAGTTGAAACTGGGAGAGAGGTTTTAATAGAGGAGCCCTCTCGGGACCACCCCGTGTGGACCGACGAAGCCTCGTTCAGGTGAAGACGGGTGCTGCCGACCCGCTGGGAGCAGGCCGTGCCGTGGGTCTGCTCCTCCAGTAGAGACCGATGCTCTCCTGCCCTCCCCTCCGCCCAGCTCACTTCACAGGGCACGGACTTGGTGAAGGGTATGTGTGGCCTGCACCTGGGACCATCGTGAGCTAACTGGCCCATACCAACTTCCCCTCTCTCGCAAGGGACCCCATAAAATGACCAAAAACAACCAACATTGTCACTTTTACTAGAAAATACATTGTGCGACTGGTTTTCCTCTTTTAAGACTTGGAAAGAAGCTATCATCTCCCTGTCAATTTATGGTGATAGCATGATGGACTGGAATGGTAATACAGTTTGATTACTGTCCATTTCATAAGCAGCTCGCTTTTGTCCCTTTCTGCTTTTGAGTGAGCCGGAACTTTCTCTTTAATTTCTTGCTTAATGCATTGCCTAACACAGTCCAGGTCTAAACTACACATCGGAAAAGTACGTACTTTTCTATACTGTACAAGTATGTGGGAAGGTTTGCATAAAAGTCTCTTTATCTGCTTTAAACTCACCTTCCTTAAAATGAAGATTAAAACTTTAAGTCTTTTATAAAATCATTTATTAAAGACAAATACAACACAAATGTCATCATCTCTCTCACCTCCCTCAGGCCTTCCCTTCTGTGCTCTGAGCAGTCGGTGGGCACCTGTGTCATGAAACTGACCATGCCGTCCTACGTGTGCGTTTGTGCGTGTGAGTCTACACGCCTCCCATTCTTGATTCTGAGCTCCTTCAGGGTCATCTCTGTCCCAGCGTTTCTCACTCCTCAGTACCTAGTAGCACCTCAGTATTTGTTAAGTGGATGAACACCCACTTATAATAACCGAGCTATGCTGGTACCTCTGTGTCTCAGACCGAGTGCCCTCCAAGTAAGCATGCCTCACTCCAATCCAGACATTTTGACCTTAGAAGCCTTTGTAACCATTTGGGTATTGAGATTAGAGCATGTAGAAATCTATTACCATTTGCAAGAGCTACAGAGTATACAACAATAAAGTACAGTTGAATTAAGGACAATAAAAAGGTACAGGATAATTGGCTAATTCTGCTTTTTTTAATTAACATCCCTTGACTCTGTGATGGACAAGGAGGAAGGGTGTTGAGAAGACCGGGCAACTACATCAGACAAGAATGTAGCTGTATTTCTCCGTCCTTGTTCTGCTACCCGAGAGGGGGATTTTATGTCCTTTCCTTGGAGCTAAGGGACGAGAGTGAGCTGAGAAAACAGGGGTGAACCACCCACGCAAAGCGAAGGACTTCACATTCCTAGAGTGGAACCATTTAGGGGCTAGTGGCTTATTCAGCTGAGATTAAATTACAGAAGGAAGGCAAGTGTAGGATTTCTAAGTAGTAAAGAGGAAGCAAAAGTAAGTTGAAGGTGTTTATACGACTAAGATAATAATTCAAACTGAAGTAGGAACTAAACAGGTACGTGAAATACAGCCTCAGGCAGAAAGATAAGACGGTTCTTAAGGTCTTGCTAAGTCTTTTGTGGAAATTTAAGACATATTCCCAGAGTGTAGCTCAGTCTTCTGAAGATATAATTTATCTTTCAGATATCTTCTGATCCATTTAAAGTAAGGCTTAGCCTGTTAATTCCTGTTTTGATTTTTCAATAAAACCTCTTTCTCCCAAAATAAGTCTGTTGAAAGTGAAACAATTTTCTTTTTGTAAAATTAAATTTATTGGGTGACACTGGTTAGTAAAATTACATAGGTTTCAAATGTACAATTCTATAATACATCATCTATATATCACATTGTGTGCTCACCACTCAGAGTCAGTTTTCCTTCCATCACCATATATTTGACCTTCTTTGCCCTCTTCTGCTACCCTCCCCCCCACTTAGAAGGTGAAATAATTTCCAAGGTCAGAAGTTTCAAAAGAAGTTGGATTACGTTCCTACATTAGGAATTATTTTCACCCTAGTGGTCCTCCCGCTTTTTAACATCAGTGATTGGCAGCTGGATCCTATTTCATTTTTAGTAGAAGAGCACTTAGCCTGTTTGAAATATTATGTTTAAAACCAATATAAAATGTTCATTTTGTCATATATTTTATTTGAAATGTGGTTGAAAAAAATTAGTGTTTTTTTTTTTTTTATTGAAAAAACATGAAAAATATTCACTTAAATGTGATTGCCAGTAACTTCTTTCACAGTACAGGGTGAAATCACAGAATCAAATATAGTTTGGGAACCAAAGAAGTTGAGAACACTCAAATTCTTATTAGGAATAAATAGTGTAAACGATGCAGAACTATTTCAAATGCTGAGGGTGTCCCACCCCCCACCCCCCCACCACCCCCACCCTGGTTTTGTAGCTTATTGTTAAAGTACATGTAGAAATTCTTTTGTAAACACACTTTGGTGAATTTATACCAGTAATTTTGGTCAATAAAACGAGCACTTTTCTCTCCTTCTACCAGGTCGTTGGTGTAGCCCAGGCCATCAACAAGAAATCAGGAAATGGTGGGACATTCACTGAAAAAGATGAAAAGGTACCAAAACCTGCGTTTGATGCTATGTCAGTTCCAGGAAATACTTTCTCTGTAGAGTGTACAGACCTCTAGAATTAGCTATTGTGAAATTGTTGATCACAAAACATTGTGGTTTAAAGTGATCAGAAATGGTCAAAAGTGTCCCTTTCCTATGGTAAATACAGTGCTGACCTGACTTTGGAGAAACTGTGATATTTATTCAGTCAGCAGAACCCCCAGCTCCCTCCTCACTGTGCAGCCACGCCTCCCCCAGGGCCGTGTGCATGTTGGGGCCACACCTGCCCCAGGGCCGTGTGCATGTTGGGGCCACGCCTGCCCAAGGGCCGTGTGCATGTTGGGGCCATGCCTGCCCCAGGGCCGTGTGCATGTTGGGGCCGTACAAAGAGTGACATGGTCTTTAAACTCGCTCATTTACCTTTCATCACTGCTATAAAGAAATTCAACCTTGAGTAAAAACCCCTAAAGCACTACTCCCAGTTCAGCATTCCTGGTCAGCTCAAAATTGAAATTGCCTCCTGGTGAAGCAAATTTCAGAGTGTGTTTTAAGCTCTGCACACAGAGGATGGGGCACAGGTATGAATTCAGGCTGGACTATGTGAATTTAGTGTCAGAAAGATGGCAGTCAGCATTGTTTTATTACTCTTCTCACCCAGTTCCAAAGGCCTGCATTCCACATACCACATCAACATGTTTCCATTTAAGGGAGGAAGCCCTTAAACCTGTTTAAAACTTCATTCTGTCAGTAGGTTTTACTACTGCTCTTCTTGAAAATGTAATTATATGTATTTCATGGAACCCACTGCATTCTTCCTATTCAAGCTCATTGCTATTTATTTCACTCTCCTGAAAATCAGTAGGAGCTTTTGGAAGACATTCAAACAATACAGAGTCATTTTTGTCTCCATGCTATAGGCTGTATTGGCACTTGTGTTTGTCCCCATCTTAATTGCTTCAGAACATAGCGAGTACCTTTAAAATCAGTGTAATAAATATCTGGTCTCCTATTCTGTTAATGACACTTGAGAATATTTGTGAGGGGGACATGGTTCTAGCTTGGCTTTGTCGTGCATTATTTGCTTATAATCCATTAATGTAACTCTCTTGAAAGATTTGCATCCTCAGGCCGTATCATCTCTTGGCAAAATAAATCCATGATTGTGGATAATGTATGCCATGCAAAGATTTATTTTAATCAATTAATATAATTGTGAGCATATCACCTAAGTGTGGTGTAATGAGAATGATAGATCCATGCTGAAAAGGACATGTTTAAACTAATATTTGCAATTTTGTACGGGAACATAAATATTGCCAACATTTTCTTAACAAGTATATAAGCTTTATTTGCTCCAGTAACAAGTTACAAACTATTTATACCTTCTCAGCATGGAGCCAAGTCTTAATGTCATTCAGACACTACACCAAATTTTGCATAAAGCAAATGTCAGTTTCAAATGATATAAAGACACCTGCATCTTAGTTCCTCCCCTCTGTCTCCTTGTTCATTTATACCTAATGCATGACTTTAGGAGACCATGTCAACACTTGTCATCCAATAGTTGTGACATTCAGGACATACTTGCTGTGTCCTAAGTTTGTGCCCATAACGTGCTGTGCCCATAACTTGCTGTGTCCCATAACTTGCTGTGTCCCATACAGCTCCTAATTTTTTGCAGAATAAGCATTCACACTTTGGGCTTTCTACTTTTTATATCAACTGCGAATGTTTGTGGATGCCTTTTGTGTTTCAGGCAATATAACAAGACAGTTTTATAGACGATTCTTATTTGGTCTTGTCTTAACTGTTTTCTAGGACTTTGCTGCTTACTTGGCATTTTGTGGTATTGTTCTTCATAATGCCCAACTCTATGAGACTTCACTTCTGGAGAACAAGAGAAATCAGGTAAATCTGGTTACTAGAGAGAGGGTACAGAAATTCTTTTTTAAAACTTGTAAATTTTTATCCAAGTAATATATGTGAATGATTAAAAATGCAAATAGTACAGATTCAGTTTCTAAACATTTTATCTGTTTCTTCTAATAGTTGCTTCCATTTCCTATTTCCCATTCTTTGTCTCTGTTAGACAATATTCACTAATTTAACAGGTGAGGGTTTATTTGACGTATACCCTTTACTTGCATTATCCTAATCCTACCAATATCATTGTCACTGTTTTGAGTTATTAGATAGGTTCATTTATAAGGTTAAATAAGACTTTCAGTTCCTGCTCTGTCAACTAGAGACCTCATCTCTTGATACCCTGCTTTCTAAGATGAGGATGTTAGCATCCCTCACGTCTCTTTCCCATCCACCACTCCTTACCTCTGCTTTCCCATCTGGATTTTTACATTGCCCACATTGAGAACACATATGTTATCTCCAACCATGATTAACTTCTCTTAAGCTTTGTCTAAGTTAGTTCTAAAGTTGCAATTTAAAATAAGGTGTTTATAAGTACCATGACTGTGTAAACATTGTTCATATTAGTTTTTCTTGACGTTTCTGAATTCTCTTTTATTTTACCTGAACTGTTTGTTCTAGTGTAGCCTCATGCTGTTGTTTTTCCCCCCCAGACTCTTGGGTATTTAGAAATTCTGTTGAGTTCTTTTTCTTGGAGATCTCCACACTAAGGTTCTCCAACTTTTCTCTTCCAAGTTAAATCATTCCTCCCTGTGCCTGCTGCACATGTGTCTTCATAGAACTTGCCTTCATTACTTTCTTAGAAAGACTCCTCTGCTTAGCCACTGGATCCTGTAATTCCTTCTGTCTTTGTTTACTCGTTTGTTTTATTAAAGCACATTCTCAACTGTTTGAGAAAGGACATGGGTGTCGCTTTTGAGTCCTTGCATGTATGAAAATATCTATTGTACCATCCTACCAGTTTGGCTGGGTATAAAATTCAAAATTGAGAAATCAGTTTCTCAGATTTTAAAGCTAGTGCTTTGTCTTCCAGCTAACATCCATGTTGTTTTGATTCTTCACTCTTTGTAGATTTTTTTTTTTTATGTCCGTAGGCTTTTTTGGATTATTTCTTTATCTTTGCTTTTGTAACTTAATTTCACAATATGACTTTTTCTTTCTTTCTTTCCTTCCTCATCCTGTTACCTGGTCATCCCTTTCAGTCTGGAGGCTTAAGCCCTTCAGTTTTATGTAAACTTTTTTCGTTATTTCTTTGATAATTCATCTCTCTTGCTCTCTCATTTTCTCCTTTTAGAACTTGTGTTAGTAAGACTTTGGACCTTCCATTACCTTCAACTGCAGTATTTTCCTATCTGTTTCCACACTCTATTATTGCCACCCATTAATCCAATCCTCATTTTTATGAACACAGCTGTGATCTTGTCACTTCCTCCCTGCAATTGATCACCATCCAAACTGCTCCAAGAGACATACAGGGCTTTTGGTGTTTCCTCTCTGCTTAACTCTGCAATCTCATCTCCCCAGTTCTCCTCTTTACACTCTATATTCTCATAAAACTTGATCAAAACGTGTAATATGTTACTGTCTCTCAATTCAGTTATTTTTGACTGAGATATTTTCCTTATCCACATCAGCAGAATGATTCCTACTCATCTTTCAGGCCTCAGCTAGGATAATATCACCTCCAACAAGTTTTCTGTAATACCTTTTCTCTCCCCTCATCACACAAATACTTTGTGAGATTAGAAGAAATTTTATGGAATTTAAAGGAAAGAGAAATTACCAGGAAAAACACAAATAGAACTCTGAAAACTTTGTTTACTTTGAACAGTATTTACTGTGCTCTGTCAAAATGTTGATAATGTTGATAAACATGTATTATTTATAAACAGTGTGATTTATGTATCAGATACTGTTCACAATGCCTTATAAGTGTTAACTTGTTTAGTTCTTACAACATTCCTATGATTTTGGTACTGCCAAAATCATCCCCATTTTCAAGAAACTTGCCCTAGATCACAAGGCTAGCAGGAAAGGAAGTCAGGATTAAAGTCTGATCACTCTGGGTTCAGAGTCTGTGATTGTAACCGCTGTATTAACTGCGCTAGTACTTAATAGGGAAGTTTTGTTGGTAAACAGAGACTTACACATTTAATACTTGAATGCAAACTTGGTTGTGTGCATATATATAGAACTTCTAATCCATATAAATCATTGTGTCATGTTAATAATCACAAGCAATTACTAAGTAATAAGCTCTTGTTTCTCGTCTAGGTGCTGCTGGACCTTGCTAGCTTAATTTTTGAAGAACAACAATCACTAGAAGTAATTCTAAAGAAAATAGCTGCCACTATTATCTCCTTCATGCAGGTGCAGAAATGCACCATTTTCATAGTGGATGAAGATTGCTCCGTGAGTACAGAGTATGACTTTTTTATTTTTAGATGGACACTTATATCCCTTAAAGCACTGCTTTTAAACCCATGTTAGCCTCAGAACCCTCCCTTGAACCTGACTGTATGTGGTGTTTACGCAAAGCCAATGGCAGTGTGAGCTGTTGTGGCTGAAGAGGGGTAGAGGTGAGGTTGGAGGCTGCCTTCACGCACCCTTTCACCTTTGCGTCCCTCCTCTACGCAGTCACCACGGGAATATCTATGTGCCGCTTTGGTCAGTGGCTCCACTCCCTGGATGGCGAAGTGCATTATGATCACAGTGCTGACTCTCCATGGTCAGGAATAGTGGTGCCCTGGCTGCTGTGGACAGGGAGATTTTCCCATCCTGAATGGGTTGGGTATAAAATTTTCTTTTACTGGAAATTGTTTAAAAACCAAAAGGCATGGCCCAGTAGAGAAGAGGTTATTGAAGGTGCGCCTGTAAGTCCCTAATCTTTTACCAACAATGGAAAACCACTCAAGTGTTCTAACTGGTACCTTTCAAGCCACTGATTTGTAACGTATGGAAAACAGATGTGTGTGGAAAGATTGTGCTCATCGAATGCTGGTTACTTCTAGACGGGACAACTGAGTTTGCCATTAGAATTAGGACCTCTAGCCGAAGGCAGTTTTCCTTTATGCAATTTCTTTCTCTTCTCAGCCTGTGAACCACTGCTTTTGGGATGTTTCTTTTTTATGTAATGTTCGCTTTCTTTTTCCTTTAGACCCTGAGAATATGCTCTTCATTGTGGGTCAATAGGAAAGAATGGGAGTTACCACTTGTATAGGTTAGCTACAATCCATATATGATGATATCTGAATTGATTTCTTTTGGGAGGGAAGTAGAATAAAAGATATTTAATTTTTATATTAAAATTTTTTAACTGTTTTGGATAGTAAGACAGCACTGTATGACCCAACATTATCTGAATCATTTTGTATGTGGGTGTGCGTAATTCTTATTAACAGGATATTAATAAACGAGAACTCACTATACTATAAGATAATCAGTATTCTCCTGGATATTACTTCATATTTTCAATCAGTTATACAATCTTTAGTATAGAAATGGTTACAAGATAGCAGCCATCCTTTTAAAGTTCAGGTCAGAACTCATTAATGCAGTATGTCAATTTATCCTGTTTCCTCTGTGACCTGCTCTTCATTTAATTTTTGAAAGTTGTACATCAGGCATTCCTTATTTTGGCAACTTAAATACCGCTTTAATTAACATTCAGCTCACGCTTCTACCGGTTACTACTTATCATGGCAGCAATTGATTTGGACCAGTGGTGCTTGGAAGTATAGCCCAGCAAAATGCCCATTAGTACATTTTGCTCACTTTTTAACAAGTTAGTTGCTGGGTTTAGAAAATGAATTAAGTGACTTGATGTTTGTGTATATTACAGTTATTTGTTTATTAAAAATATTTCAACAACACTACCAAAAATCGAAAGCTTACCAAGAAAAAAAATGTACTCAGCATTTATTTCCCCAACGTAAACTAATATTTCTGTGTTTCCTTCCAGTTTTTATTAGGTGTAAATATAGTTTGGTTGTGAATATGTATTCTGTTTTTTAATATAACTTCAAAAGTATTTCCCTATGTAGCTAAAATCTTTACAATTATTTTAATGATCTCATAAAACATTGGATGATATGTCTTTTTAAAAAGATATTCTTTATCTGGGATCTAACAGCAACAATCAATATATGCCCAGATGCAAAAACTCGAGGATTTTGACTAAGTACAGAGAAATTTTGAAGCTAACATATTTATCAACACCTGGTAGAAAAAAATAGTACTCAAATTTCTTACAAGTGGAGATCAGAAACTACAGGAACGTGACTTTTAATAATGGGATGTCATAAAGTATTTGGTTCAGTTCAGTCTGAGAGTAAATTAAAAAAATATATAACTATTAGTAGGTCAGTCATTCCTTACACATGTATGTCCGTATCTAGATAGTTTTTATTACCTTGTCAGGCATTTCTCAGTCTGTGTTGTCGCTCTATTTTCAGGATTCCTTTTCTAGTGTGTTTCACATGGAGTGTGATGAATTAGAAAAATCATCAGATACTTTTACAAGGTAAAATGACTTAATCTCTGTCTTTATTCGCAAGTATATAATACTGGCTAAATTCCTTCCCCACATTTCTCCCCCTATTTTTTCTCCACAAATAATTTTGTTTATGAAAATACTTTACTGTTTGATGTTTAAAAGTTTCATTTTTTTTCCCCCACTACCGTTGACCTATTAGAGAATTATTTCATAGAATGAATGGTGTCAGAAGAACTGTATTTCAGTTCTGTTATTTCATTGCATGTTGGAGCCTCACGGGAAATTTAACAGGCTTCTGAACACACTTTTCTATGCGTCTGTTCTGCTATAGAATCAGCATGGGAATGCACCCCAGGACTAGAGTCAGATCAGACTTCTTTTGTAATTCATTTCTTTCTCATGTTTTTCATAGCTTTTAAGTTTGTAATCACATTTTTGTTAATTGTCACTCAGAAACAATAGAAAGTATTTATATGGTGGAGGTTGTAGATGTCATTGCCCCAGTTTTATATGTGGTTTCTGAAAAATTTGCAAAGGATTTAGAGTAAACTACCAAATGTTCTTTCTCATATTTCCTTTTCACCCTTAGCAAAAACTGGTGTCGTTTGGATAAGTGACAGGATATTCTAAGGAATATAAGTCTGCCAGGCTAAAGCATTGGAAATCCTTGGGCACATTATGCATTGTTTATTTCTTTCAAATTATTTTACCACTACTTATTGATATTATATCTGAAAGCCTCATATGATCATGGAAATAAAACATTATCTTAACTTTACTTTTTGACATTAAATTTCCAGATATTTTTCACTACACTTGACCTATCTGAGAATTCTTTGGTGTAGTGAACAAAGTCACATGAGTACAGTTCTCAGTAACTAAGCATTTGGTGGTCATGCTTTAAAAATAACCTTTGTGCAAATCTAGACTACAGAACATTCTATGAGATAACTGGGCTGGTCTCATCGAAAAGTCCGTGTGACTGAGTTCTTGGACCTAACAGCCAGAGGCTGTGCGGGAACCCTGCTTAGATCCCCATCAGACATGTTTGTGGACCATGGGGAATTTGTATGTGGACCGACTACTAGCTGGTGATGGGGAGTTATCGTTACTTTTTCTTTGGAATTAGAAAGATACTTGTGGTTAGCAGGAGAATGTTATTATTTTTAGGGGATTCATGCTGACATATTTAAGGATGAAGTGTTATGATGTCTGCACCTCACTTTAACTTGGTTCAGCCAAAGACAAATAAGCAAATATAGCTAAATTTAATATATTTAAATAAATATATCCCAACATACATCAATACATAAAGCAAATGTGGCAAAATATTAAAAATTATTGAATCTAGGCGTAAGATATTCATTGTACTTTCAACTTTTTTGTATTTCAAAATGTTCATCATAAAAAATTGGAAGAAAATGCCTGTAATAAAAAGTTGGAAGCAAAATGGAACAAAAGTCATGTCTGCAGATCATATAAAGCAGAACTGCCTAGCATAACACCTGACTGACTGCACAGCCTGGTTTTGGTCTGACCATCCTAATGGCTGACCCTGTGGGTCAGTGCAGGCCTGCCGAAGCCATCTTGTGCCCTCGAATGGACCCTTTCCTTTCTTTTTCCCCTGCCATCTTTTCTCACATTTCCTGTCCTCCTAGGTCTTCCCCCATCCCAATGGAGCAACTGTACCACAGGGACTTATGTTGCTTAAGTGATTATTTTTAAATCAAAACTCATTATTTCTAGACTATTAGTTTAATAATATGACACAATGAAAGGTTGGTTCTCCTATTAAAGGAATTTTAGAAATTAGCAGAGGGGCAGGATGTAACTTGGGGCAGATGGGAATTCACTGGACTCAGAAGGTACCCCCGACAGGCCTTTGCTGCTGACCTGGGTGAAGGGTGGGTGCCCAGGGAGATAAACCAGGTGTCTCTACCCAGAGATTCTTCTGCTGCCCACGAGCTTAGTCCACATGGTCATAACTGAGTTGCTGACCTTCATCTCCCTCTCAGCATTGCTGGTCTGAACTGGGGTTCATATCCCATTTCCATGTCTGTTCTTTCCTGAGCCGTGTGTGTGTGTGTGTGTTCTGGCATATATGACACTGTTTAGTTAGTATCGAATGCTTTTTGGATGTGTGATAATATGCACATATTCTGCTGAGTGCGTATGCCTCCCCCTTACATGCTGGCATCAGGCTATACTTCCTAGTTCAGTTAGGAACTTTCTTATTCTTAGGACAAGCATTAATGTATTTTATCATATTTTGCTGTGTGTAATGCACACCCACATTTTTAGCCCAAACTTTCAGAGAAAGAAAATCTTTTATTTTAATTTTTTAATTCAAATTTTTATTTGTTTACATTTAGGTACTTGTTTTTTGTATTATAAAAAAATTTTAACATTTATTTTTTTAACATATTATGGTACAAGAAATTTTATGTAACAAATAATTACAAGACACAAGAACAGACACAAGGTACAAGACATTTTATGTACCGGTAACAAATTTACAATATTTACACTTCATACACGGCCAAGAGCTCTTCATCGTTGCAAGTTTGTAATAAGTTCAAGAAAACCAATTATCATATTCCAGGGTATTATTTTGCATATGGATATCGTTATTGATTTCTAGAGTTACACTTTTAACTCATAAGTATAAATAAAAGAATTAAAAATATTTATATAGATACGGAATTAGTACTGCCCCTGTATAATGCACATCCTTATTTTTCCCTCAAAAATTTGGACAAAAAAGTACGCATTATACACAGCAAAATACGGTATTTTGATTTTATGATGCTATGGCATTTTGTTTCTTTTTATAAAGAACATTTTAGAAAGCTTCTAGATAAGACACCTGTAAATATTTGATTATTGTACTTTTCACCTTGCATAAATAATGAATTTCTATGTATATACAAATATAAAATATAAATATATACATCTATATTTATGAATTTATATTTATCTATGGGACAATGGGAAAATCATTATGATAATGCACGTTAAGTGTATAAAATAATGAAATATTTACATTTACCTTTGAATATTTGTGCAGCAGCATGTCCGTGTAATTACGTTTAATCTTTATTATTAATTCAGCCTGGTCCTCTAATTCCTTTTAGCTGAACAAGCCCAGTGACTTAGTGTAATAGTGCCCCCTACTGGTGAATATGCTTTTTTTTTTTTTAAGCAAAGTCTTTTACTATATATTTAATTTTTTACTATTATTTGATTTGTTTCTGATGAATACTACATTCCCTCTCTATAGGACAAATAGAGGCACCTTTTCACTTATTTCTTTAGTCATTTCAAAATAGTCTTAGTATAAAAATTATTTTTTACAAAGGCTAACTAGGTCAGTGTGGTTATCTTAAAAGAGACTAATTTTCTTGGATCATTTTAACTGATTCATTAAATGATCTTACAGTAACAAAAATTGTTCAACACTAATGCCTTATGTCAGCAAAACATTTTAAACTTAGCCTTTATTTTAATAATGCAATGAAAGACCTCTTAGTGATGTAAATGTGTTTTTACCGTAGTAAAAATTAGGTGTCAGGCTGAATTTTGCAAACACTCTGAATTAGAATGGTTTGGTAACTTCAGCACTCTGAACAAGGACTAAACTGGTATTCACATCTCACCATCAGATTCTGTATTATCTTGCTGAAGTTGCTTATTGATAGAATTCAGGCCTCATCAGCTCTCATTATTGAACATTGTCAGCATCACACTCTCCAGGAGATGCACTGCAAGGCAATTGGGTGATGTTAGCAATAGGCAAACCATTCACGTTAGGCTGTTGCGTGTCAGTTGACGTACATGGCTCACTTGGTATTTTCCCAGCCAACCCACTTGTTATATTTTATAAATTAAAATGATATTGAAGACAGTTTTGAAATGTTAAGTGTAAAACTAAAAAATATTGATGACACACATGATACATAATTATTAGAATCATATCGTCAGTGGGAGAAAGGACAGTAAGCTGTTGGGAGTTGGGTCGCCGAGAATTTCTGGAGGGAAGCTCATTTCCAGATGGCCGGAGGTTTCAGTTTGTGGGCTTCAATTCAAACACCCACCCAGCCAGAAGGAAACATGAGTATGTCTAGTTTATGTTAGCTCTAAGTTTTAAGAAATAGATATTTTAGTTCTATAATTCCCTATTTGTTAATTTTATGTGAATATGACCAATACATAGAATCAGTCCTCTAAACTCACTTTCTTGGAATATGCACATATATGTACTAGTTAGTACTTGGTGATTATTATTATATTAGAAAACATAATTATAGTTAGATACAGTAGTGCTTACTACTATAAAAAGTAATGAAAGGGTTTTTACTACTTTAAAAAACTGTGGATACAGGGTAGAAGAGAATAGACTCTGAAATCAGAATAATTATATTTAAAGTTAACTTCCACAACTTACTAGCTGTAGGGCTTTAGGGCTTTGTATAAATTATGTAACCTCTGGAAGCCTCAGTTTCTTCATCTGTAAAATGGGGATACCGATAGCAGGATCATAGTAAGGACTAAACGAGATAATGCACATAAAACACTTCAGAAAATTTCCAGCACATAGTAAGTACTCTGTATTAGCTGTTATTTCTGTCTCTTCAATGTGTTTTTGTCTTTGGTTGCTATAGCCTGCAGTGTTTCCCATTAGTGCTAAACACAGATTTCTCAGTGTGTCCTGCCTCCATGTCCCCAACTGTCTTCCCGAGGATGCACTCTTGTACAATTCCACTGATCTGATATCCACTGTGCAGAAAGCCTGAGACATCTGAGTTAGCCCGGCTCCTCCAAGAAGCAGGTGCTAAGGCTGGATTAAATGTGCAGGACATTTATGAGGGGAAACCCCCTGTGAGAATCAAGGGGGAAGGAGCTGGGAGAGGCTAGGAGAGCCATCAGACCCTGCACAACCCTGTGACCCAGCAGGAGAGAGAAGGGGATGGAAAGAGGGAGGGTTTGATGGAAGCATCTGCAACAGCTGGCAGTTGTAAGAAAAGTTTGGCAAGGCTGCTGGAAGGCCTCTAGCCAGAGTCTCCTGTCAGAAGAATCCTGGGTCTCCCAGGAGGGGCCGACTTTAGTTTTCCAGCTGTGGTCAGTCTGTCCAGGAGCAGTCGTGGGAGGCGCGGCCTCAGTGCAGATGTGGCCCTGGGCGCCAACGCACGGCAGCTGGAGACACTGGCCAGGTCCGCCTCCTGGTGTAGGACCTCAGAGAGGTGCAGACTGCTTGCATGGCACTTTCAGATCATCCACTACTATCCTAGCCTCACACCTTCAGTGCAAAACCACCACTTTATTCCTACCAATCTGGAACCAGTTAATGTTCCCAAATACACAGAGAACTCTTCCACTTCAGCAGCATGTTTCGTGCTGGGCTTTTTTGTATTGTTTTGTTTTGTTTTCCCTCCCTAGAATGTACTCCCTTTCATCCCTGAATGTCTTTTAGGTGTTACCTGTCCATCTTCCCCACACGCATGCTGTTGCATTGTTACCAGTTGCCCTAGTTTGAGTTCAGCTTGACTGTGAATTGTAAACGCCCAAAATAAAGATGCCTCAGCAAGAATGCAGTGTTCTTACTCTCTCTGAGAAAGCCCAGAGGTCGGCAGCTCAGGCCCTCTACAGACGCCCCGGGGAACGTGGCATCTTGGGGGGTTCTCTTCTGAATCTCCAGGGTGCTGCCCTTTTCTTTGGGGTCAGGCGTGCAGCTCCAGCCATCTTGTCTGTGTTTCAAAGAGTAGGTAGAGGGCAGTGAAAGAAGGGGCAGAGAGCATGCACCAGCTGTGTTTGTGGTGCGGTTTCTAGAAGCAGTCACATGTCCTCTTACGTCCTAATGGACTAGAACTTACGCATGTGGCAACACCGAGCTCCAGGGCGGCTGAGCTATGCACATCCTTCATTCTGGGGCCGAGTGTCCAGAGGAAGAGGAAGGGAGTCCTGGAGGGGCAGCTGGCAGCCTCTGCGGCAGACTCTTCCTGAATGTGTGTCATTGTCCTGTCACAGCCTTCTGTGAGCTTCTGTGACAGCCACTGACCGATATGACTGTCTCCTGTGTGATGCCAGGGGTGCCCTTGACGGAGCAGGTGCCCAATCTGTATTTATTGAGCGTGGGAACTAAGACTTGATCAGCATTCCTTACAGAGTAAGAAGTAAAATGGTATCGCGTAACTTAATAAATCTAATTCTCATTTTTCACTAAAGCAACCATTAGGAAAACTGAAAAATTTCAGGGAATTAAAAAAAAAGAATTAGGTTTCTGTTGATTTAAAAGTAACTTTAGTATTCTTCCTTCTCGGTGTCGACACCTCTAGGTCTGATTTTATCCTCTCTGGCAAGTAGCTTAACTATTGTGGGTTTCATCGGCTCCCACTGTTAATATGATGATGAAAATCATTAATAGTATTATTATCATTTTAAAAAGATTTGGACTAAGATATCCTCCCCAATGTACCTCTTTCTCACATAACCACTCTTGGATTTTTCTTGTCTTTACTAAAGCTTATTTTCCTTTCCCGAGACTATGCTATCAGTGGAATATTTGTAGTTTTAAAAATTGTTTTATCAACCTAAATACTTCACTTACTGCACAACCTTTTCTTGGGATTCCACCCAGATAATACGAATGAAATAGGAGCCCAAGCGAGTCTGTGATCTGCGTTTCCATGCTTTTTCACTTACACGTAATATCCGACATGTGGTCAGTACCTGATGTGAACAAATGACACTTAAGGCAAAATGTACAGCAGAGAAAGGAGAGACTAACATGTCTTGCCTAGGAATGGGGCCAGACCTTAGGTATCTCTGTGGGATCACTGACACTCAAGGACAGGATTTGAAGCCACTGTCCAAGAAGCAGTGTGGGGAGGACAGAAGATAGAGGAACTCTTAGAACTTTGAGAACTTGGAACAAGTGGCCATTTTTTCCTGAGGCGTACATTTCATTCTGCAATGCCTCCCACTGTTTGGTTTCCCTGTTTCTTTAGGTAGTGATGTTAAAACTAAGATAGGCAGATCCTTAAAGTTGGAGTAAATTTCCATAACCTGGCCGAATTCATCCCCATCACCCAGGAACGTATGAAGTTTCCTGATGAAAACACATGTTGTATCTTGTTTTCCCAACTCCAGCACTGGCACTGAATTACGTACCCTCTACAACAGGTTAATCTTTTATGTTCAACCTATTAAGCAAGAAATTGGAAGAAAACTGGGGGAAATGTCAGTTCAAAAAGGTTTTTTGAAGACGATGAATTTTTGATTTACAAAGTATTATGGAAGACCTCAAAGCAGAAAAAAGAATTGAGAAGAGCTTAATAACATTCTTCTAGGCGTGCTTGCTTTTTTTCCTTGGATTGAAATGTGGAAAAGATTATTGGGATGGCTAGATAAAGTAAATAATTGAGGAAGTAAAACAGGCACTGGTCCTTAGTATTCTATAATCAGATGAAAAATAAGATATGGGAGAAAATTCATATGGATTTTTCATTAAATGGCACAAAAATCCGCATGCCCATTAACAATGGCAATGAGATTACCGAAGACATTTTAAAACTTGTTTTAGGTCATTGCAAAATTGTGGGTCTTTGTCTTTTCTAAACATGTCAATTATAGTAACTACCATACTTGTGGTAGTTACTGAATTTTCCAATTAAGGTATACACTTTGTCCTGTAATTTTAAGACTGGTGTTTTTCTCTTATAACCATTTAACTCTGCTTTGCCCGTGTTTTTTTAATGCACAGAAAGAGCTCATATCCATTATTTCCACAGGGAACGTGATGCAAACAAAATCAATTACATGTATGCTCAGTATGTCAAAAATACTATGGTGCCACTCAATGTCCCAGATGTCAGTAAGGACAAAAGATTTCCCTGGACAGTAAGTAACCCGATTTCAGCTGGGAGCTCGAAGGCTGTTTTGCCATCAGGTCTGTACTTGCAGTGAGTGACTGCAGTTGAAAGGCTGGCCCTAGAATTGCCTGTCTAGGAGTGGTCTGTCCTTTCCCTGATCTGATGAAGGAGAATCAAATAGCTTATAACAACACTTGAGTATTTTTCTGTGTACTTTCTTCAGTTTTGTTAACATGTACTAATGAATTATCATAAACTAATTTCGAGGTAGTTTAACTATTACCTACTTCATGTCAATGACACCCCTTAGTGTTGCTAGAATTCTTGAGTTTATTCTCGAAAAGTAAATTCCACATGGCTCGAACTTAGTAATTGGTGATCGAACACACTGAATAGCCTGTGAAAAATAAAGATCTGTTTTCCTTGACAGCAAACCTACAAAGATCAGTTTCTCAGACGTTGAAAACTTTGAATTCTAGTATTTTCTCTCATTTCCGGAAAGCGTTGCACTTTGAGGCAGCTGCCTGACTTTCTTATTTGCATACCTGGGCGGCATTTTAGAACGTCAGCAGTGTGAGCAGTAGAAGTAGTGGGGTGGGTGTGCTAGAGAGGGGCTAGCTGGTAACACACCTGTCCCCATGGTGTGATGCCTTGGGCCCCGCCCCTCTTAAGTTCCTGGATACACGTGCCACCAGGTGGAATGGCGTAGGCACCTGAATAAATATTTTGCTTCGTATTACTGTAAGCTGATTGGAAAGTTTCAAATGGGAAAAAGGAAATATAGGATATTTATCGTTTTTAATAATGTAAAGATTACTTGCTTTGTATTGCATCTACGTGAACTTCATTATAATTTGTACATTTTCTACACTCTATCACTCCAGCTAATAAAAAACAGATACATTAATGGTTTCACAAGTCCAGTATAGTTTATATGATAGCATCCAGTGGGCCAACCCATTTTTTCATGATTTTTAGCTGGTTTTTTTGGTTTTGTTTTTGTTTAGAATGAAAACACAGGGAACGTAAACCAGCAGTGCATTAGAAGTTTGCTTTGTACACCTATAAAAAACGGAAAGAAGAATAAAGTGATAGGTAAGCCTTTTCATTAACCTCCACACTGCACTTATTAAGGAAAAAATGTATTCCCAGAAAGTTCTTTCAAGTGTAAATTTAAATAAAATATGAAAAAGGTAAAAATTGGAATGACAAAAGAGTTCTGACACAACAGAAATTTGTGAAGTATCTTATTAACTATTTTTGTAATTGTTATAATCCTATTTTAAAAGAATTTTTGTATAAGAATGCTGTGGTGAAAGTTAGTAGATGGAGAGGCATGAAGTTGATAACATATACTGTTTTTAAAGTCATACTTCTTGGTTTTTTATTTTTCTTTACTGACTATGTGGGTTAGGTCGTAGGTTGTGTTCATTCATTTGTTTATTCATTCATTCATCAAAAATGTTTACTGAGCCTTCCACTGCTCTAGGCACTTGGGGTAAGTCAGTGAACAACGCAGAAATCCCTGCCCACAGGGAACATATGTTTTTACATGAGGTTATAGAAGAAGCATTTACTTCTGGAGTGATGGAAGAATGCATTCTCAGAAAAACAGAATGTTTTGTATTATTGTCATACTTATTTCTTGGCATTGCAGGTTATATCGAGTAGAACAGAACATACTGGGCTGTATGTGCCAATCATACATGATTGACAAGAAAATAGTTGGACCTGTTAACCTTCTTCCAAGTTTTGGAAATAAAGGAAATAGGAAGGCTAAACTTTTAAATAAACACACTAATGGAGCAAGGCTTAGCTATACACATTTATCTTAAAAAGTCTGATGGTTCCAGGTTTCAAGACTGGACTGTAATTTCATTAAAGGAGAGTATCAGTCAGAAAGGGAAGGGAGGAGGTATTGTTCATGGAAAAAGGGAAGAGACAAGTACTGAAAGTGCCTGTCCAGGTTCCGTCCAGAAGTCGGGGAACCCTTGCCCCTGGTGCAGACGGGGCTGTGGAGAGCTGTGGCATCCCTTGGGTGGCGATGGGGGTTGCAGGTCGTAGCCGCTTCCGTCGCTTGGCTGGAGTGCATCCTCCCTGGGTTTATGCTCTCAGCGTTCCGCCAATCCCTGACTTTCCTTGTTCTGGTCTTTTCCTCTGTAAGGCAGGCCAACTCATAGGAAGAGAAGGCCTTCTTCCCATGCTCTCAAATGTGTTGATGGCTTTGACACTTGTTTCTTACTGTAAATCAGTGAACTGGACGGCAGGCAGCGGGCTGGACAGCAGGCAGCGTCCCGCTTCCTGGAATAGGTCTCATTCTTGCTGGACAGTAATGCCATCCTGGTTTTATACCAGCCTCGTGAACTTGTTACTGTGACCCACCCAGAGGGATGGCTCTGTCCTCAGCGTGCCCATCTCATTTCTAAGCCTGCAGGCGGGAGCTCACATCCTGGCCTCGGGGAAGCCAGCCTGGCAACTCCCTGCGGGCTGTTTGGTCCCCGGCTCTCTTTGTATTCTCTGAGAAAAAGTGCGGCCCGTGAACATGTACACGAGCTCTCTTTTCACGATGGTCACCCATTGGATCGCTAACATAAAGCAACAAAAGAAAACTGATGGGAGCCCTACGGTGATACCAAGTCACTGTTCTATTACAAAATTCTAGGAAGTTCAAGGTGAAAACTACATTATAAATGTTATGCTGTTTTGGTGCTTTCAAATATAAGTATAAAGACTTATTATAAGCTGCCTTTGACCTTGAAAAATGGGAAAAGAAACTCCAGAAGGGATGTGTTACTCACAAGTAAGTTTCCATAAGGCGGAGGACCTCGTGGCAACCGGCCACGCCACGTCCCATTTCCTTTTTTCCTCAGCAGCATCTCAGTGGAGCATAACTGGGAATGGAGGTGACTGGAGGAAGTTATATGTCAGGTTTTCATCACTTAACCAGATGGTCAAGGGGAGGTAGCCAGGGGAAGTGCAGAGAACCCTGACGGGAGCAGGGCAGCATCCCGTCGGCTCCACGCGTCTCTGAACCAGTGAAAAGCACATTGCTCACCTCTGTGGAGTCGAACTAGCCTTTCAGATGTGCTCAGAATTCACATTCTGTTTCAGACAAGTGAACAAAACATTTTAAGGAATGCCTGTTGAAGTACTCAGACTCCTCCTAGCATGCATTTTGTCACCCTACGTGAGAACAGAGCCAAAAGAAAGCAAAAGTTTTTGGAGAGGAAAAATTCCCTGAAAATAAAAACAAAAAATAATTATCGTAATGGGGCTTTAGCGGGGTTCACGTTGATTCCAAGTACAAGAAGGAAAATGTCCAGTGTCTCCGCTGTGCTATGAGTGTAACAAAACAGGGAATTTGAATTCTCGACTAGCATGGAAAATATCATGGCTGTAGGTAACTTGTCTTACATGTCACAGACCAGACTCTGCTGTTATGTAATTCTAATAGAGAGGCCCCGTAGAGTTACATGCAGGAAGACAGATGGGCCCATGTGTTTTTTTGTAATCTTCCTTCCCCCTCATTTTTTTCCATTACTGACATTTAGATGAAATTATAGGCATTAGACCAGTACGGGGCCTGTTGTATCATCAGAAGTATTCCCTGAGGTTTTGTTTCATATCACGTGTCTTCTCAGTGTTCTGGCTAATAATGCAATGTTTCCACCACTTTGCTTCCAGCACCATGAAAGAAATGTTTTTCTCATTCAGCATTCACTTATTTTAACCAATTATTCCCCCCCTATTTATTAGGTTAAATATGCCTTTTTCCCATAGCATATTTATCAGACATTCTTATGCCTATTTTTCATACCAATTTCAGGGCATATTTTGAAGAAATTAGTCTTATTCCCATCCAAAAAAATAAGATAAGACCATCTCTACTTTAAATAATGTACATTTCCATCTCTCTCTTTGGTAGTGAATAAGTGTGATAAAAAGTATAGTGTAATACCACATATTGCTGGACAGTGAATTGAGAGAGAGAGACAGAGATGCCTTCCTTACTGAATGTGTGTCCTAAGCGGATCATTGCCCCGTCCTCTGCTTGTCTATGTGTTGTCACTTGATTCTAAGGCAGAAATAACTACTCCAAATTATATCAGTTTAAATTTGACTTCTACTTCATTTTATTTTTCATATTAAATTTTATAATTTGGCTATCACTAACTGCTCACTTGTTTATAAAATGTTTGCTAGGATTTTCCTAATGCAAGTGTAATTAAACTGTACGGTGTCATCACTTTTCTGTGGGAAGAGAGGTTCTTGACCAACATTTACAAAATTCATCCGGAAGGTTAATATATAAAAAGAATCAGAGACACATCTATATCTACACCTATATCTCTCTCTGTATATCTATTTCCATATCAATATCCATTATCTGCATCTATAGCTGACAGATTGTAACAGACACACTTTAGCTGTCCTGCTCTGAGCTGTGGTTGTGACAGCTGACTCCTAACATTTGTACACATAACATTGCATTTCAATACCTTTTGATTCCAGAGGTATTAATTAACGCTTCTTAATATATCCATCCAGTGACTTGACTGAGGCACAGACAGATGTGACCCGCTGTCCGGTCGTAGCCTGGCAGAATGCCCGACAGCCGCATCTCACCCCTCCTGTGGCCCTTTCCTTTTCACACATACAGTATTTCCTATGAAGTGATAAAAAGTACAATCTTGTTTATGAAAAATGGCCGTGTAGGAGAGAACTTTAGTAAAACTTGAGCAGCAATCCCACTGTGATGTGAGGCTAAGGGCATGGAACGCGTGACTCGCAGGGAAATGTGATTTGGGAGACAGCCAGAAGCCTATATAAACAGTTCCATATTTATCATTCGGGGATTCACAGAGGGTGGAGGACGCAGCCCTCGTGTTTTTACCATACATGGGACATGTTCCTGAAGATAACAATGCTGGTTGCTGTTTAGCCATGGTTTGGACTTGCAATGTCCAAATTCCCTCTGCTTTGTTTAACCTTTTTCTCCCTGATGTGTCAGAGAAGGGATCCTGCAGTCCTAATGCACGTAGGATAGAGAAGGCTGTCTCTACTGTCTGAAGTAGAGAAACTCAAACAAGGAAGAACAGAGATGAGAGCACAGACAATTTGTACTGCTCCCACGGTGGGTGATAAAGGGACGCAATGTACAACCTTGCATCCACGGACCGTGAAATCCTTTCGTGTGCAGGAGAAACAGGGGATACCAGACCACAGTCTTCATGGGAAAGTAGTTTGGGTCAAAGCTGCAGTCCTACCTTCCCTCATTAACTCAGTACATATTTTGGGGGTTCCTGCTGTGATGCCAGGCTCTTTGCTAGCTGAGGAGGTAGAACTGAAACAGTGAAATCTTGGAGCCCGAGATATGTAGAGCCCACAAAGAGAGACAGATATAAAATGCCCCGTGGTACTCGAAGTGATGGTGTTGGGATGCCTGCCTCATGGGGAAGGGAGGGTCCCAGCAAAGGGAGCCTGGGGAGTGCACAGGCCAGTGGACAAGCATAGGCAAATGTGCGGGGGCGGGGGTAAGGGGAGGGGAGCAAGCAGGAGGGTGGCAGTGGCGCTGCTGCAATGACAGCAAAGGGCACCCAGCCGCAGAGTGTGGTCAGAGGTGGCCTCTGGGGCTCAGGTGAGCTGGGGTTTGAATTTGAGACCTAAGCACACGAAGTGGCCTTGAGCAATGACTTCACCTTTCTGAGACTCAGTTTTCTCATCTGTGAAATGGGGGTGGTCACGGCTACCTCAGTGTAAATTGTGAGGACTAGAGATTATGTTTGTACTAAAGCACTTAGCACGAGGCCTCGACCACAGTAAGCACACGTCTGTTATTCTGTATTTAGGAACAGAAGAGACAAGGGCCTCCACAGCACTGTGTTACCCAGAAGTGGGCCCCCAGCTTCTCGCAGAGCGCACAAGGCTCAGAATCCCAGAACAACTAGTTCAGTAAGGATTTATCACAACGTTGATGTCACCTTCCATTGATATTGACAACATGTTTGACTTTCAAAGAGAGGCCAGGACAGAGGAGGTTATGATTTTCTTCAGACAGTAGTTCTGCTTTGATTTCTAAATAAATAAGTCATTTTTATTTGCATTTGTTTGAAGTATTAAAAGTTGTGGGCAAACGTGTTCTCCTAGGCACAAGGTGCATATTTGAAACGTAGACTATGTGAATTGTCTGTTGCCTGCATTCTATTTTGTATGTAATTGTGTTTTTTAACTTCTGGTTTCTCAGTAAGGAAAGGCAGTCTGCGTGACCCAAAATTCTGTGCATCAAAATTGTTCTCTTGGCAAGAGCACAAAAATCCAATTAGTGGCCAAAGGACAAACTGTCTTTGGGGACTCAGCTGACCTAAAACTCACAACCAAGTCTGGAAGAAGGCAGCACTCTAGGATTTCTGAACAGAGGCGACGTATGTTTAGGACTGAGAATAGAGTGTTATGTAAATTAATTCAGTTTACTTCTCTAGCTTAGATCTGTGAGGACTCGTGGGTTTGTTTGGAGATGACAGACATTCCTAAGCATGTAAGACAGTCTTTGGGGGTATGTGTTAAAATCGATAAAAACTGTGATCGTTCCTAATAACAGTTGCTCCATTTCTTGGATCGTTGTAGGGGTTTGCCAACTCGTAAATAAGATGGAGGAGAACACTGGCAAGGTTAAGCCTTTCAACCGAAACGATGAACAGTTTCTGGAAGCTTTTGTCATCTTCTGTGGCTTGGGGATCCAGAACACGCAGATGTATGAAGCCGTGGAGAGAGCCATGGCCAAGCAAATGGTCACATTAGAGGTGGGCCACAGCTTTGGGGACCTCCGAGCTGTAGCAAGTCACCATGTCTGTGATGTCATGGTGGCCTTTCCCATCGTGTGGTCCAGATCATCAGATCTTTATTTCTGCATTCAAACAACTAAGGAAACTGAGACCCAGGATACTTTAGAAACTTGTCCGAGGTCATGTGACGAAGCCACAACTCAGGCTGCGTGTCCCTTGACCATCTGCATTTTGGGCACAAGCCGTCCTTGCCCTGAGCCATGTGGTCACACACGTCTCCTGCCCCTGCTGCCTGCCCTGCCATCCCGGTGGCCTGAGCCTCCTGTCATTGCTCCTGGCAAGCAGCTGTAGTCACTTCTACATGTAGTCATTCAAAAACTAAAATAAAAAACAGAGACAAGCGAAATAAACACAGAAACCCTCATAAGTGCTCATAGATAATCAGAGTAAGGAAAAGGAAAAAGTCAACAAAAATCAAAGATAAACTCCTAGACTAGCCATTTCAGAATCTCTCAGAAACTTTCAAATTATAGATTTATGGGCCCCATTTCTGAAAATTCTGACTGAGTAAGTCTTGGGTAGAGACTGGAAATCTGCGTATTACAGGGCGGCCCGGTTATTCTGAACACGGGCACTAGTGGACCCCTGGCTTGGGGCTTGGCAGCAGGTAAGCCCCTCCCCAGGAGGCCAGCCCACCCAGGCGGGGCCAGCCCCTTCCACATGGAGTTCACTAACTGCCTTGAAAATGTGCACTTCCTGTAACGCAGAAATTTCCTTTTGTCATCTTAGACCAATTTACAGAAATGGACTTCAAAAAGCGCAAATGTCTGCTTAGTCATTTGTACATTGGTGTGAAATATATTTGAATGTTTGCCTGCTCTTAACCTAGTTGAGATGAGCGGGAATCAGTGTTTGGGATATCACTTTTCCTGGAATCCCTAATAAGTAAATACCCAACCTAAAGAGTTAGAAAGTTATATATTATAGGTCAAGCTTTATCAGTAACCAAGATGGTTACTTCCTAAGGTGAATTACACACTGAAGTTTTGCTATAGCATTGTATACGAGACCTCAGATTATACACCTCCGATTTGAAATCTCGGTTTCAAACACACATATATTTAAATTGTATATACACCTCATATATGTGTACATACAGTTTCATAAGTCTCAAAACAGTTACCTTATCTATCACTTGTGAAATGGGAGTGAGTGGGTCTCATGTTCGGTTGTAAGAGACAGTGAGCCCAACCTCTACGTGCACTGGGGTGCACTGCAGGGTGAGGGAGCGGGGTCCCTGGCCCCTGGCCTCTCGCTGGGTGTGAGCTCACAGCCACGTCCTGAGAGCACCTGCGCCTGGGGGCCTCCGCTGTCAGTGGGTGGATCCCTGGGCTGGCACTGCTGTGCCAGGCTCTCAGTCCCATGAATGTACAGGGCTCCCTGAATCTGATGTTTATGTCCTAGCCATGCAGTTTTTCTTTATGAAGTCTCCATTGGTGACAGGCCTCATCTGAGAGCCACTTCTAGACTGCCTGCTTTCCAAACATCAACAGTAAAATGTCACTTTATGCAGAGGTGTTTTACCCTAATTATACATCCAAGCAAAAATAACTAAAGTCAGTATTAAAAAAAAAAATTGACACTAAGTTTTGTGCCAAGTTTGGTCCAATAGTGTGGCTTATAAGTAATGTGTCCATTATATGAACAATGTCAGAAGACAACTGACATGTTCTTTTTGAACACGGAGTATTCTTTTGTTTTCTGAAACAATTGAATTGAAGTTGGGGATTTTTCTCTCTGTTGAAGAAAGGGGAAACAAGATCTGGCACTCTGAGGGGCCTAGTTGTCTCTCCAGGAAGTTTTAGCAGAATTCCAAGTGGGACAATTCTGGTCCGCGTTTGGTAGTCCTTCTTCCATAACCTGTACCCCTGTCTGTCCTCACAGGTGCTGTCGTATCACGCTTCAGCCGCAGAGGAGGAAACGAGAGAGCTGCAGTCCTTAGCGGTAATTCTCCCCTCTTCTCTGTAAACACGACTAACTGCCCACATCTAATTACTACATAAATAGGCCTTTGTCGGGATATCTGCTTCTGCTAGTAATGGTCCCTTAGACATTTAATTAAACGTGGTAAATATTTAGATGGACATTCATAAAAATATTTAATCAACTCAAATTTCTTGCAGGCTACAAAGTCACTGATGATACAAAGCAAAAGATAATAATTTACGTTGGCTTTGTAATACATTATTTTATGATTCTGATTTTTTCCCCCATAATTGTTTTAATCTTTACATCTATCTTAGGCCAAAACTATTTTTAGTTTTCAGTTCCTGGGGAAATGGGGAAAGGTGACTGCAAAGTGATTGCTTGGTTAGGGTAATGATAACAAAGATTGTACTGATAACCTCTTCTGCGTTATTGAGAACTGAGAGTGACTTTAATTTCTGACCAGATGGCTATGGAGTGTTATTTGAAATTGGGTTCACTTAAGGCCAGTTCCCAAATTTTCCCTGCGTCCTATTTAGTATGTTGCGAGAGGAGAGCACGACGTGCCAGAACAACGTCCATGCCTTGCTTGAGATGCAGGAACATTTGAGGCACTTCCTCATTTGCAGCCACGGCTGGCCTTCTGAGCTTACATTTGTTTGAGATGACATAGATCAGGTCTGTGTGACATGTGACGAGCGTCGTAAGGAATGAGAAGGGTGTGACGAGGGTGTGGAGATGCTTTTTCATTGTCATCATCATCGTGGCCCACCAGATGCGAGCCCTCTGTCCCTTACAGACACTTTCTCACGTCAGCCGCACAGCTGCGTCATGAAGCCCACGCTGAGGCTGGAGAAGCCAAGTGGCTCCGGGTGCCACTGGCAGGAGGCGGGACACACCCTCAGCCTCCTGCGGAGCCGTGCACGTCACCGCTCTGCCGTCTGTTAGGAGAAGTGAGGGAGAGAAGGGAAAGCTGACTCAGCTGCTTTGACCTTGGTGATTGAAAGAATAATGGTGCCGTTCGTTAAGGAAGATGGAAATATTAAACAGGAAAACTGGCAGGTTTGATTTAGGACACGGGAAGTCTGAGGTGCTGGTGGGACAGCCAAATGGACATGACCATCAGGAAAGGCAGGACTCGAGTTGGGGGGGGCTGGTGGTCAGAACTGGAGGTGCTGGTTGGGGAGGTAACCCTAGGACTGGGGACCCCATGGTAGTGACGTCGTGGGAGCGAAACAGCTGGGAGGTGGTGGGGAGAGAGACATGCAAGATGGAGCACCGAACCCTTGTGAATGAAGGTTGAGATGGAGGAGCAGGAGAATAGCTAAGACAATAAGTAGCTGAGCAGGGAGGCAGACGGAGGACGGCAGGGGTCCAGCAGTTTCCCAAAGGCGGGCAGGCCCATGACTTGTAGGACGTTCACAAGCAGGAGCACTGAGCAAAGGCTTTGGGGTCTGTGAGGAGGTGACGATTGAGGAAGCAGCTTCAGGAGTGAAACGGCAGAGGCCAGAGGAAACGGTGAGAAAATGCAGAGCAATACAGCCTCTTTTTAAAAATCAGTTTTGTGTGAAACAGAGGAGTAGCAGCTTTGAAGCGTGTTGGCTGACTCACGCGAGGTTTTCAGTGTTCGTTTCGGTTCACCTCATGCTTGTGAACCGGGGTTGTTCACCAGCATGAGAGCCACACGTTCTTAGACACAGTGGGGGTCACAGGGTGCGTGTGAAGGGAGCAGGGCAAGATGGCAGGAGGGTTGGTCCTGGATGTGGCCTGAGCACTAAAGAGCGTCATTTGGCCAAGACAAGATCATAGTAACAGCTATGTTTCTGGGGCACTTACCGCCGTAAGTGCGGCATCTCTGCAGTTCTGTGTAAGTGAACCAAGTGTATTTAATCCACAACAGGCCTGTGCGGCAGTATAACCAGCATTTGAAATGCAGTTGGAGGTTGAGAGACCTTAGATTGTCCCCCTCAGGGTCTCCGAGTGATGGCGCCAGGATGAGCCCCGAGGGCCCGGGCTCAGCCCTCGGAGACAGCGAGCTACGCAGGAAGGAAGGACATCGAGGACTTGGCTTCCCCACTAAGTCACTGCGTGGGACGCTGAGTCGCTTGGCAAGGACAGTCTGAGGAACTTGAGGTGATATTGCCCTAAAGGTTAGGCTTCTTTTGGGGTTAGCCTCATTTGGAATAGGCTACATTTATTTTGTTCTCGACCGTATTTGAAGAAATGAGCATTTTTTCCAATTGTTTACAAAGGTGTATAGGTTTAAATTATCTTTCACATCAGGCTTACTTGGCCCATTTTTCTGATCCTCCTAGAATGATAAAGTTTGGAACTAAATGCATATCGTGAGATGGAAATGATCACATGGAAAGACACATTTGGAAGTGCTCGCAGGCTCTGTGGGATTATTGAGTTAGTTCTAAAATGAGGGAAGCTTACACTCTGCCTGCCACGTGTTGTTTGTTTTAGATAAATAAAAACTAGCATATACAATAATTTCTAAAGATAATGCTAAAAAAAAATCAGTAGGTTATTAAACTTTGTGTTTCACTTTGAAAATAGTATAGCCTTTCAGAAAAATCTGAAAATTATTTCCTCAATTATGTTTATAATTTTAGCAAGAGAAAAACACTTTGGGATAACCGAAAATTGCTATATTGCAGTATTGTTCAAAACCATCTGTTGTTCCATTTGGAAAATAGATTTCTGGCAGCTGCATTGAGAAATACAGGGTTACATAGCTTGTAGGTCAAGTAATTCATTTAAATTGGTTGAAATTCAGCAACCAATTGCAATTTTAATTTTCTATCAACCATATAAAAATTCTTTTATGGCTTCAACAACACAGGTGTTTGCATCACCTAGCAATTACCAAAACTGCTGTCTTTGTCATGTGTCTGATTCTTTACCTCAATTTAAAACCTAAAATAAGTTGAAAAACTGTCAAATATTTTCTTAATTTTTTTAAATTGAGTTGTTAAGAGAATTAAATAATGTACTAAAGTACACTAACTATGGCTGTGCCCAGAGGAGGTCTCTAGCTATACAAAAGTAATTTTGTTGATGGGAAATTCAGAATCCTTATTTTTTCCCCTTGATTCACTTGAGTTTTTTAATGGTGTTTATTGAGTTTCCTATTTTTAATCTAATCTTCTCTTGGCTTAAAATTGAGTGTAGTAGAAACAAGACCTTAAACTACACATTTTGCCATATACCTTTTAATGATCCTTAGTCACAGGTTATTGAGATAAAAATAAAAGGACCCCAGCTGACCTGGTTATGATAAAGTTATCAGAATGTAATACATGTGTCGTGCGGGGAGGCCTGCGAGGTCTCTGGTCCCGCTCCCCACATAAGAACGCAGGACATGGTGAGGCCAAACAGGAACACCCACGGAGCCATAGATAGGGGAGTCATACCACTATATTCTCGCTGGAGGCTGGGTTGGAGACACAGGAAACACACAATTCTCAACCCTCATTGCTCCGCTTACAGGCTCAGCCACCATCTTCTTGCCAGCCCCCATTTGCTGCTAGCGTAGCCATGGCAGTTATATTAGTGGCCAATGGCTCACTGGTTACAGCTGACGGCCAACTAGCCACAGCTGATGGCCATGCAATCACAGTTGATGGCCATTTACTACCTGAGCCAGCACTTTTCTATGTGAGGCCGAGAGCCTGGAAACTGCTTTTTGGGGTTCTGTCCCCACACTCCACCCCTACAGGCTCTCGCCTCACAATCTACGCGACAAGCGTCTTCCGCGAGGGGACCTGTGCGAGGAGCCTGGGGGTGAATGCAATATCCTGGACACAGCCAGGCTCTCTGGGCACAGCCAGGGTTTCTCAGGGCACCACCAGTACTTCTGGGCACGGCCAGACTTCCTGGACTTCTTAGGGTACCACCTGTCTTCCCGGACACAGCCAGGGTTTCTCAGGGCACCACCAGTACTTCTGGGCACGGCCAGACTTCCTGGGCTTCTTAGGGTACCACCTGTCTTCCCGGACACAGCCAGGGTTTCTCAGGGCACCACCAGTACTTCTGGGCACGGCCAGACTTCCTGGGCTTCTTAGGGTACCACTAGTTTCCCCGGGTACAGCCAAGGTTTCTCAGGGCACCACCAGGTACTTCTGGGCACGGCCAGAATTCCTGGGCTTCTTAGGGTACCACTAGTTTCCCCGGGTACAGCCAAGGTTTCTCAGGGCACTGCCACTCTCTCTGGGAACAGCCCGACTTCCTGGGCACGGCCAGAATTCCTGGGCTTCTTAGGGTACCACTAGTTTCCCCGGGTACAGCCAAGGTTTCTCAGGGCACCACCAGGTACTTCTGGGCACGGCCAGAATTCCTGGGCTTCTTAGGGTACCACTAGTTTCCCCGGGTACAGCCAAGGTTTCTCAGGGCACCACCAGGTACTTCTGGGCACGGCCAGGCCAGAATTCCTGGGCTTCTTAGGGTACCACTAGTTTCCCCGGGTACAGCCAAGGTTTCTCAGGGCACCACCAGGTACTTCTGGGCACGGCCAGAATTCCTGGGCTTCTTAGGGTACCACTAGTTTCCCCGGGTACAGCCAAGGTTTCTCAGGGCACCACCAGGTACTTCTGGGCACGGCCAGAATTCCTGGGCTTCTTAGGGTACCACTAGTTTCCCCGGGTACAGCCAAGGTTTCTCAGGGCACCACCAGGTACTTCTGGGCACGGCCAGGTTTCTCAGGGCACTGCCACTCTCTCTGGGAACAGCCCGACTTCCTGGGCACAGCCAGGGCATCTCAGGGCTCAGCCAGACTTCCTGGACTCAGTCAGGGCTCTCAGGGCACTGCCACTCTCTCTGTGCCTCTCAGGGTACCCTGCTGGAACAATAGCGACTCACAGTCAAGGTGCTTACATATTCTCAATGGCGGCCAGTCATGAGACAAAAGCAAATATCCCCCAGTTCCACTAACAACAGTTCCCAAACAGTCAAGCTGTCCATTAAATTAGGGATGGAAGGCAATTCCCCATAGTCCATAGTCATTTGCCAGGGCTGTCCTGGGGGTGAGGGACGACCTTGACCTCACCCTCATCTCCCATGGAGGACTCAGCAAGCCTTTCCTCCTGGGACAAGTCCCGCATCCGGGCTGCCTGAGCAGGAACTTCCCGGCCCACAGGGCCGCAACGACCTTTGCTTTCTCCGGCCTGTGCTGGTTGGGGAACCATCCACATCTTTCCACCCCTCCACGGGGCTCCATCTCTGCAGCAGCTGCTCCTCCTGGTCTTCCTCAGACTCACACACAAACTGCTCCACCGCCCTTCGGAGAGCTTTGGCCGGCACCGTACCCTGCTCGCTGCGCCATTTGTCGTGCAGGGAGGCCTGCGAGGTCTCTGGTCCCGCTCCCCACATAAGAACGCAGGACATGGTGAGGCCAAACAGGAACACCCACGGAGCCATAGATGGGGGAGTCATACCACTATATTCTCGCTGGAGGCTGGGTTGGAGACACAGGAAGCAGGAGCCATATAATTCTCAACCCTCATTGCTCCGCTTACAGGCTCAGCCACCATCTTCTTGCCAGCCCCCATTTGCTGCTAGCGTAGCCACAGCAGTTATATTAGTGGCCAATGGCTCACTGGTTACAGCTGACGGCCAACTAGCCACAGCTGATGGCCATCCAATCACAGTTGATGGCCATTTACTACCTGAGCCAGCACCTTTCTATGTGAGGCCGAGAGCCTGGAAACTGCTTTCTGGGGCTCTGTCCCCACACTCCACCCCTACAGGCTCTCGCCTCACAATCTACGCGACAAGCATCTTCCGCGAGGGGCCCTGTGCGAGGAGCCTGGAGGTGAATGCAATATCCTGGACACAGCCAGGCTCTCTGGGCACAGCCAGGGTTTCTCAGGGCACCACCAGTACTTCTGGGCACAGCCAGACTTCCTGGGCTTCTTAGGGTACCACTAGTTTTCCCGGACACAGCCAGGGTTTCTCAGGGCACCACCAGTACTTCTGGGCACAGCCAGACTTCCTGGGCTTCTTAGGGTACCACGCGTTTCCCCGGGTACAGCCAAGGTTTCTCAGGGCACTGCCATTCTCTCTCTGTGCACAGCCAGACTTCCTGGACACAGCCAGGGCTCTCAAGGCACTACCACTCTCTCTGGTCCCCTCAGGGCACCCTGCTGGAACAACAGCGACTCACAGTCAAGGTGCTTACATATTCCCAATGGCGGCCAGTCAAGACACAAAAGCAAATATCTCCCAGTTCCACTACGTGGTGGTATGTTCCCAAACAGTCAAGCTGTCCATTAAATTAGGGATGGAAGGCAATTCCCCATAGTCCATAGTCATTCTCCAGGGCTGTCCTGGGGGTGAGGAATGACCTTGACCTCACCCCATCTCCCATGGAGGACTCAGCAAGCCTTTCCTCCAGGGACAAGTCCCGCATCCGGGCTGCCTGAGCAGGAACTTCCCGTCCCACAGGGTCGCAACGACCTTTGCTTTCTCCGGCCTGTGCTGGTTGGGGAACCGTCCACATCTTTCCCTCTCCACGGGGGTCCACGGGGGTCCAGCTCTCCGGCAGCTGCTCCTCCTGGTCTTCCTCAGACTCACGCACAAACTGCTCCACCGCACTTTGGAGAGCTTTGGCCGGCACCGTACCCTGCTCGCTGCGCCATTTGTCGTGCAGGGAGGCCTGCAGGGTCTCTGCTCCCACTCCCCACATAAGAACGCAGGATACAGTGAGGCCAAACAGGAACACCCAGGGAGCCATAGATGGGGGAGTCATACCACTATATTCTCGCTGGTGGCTGGGTTGGAAAAACAGGAAACAGGAGCCACACAATTCTCAACCCTCACTGCACCGCTTGCAGGCTCAGCCACCATCTTCTTGCTAGCCCCCATTTTCTGCTAGCGTAGCCACAGCAGTTATATTAGTGGCCAATGGCTCACTGGTTACAGCTGATGGCCAACTAGCCACAGCTGATGGCCATGCAATCACAGTTGATGGCCATTTACTACCTGAGCCAGCAGCTTTCTATGTGAGGCCGAGAGCCTGGAAACTGCTTTTTGGGGTTCTGTCCCCACAACATGTTTATTGTAGGTAACTGAATATTTGATGACTGATTGCCTTTTCTGCCTTCTTCTCTTGTTAGAAGAGCAGTAAATAAATATGTATTAGAGTTCAGTTTTTTAAAACAAGCTTCTCCGTTGTGTCGTGGAGTCAGTGGTGACTCAGCTGAGCCACTGTAGCTTCCGCTTGACAGCAGTTTCTTTCATCACAGGCCAGGTATCTAAGCGCAGACTGAGCCCCTGTTGTGATCCTGAAAGGTCTTCTGTACCAAAGCAATGTGAGGGCGCGAAAAGCTGACACTTAGGATGGAATTTGCCTCATCTTCGTCAGGCACAGGTGTGGCTGAGGCAGGTAATAGCGTGAGGGACAGCCAGGCACCTGACTCAAAGCTCTAAGTAAGTGACTGTTAGCGTGCGATCCGTTTCCTCCATCAAAGGTGATCATCACATTCCCGCACTTTTGGGGAAAAGCTGTGTGGATAGCCAAGTTATTCATGGAAATTATTCATGAAAAATTTAGGGTGGATAATAACAAAGAAGAGTTGACCTTGTGCTCTTGATAACCAGTGTCACTGAGCTGCAGTGACCTGTGGCATCCAGTAAGGCACCCTCTTCGTCTGTGTTAGAAAACTCTGGGCCAGTCTGGGTCCTGTGGGCTTCTGTACACCATCATCGTACATTCATTTTTATCGGTAGCTGTGACATGAACTGGGCTGGCGCTTTTGCACATTGACAGGACTTCATAGATTCTGGCGGATTCTTCCTGCTTTCATTTGACAAGCGAATCTTATCTGTTTTGCTTGTGTGTTACTAGTGGATTACCTCCAATGGTAATCTTAGCTCCAATATGTGGTGGCCCCATTCTGGACCATCTTACATACTAACTAGGTGTTACCCAGCTCTGTGTGTGCTAGTCCCAACTGTAGTTAATCATTTACTCTACAGTTTTACTTAGAAGCACATATGTATTTTATCAGAATCTTGACATTATCACACTCCCTCTTTATATGGCTTTGAAAAACTGTATAATCACTACCCAACATTTTTTTAATACTTTGTACCTCTTTCCTATTGAGATTTAAACACATCCATTTATATAATGTTATAAAGAAGGAAAAATCATAAAACATTTATTGAATACAGTTATTGAAAACTATACTCAGCCAGTCTTGTGCCTTATTCACTTCTTTATTTTCTATAAGATTTGGTTCCACCTAGAGTTGGATGTTTACTTCCCTTTGTATAAGAAGATTTCTCTCTCATTTTCATATGGACTTACTTCCCTCTTAGAGAAAGATAAATTCCAACAGTCTTGTAAACTAATTTTGTGGGGTTTTTTTCTTTCAAAGCACATGTTCTGCATGTTAAAAGCAGGGAAGAGAAACATTGGCCTCCTATAAAGTGTAATATGATGGCTGTCAAGTGGCTTTATTCAAAGACCTGGGACCAAACTGTTCGCCACAAAAGTGTACCCAGTTTGGGGGTGGAAGGGGTTGGTGATCAGGGGCTGATAAGGGTCACTCCTTGTAGCTACCAATCAACTCATCAAATGGCTTATTAATTTTATCCCTAAAAATAATTTCCTTAAAGTATGGATCTCTCAGGAAAATCTCTTCCTTTTAACATTTATATTGAATAAGCATCGAGGAGTCCTGTAACAAATGCCTTTATAAAACACAAGGCTATCTGGAAGAATTTGGCGTTTTATGGAAGATGGAGTTCAGTAGCTGCCCTTCTTTTCAGACCATTTTAATAAATAACTTTCTAAAGAAGGAGCCTTTTTGCACAGTTGGCTCTTCGGATTTGTTGCTGTAATTTTTATTTTAGCTCCTGAGATCCGATACTTCAGACCCGAGCAGAATGTCGTTCACGGAAGCATGACCTTTTTGTATAAAGATTACACAGTTGGACAAATGGTGGAGCCATGCAGCCACACATCTTTGTTTTCTTCTGAGGTTGCAGAGACTTTGCCACAAGCTAAATATAAACCTTTTTATAAGGCATCCACCCAAAATAAGAAACTCAATAATATTAAAATAATTATATTTACTTGACCCAAGTGTATTCTTTTCCATGCATACATGCTTTATGGGCTTCAAGAAGACTATACACCTTGTAAGTGTATTGTTTCCTATAAACTTTCATTTCTCTGTTAAATAAACACAAAGGCACCCTCCACACTTGTATAAAAGGGACACCAGTGTTTCCCATTTGCTGTGCGAGTGGCCTTCATAATGAGAAATAGTTGAACAAAAGAAGGGCCTCATTTGTCTTCAGTAAGGACTGATAAAGCTCAGGAAAGATTCTCTTCGACTTTAGAAAAATAGGTGACTGCTAGTCAGGGTTCTCCGGAAAGACAGAACCAGGAGGACATAGATACCGAAGGAGATGTATTCTGAGCTCACACGATGGCTCACACGGTGATGGGAACTGAGAATCAGCGATCTGCCATGTGTAAGCTGGTGGGACATTCCGTCTGAGTCTGCAAGCCTGAGAACAGGTGAGCTGATGGTTGAAATCACGTCCAAGCACCTGAGCTGAGACGAGATGTCCCAGCTCAAGCAGGCAGGTAGGAAACAGATGGGCACGTTCTCCCTTCCTCCACCTTTTGTGCCATCCAGGTCCCCATGGATGGCGTGATGCCCGTCCACATGGGGGTGCCCTCCACTGATTCCCATATTGATCTCGGCCAGAAACACCCTCACAGATACACCCGCGATCATGTCCAACCCAGGCACCCCGTGGCGAGTCAAGCGGACACATAAAATGAACCGTCACCAGTGACTAAAAGGACGTCGTTAAGTGTGCACTTGCGTCTCTGTCACGGTGCTGTGAGAGACGCTGGAGAAATGACCAGCGTGCTTGTGTGACTGCACTTCAACTATGTATTTCAGTTACTGATGTGTCTGCTGTCTCCGTCAGGCTGTCAGTTCTTGGGTCATAATAATGCTAATAATAGTAGCAATAGCTGTTATTTAGTGATTGCGTAACAAGAGCCTCGTTTACACCTTCTGTGGAGTGACTGAATGAATAAATCAGTCAGTAGATTCTGGGAAATCCAGTCTTTTGGAAAGCCCGTAATCTAGCATGAAGTAATACAACTCAAGCTCCTTGAGTCCCTTCAACAAGATTGTGCTTGCTTTTTCTGTAAAACGATTGTGAAGCTAGAAATAATGTCAGAGCTGATTAAATACATACAACCCCCTGTTAATTGGCCTCACAGAGTTGTAGTGACTCAAGTTCCTGGTACCTATACCCCCATTTAGGGTCAGTGCTGTTAGTGGTAAGAGAGGGAGGAGAAGTGATTCTCAAAAGCCAGTGGTAACAGCACTGAGACCTTTGTTTCTTGTCGTGCTTTGAGTTACCTGCCCAGACCTTCCGGGCAGTGAGAATGTGCGCTTAAGAAAGTAGATATTCACTTGTAAATTAGCTTAAGTAGAACAGTAGGTGGAAAACTTACAGGAAGAAAAATGCACCATGTGTTGTAAGAACGAGGTAAACCTCCTGTTTATAAAGTATAACCAGTTCTCTACTTGAAGGAAATAATCTAGAATTGACCATTTTAAGTAACTTCCGACCGCAGCTGCTAAAAGTGGAAAACTTTGCGGGTGGAAACAAACATCAAAAACACCACATCACCATAGCAGCTAAGGGCCACCCATCCATTTACCTTAAATGCTGACAGAGTGAGAGAGACAGAGCTTGGACACTGTCCCGGAAGGTCACTGGCAAGACGTAGGTGCCACTCAGTGTGGCATTTGGTGCCAAGTGAAAGGCCGTAAGAGACTCTGCAGTCCTGTGGACACAGAGATAAGTGGACCATAAACTCAGAATATTAAACCTTGGAGACAGTCTCCTCCGGGTGAGGACAAGCTCTAGGGGACAGTCAGTGGCGTGCCAGGCCTGGAGCCTAATAGCAAACGTTCCTTGGACCCTGTGCTTCACTCTACTTGTAAGTTTCTCTTGTTAGGACCGTTTTCTAACGATGAAATGCAAATGTGGTGGCTGACGTCAGATTTTGTCAGCTGGCGGTCAGTTTGTTTAAATGCTGTCAGTCAGCTGGCATTCAGAACAACTGGTTTTAAGGATCACTGAGAAATTAAAACATTTTTATAACTGAATCCTGCTTCCTTCAATCCATTCCAACCCTTCTACCAACAATCTGTCAGTGGATTTCACTTCCACAGTTGGTTGTTGTTTGTTTTTGTCTTTTTAATTTCTGCAAGCTTGGTGAAAGACATTAGGAAACGAGTCATACAAAGGTGACTTAAAGGAAGAATTCCCTCTAAAGAGTCAGGAAAGGCAAATAGCTTCTTTATTGGTGGGAGTGGCAGATACAATTAAAGAACTCAGAAGAAAAATGAGGTTATACTACCGAGCTTTTCTCCAGACTTAATCTTTAACACAACGAGCTTTGCGTATTTCTTTCCATATTTGGTTAATTTGACACACATTAAAGCTGCCTACTCTAGAAGGGCCTAACTGTATTCGAATTAAGCAGTAAAATATTTAACTGTGTTGCCTGAGGATTTATGGCACCGTGCCGTGTTGTGGAGGGATGGGTCTTCGGAGGTGGCGAGCGGAATTTAAAATCACCTTCATCCAAAGCTCTCTCACAGCAGACAGAAACCTGAATTCTCTTCTGGTGGTCAGAGCGCTTTAAATGACTTGTGACTTTCTCGTGGCTGATTAGTCATTGAACGCAAGAATTGTGAACCTCTGTCACTGGCCACAAGGTTTTGAAGGGACGTGTTTGCCTGGCCCCGAGAGTTCAGCCCAGGAAGGCTGGGTGGTGCTGGGGTGTGACTGAACAAGCAAAAGATGCTTTCCGGGAGAGGGGGGCTGGCGTCAGTGTCCAGTGCAGAGGCACAAGCTGCATTGGCCACCTTTATCCTGGAGCATTTAGAATATCCTTTGTGGAACGAAAGAAAGAAAACTTCCTGCTGTCGGAATAATGATGCCCTAAGGAGAAACATCTGTTCTCTGTCCAGTGCAGTGTGTGGAAGGGGAGCAGCTGTTCTCTGCTGAGAGTTAAGAGGTGGCTTATTCCCACCTCCACACTTCCGAGCACCGTGGAACGGACCACTCCCACTCTGACGTTGGGGGCTGGTGTAAAAAGGAAGCCCTTTATCTAAATATTTTAAATCCCCTCTTCCCCTATTTCAGCCCACGCATTCGCCTGTGGGATTGACTTAATAGAATGCATGTTTTCTTGTGAATTTGGGGCTTGGGAAAAATTCTTAGTTGGAGGATGAAGAGGGGGACGTTCAAAGTCTAAACACGTCTGGTATATGTAAGTCACATGCGCAGGTCAAGATGGGAGGTGCAGGTGCCCTCGGATTGTGGGGAAAGCTCTAGTTGCTCCATAAATTGTATTCCTTTGACCTTTTTACTTCACAAAAGATGGAGGTAAGGCCCAGTAGTGATATCCCAGATACTGGAAACCTGAGGGGTTTGGAGAAAGTCAAGGAAAAAAACATTAAATGGAAGGAACCTGGTGCAGATTTCTTAATTTTTCTTCCCTCTGCCCTGCACCAAGCTGCAACCCGTTTCCATCAGGTGACTGGGGTCTGGCTGAAGCAGTTCAAGTGCTGGCAGGGGATGGTCTAGGGAACGGGGAGGGAGGGGCGTCCTGCAAGCGCTGAGCCCCGAGCCTTGCAGGAAGGCCAGGAGAAGAACCCCAGCTCGCCCTGCTGGCCAGCCAGGGCACCTTGCCCAGGGCTAGTGTGGCTTTGTGGGGGTTGGGGCTCACTGTGGCCCAACTTTTCAGGAGGAGCCAGGAATCTGTTTTTGGTTAAACTCTCCCAATTTTTACACAGTATAACAAATTTCGTGATTTTCCCAAACATTCAGTACCAAACAAAAGAGACTGGAAGGCACTTCCAGGTCTGCTAGTTTTCCAACCCCGGTTAAGGGCTTCACACTCCTGGGAGATGTGGGGACCTTAAAACCGGAACTTCTGACTAAAATTTAGTGAAGGAAATGAGATTTTTCTCTCCCAATTCACTTAATAAGTGTCCATATTAACAATACAAAGCTGTGTAAGATACAGTCTGCCATAGATCCTGGTGCATTTAGGAGACAGGGAATTACGTCATAGGGAACTTGGTATAGTTTCACAGGTATTCCCAAGGTGGTGGTCTGCTCTGAAGGGCACTGGACCCTTTTCTGGGTGGGAACTATGCCTTAAAGGTGCCTGTCAATTACAGAGAGTGGGTACTTCACGGAGAAGCAGGGCACACAAAGGTCCATCCGTGAAAAAGAGCAAGGTATATATGAAGAAACTGCAGGCATTAACTACAATCAAATGATTATCAAATCAAGACTAAGAATGGTAATTTTAAAAAAAAAACCCTCCAAAAAATCAAAACTGGCTTCTCAAGACCTATCCCACTCCTGAGGTGACTCCCTGAGCATTTAATAGGCACCTGGGTGATCCTCCGGAGCGGGCCTGGGTGAATGTGTTCTGCTCGCCTCTGAGTGGAGCGTGTCCAAGCTGAGAGCAGGACGGTCGGCCTGCGATGGAAGCCGGGTGCCATTCCTTCACTGGCTGGGCCTCCAAGGGTGAGGAAACCAACCTCTGTGTAAGTCTCTGTGCCTGAAAAATGGAGCTTTCTTGGTGGTCTGAGAATTAAACGTAAAATGCTTAGAACACGGTCACTGCACTGCACTCCACAAGACTGGGGACAGGTCCTGAATAATTACTGTTTGTGACTAAGACCGGGGAGTCTTTGGGGCCTCACGTGGAGTCCTTAGCCCTGGCCCGTTCTAGATATAGTGTCAGCGCAGTCACCTGTCCCCTCTAGCTGGCTTCCCTGGAACCTTGTGGTTCAGTTTAAGAAAAACAGGAGTAGCTCCTACATGAAAAGGTTTCTAGTACATGACGTTCAAAAGAAAAGGTAGGCACAGCAGGCTGTTGCTCTGTGGCAAAGTGAGAGCGCTCTGAGAGTCTCTGCTGCCTCGGTGCACAGCTTGAGTCATTTTCTCCTTCCCCCCTTCCCCAAGGCTGCTGTGGTGCCGTCAGCCCAGACCCTTAAGATCACTGAGTTCAGCTTCAGTGACTTCGAGCTGTCCGACCTGGAGACGGCCCTGTGCACAATTCGCATGTTCACTGACCTCAGCCTCGTGCAGAACTTCCAGATGAAGCACGAGGTAGGAGTGCCCTGCCGGCCCCCGGGAGTGGGCACGCGCGTGTGTGTGTGCGTGTGCGTGTGCGTGCCTGCGTGCAAGAGAATTCGTTTGGATACTAGTATGGGATAGGGATTTCTAAGTTTCAACCATTGGTATAGTGTCACCTAATGCAGACCCGAGATTTTTAAAGAAAAATGATTAACCATTAAAAAGACGTTTATTGGGTTCTTGTTGTGTATCAAGCATGAGGTTGAAGACCTGGGGAGAGTTTTCCCAACAGTGAAGGTAGGATGTGCAAAGGCAGGAGGACAGAGGATTGGGGCTGGGGTGTGTGGGGCACCAGTGGAGGGGTGAGGGGATGGGAGAGTGGGGTACTGAGGGAGGGGCTGAGAGTGGTGAGGGACGCACTGGAGAGGAAGGTAAGAAGAGAAGCAAATTATGCAGAACCTGTAAGCTGCTCAGAGGAATTTGGATTTTTGTCCGGAAAACAGTGGTGAGCCGCTGAGGATGACACGTGGACATAATATCTAAAAAAGCCAGTCAGCGCCCTACCCCTGCCAAACTCCGTGTCTGAGAGCGGTCCTGCATCTCACACCTAAGTTAGTGTGGTGGTTAGCAGGGGGCTCTGGAGTCAGACTGCTCCCGTGCGTTTTGTCTCTACCCTTCAGGACCGCCCTGACCTTGAGCAGTTCCTCTGTCAGTTTCCTCATCTGTTAAATGATCAAATCATGCCTCCCCCAGAGGCTTAGCTGTAAACGCTTTGCACAGTGCCGGACGTAGTGAATGTGTCAAAGTGTTAGCCATCATTGTTACCGCTTATGTTTTATTTCCTACAGGTTCTTTGCAGGTGGATTTTGAGTGTTAAGAAGAATTACCGGAAGAATGTCGCTTATCATAATTGGAGACATGCCTTTAACACAGCTCAGTGCATGTTTGCTGCCCTAAAAGCAGGCAAACTTCAGGTACTTTTCAGAGCTAGCTATACAGTTAAGAGATTTTGTTGCTTTAGTAGTAAAATTTACAGCATGTTCTCTCAAGGTTTTTTAAAAGGTGCACTAATGATGATTGAGGATAATATTTATCACCAGTTCAAAATAAATTATATTTTAATGTAAGAAGGCTAGTATGGCAAAATACTTAGTTGCTAGCTTTCTTTCATATGTAATGTATATGGCAATTTAAAATAGTCTTTAAATAACTTCATGTTAAATGTAAATAGTGCTTGGGCAAATAAATATTTCCTTTAGAGGAAAACTCCACAGTATAAGAAAAAAAGTATCAAATTTCTCATGTTCACATTCAGCCTGCTCAAAAACCACTCAGGTACTGAACTTGGCTTTGTAGGTAAGTCCTGGGCTCTCTATCGCAGGTTCTCTTGAGCCTTCAGGTAATTTTGTAAGTATTATTTCATGGAAAAGGTTTGGTTTCGTACACATTGACCAGAGATCATTTACAAAAAAGATCAATGCAGAAAACGTTCAAGTGGTTTGTTCCTTTCCAGGCCAAATTTTATGCGTAGCTCTGCCCTTAAATTCTAACTTCAGTGGCACTCGATTAGTTATTCTAGGTAAGTGATTCCAGGCCTCCAGCATGTAACTTTTTAAGTCAGGGCTTCCATGCTTTAAAAAAGAAAAAAAAATCCTAAAAACGTTATTCTTTGTCTCTACTTTCATGGTGCACATTTGAAGTGGCTAGAGCTAGAAGAAAAGATTGTGGTCCAGGAAGCCATGTGAGAAACCATAGTTGTGTTGTCCTGTCACAGCAAACATTTGTAACAAACAGGGTGAACTTATTTTGGGGTGTGGGAAGGTCATAAGATTGTACCACTGAAGACTCTCCTTGCTTTTTGTGAAGAAGAACAAAATGACGATTTTTGTTTATGTTACAAATATTCTATTTAGCTTGTTGAGAGTTCCAGCAGAATAGAGCTGATATGAATTTCAACTTGTGTTTTCTTACTAATGAAGAACAGTAGTGTAGATAATGCAAATGGAAGATACTCTAAAATGACCTAATAACTGGCTATTATATATTGGCTGTTATATTATATACTGGCTGTTATATTATGCAACTTTTTAAAGCCAAATGTTCATTCCTAATCCTCTTTTTTCTATTGTTTGCTTGATATTCACATTGTCTGTGTGTGTTTACAACATAGACTCATAGCAGAGAGTGAAGGCAGCAGAATCTTCAGGGAAGCCCAAGTCAGAGGGAAAACAGTCACTGAAAGTTTATTTTGATTATTCCGTATACACACAGAGATCACTGAGAATTAGCGACATTTACCACAGGTGGACAGATGATGCATTGATTGAGGCATCAGCTTTTTCTGTTGATAAGTGACATTTGCAGTAATCCCATTCTGAAGATAACTGCTTCTGTGCAGAATGGGATTCCATCCTGAGTCCTCCATGACTGAAATAGAGAGGCACGGATGTAAAGCACCGAGAACGAATGCATGAGACTGAAGACAGGTGGTCTCGTGCCCTTTACCTTATCTCCTCCTGTTCCCCCACTGTGTCTGGTCCTGCAGAGCAAGCTGACCGACCTGGAGGTCCTGGCGTTGCTGATTGCAGCCCTCAGCCACGACTTGGATCATCGCGGCGTGAACAACTCTTACATCCAGCGGTAAGATGTTGTCCCAAAAAACAAGAATGAGTTTCCTTTAAATTGCAGAGTCATCTTTCTTAAAGTTAAGGCCGTGGCAAAATTTCATGATATACGATTTCAATTGGCCAAGGTCCCATAAGAGAAGTGGCAAAAATAACGTGAGTCCAATACTGTGTTCTGGCCTGAACTTCTGAACCTAGGAGAATCTTATTTCGTGAGATAATTACTAAGGGTTTTGCTTTACTTTTGGTATACCCAGCTTAAGAGTGTCATTAGAAAGTAATAAGACTAGTTCAGAGAAGATAGGGTTTCACCCTGGAATAGAAAAGAGAGTGTTGACAATGGTCGGCTCGGTCCCAGGTGCTTCGTGAGAGCTCCAGAGGAGGCGCCTTTGGGTGTAGTGAGGTCGTGTGTGCAGCTCATGGTTGGGGGCGTTGCTGTGGGGCCAGACCTGGCTTCAGGTCCTGCCTCTCCCAGTTCCCGCGTGACCCTGGGCTAGGGAGCTATCTCTCTGTTCCTCAGTTTCCTGATTTGTAAAATACAGATAATCACATCCCTGCCTTGCAGGGTGGATGTAAGTGTTAAGACCAAGGCCGGTCAGCACCAGGTAGAAAGTCCGGTGCGTAAGGAAGCGTTCAGTACATCTTACCAGCTGATGCCAGTGACAGCCCTGTCGTCAGCACCAGCCTGCTTTTTGGCTGATTGTGAGAGCAAGATACTAGCTTTTCAGATAAGTGTTTCAGGCTCCATTATAAATCTTACGTGACATTTGCAATGACAAATGAGATGATACAGGTGACATCACTTTCCATCAGATTTTCGAGCCACTGAGATATTTTTATTTTTCTGCAACAACTTAGTCGAAAAGCCTACATTTTCATGGCCAAATCTCTTAGTACTGAGCATTTTTTTTTTCATATGCAGTGATTCAACTACTGGGTAGATTTCTTAAGGAAATTCCAGATGTCTGATATCTTGAGGGAATTTCAGAAAGCTCTCTAATCACATTCCCTTTATCTAAATAAATAGAAAACTTCATGTAAAAAGAATTGTAGTGATGTAGCAACTGTGTCCTCTGCTGACCTTTGATGGGAAAAGATAGCAAGCTTGTGTTTGAGTGTCAGAGATTGGCTGTTTTCTCCTTAAAGTCTAATGTTCTAGAGAACTGACTGGGTGACATATCCTTTGTCCCCTGTGCTTTGTCATGTGGTTGCAATCCTGAGCCTCCTGTCAGCATGGGAGTAATTATGGAAGGGAACAAGAACGTGAAAAAATACAAGGAGGCCCAGAGTTAGGTGTTGCCCCTCCCCAGCAGAGCAGCACGGGGTCGGTGTCGTGCAGCTAGCGTACCCCGGAGCCTAAAGCTGCAGCCGACCTCAGACCTGGATGTAATGTTGCTGGTGTATGCTAGCTGCACGACGCCATGCCGCTCTGCTGGGGAGGGGACACACTCAGCTATTTCTTCCTTTGTTTATTTAAAAATCATTACCCGGAAAAACATCTGGAGAAACGTCATTGTCTCTTTCCAAAAAAGTCCTGGGAAAGAGTCATGGACTGTAGAAGCTTGCTTTCACACACGTCACAAAGCAGACTTCCGCCCAGTCCCAATAACGTTTTGAAAAAAAGCAAGGTCGTGTCAGATTTTTATTTCTTCCTACATCCCTGTGGTTTGGGTAGAGGAAACCAAGAATTTTGGGGGGGAGGTTATTTCAGGGACTCTTGGGAGAATGAAAGCACCACGAGCATCCCCACAGAAAGAGCTAACTTCTGGAAGGTCTGCTGTATCTGTACCACATGACATATTCAAACACTGTAGAAAGAAAACCAAGACAGTGAAAAAAGTCACAGAAATAAAAGAGATACATCAAAACGTGAAAAAGCTCTCACATGACAGCAAAGTTAGAAGCTAAACTTGTCCTATCATTAGTTCTTCCCGAGCAGCTTCTCAGAAAATTAATTTGAAGTAAGCTATTGTCGTATAAGTAGCTGTGTTTTGATGAAGTCTTTGATTGTTTGATTCCTTCCTTGATTGGGAAGCCTGCCCTTATGAGGGAGACTGCCAGGGTGCCAGAGACATATTTGGGGGAAGCATCCGGTCCCGTGCTTTCTTTCCCACATGGGTGGAGGAAAGAAAGTGATTTCATGTAGATGTTGAATTATTTTAAAAACAGGCAGTACTAGGAACAAAATGGCTGACGTACAGACATCTGCCAGACAAAGCTCGTGCTAACACTTGTCTCAGAGAAATGTCCTGTTAGGCCTGCAGTGACTGTCATTGATATGTTTATTTGGCTTGGTTCAGATTTGGTACTTTATCAAGTAATACAGTGAAATTATCCTTCATTTCAGGCAGATAGGTAATGGCCAGTCATAAGCGCCTGGCATTTTGCTAAACAGAAGGAGAGCTGTGAAAGTATAAACTGTGGTTCCTATTACCCAGGAATTTTCGTAGTCTCACAAAACAGGGCTGATCAATGTAAGAAGGTGTCTCATTAGTCCTGGGTTGTTTAATAACGGGGGGAGGACAGTTGAGGGGGGCAAGTGTCCAGCAGAGAAGGAGATTGGTCCAGACCAGCAGCGTCCATCTCCACTGTGAATGGGGGAAGTGACACAAACGGGATGATGAAAGTGGGGGGGGGGGGATTTGAGAGGAGAATTGGGGAAGACATTCCAGAAACACCAGCAGGTGGGCCGTTCCTCAGGACAGCAAGGGGGGCTGGCCTGGCTGGAGTCAGAGGCTCACTGACCAGGAAGCAAAGAGAGAGGGTGAGCAGGGGAAACCCGCACACCTCAGGAGGGACCGCTCTAAAACTCAGCGGTGCTTCCAGGTTTGACGTGAAAAGGCAGGGAGCCACGGCAGTGGGTGATGGAGACATTGTTTAGGAAGAAGCATCTGGAAGTAAGGTACAAGGAACGTGAGGAGAAATCAGAACCTCGGAGTTCAGCCAGTAAGCCAGGTGTATGGCGAAAATCACATATTGGCTAGACAGGAAGAGACTGAAGGAGAACTTTTTATTTCATATTGAACAGCTAGTTACATGCGTGAAGGGGAAAGAAATTGGAACAATGGTGGTGCCATTGATGAAAATGAAAAAGAACTAGGGAGTGTATACACACATGTGCGCTTAGAGGTGGGTGACAAGGAGGAAGGGTGGAGGGAAAGATAATAAGTGAGATGGTATTTGAAGAGGTGAAATGATCAATGTTTTTCGTGTTTGTTTGTTTGTTTGTTTGTTTGTTTTGAGATTAGAGCTTTAGTAAAATTAGAATAAAAGTCGAGCCCGCGTGTATTTGTCCTGGAGAACTCCTCTTCCCAGGGCCTTCTCTGCTCTACCGCAGCGACCAGACTGAGCTGGAGTCGGGGCCTGGCAGGGGGCACAGAGCGTCAGCAGGCTCTGCGAGGCTCGAAGGGCAGTAGACACAGCACGGGAATCACGATCTGTACAGTAAACTGGGGAGAGGTTGTTTTAGGGGTGACATGAGATCATCGCTGGTCAGGTTGGAGGGCTGGAGAGACCGGAGGTCTGAGTATGGATACAGTGCAAGCTCAGTTAGGCCTAATATACTAGCTTATGATAATGATAGTATAATAATAATAAAAATGGGAGCCAGTGCTTAGTGCACCCTTATCACGTGCATTTGGAACTCTTCTTAGCACTTTATACCAGGGGACCACGTGGTCCTTCCACCGCCAAGCAGTGGTTCTAATGGCCGGGGGTCAGATGCCTGGGTGCAATGCCAGCCCTGCCTCCTGCTCTCCCCATGTGACTTGGGCAAGTCATTTAACCCCCGCGCTGTGCTTTCTTCTCTGTGTAATAGAATAAAGATGAAAGGAGTTTAAGTGTAAAGTGCTCGTAACGGTACCTGATGCATATGACACGCTCTGCAGGCTGGAGCTGTTTTTGCAGGGGGACATTGTTAAACACAGGTAAGAGTGCAGGGTCTTGCTCTGTCCCCTGGTGGCTCGTGGCACCTAGAAGCCGTGGAACAAACAGGGAAGCCAGCTCTGTTACCGAGGTGACAGGAGACGACCACTAAAAGCAAGGAAGTCAAGGAAGTGGGGTCAAAGGCCAACAAGTCATCACTGGGTACCTGTGTCGTGCGGTGCGGGTGTGGTTACAGAGAACGGGGAGGTAAGAATCCCTGGCGCACAGAGCACAGTAGTGACGATTTGGGGAGAAAGTGTGCAGTAAAGAATTACATGCGCGACAAAAGAGTTGTTAAGACACTGGAGCCCAGAGCAGTGTCTACGGATGAGAAGCAAAACCCAGGACATTGTTAGAGGCCGTGAATAGGAACGCGGGGCGGCAGGAGTCGATTTCCAAGGCTTATATTCTAGGACACTGCTCTGATTTCTGCACTGGTGTCCCAGCACTGGTCTTAGAGGTGGGCCGAGCGGCAGGACCACATGAAGGGCGGCTGGTCCCTTTCTGCTCACTGTCAACAGGATGGGGACAGAGCTCTGCAGCTGCAGTGGTTCAACCTCAAGTGAGGGGGCAACACAGCAACAGGACGCACGATGCCTTGGTTTCCAGGAGCATTTTTGTAAATGGGCAGATTGGGGCATCTGTGGCCCTTTTATTGACTCATAAGCCCCTGCTGTTTAGACTATAAGGCCAGGCTAACGCACTATTTGCAGGGCAGGGAAAGCCAGGAGGAGGCGTTATCCAGCCCATACCAGCAGCGGTACCTTTGAGAAGTCGTCTGAAATCAGACCAAGACACACTCGCAAACGGTCAGAGGGAGAGGGGCAGCAGTACGTGAGCTCCCAGACCCCGTTGGTCACAGGTGACCGCCACAGCCCGACCTCCCCCACACTCCAGGCTGAGGGGCCAGGAGTGCAGACAGCCCGTGGTCGGGAGTGAGGGCTACTCACGGGAGCCCAGGGCCAGGCACCTCCCAGCTGGCACCTGCAGGAAGGCTGCTGGCAAAGCGCACGTGAGACTGGACAGTGTTGGTGGCCGGAGTCAGAGGTGGGGCCGAGCGTTGTGATGTGGTGAACGGAAGTGTCCTACACAGGATTCCTGTAAAAGATAAATACAAGCTACCTAGCACCATGCTGCTCCGTAAACGGTGGTGGTTATCATCAGGGGAGAGCAACTCTGAGGACTGAAGAGCTTTCCGGTCTCACAGGCTGGGGACTTACAAACTGCTGGCACCTGGCAGGTACAATGGGTACTAAACTCTTCCCGCATGGCCTTGAATTCCTGCATCATGAAAATAACAGCTGCTTTAGAACCGTCTCCTTTTCTAAGTGGACGGCCTGAGGAAGGCTGCAGTTGTCACGCTGAGATTGCCGTTAGCGTAGCTAGTCTGAGTGGTGAGAAAACGCTGCCAAGAGAGAGACTACAGAACGCGAGGCAGGAGCCAGCAGGGAGACCGCGGAGTCTGTTCATCCCAGGCCATTCTCCGGGTCATTCCATTGCCTCCCCTGCCTGGGGTACCCTCTGCACCTGGATGTGTTCCAGCCAGACCTGAGCTCACACATTTATACTCAGCTGGGTGTCCCTCAGGCACCTCAAAATCCACAGAGCCCGCTCGTGTCTAGTCCCCATTCCCTCCTTCATCCCCACCCGTCATCTTCTCCCTCGGTCCCCTCTCAGGAACAATGAGGCGGGATCTCAGCGTGATGCTGCCCGTCACCTCCCTCCTCCCCAGTCAGGCCTGGCGGCGTCAGGACTCACGGCAGCCGCCATCCCATCTACCCCCAAACGTCTCCCCGCTCACTCTGCTTCTTTCTGTGGGGTTCTCCCTCTCGTCCAGGCTCTTGCCTAGGTTGCTGGAACAGATTCCCAGTCGTCTCCCTACTAACTCCCGACAACCCCCTGCTTCTCCAGTCTTGATTCCAGCACTTGTATCTGTTTGTACAGATCTCATCTTACTCCATCCACTGTCTTACTCATCCATTGTCCAGTGATACACACATTATCTGAGCAACTCGCCAGGTGTGGGAGGGGCAGAGACAGGCAGGCAGCGGGCATTTGGGACAGGTTACAAACCAGCCAGGGAACATGGGGTCAGCCCCACCGGCAGATTGCACCACAGGAATTGATGAGATTAGCTGCTCTCTTGCCTTCTTTTGTTTCCCCTAAGGTTCGCCCACTCTGCTCATTTTTTTCTTGTTACGTTTCTTCAGGCTTGGGTAGCTACTTTCTCTCCCACAAATCAAATGCAAAGTAAAATAATGCTTCACATAGCCATCTAAACAAATGACAAATCACTCGTATTACCTGGCAGTTGTGTGGTGTTTTATTCATGAACTCCTGTCCTATAAATTTTGAGACAGACACTTTTGGGAACGTTTTCTTTTAAAGAAGAAGTTGTGGAAATTGTGCTTTCCATTCACACGTGAAGGGTCATGAGAAATCTGAGGTGGGGACAGTAATTCTCATGCTTGGGGACTTGATTTGTGACCGTCTGTTACATGTAATGAACTAAGTACAGTATCCCTCCCCCCCCTTCAGCCAAATAAATGGTCTCTACTGTTCTCCCTCAGTTCAGTTCAGAGAGCTTCCAGAACATTCCTGCTGAGCTGGTTCCACCTGGGGAACTTCTCTGACTCACCGTCTCCTTCCTTCCTTCCTGGGGCACGTGCCCCGACTGCCCCTCTCCTTGCTCACATTTTAGACCCGTCCATCTTAGGCTTTTCTTTTCGTACATGAAAGCACAAGGGAATACGCTGGCCTTCAGCCTTATTTCACAGGAAAAGGCCAGCGTGGACATTTGTTTCACATTATGAACTAATTATAGTTTTCAAATTGAATATTGTTACAACTATTTCAGAGATTATTTTTTCATGTTTAGAGAAATTAATCCTTTGTCCTCACCCCACGTACAATTTTGATCAATATTAAAATCAATGAGATTGTTCACGTTTTGAACCAGCAGCGGCTATATGGATATTTGAAAACAATTTGACTCTTTCTATTTATTTCCCAGAGGTCACCTCACTCTTTTCTCAGCAAAAGGTGAAAAAAGGGTCGGTTTGATGGAGTTTGTGAAGTAGCCTTTTTTAGTTATCCACAAGAAGAAATCAATAAACTGGCATATTGTGGAAACTGACCACTTTCTCTCTGTTCTTTCTTTCTTCTACACACGTTTTCAGGAGTGAGCACCCCCTCGCCCAGCTCTACTGCCACTCCACCCTGGAGCACCACCATTTCGACCAGTGCCTCATGGTTCTCAACAGTCCGGTAAGCACTGGACGGCGGGAGCCGTCTGAGCTGTATTTTTAAGCTTTGGATGTGTGCCCAGCATTATGATTCCCGAGTGTGCTTTATTCCTTTTTGGGTAAGGAAAGCAAAGCCGAAACACTGAGCTCCTCCCTGCCTCGCTTCTCTAGACAAACTGCCAGTGCGGCCTGGTAAGGGAGGCTTGTCACTCACCTCCACGGGCTTATTCCACACTATTCCAACGTAGAGACAAACTGGTGTTTTACGGCTCTCAGTGAATTCTGCTTTTTGTTGTTGTTGTTGCGGGGGCGACAAATGAAATGGTTGGTAGAACTCTCAGGTTTGCTTTCACAGGCGGTACCTTTTCCTCTTTTTATTGAAGCTTCTGACCATGAACAAACTGTCAAGGAATAAAGCAGTTCAACAGCTTGGTTAAATGAATATTTATCAGTATTTATCCGTGTGTGACATGCTGTGCTGTACATATTTATGGTAAGGAAAATAAGATTAAGATAATACATACCAAAATGATAGCAATGGTTGTCTTTGTGTAAATTATCAATACTTTCTACTGTCTTATTTTGGTTTCTCCATTATTCGCGCTCTCTGTTTTGTGCATGTGTTACCATCATAATAAGAAAATATGACAGTTCTAAGTACTGTGTTGCACAAGCACAACACATGGCGTATAATCTCAAAGCGGTTTTATCCCCACCTCTTCACGGTTCCCCAGTGGAGCTGGTTATCCCCTGAGCTTTAGAAGGAAACACAGGGTGGCCCATGGCTTTTCTGGTCACTTTCTCAGCTACTTCAGGTTTTGCACAGAGTGTACGATTCTCCATTTAGAAACCAGAACATCTAGTCCCGTGTAATAGTCCAGATCTTGACCTTGATTTATTTTCAGGTTCTCCCCTTACTGCCTGGTGGTTTCTTTCACCCCCTACCTTGTGTTTCTTCCAATTCCTCTGGACCCCCAAGTCCCCATGGAGTGCCATCCATCCCCTCCAGACTTGGAGGACAGAGGAGAAGGGCCAGAGCATTCGCTGCACCCTGGTACCACGTGAGTCACTCAGGGTGGCTGCTGGGTGCTGAAACCGCGTTCTTCTCTGATGGGTGATTTCATGACCCTGGCCAAACACCCTCACGGCGGTGTTTCCACCAGACGTCCCCTCATATGGTGACCATGTCTGTCCCATTTGTCACCATACGGTTCCTTCCTCAGCTCTGGAAACCTGATGGCTCAGGGGCAGCTCCTTCCTGCGAAGGTTTTCTTGAACAGGACAGCACTTAAGTCAATCCTGTGCCTCCAAAACTCAGACAGTGCCGGCCGTCCCAGAGCAGCGGCCTCTCTGCCGCGTTTTGCCTTCTAAACTTTCCAGACAGGAACTGGACACAAGCCCTGTGTCGCCCCACCCCAGCCCACTGCATTCTGAAGACACGCAGCGACTTCCAGCTCCTCTACGGAAGTGGAGGGGACACACTCACCCCTCACTCAGCACCTTGCTGTGGGGGAAGGGCAGCTCCCTTACAGATCCCACACGTGGTCTAGTAAAGCCTGTGATTGCTTAATGTAAATTCATTCATCCATGTGCGGTTGGCAAGCAGGGGCGGTGTCAGCATAATGTGTGAGCTGTGTTGTCATACACATGTTCTCCTGGGTAAGGTGCCAGAGTGACGGCAGGTGAATTCTGGCCTTCAGCAAGGAGAGGAAGCCCTCCATTTGGTGCCGGCACTGCAGCCCTCTCCCTTCTGTTGTAAGAACACTGGACATGGTCCTTGCCCGCGGCGACCCTCCCTTTGTTCTGCTGAGGGCTGCTGGGAGGTCACTCGTCCCTCGGTGCCCATAGGAGGAGCCCCTCTGCCTCTGGGCCCCACAAACCAGCACTTCCACGTGATTGTTTCCGTGCATCTTTACTGTCCCCAGCGGCCAGCCTCCAGGGCCAGCCTGGCTGCCTGCATTACCTCTGGACGTGCCCAGTGCTTGGCTTGCTTTGTGCTCTGGCTGTAAAGTTGTGTGGGCTTCGGGTGGTGGCCCCAGTACTGTTTTTCCCATGAGCCACGTTATTTTTAGTGTGTAGTTTTTTCAGAACTGAGACTTTTCAGGAATGTGTATTCGTGGTATAGCAGAAACATCTGTACGTCCTTGGAATTTACTATCTGTGTCCTTCGGCTAAAATTTTCATTTTAATATCCTGTTCAGTTTTTTAAAGAAAATATGCTAACCTTCTTTTAAAAAAGCATAATTAACAGTATTCCTATTGTGACCACCTCTGTTATTAGATGAGTTACTACGTCATGTGTAATCACTTAACATGACGTGTGAGGAATGTGGTTGTATACGTGGCTGGCCTCAAATCCTAAGACCCATGAGTACATTCTGTCTTCTGAAGCACCAGCACGTAAGGATTCAGTGTCTGCTTTGGGAAGGGGATATAAAAATATAACACCAACATGGTTTTATCCTACAATAAATGAAAGTCTCAGAAGGTATTTTCTGGATAGTTTTCTGTTTGGTCCAGAATCCACAGTGATTTAATGTTTTGCATAATGTTTATGGTTGTACTCACAGCCTCGTCAGTTAGATCTGTGCCTAATTCAGCATCTCGTCCTCCGAGCACAGGTTTGGCCCACGGGGCACACTCACAGCCCCGCCTTCAGGACCAGTCCTTCCCTCCTGCTCCCTTCCCTGAGCCTCTGGGCTTTCCTAGTCCTGAGGGGTAGGAAACACACCTGCCTCAGTTTGCACATGTTGTTTGAGCATATCCTGAGCACCCAAGTCATGTTTTACTTAGTTCAAGGTTAGAAAGATGCCTTAAATCGCAGGTAAGAAATACAAAATGCTTAGGTAGTACACACTTTTCATTATTTGCACATGGATTAGCCATTGTTTAAATCAGGGCTGTTCAAACTGTGGCCCGCGGGCCAACTGCGGCCCATGATCCATTTTTTATTGGCCCGCAGCAAATTCCAAAAATATATTTAGTTTACTTAAATAAACCAGGTGAGGCAATACGTACTTCACCTTGAGTGAGTGGCCCGGCTGTCTGTGTATTTTACCGCATAGGGCCCTTGGTGAAAAACGTTGAAAAAAGTTTGGACACCCCTGCCTTAAATATTCTTTGTAGGTGCTCAGCCCACGCTTGCCCTATACCAGCAGGAAGCTCTGCTGGCTCATGCTGTCCTCTCATCTGTGTCGGCATGCTCCTAAGGGGTACACAGTCTCCCCAATACTGATTGAGTTAAAACCATATAAATTTGCCCCAGGATGTAATTGGATGTATGACAAGAACCACAGGAAAATGGTTTTGTTAATCACCAATTGTTTAAAAGTTTCACCACTGCGGTCTTCATGTCCGTTAATGTGGCTTTGGTTTCTTTCAGAGTTTCATTTGCAGTTAGATTGCCCAAAGGGAAAGGAGATGCAGTCAGATTTTAGGCCTGGACTAAGTCCCCAGGTGTGTGGTAGTTGGCAGAACTCACGTCTCTAGGGAGATGCACCATCGGGAGGCTGTGTTTTCTTCCATGACAAGGCAGTGGGGTGGGAGCATAGAAGCTAAACATTACTTCATGGGATTTGCTGTAAGAAAGCAGAGGGCCTCCTCATGCGTGAGCTCAATCCTAGGCGTGTGTCTAAGACCTGTGACGATTTTCAAATTGCGTTCTTGTCAGCAGTGTCTCCAGGTGGAGTGCTAACAATGGTCTTCCTGTCTCTCCTTTTTTATCAAGGGCAATCAGATTCTCAGTGGCCTCTCCATTGAGGAATATAAGACCACATTGAAAATCATCAAGCAAGCGATTCTAGCTACAGACCTGGCCGTGTACATTAAGTAAGTTGTTTGCCTTGTTACAGACTTTTAAAACCCACATTGGGAATCATTTAGATGGCAAGGACAGAGGCGCTGGCAGAGCTGTCATTGGACTATGGAGCAGTTTCCAAAGGAGGCCGAGCAGTCCATTGGCTTATGTAGTTAGTGCTAGAAATACAGAGCATGGAGTTAATGCCGATGTTTACCCTCTGCTGTGTCTCTGAAGCCCTGTACTAAGCAAATGACCCTCTCAAGGTCATTCCAAGGAGGCTCTCCAATCTAAGGATTATGTAGGCCCCTTGTTTTTCCACTTTTCCTCCACTCCCCCAACTTCTGACCATTTCACGATTCCTGATACTGCCATCCAAGCCTCCATGGGCGGGCAATGGAGCTGCAGGCCAGACAAGTAAATGTTGTTCCTTTTTATTTGATTTTGGCCAAAGAAGAGTACTAATATAGAACTTTAAAATTACTTACTCAAAAACTCAAGTGGGCACTGGAGTGAGACTTACGACGTGTGCCTGCATCGTGTGGGCAGCCTGTGGGGTGTGGGAGTGAGGCCAGCAGGTGGTCACTTTCCCTGGGGTTCCCCCTCCATAAGGGGTTCACGTCTGTGCTTTCGCCACTCTGTGAGAAGGGAAAAGGGGTGGGGTGAACACATGGGCGCACACATCACATACGCTCTGTCGTACATCTGAGGGCAACTGCACCTAAAGTGTCTGCTTCTTCGAATTTTGGAGCACTTTAAAGTCAGTCAGGGTCATAAAGAATTGAGTCAACTTCACCTGCTTCAAAATGATTGGCGAATAAGATTATAGATGACTGAGAGTTTGACAAATACCTGTAACCACAAAGCCTTCCCACCCTTTCCAGGCCACAAGGGTCTCTCTTCTAAACCCTTGTGAAACCTGCGTTTCCTTTGTGGTTCTTAAGCACAGACAATCGATTTTATGATATGACTTCTCCTGTTTATCTGGTGTCTGTGGCTAGATGTTAAACACTATGAAAAGACTGATGTCTTATGACTTCCTGAGATGCTAGCGACGCTGGGTGCATACAGGACGTAGTCACTACATGTGTGAATGGCTACTCGCTCCATCATTCTTGGTCTTTCTTTGACAGCTTTATACGGACATAGAGTAATTATCATCAACTTTTTTTTACGCTACATCATAATATATGCGTTATATGAAATGAAACTGAAACCATATAGATCTTATGCCATTTAAAATTTCTTAAATTATTCTTGGCATCATGTTTTTCACTTCATATTGTTTCATTTTCTTAAAATCATGTTCAAGAATTGAAATTACCATTATTTGTGACCTGTACTAGGTGAGGTTTGATGTTTCATCCAAAGAAAATGGTACAGAGGGAAAAAAAATGAGGTATTAAAGATTTTTAAATGATGATTTTTTGGTTGGGTTCTAAGATGAGTAAAAACCATTAGAGATGTATTTCCCCCAAGTTGACTCCATGATTCTTTGTGGACCAAGAAGATAAGAGCCTGGGGACTCCTCATAACTTCCAAATGTTTTCCTTTATTTTCAAGGAGGCGCGGAGAATTTTTTGAACTTATAAGAAAAAAACAATTCAACTTAGAAGACCCTCACCAAAAGGAGTTGTTTTTGTAAGTAAGCTTACTATCCTTAAAGCTAAAGTTTTGCTTCCCAGTTCATTTTACCACTATCAGATTTTCTTGCAATCATCAGTTACAATGTGATGAGCTTAGCGGCCGTCAGAATTCTCCATTGTTATACAAAGGGTCGAATATGGGTATTTAGCAGAAAAGAAATGAATTTGAAAATTGAATAAATCTCTCCTTTGTTCTAGAAGGAGCTTTAGAATGTGGTACAGCATCAGTACACTGCTCACGGGTCCATTGTTCATATTCCCAGTTCTTTGTCACGAAAGAACTGAAAATAGCGTCCTAGAGACTCAGGGTGCAAGAAGGTGGCTGTGAAGTGTTTCCCTCCCTTGCACGATGGCCGAGGAGCACTGTCAGGGCCGGAGTGCTTTCAGGTTCTTGTTTTTCCTCCCCATGCCCTGGCCTGGCCCCTCCAGCAGCCGGGAGTGCCGTCTTCGCTATCACCATGACTACCTTGCTGGCAAGAACGCGTCCATAAGAAAGAACAAAGAGGCAATTGTAAAGACATAGCGATACTAAGGACAGTGCTGTTAGATTCTGAAGTCAGCATTTCTATAAGTAGATTTTTATCTGGCGTTCAAAGATGCTCACGATAAGGAAACAATACACAAGCGCCCAGCTGTCTGTCCCATAGTCAGCTTCACTTAATAGTCTCAACACGTTTTCCTGAACAGCACCTTAGAAAAGTGTAGATATGTTACTGCGATTAGTGCACGGCTCTTAATAACAAAAAGGAAATCCAAGCAATTCCAAGTGTGTGCCTCAGTTTCACCTGTCCCGTCCTCCTCTCTGTGGCTGCGGGAAGCAGTTCTTGGGGGTCTGTGCTCAACGTCACCTCTTGCACCCTTTGCTGTGCTGACTGTGTTAAGGTTGTATAGGTACAGCATTCGCTGGGGGAGGCATGTTATTGAAACCCTTCATGCAAAGGTCTAAACCAGGGGTGTCCAAACTGCGGCCCTGCGGCCCGCAATCCATTGTTAGTTGGCCCACAGCAAATTCCAAAAATATATTTAGTTACTTAAATAAACCAGGTGAGGCAATACATACTTCACCTCGAATGAGTGGCCCGGCTGTTTGTGTACTTTACCGCATATGGCCCTTGGTGAAAAACGTTGAAAAAAGTTTGGAGACGCCTGGTCTAAACAGTGTTTAGAACAGTCCGCTGCACTCACCTCTCTCAAGAGAGTCGGTATAAGGGACGGAATAGTGGCAGAAAATCAATTTCTTTGTGACCTGTGTACATTTAGGTTGGGTTTTCCAAGAGGGACAAGTGATTACCCTTTATCTTGAGTGTCTGTATCACAGCGATGGCCTTTTGCCTGTTTCTTCAAATTAAAAGGATTAAATGGCACATATTTGGATGGGACGTGGGAAACACTGCACAGGAAACAGCCATTTTCAGGCAGTAGTCACAGTACTAAGTTCTAGGGGCAGCCCGGTTCCTCTGCTCTAGCAAGAGAAGGACCCAGAGCACTGTCCTCCTGTTTCTGTCCCTCGGCTTCTCCACAGACACTGCTTTTCACATGGAAGTCACTGCATGAGGGAGCGAGTTAGACCACCCACTGTAATTCCTGCTCTCAGGACGTACAGCAGGATATCCGATATTATCTTTTAATGTCATTATTAGTAAGCGATGGGTTTTCATCATACTGCCCCTGAGAGTAGAATACCAGCGTGAAAAAAAAAATATAGCAATAGCAGGCAAGTTTTGCTCAAACTTTAATAATTTCTCCTGTGCCATCTGGGTCTAAATGAGGCAGTTGGAGGGCAAATTCTAATCGTTCACTGGGTAAACCATGACCCTCTGATATCACAGTATCATCCCCATTTCTAAATAAATTATGTTTCTTTAGTCTTTATAAACTGCCCTCCTGTAGTTCAGAGGGTTTAATTTAGCTGTTTCACTAGTAGCTATTTACTGAGGTTCTACATTCGCATCAAAGTAAGTAGGACTTACTGGGCACCTTTCTCCTGTAACAGAGCGATGCTGATGACGGCGTGTGATCTCTCTGCGATTACAAAGCCCTGGCCCATTCAACAACGGGTATGTCGCTTGGTGACACAGAAGTCACTATTACAAAGTCAAAATAAGACAATCCTTCATTCTTAAAGGGAGCTTCGGAAGTATTTGTAGAACTTTTTGTTTAATTGTTAAGTATTAAAAGAACATAATTGGACATAAACAAGATTTCTTTTTTAGAAGATTCATTAGCACCTAATAATATTTGTAAGATGTATTAAGAGAATATCTATCTTAACACAGCAAAACCCTAGCTGTTGGTAAGCTTCAATTGCAGAACTACTCTGCCTCACATAGAGATGTTTTTAGCAAATCCTTTTAATAATGGAAGAGGGAAGGATTTGTATTTTCGTTTATCCTTTCTTTATTCTGACTCAAATGCTGAAAAGGTGGAGTGACGAGTTTGGGGTCTGGACAGACAAAGCAATACCAGAAAGCCTCTATAATTAAAACAGTTTGGCATAGGTGACAGACCCGTGGAACTCTACAGAATTGCACAGAACGTTGAGAATTGCATAGAACATTTAGTATGTAATGAAGATAGCATTTAAACTAACTGAGGTAAAATAGGCTTTTTACTAAATAATGGTAGGATGATTTTTCCATCTCCATAGCCAGATGGCAAAAGACAAAATCGTATCCACTCTGCACACTTAAATTCTAAATGGTGCATAGGGTCCGGTGCAGAGAATTGAACCACACAAGAACTAAATAAAAACATTTGTGGATTCTTATGTAACCTAGGAATGAGAAAATTTTTCTAACTGGGGCTCAACATGCAAAAGCAATAAAGGAAAAGATTGATAAGTCTGAATCCATAAAAATGAAAGAAATAAAAACTTTGCATGGCAAATGACGCTATAAGCAAAGTAAAAGACAATGAGAAACTGGTAAAAATATTTGCAACTTCTACCTGATAGATAGTTAGGATCAACAACAACCAACTTAGAAAGACTGCTTTTAAAAAGGGAGGAGGAGCCTGCAGATTGAAAAACTTAGAAGGCGTGTCTGTGGATTGCACCCTATGCACCTGTTTGGCCCTGCTCTTCCTGGCACAGGACTCGCTACTTTGTTCCCACCAAGTGCACGGGACTCGCTACTTTGTTCCCACTAAGTGCTCCAGTTGAAATAACATGTTACTTTTCTCTGTGTCCTTACAGACTCTAGCCTTTGTGGTTAGGCTCGCATTTAAAGCAAATGAAATACAGTTTCTACTCCTTATTACTACTTTATTCTAATTTTACTGATGGGATTGAAAGCTACAGATTTCAGATTGTATTATCTCCATTCAAAGTCTTGTTTACAATTGCCAAAACTTCCTGTGTTATTTATTTCAGATAGCAGAGCTTGTAGCGACTGAATTTTTTGACCAAGGAGACAAAGAGAGAAAAGAACTCAACATAGAGCCTACTGTAAGTATGACACCTTGTTGGTAGGAATTATTCAAGTACTTTTCTATTGTAAACTTTCTATGCTTCAATGAGATCTTTACTTAGGGATGCAATTTCTCATTTTAATTTTTAAAATATTTTTCTCATTAGAAGTATACATGTTTATTACAGAAAACAAAAGCAAATAAAAAAGACGCCTTGAGTCATATTATACCTACTTTTCTATCATTTGCTTTTTCCATTTAAATATCACGAGCCACTTTTCATTGTAACAGAAGCTCTTTCATGCATTATTTATAATGAGTACAGAAGTAGGCGTAACTATAACATGCCACGTCCTGTGGTGTAATGTTTGCAGTGTTCACTCTTACGGATGACACTGCGACAAACATCTGTGTTAAATGTGTGCCTGTTTTCACTATCTTGTTAGGATATGTTCCCTGAACAGCTGTGTTGAAGGGCCCACAGCTTTCAAAGGCTTCTTTTCTACATAGAGGATGGATCTGTGAAATAGAAAAAAAAGATTCTTCTCAAACCATTGCTCTCTTTTGGAATGAGTGTGGCTGACAATGCAGCAGTCATGTTTTCCGACGCAGATGAACATGTAATGGTTAAGAGAGGCCCCTCCTGTGTGCAGCCCCCCCACACTGCTCAGTGTCCCCCACTGCACACATCCTGTGTGTCACTCGTCTCTCAGTCACTCCGGCTTCTGTCATGTAAGATGGGCTTGCTCAGAAGCTGCGTGGCATGGTGGCCACGGCAAAGGAGTTTGCGTCACTTTAAACAAGCACGGAGGCAGACTCGCTGCCTCCCGGCATGCTGGGCTCGTCTCGTCTGGTGCTCCAGTCACCAGCGGTTGGGATGAGCGGCAGTGGTGTTTGCACAGTCCGCCCTCAGACGCTCTCTGTGTGAATTGAACTGTGATGAGCTGTGGCCTCAGCGCCTCCTTCCAGCACGGAGGGTGTTTGCTTCCATGTCAGCAGGTGATTCAAAGCCTGTGTGTTTCCAAACATACATCACTGGTTGATTCTGTGTCACCAGTGAACTTGAAGGTGTAGGTCAACTCTGGGTCCGTGTCAAGTCTAGGTCGGCTCAGGATCAGTGGTCACTTCTAGGTCAGCAGTCGGCTCAGGGTCGATGGTCAGCTCTAGGTCAGGGGTCAGTTCCGGGGAAGGTGTAGGTCCTGTCACAGCCAGGATGGAGGGCAGAGGATCAGGACGTCCCTGAGCCTGGGGAGTGCGGGAAGCCCTCAAAGGTAAGGAGGCAGGGGGGCCGGTATCAGGCCACGCTCAGCTGCCCCGGCGACTCGTCTTCATGGAGCCGATGTGCTGTATTCTTCCAGCAAATGCATCTGTGTCTCTGTTTCTGTGTTTTCAGGATCTCATGAACAGGGAGAAGAAAAACAAAATCCCAAGTATGCAAGTCGGTTTCATAGATGCCATCTGCTTGCAGCTGTATGAGGTATTTGTGTGAACACTACTGACTGTTACACTTAGAGTGGCATGCACTAAAACCTAGCGTGAGCTGCAGTGACTGAAGCTAGGCTTATATTTATCGTGTCTTTCGCCAGTGAACATGCTGTGTGCATTGAACAAGGAACACATATTTACAATGTGTCAAAAACTTGAATTCAGTGTATAACTACCTACTGTGTGCTCAGCTCTGGCCAACTGCCATAGGGAATATTGTGTGCACACTCTGTTAGCACTAAAAAGTGGAAGTTTTGGCCTAAAGAAAGAACAGTAATTACCCACCTCTCTTGTATACTGTAGCTTTAATGTTAAGAACACTTTTCTATGAGGCTGGAAGAATACTGCGAGTTTCCATTTCCACACACCTGCTGGTTGGGATTTTTATTTCTTAGGTAAAGAATTCTCCCTAAAGCATCCAGTTTACTAGTTTATCTGTTTATGGCCCAAGTTCAGAAAGTAGATGCTGAACTTGGGCCATAAACATATAAACTAGTTTTAAGAGCTTAAATGGGAAACTGTCTGAAGTTTCATCCTGGGAAAGAGCATTTACCGTGAACTTACCACAATGTCAAGGCCATTCCAGGGGAAACCCGGGAATCTTATACCCAGACATTTCCCAGATCCAGGAACTGAGTGTGAAGCTCGTCTTCCAAGGGATGGAATAGCTGCCCAAGGCGGGCAGGCCATCAGGAGTCCAGTTCTCTCCTGAGTCCAGGGTTCTAGCCATCAAAGGGATTTAATAAAGAAGCTGCAGCCGCTGAGGGAAAGAGGAAAGGACCGGAGACGCAGAGGGAGGGGCGAGGGGCTGCCTCGTGCCCGGGCGTCTCCGTCTCTGCTGTGCTGCTTGTTTGCTTCTTTGCAGAAGTGGCCTCGACAGTTCCCACTACCCCTGAATTTCTGTTCCTTCTGTGGCAGACACTCTCCTAAGTGACAGGACTAGGAGTTCCTCAGCTGAAGACACTAATGTCACTCTTGGTTTTCTCTCATTTCTGGAAATGAGTCCAAATAACAGATCTCCCATGACAGAGGTGATCTTTCTGCATTTCATTTGTGTGCAAGAATCCATCTCATTGAATCTGCTCTTAAATTCTACGCGTATTGATAGGTATTTCTTACTAGTGTTTATTACAGAAGTAATAATGTTCTCATTATATAAAAAGACAAAATCACTTACATTCCACTATCCGGGGAGCCACTGTTCACATATCAGTATGTACACGCTGCCACTTTCAGTGAACAAAAATCGCTCGTTACAATTCATAGTACATCATAATGTGCAGCTTTCTATGTCACGTTTTTCTCTGACATCGTTAAACTCTGCAAGATAGTAACACAAGTTCCATAACCTTGTTGGATATGTAAGTCAGTGTTTCTCTAGTGTAAGAAATCTGCAGTGAACATTGTTTTATCAAAATACTTGTAGCACTGTAGTTGCTAAATAATAATTCCATACAGAAGTATGAGCTAATGCTTATTATATTCTTGGATAAACACTGATGTAAGCACATTGTGTAAAACCTTTTTGTAGAAAAGCACAAAACAAATCCGCTCCCACTAGTCCCGGTCAGGGAGGGCCTCCTGCCCAGCGGCCCCACACGGCCACCTGCAGGGCTCAGTGACGTTGGCCGAAGGGTGTACGCTCAGGTCTGTATCCCTAAGAGGAAGCTCTCCTAAGTCCTAAGTGACCTGCGTGTGCTCATGTGGCATGAAGCCCCAGCGTGGCCTGTGGGGACATGTGTGGCCCTGGGCTGCCGGCCTGGGGACGGCTGCTCCCTCCCAACCTGCCCTCTCACGGCGCGTTTCCTGTCTTTCCCTAGGCCCTGACCCACGTTTCGGAGGACTGTTTCCCTTTGCTGGACGGCTGCAGGAAGAATAGGCAGAAATGGCAAGCGCTGGCCGAGCAGCAGGAGAAGACGCTGGTGAACGGGGCCAGCGGCCAGGCCAAGCGCAGCTGAGGTCCACCCGTGCGAGCGTGGCTTCCAGACGCACGTCTGCATCCTCCCGGGGTGCTGGGCACTGTCCAGGTGTGGTGTGTGCTTCCACTGCTGTATTTTTATTTTTGCACAACTTCGAGAGCACAGCACACAGTGTCTTTAGGGGATCCTTCCATAGTTCTGTGTATTTGTTTTATGCCACTGAGTTGCGCTGACCGACACATGGACGCCTCAGCCACCTGTGCACTGAAGGTGCGGGCTGCATCCTCGCCCTAGGGGTGGGGGTTTTGCTTGGAGAGTTTAAATGATTGGTTTTGTGTTTTTGGAATTATCAGTCTTTCATGAGTGTTTGGAATCTTTTCTTTCTCGAAAATAGGCTAGGAGCAAATTGAATATAATCTGTGCCATTTAAAATCTTCGGAGGGTAGAGAAAAATTGTGGGCTGAGTGGATTTAAGGAGGAAGAGGGACATTTATCAACGATGTATCACCTTAACAAAAAAGTTAAAACTCTGAAACAAATGGAAGGTACTGCAGGGCAGTCTTGTAAAGCAAAAGTGTCCTTGAATTATCACTGATTTTATTGAGAGACCAGTGGGACCCAGAAATGGAATGTGTGTCAGTTCCATTGGAAGACACTTCCGAGAGACAGTGTTTCGAATATTGATTCCTTTTTTTATGTGACTTCTTCATTGTTCATCTTCCAAACCATCATTCATAAGTGAACAGTTTAAGTCTCAGCAGGAAAGCAAGAAAACAGTGATCATTGGAGCACAGACCTGAAGTGAGATACGACAGTAGGTGAGAGGATACAAACCGAATCCTTTTTTTTTTTTTTTTTTTTTTTGGTCAAATGAAGGACAGAGTCAAGCTTTAATTATATAAACAGCAAAAGGCTGTCCTTGGCATTGGGGTCAAGAATTAAATCGAGGGAGCATCCGGTAAGAAACATGAGGCTGTACTGAGTTTGTGACTGACAGGCTGCCCTGTTGGTCTATAGGACCAGTCACCCCTGAGGCACAGCGGTTGGGGCATGTCCCCTGACCTGGCCCTTGCTTGCAGGTGGTGGCATTTACTTCTCACAGCTGTCAGTAGTTTAGAAAACGTTAACGTGTGCTTAGAATTGGAGCCCATTTCACTGGTATTCCCGACAAGTGTGCTCCTAACATGATTTACTGAGCAGTGGAGAAGTTGAGTCAGGCCACTGCTGCGGGACAGGAATATCTGCCCCTGATACCTGGGAGTGTGAGTAGGAAGAGAGCTGTTAGATGTGTTAATTCCCGTCCCCACCCACCAAAAGTTTCTGAGCTTGGATGGAAAAATCTCGGGGTTATGGGAATGCAGCCTTCTTAGGGACTTTTCACTAAAACATGTTTTCCATTCATATCATTTTTCTCTAAAATGCCTAAAATTCAACACGTTTGTTAAGTTTTTAAAGTGCAGTGTGTATCTGTATCTTGACATGATGTAGCTTTATTCTTACCAGTCAGGTAAAAGGGGAGTGGGTGGGCCAAACAAATTATATGGCCGTTATTTTGTAGTAGTGAAGGCTAGTCTAGAAAGTTATCGACCGTTTAATGCTATATGTATTATTGTCACAATACTTGTATTTTCAGGATGTTATTCTATTTTTACTTTATGTCATACAGATGAGATCTGTAAGGTCCCTCTTGGTGGCACTGGTGTGTAAATTACAGACTGTCACTGAAATAATGTGCCCACATACTGGTATACACAGAGTTCCTTAGTGCAGAAAACTGTTTGAAGAATAACAGTCTTTAATAACCTATCTTTTTACTGTACACATGTGACTTAGCAGTTATGCTAAAATCTATTGTCACACACTTTAGTAGTTTGTTTAGACCCCTCTGATATATGTCACTGAGATTTTTAAAAACATACTAGACTAAATGGATGATATAGGTATGTGTGTCATTTTAACAAGCAAAAAGACATATTTAGATTAGAAATTGTTTGGTTTACCTTTAGATCATGATTGATTTTACTTTACTAGTTTAGAAATTAAAAGAAGTTGGGCAATGCCATGCCTATTTTATTGTTGGGTGTTTTAGTTCATACAGAGATACTTCTTTAGGACTGGTTAGTTGGTTCAAATAATTTTTAGGAAACTCATTCCATACATGGCTTAATACATGGTACATGGGCACAAATCAGAGTCTTCATTCTCATGTGAATATTTCCTTTCCAGTATCTTCTTAAATTGGAAAAAACTGTCCTTACAGTCCTACCCACCTGACCCTGTATTTATATCGCCCGTAACTCGCAAGAAGTCGCCTGTGTACCTGATTAGATTGTTTTTGTTATAGCTGAGTAACATCACTCCATTTCAATTCAGTTTTCAGCCCGAAAGGCCCCACTATGTTACTAAGTTGTTGAAAAGAGGTCTGTGAACTTGCCTGGCCTTGGATATTTCAGGACTGGCTTTGGCCCGTCACACCTGTGTGAACTCGGTAGGTCACTGGATGTCCGTGCGTCTGGACACACTGTGCCATTAAGGGGGTGTGCCTGGATGGAAGCCTCTGCCACATGTCACAGAGGAGTCACAGCAGACAGCTCCTGTGCCGGCCCTGCTGGGCCCTGGAAACCACTGTCACGCTGGGACATGGGGCCACAGAGCTTGGTGACCTAATCCCACATGTTACTTCTTAGGTTGAGTTTCCAACACTGAAAAACAAAAGAACACATTTATCCGGCTTCTCACGTAGACGGCTGGTGAGTGTGCGGTTCAGAGCTCTGTGGTACGGACCCTGGGTGGCGATGTCACCATGAGCTCTTACTGGTTACGAGACCCGTTTCCTCCACCAGCAGAGCAGGTCTGGAGGCAGGACGCGTGTGAATGTGGGAGGAGCCTGGTCGCAGATGCTTTCTTGCCTAGCAGTGCAGCGCCAGTTATTCCCAGCGTAGAGCACAAACGCTAGAGCTTCAGTGTGGTTTTCCATTGACTGTTAGTCACCACATTGCACTCCTAGAACTTCACAGGCCATCACAAGCTTAGTGCTGTGTTCTGTGTTTACAAGGGCGACTCACGGTGAGAGGGGGCCACACGTACTGCCATCCCCTCCAGGGAACAACTGTAGTTACAACAAGGCGCTAGAATTGAATTGCTTGGTATCAGACGCGCATGGATCTGCTCGAGTCCCTGCCACATGCCAGGCACTGTCCCCACCATGGGACAGCGCAGTGACCTCCCGCTGTCAGCCTCCGCAGACAGTCTGCCGATGGAACGTGAGCACCTCGGCTACGATGGCGCTTCTGTCTTCCTCTGTATCATGCATTATGCAGCTTCCCAAGGACCGTCTTTGCCTGGAACGTACTAAGAATCTGTCAGTGGCCATGCAAAGATGACTCGCTCAGCTGCTGAGGGCGTGCGGCTCGCTCGTCTACAGAGCAACTGCCGTCTGGAGTCACGCGTTCCACAGTGTGCGTTGTTTTCCCCCGCGCTAGCCAGGTAGAGATCGCTCAGCAGTCCTAGTCTGTTCAACTGTCACTCTGGACCCTTCTGCTCCATCACAGGGAGCGAGGAGCAAAGGAGTGAGGCTCGCTTTGCCCGTCCATAGACTTCTCAAAAGCCTGTGTAAACGTCTGAATGAATGTGACTGAACGGGATGTAAATAGCTGAAAATATAAATTTCTATTACAGTCTAAGAAAACCTTATGAATCACTGGCCACTGTTAATACCTATTTGTATTCTTAGACCTTTTCAATATATTTGAACAAATATATAGTTTCTGGCACTATTTTTGTACTAGGATAAAGGAGTTACTATGTACATTATGTCTAGCTTTTCAGTCATTTTAAATACTGGTGACTGTTGATTTCTGTCTCTCCTCTCCCCCACCCCCATGAGAAGCGTCTCAGAGACAATCACGTAAGCAGCCCTTACTTGGACGATCACCGTGAAGCCACGCGATGGTCGGGTGGTGTCCACTGTGCCAACTCTTCACCTGTCAGTGTGTCCTCGTTTTGCCGTGCTTTGTAAAAATAAAAAGAATGAACGAGTAGGTGTGAGTCTGATGTGATTATTAGGGGTTTTATGGTGGGGGATTCTTAGGGGATGTGGATTTTAGGCAGGAGAATGGGCCTGAAAGTTTGAGGGGCTTTAGTCAAGCTAACCTGCGGTCCTTTAGCCGAGAAAAATGAGGTTTTGCAGAATCCTCTCAGTAGCCTAGACTCCCTCAGTAAGTCTTTTTATTCATATCCTTCGCTACCATCCAGAGGGCACCCTTTTCCACATGTCACTTCCAGACCCCAGCAAGTCTATGCAGGGCGGTTATCACCAGCCTGGTGTTGCCTGAGGAGCCCACACTAAGGGGTGAAATACTGGCCAGATGGCAGGAACTGGGTCCGAGCCCAGATCTGTCTACTTTCAAAGCAGATGTTTACTCCACTCAGTTCTCTTTTCATTTTAACTGTAAAAGGTCCCAAAGCCACTCTTAGTGGATGAGACAGGCTCACTAGAAGCATCAGAGACGAGATTTGCCCCGTGCAGCAGGCTCACAGCTCACACGCTTTGGTTCAGCTGTAATGGCTGCTGCCCGCAGGCCCCAGACACCTGAGCTGCGGAGCTGCTGGCCTACAGGCTGCAGGTGCAGCTCAGCGCGCGCCGGCTTTCTATGTAATTGTTCAGTTCTAGACCAGCCCAATAAAGAGGCTGTGCTAATTCGCAAAGCTGAAGGCAAACAAAACGACAGCTCACCTAACACAGGATTTTAGATGTTCTGACCACCAGAGAGCGCCAGAGCTCATCCTCTCTTGGGACAAAAGAACAAACTGCTTTTGAAAACATGGTTACTAGCTAAAGAAAAACAAAGGGGGGAAAAAATCAATGGAGAAGTAGGACTTACTTCCCGTTATCCAGGGGTCATGTCTTCATGATTTCCTCCAAACAGACAGTGATCACCCCATGTGTCTCCCATTGTTACTCAACATTCCGACCACAGAGACCTCGTTCCTCCGGGAGGACAGAGAAGCCATTGTCAGCCCTTCTGAACCCACATTCTTGCTGTCAGCTGTGCTGCCTCCTCAGCAAACAGGAGCCTAGGTTTGATATTGCAAATATCAGGGTACGGTTTTCTGTTTCCAAGGCACATAACATTAAATTACCAGAAACATTCAGAACTCTAACTCTAAGCTACATTCAGCCTTGAAAGAAAAAAAAATCCTATAGGTTTCCAATTCAGAAACCATCTGCTCAAAATAGAAATCCACAAGAGTTATGAATGGAATCAAAATAATAATAATTTGAATTAAATCTGACAAATTAAATGGCATGCATGATTCCCTTTTCCGGTTTGCCTCATTTTAAGTGTGAGTGTGAGTGTGTGTGTCTGAGTGTGTGAGTCTGTGTGAGTCTGTGTGAGTGTGTGAGTGTGAGTGTGTGTGTGTAAAATAAACAGCAACTAAGCTGACTCCACCTGCTGACAGCATTCCCCGTGGCACGTTTTGCGGTTCCTCTTTCTAACCTACGGGGGAGACTACATGGCTAAGGGGGAAAGCAACGGACCTGGGCTGCCACAACCGCTGTCAACGTTACTATCTCCTCCATCAACCACTCTCAGAGCCACAGTTCACTTGCTATCATTTCCCCTCACCCAGCGGCAGTGTTTCTAGCCTTCATACACCACCTATCCAGCACATTCCTGCAAGAAACAAGCTTCCACCTTTACCACTTAGCTCTACAGGTCGAGAACTCTAGGGTCTCACTGCCTGGACCAAAGAGGAAAGGCAGAGTCAGTCGGCGGTAACCTCAGCCACAAGCACGCTCTCCAGAGCAGCCAACAGAAGCCGGTGCTGCGGGCGCTCTCCTGAGTCTGTCAGCAGGAGGAGGACACTTCCTGGGAGATGATGGCAGGGCTGTGTCCCCTCTTTATTCCTTTCTCAAAACCTCTGTTGCCTTTTCTATTCTGGCTCTAACCCCTCGGCCTTCCAACATACATGGTTCTCCCCTGCCCTAGAAATACCTGCCTGAATCACACATTCCCCTCAAGCTGCCAGCATCTGTTATTTGTTCACGTACCCTGAAGGTGTTCAGTAGATACTGACCAAAAGAATAGTTTTCCAGCCTTTTCCACTTGACATAAAATTGGATTTTTTATAAAGAAAGGAGAAGGTCATCTCAGTGAAGGACAATAGAAAAATCAACACAGCATTTTTAGAAATTCTCAGTTGGAGAAGAGCTGAAATTTAAGATGTAATGACAAACTGAATAAAACAATTTTTTAGACAAAAATGCTTGTTTTCCGTAGTGAAAAACAAGTCAGTTACCAGGCTTTTGTTACTAAATTGATAACCACCGGTGGAGTTACTGAGTGGGCAGAATCTAAGGAAAATGCATCAAGGCTAGAGGCCAAGGGTCATATGGAACACACGATTTACATTTAAAACGAGGTAAACGAAAGCCAGCATCTGGGGCAGTGCTGCCCGCCAGTTAGGGTAGGGCTGCTCCCACCTCAGCTTTGCCTTCCTTGCTGCTTTACTTTGGGGTCACCTCCAGGTGAGAATGTGGCTGTTGCGACTTGGAGAGAAAGAGAGCTGAGCCCAGGCCCCGGAACAGGCCCTGTCACACTCCTGGCCTGAGCCCTGACCTCACCTGTGGGCCGTGTCCTGGGCACAGTGGGCAGGGGATATGCCTAGAGGCCTTTCCCACAGAATTCCCAGAGGACAAACCTGTTACAGAAAGACCTCAGCAGAGTGGGGGGAGGAGGCCATGTCCATGAGCAGTGACTGCCGGGAACTCAGAAACTCATGTCCTCCTCAACATACTCACTAACAGATCGTTTGATTCCCCCTTTCAGACAGGAAACAAGGTGAGAAGGTGAGGTTACGCCCTCAGAGCCACAGCTGGCAAGTGGCACAGCTCGCTGGCTTCCAAGTCCCCGGGCCCAGTGGGCTGGCCACGTCCCTGAGAGGTTACTTCAGGGCTCCGTGGGAGATGACAGCCGATGCCCGCACATCAGCGCAGCTCACAGGACAGACAGCTGCAGGCAGGCACCTGACTGCCGCCCTGAGACGCCTGTGCCCCCAGGAAGGGCCGGAGATCGGAGCTGAGTCTGCCCGCGGATGGGCCCCGTCCTCGCCGCTCACCCACTCCTCTTTCTCCGTCCAAACCTCCCTCCTCCACGTGACGCCTACACATCCCCGGGAAACAGGTCCGTCATCGTTTTGTTATCACTGCATGAGATAAACGGGTGCTCAGGCGACACTGTTTGCTGCCATCTGCTTATCCAGCAAAACCCTCCAGCCTCTTGTCTCTGCCTTGAACAAACCAGATACAACAGTCCTTAGCCACCAGCAATACTCCAGCCAGTGAATCGTTCACGTGGAACAGCCTCAGTCAGGAGGTCTGTCCCCATTGCCCAGCTGGCCACGCTACCTCTCTCAGAAACAGACGCACTGCTCCCGGGCATGGCCAGCCATCACACGGCACTGGGTCAGTCACCCCCACACAGCTATGTGGCATCAGCATTTCCCGGCCACACTGAAGTTTTCCTTTTTACCAGCTCTTAGCCAGGGCAGCCGATGAGTGAATCCAGTCGTGCAGGGCAGGGCTCCTGGGCTCACCAACCCAGGTGCCCAGCGGAGCCAGCGGTTTGGAATCGGACAGGAGGAGAGCGTCCCACGCAGCTGAGAAGCGGGACACGGCCCTCACTGTGGGGCCTGACGCCACCACAGCCATGCAGCCCATAGATCTACGTCAGGGGTTTCTCCCCAGGAAATAAAGCTGTGCACACGCTGCGGCCTGGGTGGTAGCCTCTAAGAGACCGTATCCAGGCTGCAGCGCACACGAACTAATCCAGTGACCATATGCACTAATAACCACCACACGCTGCTCTGCCCTCAACAGGCAGAACCTCTGGCCTGAGAAGTAAAGAGCAAAAATTGAAGAGGCTCTGTTGCGTCACTTCCTTCCCCTCCAGCTGTGGCCTCTGCGGGTTAGAAATCCACAGAGGCCAAGATGCAAGGCCAGCGGTCAGCGTCCTGGCAGGTGTCAGCGAGCGCATACAGAACGAGGGCTGCTCTCCCACAGCGTGAGCAGGCGGGACATGTGTGCTGCCCGGGTGACACTGCAGCACCTCTTAGTATTTCTCTGCCGAATCACGAGAGAAAAGGGCCAGTGCAGCAGCCACAGTGAGAAGGGCACGGCAGCCAGGGTCCCTGGCTCCTGCGGGAAGCTCCCAAGGACAAGGCGAATCCAGAGTGGGCAACAGAAGGGAGAGACCCAAAGCATCAGTTGTCACCTCAAGGATAGCTGCCACCACGAGGCGTACCAGTCCACCCCAGTAACCTTTCACTTTCGCCCAGAAAAAGAGACCAGCCAGCTCCCTGGATGAGCTGTTCCCACATGTTCAGCCAGCGCGCTAGGTCTAGGCAGTGGGTTTCAGCGGACGGCGCCAGGGGGGTCTGTCAGGATCCCCCCGACCCCCAGTCCCACACACACGTGGCCCCAAGATGCACAGTCAGGAGTGTTGACTGCACAGAGCTGGCTCCCAGGTGGGTCCCTCCCCAGAAACTGTCCGGGACCTAATGGGGCTGCCTGGTCCGGGTTACGCCCTCTCTGCAGGGGCAGCCTGCACCCTGTCACTGGTCAAGAGGGCACAAGGACCCAGGCCTTGTCTAGGTGAGGGACGACTCTGCAGGCCATCTCAGTGCCAGCGCCGTCCGAGCACAGCTCAGGACTTGGTTGTCCCTGTCCGCTCCAGGGCCAGGGCCACCTCCCGCCCTCACAGGTGTCTCCCTCGCTCACTGCGGCTGTGAGCCTGTCTGCGTTCCCACCTAGGAGAGGCTCAGAGGCCCTGACCTGGTGAGTCCCTGTTCCGTGTGTGTGAGAAGCACTCTTGTGTGTCAGTGCTCGTGTTAGTAACAAGCACAGAGTAAGCCTGCACATGCTTCTGGAATCCTGTTTTATTCTCTGCAAGATGTTGGTTAGAAATGTGGACTTCACAGCAGCGTTTGTTCCCACTGACCTGCTCGCCTGCAGCTACGGGCCAGAGGCTCCTGGTGTCTTCCATGGACCCTTTTTGAACCAGCTGGCCCTTCCTTGTGGTCATTCAGTGGACGTGACTGTCATTTTCGCAGCAGCAGTTGCGAGCGTGCAAGACCTCTTCAGACAGTGTATTTTAGGACAGCAGCATGGTGTGAAATGCGATTCGAGTTATGTGTCTGCCTTTGTGTAATATGACATGGATTGTTTTACATAGTAAGGTTTTGGCATGTGGGGTTTCAGAGGTCATATCCATGAGCTAAGACAACTTTTTGGATTACAATTAATCCAAATTAATCCGAATCCCAATTGTGTTATTCCAAGCAGGAACCGTTCTATAAAATCCTCCTTCCTGTGGCCAGCGTTACACTTTACTTTATTAAGCCAAGCATATCGCAGGCTGTGCGCATGGAGCAGGTCACACAGATGACCCGGCTGACACAGCGGACGAAGGTGACACCTGGAGATTTATCAGGGCGATACGCTGCAGTTGGACTCCAGAGGGAAACGTACTCATTTAGACCTGGTTACACACACGGGCCAAAGGTGGCTTAGCTGATTTGAGAGAATTATCTTTGACCATTGGCACCAATAGCTCTGTATGACATACACTAAACAGATAACAAATATTTATTGACTAAATTATCCTTTTAATACACAAGCTTAAAAAAAAAACACCTCTGAAAATGTTTCAAAAACCCGTCTCCGTGCCTGCAATGCTGTGCATATCCGTAGTCTTTGACTAAATCCTGTTAACAACAACCCTCGGCAGCTGAATGATCATAAAAACACCCTTTACAAAGCAACTGGCGGTTCACTAGCGTGGAGGTCCTTAGTTTTCCTCTAACAAGACCAGCTCACCGTTTTCCCTCTGCAGGTCAGTCTCCACTTACAGTGACAACAACGAGTCAGAAACTTGCAGGCGCAGTTGCAGAGGCGCTCACAAAGGCGGCTCCTTGGAGGTGGGGACACAAGCAGGACAGAGCAATCAGTGAGGTGATACGTGGATGGGACCTTTCTAACAGGAGAGGAAAGTGCACGATGACGCCTGGTGAGGCTGACCCGACAGTCCCTTTTAACTGTACACATTTCATTTCACAGCCTTCAGTACAACCAGCTCTTAAAACTGATTAAATATACAACCCCAATAAACGAATAGATAGATTGATGGGTGGGTGGATAGATCACTGTAATTTAAATGGAACGTTTCGACTCATAGAATATACAGAACTCACTTCAAAGTGAGCTGTTAGAACACAGAGCGTATATGTCAACCTAGTTATAAAAGACGACGACAGTGAGAGGATTGTTCTGAGGACCCCTTCAATGGAAGGAGAGAGAGATGTGCTGTGGGGGGCAGGCAGGATGGGGGCTGTTCGCAGTACACCCCAAGACATGCACGGAACTAGTGATACAAAGCTGATATCTTGTAGATCATGGTGTGTTTTTTTGCATTAATAATATCTATTTCAACAAGAATTTCATTAAAGTGCTGTTTATCTTGATTGCTGAGTTTTTTGCCCCCACCCCCCAATTCTGTGCTCAGGGTTTGTGATGCACTAGCTCCCCTGGTCCAGTCTTGGCTGAGGGGCACAGGTAGTGATGTGACCCTCACCTGTGCCTACGAAAAGGAGCCTGTGTCCGCAGGTGGCTAGGCCGGCCTGCACTCCCCTCTAATGGAGGGTCAAAAGTCCACAATGCCAAGGACCGGAGGGCAGCCAGTGGGAGGGGCCCGGGGCCACTTACAGGGCTCCCTGCACCAGCCGATGGACTGAGAGGGTGGGTGGGTGTGGGGGCACTAGCAACAAGCAGCCCTGGACAGGCTGCCCATGGCAGAAGCCCGGGGTGCGGGGGTGGGGGTGGGGGGTGAGGGGGAGGTGTGAGACCAAAGGCCAGGGCCATCAGAGGGCGCCCTCTGCGCTCCAGCCCCACCTCGACCCTGGAGGGGCTCAGCGAGAAGGTCACAGCATCCTCGTCCCTGAAGACTGCTGGTGTGGCTGCGTGGATACCCTGGCTGGAGGGGGTGGGGGCGAGAGGAAAGTATTCTCTACTGGAGTAGACGAAACACTTCTAAATACTGAATTAAAGCTATGAGAGAGATTAAAGTGACTCGAGGACTCAAGGCTATGTTTGCGGAGCATTCCCACCCTAATCTATTGAGGGGGCTCCAGAGACTCATCAGGAAAGATTGCAGTGCCCACGGTGCCCCCGGAGCTGTGCAACCTGGAGACCCTGAGAGAACATTTTATGACTTGAATCGTCGGAGAATCAAGGGACTGCCTCGGTTTTCAGACAGGTACAGGAAAAAAGCTTCTCCCAAAGAACCATAAAGAGAAAAATGAATTTGTATTTTAGTTAAACTGAACTCCATAACTGTGCTTGTTCAACTGACGGTTACAGAAGGATGGATGGCGAGATGAATGGATAAGCAAATAGATAGTAAAAGGCCAATTAAGTTATTAAAGAGAGTGATTCTATTGAAATTAATCTTGAGATAGATAATTTAAGAAGCAAATTCCTATTGAAAAGGATAACATTCCTTGGGGTTAAATTTCAATGTCTGGTTCATTAATGTTTAGGGATTTTATCTGTATTTCAAAGGTCCCTCTTTCTTACAGATGAGCCCTGATGCCCTTGGGAGATACCACACAGCTGGCACCCACTGCCCTGTTTGCTAAGCTATTCGCTGACAGCCACCTAGGGCACTCCCACACATCTGTGGTTCTCTTTTCTCCAATTTCACTTCCACCATCTTGTTTTCAGGCCTTCATTTTCAGAGGGGGTACATGTAAGGGATCTTAAGGAGTGAAAATGGAGTTGATTTTTTGATAAAATGGAAAGCCAAGGATAAGGCAGAGGAGGACCTCAGCATGACTCCCAGGAGGGCAGCGTCACTCAGTGACACACAAAAGTGCAAGAGGAGAGAAGGAGGCAGAATGGAAAGGTCGGCTCCTCGCCAGTTGTGTGCAGTCTGAGGTGCCGACGGAGCCACTTGTGGGGATCCTGCTGAGGAACAGGGACCTGGCAGCACAGTGATCTGGGCTGTACCTTAAAATGTGAGGGGCACGCAGGAGGACACTGAAGACATGAGGAGGGAAAGGACTGCCCAGGGACATGGTGTGGAATTAAGACATCTTAAGATGCAACTTCAAAGTACAAGGTGTCAGCTGAGGCAGAGCCTGCACGGAGCGCTCAGAGAAGCAAGAGGGACAGCAAGAAAGGGTCAAGAAAAAAGAGGAGAAACTTCAAAGAGAGAGGAGTCAGTAGTCTGAAACGTGGCAATGACATAAGGGCCTGGATGTGTGCACAGGATTTGTGGACCAAAAATCCATCAATGACCTTAGTAAGTCATTTTGATGGAGTGGTGAATACAAACGCTATGTTGAGAAGAAAAGACCATGGAGACAATGGCCTGACTATAAACGCAAGCAGAAAGACTGAACAGGTTCTAGAAATATCCATAGAATCCAGGGAGAGTTATTTTCTTAAAATGGGAGCGACTTGAACATGTCGCTATGAAGGAGGAAAGATCCCACCTCACCCAAATACGTAATTCAAAGGGAAAGAGAGAGGGAACTGTGAAGAGCCAGGAAAAAAATCTTTGCACGCCCCACACTATCGTAACTTCAAGCCTTGCTTTCTCTTGCCTGAAACTGTGTGTGTGTTTTCTAGCTCTAATTTAGCGCGGTGCCTGGGGACCCTAATATACGCTGGATGACAAGCCTTCACAGGACTAAGGCAGGTATAACTGAAGGAAACCCTGAAGATGAGCAAGCAGTGCTGCTGGCTGACTTTCCCTGCGCAGAGCTGCGCAGGCTGCCTGCTGAAGGCGAGGAAAGAGGCTGCAGGGCAGTGACCAGGCTGTCCCTGTCCTGCGTGAGGAGGGTGCTAGTCCTGCCAGGCAGGGCAGACGACTTGGCTGAGCCTGGAAACCACGCATGTGTAACAGCACCTGGGTCAGAACAGGGAAAAGTGTGAGGGCGTTGGTATTGGCAACAGGTTATTGATTGGATAAAGGCTGGAAACAGCATTTGGAGGCTCCGACTTGGGAGAAAAGAGAGGCCACAGCTGACCGAAGTTCTCCCCCGCCAGGAGCGGGCGTTGTGGGAGAGAGTACAGGAGCAGAGACGATGGAAAGTCATAGTCAGAGAGGCCTGCTCAGTGTCACAGGGGTGTCCCATGCCAGCTTAGCTCCCTGCATGGAAGTGGATAAAGCACAGAGACGAGGAGGTTAAGAAACGGAGGATCAGAGGGACAGGGGCTTATCCACGTGGACGCTGAGGTCACGCAGGACGGTGATGAGCAGGTACCATGATTTTCAGTGATAGATGGCAGATGGCAAAGCGAGATGGGGACAGATGGTAGATAATGACAGCTGGGGAGGTGGTAGATGACAAGATGAAGTGGCTAGAAGGTGACACCCAAGTGGAAATGGGCTCAAAAGAAAAGCCTTTCTTATGGGGAAAAAAGGCGGAAATGTGACCGGGACGTGGGCTGTGGCAGAGCGGAGCTGAGGTCATGTGCACCCCCTTCCTGAGTGGGGGTGAGGGCACAGGAGGCGAGCGACCCCCCAAACTGCGTGAGAGCCTGACAGATGACATAGACAAGGCGAAGATGAAGGGGTCAGGAGACCTTCATGCAGGACCGTCTGAGGCCACACGAGCTCCTCGGACAAGGCTGTGTGGTCAGTAACTAAGGGGAACCTGCGAGCCCGGGTCCCACTGCTCGTGGACACTCCTCCACGCACGGCTCTAACCGCCTTCTTGGAAGAAACCCCCCCAGCCTTCTCAGTACAGAACGGAAGGCAGAATGTAAAGGGCTCCTGTTTCTAAAACGGAGTGGCTGGTGGTTACACCAGAGCGAGGCCAGGTCTGTGGGAAGCGAGAGCCCGCTCAGCCTGCTCTCGCCGGGAGTGGACGGCGGCCTTCAGACTTCGCTGAGACCTTTCTGTCCGTCGCGCACACCGTGGACTTGGCCCTGACACGGGACTGTTTTTCTCCGACATGGAAAAGTCTACCAATTTGGGATTGAAAAGCAGGACTCAGAAATCCGGGGGGATTAGAAAAGGCCTGACAGCGCCGCTTCCCAGGACGGACATTACACCGTCTACGCTCTAGAAAGCCCGTGGCTCCTGCCACGCAGTGGGGTCCAGGGCTTTCTGTCATCCCAGGAAGCTGTGGCTTTGAGACGAGCCGGCACGTGGCGCTGCCCTTGCCCACGCGCCTCTGGACGGTGAGGCCACTGCTGTCTCCGGGTTCTGGTGACTCAGCGGGTTTCGGCTCTCATGGGCCAGCGATGCTGCGACCTTCGGAAGGTCACTCTGGGGCCCACTAGCTGACGCTCTCCTGAGAGTTCAGGGCGGGCTTCTGAGAGCAGCCGGCGACCTGGGGGACCCGAAGCTCAGGGGGCTCAGGGGGCTCAGGGAGCAGGCGGGTTCAGGAGCCGGGGCTGCAGGCCCTGCTGAGACCAGCTCGCTCCCGGCCCGGCTGCTGCTCGACCCTGGGGGAACGCGGGGCGCACGAGGGCCTCCTGCGGGGCTCTGCTCGCTGGGTCCACACCATGGGGGCTGGTGTGGGCAGCGCTTCCTTCGCTTACCTGATGAAATGCAAAGGGGGGCAACTCCGCCTTCCGGACCCTGAATGGAAGCAGCAGCCTGGCTACTGACCCTTAGCTAACAAGACGTTCTCCGGGCACCTTCACGCACAATACGCGTCTCTTTAGTAATTATTACCTCAGGCTGGCCAATAATCACAGCCCCACACTTGATGCTAAGCTGTGTGTCCTCCAGCAGCTCAGGCCTGCTCGGGGCTGGAAGCCTGCAGAGGGGAAGGGCGGCGGCCTCCCCCTCGCCTTTCCAGGCGGCCTCCATGCCTGCACCCCACACACACACTGAGTTTGGGCTTCTGATTGCGCCAGGTTTGCGGATGAGAGGAAGTGAAAATAGAATCAAGGAAGAACGGCTGACATCTGGTTTTTGTTTTCTTTGCACACGGCAGATGTTTAGAGCTAATTCTCTCTCTCATGGGAGTTTTCCAGCCACATTTCTACTTCTTGAAATTCTTCTCAGCGGCCTCTCACCATCTAAACCAAAACTGAAACAGGAGTCCGTACTGCATGTCATGCCCTTTCCCAGGTGCCAGGACATTTATCTAAACTTGTAGCAACCCCGAGACACAATTCAAAATGATATCTTCGAAAAATCAATACATTTTCACTCTCACTATCATATTAACTTTAATCTGTCAGTCGTATTTGGTCATAGTCTAATTTACGTGGTAGCTGCAATTGTGAAAAAGGAACAGGTCGCCAATCCTCTCATTTCCCAGATGTTATTTGCTATATGCTCTAAATTATTAGCTCCAACAGAACGCACTTTGAACTCGGAGCAGGAAATCTATCCTCAGACAGTATGCATTCTAATGCTTGAAATAAATGAAATAAATGTGCCCAGAAATGGTAGTTCAAGAAAGAACAGGTCTACCTATTATATTTTAATTCAGTTGAATTTCAGGAGAAGAGCTAAGGAGTTAGAGACTGCAGCGCTTGGCTTTCGTGTTTAGGGGACTCATGACCTTTAAACTTCCACATCACAGCATGAATGTGGTTCTGAGATAAGACAGAGAATAAATGCTCTCCTAAGGACAGAGCGGAGTCTCCGGTTGCCTAGAGGCTGACTCCCCTGGAAATCATGGCGTTTGACGGTACTTGGAAGGTAAACCGGAACGAGAACTATGACAAGTTCATGGAGAAGATGGGTAAGGCTTAATTCTCACAGACTTGTTCTTTTATTTCTTTCTAACTCCCTCTAAAGCTCTGTGCTTAGGGATGGCCCCTGCTGGGCACAGAGGACCCAGAGTGTGGCTGGTTCAGGCAGGGGAAACCATATTCTTACTGCTGCGTTAGGAAGATACACTGTGTCACCAGGGGAAGAAGACAGTCTCACGTGCTGTCCTCTAATGCAAAAAATATCCGATGTCTCATTCACGTTCACTGCTGACTAAGCCTGTATCACTGAAAATTGACAGGTTTTCTTGTTGTCTTTTTTTTTTCTTTTAGAAAGTGAAAAATAGCAGTGTGTCATGATAACTTCCAGACTTCAAAACATTGAATTCTAGGGGATGGAAAAGCAAAGACCATCTAATAAACTAATGGAAAAGAGTTCTATCAAAAGTCACAGCACTGAATAAATAAGACTTAGTGCTTTTTTCCTCTGACCTATCAAACTTTAGGAATAATCTCATGACGCTATGTAGTTTCTAAGGTTTTAACTGATTTTAATACCTACCGTGTGTCCCCAAAAATAAGACCTAACTGGAAAATAAGCCCTAGCATGATTTTTTCAGGATGACATCCCCTGAACATAAGCTCTAATGCGTCTTTTGGAGCAAAACTTAATATAAGACCCAGTCTTATTTTCGGGGAAACACGATATACAAATACCCTGGCAACCTATACACTGCACAAAATGGCTAAACAAGTTTGTGTCATTCCCCAGAAATAAAAATCTGCATCCATTATAACGTACAGTTCAGGGATTCTAAATGCAAATTTATGGAATTGATATATTTTACAATAATGAACTTAACTGTAATAACTGCTAATTTTTTCATTTTTGTGACAGTCAGAAATGTCACAAAAAGCAAAGATAATTGTGAAGTTCAAAATTTAAAGCTTTTATGGAAAGCAAAGGGACATCAGAAAAAAATACTGTACATGCAGAATTAAAGTTGTATATCCTTATAAATGTATGAATATGCTTTTTAATGCTTTCTCTGCCATTTTTGGAGTTTGGTTTACTAAACACTGAAACAAAAAGTTTGATGATTTTATCAAATTACTCAGTTCTGAGATTCTGTAATGCTATACTTCATTTAATCTTTCTTAAGTTTTGGAGAAATAGCTGGAATCAGTGCTCTTGAGTTTTGTGCTTGAACTTGTTCTGCAGAAGCCATCTGAATGCTGTGTGTAAACACAGTGCTTTCAGGGTTTCCTCCCCACACTCAAAATAGTAACGATTTGTTAATGAAAACAGAACTTGGAAAAATAAAGGCTTCCAATGGCATCCTGACTTTATTGTGTCCTATCTCTTTCCTTTGCAGGTATTAATGTGATAAAAAGGAAGCTTGCAGCTCATGACAATCTGAAACTGATAATTACACAAGAAGGAAATAAATTCACAGTCAAAGAATCAAGCGCTTTACGAAGCACTGAAATTGTTTTTGAGCTTGGTGTCATGTTTACTTACAGCCTAGCAGACGGAACTGAACTCAGTGTAAGCAATTTTTTATAAACAATGTGTTCTTGATTTTTCCACATAATACTAAAATAATCTCTGCTTTCTGTCACTGGGTGGTTTAATTGATGTAGGTTTCTTTCATTTACAAGTTTATCCACATGAGATATTGTACAAGGTGGCAGAGTATTTACATGGTTTTATTTTCATACACATCTATAAGGAATCTGGATTGGACAATAAGAATTAGAAAAAACCCTTTGAATGACTGAGTATAGACATATTCATAAAGAAAACTAAAGCTCAGTGTTTTCCACTTTACATACCGACAGCAACGAAATGTTTGAGTTATCTAACTTAAACATAACAGGCTTTTGATAAGTATAATTGAAATAATAAAATAAATGAATGAATTACTGAATGAGTGAAAAGGTCTAATGGAAAGGTCTAATGATGCATTGTAGGTTTCTGGAAATATACAAGTTAATATTTAAGATATAAAATTTGGGGAGTCACATGTTTCAACTGATTTTTTAAAAACGATTTTGTCCTCAGAATTCTTCTAGTTAAATTATATATGTCTTCAATGACAAACTGTCAAATATTTGGTCAATCATGGCCATTTTAAAAGTCCTGTAACAATGAAATAAAGTAAAACAAGCACAAGGTTGTTAACCTCTCCAGGAAACTAATTTGAGCCACGACTAAATTTAGGACGCCCTTTGGTCATGAAAGATTTAGGAAAGTAAAATTCAGCATCTGGAAACACGGAGTGAGAGGGGCACACTTGTTGCCCGAAGACGGCCTGGGCTCAGTCCTGGCTCTGTGACTCAGTTTCCTCCTCTGTGACATGGAGGTGATAATACCTCCTTCACAGGGTCACTGTGAGATGGAAGAAGTAGACCTGTACAACTAAGAGCAGTACCTGACACATGTAAGACCCTAAAAAGTGCTATTTTATTATTATTCTGTTATCCTTATCTAGGGGACCTGGAGCCTAGAGGGAAATCGACTCATTGGAAATTTCAAACGGGTAGACAATGGAAAAGAACTGAATGCTGTCCGGGAAATCATTGATGGTGAACTGGTCCAGGTGAGTTGTGAAAGGATTATAGCTATTTCCCAAAGGAAAAAATAATTACGTACGAATAATTTTGATTTTGTAGTTGCTGTTATATCTTCAGTAAACAGACTATTACTTTTCTCATAAATCTTCTGATTTTAAAAATATATTTTCTGATGCCTACTTATTAAAGAGAACTTAGGTATATGTCAAATACATCGACATGTACTTTACCTGAAAACATGTTTTTAAATGGGTATATCCTGTATCTGTATAAAATGGTGCTATCGAGTACAAGAAAAAAGACTACAAATTCATTTCAAAGCTATAATAATGTTATATTAATCTAATATTTTTCTTAACTTACTCTTAAATCTTAATGGGGAATTCCTCTGTTTTCAACACCTTTCAGACTTACACGTATGAAGGCGTAGAAGCCAAGAGGATCTTCAAGAAGGAGTGAGTGCTGTCTCGGCGCCCAGCCCAGAACGCAGACTGGACGGCAAGTCTGAAGCGCCCCAGCGCCCTGTTTTGCCCTCGTCCAGTATTAAGTTACTGACTGATCAGGCCTTTCATAACATGGACCATTGGCATATATTTCCAGTCTTGCCAAAGCAAAAGAAGTAAAAGCTAATTAGGGTTTAACCTAGTTTATATTCTGTAAAATGCACATTTATTGGTGTTCTAAAAGAATCTGTCATGTTCTTCAAAACAGATGAATAAACATTGTCCCTACATTGTTTTATAAGTAGCCTGTCCTTAAAGAAAAAAATAAACAACTATATGACATGGATGTGTGTATAGATAAACTGTTTGGTTTTTTATTTTTTCCCCACATTTACTATACTACAAACATAGACTGCATGGGGGGGGTCTTTAAAATATTACACTGGTTTTAAATATTTTCCTCTGTAAAATCAATTATTATAAAAGTAATATATATTCAACCAGAAAACTGAAAAATAAGAAAAGCAAACGCGAAATCAATATTCCCATAAGCCTGCAATGCAGACATTGTCACCCTCTGCCTTCCCTCGCAGTCCTCTGTCTGGGTGTGGAAATGGGTATTTCCCTGCACATACGGCACCACTTTGAATGACATGCTAGAAAACGAATGCCGTGCAAGTGCAAGACCTGCAGTACATTTCCCTGCACCCGGCTAAGAATCAGATCACCCAAGAAACTCCCACTGTTTTACATTCCCACTCTCCACTCTTATCCCCCTCGATCCAAATCCTAGAAAACAGAACTGGGGACTTCAGAAAACCCCCAAGGGATGCTGACACAGCAGGGCCCCTAACCAGTCTTTGAGAATAGCTAGGCTGTCAGATACCAGAAGGGTCACCTTCAGCTGCCACCCCTTTATTTATAAACTCATGGCCAATGTGCCAGGGCCCAACATGCTCACTTTCATTCATATTCTCACATGATGTACGATTTTATGTACTTCAAGCAATTGCATTTTAAGACGGTATGTATTAGGGGCGGAGAGGGAGGTCAGTTTTTTTTTTACAAATTTAACTCTACCAACTTTTGTTTGACTAATTCTTTTTCACACTGACGAAGGGAACAGCTAACTTTTACATAGTTCTCACCATGTTCCAGGCCCTGTGCTAAGTGCTATATGTGTATGGTAGATACATTACAATATGAAAAGAAAGACATTTGAGTACATGATGGAAATGAACAGATTCAAGAATACGTAATCTTTTGCAAAAACACCAACTTAAATCCACTGTTCATTTTATAACTTCATTAAGAACTTCACACAGAAAATAGTAATTATTTAGACTTTCAAATGCTTTTTTAAAATAATGGTTCAAAGTACTTTTACCTCTCTAATCTTACCTGCCTACACAGGTAAAACAGGAAAAGGACAGGTATTAGTCCCATCTGAAATGGAGAAACTAAGGCACCAGAAGTTTATCAGCTTCTCCAGTGTTGTACGGAGTCCATGATAAATAAAAGCATTAAATGTAGGTCTTGACATTTAGTCTGGTACATTATGATCTGTGCTATTACTCAGCCTCTTATAAACAAAAATGTCTTAAGAAAAAAATGTCCCTAATTCCTTAGTGGCACCCCAGAATAGCACTGTAAATGATCCAGGTCACACTGTGAAATAGTGGCAATTAAGTGGTTAGACACTTATCTATTTCTGGCCTCATTGCAGGCTCACTTTTTTCACAATTTATATCCATTGTAGCATTAAATTCCCACTATTTATTAGTATTGGAGAGCTGCCTATCGTTTGCTAAGTGACTGCCATGGCATATACCCTGTCTCTGAGACCCTGACCTTGGTATTACACCAACTGGATGGACCAGCAGGGGGCCTGACCAAGAGTGGCCCATCTCACATCATCCAGCCAGTTTATGACTTCTGTGCAGAAGGAGCAACGCCGCTAACTGAACCCAGAAGAACCTCTCCTTAGGGAGTTTAAATTTGACAAATACATAGTCACTGGCAGGAAGGAAAAGGTTTACAGGACAAAGGTTTACATGGCCCGTGATGTGCTGGGAATAAGTCACCAGTATATGCAACTACGACCAGGCAGGAGCCATGGGGTCCACAGCCATACAGAGGACCCGGGAGAAGCAGCGGAGTAGTAAAAGCTGAAAACTTTACCCATGAAATACAGGATTCGCTTCAAATTGCTTTCCCCCAATCTGGTGTTGAGGTGAGTGAAGAAAGATTGGTCACAAGTTGACCATCACACAGCTGTCGAAAGTGCCTGACACACAAAGACACATGATAGGTTCACTGGGTACCTAGTAGGAGCATGAGAATTCATTAAACTTGTCTCCCTACTTTTGTATGCATTTGAAATTTTCCATAACAAAAGCTTAAAGCTATAACACATACATACACAACTCCAGAAGCCAACCACTTTCCGTCACTTCCGCTGCTATGACTGTGGTCTGGGCAACCATTGTCTTTCCCATGGATTACTGTAATAACACCCTAAAAAGCCCCCTTCCTTCCACCTTCCCTACCCCAGCCCCCTAGTCTCTTTTCCAACACAGCAGCCAGAAGGATCCTTTAAATCGACATCAGATCATGTCACTCCCCTGCACGAAGCACTGCAAGGTCTCCCTTTTCAGAGAAAAGGCCAGTGTCCTTACGATGGTCTACAAGGCCCTCTGTGATCCGATTCCCCATTTCCTATCTGACATGCGTTGCTGTTTCTGTGGACTGTCTGGGGGAAGAATGTTCCAAGCAGAGACAACACCCTGGAGCAAAGGCCCTGCGGCGGGGGCAAGGCTGGTAACCATGGAGAGCACGGAGCCTGCTAAGGGTCCCCATGGTCTTCCAGAACCGACCGCAGAGCAGACCAGCATTCAGGAAATGCGGGCTGACAGCCTTCCGAGGACTCGGAGTGATGTGGAGAGGGATATGCGTTCTGGAATCACACAGACTGGCTTCACTCTTGTCGTTCCACTTACTAACTGAAATGCAAGTGCTGAGCCTCCATTTTTTCCACTTGGAAAATGGGGACAATAGTAATGATTTTCCAAGACTGGTGTTAATTGAAGTATTTTATATACAATATCTAGCATGGCCCAGCACATCACGGGTACTCAGTAATGTCAGTAATTCAAGCCTGTGCCCTTCTCTGGAAGAGAAAACAGAGCACAGCGTGTCCTGAGTAGATGGACAATTCTTTCCTTAAAACACGCCCGCAGAGCCTGTGGGGTAAAGCAAGCTGGGCCTGGGAATGAGAACTCTTAATTCCGTGCCGTCTGTGATGTAACCAGCTGGGGACTTGGGGCACGTCACTTCACCTCTTCGGAACTGTGTTCCATCAGCTTTAAAATGAGGCAGCTGGGCTAGACGATCGCTGAATTCCCCTCCGGTGCTAAGATTCTGTGATCTCTGACTAGCGTTCGGTGGTTCTTCCCTGAAGTACACAGGGCCTTGCATGTGTGTCACAGGACGTACTGCAGCGCCAGCGGGTGGGGAGAGGGAGGGATCTTTTAAATCGATAAGCATGGCTGGCTTCACGGGTGTGCGCCCAGTGCAGGCTCGGGACCTCCGTCCGCTTGGTTTAACACTCGGCTGTTACTGTCTCAAAATCCGCAGTACGTTTTGAACAAGGAGCCTGTATTTTCACTTTACACAGGGCCCTGCAAATCAGGCGGCTGCTCCCGCTGCTATGAGCTGCCTGTGACTAAGTGTAAAAGGGATTCTCCCGTGAGCACGTGGACTGGCTGCAAGGCACCTCTGGGCACCTGCAGAGCGGTGAGTGGCTGGGTGGGCGGGGAAGAGGTTTTGTGGGGAACCCGGAGGGTCGGATGGTGATGGATCCACACTTCAAACCAGCGCGAAATGCTTCTTAGCCTCTGACACCGGCGCTTTCTCTCCACGCTAGTGTAAGGCTGCCACCTACTGGTCAACGGCAGGAACGCGTTCAAAGATGCAGGGTCGTTGCGTGTCTGCAGGAGGGGTGCTCCAGAAAGGAGGGACATAGCCTTTCTGAATTTTGGAATAATTATCAAATGCTTCCTGAGTTCCAACTCCCAAACTAACCGGAAGTAATACAGAGACTGCCTCTCTGTCCTCCCGAACAATCCCCGACAGCGGCTTTCATTTACTTTTTCCACAGCGCCATGTGCCAGGCGTCAGGCATCCAATGGTGACCACTGGTAAGATACGTGCTGTGGCTCACCAAGGACGTCGTCAAACAGATTCAGACTCAAAGGCTCAGGTTCATCGTGGGTCTGGGTCAGAATCCTCAGAACAGCATCATCATCTTCACAGCTGGGGAGTCATTTAGGTCCCACTTTCATTGAGGGCTAAGGTGCAGCAGGGGGCTCCACCCGCGACCACCAGGCCCGAGGACCCACTTCAGGTTACTGGCTGGAACACACATTACGGGAGAACTGACTGGGAAGAAGAGTGAGCAGGCAGTGGCAGAAGATGAAGCAAGTTAGGGGGCAGGGAGCGAATTCTCAGTCACGGGTGAAGAAGACTGATCCAGAGGGCGTCTCGCCTCCGTACCCACTCCCACCCGCGGCTCCGTCAGAATGCAGGGTCGCCGGAAGCCTCACTTGCACGATATCTAGAGTCCCAGGAAAGAGAGCGTCTAACCCATTTCCCAGTAATCAGTGGCTAGGGCTGCAGTGAAGGGAGAAGCGATGGAAGGTCAGGGCTTCTCCCGGACCTCCCCCAGTTTCAGGCCACCTCCCCTCCGTACAAGCTGCAGCTGGTTCGTCTCACACGGTTCTGACACACTCACCACACCCACTGGAGAAAACGGCTGCGGGACGGGGAACAGGACCGGCCTCCGCTCAAAGCAAACATGCCAACATCCTCCAGGTAAAGGGATATACGCTTAATGCCATTTCTTGGTTTGGCTTTAGATAATTTTTTAAAAGATATCAAGATAACAAGGGTATCAAGCACATAAACGTGGGAGAATTCCTTTGCCTCAGCATATCCTTAGCACAGACAAGCCCGAGTGAGGATGGAGCTTATTTCACACTCCCCGTCCCCGCTGCGTGTTTGTCCCCTGTCCTCACAGCACATGTCCAACGAGGTCATCCAGCATTCCGGATGCGGTGTGCTTGCCTGCCTCCTCTGGTCCGTGCACTCTCCGAGGGCAGACAGACAGACAGACAGGCTCCTATCCATCCCCGTGTCCCCCTTACGCAGAGAAAACGCTGATAACTGCAGGTGAAGGGAGACACGGCCTGCAGGGCAGCCTGCACCTCAGCGAGCCGGCCTCCCCGTCCGTCTCCTGAGCCCCCAGACACAGAAGCTGCCTCCGATCACTTAACATTGTCCTGGACCAGGTTACGCCCACTTTGGCCACGTCCCACGGGGCCACCTGATCCACAGGCAGTCGGTCCACTACTGGACAGAAGCCTAGAATTGGAGAACAGTACCTAAGCTCAATAGTCCTAATGAATCAAACCGGTTAGGGTCTCTCTCTTGGGAAGTTGACTCCAATACACAGAAACGTCAAAAGCTAGTAGTGATGGGCAAAATTAGAAAGGGACGGAGGAAAAGGCAAACAACAGAGGCCATGAGGCAAAGGAGATCGTGGTGCGTTCTAGTAAACACAGATAGGGCAGAAGAAAAGAAGGTGAGAGGGTAAGTTCTTAGAGGTAGAAATAAGAATTCTTGCTTCTGGTGGATAAAAATATAACGCATTCACTACAGCTTCCTTGGATAATGATTGGCCAAGAGTACATATTTCTTTAACGAAATAAGAACTCGTTCCTACCATGAGCTCCTACCGGGTAACAAGGGGAGAACAAGACAAATCTATTGTTCCCATGGATCTTTGAATCTAGCACAGAAGCTGAGACTGGCAATAGAAGACTGACACTGATCAGTAGAAACAACTGTGAAAAGCATTACAAGGAAGTCATGCAGCCTCTCACAGAAACACAGAAGGTCTCAGTCATATGTCCCATTGGTCTGTTTTTCCTAAGCTGCCTAATTATGTGGTCTTTCCTGAATTTTAAGAGGCTTAATTTACACCTGGATTCTTTTCATGCTTATTTTCATTTGTAACTGTACATGAAAAGGCTAGTTACAAGGGCCTACAAAATCTTCAAAATACAAATTGGCTTCAAAATACAAAGAGAAAATTATAAAATATAAATCCATACATGTATTATCCACAAAATGTAGTAGCGCCAATTCTAATGCAGTTCAATGCAACCCTCACTCCCCCTACAAGGTAACACTTGCGTGGTGTCTGTACTCTGCCAGACATTGTTCAAAGTGCTTTAGAAAAATCAACTCATACTAATCCTCACAGCAACTATCTACCATAAAACCTGGTATTACAATCCTCGTTTGACAGATGAGGACACTGAGGCAGACAGCAGTTATGTGACGTGGCCAAGGTCAACAGCCAGTAAGTGGCTGGACCAGGATTTGAACCCAAGCAGTCTGATTGTAGAGCCTGTATGTTCTTGAGTCCAGATTCAATTTTACTTAATATGGTGATGTAGGTAAATTTTATTTCAAAATATCATCCAACAAATATTTATTGAGCATCTATTCTATGTGGGTGCTGATCTGGTGTTAGAGATACAACAGTTGAACAAGGCAGACCAAAACTTCCCCTCCTCGTGGAGGGGATACGGGTAACATACAAGAGAAAGAAGTCAATATGAAGTCCATTAGCTGGTATAGATGCCATGGAGAAAACGAAGCCCGGAAGAGGGGTGTGCAGTGCTGGGTGAGATGGTGGGGACAATGCTAAATAGGGTGGTCAGGGAAATAACCTGCGTAGGTGACGCCGGAACCATGACCTGAAGGAAGTGACGGGAGGAGCCATACTAAGTATGTTTTATGCGCTACTGGAAAGAGAGAGCCCTAGCTCCGCGCTTGGACCTGGGACAGTCTTTAAATGGCCCTGGGTTACACTAGTGAGCTTCTGGGGTTTGCAACATAAAGAGCTCAGCCTGCACAGCGAGCTTGATGCTGCCAGCTCAGGAAGCACAGATGATGCCACTGAATGAGCAGGAAAGACGCAAGCCTCCTTGTGTACCCTGAGCTGGGCTTTGTGTAGGGTGATTTTATGAGGTGGCAGTGCTGACAACTTATGAGCTTTATTCTTCCCAGTTTCTGAAGTCGATACGTCAACTATTCTAGTCTGCCTAGGTCACCATCTGAAGTGGTTCATTCTGCAGCTGTTGGGTGGACTGTTCCACGAGTCTCTTAGGTCTAATGGTTCCCAGTGCCGTGCAAGTCCTCCATTTTCTTATCAATCTTCTGTCTGGATGTTTTACCTACTACTGACAGTCTACCCAACTTCCATTTGAAATATCGAAATGCTCTACAATTATTATAGGACTGTCTATTTCTCCCTTCGAGTCTGACCATACCTTCTTCTACATTTTGACTCAGCATCGGCTTGTCTGCTATAAACCTTTGTTTCCAGAATTCTGACAAACCTGATTTGGATACTTTCTGCTTATTTCTCAGTATTTCTGGGAAGAGACAGGAGGCTGGGAGTTGCTTAGTCCACCATTTTGAACATGGGTCGCCTAAGGTGACTTTTTGACATAGCTCTCACCAGCGCAGGACAAAAAAAAAAAAAAGAAAGAAAAAAAATCCTTTTTTTTTTTTTTTTTCTCTCTCACAGGGATATTTACAGATATGAACATAAAAGCTGAGCTTCTCCAGGAGGGCTGAAAGCTTCCTTCCAGCATCTATCACTTCCATTCATGTTGGCCCGAGTTTCCCGAGGAATCATAGAGCTCCTTGAAATGTATCATAGATTGAAAACCAGTTTAGAAATCATTGCAATCCTGACACTTACATACCTTGCACCTGTGCTCTCATGTCAGAAACAGTTAAACGATAACTTTGACCTAGACAGTCTTGCTTTTCTAATTTACCTGTTTTCAAAAAACTTTCTTCCCAACTTCTAATTAATGTACTTTCATTGAGAAAATTTGGAAAATGTGAAAAAGCACAAAGAATAAAATGATCGTGAACCTGTCTCCTAGAGATAACTGCTGTTAACATGTTGACATTTCTCACACTAATAAAATAAGGCTAATTCTGGTTAATATTTTATATATAGCAGTTTCCACCTCGGCATCCATTTACTTAACACTGTTACTCTAGTTCACGCCTGTGCTGACATTGTCATGGCTACTCTTGGAAGCCTATCACATAATTTTATGAGAGAGGACATGTCACGTATTGACTAACCCTTCATTCTCCACCCTAAATGACTGTGCCTCCAACACTTTTCAATAAAACAAAAGCAGGCTGTTCGCTCTGTTGATTATTAGCATAATGATATTTCAAGGTTATGGGTTTCAACATCCCTGTCATCTGTGCCTACCAATTAAGTAAACTGTGCCCTATTGACGTTGTTTTTAAACATTGAAAGGCAACAGAATGGCTGCTTTACTTTAAAAGAAAAGCTTTCCTGAAACCCTAACATGAAATAAAGAAGCCTGAGCGCTTACAGTTGAAGTGTGCACGCGTGTGAGCCGGCAGGGTGAGGAGGGCAGGACGCTCCTCACAGCCAGTGCGGCCTGGCCTTCCCCTCGCCCAGGCCACGCCGCCCAACCTCAGGGCTCCGGGACAGGCTCTGAACACCCCGTGCTCTGGGACGTGTCCTCGGCCAGCACCGCCAATGAACTGGGTGACCGCACCTGCGTCTCCTGTGGCTCCTCCACTCACCGTGCCGGCCTGATACACTCACAGAAGACTCCCTGGAATTAAAGGCCAGGGCTCCAACATGCGGGAAGCAACTAGGGCACACCCATTACTCGCACTTGTAAGACACCTCAGGAACTGTCCCCATTGAGAGAGAGAGATCAGTAGTGACAGCTTAGTGGTATCGTTACACTGTTATGTTATTAATACAAAAGAGATCATTCAGGGGGTGACTGGTTAGCTCAGTTGGTTAGAGCCTATTGCTCTTACAACAAGGCTACCGGTTCGATCCCCACATAGGCCACTCTGAGCTGCGCCCTCCACAACTAGATTGAAACAACTACTTGACTTGGAGCTGATGGGTCCTGGAAAAACACTTAAAATAAAAGAGATCATTCAACAAGTATTTTTTTAAAAGGATGGTATTAGTGGTTACATAACACAATAGAATATTATGGAATAAATAATTTCTTCCTCATTCAAGGTACTGTTTGAGGTACTGTGGAGGATGCAAAAATGGTGACAATATAATCTCTCTCCTAAGTAATACTTAATACTCTGATGGGGAGACAATTTACATACAATTGTGCTACAAAGCAAGTCAACGTACCAGACACCATGTCAAGAAAATTTCAATGTGTTTTGAGCTAACGTAGAGAAATTTTGAAAATGATCAATCCACTAACAGCCTCGTCAACAGATGGCTATTATTGGATGCAAAGGGTAATAACTGATGCAGAAGGAAGGGCTAAAAACAAGGGAACAAATGCTTCACTGCTTTGATCTTCAGAAGATAACTGTCTCCCCATGGAGAAAGCATGACATAGGAAGGAGCCAGAGACAAGTTAAATGTGAGCTTTTTGCAACTGGTGCGTTAGCCATGCCGTGAGTGGAGAGCTGGACGGGAACTGTAATGAGGGCGGCGTTATGAAGTTGGCGCTGGCACTGACAAAGCGTGGGTAGGGTCAGGATAGGCGGGGAAGCACACAGTTTAATGGGAAGAACACGCGCCAAAGCCCGAAGGCGGAGAGATTTCCATGAGGAGGATGGAAGGAGGCGAGCTGGCGGAGCACAGGGCGCCGCTGGGCCCCAGGGGGCTGAGTGCGGGGCATGAATGGGAGCTGCTAAAGGCTGAAACAAATAGCAGGCAGTTATGACGACTGTACAATTCTCGAAGAAGACTGTCACAGGTATGGAACGCAGTCATGATGGAAGAGAAAAGAAAAAAAGGAGGGCCTGAGGGTACTGGGGTGGCCTGAGACGTGGATACTTGGAGAGAATCAGAGGTGCCAGGCAGAGATAAAGCCTCTGAAGGGACAGTGAAGTCACATCAGTGTCAATTAAAAAGTCTAGTTCCCGATCCTCTACTGCAAGTTTAATGGTGAGCTCTGGGGTGCGACTGAGGACCAGGTGACCCTGTCCATTGATGGGGTACTGTCCCACAGATGGGGGAAAATAAAGTCTCTCAGGGTGCTGGGGTCTAGAGAGATTGTTTTTAAGCTTTCCTTTCTTTGCAGCCATTGGAAATAGAAAACAAGAGTACTCATAACAGAAAACACCGGAGTCGCTCTACCTGAACTAGTTCACACACGTGTTTTCTCCTAATAATCTATCTCTAGGAAGGAAAAAGACAAGGAGAGACTGACCCCTCTCGCTTTGATTGGAGCAGGCAGACCGGGGAGACTGATGTAAGAATTCTCACCTTCTGCTGGGATGTCGGCGGTCCCAGCGTCTCTCAGCCTGGGACCGCCGACATGACACCCCATCCTTGCCGCCAGAAGTGCAGGTGAGAAGTCTCCTTTCCCACACTGCCCCTGGTGGCATTACAAATGCATTCCACAGATTCACCTCCAGCTTTAGGCTATCCGCACTGGCTATTGGCTGTATACTTAGCGGGTGGACTGAATGCTAGATGTGACGATGCCACAGCAGTGAAGAAACTGGCAACTCACGTTGTTCCTGACTTTGGTATCCTTTAGGGACTGACTCACACCCAGGAACTCATTGTACAGTAGAAATAAACCACTTCCTTGAAAAAACTTGGGGTCATTAAAATTTCATACCCTCACCATCCCCAATCATCAGGGCAAATAAAACCTAAGAATCTTGACATCAAAAGGACTTGAGGAAAAGTCTGTCAAGAAACTGGACTCAATGGCCAGAAACATTACCTCTGGCCCTTATAAAAACCTGGAACATTCCAAATAGAAGACATGGATTAACCCCTTTTGCAAGAGTGTTTGCTTGCCCTGTGCCTACTGGATTCAGTAAACAGTAGAGGGACTTAAGTGAACAATCGGATACTATAACTAGCTATATACAGGGACTAACTAGGATACTTGGAGGAGATCACCAATACGCCAAACGCACACAGCCTCCCCTGACTGGCAAGCCTCACCACCCCATTTGACCAGGAGATTGGGTGTACATCAAGGTTTTCAGAAGAAAGCACACATTGTAGAAGAAAGCATTTTTATGGACACTGGCCACATCACCAGCTATTACAGCTGGCTCATAAGCCACCCTGTGTCACTGGGGTCAGCTCAGTTGTTCCCCTAATTAGCTACCAAAGACCAAAAATTGCATACGGTCAGGCCAAAAATCCGGACTAAGTTGGTCAGGTAACAAAACCAAGCCTTCTAGCTGCTAAGGCCTAACTGCAGGCCTTCTGTATCAGCTATTTCACAACGGCTTCTGCTCCTACAGACTGACCAGGATTACATGGACGAAGGAGACATGCAGATGCCAACACGGCAGGTGACAAGGTATACCAACCCCCAATCTGGTCACAATTTCCATTCTGATCTTATCCATGAACAATACCGGTCTTTTTATGTCATGTGATGATAAGGTACATAAAAGGTTTCCATCTGAGAGGTCAGAACGACGTGGACTTGGATTCCTGTCACCCTCTGTCACCAGGTACTCCACATAAATGTCCACCAAATTACTACCTCTTAAAGTCAGCCACATAAACATACTAGACGAGGTGTCATAGAAAACCGGCATATGTATCACAATTCTAAGTTCTTTTCAGCACTGAGATCCCTTTTCTCAGGCTTTGGAAGTCACCATTTGGGAAAGGCAGTTTGAAATCCTTCCAGAGTAATAGAACAAGAGTTCAGTACCACGTTTTCCCGAAAATAAAACCTAGCCGGACAATCAGCTCAAATGCGTCTTTTGGAGCAAAAATTAATATAAGACCTGGTCTTATATTATCTAAGACCCAGTCTTATGTTATAGTAAAATAAGACTGGGTATATTATATTATATTATATTATATTATATTATATTATATTATATTATACCAGATCTTATATAAAACCGGGTCTTATATTAATTTTTGCTCCAAAAAACACTTTAGAGCTGATTGTCTGGCTAGGTCTTATTTTCAGGGAAACACGTATCACTATGCAAACATAAGAGTACAAAGGAAGCCCTTCAATTAGAAGTTAATAGTTAGCCTCTGTTGTACTCTATAATCGCCTCACCTGGACACACTGACATCACAAAAAGAAGGAAGAGGTACGCCCTTTGCTGAAGAATGCTGCCTCTGTATAAATCTCTTGGGACATATAGACACAAATCTACTCCCTTTGAAGGACAAGATAAACACTCTTGATCAGATAAAAGAGGCTCAGTCATTCTACGGGACTGACCTATTCCCAGGGAGGGAGATTGATTTAATGGGAGGTGGGGAAATATGCTTAGATTGCTTATTTTCTGTTTCCTCATTCTCATTCTAACCTATGCTCTTGTCTCCCTTTCCAGGTCCCTTGCCACTTGGCCACAACCCAATTCTCTCCACAGCCACAAATTCCATTTTTATGTGAAATTTCTAAGGAAGTTTCAGACAGGGGAAACGAAGTGAGCCCAGAGTATGTCACCCCAAAATATGCCACTTTGGCATGTTGATTATTTTGAATTAAATGCACGTGAGAGATGGCAGGTGAGAGAAGGGCACTCTGACCTTTCTGTTTCTTCCTGAAACAAGGAGATAAAACTCCCATGTGAAGGGCCCTTCCTGTACTAGGAGGAAGAAAAACATTCTTATCACCAGAGATGGGGAATCAAGGCAGGAAATCCACACAAACAAACCTCCTGAGACTAACCCTTATCTTTCTTGTCATTTCTCCACAATTTACCACCCCTGTGTGTCATGCCGTGTCTCTGGTCCCGCTCCCCGCACAAGAACGCAGGACATGATCACCAACGGAACAGCCACGGAGCCATGGATAGGGGGTTCATACCACCATATTCTCGCTGGCGGCTGGGTTGGAGGCACAGGACGCAGGCTCCATACCACGCACAATCCACCGTCCTCTTCGCTGCCAACCAACCAACTTGCTGGCCGCAATCCGCACTTGCTAACCACACTTGCTAACCGTGTCATCTGCAATCCCCGCTTGCTAGCTCAGCCACGGCAGTTACATCAGTGGCTAATGGCTCACTGGCTACAGCTGATGGCCAAGTAGTCACAGCTGATGACCGTCTACTAGCCGAGCCAGCACCTTTCCACGTGAGGCCAGGAGCCTGGAAACTGCTCTCTGGGACCCTGTCCCCACACTGTGTCTTGTTTCGTTGTCTAAAAGGTATAAAAACTGTCAGCTCTGGTTGCGTCTTCAGGTCTTCGTGCTCTTACGAAGGTTCTCATGTGCATGTAACAAATAAAACCTGTCTGTTTTCCTCCTGTTAAGCTGTCTTCTCAGTTTCTTACATCACTTGACTGCTGGAGCCTCAGGGAAGACAGAGAAGCCCTGCTGGCCTGCAGTGGTCCATCACTGCCTCCTGGTTGCGCTCTAATCTCGCTGGGGCTCACACTCCCGAACCCCTGGGTGATTCTTAACTTCACTCCCCTGAGGTACGTGCAAAGTCTCCTGTTCTCTGCCCCCTTAGAAGCTCCCGCTGGTTAATTATCATTTCCACCTCATTATTAAACCCACTTCAAAGACTGACGGAGTGCAACATGCTGGGGGCAGGCCAAGGCCCATCAGCGGGGCCCCCCTAAGGCCTTGGGGGACCAGGGACCAGAAGGGACGCCCTGGGCAGTCCCAGGGCGTAACCGTCATCTGACGGGAACAGGAGGTGACGGGACTTCCGGCCCCGCCAGGGCAGTTCTTCCAGGGGAACCCGAACGACCAGCTCCCCGCCGGGAGGCCGCAGGCGGAGCGGGTGGGGACCGCCCTGCCGCTCGCGCGCCTGACCGCAGTCACGGACGCAGCGGGCCGCGGGCGGCGCCTGCGCGCTGCGAGCTCGGGCACCGCCCACTTCCGGGGCGGGGCCCCGCGCCTGCCCGGGCGGCCGCGCTCCGTCGCGTTTCTGGGCGCGTGAACGCGGAAGTGCGCGACGCGGGGCATCCCCAGCTGCTCGGACGGCGACGCGCGGCCGGTGCGCGATGGAGGGGGGCGCGGCGGCGGGAGAGGGTCGGGACGGGCCCCGGGAGCGGCGCGGCCCGGGCGGCGCGGCGCGGCGGGAGCAGAACCACCGTGTGCAGCCGCCGTGCGCGGCCGGCCGCTTTTCCAAACACTCCTACTGGCTGGACCTCTGGCTGTTCGTCCTCGTCGACCTGGCGCTGTTCCTGTTCGTGTATCTTCTGCCCTGGTGAGTCCTCTGAGTGCGGGGTTGACGTGGTTAGCGGCCTGGAGACGCTCTCCTCCCGGGGGTGCGGGCGGATCAGGAAGCAGCCCCGAGAGCGTGGGGTCCCAGGCCTCCCAGCCGGCGCGTGGGGTTGGGGCGAAGCCTGTGCCGCGGAAGGTCCTCCCCTGGCTCCTCACCGGGGTCTTGAAAGCGGTGGGCTTCATGCGTTTGTTTGCTGATGGTTTTGGAATGAAACCGGCGGGTCTGTTCGCCACCACGAAGGAAACGAGCAGTTCCGTCGCGTCTCGGAGCTCTTCTCGTCGCCCATCGGGGCCAGTGCGTGTGAGCAGCCAGCTCACTGGGGTGTAGTGAGGCCTAAGTGAGAGAGTAACTTATCCACGGCGATGCGTTTGCCCGGTGCCTCGCAGCGTAAGGGCCCCGCCAGCGCGGCCGGTGGTCGCCAGCGCTGTGGCCGGGAGCAGGCCGCGCAGGGGTCCAGACCGGTCCAGACGGAGCTCGTAACTTCTCTCCCAAGTGCACCTGTTTCCCAGGGTCCCCACTTCAGTAAATGTTAGCTTTGCCCGCTCAGTAATCCTGCCGGAAACCTGGGACCTGATAACCCCTCCCCCGGCCCTTGTCACACGCACCAGCACATCCCCAGACAATGGATAAGGCACAGAATTCTGTAGCGTCCACTTGCAACATCCATCCTCTCCATGTTCATTGCCATTTAACTCTGAAAAGACAGTCCTGGCGGGGGATAAAGGAAGGGAACGTAGAGAAGCAGCACAAGAGGGACAGAGGCCTGAGGTGATAAGGGACAAGTGGAGGAGGGAAGCAGTGAGCCGAGGGGCCATGGAAGAAAAGCAGCCGGCGCACTTAGACCTAAGCAGCTCTTCAGACTTGGGAGGTGTTTACTCACCATGTAAACGTCTTCGCAGTCAGCACGCTGGCGGATCTGCACCCCTTGCTAGGGAATTGGGGCTTCTTTCCCCACCTCCAAGGTCTGGCCAAGACTCCGAGGTAAGCTCATTGTATGAGGCCCCATTTTCTCAGCTTTCTGGATGGTGTGGCAAATGAGAAGACAGAGCGTTGAGGGGGGGATGGAATAGGTGAGCCATTCGTACAGGCTCACCTGTCCTCCACGTCCCCTCCTTTTTTGGTGGAGACTGATACCTCGGTATGGTGACTTTTTTTAATGACCTGAATTTTCAGCTCTGGGTAGAAAATGGAAGCCTTGGAAGGAATGGTCCAGACCGTTTCTTTCATTGCTCTTGTCAATATGTAAACCATTTAGGAATAGGCAAGTAAGTCAATTTCAGAAGTTGGCATAACGTATTAAATGAGAAGAAACAGTAAACATTCTTGAAAATCCTCGGTTTTTACAGAATGGTTTGCCTGATACCTAAATTAAGAAGTTGGCTCCTGGAGTGGATTGAGGACGACTGCAACTTCTTGAACGAGGAAGACAGGATTGTGTGGCAGAAGAATTTCACACTCCAAGGGGCCTTCCTTTCATTGTACACATTGTGACTCACTTGAGGACTATAGTACATGGGTAATAATCTCACCCATTCATGGCGCAATTCTTAAAATTAGACTCTGATTCAGGTTTAACAGCCTTTTTCCAACATCTGACGGATTTATGGGAGCTGAACTCCAATATACAGGAAGCTTTAGTGTAGTCATTACGAACGATAGTACTGTGTTTCCCCGAAAATAAGACCTAAGACCTCACCAGAAAATAAGCCCTAGCGTGAGTTTTCAGGATGACACCCCCTGAACATACGTCCTAATGTGTCTTTTGGAGCAAATATCAATATAAGACCTGGTCTTATTTGGGGGGAAACACGGTAAGGTCTAACATTTTAAGGGTTGGCTAGGATTTAGGAGGATGCAAATATATAAATTACTAAAGTACCTAAAAATAAATAAATTACTCAAAAGCAAAGGAAGGATATTGAGAAAAGGACTTAAAAGCTATACACAAAATACAGGTCCACAAAGTACTGGCTGTTTTAAGTGCCAGTTTAATTTTTAGACTGAGTGGGCCTGTTGTGGCTTCCAGATTGATATGATCTTAAAGGGAATATGTAATACCCAGTGTTGGAAAGCTCTTACCCGTTCCTTCCCCTCCCTTCCTTTTAGGCCCTTGAACTCCCCAAAATAGGACTATGTGTTTCAAACCTGTTTTGATTATTGGGGTTACATTAAGAATGCTTGTGGCCAAGACATGTTTATTTTCATAATTTCTGTTACTTAAATACTTCAGCAAAGTCAGTATATTCAGTCATTCAACAAATATTTGAGCACTTACTACACACAGGTACCACAGTGAACAAAACAACAATCGTTGCCTTCATGGAGCTTACCTTGCCCTTTTATCTAAGTAAGAAAAGAAGTGACATTCCAGGAGTGCCCAGCCGGTGACACTGCCAAAGCAGCCACTCTAAGCCTCCGATGTGGTTCCTTTTGTAGAGCAGATACTCCTTCATGTAACAGATGTGAGAGAGCCTCCTCGCTGACATTGGGGGCATTTGATACATGTGAATTGCGTACTTACTTGGGCGATGTTCCCCTCAGAATCAGGGCATAGATCTGGTAAACTCTACATCCTCTGCCTTTTAGAACGGCACTTAGGGTTAGAGTGAAATCTGGGATTGATTTTTGGAGGATTTTAACTGCCAGCTATAAGGTGAACGATTACGCCTTCAGGGTATTGTGGCATCTGTCTGAACATAACCTTTTATGTAAAGGTTGAAGCATCCAGAGAAACACAGCGCTGGGATTTGCTTGAGTATACCAAACATTGTATGAACTGTTTTCGTGCTGCTTGTTAATTTGTCGAGTAAATGTTTATAGCTAAATTTGGTGTGATTTGCATTTGTTCTAACAGATTACTTGTTACAGAGGCTGTGCCAGTATTAACAGTTCTCATATAGCTTAATGTTAGGTCACACACAAAGATTTACAAGCTGTGCTACCTTTCTGAGCCTAAAATCAGCCAACGACCACAACCATCGAACATTCTGAGAATTTCCAGTACAGGGAAGATGGAGGAATTTTAGTATTAGATAGAGCATGGCTGTAAATGGCACACAGAGATGGTGGCCGTGTGAGGGTGGACTCTTTCCTGTATATGATGAATGAGAGATTGTGCCTCGCACTGAACTGTGCCATCTCGAGTACTGTGACTGCTTAAGTACCCACAGTAAAGGCCTTTAAGAAGTGGATAAAGGGGACAGCAAGCAAAGCTGGCAAACTTGTCAAGACAAAAACAGACATGAAAAGAATAACAGCAATGTGATTTTAATCTGGTAAATTTCACAAACATAATTTCATGTAATAGCCATTTGAAATGAACTGACTGATTAGCAAGTGTGAGGGAGTCCGTAGGGGATCTGTTAACCAGAAAATTTTAGGACATCAACTGCTCCATGTACCTAGTCCCTAAATGGCATGGGAATACTTTCAGAGACCACAGGATATTTAGGCTCAGTAAGGGCACTTAGTGTAGGTAATGCTCTAGGATAAGGGTCATCAAGCTACGGCCAATAGGTCAAATCTGGCCCACTGCCTCTTTGCAACGCCTGTGAGCTAAGAATTATGTTTATGTCTTAATGACTTAAAAAAAAAACTTTCATGACGTTAAATGATGTGAACCTCCCAAGTTTCACATCTGTGAAACTGACATTATTTATAGCTTGGTGCAAAAGTAATTGCGGTTTAAAAGGTTAAAATTGCAAAAACCTCAGTTACTTTTGCACCAACCTACTACTTGTTTAGGGCTGCTTTCACCCTATACTGGCTGAGCTGGGTAGTTTGTTAACAGAGACCCCATGGGCTACAAAGCCTTCAATATTTACTGTCTGGCTCTTTAGAGACGGTCTGCCAACTCCTGGAGGAGCCCTGCTGCTCTCCCTGGAGTTTAACTCTTAGGAGCCTCCTGTGATAACATTTTATGGTCAGTGATACTCCAAGTACCTCTGAACTTTAAACTCACATTTCCCATGAAATACATAATCCACATGGGAGAGAGGAAGCCATAGTTCACGACAAGAAATGCAAAGGAAAGCCCAACCATATCAACTTAAAAATCAGTTTATCTGAAAAACAAAACTAAACAAAAAACTGGAGAATGATTTCATGTGTAAATGGAACATTTGGAAGATAAGTATTCTGAACATTACAACAGCTGTTGGTTGCATGATTTCAAAAGTTATAATAAGCTTATAACAAGAAGAAAATACCTATAAAAGTAAATAGGCACCCTAGAAATAAAAGTACATGTAATGATTAGTTACTAAATAAATATGCATTCAATCTACATTTGGAGTGCTGAATCAACATAAACACAAAGGGTCAGTTTCTAGTTTGTTAGTACAATTACATAATTCAAGAGGTTTCAACTGGACAATTCTTAAAAAGAGCCAAACTTGAACATTTCTATTTGATGTTTGCAACTCAACTGTGAGTTGAAAATACAAATCTATGAGATTGTTGTTAAATATCAGAAAGTAACTATTTCAAATAACACATTTCTACTGGGCATCTTGACCAAATAGAAATTAAACAAAAAAAAAAGTTTTTGAAAGTTACTAAAAATACTTGAAGCCCATTTTCTAATATTTTACAATATAATAAAAGCAATATTTAAATACACTGATATTTCAAATAGAATTTTACAAAGTTTACAATATTTACAAATGCTCCATACTAAAAGTTATGTTAAAAATAAGCTTTCTTAAAAGATAAAATTTAATTTACTTGATATTCAAGTATTTCCAAATTAAGAGAATATAAAGTAATAATCACTTACAGGTAGAAAACGCTATTTAAAATGTCTCTGGTTGGAAGATAAATTTGACCAAGATTTGGTAACTGGGTGAAGTCAGATTTTTACAAGCAGTTATTTTCTATTTGTCTAGAAGTAGTTTCAATCATTTACATTTTGGAATATTTTAACCATTTATGGAATTGATCAAAATGTTAAATTTACTAATTAGTTTATATAATTATCAAGTTATATTTATAAACTTGATACACATAAGGAAACTTTTAATCCTATAATTCTCAATTGTCTGCAGTGGACAATATAAAACTAAACCACAATTTACTAGCTTAGTACGAAATAAAGTGACAACTAATGAAATAAGGCAATAAAAGTAACATTTTCATACTTGTAAGGTTATCATAATAATGGAAAATTATTTTATTTAAAAATAAAGCCCTCTCCATGAAAGTAGGGTAAAATGACTATTTGTTTAGAGTAAAAAAAAAAAAAAGGAGGGATGCTCAAAATAATACACTTTATTAAAATTAAACCTCTATATGAAAGGCAGAAATTTAATCTGGAAGCCCAGAAGGGGTTTCAGATTCAAGAATCAGAAAAATCAAAACAGGCTGACAGCTTATAAACAGGTAAGATTACAGCAGGGAGAATTTAGGCAGTCACAGTGCGATTCCCAGTAAGACGGCACCAGGTGAACTCCTAACACTGGTTATTAGCAGCCCGAAGTAAACTGAAAACAAATGAAACCCTTTCACATTTCATATAAAATTAGAAAAAATGTAACAGGATAAAATAAATATGCTAAAGTATTTTAATTATGTTTAGCTTACCCTGCTGAAGTAATGTTTATGCATACGTGTAACAAAGGCCTAACTCAGGTGTCCTGAAGATAAAAGCTCTAGGAGCAAAATTAAATTTCTTCTGTTCTGACCTTGAGAATTGAACTGAAAAACTTTACCATTAAGGCTTTTTTTTTAATACTTTCAATTTCAAGGGTCGATATTTTCTAAGACACTTACAGAGGTCACAGGTAGCAGACTATCACAGAAGTCAGAAACATGAGTGTTTTGGTTCCCCATGAGAAAGTGCTTCATGAAACAAATTCTGCTTTGACTACACAAACTGTCTCACCTGGCATTTTTTCATGAGCATAGTTTACCAAACTACATACATGAGGACTGGTTAGTACTTAGGGGTCTACCAAGCACAAAATGAAGGGACGAATTCCATTTTTATTCCACAGCAGCATATGGTAAATGACCTTGTATACACCCTGATGTTCTATCTTTCGAGGCATGCCAAGACTATTCAAAGGGAATTCTAAGTTTCCCAGTAAGTTGATTATCACAAAATAAAAACTACAAAGTTAGTGATTAATGACTTAATAAATGCCATGGTTTTAATTTTATTTTCACTAGGACTGGTCAGTCGATTCCTCTTCTATTTTAATGGCCTCTGAGTATTAGCATGCCAGTTTCATAATTTATCTATTACAATGTATACTGGGGTTATATCTTTGCTCGGAAGGGCAGTTTGAACCAAGACTATTATATGACACAGGTCCCAGCCCTCTTTCGCTCTGAGCTGTTGAATTCTCATTACAGAGGCCACCGCTTCCTGGAAAACAGAGCTTGGGCCTCTGATGGTATTTCAATCTGTATGTATCAGTCATGCAACTATCAACTGAAAAATAGGTAGTTAATGAAATTGTGTCACTTGGGCAGGTAGCACTGGAGTCTCTTTCTGGATGGCACCATGCATCGACAACTGTACCCATGTGTGCCTGGAAAGCATCAGGTGAAGAGCTGGACGTGTAGTTCGGTGAGTTGCCCACTTGCTCTTTCACTTGAAATGTTTCCTTGAGTCTTTCATCACTCATGTCTGTACTCACTGCTGAACCTGGTTCTGAAGCTGCACTTAAACTGTGGTTCGGAAGACTAGAAGAGTTAGCTTTGAACAGCTCTGTAAGTCTGACATCAGGTGAACAATCACTTTTCTCTGGCTGTGGCACCCTGGTTATAGCGTATTGTTTTGGTGGTAAAGGGGGTGGTGGATTGCGGAGTTTTGGCATCTGACGACCATCTGATCTACAGGTGGACTGAAGTCTACGTCCGCTGGATGGAGAGCCGTCAGAATGACACTGCTCCATCCCAGTCTGCGGCTGGATGAGAGCAGCACTGTCTGGCTTCAACCCAGCAGTTCTCACGTGTGAGGACCACGATGGCGATGGTGAGACTATTTCATCACAGTTCATTCTCTTTCCAGAAGCAGAATTGTCATCGGTGTGAAGAAGTAAACCTGCTCTCTCAGAATTTTCTTTATCGAGCCACTCAGAAAATTTGCATTCACTTGATTTTTCAAATTTCTGTTCATCTGACTGGTGGATATGCTCACTTGCTGTATGGTCCTTGAGTACTTGTGGGCTGGACAAAGGGAATGACTTTCCATTGGTTTCACGTACATGAGGCCTGAAATATAAAAACAAAAACAAAGCTAAAACACGACATGCAAACACTGACAACTGGAGGAAAAACAAACACTGGTCCTGTAATTTAACCTCCCAATATACAGTTTGTTATTTTTGTAACATAACAACAGAAAGGGAAAAATATTTGCAACCATTAACATTTTATACTCTCTGAATCCAAAATCTTTATGCCAGAATACATGAATGCTTACCAGAAACATGTCATTACTAAAATTTCTAATAATTAGAAGTGTTAATTTAAAAAACAACAACTTAGAAACACAGACCTGAAATTGCATTTATTTGTGACAAAATGTAGCTTAAGGAAAATGCTATAAGCAAACACTTCAATTCCCTAAAACACTCCCCAACCAACATCAAGTTTACAGCAGTAGAGGTTCTTTAATTTTGATACATAATGCTATACGGAAAGTATATTGATTTAAAATAATTTAATTAATCAAGACTACCTTTATTTAGGTATTAATTACCTCTATTTAGGTAATAATTAACTTCTAGGTGAGGATAAATGCCATCACGTTGCAAATTATTTATCGTCATCTGATTGTTTTTACTGTGTGAACTGCACAGGATTCAATGAGTACAGAATGATGAAGAGTGGAGGCTTCCCTGGGTAGACGAGCTGCATTCAGCTCCATTGCTTTGGGCAAATGCCTTAATCTAGGCCCCAAATTTCCTCCTTTGTAAATACCACCTACCTCGTAATGCTGTGAGGATTGAGACACCGTGTTATACCTGGGACTCTGCAGGCCCTAAGCCTTAGGACCACATCCTCGAACAGTCCCCACTAAGACATGCATCACGATCCTGTGGACCCACTGCTTTCAGAGTACTCAGTAAGCATGCCTTTCTGATAAAGTGCTCCTATAACACATGCATTCAATAAAAAAGATTTTAATATTTCCAAATATCTTTGATTACCTTTTTATCAAATGATTTTTTATTGGGAGATGTGATTCTGGATGGAACTCATGAGATTTACAGCCTACTTCCAAGTTTCCGAGGTCTTTTCTAATGCCTGAGGAGGGAGAAAAGCAAAATTATGTAAATGATCTTTAATAATTTACTCCATTTATAGTTCTCCATAATTTACATAAAGTTTTCTATAAACAGGTAATTCTCTTCCAATTAACAAACAAAAACTAACTCTTCAAGACTAAGCTCAAATAAATACCTCTTTTTTGAACCCTTTATACAAAATGAATGTTTTTTCCCTCAGTTTATTACACTTGAAAGTATCATCAGTGCTTGAGTAGTGCTGTTCCCCCTGGATTGTGTGGAGCTGTGAGTCCCCTTCACAGGAGACGCACTGCTGACAAAGGGGCGGGGAAATCCTGCTGTGAGGACAGACGCCTTGGGTTGAAGTCTGGATTCACTACTGCTTGGCTGGTACCTTGAAGCCTCTTCACCCCTTAAAATCTCAGCTTCCTCGTTTCTGTGATGAGATAATGGTATCTATTTGACCTACCTCACAGGAATATTAGGAACACCCCCGAATTAAAACATGTAAAATGGTATAACACCACGAACTCGCTACCATTTGTTGACTCAAGTTGTAAAAAGTTGGTAATAGTTATTTCTTCTTTAAAATTGAACACCATTTATTGAGAAGATGACAAACTCTGTCACTTCAAACAACGACAACAACTGCTAATATTTATTGCCAATGAGGAAATTCAAACTTTTAGATGAGAATGAGAATTTTGGAAAACTAGTATGCACCACGAATTTTGTAGCTTCCCAACAATTATAGACTTTCTGCTAATATCTGTGGTGATATTAACAGGTGTGGTTTTAAGGAAGACATTACATAAAGAAATGTACCAACATTTGGAAGACTTGCATAATTTATCAAACTAGTATTTCTCAAATGGGGATACATGGATGTTACAAAATCATTCTTACATAAAATAAATCTTTCAATGAATAAATAAAGTGTTCAGATGTAATGCCTAATACAATCACTTAATAGATAATAGCTATAGAAACAAAAGCTTTTTGAGGTCCCCGATATTTTTTAATAGTATAATGATATTGTGAGGTCAAAAAGTATGAAAACCACTGTTCTAGTTGATTTAAAATAGTTGCCTTTTTAAAAGCTCAGTCACAGCTGTTCTGTGAGACAGCACCCTTTTTATACCCAAGGAAGTTAAGTGACCTACCCATGCTAACTAGCCGGTAGGTGGCAGCACTCACACCAGCCGAGGGTTAACTCCAAACCCAGCGCTCTCCCCACCACCAGAGAGCGCTCGTGTGCACAGGCCACAGAAATACAAGGTCACCATACAGAATCTGATGAAACTAGGCCACTGGTTTGAACATCAAATGACATGATACACTTTAATGTGCTGGTACCCACAGAAGATAACAAAATATGTGCCAGTAGCTTGAATTGTCAATCAATTGCCTATACTTCTGCACAATTCTACTAAGTTTTTCTGTAGTCTCATTTTTAGATGAACTTTTCATCATTTATCTAGTTTCTTCTCCTCATGCTTCTGCTTTGTGCACCAAATCTATGAATTGAAGACTGCAAAGTAAATGAAATCAAAGGTATTAAAGCAGCAACTTTATTTTGTAAACAATAGCAGTGAATTCTATCTTAGATAACCTTTTATCCCTAAATCGATATTCTCGGTTTGTTTTAAAAATACTACCCTCTCTCTCAAAATTCAGTTGGATTCTACAGTGGATCAAAACATCTAAATATTACCTTATGAAAAAAAAAGTCTATTATTTGATTTTGATCAGGTTCTGCAAGTTAAGTCTTGACACAATTTCCAAGAAAGAACTATGAAATATACATGAGGATTTAATGCCCGATCTGGATGTTCACACAGTAAACCACACCTCTCAGCAGCAGAAACTTCAGATAGGCCAATGCTGGGAACTCCTGCAAGTCCGGCGTTCATTTGTTTAAGACTGAACTCTTACTTCCACCCCATTGCAGTAAGCTCCTTACTGCACTGAGGTGTGTCCCCTGCCTGTCACTGGCTGCTCAGTGGCTAGCACAGTGTCTGGCACATAAAAGACGTTCAGTGAAAGTCTGTAGAATGAATAAACAATTGCATGAAAAACATACTGGCTTTCTTCTTTCACGTCACTGCACCCGTCCACCCTGTTCCCAACTCAGTGATGCAGGACCAGATAAGCATACAGAAGATCAATTCTTCCTACCTTCCCGCCACCTATTTCAGGTCTCTCGAGTGCCATACGAACACAATCACAAAAATAAAAGACAGTCTAATTTACCCCAGTCCTACTGGCTCGTAAGCTTGACACACACTGCCCGAGGCTCAAAACTGAAGCCTCTCTCTCGACAATTACTTTATGATTTAAAAAACGTAATGTCAAACAGAACCTTGATAATTTTTTTCAATCTTTAAAGCCTGAAAAATTTATAAGGTAAAGTTACATTACATTTTCCACCCACTTTGATTTTCACTTTGGAATGTTTACTTTGCTTCTTAACTTATCCCTAATTTCAAGTTTAATATTCAAAAACACCAGCAGCAGCAGTTAATCCTTAAGGAATTCTTTACTTTTGTTCAAGTATCCGTACAACGTAAAACCAGCAGCAGGCGGCAGCAGAGGCTTTGTAAACACATTTGAAATTCTAATATCACTATGGCAGGCATTCAACCACATGGTCTGACTTCAGAATTCCAACTAACTTAAAAATAGATGTGTTATTTTTCTCTTCTGCTGACTTAGACATCCGTGTGTCTTTACGGGGAATTTTGGCTCCAGGTTCTTTGCAAATCTAAAATAGCCCGATTTTAACACTTGGCACAGAAGATACCTCAATGTCAAGACAAGAAGCTTTAATTCATAATGCTGATTTTACATTGTATGTAAGAAATCCAAATATGTACTTCATCTGAAAAGATGACCTAGGTGTAAAACAATTATGTAGCAATAAAATCAAACTGCCGTTTAAGACAAAGTAATCTTTACTCCTGTTGTGTAGGGAGATTTCAGATTATAATAGTAGCACTACAATTACAAAGCCTAAACATTCAAGAGCAATAATCTAAGTAATGATCTCATTTACAATAAAAATACATTTTAATAAAATTTGAATACTTTAGAAAAATCACAAAACTTTAACTGGATAAATATTTCTGGCTAAATTGACCATGTACCAAAAGGAGAGAGATACTTTAATATAAATAATCTACCCTAAGAGATAACTAAATTTTGGGTGATACAAAATAAAAAGGCAGAAATCAGTAACTTCTTTTGTCACTGGAATTACAATTTAAAGAAAAAGCAAATAATGCTACTTTTGCTACAAATTAAATTTCAATACTGAAAGTTTATGGTTTTAAAAAATACATAGATAAATATTTGGTGATGCTGGGCCACAGCGACACAAGAAATTATGTGTCGATAAACACTGCCTCTCAACAGTCTGTGAAATGCTTAGAAAAAATAAATTTAGTAAGCACAGGAACAAAACCAACTGTAAAAAGGACCTCTTTCTCTTGATACACTTCATAATGTATTTATTTTCAATGAATACACTCTGTAGTTTACCAAAAAAAAAATCCCAGAGGATCATCAAGTTTATGCACATGAACAAACTCTTCCAATAAAACATTTCCATTTACTAATTCCAGGATTTACAGAGTTAAGGGTGATCTGTCTCCCTTGATAGTGGAGGAACAGACTCTTTTATTAAGAAATTAAGGGTATTAACCGATTTTTTGACCACTGATTAACTTCTTTCACTGTCATTTCCAAGATCAGGATTCTCAGTTGGAACGAATCCTGACTTCCACAGTCCACTGAGATTAAGCCAAGTACCACAGACTCCAAAGCCAATGACGTTTCTGAAAAGACCTCATAATAATTCCCTTGAGATTTGTTAGGTGTAATCTGTAAATATCCCAACGTATATTGGTTTCAGTAGATAACCTGACCTCATAGAGAAGAGAGGCCGTGAGTGGGCCCACTCAACTGTCCGTCTAGCAGTATACACCGCAGGGTACCTGCACACACCTTTCTCTCCCATTACAGGAAAGCTACATCCCTGCCCAGCGTGTCCCTCTCCCATCCTTGTTTCATTCTCACTTTCCCTCCCGAGATGGCGCTCCATCCATCATTGTCCTGTTCTGTCCTGTTCACACCTTGCTCTCCCTGTGACACCCTCAGCCCCTCACCTGCTGTAACACAAAAACACACCTACGCTCCTGGCTTCATCCTGTCCTCCCTGCACTGCTTCTTTGCTACTCACAGCAAAGGTTTGACAGACGTGCTAAATCCATTTCTTTACTTCTCATTTATTTACTTTCTATTCTACTGTAATCTTTTTTTTTAACTTTTTACTTGGAAATAATTTCAAAAAGTTCAGAAAAGTTGAAAGATTAAAACGCGAACAAAGAATACCTGTGTCTCATTTACCCAGACTCACCTATTATTACCATTTTTGCCCATTTTGTTCCCTGAACCATTTGTAAGTTACGAACAACATGGTGCTTCACGTGGAAACACTTAGTTCCACCTCAGTCTCGCTTCTGTTCCTCGAGTTCCGCTAAGATCACGTTTACTATACACCACTGACGACTCCCTGCTAAATCGCACTGGGACTTTTCTTCCTTATTCTGCTTCACCTGTGACCACTGTTCTGGAAGCTCCCCATCTTCCTGGCTGCCAGCTGCTCCTTATACTTCCTGAGTGGCTGTCCTCCCCACCCTGGGCTCAGCTCTCCTACTCAGCCAACTCCTGCTTCCTTCCTTTGTCCATTTTCTGCCCTGAAATCTGCACTTTTCCTGAGTGACAGTCCATGTTTGTGGCATTCGATACCGATGTATGCGATGCCACCAAATACATGTTTCCTGAGACCTAGACATATGCTCCTAACTGCCTAATAAATCTGTTTACCTAGACCTGGGGGGGGAAGGGGGGAACACAGATAGCATCACACGCCAATGGGAACGGAGGCCAAGACCAGCTTAAAGAACTATGGCAGGCTCTGGAGTTTATTAAATAAAAGATAATTTTAACATCTGCCACTTACATAGTTAAATAAAAGTGGGTTACACGAAACCACAATAAGATACCATTTCGCACCCATTAGGATAGCAATGATCAAAAAAAAACCAGTGTTGGGAGGATGTGAGAAGTCGGACCCATGGTGCCTTGCGGGTAGGAGTGTAACAGAGTGCAGCTGCTGTGGTGCTTCCTCAAAACATTAAATGCAGGGCTACCAAAGGAGCCAGCAATCGCACTTCTAAAGGACTGAAAACAGGGTTCGCAGACATTGTCCATCAACGTTCACAGCAGCATTATTCACAGTGGCCAACGGGGAAACCACCCAAATGCCCATCAGCAGATGACGGAGAAACACAATGTATTGCATCACACAATGGACGTTCTTCAGCCTTGAAAAGGAATGGCACTCTGATTCCTGCTAGACATGGATGAACTCTGAGGACGTTATGCTGTGAAATAAGCCAGTCGCAAAAAGACAAATACTGTATATGAGTCCACTGATCTGAGATTCCTAGAGGAGTCACATTCAGAGGACAGAAAGTAGATGGTGGGGGCCAGGGCTGGGGGGAAGGGAACTTGGGAAGTTAGTGTTTAATGGGGACAAAGCTTCAGTTTGAGAAGATGAAAGAGTGCTGGAGATGGATGGTGGTGACGGTTGCGTAACAGCGTGAATGTACTTAATGCCACTGAACTGTCACTTAAAAATGGTTAGAATGGCAAATTTTGTTCTGTGTATTTTTCCACAATAAAAAATTTATTTGTAAGTGGGTTACATACTTACTCTTTCATATTAAATGGGGAAACGTACTACAGTGCTCCCCTAGCAATGCACTCTTGACCATCAAAATCTCTGAGCTTGTGTTTTTATTACTTTCAGGAAGCAAGCATCCTTTCAGAAAGAGCACTGCATTGGCAGGTATTGTTCAATCTCACCAACTTCTGCTGCTGGTTTCTGGCCAGCCCTTTACTGTTTCCTGCAATGCTCGGCTGCCAGACTTTTATCAGATCTTTAAACAGGCGAGACATTTTATATGGGAAAGGAAAGTTATTTCCTTAATATAAGTGTTTCCTTCTGATATTATACCATTTGATGAAAACAAAATAATTTAGCACTTAATCAGATTCAATGTCTACAACCTGAAAAATAATCTCCACAAAAGCCTGAAGGACGAGAAAGACTAAAAACAAACTTCAAAATTTGTTTTTCATGGCTCTTTTTTATTTTGAAAAAATTATATCCCTTCTAATCCTCTGAATTCTAACATTTCAAAACATCTTCGACTGACGCCTAATAATCCCCTGGCTCATCATCTCCTCATCCCACGCCCTGAGTCCTTCGGGAATAGCCTCTCAATTGCTCCCCCGAATTCTGCGTACATTCAAACACCTCCTTTCCTTTGCGTTTGGGCTACTGTGTGTTGCTAACCAGTCACCTCGAGCAATGCCACACAGTTACATATTGACTGTTTCCAGCAGGCTGGTTGCTTCTAATTGTCCATATTCCTGCGGTGGACAATCAGGCTGTTCACACAGATTTCCGCTCAGCTTCCAGGCACCCATTAAAGGGCACTCTTGCACCCTCTTTGAAATGAGACCCGGCAGAAGGACTTGCCTTGGCCAATGAGATGTGAGTGGAGGTGGGTGTACCACTTCTGGGTTGAAGTTTTAAGAACTTACACATGGTTCTCCTTCCTGCGTCCTCCTAAAATCCCCTCCCCCAAATAATCTCCTGATCAAAGAAGCATCTTTGAAACAGAGTCCCTTCGGCCTGGGGACCTGTGTGACTACCAAGAAAAGACAGCACGCTGACCTCCACTGGACATGTATCATGAACAAGAAACAGACTTGTGCTACAACCCTGAGATTACGATGCTGTCACAGTCACTGGATAGCCTGGGACCTAGCCTCCCGAGTGACACCCCCCACTACTCCCATCGCGACATAGCTATTTCCATCCTTTCAAGCACTTACTCTCCCAGCTTCCGTCCTCATTACTCATAAACGTATCAGTAATCGGACTCTTGTTAGCTTCTTTACTCGTTACCACAATTTGTTCTTTATTGCGACTATTACATTTAAATAAAAATTTTACCTTCTAAGTGGTTTTTGCTCTGTTGAAAGGTACAATTCACACGTTCTATATTTAGGTTGCTTGTCTTAATCTGGTCACTAGAAAATAGAAGGGAAAAAACCAGACACATCAGCTCTCATGGATTATTATGTTAGTTTAAGAAAAAGAAAGGAAATAACATTTGCTAAACAATTAGTATATGCCATGTGCTGTTCTAGGAGCTGAATGCACATTATTTAACTTGTATCTCACAACAACACTTGGTAGTTATCATGCCCATTTTACAATAGGAGATTAGACTGTGAAAAGCAAATGAACTTGCACAATAACTAAAACGCAAGCCTACCTGGTTACAAACTCCTGATCTTTCTACTTCCCTAAGCTATTCCTTTCCAACAAGTATGATGAAATTACCCTGCCAAATAAAAAGTTTCCCTGATTATTTTAATAAAACATATGAGATGGGACAATGAGCACTCAACAGACTGAAGAATTAAACAGTCTGATTGCCTCTCGCTTAATGACCGAGAGGCAAGCAATTTAAATTTATGCTTTAAAACATATAGTAAGTATATACTTTCGAATTTCCTAAAAATAAGCAGTTTTTTTCTTTTTTTTTTTTTAAATCTGGAAATAACTACTGAAAATAGAAAATTTGAAATATCAAATAACCTACAATATCCCAGATTTCTTTACTCTGAGCTCAAGCTCTTTCCAGGACACTTAACTGGCCCCAAACTGAAAATTAACAAGAGAGAGCGGTGGGGGCAGAGTGTGGGTCACTCATGTAATTCGTGCGTTACCTGAAGGACGCTGCTTCTCTAGCACCACCTAGCTCCATTACGGTACCGTTTCCATGGAGAACAGGGGAGTCCAAATTGGCAGATCCGTTGCTCACGTGATCACTGCTTTCGTATCCAGACTCAGTCCTTTGCATCTGCCAGTTGTCACCGTGAACTTTAGTCTCTCTGACGCTTTTACTTTTCTCCGCTCCTTTCCCATCACATTCAAGGGAACTCCTGCTGCCTAGTTCCTGCTTCATTTCATCTTCATATATGGTCATTAAACATTTTTGCTTTGGATTTTCCTTCGGCCAGTTGTTAAGACCCTGGTCTTTGCTGCATTTAGCTTTGTTACTGATATGTGGTTTATGTCTTGGGCTGTGCTGTCCTTTGTCACTTTCATTAAAAATACTATCAACATTTAGTGTTTCTCTCCTAGGTTTCCAACCTCGGCTCCGGCTTTTACTGCTGCCATTATAGCTGCTTCCTTTATCCCTCGAGTCTTGGCTGCTGTCTGTGTCATATCCGGTGCCACTGTCACTCTTAACTTTGCCAATTATTTTCTCTGCTGGCACAAGAATCTGGGGTTTGCTTGAACTTGGTATCTGTGGAGAAGCTCGACTCTGGTGGGTACCTTGGTCATGCCTGGATGGCCCTCTTCCTTGACTGTGATATAGATGTGGACCGCCATATTGTCTAAAGCCATTGGGGGTAGGAGGTGATCCCGACTTGGAATGTGGAAGGTCTTCATCAACCAGATCTTTAAAAATAAAGAGTCAATAAGGATACAAATGAACTACTCTTCAGAGCCACCTTTTAGTCACAAGCCAAATACCTTGCTTGAGAAGAAATGTTACGCAGTAATAGGTAAGTGATAAATATTTAAATTATATCACACAGTGTTTTGAGATTGAAAAGTGCTTTTCCACTTCTATGCTTAATGAGAGGCATTTATAAATGGTTATAAATTGATTTTTAAAAATAATCTCAAGTCGATTATAAGATAATTAATTAAAGCAGTTTAAAAAAACAGTATTCTATCTGACTCATAATTCATAAAAATCGTAAAAATAAAAATATTTTCCATCTCTTACATTGTAGAGATTTAAAAATGTGTTAAACCCACTGCTGCTGAGATATGAGGACACGTGTCCAAAACCTGCTGGGGGAGTGCAGACATGCTTAGTCTGTAGAAGGGCAACTGAGCCACATCTAGCAAATGAGGAATAAACACGCCCTAGCCCAGCAATTCCGAAAGCATCTGATGCTACGGCTGGTCACACAAAGTACACCAAGGGAAATGTGAAAGGATGGCACCGAAGCAAAAATCTTAGGTCAATTCTAAAGTCCAGCCATCCCGATTAAACTATCGTCTGTCCATAAAGAGAAGAGCATAAAACCGTGAAGAGCAGGACGGCTCGTGATGAGCTGGAAGTTAACAATGGGACCAGACAGAGGTCAGGGGCTGCAGGAAAAGAAGCTTTTTCACTTAATTGTAGAACTTTCCTTATTAGTTGAATGCATCATATGGGTGAATTGAATTGATAATTAAAAGTTAAAACAGCAAAACAAGTATTCCAGGCTACGATGAAATCAGAATGAAGAGAACTTTACATTTATAGATTTCATAGGTATATTAAAGATATATAATACATAAATACATATATTTTAAATTACATTAAATTAAATGCAATTAAAATGATGTTTAGTTTTAAAATAAGATTTTAGTAGCCCCCTTTCAAATGAATGCTGTAAGTTATTAACTCACCTCTGTGTCGACCCAAATCTCTTCTTTGTCCCCTCTCCAAATCTCTCCTTTGTGAGGAAAGTAAGTTTTTCTGTTCAATGGCTTTTAGAGCACATTCTCTGGAAATATCTTTGATTTTTTCCCTTTGATCATTGTGACTTAGCTTAACTGTAAAAGAAACCATTCTTATAATAATGACGCAGATCCTTTTTCTAATTGCTCAATAAAAGTACAAACTGAACTGTGTAAAACATTTAAGACACTATATATTAGAAAGCAAATATAGATTAAAGTACACAATGAACCTATTTTTATGCTTATATAAAGCTCCTAAAACAAGTATAAAGGGAACAGAGACCTTCTATTGAAATAACAGCTAAAGGTCACTGAGTAGTCACTATATGCCAGGCATTATTGTGTCCTTTAACTCATTTCATTCTTGGAGGTAAGTACAACTAATGTGTCCATACTGGATCAGGAAACAGACGTTAAAACGTGCCCAAGTTACATAACTTGTAATGTAGAACCAGGATGACAGACCCAAGTTATCTGGTTCCAATATTTGTGTTCTTGAATACATACACAGTTTCTGGACTTAAAAATACGTTTCTTTTGAAAACACAGATAATGGCTTAATCTAAGAGTACCACTGACATCAGAGGGAAAAGATATAGTACTATTAAGAATTTTTTAAAGCATTTATTGCAGTTCTTTGTTGATAATCACTGTTAACTCTGAATCTTAGCACCCTTGATTATGGGTTATTTTTATTATTTTATTATTTCATTAATATGTTTAAAAGTTACTGAAAAATAATCCTGTACACCCATCCAGTTAAGAGTTTTAAGTCACAGAACTTGGTTTGTGAAAATCAAAGTTGTAGGACAGTAACGAGAGAGTTGAATAAATACAAGGTTAAGAACAAACTACAATACTAACTTTGAACTACTGTTGCATTTACTAAAAGTAAATTTAATTTTAGCATATGGGCTCAGTTATTAACTCATGCTTTTCCTCTCCAAGTTAATAACACCTTGAAGGAAAGGCCACATTACAGGTTGTGTTCTTGGTAATACTCCACATTTTGGTAATACTCCGGCAGCCTACTATATGGCTCGGAGTGCATGGAGAAACTGAAACACAGGTCAAGTCAAACAGTTCAGATAAAACTACAGGTCTCAGAGAAATGCACACATCAAAGACAAAATTTCATTATCTACTTGTTACTATCTTGTGGCCAAGGAAAGCTAGTTATGCCCCCTCCTTCTGTATGGTCCTTACCTGGGATTACAGATTCAGTAAGTGAAGAAAGGGGGCAGCCTGACTACTCAGGGACAATGTAAAAGTGACAATTTAAACACATACCTGGTCCTCTGCCACCATTTGTTTGAATGTAGCTCCGACTAATTGATGAAATATTAGCTGTTTGAAATTTCGGATTTTCTCTCTGTTTTGCCTGATCACCAAATCCATTTTCTTTTGAATTATCTGACTTATAAATTGAGGGCTTTTCACATCCTTTAAAGACAAACAAAAATGTACCATCCTTATCCCCTCCCGCTAGAAGGAGAGATGTTCGAAACATCTTTTCAGACATTTTTAATACTGTAGACGAAACTACTTAAAAACTCAGAGGTCTGACATCTTTTAAGGATTTTGACGTGTTCTATAATGCACCCAAGAATGGCCTCGCTGCTTTGGACTTTTGCATTGTACCAACTCACTTTAAATCTTGATGTTTACCGCGAGAAAGAGCTATTGGCCAGGTCCCCCCTCCCCTGCCTGTGAGCACAGTGGTGGGTGCCTCCTGCGGGGCTTGGGAGCCCACTGCAGAGGGAAGGTGTGTGTATAAAGACTAACTCAAAGTCCGGGAAGTTTCCTGAACGCTGCCTTACTGCAACTACCTCTGAGATTAGCCTCCACATTCATTTCACATTCAGGGTATTAGTATCCCTAGTGTGGCTGTGATCACAGAAAAACACTAAAGGAATTTATAGAAAAAGAATTACCCATAGTCTCTGCAACGGATTTATAATGTGACCAGCTGATGACCTGCCTGAGAGCATCTTCAGTAGAAACGGCCGTGCCATCGGGGTTTGCGTAGAACAGAAGCAGAGGCTGGAAGTGGCATCGGATGCACTTGGTCACCACGTCTTTCCATCTGGTTCCAACCTTTTAAAAAAACAACAATGAATAAAAACAAAACAAACCTGTAATCAATGTGTTACATGAAAGGGCAGACACTGGATTAATTTGCATATTAAAACATTTTAGACATTCAGATGCTAGCAGTGCAACTGTTCATCATATTATAGGATTAATTTCATTTTATTTAGTAACTAGTCCAAATACAAATCTTTAAACATTATCATTAAAAAAAATTGGTGGGCAAAGTTATACCCTTTCTATATCAAGATTTAGATTATCAAATTTTAAAAGTTTTTCACATACATGGTTGACTGACTTTTGACAAACATTTCACGACAATTTAATGGGGAAATAAATGATACTGGAACAACTGGAAGGCCATATGAAAAAATGAACTTTGACACAATTAAACATAAAGCACAAAAATTAACAGAATGGGTCATGCAAAATCTATAAAGCTTACAGAAAAAAACAAAAGAGAAAATCTTAACCTCAGGGAAGGTAAAATTTTCTTAGGACATCAAACAAACCATAGAAGAAAAAAAAATTATAAAATGGGCTTTATCAAAATGAATTCATTTCTGCTCTTTGAACAACAGCATTAATGAAAACAAACAAACAAACATACCCAAGCCACACACATCTAATAAAAGACTGGTGTGCAGAATAAAGAATTCGTACAACTCATTAACAAGAAAATGGGCAAAATATCTGAACAGACACGTCCACCAAAAGATGTAAGAATGGCCAATAAGCACATGAAAAGATACTCAAAACATTACTAATCATAAAGAAAATAGTAAAACCACAGCGAGACAACATCGCATGTGCACTGGAACCAGGGCTAAAATTAAAAAGACTACCAACAGGTGGCGCTGATGAGAACGCAGGGCAGATAACGCGAACTCTGGAAACTGCTATTAGGAGTGAAAATTGGTGCAGTCACTTCGGAGATCAATGTGCCAGGTCCCCATCAAGTCTGGCATACACTTACCATACAACCCAGAAAACTCCACTTCTGGGTATTATTATTATCTAAGAGCAATGGAAAAAAAATATGTCCACACAAAGACTGTTCATACCTCAACAGGTAAACGGGTAAATTGCTATATAGAGCCATACAGTGGAACACAATAAAAATGAAGCACTGATAAACTCAACATGAATGATTCTTACACAATATCACGCTTAGCAAAGGAAGCCAGTCACAGAGAAATACACACTGTAAGAGGCCATTCACAGGAAGTTGCAGAATGAGCAAAACTAATCTATCGTGACCTCTGTGATTTACTGGGCCCAAGGTGGGTTGGGGGAATGACAGTAAAGGGACATGACGGAAGTTTCTGAGGTGATGAAAATGTTCTATACAATGATTGTGCAAGTTACACAGGTGTGTCTACAACTGTCGAAGCTTAAACTACATACTTAAAAAATGCATGCATTTTTATGTTTGTAAATTATACTTCTATAAAGTTGATTTAAAAACAAAATAAACCCAGCCAAACAAAAACCAACGCATTGTAGAATCTTGGCTTTGCAGGGAACAAAGGCGCCGTTTGAACATCCTGAGGAGCTTTATCAAACTACACATATGTATCTGTTTACCCTCTGTACCTGAGATGCTGGGATATTTGAGAAACTAGAATAATTTGAAAGCAAAATAAACATAAAACCCATAGGGTGACTATATACCTACTTCTTCCTTCAAATTTTGGCAATTTATACTCTGCGGACTCAAAGTGGGAGTTCCAAGATGTTGCTACACACGGACTCAAGATGGAACTTCTTAACCAACTGCTGTAACAAAGTACTAAATAATTCAAGCAAAGTGTTGATTTTAGACTATAAATTGCAGAATGTTTCACTGGCTTTACTGAGCATATTTACATGAAATAACACCACCCAGTTACAGGTGCAGGTCAATGAGTTCTGACAAATGTAACCCTCACCCTAAAACTTCCCTGTTACCCCTTTTCAAGTGCCTGGCAACCAACCATGTGATTTCTCTCACTTTGTTTTTCACTTTTCTAGAATTTTCTGTAAGTGGGATCATGGGGTTTAGCTGTTTATGTCTCCCTCCTTTCCTTTAGCATAATGTTTCTGTTGCATTTATTGGCAGTTCACTCCTTTTTGTGGATGAGTACCCCAACCCATCGTGTGGTCATCCCACAACTCCTTTATCCACCCCCAGTGGCCAGTTGAGTTGTTTCCGGGTTTTGGTTACTGTGAATAAAACTACTAGGAACATTCAACTACAAATTTTGTGTGGACACTGTCTTCAAAGGAGTGGGGCTGCTAGATCGTCTGGTAAGCACATGTTCAAACTGATAAGAAGCCGACAGACGTTTTCTAAAGTGACTGTCCAGCTTTGCATTTCCATCAGCCTGTGTCAGAGGTCCAGCTGCTTGCCAGCTCCGGTGAGGTCAGTCTTTTCTATTTTAGCCATTCTAACAGGTGTCGTGGAATCTCACTGAAGTGAAAGGGTATTTCTTTTGTGCCTAATCATGTATTCTTCATTTCAAAGCCATTCATACATCTTCCTCGGTGAACTGTCCAAATCTTTTGCCCATTTTTAAATTGATTTGTTTGTCTTTTTATTATTGAGTTGTAAGAGTTCTTTATGTATTGTGGGTAGAGCCTTTAAGAGATACACGCTTGACAAATATTTTCTCCCAGTCCATTCTCCAAACAGTGTCATACTGAAGAGCAGGTTTTGATGAAGTCCAGTTTATCGGTTATTTCCACCATCCATGTTCGTTGGCTGTTATCTAATATCTTTGTCTAAACAGCAGCTTTCACATTCTTGTCTGGTATTTCCATCTCTATCGTTAGTTTTGTTTTTAAGTAATTTAGTATCAGAGCAGGCCTGGGTCTGACCTTGGAGGTGACTTCACTTTCGAGGTGCTGCCTGACGATGAAGCTCCTGAGAGAACAGAAAGGGGGCCCCTTTCCCTGCCTTGCTTCTGCACCCCAAATGCCACGGGACTGGAACACACAGAGTGGTGGAGCGGGTCTGCTTTCATTAACACTCCTTCAGGGTGTGGGTCCAATTGTCCTGCTTCTTTGCGTATGTGGTCATTTTGTTTTGCATGCTTTATTGAAATCGTATTGAATTTTACATTTTGGGTGTTGAGTTTTGCTGTGTTCCTTTGAAAGTGTTGGACTTTGCTTCTGATGTCAAGTCCGGAGCGTCTTCAGTCTAGGGATCATTCAGCCCCACTGTTCCGGTGATGGTCTCTGAGGATTCCACTAGATGCCTCGTGTGTCACAGCAGCCTTCCACTCTTGCTGGGACCGTGCCGACGACTCTCCTAGCCCTCTGTGAGTTTGGGGAATTGTCTGACTGACTGTTTCCCAGTGGTTCTGCCCACACCTTGGCAGATCTGCCTGCACATGGCAGATAACTATGCAGCAAAGATGAAAGGGGACCCCTCTGCCAATCTCTAGAACCTTCCCTTTCTGCAGCTTTCTTTCTGGTAGCCTGTCAGGCAGATGGAGCCACGTTGGTCTTGCTGAACTCCAGTGTCGGTGTCCTCAAGTCAGTGAGATGGCTGGGCTTGGTCTGAGTTCCCCACCATGCCCCACAACCGGGAAACTACCTCTGGGCAGCAAGTGGGGATAACTGTGGGGCTAATCTCGTTTGTTTCCCTTTTTTCTGTTCAACTGCCTGTTGTCCAATGTTTGAAAAAGTTGTTTTATCTATTTGGCTTTCTGATTTTTAATATAGGAAGGGCTATTTCCATAGCAGTTAATCCTTCATGGGTGGAATCAAAAGTCCAATAAATACCAAATATTTGAAATTTTATTGACTTACTACTAAATAGTAGTGCTGATAAATGGCCTTTTGTTATATATTAAAGTGAAAGTAAATGGAATTGTACATCATTTGCTTATAACATGAAATAGTTTGTGTTTTTAAATCAGTTTACTGCTTAGTAATAGGATTCTCAAAGCCAATAAGCCTGAGAACAGTATAAACAAGATCAAGAGTTTTCAACTGTGGCCAAGTCTGAGTCACCTGTAGAACTTCAAAAAAATTCTGATACCTGACCCTGTACCACCAGCGAATCGACAACTCAAGAGCCCAGGCAGGTATGTTTTTTAAAAGGCTCCTAAGGTGACTGTGGCATTTATTCTTTATTAAGAACTATTACTCACTAGTTTTCTACATATTATTATGTTTGAGTAAATGACTTACCAAAAGATGTAGCAGATATACCTAATTCCAAATACCACAAACACAATTTGAAAACAGTCATAATAAAACAAAAAACGAGCAGATTTTCGTCACTGTTTATACAACACAGTTGTAAATCACTCATAAAATAATAACACATACAGCAACTATGTATCAGACAGAAGGACATATATATAGATACCTGACAGTCACATATATGTATAGTAATATTTATCAGTCGCCTTTTTATTATTCAGAAATGGACTGGCTTAGTCAAAAATAAACCAGATTTCAAGATTTAATAAAAGGAAGTGTGAACTTAATGATGCTATTATTTTATGTAAGTATTTATATATAATGATTTCATATAATTATATATTTATTTGGTCATTATAATATTACATATAATTATATCACTTATTCCTAAAAAGTAAAACTCACAATAGTTATTCTAGTTCATGAAAGTGTCACTTACCTCTTTCACATTTGCATCATCAAAAAACACCCATTTGGAAGTCTTGGTATGTAACGCAAAGGCACAATAATGGCGGCTGGTGTAGCAGATGAGACCGACAAGGTGAAGTTCACTATTTTTGGCATTTTCATCAGTAACCCTATAAAAAAGCTGTTTAAAAAATTAATAATGTACATTTAATACCGTAGCCTTTAAAAAATGAATAATTTGATTGTCGTGTATTTGACTCTCTATAAAAAATATTTCTCATGCATACAACCCCGACCCAATATTATATTTTCAGTGACAATACCACTGACATTGCATTGTTAACAGAATTACTACTTTTAACTAGTCTATAAGACACATTTACTCCAATAAAATGAACTATGATTTAGCTCAGTCATATAGTATTTGCAATAACACAGAACTGACATTTGACATACATAAACTCAAAATGTGAGACAAATCACGTATTTTCTGATAATTCTTGATTGAATCACGTATTTGAATAAACATTAAACATATCTAAAAGTTTAATCGTAACATTAACCAATTCAAAATATATTCAGATGGTAATGAGCATATTAAGGTATCAGTGCTGTAGATGAATTTTAAATCTTAAACCTTTCCAAGTTAATAATTAGATATATATCACACACACACACACACACACACACACACACACACACACACCCCATATCATCATCTTTCTAGAGTGACATGAGATACAGCATGAGAGTTTAGTTTATAACTGAAAGCCATTCCTAGTCTATGCAACAAAGGCATTCCAGCCATTCTGATTTGGTTAATTTTATCAGAGTTACATCTGAATAGTATTTCCTTTAGAAGGAAAATGTAGTTCTGAAAAACAGAGTGTATTATAACAGACTGAGATGTTTCAGAAGAATTTACAAATAAAAGGGAAGAGAATGAAAACAGCTGAGATACCCCAGGGAGGTGAAGGTGTGTTGCTAGATTCCGAACAACGTCTTCGGTCAAGTCAGAATGCTCAGAATCCCAGACTAGACCGATTGTCACAATCTCGGGGCAATTCATTAAAACACGGCGGATTTTTATTTTTTGGCCACAGTTACTCTAAAGAAAAATACAAAAGGCACGTTTTGAAATTGTTGAAACAGATATGTCACAGGTAGTGCCTTACAGAGTTTGTATTATGAAATAAGTCTTAAAATTTACTGGAAATTTATTTATTCAGCATACTAAAATGAACTTTGAACAAACTATTTGTCTTAATTATTGATTAAACATGAAGTTTATTTTAAGTCAGAGTATTTTTCTTTGGTTTTTTGTAAATCTGTTAAAACAAGAATTCAACCTGAAAAAATCAGAATCTCTGAAGTCATTAATAGTATTTACATGACAAAAGAACGGTACCATTTGTAACGTTTACTTAAAGAAAAAACAACTTATTTAGTCTTTAGTCAAATGATAGATTTCAGAAGCTTAAAAAAATTTATCAACTTAAGTTACCTTAAATTCTTCACAAAGTTAAGTTTTTAAAGAAATGGTGATGAGATAAATAGCTCACATGGTATAGTTACCTAAAATAATATTGAAAAAATAAATTCTTAAAATTAATTCCGTATCTAACTAGTATTTTCCATAATAATTTCTGGATGTCTATTTTCAAACTTACAAACACAGAACCATACTAATATCCTCCAAATCATACTTACAGGGCATTTCCTATAGTCATCAGTAGTATTTGCTGCTTGCAGCAATTCTGCAAACATTTCAGGCCTAAAACGTTCATGTCTTTCCATCATTCTTTCAACTTCATTGCTATAAAAGAAAAAAAGCAGTCCCAAGTCTGGCTTATGAACTTCAAAATGATCTGATAAATTATGCATGAAAAATATTAAGTTATCAGTATAGGTATGATTGCTTTTTCTGTCTTAAAATATGTTTTTGTCTAAAAACGTAACCATAAATTTCCATAACGTGAAAAAGCATCGTAGTTGGCAGGACAAGATAAAGATTGGGTCAAGAAATAGAAGAAAATAACACAAAATTATAGCACTGTTTGGAAATACATGAACGAGATAAGATGCTCCATCTGAAGTCAAATGTTTCTTTTACATTATTACTTAAATAATTACTGAGGGACTTGAGTTGAAACATGGGCCTGACAAGAATGAGAAATCGTCGGGAAAGCCTCCTTTCTGACCTGAAGCCCCGGAAACAGAGTTATGGTTTTCCGCTACGAGACGGGCCTGTGCACAGGAAGCAGGCATCACCAGGGAAGCTGCGTAAGCCAGGCCGTGCCTCCTGCTTCTGTCACGGACGCTAATCATTACGGCCAGGCAGGCATCTGGGCCCCTTTTTATTCAACCTCCCCTCAAGTCAAATGTTTACATATTGAGGTATCAGGTCTCTTTAAACAGCTATTAAACATTTCCAAAAAGAAAAGTAATGTAAACTCTGATACTGTTACTAGTTTCCATTCTAGATGCTCTGGTTCTACGTAATATAACTAACTGTCCAAGAGCTGGATATTTTAACGTTCAATGGTTTCAATGCCAGACAATACCCAATAACAACTGGAAGTGTCCATTCTTGTAAAGCACTTCACAGGTATACAGCAAGCACCACAGCCGACAGGCTCATCCTAACTGCTGATAGCTGTGCAGAACTCACAGCATCCGAGCAGTGGTTGGCCCAACAAATGGTGAATTTAAAATGAAACCAGACCTAAGTTTCAATCTTAGTTTGTCCATTTACCAGATCAACCTTATTAAATCTATTTCATCATCAATAAAATGGTGTTTTTGTTAAAAGTGACAATTTACTTAAAGCCTAGAACGTAGTAAAAGCACTCAATAATTGGAGTTCAATACTAAAAACCAATAAACTGAGAGATTATTAGAATTCAAAGTGTGAGCTCCTGCAGTTTGTGGGCGCTCTGACAGAGCTCTGCTTCTCATTACAGAGGAGACTGCCTCAGAGCACTGTCATTTTCCCCAGGGTTTCAAGGAGACACAGTTTTACAATTCTTTGTGCAGTCTCTCCTTGTTCATCTTACTGTTCATACAAAGTAAAAAAAAATGGGGCTCCAGATAACTGCAGTTTAGGAAAAGTTTTTCTTAACCAATGTTCTCCAAATCTGTATATATAAGAAAGATATGAAACACACCCAAATGACCAAATTGTTATTATTCAATAATCTTTAAGAAATAATGTGCTATATCCAAAAAATCTGGGAAGTTTAATAACAGAATGAAATGGATGAGCAGAGGATATTCACTTTGTACAATGGTAAAAATATTGGTAGCATTTAGTAACTAACTGTTGTACTGACATATTCAGAATGAGAATAATCGATCCACATATTGCTTTTGTATTAAAATATCTGCAAACATTTATGATGTCATTCAATGTTTATCAAAATCAAATATTTGTACTCTCCAATGCCTGTTAGAAAGTGTACAAATAATTCTCATTACGTAAAGTCTAGGGATCATTTTTGGATCCCTCACCAGCTGTTTCACGGGCAGTCAGGGAGGGAGCTGGCAGCAAGCAAGGCGAATTTTTATTTCAAGTGACTGCTGAGGCATTAAATGCAATAAACCTAATGGAGGGTTATTTCCATTTTTTCTGTCTTTTCTGCCTACCCTAGCTTCCATCAGCATGAAAGTACACAGTGGAGATGACAGGAAACGTGGCTACTACAAAGTGAAGGCCTTTGCAAAAATGAAGAAATCATGGGTAGCTCCTTTTACCACTGAGCTTGTCATTTTAAGCTCTCCTTCAAAGTTCCAAAATCATGCTATAAATATAAATGAATTGACTAATATTTTGTACATGTCATTTGGCTAACTCAGAAATATCCAACTGAGACAAACACCACTTAGCACCTCTGGCAGTGGCGTATTTGTTAGTCCCAGACAGAGAGCAGACATTCACATATGTTCTGGTTTTATGAACGAAATGCTCAGTCCGTTAAGTGTGCTCCTAAATCTGTGGTAAAGGTGCTTTCACAGGTTCTTACCATAGGGCTGTTGTCGAAATGTACCGCACAAATTCTGTGAAAGGCAGAGGATCCGACGATGCGCCACAGCTACGACACACACACTGCAGGAAAAACATGCATTTAATGGACCAGCTATAAACGTAAATACGAGGTCTCCTAAGAGGGGAGCCGCCTCACCTGCTCGTACAAGGTCATGGCAAACTTCCGGTGAGTGACACAGGACTTAGACGTGCACATGTCTGCGTCTCTGCTTGGCACTATGTGAAAATGGATCCTCTCCAATATATTTTCCTAGTTTAAACATCAGAAGACAGATGAGTTGTGAATCTGGCAGAGGACACTTCAAAGTACATTTTTTAACTTTACAAATTTTAAAACCTTTTTAAGATTTTCCACTGTGTTAAACTTAGGGAGGCCATGCATATTGTCAGCTTTTCAGCTTTCCTCTTTAATCGACACTTCAAATGTTTAATTATTCACCTTTTGTAGTGTTAGCTTTATAAAAAATTTAATGAAAGAAACACTATAACATATGATCTTAATAAAGATTTTAAAAATTCTTTAAAAAATCAACTCTTGATAGCTGACATCTAGAATTTAATGTAAGAAAACATAGTTTCCTATGTTTTCAGCATTCTCACAATGAGAAAAAGCAGTTAATTGTTTTTTGAAAATCCTACGTGGATCATCTGGATAGTCTCTATAACTTACATCAACATACCAGTGACAAACGCCAATGATAACACCTGCCCTGACACCTAAGGCAAGGAATCTGATCTGAAACACATTTCATCGGGAAGCTGAGATTTCTAATACAGATCAATAAGCATATTTCTTTAACAAATAATCCTTTTTACCAAAGCTTAAAAAATGGATTCTTTTGATTAGCTGGCATCTCAGGGCATTTAAAAGCATTCACTAATTTAAGCCTGGAGATCTAGATAGTCCATGAATTATCATAGCATGTATTAATACATTTCATTAAATGAAACTATAAAGATCAGTGTTCTGCCAAATATATTTATCTTTTAAGCAATGGATCCATTATTAACATGAGAAATGTGAAAAGCGTATTGCATGACTGTGTGCTGTTTTGACACATTTTAATCACAGTGACAAGTGTGCTAAACAGTGTACTAGTCAAGCTGTCCATCGAGGAAACACTAAAGTGCTCAACAAACAACAGTAACAACACACAAGTGCCCAATGGATTCTACAGAATTCAGAGAACTGATTGGCGTGCTTTGATCACATCTTATCTCCTAGGCGTGACAGGTTGAACCTCAACAAATGACAAGTTAGCAATGTTTTAAATATTCCAGGACCTTGAGCAAAGGCTATAAAAACAGGATTTAAAAGACTTGTTTGAAGACCAGAATGCAATCATCTCACTAGGAGGGAAAATTCTGGAGGAAGCAAAGAGATAAGCTGGAGTTTAACTATAGGAGCCTCACATGTCAGAAGAGAGTCTGGGTTTGAATCACAGAAATATCTGAAGAGCGAGCACTAATCGGAAGAAAATTATATTAATCTGGTGGCCATTAAAAAACAGACTGTAAGGCGGAAAGGATGCTGGCAAGGAGGCTTACATAAGCTGAGTGGAGGCCTAAGCCAGGAACAAGCGGTGGCAGGGAAATAACATGGCAAGGAAAACCTTGAAAGGGTTTCTGCTGGAAGAACTCCAGAATTTGCTGAGTAGACACAAGACTAAGAGAAGAAATGGTTACGTGTTAAACATGGGTGCTACCGTATCACTGAAACACTGAATAACTACATACACGTTCTGGAAGGGGCCCCAGGCCCGTTACGGATCACAGGAACGCCCCACTCACGAATGTGGAGGTGACAGAGTTAGAACACCCACCGCAGGCAGTGAGCCAGCGGGGGCGAGGGGTGTCAGAAGTGCTGCCCTGAGGGCTGCTCACCAAGGGCCTCTCGCCCCCAGGCACTCATCTCCCGGAAGCTACAGCTGCCCTGACCAGGCGACACTGACTCCATGATGGAGTTTAACTGAATGAACCTGCTGCTCCGACGAATACATCTGAAAATACTCGTATTCCAGTAGCCTAACATTCAACAAAAATTAGAGCAGCACAGATGATCAAAACCAAAAGTCCACAAAACACAGATGGCTTTCAACGGAGCACTGAAGGAGGGACCCGAGGTGGATCAGGTCGGATCCTTTTCCAC